>NC_031972.2:13298945-14659155 GCF_001858045.2 Oreochromis niloticus | reverse complement strand
AGTAAGATCTTTTTGACAATTTATTTATAATCTCTCCACCCCAGCAGTAAGCTACTATTGGGAATGACACCCTGTCCATTCGATTTGGCGTGCATCTGTCACTCTCGAGTAGGAAAAAAAATCCCAAATGCTATCATATAAATAGGCATGTGAAATATTAATAGCTGCAAAAGCCTTTAAAGAGGTATCAGTCTTTGTATAAAACACAACCCAAACAAACTGCTTAGCACAATGAATCTGACTTTTTTAAGTTGGCTTCTCTAAGTTAAAACTGTTTCTCTATGACAGGTGAGTCTGAAAACAAACATACCCAGCACCACAAATATATCAGTAACGGAGGAAAAGTTCGATCATCAGGAGTCTAAACAGCTGATATGAATGTGTCATATCAGAATTTTTACTCATTAAATATTGATAATGTTATCAGCCTCAAAAGTCCCACTATTGATGGGACTAATCAAAATACATTATACACATGAATGGTTGATTTTCTGGCTAAAATCATTCCGTCCAATAAAAAAAAGAGTCTTACCTTTTCTCCAACAGCACCAGGGTTTCCAATACCACCGGGAGGTCCCTGAGAACCGTCGGCTCCCGGGGGTCCTGAGGGACCTCTGGGACCAGGGGGACCTGGTGGACCCTGTAGGCAACAAGCAGAGCCACCTCAGTTTAAGAAATGGAATTCATCATCATGCTCCTTGTAGTGTAAATGTGCTCAATGATAACACAGTCAGAATGCGTATAAACTAAGCTCTTACCATTTGACCAACATCTCCAGTTTCACCTTTCTCGCCAGGTGGACCAGGTAAGCCCTGAAAGGTTTACAAATTATTTAATCAGATCGTTCTAATTAAAACCATGGTTGAAGTTTGCTTAATACTCTAATTCGCACCTGCAGACCGACTGGGCCTGGAGGTCCAGGGAATCCTCTGGATCCTTCATCTCCTTTCTGGCCAAACATACCCTGCTGACCTCTGGGACCAGGCTCACCATCTGCACCCTGCACAGCAGAAGAGATAATGAGATAATGAGAGTCAGTCTGCTAACACATAGATAAGGCAACTGAATAATGTGAACACATATCTCAAAACGGACACTTACAGCGGGACCCGGTGCTCCAACAGGTCCTTGAGGGCCAGTAGGACCGGGTGGACCCTGCAGATGGGGACATGAAAATGCGTAATAAGCGTATTTCTATCACTCAGTATTTAAAATTCATGTATCAGCCTCAGACTTCTAGGAAGCAAAACAATGAATAAATAATGTGTTTTCTACAGACAAACTTACATGTTCTCCTTTGTCACCCTTACTTCCTTTCTGGCCCGGCTCTCCAATCTCTCCCTGTGAAGAAAGCATCAAAGCGTGAAACAAAAAAACAGGCAGTGGTATACACATAAAAGGGAAATAAAACTTTGACAATGAATATTCTTAACAATCCCTAATTTGCCTGAACTGTCCTTCCTTTCAAAAGACATTGTTTTGTACCTTTAGATCTGCCTATAGATATCTCAATTACATCTCTCCTTCTCTAAAAAATATAATTCACTTCTGAAGGGGGCTTATCATGATGGCTGACTCAGTGACAGAGCAAGCAGCCAAAACAGAATATATTATGACTCCCATCAGAACCTGTTTAAACCAGAATATACCAACTGAAGAACCTTGTACTTTTCCCCCCAAATGCCTGTGTGGGTGTTAAAAATAATGCTAATAACCACCAAAAACCAAAGGCATTTACTTTGTTGTTTGAATCGGAAAATTTTATTTTATTTTATTCTATTGTATATATTATTCTATTCTATTTTATTCTATTGTATATAGTATTTTATTTTATTTTATTGTATTTTATTGCATTCCAGTGTTTTCTAATTTCTGCTACATAACTTTGCACTTTTGCTGTAACAAAACAAATTTCCCACCTGTGGGACTAATAAAGGCCATCTTATCTTATCTTATCTTAAAATGCTCTTTCTGTGGTGGCTTTAGTCTCCTAAATAAAGGCCTTGGACTTTTCCGTTCCCTGTGAGCTGGGCTTATAATGAGAAAGTGTCTGAATGTATCCAAACATTATCTGGCAAGATCGTTTTTTATCTGCATGGCAAATACCCTCTGTATTCTCTTTGTCCGTTTACACCACGGGGAATGTTGTAAGGCCAGTTAAGAACTGAGGCATTCTTCAAAGGATGAGAGATTATCCTCTGAGTATTTCCGCAGCTGATCTTCCTGCAAATGTTTTAGAAGGGATGAGCGGTTGCTTGGATCTGAATACTAAAGGGTCACTTTCACCCATCCTGTCGCTGCCTCTCTCTCTGTGTCTGTTTGTAAAGACGGGTACAAAGCAGCAACAAGGCCAGTTCTCCTTTTAAGGATCTGTTAATCGATGCAAACCCTGTCAGACAAATTCCCCTCACAGCGTTTTAAGGTCACAGAGAAAGAGACAAGAGGGTCTGGCTGGGAGCCCAATTGCAAAGTTTAGTGTCTAGTTTAGGTCTGTGCGTACACAGAAAGACACAGATTGAGAAACACAACTGCTCAAAAACAAAAAAAGAAATTTACTAAATTGCATTATATTTTTCTTCGCAGAGATACAAATAAACCAAAAATACTGTCTTACTTTGTCTCCGTCCTCTCCAGGTGGGCCAGGAGGTCCTCCAGGTCCTGGCAGACCAACAGGTCCCTGAATACCATCTCTTCCAGCTGGACCTTGAGGTCCTTTCTCTCCCTAAAATAATGATTGTTGACATAGTGCAACATTGTGTTTGTCAGTCAGACAAAAATGTTAAAAAAATGCTATTCCTACAATGTGGTGTTCTTACCGGTCCACCCTTCTCTCCAGCAGGGCCTGGAGGTCCCTGGGGGCCAGAACGTCCTGGGAGACCTGTAGGACCTGCTGGCCCTGCAGGACCACGCTCACCAGGAGAACCCTACAGCAGTACCACACACTGTGTTATTAGCGAGCTGGTAGCTAGTTATCGAAATAAGACATCATTAATATCAAAGACATCTAACACAGGAAACTAAAGCATAATATCAGGCACATCAAATAGGTCAGACCTCTCTTATGTAAGTAGCAAACAGTGCATATCATTATATTATATAAGGGTCTGGAATAGCTGAGGGTAGGAACTTTACTATGAAGATATCAGAGATGCAGAGAGAGTACAGAAGGTGAGAGTGAGAGTGACAAAGTGAGGATATGGATGCGGTAAATTGTACTCACAGCAGGGCCAGGTGGGCCAGGAGGACCCTCATTCCCTTTCAGGCCATGAGCTCCCTGCAGATGAGAGTGAAATAAAGGCCTCAGAAAACAAACACATCTGTTGGGGAAGCACACATTCTGCCTTACACTGCACTCCTTATCTGCAAACAGGCTCAGCATGAGATGGAAAGCCTCCTATAGACTCCAAAGTGAAGGCTGAGAGTCGATGGGGAAAACAGTTTGCCAAAACTGCAGCAAACATCCAAAGGAGCTAGTGCATCACATAAAGTTTGAATCCTAAGGTTAACGAAAAGGCTTTGTAATAAACTGGCATGAAGAAAATAGCATAAGTTGCGTAACTACTAGGACACGACTTTGTCAAGTTAGAATTATTTGTAAAAGATAGAAAAATCAGCCAAGAGCAGGCTGTTCCTTTACTGACGAGTGGATCTGATATCATCTCCATTTCTTGAGGTTTACCGCATTCTTACAGAAATTTAATAGTCCAGAACTATTATGCAATAACCAAGCTGTGAGTGATACTGATTTTGTCACGCGGCTTTAAACAAAGCAGAAGGCAATACTAACCACAGGACCAGGCAGACCTCTCTCTCCAGGGAAACCTCTTTGCCCAGGTGGGCCATCTTTACCAGACGGGCCAGCAGGGCCAGGATCACCCTGTTAGTGAAATGGGAAACAAATATGAGCTTTGTAGTTACATACATGTATTTTAATTAGCTGACAGTGTTAAAAAAAAAAGTTTACTAATAAATAGAACTTCAAGTTTCACCTTGGCTCCTTCTTTTCCTGCAGCTCCAGGCAGACCTTGCTCACCAGGTGGTCCCGGGGGTCCAGGGTGTCCACGTTCTCCCGTTTGTCCAGTCTCACCTGTTGGTCCCTAGAATTGAAAATAAATAAATAAATATGTCCCATTCAACACTAAAGTATAAAACCAAGTTACAGAGGAAGTGTGAAAAGAGGGACAAAGCAGAAAGCAAAATCAGCAAATTAACACAAAAATGACAACAATTTTTCCATTTATTAGAAACGTGGCGAGGAAAAGCTGAACATTTGCTGTGTGGGAGGCCTACTAGTCATTAAAGCCACATACAGCTTCATTATTATGAATGTCCTCAGCTGGCATTAGCAGAACGGCTGGGAGGAAAAGTCTGTTAAACATTTCTGCATAATGGATGAAGAGCCCACTGCAAATATGAAAGAGGATAAACAACACTTAAGTCGTGGCTCTTGAGATATAGGTAAGAGGAGCTAAATCGATTTTCATTCGCCGAGCAAAATGCTAAGAAAGCATTCCTAATGACAACTTATAGGTTTCTATTGTGCTTCTGTGTGTGAAAGGTTTGCAATTCTACAAGAGCCTCATTTTTCAAAAAAACAATGCAAATGCATATTTAATTATTTTTTATAGGAAATTGATAGCTATTTGTTTGCGCACCAAGGAATACAGGGAACAAAAAGCTGTGTGTCAATGATGCAACTAAGCGAAACGCTCAGTGGCTGTCACTCACCTGAGGTCCAACCACTCCTGGAGGACCAGGAGGGCCTGTTTTGCCTTGGAATCCCTGTGTATTATAAAAAGGAAATAAAAGTCACACAGTTGCCTCAGTGGATATAGATATAAGATAAAGAGTTGAATAACCAAAGCAGTTTACTCACAGTTTCTCCTCTCTGTCCAGGATGTCCTGGCAATCCGTCTTTCCCTGCAGGTCCCTGAGAATTTCAAACAAATTAAAGAATTTATTTTAAAGGTCACACAGAATGGAAAGACAAAGGGCAAAGGTCATATTTCAGTAGAGTGTCTGGACTTACAGGGGGGCCCTTTGGTCCTGGGAAACCCGTTGGTCCCTGAGGCCCAGGCAATCCCTATAAAAATTAAAAAAGCACACAATTGAGTTAATAATCACGTGTCTGATCAAAACCTCTGCACGTCACGAGAATAAAATGACTCCTGGTGATGCTGTGAGGGTACGTACCCTCTCACCGGGAGGTCCCGGTGGGCCGTCATTCCCTGAGTTACCCTGGACACAAAAAATAAGGAATCAAATGTGAACATGTATAACGATATATTTCAGAAAGTGGCATTAAAATAAATACTAATACTCACCTTTGGACCAGCTTTTCCTGTCGGTCCTCTTGGTCCTCTCTCTCCTCGAGGCCCCTTAAGAAAGAAAAAAAAGAGCTTTTTAATAAAAAAAAGTTTGTAAAAGATGCATGTGATCTGAAAAGCTTGGTTATTGTCTCAGTGTGGATTCCCCTTCGAGCACGCTCAGGTCGAACGGCCACTTTTACTCAGGTGCCAAGTTCGCCATCTGCATGGAAGCACGAGTCTGCTGAGTAAGACTAACCGTTGGTCCTCTCTGTCCGCGTGGGCCCGGCTTTCCTGCTGTTCCCTGTGGACACGAAGAACACACACAACGATCAAAGGAATGCCACTCACATCATTAAGATCCTGCATCCTCTAGAAGAATGACTCTAATGCCAGGAGACAGAAATGTTTGCAAGCACAATTGAGCCACTTAGGAGCTCAGAAATAGTCTTTTTATAATAAAATAGGATTTACTGTAAAAAAAAAAAAGACCATTAACATTTATCATCACTTACATGTGAAGTCATTGCCACCTTGGAAAATGATACTTTAATAATCAATTATGCATGATATAGCAATTTTGCAGCAGTGTTACAATGACACTGGCTACATACAAATTTAATGAGGAAAACAATTAAATCTTTTATGTAGCTTTTTAAGTTTCAAACAAGTGTTGTGAAACTATCTTAATAGCTCTATTATCCCTTTCTGTCTCGGAGCTGGGTCTCATAAACTTTACAAATGTTTTGTGAAGATGAAAAAGCTTTATGCGCCTTGCTCCACTCGTGTTGACAAACCATTACTCTTGCAGGCGAGCTAATGACCCATCCCTTCGACAAAAGAAAATGAAGCATTGCTCAAGAGCCACAAAGTGATAAACAAAGCTTTTGGGATATCCAAATGAATTGTGCAAGTGGTAATGAAAAGCAATCGCGATGGTGAGCAATTGTGTCTCTGTCGCTTTGTGTTAGAGCCGTGCAACTTCCACTAGGTTGATAAATCCGGAGCTGGGACGGGAGCCTGTCTCTGGCGGTACGCCTGTATCCAACCCTTGAAGGAATGAGAAGAATATCAAGAAGTCTATCTACATACATACCCGAGTTCCTTTCTCTCCATTGGCACCAGGGAAACCTTGGAAACCCTGAGATCCCTGTGTGTGAGCAAGAGAGTAATTAATCATTTGAGAAGCAAACACAGTCATTATATTCCTTGTTTATACCCCTAGCTTAATACATTTAACAGAAGACTGCATGCACACAAGTAACAGCATTCCTTTATTGCTATTGTATCAGCAACTGAAGGCTGACACCAAATAGCATATTCAAATCCCCAGCTCTTTGATCAGGAAGCTTCAAGCATGTCCGCTTGTCAGACTGCAGCTTTGCCTCAGAGAGGCTAAACGATGAGCCATCAAAAAGTTCAGCAAAAGCAGCCTGCACATGCACGTGTGTGTATTTTTTATTTTCCCCGTTCTCTTTCAAATACACACAGAAACACACATTTTGGTCAGGTTAACTGTGTCTCTATGAGTTCTAACATTAGCTTAAATGAAATTGTCAAGTAAGTTTAATAACAAGCAATGTTGGCCAAAGCAAGGAAATAAGACACAATTTAAATTATTACACTGAATTAAAAGAAAGATAAAGTCAAATTAAAGCACAATTAAAAAAATGACAATTTAAAACTGTTAAAAAAAAAAGAAAGGCAATTATTTGAGAATAAATTGGGATTATTAACACCGTACACTAAACAACTTGGGCGTAATTAGACATAACCTGAAAAGGCTTATAAGTGGAGGTATATTTTCAGTCACGAAAATACTATTGGAGAGCTAGATGATCAGCAATTAAAACACCCTAACAGGCTCTGCAAATATGGAACTTAATAAAATACTAAAAAGCAGCGGTTGACTGACCCTAACAAGTGTCATGCAAGTTCATGTGTCCATGAACACAGAAAGCTCTGACAGATAACACAGAGCTAGCCCAAGGACTTGTGGTGAAATACTGTTCATCTAGCGGCATCATTGGTTTCATTGGTGCCTCGCCCAGATTACTGTAACCGAGCACGGATATGGTAAAATCAGTAAATTAATAACAATGCTCTTTAGCAGTATGAATGCAATTACCTTTGGTCCTTGTCTTCCTGGGTATCCTGGCAATCCAGGAACTCCAAGTTTACCCTGTAAAAGAGAAAGATTAGTAAGTATACTGTTATATACGGTCCTGACAGGAAGTTATAACAGTTTAGCAAAAAGTATCTGCAAAAATTCCTTTACTATTTCTACAAAAAAAAGACAAGGTTGAGCTCCATGAAATGATTCACCAAATTAAGAGACGTAATATAGTTCAAGCTCTATGTAAAAATGTAAAAACTGAACATTTAATGCAGCATTTACTTAATCCACTGATCTTCTCCTGCCTCAAACCAAACTCCTTATTAGAGCCGTACCAAATTTTTTCTCTTAAACCGTGACACCTGATAACCGGTGATAACCTCTTCTCATATTAAAAAGACAAGATGTTTCAGACTTTGAGAGAAACGTCTGCTTTTGGCATCTGCTTAATGCATGGCGATGATGGGATTATTTCGAATAAAATGATGTAAAAAAATGTAAATAAACTATTTTAATTAAGCATTCTCCAGCCAACAGGGGATTTAAATTGGGATCAAATTAAAACTTTTAATTACAATGTCTAATAAGATTCTGTTGATTTATAATTTAATATTAAAACTGTCTTTGCTATAGTACCTATAATCCACACATACATTATACTGTATATGAACCTTCTTCTGTACCCAGCTGAACTGCTACAGCCATCTGAAGGGCAGCAGGACACTACAGCCATTACACAGAGGCTGCCCACTGTGTTTAGTGTGATTAGCCAGGTTGCTACAGAGTAGCTGCAAACAGCTCTACACACATGAAGCACTCTGCTTATAACTCTCATCAATCTCGTATCCCACAGCCTCTATTTCAGCTATCTCTGTAGCAAAAGCAGTGTCTTAATTTTTTTGATTCTTGCAATGCAAGAAGCATTTATAATGTTGAACACAAGATATTTTCATTAACTACATAAACCAAAATAGCAGCATACATGTGAAGATGCCCACACAGTCTAAATAGGGTTTAAGAGTTACAGACTTTCTTTACCTCGCTGATCTCCTAATTCCATGTACATTCCTAACCTAATGCAAGGAAAGAAGGCTGGCTCTCTCCCACAGTATGCTGGAAGATTTTTGTGTCTGTGAGTTTAAGTAATAAAAACTGTTATTCTAGCGAGTAACATCTCCAATAAAACGTGCAGAAACACTACAGCAGTATTTTTAGAACCGGATCTGTGTGTGTGGAAAAGCTGGTGTGAAGGCTATAATTAGGCATGAAAAAGACTGTTGTTAGCTAATGTGCGATCAAGATTCGGATGGATATCTGCTTTTTAAGTTACACTGTGAATAACAAACACAAGTTTCGCCTCTCCTCACTGGATAAGGATTGGACCAGTCAAGCAATTACTCTGCCTCTGTTTAAGCCAGTTTTTTTAAGAAGCTCACCTTCTCACCACTTGGACCAAGAGGACCAGCATCTCCTGGAAGCCCTGAACGACCCTTTGGCCCCTCAGGGCCATCTTCACCTCTGGGTCCTGCTGGTCCAAGTTCTCCCTGGAAAGCACAAGATGTAAAAAATACAAATGCCATTAGCCTGTATAGTAAAAAAACAAACAAACAAACGAACAAAAACAAGGTACTTGAGCTCATCTTTCCCCTCAGGTTCTGCAAAGATTATTCTATTGACTGTGTATTCACAAATTAGTAGCATCAGTGGGAATATTTTTCCACTCATATAGCTTTCTAACATGATTACAATGAATCTGGGTACTATAAGAGAGATCTGAAACAAGTATTTTGTTATGACTGGTATAAAAAAACAGTTTTGCTCTCTATAGTCTATAGTTTGTTACCTTAATAAGCAAGATGCTTGCCTTTAAAGTGTTTTACTTCCTCTGAGGGAGTATATCAACTTGTATGTTTACTCATAGTTTATCTCATTTACATAATATTTAGTAGGCTATTCAATCACTTGAGCGAAATGGCCTACAAGTTTGTGGTAAGCGGTCACGTGCCTGCAAAACATCTGTTAGCACTAATTAGCTGGTTGCTAACCAAGCTAGCTTGCACTTTTGACAACTTAGACCTCCACCCTCTTGCACAAATATGGTCATTTTTTGCTCTAAAACGTAAGAATGCTTTGCTTTTATTATTCATCGAATAAATCAATCAATTCTTTGTTTTTATTTCAAAACTGTTGTGAGTAAAAAGGTGCTTAAGGATGCTAATTTCTGTTGCTTCATCATTAAAGAAATTTGCTATTTTAATATTGCTTCTCTTTGTAAGTGTGCTTCCCTTCTAGCGGGACAGATATTAAGTGACAGACTACAAACTCACTCTGACAGCCGTTGCAGGAGACCTGGTGGTGTGTAAAAAGGTATCTAGCTAAAGGATTGCGCAGAGTTGAAGGCAAAGCCAGTGTGCTCACACACCAGCACTCAACTGCACATAAAACGGCATCAGACAAACTGTACTTGACTCACACTTGCAAGCTCATCAAACAGAACACTTTAAATTGAGCACACTCACACACTTTTCATAGGCACGCTTAAAAATGAGTCATTTAGATTCCGGTCTATGTGCGTCTCCAGAGCAGAGGGCCTCCTCAAATCTTTGCTTTCATCTGGATCTGCTGCATCTCCAGAGGAAAATAAGCCGGAGCCCCATGTCTCTCTCCCGGGTTTAAAGGGGTTTAAAGTGCCATTGATTTCTCCTTCCTTTCTATGCTCAGCTAGAGACAGCCTGGTCAGGGATTGGAGGGTTGATGTTTGAAGTATTGGCTTGTGTAAGTTATGTTTCTTACTGTAGAAAGCATTTTTTTCTTAAGACTTGACAGTGTAAATCCCTGAAGCACTTTGGAGAAAGAGGCTGTAGCCGGGAAAACCTGTCAAAGTCGCGCTTTTCTCCTAAAGTTGTCGAGGTTAGGACTGACTGGAAAGAGGCAAAGAGGATGGAAAAGAAATTGGAAACTGCTCACGTTAAAACACACGCACGCACACAAACCGCTTGTCAACTGGAACAACACCTTGTGTTTGCTCATTAGCCGCAATTCCGCGGTAGTCACAGAGGCTTAGGCAATGAAAGGGGATAAAGTGACAGGAGAGGTTGCTCCTTTCACTTACTGTGGATAAAGGTCACCCTCACCCCCCAATAAAACAAAGCTAGTTCTGAGTGCAGCACTTAAGAGCTGTTTCATTAATGTGATCATTTGAGTGATTCATCCAGCAGTCAAGTTTAAACAAACAAGCCTTACCCTGTCGCCTTTGATACCCATATCTCCCTTGAAGCCGGGGAAGCCGTCTTCTCCCTAGCACAAGGATAAAGAAAACGATGTTGAAACCATTTGATTGGTATGCATGCAGAGATGATCAAATAAGTCCACGCGACTTTCTTAGACGTTTGAATTCTGTTACCTTTTCACCCTTGTGTCCTTTAAGGCCACGCACACCGTCAGCTCCCTGTGATGCAAGAACAGGCAGAAATTACAAACCAGTGGGGAGAATAAAGGACGGCTACACTTTTTTAAAACTTAGAGGTAAATTGTGCAAAAGAGGACACTCTTTAGGATGGATTCATTTTCAGTGTTTTGGTGTATAAATTAGCATAGAAAGTTCTTTCCTTCTTGACCAATCTTTTCATCTTCCCTGAGAGCAGACTTCAGCCATGTAACAGGGGGACTATTAGCTACGAGTCGAGCCACTTGTGTGATCCCCCTAGCTCAGTAGCAGCTTTAATGATTGGATCAGTCACACTTTCTTCCCAAGAATTATTTGATGGGAATTCTTTTGTCTCGGTTTCATCAGATACTAATGGCACAAAGGAAGGAGAGGGCTGTGCACCTTGAACTGTTATCAGCCCCTTTGCCATGTCAGTCTTTCTGACAAACACAGATACAAGCCTATACAAAACATTTTTAAGGGGATTTTTATTTATTTTTTTGCAAAATCACACTAGTCTGGTTGGCCGAACACCAAAAAAAACAAAACAACAACACTCAGATGAGATATTGGGGAACTATTAGCCCATTAAATGCAAAGTACAAAAAAATACATAAAATTAATTTCTTAGTGGTTGATAATCAACTCACCTTCACGCCTCGAGGCCCAGGATAACCAATAGGTCCTTGAGGGCCAGGAGGGCCCTAGAGAGACAAATATTTAATAAGAGTTTGCAGCATGTAGTTTTTAACAATCCAAGCATGCACACACACACACACACATTTTGCTAATCTTATCTTCGTGAATGCAAACACATTTTATGCAAATGTTTCTGAACAAGGACAACAGGAGGGGAAACGAAAAAGCGAGAAAAGCGTAAATAAAGAAAGGAAGAAATGAAAGCTAACTCATGGGAAGCAAAGGTAATAAAACTCACCATGTGGCCTTTCTCTCCAGAAGGCCCCTCTTTTCCAGGGTGACCCTGTGAATTATTAAGAGCAATATTATGGCATTTCATTTGAGGATAATTACCACCATAAATACCACAAGGCCCCTTAAACAGAGAAATTAGGTTATTAAAATTGTTGGGAGGACGTATCAAAGTGGAAAACTGCAAAAAAAAAGAGCCTTTGCAGTATAATTGCATTTGAGATTTGTATTAAAGAGGCCCTACTAGCTATCACTGAGCTCGAAAAGCACAGACTGTCATTTTCTGGATTTTGCACAAGCAATATAGCAAACGGCATCGTGCATGTATGACACAAAACGCCACCTCATCAAAAAACGCGCACATCCACACACATGCGTGGATGCTCATCTGAAAGGGCTAAGAGGAAATTGATTGCATTCTCATTAACAAAAGGAGCTGTACAAACCCTCTGATGGGCTATTAGTGATATGAGGATGGAGAGAGAAACAGATACAAGAGAAGAGAAAACTAAGGGGCAGAAAGGGAGCACTGAGGTTGGGAATATTGTGCTTGCTTTATATGCAACAAAACAGATTTAACAGGAACAGCCCGGCTGTGTAACTCAGGGAGAACCACCCTCAAAAGAAATTATTAAAAGGCTGAGAGATATTGTGTGTCGTGGGGCTCTAATTTATCTCCTTTTTTCTGTTTTGCTTTTTTTAAAACATCTTTTTCTTGCCCTGTAGTTATTCAAATCTTGGCCCCATCTGTCTTAGGTGCCACCTGGTACCTTCCAAGAAACATCTGCCATTATAGCAGGTGTACTGTCTGTGCAGGGGTGGCAGAGGGACTGTTTGCCTATATAAAGCGCGCCTCAGTGTGCGTGTGTTGTTTGTCTGTTGTGATGTGTTTTATCCTGTGAAGCAAAAGGCTTTAGAAAATAAAATTAGACATATGGCTTTAAAAATGTGAGTTCTCGCAGCTATGCTACCTATAAAAAACTCTTTATAAACAGACAGAGGGGAGGAAAAAGAGGACATACGTGGCCTAAAAACTCACCGGTGGGCCATCAGCTCCTGGCATTCCTGGCAAGCCTGGCTTTCCGGTCGGGCCCTGGGTAGATGGTAGAAGGTCAGAGTAAACATGACAAGATAACAAGAGAACACGGAGCCATCGAAGGATATAGATGCCTATCGGTATAACAATGTGAGGTTTAGCTGATATAACACTGACTATTGTTACATAATCCATTTAAATGCTGGCGAGACATATCCCAGAAACCCACACATGACACCAGAACTCCAAAATCCTGTAGGTGTCATCCTTTGGTGATGATGAGTGTGCGTAAAATTTCATTTATTGTCATTATAACTCATTTTAACCTCAGTGGCCAAAAGACAAACAGTAGGCTTCTTAGACAAGCAAAGGTAACTGATACATAAAATTAATCATGATGATAATAGGATGTAGATTTCTTTTCTCTTTGTTATGCTCATTAGCTCTAGTCCCAAAAATTATGTACATGTTGTTTGGGGGTGGCAAAGTCTTGCATATGTATTGAATGTGTTGTATTAAATTCGAGCTCTTAAGACAAAGATCTACAATTTAAGTCTACTGTTTCGCTTTATTACACTTAGCAAATGTCATGATGGCTTTAATGTCTTTTAAAATCAGGGCACACGCGGTACCTACATTACCAAATCCCAAATGCTCAATAATAAAGTGAGTGTGCTCCATATAAGTTAGCCAATGTAATTTAGCTGAAATGAAATTAAAATGTATCAGGATTCAGATCTGTCTGTACCGTCTACAAGGCAACATTTAGTCCTGCATTGGGGATGGGGAGGCATTTGCATAACTGTGTGATAAGCATTCGGAACTGAATAAGATAGCAACTTGGCTTTCCGCTCATGAAAATGAATGCAACCAGCTATTTTATACATTCTGATTCTTTTTGTTTTTAAAGCATCTTAGATTTTTTTTTTAGTGGAGTTGCAGGATTTTAGATACACTCAAGAGTCATGTGGTATGTTACCTTCTCTCCTGGAGGTCCAATGGCTCCTTGAGGCCCTGGAAGTCCCTGTGGGGAGGATACAAAAATGCTCAGCAAGCTTTCATTTCACACTTCTGAGAAAGAAAGATCTAAATTCACACTACATGTTCATCACTCACCTGGGCTCCTGGGTTGCCTTGCTGTCCGGGAGGTCCTGGCTCTCCTTGAGGTCCCTGAAAAAGAAAAATTGTTTTAGAAATCTCCCCATGTAGAAAAGACTGAATAATTTATTGATTTCCAACCAGGCTGTGTGAATGTGAAACTGATTTGGTGACCAGGATTGTCCAGCAAAGGGGAAAATTTCCTTTGAACAAATATAAATGAGAAGCAGTAGCACACTGCTGCATGATTACCTTATAACAACACAATAAGCCACAACTTTTGGACTGATGGAGTAGTATCTTTCCATGGCTCGAGGTAAGAGACACACACACACGTACACAGTGCACATTACTGCAACTACTTTCCTAATGAAAGAAACTGCTGAGGCACAAACACAACAACACCTTTCCCAATGAGATAACTGGCAATCAATTATATTTCCTCAGGCCAAGAGTCGGGGAACGCTCCTGGTCTTTCATCTCTACCTCGTTGGATCGTTCCCAACAGAACAAAGGAGCTGCTTCAGTTAGGCACTCTCTCATTACAGCCAGGCGCTGCCTGAAATTGAGCTGGAATGGTACAAGCGGCCGAGGTGGACTGCTCAAATAGACCTAAACACAGGCAGCCTATTCTTCATTATGTCTTAATGTCTGATTGAACTGGTGTGTGTGCTTGTGTGTGTTTGCCCATGAGGGCATATCATGGGCTTTTTGAGGGTGAAATTAAGCAAACGTTGATTGAAATTGAAATTGTGCGCGTTGGTTTATCTTAGAGTTTGCATATAGGCAATTTATTTCATTCCAACTTCACTTACTATGTTTCCCTTGGGTCCAGGGTGGCCATCCATTCCAGTAACGCCCTACAGCAGGTGACAAAAGAAGAACATTAAGAACAAAAAAAGAAAAGAGAAAGGCAGCAAATCTGTAAAAGACTAAAATGGACAGAATCGACTGTGTGAATGAATTTTAAAGTGTGATGTATTTGAATCGCTAACTCCTACAGAGAGATACCAGTTTCAAAAATGTGCAGTGTCCACGTTAAATTAAATCCGCTGGAACAAATTAGATTGAAGCCTCGCTGCACTGTCGACATCTATCAGAGAAGCTGAAGTTAAACTCAATAACATATGCTACTCTTTTGTATATTGTGTCTGAGAGATATTGAGTTCTGTATTTCCCCGTGGTTGCTGTTTGCCCTTCCCTTTTCTCTCGTCGCTTATGAGCTGCTAAAAAATTGATTCCGCTCTCTAAACTGTAAATCTATTGCTGGATATGAAAAGTTGAGAAGTTGAAGGAGAGGTGAGAGGGGTGGGTGGGGGGTGGGCACTCACAGGTGGTCCAGGAGGTCCCTGAGGTCCTTTTGGTCCCAGCAAACCCCGAGGCCCCTGTGGTAAAAATGAAGGGAAATGAGATTGAGAGTGATATCACACCTGTGAAAAAGGACTGATGCATTATTAAACACGTTCAGCTAAATCAAGTTTCAAAATTATACTGCTGGAAATAACCTCACTTTCCAAATGTCCTTGAGGATTTTCTACAGAGTGAGATGTGAGGGAAAGCTGAAGCCCGCTCTCCGTTTTTTCTTTCTCTCTCTCTCTTTTTTTTCTACTACTCTTGCATTTCCCTCAGCCATACCCATCAAACAATGCTCTGATTTTTTTTTCTGTGCGCCATGCCTTACAGCTACAGTTACCCAAGTAGATGGATTGTCCTGGCTGTGTAAATTCAAACCAATGTAGCGCACCCTGGTGGATAAAAAAGATCATAACATGCAATGTCAAGGGCTTTCTGATGGTTTCTCCTTTTCCTGTCTTTTCCACCCTCCGCAGGGAGTATCCTGCATGGGTGAGGCGGGGTGTGGGAGGCTATTAAAAGAAGCTTGATGTGTTCTGCTTGCTTTTCTCACCACCAGAGATTCACCTACACAGATGAGGCCTGATCAACATTCACTTTGCACCACAATAGCACTAAAAAAAATAAAAAATTCCAACTATATGACTATGAACATGTGATATATGAAACCAGCCGACAGTATGATTGTTCAGTAACACAATAACATGATGACAGCAGGCCTGCAGCTCTTATACATTCCCTGAGTGTAAGACTGAATGGTAATATATGTGATCACTCACTGGTTCACCAGGAAGTCCCCTGGGTCCGATCTCTCCATCATCTCCCTGGGAAAGAGACAGAGCAGGTCAGACTGTGGAACAGACAGTGAATTATAATGGAGGAGAAAGTGAGGATGTGCAAGTGTGTGTGTGTGTAATGTGAAAACACAATGAAAAAGCAGAGGAAGTGGGGGATCAAGTTGCATCAGTTGTTCTTAATGGAGAAGGAGATTGAAATTGGGAAAAGGTATTTTGGCAAAAAGAAAAAACTGAAAGTATTATAAGGAGGGAAATCGATGAGAAGGAGAAAGTAGGAAGAGGAATTGGAAGTGCAATTCAAATGATGACAAAACGGCGCGTTTGGGAAGAGTCCTGCAAAGAAGTCATTTGTGCAAGAGCAGAACAAATTCAGATAGAGCGACTTTGTGTGTACAGCATTTGAGGTTGATTTTACCCTCTCTCCATCCTCTCCGGGACCACCGGGAGGTCCGTGGGGGCCGGGTTCACCCTGTGAAAACAAATATGAACATGTTTAACTGTTGTCCAAATTCCAACAGACACACACCTCTCAGGTTAAAGATTAAAATGCTTACTCTGTGTCCTTTTTCACCAGGAAGTCCAGCCAGACCATCAAATCCTCTGTCTCCCTTAAAAGCAAAAATAAAGAACATTTAATGATATAGATCACCGCCTCAGCTTAAAAATTAACTTCAAAAAATCTTTTTTATCAAAAGTGGCACATTTAAGTGCATCGTGAATGGAAAAGACGACATACCTTTGGTCCAGTCTGTCCTGGCATGCCCCTGGCACCATCAGCTCCAGAGCGACCCTGTAAAAGCAACAGCAGATGGTCTACATCCAGATCAAGACAATCACAGAGCATTTACTATTTGCAATCACAAACAAACACTGTGAAGTGCATAAAAACTATCATGCTTAGTGTTAATATTGCTTCTTTCTCTGCTGCTGAATAGCTTGGTTGACAACTTACTCTTCTACCAGGCTTTCCAGGAGGTCCAGGGGTTCCCAAAGGTCCACGTGGTCCCTGAAACAAAGGCGCTGTAAGTCACTGAGCCATCTTTTTCATTTCCAATCTATCCACCTAAATTAGGCTTTTCAGCTGATTTGCTAGTAATGGAATATTACAAAGGCTCAGCATTAGTGAACACATTTACAGAACTGGCCTGCTTAGACTGATGTGATCAGAAATAGATCCTGAAAACAGAATGTAGCACATGCTGATTTCTAGTACCTGAGGTCCTGCCTCTCCAGACTCCCCCTTCAGTCCTGGTACACCAGGAGGACCCTTAAAAAGAAAAATACTGACTAAAAATTCATATAACAATTGAGCAAGACCATCCTGTGTGCTACAGAATCTGCAGATCAGAGTATTTGTGCCTCTGTGTTTTTGCTGGGAGGTGATTTCCCATACATACCAGTGGTCCAGGTCTGCCAGTCAAACCCATTGGCCCTGTAGGACCGCGCATAGCCAGCTGCCCAAAGGGAGGAGAAATAACATAAAAATGAAATCAAATGAAACATATGAAAAAGAAGGAAAGAGGACAATTTAGCTGATGTGTGAATAAAACTGCAGCAGATTTAGCTATTTATATTTGTCTCTGCTGTATACTGTGTCTGTACTTGTGCTCTGCATGTTAATGTTAAACTTAATGCACAAAGTGCAGCATCTATTAATAATAAATGAGCAAGAACATTGTAGGAAATGTGCCGCAAATACAGCAAAAGTCACGTGATAAGCAGTAACAAAAGGTTAAAAATGAAACAAAAATATAAAAAATATTACATTTTAGGAGAAGTGAGGGAAAAAGTTAAAAGTATGGAATGAAATCATCTGAAATAAGATATTTTCCACATGAGAAGTTTGTAGTTTGCAGAGTTTAGTAACAAAGAGCAGTAAAAATAGCATAAATGTGAAGGCGTAAACTGTTACCCTAGCCTGCTGCATGATGGCTTGCATCTGGGCCTCCTGTGCTGATACAGCAGGTCCCTTCTGCCCAGAGTCACCTCCAGCGCTGAGTCTGAACTATGGAAGGAATGATAGCTTGGTGAGACTTCAGTCCCATAAAAAGAAA
This sequence comes from Oreochromis niloticus, assembly GCF_001858045.2. Lineage (NCBI taxonomy): Eukaryota > Metazoa > Chordata > Actinopteri > Cichliformes > Cichlidae > Oreochromis > Oreochromis niloticus. Next base: position 14,641,038 of record NC_031972.2, on the reverse strand, counting down.
TACACAAGAAACAAAAAAAATGAGAGCCAAGAGAAGCATGTGGAAGGACTAAAGTGCTGGCCTGTGGCAAAATGAATCTTTTAAGTTTATACAGCCACACACTGTTACCAACAATAGCTCTAATATTTCTTTAATACAATCTGGCCATTTAAGAAAAACAACAACAAAAACAACAACAACTATGCTACAGCCTCCAGCTGTCAAATCAGCTCCATCCATGGCTGCTTGCAGGCCATAATGTTCACATTCGACTGCCATCTGGTGGTGATAAGCCAGCATTACACCCTAACATGAATATTCATGCCTATGGTGCAACTCTTGACTTTGTTTGGGCCAGACATCTTGGTTTGGATTACACAGCACAGTTCTCAGAAGACTGACTGTCAGTTGAGCTGCAGATGCAGAGGCAACACAGCAGTGAAATGCGGTGCAGGATTTCAAAGTCACAGAGAGGGTTGTTGGCACGAAGCAAAATACAAACCGTTGATCTAGAACATCAGGGATGAGTCAGATGTACTGCAGCTAAATAAAAACAATATTTTTTCCTCCACTTGATTCTATCTCTGCCATGCAAACGAAATGTTCTGATGTATCAACAAATGGCCAAAACAAAAAGCCAGACGTCCACAGACGACAAAGAGAAGCTGCATCACCAGGGTCTAGATTTGCCCACCTAACCCTGCCATGCTGCATGTTGACTCCATCATTTCAAGACAGAACGTCTTCTGGTGAAACAAGAAGGCGTGTTTCTCATTAGACTTGGAGCTGAAGGATCGCCGGCTTTCTGCCAGCGGATACACCAGAACACCTTGTCCAGACAGAGCTTGCCACATGGCTCCGCCAGACAGTTTTTGAGGAATCCTGAAACCACAACTCTGTATCTGTACAACTAATCAGTTAAAACCGCAGCAGTAGCATTTTCCCAGCACCTAATAAAGAAAGCGGAGGAGGCAGACATCACAGGAAGCTATTAGGATGTCTGAGCAACTGTTGCGGTCAAGTCTGACATAGAAAAAAAAAGATGCTCGGTAGCGTTAACTTTGCTAACTTGGCTAGGATTTGTGTTTGTGGACTCAAAGCAGCTGACATTACAGCTGTTATTTAAGAATCTCACTCAACATGTTGAAGCACATATTCATGCAACAAAACACTTGTAAGGGTTAGGCTCATCATAAATGGCTTGATGGGAAACCCCCTTTATTCCAGTTCATTGTGTAAGTTACCATTGTGTCAATATTCACAATTGGTCTTAAAGGAGGTTAAACAAGAATTAAAGCACAAAGTTAGCATTTCTGACTTTGGAAGAAGAAGAAGAATTGTATTTTACTTACAGGCAGCATCAGGACAGTTCCAGGAGGTCCTGGCAGGCCATCAGCACCAGGAAGACCAGGACGACCTGGAAGACCCTTAGATGGAAAATTACAAACACAAGTGAGTGTTTAAGTATCTGTATTTGCAAACCTCTGGTGATGTTTAGGACATTAAAAAAAAAACTTACCCTCTCTCCAGGATCTCCAGGACTGCCTGGTGGGCCAGAAGCACCTGGGGGTCCAGGGAGACCCTATTTTAAACAGAAGACCTCTTTTAACTTCTATATATACACACAATACAACACAAAAGTTTTGCTTTCATCTTGGAAAATGGTCACATACAGGGGAAAGGAATGCGCATGTGGCAATATTTTATAAGAGAGGCTGCAAAGCTGTAAATCTTTTGTGGGGTACTCTTATTTGTTTATATTGTAGTGCAACGCTTCAGTGGCTGGACTCCATCTGCAGGGTGTCAAAGCAAATCTGTATTAAAGGAATCTTCCTAAATAAATGATGACGTTCCTTCGACATCTAATCAAGTCCAAAAACCGCTTTGGGGGAACGGCTCGGGCCACTCCTTTTCGCATTGGGAGCCAGCAAAGCATTAAAACTTGAATTTTCTGGTAGTGCAGACAAACAATGAATGCGTGAAAGGAAGCTCTATTGGCTTTTCTTTACCAAGCGGCTGCCAAGAAAAACGGCAGCGATTACGATGCAGAGAGGGAGAACAAAAAAAGGAAAACACAGGAAGTTAAGAGACAGGAAGATTGACTTACTGTTGGCCCTTCAGGCCCAGCCGGACCTTCCACTAACATTCCCTGAAACACACAAGCACAAATCATTAGGCCTCATTCATAAGCACGTGGCTGCAAACAACACTGTCACACTTGAGTACAATACACAGGAAAACGTTCACTTGTAAACTTGTTCTTTCATCATGTTTCCATCTTTGCTGACTCATGTGCATGCATGCCTGTCACTGCAGCTGTGTTTGCAGTCGATCCACAGAGAATGAGAGAGTGGCTGCAAACAACAGGCAAAGCCATCCTGAGGTGCTTCCCCTACCCGGACAAGTTAAGGGAAGGGCTAATCAGATCAGTGGGGATGTTAAACTTATTCACACAAGCAAACTGAAACATAAAGCCAGTTTAGCCATGTCTATGAACACATTAGTTCAGTCTAAGTGTAGGGTTAGTGTTTGAGTTAGGGTTAGGCCTGATTAGTAACACTGCACAGGCAATAATAGTAGTTCATCTCATTTCAGTGTAGGACTCAAGGATCTGACTTAACAGATGCATCAGTGCAGCTCTACAGCTACATAAATACCGCCTTGTTTGCTCTTGTGGTAGCAATTTGGCTTTTTGTTTTATGAGGTTAAAATTCTGCCCACTCTCCAAAGTTCAAGCTGCCTTCAGAGCATTTTTATTTTAAACACTTCCTTCAGACTTGTTTTTTTTTCTTCAATCCCTGCAGTTATTCCTGTGTGTCACCTGCATTGTGGCTGCTGGTTGAGGGGCTGGGTCTGTACATGTACTTATTTTTCATTGAAGTTAGCACTTCATAATACAGCCCACACTTGTAGCATAATTTCTGTCAAAATTCCTGAAAAAGATCCAAACGTTGTGCTACTTAAAATTACTTACTCACCAAATAAATGTATCTAAAGAACAGTCTTTCCTGTAAAAATCTGACTTGTTACCCCCTTATTTTAGTGTACTTATCATTAAGTATTTGTAGGTAAATCTTATTGCATACTATTTTTTTAAAAAAATACATAGAAAGTCCACTCAGTTACAGGGGAATTACACCCTCAGTCAAGGGCTGTATTATAATATGTTGCCCTTTTTTAATTTTTTAGCTTTCTTAGTTTTCTACCTCACGGCTTTTTGCATGTTGCAAAGGGACAAAAGCACACTGGGAGGTTGTGTATGTGTGTTCCAGCTTATACGTGTGCATACACAAAAGGTCATTAAGGAAGTGGACTCAAAAAACATGAACTCCTTCTGTAAACACTGAAGGCACTCAGTCAGAGAGCCATGTATGCCTGGTGGAGCTCAGTGACTTCTGTTTGAAGTAAAACAGCTGGTGCTGTATTAGATACATGCAAACCTTTTGTGTCATATATATCCATATAGGACGACATTTTCACAGTGTTACCTGTATATATATATATGAGTGTCTGTTTTAGGGTTGTCTGAATTTCGCTTTTTTATTTATTTATTTTTTAATTGAACAATTCCTTTCGCACTTCCTGTTGTTCTTCCTGGTGTTACTTCCAGTGTGATTACACGCTACCTACACTGTGTTTAGAGCTTATTAACAATTGCCGCATGGCTCTACAACAAATGTTTATGCTTTAGCCCCGATGAACAGCCAGGAGCAAGGCCTCATCCGGGGATGCAAAGAGAAAACTGTGGTGAGTGTGTGTGGCTTATGGAGCCTTATTCAGGAAGTAAGGGATAGTTTGTGTTTAGATGTGGATTACACATATGTACTCCCCATGAGCCCAAACGGAGCCTTCGTCTGCTCCTCGTGTATGTTGTTCAAACAGTGATACTCACAGGCTCAATAACAGCAGGCTCTCCCTTCTGTCCTTTCTCGCCATGAGCTCCGTAACCCTACACAGCACAGACACAAAAACAAAGTCAGCCCACCCTCACTTATCTTCACTTTATGATTTATTTTTATTCTGTAGTGTATCCTGTTTAATTTCACCTGCCCATAATCCAGAGTGTTAGCAGGCAGCCCTATGTTAGGCAGCTCTGTGCCGTAATCGTAGGTTTCATCTAGCTCTCCGTCATAGTTTTTGAGGTCCTCCTGATTGAACCCTTCCAGATCCGTGTAATCATCATAGCCGTCCACACCCAGGCCAGTGCCGGTGGCGATGGACCCTCGGTTTCCGGTGCCTGCGCTGGCTGAGCCGCCTCCCACTGACACGGAACTTCCTCCACCCCCGAGGGTGATGGTAGAACTGCTGCTGCTGCTACCACCACCTCCACCACTGACGTGCACAGTACTGCTGCTGCTGCTGCTGCTGCTGCTGCCTCCACCTCCAATGTTCAGAGTACTGCTGCTGCTGCTACCACCACCTCCACCACTGACGTGCACAGTAGTGCTACTGCTGCTGCTGCTGCTGCCTCCACCTCCAATGTTCAGAGTACCGCTGCTGCTGCTGCCTCCACCACTGATGTGCACTGAAGTGCTACTGCTGCCTCCTCCACCGCCAATGTTTATTGTACTGCTGCTGCTGCTGCCATCTCCATCAGTGGTGTGGGTCCTGTCAATGTCATAATCATATCCGTAGGTTCCGTAGTCATCGTAGGAGGCTCCTGCCTGTTGGAACAATTAACAGGACAGAATATTTGAGGATAACTGGCAATGTGGCCTTTTGGATACCGTTCCATCCATAAACACAATAGCTCGAAAAGTTTTGAATGAATTCTGATCAAATTTTGTAGGGGTGTAGAGAGGGTGGTGTTAACAATTCATTAACATTGGGCCTACATCCACCAACATTTTCAAGATAAACTTATTGATTTGACAATCTAATTATAATTGACTTACCACTGTGGTGTGTCGATATATAAAAGTATCGGACAGAGATTTAAAATATCATGTCAAGTTTGACCTCTGACCTATCCTTCAACGTCAATAGATTTAATGCTGATAATAATGCTACATAGAGCTATTTAAAACAATGTTTCTTACTACTATTGTTTACACTGACAACATATGGGCATAGGGAATGACATACGGGGATGACATAAATATAACTTTACTATGAATCTCAAATCAAGGTCAAATAAGGTCAAACTTTCATGAAACGTCTTTTATCTTTAAAACTATGCTTTAAATTCTACTGCCTCCATTTGTATTGGCAACATGTAGGAAATGATACTGGTACATGGAGATTCTAAACATCACATTATAGTTTGCATCCAATCTATGCTTCATTTTTTACTTTTCTTTGCTTTTAATCACTGTTGCATACATTTTTCTCATAGTATAAGACCCTTACTAAGCACCTGTGGCACTTTTACTTTGATGTTTATTTACTGTATACTGTAGAATCTATCTACTCACATTTGACCTCTGACCTCACTTTTACATTTCACATCTGCTTTTCTTTCCCAAAATGTTTTATGTCAACAGAATGAGAATGAGCTGCCTAGTTAGTTAGAAAAAAATTGTAATATAATATTACATGATAAGCCCAAGTTATATTCATGTCCTGTTATTCACAAATCAGTAGTTATTATCTATGACCTATTCCTACATAATGTTTATGTATTCTGTCACCCTACCTTTGCCTGATTTTGCCTGCGCTACAAACTTCTTAAATTCCATTCAAAAGAACACAGAAAATAAAATGAATGTATACAAAGTACAATACCATTCATAAAGGTGTACAGTCATACTGAAAACAATTAACTGCCATGATTAATGTCCACCTACTGTTTTGTTGCTGGAGATTGTTACTGTAGTCCTTTCACCAGCGGTGATGACCTTCGCTCCAGTCCCAGCATCCAAATCAATCCTTCCCCCTGCTCCCAGGTCCAGCTCGCCCCCAGTGCCGATGCCGGTGATGGTGACACTTCGAGAGGTATCAACACCATCAGGTGAAGACGTGGATTCGTCGTAGTAGGGGTAATCATAGGTGTCATAGTTGTACGGCTCCAATTTGTAATCATCTTCTCCTCCTCCAGTGGCAGTACTTGAAGAGCTGCTGGATGAGCGAGAGGATGAGCCGGTGGAGATGGAGGTTCGGTCGGTGCCAGTAGAACTGCCTTTCAAAATCTCACCCCCTGTGATCAGACTGTCCCCTTCTGTCTCCTGTAAAGATATTTGGAGGGGGACGTTGGCATTGGAAGCTTTACTGTAGTAACATAGAAACAATACAGTTATGTATAAGATGCGGGCATTTGGACCAAACATGAAATGATACCTCTTTTGTGGTTGTCTCAGAATCAAGAGTTACATCATAAGGCCTTGCCAAATCATCGTAGTAAGGGTATTCATAATAGTAGCTGTCCTCCTCTTTGTTCTAAAGGGAGAAAAACATTCCACCAGCATTGAGAGAGTGTATGACTGAGAGAGAAAGATTGGCAATCAATTATTAGCAACACGATTTTTAAATATGTTGCACTGCACTATTGCCTCTGGCTGGCTGATGTATGTGCAACTGGTCGACCATCGATCAGATGCACACAGGAGTTCCTCCTCCTTGTGGAAAGCTCACACTGTATCTCCCTGTTGTAAACTGCTATGACTGAATGACAAATTGCTCTTACATAGTTTTCCTAATGACTCCAGCACCTATCTTTAGAAAAAAGGAAAACAGAGGGGCAAGATTTTGTGTAAAAAACAGGGCCCTGGGCAAATCAAAAAGTCAAAAGGAAGAGCTTCCTGTTCATCCTGTAACACCTCTTTGACATCCCGTTAATTAGCACAGTATATTGGTATTCAGTGGGAAAAATGACACAGTGCATGAATGCAAACTTAGGCAGGCACCACATCATTCCTAAACATGATTAAGTAAATGCATAGACTGATAACTTGGTTCTTCCCAGTCAGCACTTTTCCTCTGGCACATTGCAGCTCTCTTGCATAACGCCAAGAGGCTCTTTTCAGCACAGGATCCAACAAAGATCTGATTTGAGTATTAGAGACAATTATGGATTAAGGGAAATCATTTCCATGAGTAAGACCAGCAAGAAAATACTAAATGGTCCTTTTGTTGGATTCTACAATGTGTAGTTTCATTCTGTATGTAAAGAATCTACAAAAACTGCTTCTAGTAAGCGGCAGCCTACAAAGCTGCACTTACACTTATGCGCTGGTTAACAAGTAAAAAAAAAATTTGGAAGGAACTTGTGAATTTTTTTGGATTACATTTCTTTCTTTCTCCGTCAGGCCGAGCATTTTCTCTTCTACCACTGCTTCTTTAAGCTGTGGGGTTCCACAAGGTTCAGTACTGGGTACATTACAGTTTTTTTTACCATTTTTTTTCTACATCCTTTCTTTTGCTATCACAATTCAAGCACCATTCAAGTTTTTCTATGATGATGACGCTCACCTAAATATGTCTTTTAAGCCTCACCAGCTGCGCAGGCTGCTCACCTTAGTCCATGGTTTAACCAAGGTTATTGATTGGCTCTTTAATAATTATCCTATTTTAAATGTTAACAAGACTAAGACATGATTATTACTCCTTGTGATTTATATCCTCAAATCAGTCAGGCTCTTACTTCATTTTGTTCGAATTAGTCAGTGCTACAAATCTTGGTGTAATATTTGATTCCTCTCTAGGTTTCAACTCACATGTAAAATTCACTTATGGTCTCTTTTGGAACTGGAGAAAATTATTCATGCATTTTTTTCATCGTCCTTAGATTATTGTAATGCCTTGCTCACTGGCTTAGATAAATGATCTCTTTTATGCCTTCAAGCAATAAAGAATGCTGCGGCCAGATTATTAACGCGTTCCCACAATCGAGCTTGCATCACTCCCATTTTATATTCTTTACACTGGCTTCCAGTAGGTTTTAGAATTTGTTTTAAAATTCGTGTTTTCACATACTGAGCTCTAAACAGACTGTTTATCACAGGTCCTTACAAAGCACACTGCTGCTCATAGGCTTGGATCACAGGATCAGAATCTGCTGGTTGTTCTGCGTATGAGACTGAAGACTGGGAAGCCGATTCTGTGTACACTTTAAAAACCAGCTAAATACCTTTTTGTTCAACCAGGCTTTTTTATTGATACTTTTACTGATTTGAATTCATTATGAATCTTAAGATGAATCACAAGAAGATCATTTAGAGGAGTGCCAGAATAAAACATGGAGCCAGAAATGAGTTGAAAAGCAGAAAAGAAATGTTACTCACAGAGCTGTCTGTGCCGGGGTCCTGGTTCTGTGGCTGGTCAGGGGATGGCACTTCACAATCAGGGCTGTAGTGCTCACAGTAGTCATAGGCAGCACGATGGTCTGCTACAATCATTAGCTGCTGGATGTCTCCCTGAAAACCCAAACATACATGCATGCTAATAAGTAAACAAATGAAAATGACAGAAGCAAAGCATGACGCTGTGTGACCTGTGAGGTGAAAAAGGGAAAGCATCTACATCTGTACATGTGACATTGTTGCAGAACAGGCAGTCAAGAAACTAGGTCAAGCCAGGGGAATCTCAGGGTGACTAAATGATGAAGAACGTTGTCAAGGGTCCAAGAATTCCGTTTTGCATCAGAGTTAAGAGTTTCAGGCGAACAGGGTTACAGCAACACAATAAACAAGATCAAACGTTTGGAACACAACATGTAAGCCTGACCTCAGTCTGCGTGCATCGTAAGTGATTTTACCTTCAAACTGACTGTGTAAAGCATGTGCATGAACAGACCTGCAGCTAGGACTAGATCAGAAGAGATAAGAGCTCTATGTATATCTATGTATACACTGAGTGAACATGCAGTTGTGGAACAGAAGAAGAGGAAGAGAGATTTAAGACAGAGAGAAGTTAAAAAAGAGACAGAACAGAGAAGGCTGCTAGAAAATTACTGAGAGAGAACAAGCGAGAGAAAGGCTCAGAAGGATCCCCAGGCTACATAGGGAGCTGGGTGTGTTTCCCACATGTTTCTGAAAAGAATTCATATGGCACCGAAACCTTGTATTGCATTTATCCAAACATGTCCTGATCGCAATTCCAAATTCAGTGATGTCATTCCACATCAATCAAACACGATGTCAGCGTAGCTGAAACAAATATATTTCCAGGAGGCAGGAGGATCGTGAAGCGATGCAGCTATGGGAACGGACCGCCACGGAGGATGAAGTGTTTTTAATTATGTTCAATTGCCAAAAGTTAAAAAAAAAAAACCCTCAACATGTCTTTCCAGCTGAAATTAGCTTTCTTTACTGACATGCATAAATGGATTGCATTTGTGGTCTAACCAGTGAGAGTTCAATGAAGTGCACCAATCCCACTGCTTTGCTCGAACATACCACTCAGTACCCCTTGCCTCAGATCCTTTAACAACCCTTGCAAAACACTTCACTAGAAGTTGTTTCCTGCTCCATCCTTGGCTTATGTTATAGCTGGACTTTATAGTGGATGCGGAGAAATCAGTCTCTTCCTCCAAAACAGAAGGACTGGAGGAGCCATTACACAGCACTCCCAGCTATGGACTTGAAGCTTTCAAATGGGCACCTCTGAAGCCACAATCTACAGGAGGGTAGACTTGGTATCTCTGTAGCGCAATGCCCCCTCTTATTTCAGGAGAGCAGTGTGCCGCAGCTGCGCTGACAGGGGATGATGGGAATTCAGTGTTTGAAATGAGGTCACACTCAATAAGAAATAAACCCACTCTACAGCAAAATAGCCCCCTCCGTTTGGAGCATTGCACCGCTTTCCTATTCACATGCCATTCTTGCACTTCTCTGTTTTCTTTTTTTCCCCCTCCATCTCCCACAGCAGCCAAGGAATGTCAGGGTACATTATGGCCACAAGTGGTATTGCATGAACCTAAGTTTTCCAAGATGAGACTATTAATCATATACCAAAGCTTTAATTAGCACATCCTCGCAGCACTTAAGCACCGTGGCAGAATGCGCTTAATGATCTGTGACATATACACAGAAAGAAGAAAGAAAGAGGTGCGTGCTTGCCTAGGTAAAAAAAAGTATACTGTTGCACAGGCCCTGCTGGGGATAGAAGTAAAAAAATCCGACCCCTTCCTGACTGGCAAAGGCTGACATCCATCAACCTCCACTAGAGTTTATAATGAGGCTCTCACTATGACTTCAGCCGTTTTATGAGTTGCATATCTGTATAAGACCTCCTTTAACTTTTAGCCCCAATTGCCAGACATATGATAATAGTAAGAGTCCACCACTTTCTTGTGTGTTTTGTTTTCTACGCCGATAATGAAAGCTGCACACCTTCACAGTAAAACTACTGTCGAAGTCTCGAGGCGGCATGGCAACCACTAAAGCTGGTTCTGATTTCCTGTCTTTGAGCCTCTTTTCACCACAAGTCACTCCACGGATTCTGAAGCCAAATGTTACATAAGCTACTATTTTACAGTTAGAGGGGGGGAGTTAAATGTTCCCTACACTGTACCGCAGACGTATGCTGATGCTTAAATTTCTCATTTTGAATTCTGGCCCTGAATGCCCAGCTTAGTCCAGCAACCCATTAGAGCATGAGAAATTTACTCCATTAGTGCAAATGGGTTGGGCTCTGTCGCCATAATTTTGACGAGGAAAAATGGCAGCGCAACTGCAGAGTCAGACATTCAGCGCGTAATAAGGCTGATTGGTTAACAGGAAATTATAGATTATTCTTCACCTCACGAGTCACATCAGAGGGAGCCGATACGTGACCCCGAGAGATGAGGTGATTGACATCCCATATCCGACGCACAAAGGGTTAAAAAACAACAACAAAAAACCCTGGTATTATAGCATAACACCCAAATCGCTGGGTGAAACCATAGAACACATGCAATCAGCTCTCCTGTTAGAGGAGGGACAGTGACATTTTTCACTCTGGAGCATCATGTGGCACATCAGAGCAGTGCTTAAGGCAGAGTTCTCAGACAATAACAGGGCTGCAGTTGTCAGCATCTCCCCAGACTCTGCTGAAATACGACTCTGCTCCTCGCCAGTGTCGAGCTCTGGTGTTAAAGCCATCGCCTGTGGCTGTGAGCGACAGCCAGCCTCACTTGGACACGATTCACGCTGAAAGACACCTGCACGCACATAACATGTTAAGCCCACAGAGCGCAAGGCCACAGCTCGCGGCAAGAATGTGGAATGGGAGCAAATCCGTACAGATCAATGCAGCTGAAAAATTCATCGTTTCAGCGTTTTCCTAAATAAAATATCACACACTCTTTTAAGCTTTTATTCCCCAGCTCACCCCATTTTCTTTTTTTCTTTTCTTTTTTTTCCCGAAACACAACACTGCTAGATTTTTCTGCTTATGTCCAGATGGGGGCAGGAGAGTGCTCTGGTGAGCACAATGCCAAACATCTGTCTCCATTTGTATCTGACCCACAATCATGCAGGGTGGACCAAGTTCATTGTGTTCCGTTTTCTGAATTACAAAATGCGATGGATGGGACGAAAAGCAATATTGGTGACATTTCAAAATCATCACATCGCATAAGGAACGGGAGTAAACGTGGCTATGGTTGGGGGTTAAAGTGGACAGTTACCAATTCTTTTCCCCTTTTTTTCATTGTTTTTACTTGCACACACAGACACATACTTAAAGCATTAGGTGAGCAAAGACCAGCAAAGGTACATTTTGATTAGAGGAAGGTCCTAAGGCAACTCCCCCCGTCCTGCTGGTGGAGGGGCAGGCGCTGTGTCCCATGAAATTTGCACCTTCTCGAGCTTAGAGCGGCGTACCACGAAATACACAGCACAAAGCAACGCTCATTATGTTCACATATCCAAGGGGACATCTGATAATGGTTCTTTTTACCTTCTAAACCTCACAGGAGACAAAGGCAGCAGTCAAAAGAAGAAAAACTCGAGGCGAGTTTTCATCATTTTTACGATCAGATGTCAGCATAGGAAAATGAGTAGGTGGCCCCCAAAGAGCAGAATGTAACTCTTGGAGGTCTTGCTGCAGTTTAAGGAGCGCTACTTTCCCAACATATTTACACAGTCACCCCCGAGCTCCGAGCCAAGCGTTGGTGTCACTGTCAGCCCACACCGGCACACTCACATGCAGTCCCAGCGTCTGGGCATTGTCCAACCTGACCACAAAAACCAAACAACAAGCTGTAGAGGTCAGCTTGCTGCGCTGGAAAGGACACATGCATAGAAAGTCACATAACAACGCAGATGTAGGTGTAGAAGTATATGTGTAGACACACGTGCAGAAAACTAAAGCAAAATGCATAAATGTAAACCGTCGTCAGACATCAATTGAATTTTCATCCACTTTCCCCTCCAGACTCTAGTCCAATCTCAGTCCTCAGAGCTGCTGCCAACAGCAACATGTCTGTCTGCCGGCCCCACTTATCCACAACACAGCCCCCTACAGTAACCATTCCCTCACCTCATTGTCACTGCCCAGTTTTTTGATTCCCTCTGGATGTCCCGTGCCACTCTAACCCTTAGTTTCCCAGCCCCAGCGACACTCACTGCACATAAGACTTTAATCCCACATCTCTATGGACTGCGGGAAGCCATATTCCCATTTCCTGTTCTTTTGGGATAGCTGAAACCGCTTCACTCACCTAGGAGGGCGTTTGGCTCGGGCATTTGCTGAAATCTACATTAAAAAGTGCTGAGGGCACACTTCACGGTTTGCTGACACAGTAAAGGAATAACACAGAGAAAAAAAGGGAGTGAAATATCAACTTTTGACATGAGTTAAGGAAAATCTTAATTATCCGTGGAAATTCCATCTATCCCAAGGCTAGTGATGTCTGGCCTAGAATGTACAGAGTAGTGTGCTTTTTCAGTGAAGCAGGATGTATACCTTGGACAAGATAATGCAAAGAAGCACGTGAAGACACAAGTATGTGGAGCAAGTGACTACTAGGATCCAGGTCCATATACTTGGGGTTTAAAGTTATATCACTAACCACAACCCTTTTCCACAGTATGGTTAAATACAGTTAAATGTACTTGGCAAAGACAGCCGTGGCTTAAGGAGTACAGTTGTCTACTAATTAGAAGGTTGGTGGTTCAATCCACAGTTGTCATCACAGTGTAAATGTTAGGTATAAAAGTACTTGTGTGATTGGGTGAATTAAACTTTCAGTAAGGACTTTCAGCATCATACACTGAGTTCTTTATTAGCTAAAGCTTTCTGCTGAAACTGTTTGAAGTGCTGATTAAACTTTATCATATATTTAGGGGCTGTGTTTTGTGCATTGCATTGCATTTCACTGGAGTTTGCATGATATATGTGCCCACTCCATTAATGCCCACACCTCAAAGGGAGTTTCCCCTTCCCACTGTTGCCAAGTGTGCGCTCATAGGGGGTCATCCGATTGTTGGGGATTTCTCTGTATTATTGCAGGGTCTTTACTTACAATATAAAGTACCTTCCGGTGACTTTTGGTGTGATTTGGTGCTAAATAAAACAAAATTGAATTGAATTCATTTGAAATGCCATTAGAAAGATGTAAAAAGAAAAAAAAAGAAACTGACAGCACCACTAGCTTCTGACTTGTAAATGATCAGGATGATCAGTCAGCATCTGATTGAAATAGTTTCAATATAAACTGAACAACATGGCCTCATTGGATTAAGGATTTATACTGTGGCAGAATGCATTTGAATTCAGAAAGCAGAGTGTAAGATGAGTGAATTGGATTTAGGAATGTAGTCACAGAACTTTCTCTGAGCTTATGTTGATCAGCCATGTTTGTGGCCTTCGCAGTGTCTGCGCTCAAGGGCTAATTTGCCATCACACTTCTGAACAGGGGATTTGAGGGCTCCCTACATTGCAATTCAGGGTTATCTGAGACAGAAATTCATAGTCGTGAGAAAATTATGAATCAGTGATCATCAATCCAGAAACACTGCTCCCTCGATCACATGGTGAAAGACGTCGTACAATCCCTCATTTGGAGTTCTGCAGAGCAAAGACAGCCCGGGGCGAAATTCTGCATTAATTCTGTGTTACAGTCAACCTAACAGAAAAAATGACCCAGCACACACTATACTAGTGAATAATATTTAGTACAGGGAATACACACAGACACACATACACACACAAGATCGGGGCTACTTTTTTTATTAGTTTCTATAGCATTGGTAAATTAGGAAGTCCTCTATAATATATGAGTATTTTAAATGAGAGACACGCTTTTGTAATGCTTTGTTTAATTACTATGTGTACCACTTTTATTGTCCACTTGAAGCCAGATCTCCTTTTCCCCCTTTCTTTTCTTTGTGGAAGAACCTAAATTTCCACTTATAATTTTTTATACAAAGCAGTCATGGAGACCCAAGCAGGGCATCAAATTTCTTGGCCTCCTCTAATGGGGTGAAAGGAGAGAGGCCATTATCCACGCATTAGACAAACTGAACAAACTGCTACTGCTTTCTGACACCCAATGGAAATCTGAGGTCAGGTACATTTTTAATAGTAGAGCCACAGACTGAAATGCTTTTACTAAAGCTACTGAAACAATTAACTGAGAAAAAAAATAATAACACAGGAGCCAAGCCAAGGCCTGGCAAAGTCACTCAAACCGACCGATGAAAACTGAGTGACAGAGGGTTCAAAGTGTATTGGGAGATTGGAAAGTCTGCTGCAAATATCACTCATTCTGTCAAATCTTTACCTTAGATGACTGAAACATGTGAACAATAAAGATGTTGGCGGGAGGAAAAAATGAAGGAAAGTCCTGAGGTGAAGATGGGAAAACAGGATGTGTAAAAACCCATCAGGCCATGACAATATTAAAGCTCATTATGAGCATCAAGCTCATGTGTTGCATGTTTTTTATTAGTTTTTCCTGGCTCTATCTGCTCTACAGGGGCCCCGCAACTTGCTTCTTTCCACTCCGACTGAAGGCTTCCAGACCCATTCCCCTGCTCCCTTAGTCTTACCCTATTACTTTTAACCCTCCCTATTCATTCCATCATTAATCCTTTATTTCTGTATATCTAAAGCGTAATCATCTTCTGTTTTGTTACCTAACCTACCAAACTTATCACTCACCCTCCCATTCGCTCCATCGGCCTGGGACAGCCTATCAGCGGATACCAAGGAAACCTCTGGATGATGTCATGTGGTGCGGCTCCAGTTCCAAGACTGACATCAGCTGGGGAGAGAACTCCTCATTCTTTCCAGCGAATGACCCAACATTTTTGGCTCCTGTACCCACACCTCCTGTTCCCCCCTCTCCTCCAGCCCTTCTCATTTCAGAACATTATTTTGTTTTTTTTACACTCAAAACTTCCCTCTGATGTCGTCCTCTCCAACTGTCGAACAGGCCGAATATATCTTTCTGCGATAAAGACTCCACCATATCATTGTCCACATTCATGGATGCTGCTGTCTGTGCTTTCGGCCAGACAAGAAGTGCTGTGTTTGCACATCTCCACCTCAGTTGCTTCAATTCAACCGCTCTCCCTGTGGATTACCTCTGAGTGGGGCCAAGTGGTTCATCTGTCCCACTTAGGTTACCTCAGACCAACCACAGGCCGCCATTTCACTGAATGCTACTTACAACTAAGGGATGGGTATTAAATTATCTCTGATTTTTCTTGGCAAACTCAGTTGGAAACAACAGTGAACAAGGAAATCAGGGGTACATTTAGAATCTGGAGTCTTTCACGCAGACTTTTTTTTAATTTACAGAGATAAAGAGACACTAGTCGACCACTTTTGTGTAGATTTTGCAAAAGACCAGCAGGGGTCAGCATTCCAGGTTGCGTTCCCAAACATAAAATGGCGCCTTACTTTAACTTTTGTGTGAATATTTTCCAGAGCTAAACATATAACAGAAATGAAGTTTTAATCGAAATTAACAAATATGAGGAAGAGAATATAAGGATATGAGAGTAAACCAGTTTCCAAAAGACCTAATGTTAGCTAGCTATGTCAACCAAGCTAACTGCTACATAGGCTACACTCTCATTAGCTGTTTCAGGGAGTTTGTTCATTGAATCAAAGAACTGTTAATCCTAATGAGAAGACCATAGCTGTGGAAAGCAGCACTCTTAAGTAGATTTAAACCACAGAATGATGATCTCAGGGGTGACACCGGTCAGCGTAAACAGTATTTCAACAATCAACGTTATCTTTGACTTGCTTTGAAATTAATGGATAAAATGAGTACAGTCATTTTTATTACATTCATTTTACATTTAATCTGCTTCAAACACACATAACTTTATGCTTGCAGTTCTGCATTTCAGTGTATGAGGAGCAGCTATACCGATCCAAGGTCATCATCTCAAAACAAGTGAAAACTTAAAGAAAATATTTCTGTCCACTGGTTGGCTTTTAATATAAGTGGCAGTCAATGTGACTTTGCTTTTGCCAAAGTTGAGGAGAAGTTATCACTTCTCCTCAACTTTGTTGACTGAATGTGTTTGCCAGTGAAAGACTGTACCACAACACATGGCCGGCCCTCCCTGAGCCTGGTTCTCCAGGAGGTTTCTTCCTGTTAAAGGAGAGTTTTTCCTTCTCACTGTTGCCAAGTGCTTGCTCATAGGGGGGTCATGTGTTTGTTAGGGTTTTCCCATTAATATTGTAGGGTCTTTAACCTATGATATAAAGCAGCTTATATTGAATAATGGCAATTGATAGCATTCAAACAACAGTCATAGAGATAAAGGGGAAAAAACTAAAGATTACAAATAGTTTGCAACAGTTCTGACACAGATTACTGTACCTGGTTCCAAAAAAAAGTTTGCTTACTTGCACGCCTAAAAATCTTTTTAATTCCCTTCACACTTTTTATTGGCACAAGCGCAAACACAGCACCCTTAACCAAGCAACCAAAAAAGAGTGGTGCAAGAGGACAGACAGTCTCTTCGTGACCACAAAAACCTTGTCAGAAACCAAACCATAAACCACCTTAGTATATAAGTACTACTTTTCTTCTTACTGCTGCATGCAAAGGAAAGGCTCCACTAAAAAAAAGTATAGCAGGGTAAAACACCAATCACTCTGATTTAACAGTGTGATAAATCCTAATCTTTTCACTTCATGTTTTTCTCTCCAAAACAAGTGAAATGGATTAAGAGCAATACAGGCAAGAAGGAAAATATGTAAATGTGATTTGGGTTTGTACTTTCCCTTTAGGACCCATTAAGTATGTCATTTTTTAAATCTCTTATAAATCAGTAATTACCAGCAATTATGTATTCTTTTCAAGTATTGTGCAAAAAATAAAAATAAAGGTTTGCAGTATTCTGAAGAAATTGACCTGGAAATCCCCAGACTTTAATGTAATTGGTCCGACAGTGAAATCACATATGTTATTTTGTGTTTTCACACTTACCAGCTCTCGGGGGTAACCAGCTCTGGCAAAAGTCAACACAGGATCAGACTAAACTACAAAGGGAGTAATGGGAGGAAAAGGAGTGCAACCTGAGCATAATTTGGAAACTATGTGGCATATTTTCCATTTTCTGCAGCACTGGAGCCTGTCCTGTCTCCTAACTGGCAGACGCACAGCAGGGGGGGCTTTAAACATCTCCCACAAAATATCTGTCCGTTCCCACGGTAACTACTGAACTGTTACCGCCGCTATAATAGCTGGCTAAGATTTAATTGTTCCAGTATCACCCCGATCTCCTGATTTCTATGCTAGGGGCAAATAATAAAAGTAGAGCAGAGTTACAAACGGATAAATGCCGTCATCTTTTTGGCAGCTGTGAGCTAATAGGCTGAAGAGGGGAAATAATGGCTGTAACACAGAATGCAGACATATAAACAGATGACACGATATCTTTATTTGTGTTCCAGTAAAATTGGTATCCTTCCCTTTTTCCCTCATGAACCACATTTTCCCCACAACTCTGGATAAAAAGCTTCATATGTAGAGTTCATTTTGCAGATAAGTCTCTTACTTAGAAACTTGATTTTGTTTACAAGGCTATAATTTTGTCCATGGCTTTCAGGGAAACTTTAGTGACAGTGGCTAGGGAAGTGATGTCATACTTCTTTCTTTTCCTCTGCTATGGCTGAGTAACAGTAAGGTTAAAGGTCAGCTGGCTAAGGATCAGTCACATCAGTCAGCCTCTGTTACTAATTATTATTGAGGGCTTTGGCCTCGCAGACTAATCCCCTCTTTTAAACAAGCACAACTCCAAAGAGACAAAGACAACACTATTCCTTGTGCCTCTCAGCGTATTTTGGTGTGTCTGTGTGTGTGTCTGTGTTCCTCACAAACACAGGGGTCAGGTTTAAGAGACACACATATCCAGACAAAAACTTGTTACAGGAACCCCACAAAAGCTCTCTTACAGGAACTGTCCAAATGAATTCATAGTGCACAAACACTTTTTGAGCCATATCAGGGACTTCCAGGTATTATAAGCCACAAAAGCTTCTTCTCACCAGTCAGATTATCATACATCTTTTGACTTCCTATCTTTATTAAGCATAAACGTAAGAGAGAGGGTGGAAGGAATAAAGCTCTTATTCTAATAACTGAAACAAGTAGCTGCCTGTGGAAAAACCTCTGTAAAGCGAAGTGTCGTAGCCCTTTAAAACAAAGAATCCAGACGTGAAGCCGCAAAGAGAACTATAACAGCTTGATTATAGATTTAGCTACAATAAGGCAACACTTTAAAACAGCAAAAGAGGCTGAACTGAGCAGCAAGCAAATGCAGCACAGCTGGCAGCAGAAGGGAACTGCAGGACACAAAGTTCTTTTGCGGACAACGTGGGATATGTGGTACCTTAAATTAAGTCTGATTTATGATTGTGTGCGTGTGAAAGAGTGGGTGGCAAAAGGATCAGATGCTGGTGGAGTGGGGCAAGCCAAATATGTCCATAGAGGATGCGGCCTCTCCCGCAGTCCCCAATTTCGAGCACTATGTCAAAAGAATCGGGGACTGGGGATGACCACCATTGGCACCACAGCCACATGTGTCTGTGCTGTAATTAAAAAGGACGAGTCTGATTATATAGAAATGGGCCTAAATCTTCTGTTTAAAGGCACTGTTTGTTTTTTTTCCGTTTTCATACAGCTTTTCAACATGAACACAGCAAAAGCTGAAGCTAATTTGAACCTGGAATAAATGGCAAACCAGCAGTCCATGAAGCAAACAGTCCCAAATGACCCATCAAATTTGCCAAATTATACAATATACAAAGCTCAGATTAAAAGTTAGAGTTTAACGCCTACCTCAAAGACTTCTTCATCAAGTATTCTTGTTCCAAACACTATAATTCCTTTGGTATCAATGACTGGTTGGGGACTTCGGAGTAACTTCTGTGTGGTCCTCTTTTTACAGTCCAGAATGAGGGTGATGGTCTGCTTGTGCACGCTGATGGCCACTCGATGCCACCTGGAATGGGAGGTACAGTCAATTCACACACTTACTGGATTATAGGCCTCTTTTTGTGTTTGTCCATTTGAATTCAAATCTATCCATCTCTGTCTTCCCAAGTGAAATATAATCTCAGTTTAAATCCTAGTTGTTATTGAGCGTAGAGAGGTTACGCAGTCAATGACACTTAAGGTTAAAAGTCCAAAAACCCAAAGGAGATTGACAAAAAGTTGCTTCCAAACTTCTAAAATTAAACAAAACTGCTGTCAAAGCCTACCACCATCGTGAGGGTCCACTCTAATAGAATGATTTAAAATTGTTTTAAAAGTAGAGCCTGACACTCTTTTTAAGCATTTTGTACAAGCGAGGTGAAAGACTGCACTTACTTTCCGTCGGCTAGGTTGACTCCTCTGAAGAGGGGGTAGTCCTCAGGGCTGGGTCTGCCTGTGTGGTCCTCATATAGGAAGACTGGAGAGCGGCCCACTTCTAGACCAAGCTGCTGGATGCCCTGTTCATTGTACAGAGACAACAGGAAGGACTGGCTGCCCTTCTTAGGCTTCACTGTGGCCATGATGGAAAAGTCCTCAGGGAAGACATCACCTGGCAGGACAAATGGTGGGTTGGATAGAAAGAGAAAAACGCTTTTTTTTGGAGACTTATAAGCAGCCGTAACCATTCATCATCGTAAGAGGAATGAAGCATGAGGTTTGCTTTTGCAAGGTTGTAGTCGTTGTGTTATTTTAGGAGACTGACTGCGTTCTTTGATGTCTAAAGGGAGTGTGATTATTTTTTACTGTTGCTTCTAATGGAAATCGAACAAAAACTAACAAATATCATTTAAATTGGCGGAATCAAAGATTTGGCTTTGCGCGCCAAACGGAAACACCAGAAATTTTTGAGTGCCCAAAATATAACCGGATAGGATTCATCTGAATGGGTTGGCCGGTAAAACGAAAGCTGGCGGGGGGAAAAAGAGTGGATCGATTCCAGCGCGGCGCAGAGTGAGAAGCAGTAATGACAAAAGCATGTGATCCCCAGAGACTTCGTCAAACTATCCTTCAAACTCCTCCTCTCCGCTTCTCTTCTCTGCCACAGCTGATGGGTCTAGCAGACGCCGAGACACCAACGAAGGGCTGAAGAGGAGCAACACATTTTTACAGCAGAAATAATGAAAGACACATTGCCTGGAAATGGAAATACCAACAGTATAGTGGTATTTAAACGCAGAAAAATATACAAAGAGGATGTGTTGGCCTCCGTCTGCTCGGCTCCTTTGAGAAGCCTCACAAGTTCCTCCATTTTGCTTCAGTGTGGAAAACATCTGCCAGACAAATTCCTGTAGTGGGGTGTTCTTAGGACCTCCAAAAAGGAGGAGGCTTGCCAACTGTCTGTGGAGACTGTTGCTTCCCAGATAGTGCTAATGCAGAGGTCTGACTACATTTGGGAACACAGATCACCTTTCAGAACAGGAGGCAACCAGAGTATATTAAAGCCACCACTGTTATCTGGATTATACTGAACATAAGCAAAGAAACCACTTGAATTCCAGTAGTAATCTCCGGCCTTTAGCATGTGCAGAGCAGAGATTTCCAGACAACCGGAAAAGAGAGGCAGGGTTTGTGGCTACAGTGGCTACGCTGGTAAAGCCCCTTACCCAGCCACCATTTTCAGAATATGAAGACACTGCTAAACTAAACTGGGGAATCTTTGGTAATACTAGCCAATCAGACACTGTGGAGGAAAAAAAAGGACCTCAGTGGGAATGCTGGTCGGGTTAGAGAAGAGAAGCCAATTTTTTAGTCTAACTTTCAACTGCAAAGCGGTTTTTCATGGGTTTTAAGAAGTCGCTGTTTACACAGGCGACCTCTGGTGGTCACATGAGTGCACAGCAAACAGGAAAATGAATAGTTTTTTTAAGGACGAAGCAGTCTGCCTTGTAATTTGTGTCCTTCAGATCCACACCACCACCTTAGCTCAGAATATTTGTTTCAGCAAATACTTGTATACTTATGTCATTTCTACTTGGTAGTCAACCGATTCTGAGTTGAATTTTGCTACCGCCACCCGTTCGCTTTCTTCTTTCTTTTCATCGGCCTTCAGCCTTGTCAGCATCTGGATGTCTGTTTGCCTTCCTGTCTTGTCTTCCTGCCTTTTTCTATCATTCCTTCATTAAACGCTAAGCATCAGATCGCATCATGCGGAGAGCACATGCCTTGGCAGTGAGCTCCCTCAGGAATTCTGCTTGGCATCATATGAAAAACATTGCTTTAATTGACAGATGCTTCAGCAGGACGGTGTAAAGCAGAGAAAAAGGAGAGACAGAACACAGACAAGCAACAGGAAGGCAGCTCTTCAAAAAGAAGTTCCTGAGATGTTAGCATTTTGTAAGGAAGACAGATCCACAAATCTTTGGCTTGTTGCATAGTGAACATGAAATTAAAGCACTATAATATAAACAATGCAAGTGGGAAATACCAGAACAAAGAAACACAATTAAGGAAATTTACTGCTGCATCTGTCTTGCACAATAGCCACGTCAGACACACAGGCAGTGATTCAGCACTGGTTTGGTGCAGGCTGTTTGTTCAAAAGTGAAGGGTCAGCTAAGGGGTGAAAGGGAAACCAGAGCACACGGGAAAATGAGTGGGTGTTCTGTGGAGTGTAAGCAGCAAATTGCAAAGCATCGTCCTACTGTATCTGCCCTGCTGGGACTATAACGACCCAACCTCAGCCTGAGAAAATCTTACCCCCCCCCCATCCCCGCCAGAATGTGTTTCTCAACCTGCTGCTCCAGGCCACCAGATGAGAGATACCTCATACCTCGTGTGTGTTCGTGTTGTCAGTGTGTGTCTGTGCCAACATGGTAGGAATGGAAAGGCTGGGGTGCCAACAGTCCCGAGAGTTTACGCTGGCATTTCAGCCGCCAGTGTCAGGCCAAAAAAGGTCTGGGAACGGGAAACTCAAAGACACCTCCAGCCAGCCAGACTAAATCCAGCATTTTACTCCAGATTTTGCTGAAGAGTTTAATATAGCTATCTTTTATTCATCACGTTGGAGAGGGCAGAGGGAATGTTTTGTCCTGTGATATCATGCTACAGGTATGTGACGTGTACACCTGAGTATTCTTCCTCAACAAAACTTACAGAGCCTCAGAGAATGCACAAAACGTCAGCATGGGACGCGGTTATGGCGGCACTTTGTCTGATGATGTCTGCCATCTGTCAGAGTGCATACACGCAGGTAATGGGGTAGAAAGCTTTGTGTCCTGTAATTGGTCATTCAGTCATCACTGTGTCCAACTCTCTTCTTCTGTATGAGACAAGCTGCATTCCTGTGGGACTGTATATTGCTGCAGAGACAACAACTGCCTTGCAAAGCTGTGTGTTTCCAAAGGAGTGCACCTAGCAATAGGAAGAAACAGTGAAGTGACCTAACATGACAGTAAGTGGCTCTAATGTAAACAGGTCCCACTGTACAACTTAAGAAAACGCTAATAATAAAAGAAACATTTTAGCTGTGATATGACATGTTATTACTTTCTTACTCTGGAGTCATTAAACTTGCCCTCAAAGATAATGTTGTACATCTAAGACTGAGATAGGCAATTTTCCCAGGGGCCCACATGAGAAACTATGACTCAAGTGGAGGGCCACACCAATGAGCTTGGAGTTATTCTATAAACTCTTCATAGGCTTATTTGTGCAGCTCTCCACAGCAGTCTCCGTTTCTCATGGACAATTAATTGTCCATCCATGAATTCTACAAAACCTTCCAAATAAATAGTGAACACGATTACAAGCTAGTTTTGCTTGAAATTAAATGCCACTATATATGTAGCATGTGGCACTGAATGCAACATATCACTCTTGAGGGATGCTGGCACACAACAGAACCATGATTGCTTTTACAGCTTGTGAGTTAAGCTGTAGCAGAAGCCCCTGGCCATCTGCTGTGGTCGGTGCCATCTAGCTACAGCAGTTGTGACCACAAGTTTGCAGGCTAAGTAACAGCTAACCCCATTCAGAGAACGTAGGACTTGCTGAGTCTTTCTTCCTTTGGTGTTTGATGGCTATTCTTTATGATGGCGCACAACATACACAGAAGGTAAAGACAAAAAAAATGTTCCAAATGGACAAAATTAAAATGCCCAGATTGGGATTTACTGCAATTTTCATTGCAATGAATTCTCAGATGCTTATTTGTCCTTGATGGGTTGTAGTTTAAGAGAGAGGCAGTTTTATTGCCCAGTTTCTTCCCAGCTCCTTCACTTAATAAAGGTAAGAAAGGTCTCTTCTGTTCAGAGTGCCTCAGAAGTTTCAAATGAATCATCTCTTCCACATGTTTGCCTAATGAGTGCATGTCTGCACTTGCTCTTTTCCAACACATCATCACAAGCTGTCTGTGGCTATGGGGTCACAAGGCGGTGTGATCTAAGTCGGTGCTACTGTGCTTTTATTTCAATACACTTATTGTGAAGCAAAACAAGTGTGTTTGTATGCCTTTATTTTCTATATGTGACTTTTTTTGTACCTTTTCAATAATTAAAGCAAACTGTACCTCCAGACTGAAGTCATAGCTCAAACTGTACCTCCAGACTAAAGTAGCAAACTTACTTAAAGAGGGGAAAAAGAACTGGATAAAATGACCTCAACTGCCTTCTGGAATATATTAGCTCTATGTTCTTGCACCATAAAGGCCACATCACAAACACTGAGTGAATTTTAAAGCCTTCAAGCCAAAGACAGCTAGTTAGTCTGTTTGCACCTTAAGACTGTGCGGTGCCTGTTGCGAATTCCTCCAGTTGGTTTGTTTTATGTAGACTGTTATTTTGGATGATCCAGCGTAGCATGTGTGTAATTACAGCATGTGTGTCTAAACAGAGACTCATATGGGGACATGCTGTCATAAAGCATCAAAGTGAACAGTATTTGTTTGATTGGAGGGCATGTAAGGGCATGCAGCCCACAGGAGCCCCGCAGCTCTACATTAAGCCCCTAGGAAGAGTTATGCCACGGATCAAAGATCCACCAAGGCCAATGTAGCATCTTAGAAGACCACGAATGGAGTTGCCATCCAATCTAAACTTTGTGGAAGCTTAGCGCACAGGAAGGGATATTATTTCTCTCTTGTTGCTATATCTAGACCTCAGCGGCTTTTTATATCCTTAAGCCAAAGGAAAGGCAACAATCACAATCATTTTCAGAAATTGGTTGTCTGGGTCATGAAACTGTGGTTTTTTTTAATTTATGTTTTATGGAAAAAAATAAATATACAGCAAAGACAAAGGAAGAAAACACTGCGAGGCAGAAGCAGTCTAGGAGAAATGATAGAGGGAGAAGTGATGACGCTTGAGGGAAAAAAATGGGAGAAGGAGGGAGAAGAGCAAGGAAAGAGTGCTGGAGAGGGAGGGGAGAAAGGAAAGAAGCACTGCAGCACAGTATATAGCAGTAACTCAAAGCCACGTCAGCATGATAGAACACAGAAAAGTGGAACCCCAGGCTTCCCTCCCATCCACCAACCATATTTTCGTTGCCTTTTCATCACCCAGCTCCTCCTGCTGCGACATTAAATATTACAGGGCTGGATGGCAATGCATCTGATGTGCACTTTCATTATCGTTATTTTACCAACATTTGCTAAAAGTGTCCACACGTGGTAGGCAATTTGTTTCAGTAAAAAATACAGATGCACTTGGACATGCATTAGCAAGATGTCAACATGTTTGCAGGGGACTTAAAGATTAAACAGCAGGCACACCCTTTTTAAAACCTAGAAGTTAAAGGTAGAGTCGAGATAAATTATCAGCTTATGCTAACCGACAAAACTGCGAACCTGGAGGGGGAGAAAGGAACAGTCTAGATGGGAGCAAATGCAAAATGCTTTCCAGCCAAGTTAAAACATTATATTTGGAGTTTAATGTGAAGTAGGATTAAAGGTCACGAAAGCCAAACAGATGGCAAGACTTTAACTTTAAAACCTGGGAAAATGTCTTTAAGCTGAAAGAGGTTTCTTCCTGCTAAAAAGGAGTTTTTCCTTCTCACTGTCACCGAGTGTTTGCTCATAGGGGGTTGTCTGATTGTAGGGGTTTTCTCTCTATAATTGTAGGGTGTTTGTGTTACACTATAGAGCACCTTGAGGTGATTGCTGATGTGATTTGACGTTATTATAGTGTTATGTGTTTCATGTTTGAAAGAGGAGAAATTCTTCAATGCAAGTTCTTAAATTACTTCTTAGTTGAACATGTGCAGCGTGAAAAGTTCTTTGAGTCATATACTCACCTGGGTACAGCTGTTTGGTGGGGGCACTGAGCTGGGCATCTTTGGATACTCTGTAAGCCACATCGGGTCCTTGTGATGACCTTCTATGTGAGCACAAACCCGTTGTTTTCGTAACACCTTCGGGTAAACTGTGAAAATCTAAAATCTTCAAGAGGTCTGCTGGTTCCACTGCAGAGAGGAGAGAGAGACACACAAAAAGTACATTAGATTCACATTCAACAAACTTGAATATGCATAGAGACTAGCATTTGGCTCGTCTCTATGCAGGCCAGCGCATTGCTAAAACAATGCCACTGCAGAGTTTGTGCAACTCCAAACTTCTGCATATTAAGCAAGCCTTAATTATGGCGCATTCAATCTATTTTCTGTCCTTTGCTGACTTAGAAGCACTAGTTACTCAGCAGGAGACTCCACTGTTGTGGTTCAGTGAAGATTTCTGTTATCCATTTAGGCGCTAAACAGAGACATGCCCATTTATAGATCACCCATGATCACTGGTTTCAGCTGCACCAAAACCCATCCTTCCATCTCTTTCGCTGCTATGTTAAATCTACCGCTGCCTCCCTTAGACCACAACCATGCAATTAGCACACTCTCAAGCCAGTCGTCCAAGCTGTAACCAGGCCACCGCAGAAGTACACTAGGTCAGAACAATGTGACACGGGGTTTGACCCTGGACCGCACTGTCACATGCCAAAACCACCCAGGACAAACAGCTGTCCCTGCAGCCAGATGCACAGATAGCAAGCTACCCAATGACACACATTAGTACCAAGCATTGCCCAAGAAAGGTTCTGGACAATAGCACACAGGGTCACGACTATAGGGACCGTCACATAATGACTGAGGATCAAGGGCTGTCTGCATTTTTGAAAGGACAATCTAAAAAAAGGACAACAGGAGGGGTTTATGGCAGTAGAGTTAGGAAAGAAAAAAAGAAAGCATTTTTGTATTGTTATGTGAATACCGAGGGCCAACCCACTAGACAAGATTAAAAACACGCCCATGCACAGGTAAAGCTGTGTCTTTTTCAGTCTACAAAGACCACACACACTGTTTAAAAAACGTTCAATGGTCCCATCCATCTAAGAGTGAAAGGGCTGCTAAGAAAGGTGAACAGGCATCTCTAAATAGTCTTTGAGCGCATTCTCCATTGCCCTGCAACAACCTCCAGCTGGATGTCATTACACATGACTCACGTGCAGAGCAGATCAATTAAAAAGAAAAAAAGGGGGAGGGGGGCGTCCTTAAACAGAGGTTTTCATTTAAGAGTCCTTTGGATGCACGTGTTCCTCCACAGCTGTGCAGGCTTTGTAAAAGAAAAACTTCCTCCTCATCCTCGAAGGTCTGATTGCATGTTTCTGACATTATCTTATACAAACTAACTAAAGAGGCCTGCTGATGTCTAAGGCTACAATTAGTAAAATAAAAATCATACTGTTTTTATTTGTTTGCTTGTTTTACTAAAACATCAGGTTGGCAATAAACACAAAGCAAAAAGGCTGAAGCATCCGCTTCCAGTTCAGATATTACTTTGTAAAGGCAAGAAAGCTGTAAGATTCGAGTCGTGTCTGATTTACAATGTGTTGTTGTGCTGGGGTCATATTAGGCAAAAGTGGTTAAGGGATTTGTGATAGCAGCTCTTTTACACCCACTGCACCCATCTGTTTAAAACCCCAACTAGTCAAGCCTGTAAGTATGTCAAAAAGATAACTACTCTCATATTCCTGTCAGTCCAAACCCACAGGATGACAGAGCCTCTGTGCGGGTGAAGGGTCTAAACACAAAGCGCTTCGTCTGTCATCAGCTCACAATGAAGCAGCAGCTCACCCAGCAGCCAGAAAATGTCTATCATTCAGTCATGATGACAGAGGTTCACCTAATGAGGCTTACTTTCAGAGCTCGGCAGCAGAGTAATGATATATCACACTAATGGAAATGTGCTTCTTGTACAAATTTCCTCATTGATAGATTACTAATCCGCATTCGTGTTCTACATCATTATCGCATCATTATTGCTTCATGAACAAAAGGTCAGAAGAGCCTATTCCTACTGAAGGAGTCACGCAGCACAAGGCGAACAAAGCCTGTGAAAATTTTTGTCCACCTATCATCATATAGACTGATTTTTAAGGCCAATATGTTTCAAAATATCCACTGATTTTATTTTTTCAAACACGTGAACAGATTTCCATAAAATTCATTATGTGTAGATATTCATTTATTCATTTACCCTTTGTGTTACTCGACTCTGTTCAGATTAGCTGCTTGTTGTGTTTGTGGCAGAGTTTTGCAATACAAACAGGGAGGCTGCAGTGCCCTCTGGTGGACAAACTATGCGACGCTAACACTCATAACATGGTTGAAGGGTGTTTCTCCTATCTCTTGATTTCATTTTCATTTTCATTTTTCATTTATCAACTGTTATAAAACAGATACCAACAGACTGTCAATTAGATAATATCAGCCTGCTGATACATTGGTCACCCTCCAGAGTTGAAAAAGTTTAGAATACTTTAACTCTTTTTTTCTGGTTATGGAAGCTGTTCCTGTCTAAGGTATAAGTTTAAAAATGTTACCTATAAATTTTACAGTAGCAAAAACGCATTTGCTTTCAATATCTGTGTCATTCCTCAGATGATAATGTGAGAAATGTTTGGCAGAAAAAACAACTTACCCTGTATCTTCACACTTCTTAAATGGTATTAGCAAGCACAATCTATTCATCAAAATATCCATCCGAAGCCTCTCTAATCCATTATTAACCACACAGGAAGATATTTATAAGGCTGATGCATTAAGCATAGAATCACAGAAACATTTTTATGTTATTTGCTACAATTTTTGAGAGAGACCACAAAATGCAAATATCTCTGTTTTTGCTCTTTCCTAAAACAACCCCAAAAGTTCTCCAGCAGACTTCTTTGCCCCGACAGTCATTCCCTTTAACCTGCCAACACCTAACAGCGCTCACTGGGAGACAGATCAATTGATAACTGCACAGAGGCAGTCCATACAAGGGATGGAAATAACCATCTGACAGCTGACACAGTGACCACTGTCTAAATGATGCAGCTTAGTAGTGTAGTCAGAATAAAGCCAGTACACAGTGTTGCAATCCAATAGTAATGCTCAGGTGGTGGCGTACTGTGGTGTCTTTGATTCTCAGACTGTTTCAACCAGCAAGCCACAACCTCCCTTTTCCATCCCACCTCCTCATACATCTTCATGTAATCTCTTTCTGTCACACACTGTCCCCGTTTCCTTATTTGGACACAACCTTGCTATTCCCCACTGCTGCAGACTCTGGTGATGACAGGTAAAAACACTAAGTTCAACTTTAACTCACTGATAAAAAAAGCCCAATTTTTTAGTCTGTGCTTCTAGACCGTCGGGGTAATTTAACACCATCCCTTTTTAACATTTTGTTTGAAGTATGAACACAAATAGATACACTGCCTCTACTTATGAGATGTTTCCAACAAGCCATTTTATTAAGTCACAGACAAATACTGACAAGTTAGATCAAATATTTTTGTGCTACAGCCACTTAAACTCAGATTAATACTCAATAACAACTTAGTAATAACATCCAGGTCAGCACTGAAGGGAGAAAAAAAGGAGGATGTTTGTAAGGAGCACCCAGCGACCCTTTCCAAGAAGTGTTGCTTTTGCTAATCCACACTGACATGATCAAATGTCAGTGTGGATTAGCAAATTGGAAGGGAGCATCAGGACAGCATTCTTTCATATCCACGTCAGAGCATCCATAAGTCAATTTCTTATATTATTCTTTTATCCTCATGTGAAATCCTTTTGGTTTTCAGGTGAGGTTATGGATGCGCCTGGTTCTTAAAGCAACCTCAGGGATCGGTCACCTGGAGATGAGCCAAGGTGGAGCCTGCCAATAGCATTAAAAGAGAAGGGGGTAGACTAAAGGAAAGCATAATATATCCCACACCAGCTATAAAATAAAAGCCCTATTGAATAACCCATTTGAGAATCAGCCAAAAACACGTCTCTTTCAATAAAGCAATCTTTTCGGGTACTTCAGAGCACAAACACCAACATTATCACCTATGTTTCCGTCATCCGTTAACACGTACGCACTTTCATTCACAGATTTCTGTCACTGGCTTTCGACCTTTCAGCAGAAGCCATCCTGACCACATCCTAAGCCACAGGTATGGCTCTCAATCCCACCTTGTTAACCTGAGATGTTTACCCACTTAGCATGGCGGATCCCTCAAGAGACCAACACCTGAGGTGCTGGATGCTAAAAATAATTTTCTCCCTGACCACAGCCCCTCACATCCAAGATGCTGGCTCTCCATACATACACAGAAAACTGTTTACATGACACGGTCTTGTGTACATTTGCTCACCCAGTGGGTCTGCTGTAGCACTTTTGTTGTTTTTACTGCTTTCATGCAAGTGGATGTGACACAAATATGGTAAATGGCATTCCTTAAGCTTTAGTACACTACAGGAACTCCAACAGTGTAAATAAAAACATTATATTTCTCATGTTACCTGCGCATGCTTCCACTAAACACTGAAGCACCATTCAAGATGTGAAATAAGCAATGCCATATGAATCCTGCATGAAAAGTAAACCTGCACTGCCACCACTCAGAACACTCGGTAGTATTAGTAAGACTGTGAAATAATGGATCTTTTCTCAGTTATGAAAACTACAACCTGAACGCAAAATTTTTCTTTCTATGAAACTTTCTGTTGGTTTTTGAGGATGGCTGTAATCCTACAGTTAGTGCGTCCCCATCCATGTACAAAGAAAAAACTCCGTACATTGGATACATAAATTAGCCACCAAATTACTTTGATCTTTCATGTGAAAAAAAAGCAGTTTATGGTTTTATTTGTCAAGCACAGGTTGTCACAGTGGAATGAAGTGTAATGAATTCATAAAATCTGAGTTAATTTGAAAGGTGTGGTGAAACATTACATTGCAACAAACTGTTATACAAAGAAGTTGGCAGAAAGCTCTTTTGTAAATCTTCCCCTCCCTATCTAACGACTCCTTTTTTATTTCAGATTTTCTCTCTTTATGTGAACAGTAGCTCGAGCGCCACATTCTTAATCCACATTCGGCTCCGTGCCAGGACTGTGGTGGATCCCATTCCCCTAAACATCCATCTACCGTCTACTTCCACTAACGCACACATACGTGTACACACACAGAGTCTCTGTGACAACACTTAGCGACTCCAGACAGCAACATTTCATTTGACAGGAGGAGGGGTGCCGGACCACTGAATTAGGACTTTTTCATGGTGGTGGGGTGGATTAACATTCTTCCCTCTTTCACTGCCTCCTCCTCCAGCCCTTCCTGAAGTGAGGCCTAACTCTCCAGGCACATGCTTGACCTGGCGCTGAGGACAAGGAGTAATTAGCAGTCATAAAGAGGACCCTGGCTCCTCTTGGAAATCAGCACAGTCAAAAACAAGAATGCCCAAAGAGAGACTTCCCCCTCCTAGTGCGCATCACAGATGGGGAGGGTCTGGGAGTCTTTCTTTTTTATTTCACCTGATTCTGTTATAAAACTTGAAGCCAAGTGTTGTGAAGCTGGAGCCACACTGTGAGTACAGCAGGTTACAATTAGGGCCCTGGCTTTAATTACTTAAAGCAAGACTATGTAACTTTAAAAATAGGGCGATGTAAGGCATTCCTGCACTTCAAAATTGAAAGCAGAATTCATAACCAACAAAACACACAACCAAGTAGCCTCAGGGGTTTTACACATAAGATATATTTGGACCGGCATGACTCATGCGGGTGGATATTATCCAGTTCACCAACTTAACTTTGTAACTTACCCTTCTACAACACCTCATTTAAACATTTATTGTTATTATTCCATATTTGTCATTTAGCAAATTAGAGCAGTTTGCTTTACAATCTGAAGCAGAAAGATTTATCTTAAAACAGGCTTAGATCCTGAGAGAAAATGCCTAAACAATACTAATGTTCACTAATTATATGAGATTTTTTGCCATCCTTTTCTTTCCCCGTTAATGGTTCACATTTAATCCCATAAAAGTCACAAACCTTTTATTAAGTTTGCAGATGTTGTCTTAAGATATGAAACCTTGATCAAATTACAACTCCTGCAAATGTACAACATTTTAGATCCAGAGCATGAAGGAAAAAAATGAACACACCTCCATCAGCGCTGACCTTAAGTTGTTGCTTCTGGGTTTCATGTGACCAGACATGAGAATCATACTGTAGGCATTATGCTCATGCTAGACTGAGCACATTATACACACTGCATGGGCACATGTTACTGCAGATGCATGTGTAAACTAATGCAAGCACATACCTGAATGGGATGCCAGTACCCAAGATGGTAATCATCTCCACAACTTTAATTAACTCGTAAACCATAATTAGACTGGTTTCTTGCCAATCACACTTCTCTACATGCGCTGCAGTAAGGCTCAGACAAAGGTATTGTATTGACCGTAAAAAAAACCCCCACCTACACTAGATACCAAGTGAATGTGAAAGTCCCTGTTAGCATAAACTATATAAACAGAAGCACAGGGCCACAACACATTACACCGAGAGGAACTTTTCAGCCATGGAAACTCGTGCCATGAAGCTCCCACTATACAGTGTTTGTGCTGAAGTTAATGCCAGGGGTCTCGGACTTTGCAAGTACTGAGTCAGCAGAGTGTTGGTGACCATTATACACGATGTGGGTCAGCACTACATGATCCAACTTTATATGATCTGCCACTTTGTGGTTGAACTGCTGTGCTTTCTAAACACTTCCACTTTGCAATCATACAACTTAAGTTGGTCATGGAATATCAAGGAGGTAAGAAATCTCACAAACTGACAGTGTCATCCTATTACTGAACCTCACTTTAATTCACTTAGCTCTTTAAGACTTCATGGCTAGGTCCTTTATTTTATGCAACTGTAGCAATGGGAAAAATTAGGAAGTGTGGTCCAGTACTTTTGTTGTTAGTGTTACTTTAATTTCAGTAAACAGCTAAGAAAATGAATTCAATATCTAAATGATATGACCAAAAATCAATGTTAATAGTAACTGAAAGATAACCTGGTGATTAAAGCATGTCAGTCACCCCCGGGCAACTGCCAGTCCCTAGATACAAGTGTGTCTTCTGTGACATTTTGGTCTCTGGTTTCTGGCAATTGCTTAATTAAAAATGACAACAAAGGGTATTTGGTGCATGGAAGACAGTGACTTGTCTGCAAACACTGGCAAACTACTCAGCAACCGGTTGTGAAACTGTGAAAACAAACTGGAAACCAGAACCATTTTCCGTCAAAGTAAACATCGTACCTTTGGAAATGTGTCTGCTGTAGCAGTAGACGTACCTTTGAAGTGAATGTAATCTGTTTCTCGTTTGTGTATCACTACAGTTAAGAGTTTTTGGATTGATTTAACAAAAAACTCATCTTAGAAAATTTGATTGGTGTAAGAGATTCATCCTAATATGATTGTGCAATTCAGCTCAAGTTACAAATCTAGCTGTCTTTGGTACTGTTAGCATTAGCGTTAGCAACCATCATGAAATTCAACCGAATTTCCCGGAGGAACCCACCCGAGGGATTAATAAAGTTTTATCTAATCTAATCTATGTCCTCGGCAGGGTTGTACTTTACAAAGATCCAACTAGGGATGAACCCAAAATTAGCATCAACTGATATTTGCTCTGCTGACAAATAAAGAAAAGAAAAAAAAGAGAAAGATGGTATTTATTCACGTCATTGGTGGAAGTTTATTTGATGCATTGCATTACCTCTGCACAAACTAAATGAGCTGGAAAAACTTTAAAACATGTCCAAAGAGTGAGGGAATAAATGAGCACAAAAACAAAAGCTTGAGAAAAGAAAAAAAATAATTGGTTTCAGGTATCACCCACATTGTTC
The DNA here is from genome assembly GCF_001858045.2 of Oreochromis niloticus. Classification (NCBI taxonomy): domain Eukaryota; kingdom Metazoa; phylum Chordata; class Actinopteri; order Cichliformes; family Cichlidae; genus Oreochromis; species Oreochromis niloticus. Next base: position 14,607,536 of record NC_031972.2, on the reverse strand, counting down.
TTTCAAACACTGGCATTGGTATTGAATTTAAGAAACAGTGCAACCCAAGTAGCAATACACAGTACGTCTAGTTAATGACTAGATCATAAGAAAATGTTTTCTTAGGCAACAACTTCCAAAGGCAACAAAGGCCAGTGTTTAGTCTGTAAATGACTTCACATGCCAGTATCAGTTTCATTTTATCCGCCAGCTTCAGTCCCAGACATTTCAGGACACTGACCCAGTGACCAGCTGAAAAAGCTGCACAAGGATAAAGCAGCAGGGAAGATAGGAGGAGAGGAGGAAATGAGAAGCCCAGGATCTTTTTGTTTACATATCCACTGCATTTGTTCCTGTGGTTTTGATCAAATAAATCTGACGTTCATTTAAAATATGAACCATTAGCCCAAGTCTAGTTGCAAAATGACAAGACACTAAAAAAATGACAAGCAGGTAGGATTCACACACAGACACACACCTGAAAGATGATCCAGACTACAGAGTTTTCCTGACCTGAGCTTCCTCACTGCAGTCTGATGCTCTGTACTTTAGCTGCACTCTTATTGCTTTAACAGTGTAAATGCCATATGGTTTACTTCACTGTCTCCACGCTGCAGCTCACAGCGCTGAAGATAAATCATTGTCTGCCGTCCACCACAGACTCAGATGGAAAAACTGAGTCAAGATTCCACTGTGCACCTCTCATTTTACAGCAAAAAGTACAGAATTGGTTCTTTTGAAGCACATATGTGATCCATGTTATCTCTCACTTATTAAGTCTTTTCTCATTCCGCCCACTGTGGTTTTGTCTTTTTCTGCAGCTTCTGTTTTATTTTTTAATCTCTGTGTGCAACCTTCTTCCACACACAGACTGCTTGTTTTATCTTTTTCCTTTTTTCTGCACTGAAGCCTTCCCCTCATTCTGCCTCTCCCACAAGCAGATATGGTTTTAATAGCTGACTGCTGAGAAATTCATGATAAAGGAGAGCCTTGCAGCACTGACATTACGGAACCATTTCCTCTCGCAGAGCCTCACAAATAACAGCTCCAGCACCAACACACTGGGACAGCGCAATGAAACAGAATAATAAATACGAAATCCTGCACAATAATGATGCTTTTGTCTTCGTTGAGGACTATCCAGCGCTGCCTATCAAACCTATTTGCCTCGACTGAGCTGCTGTGCCTCACAGCTAATGATGGGAATCAATCCAAATGTGCAATGTTTTCTCACCAAGAAGGTGTTTCATCATCTTTAGTGAACTCAATGACCCATAAAGAAATAGTCCCACTCAGCCCACATAATCAATAATACAGTGGTTAGACATATGTGTGGTGGAACATGCTTTATATTTTGTGTGTCCAATAAAAATCCAATTATATTTCTAAATTGGGAATGTTTACATTCGAAGGCATGGCTAAGGAGAAGTAAATGAAAGCATCATTTCAAGACACACACGCAAGCTTGTCACTGGTGAGAATGGAAATCACAGAGAAAAGAATGAGCAAAGTTTTTTCTTTCTTTTAAAAGCAAGTCAATGAAGTGTGAAAAGGCACGAAAACAACAGGAATATATAAACTATCAGTCACATTTCTCATTATACAGTCTTTATATGAAACTTGCAGAAAAACAAAACCTTGCCATCTCATCACGGTGCCAGATAACACGCAACGAGCTGCACTGACAGCCAAGTCAACCATCAATTCATCTCCTGCTGACACTTTAACCAGTGTCACAGTTGAGCAACATCAAGCCTGTGGGTGAACAGAAGTTAAAGCATGAGTAAATCTCAGGAATGACAGACAGCTGCAGTATAAGTGATCAAAATCAGCTTCTAACTATGATAAGATGCACAGTCTTGAAGTCTAGAAGAAATGATCCTTCAGGTTAATTTCACTGAGGAAGATCTGTTCCCTGACAGTTTGCTTTTGTTCCTCTGTGTGTCAGAGTGTTGCTGTAGTCCCGTTCTGTTGCTCTATTTTTCATCATTTTCGCTTTCTTTGTCAAACTCACTTCTTTAACAATTTTGACATAACTGTGCCTGTCTGGCAATCCTTTCTATCTGTGTTCTGAAAATCAATCACTTCCTGTTCTTGAAGTAGCCTTTACTTTTTAAGCATTCTGCCTTCCTCCTAAAATACAGCCCTCCTTTCCCTACACATCACCATCTCGTCCAGGGAGCCTTTTACTAATTCTACATTATCACCACTAGCATCTAGACTCTGGAGGTCCTGCACTAGCTCCTAACTTCATTTAGAGCATCACTGTATGAAATTGCTTCTTATCATGAGTCTGTTCACAAAACTGTAACTCAAGACTCTAAATTACACAATTTTTTGTTGTTTTTTTACTTTCATTGGAAACATTTTCTGGGTTTTTCATGCAAACAGAGTACATGACATCAATGCCACAGGCCATAGTTTGTATTCTGAGTACAACTTGTGGTTGAGTTTGCATAACAAAAAAGAGTTTTGGCCTAGGATAGGGAAAGATTGCGGTTTTGGTTAGCATATCTGTGCAACCAAAACCCTTTTTGTCTCAACTTTTAGCTTTTCAATATCTAATGGGGACGATAGTCACTCCCTAAATACGGGTAAAAGTTTTATCGTGTTTTAAATTACGCTATTTTGTTGCAAGATGTTTTGACAGTGAACATTTTCCTCTTATATTGTCACCATTTTGCAACTGGGCAGATAATAAGAAACAGGGTTTCCTTTCCGGGACCTTTAGCCTTCATTCAGCTTGCTTCTGCAAATGAGTGAAACTCAAGCTTGTTCCCTTGTTGCTCCCTTGTAAGTTCATTGAGGATGGTTTCATGACAAAACACTGCTAAATAAGCAAAACCTTACTTTTTACTGTGTTATTATTTCAATTCCTTCTAAATTTGTCAACCAATAAATTAAAGAGTACATGGGGCTACAGTAAAGTTTCTAGAGTGACCAAAAAGCCATTGTATTTCCCCCTAGTAGGAAAAAAATGCTTACACTCAGTATTTCTGCTGCCCAGGCTGTGGCTTAGCTCGGGCTGGGGAAGGGGGAATGGGGTTGGAAAGGATGAGTCATACATTGCTTTCCATGCTCAATGGTTATAATACCCCATTACAGAGAGAAGCACTGTTTCCCAGCTAAAGTGAATACTCGGCTTGTGAGCCTGGACCAGAATTCACTTTTCACTCTGCCATGCACTACATGCTGCAACAAAGCATAGGGTTGAAATCAAAAACAGGCGCGGGGGGTTGCATCATTAGGTAGAGCATCCAACTTTTACATCACTCGTAGGGTCATGTTGACATTTCCAACACCACTGTCTCCATTTGGTTCCATTTGTCTCTGAGAGTGTAAGGAACACATCGTCCTCGTTTGCTTGCATTTGGAGCTGGAATGATCCATCTATGTCTGTGTGCTTTTAGCAATAAGCTAATTTGGAGAAAAATGTGCCACTGGCTTCAAATCAAGCACACTGTGTCATGAGTACAGAGGACCATTGAGCGGTTCAAAACAATTATTTGAACCTTAATTAGTCTGGAAAGGACTAGACGATATACTGTCCAAGATATGGCAAATAATGAACTATTTGTGCAGCACAAAGGATCTCCTTAACTCTGACACGGGGTCAAAAACTTGTCCTGCATATTTTGTTTTATCTTCCATGCTATTATCAGGCATTAGGGCTGATTTACAGAGTCGTTTCCACAAAGCCTGTATTTACAGGGCTGAAGTGGCACATGCAGTTGCAGGGTCACTGCTTCTCCCCACAGAACAGCTAACTCGGATTCCTTCCTCAGCGCCATGGCAATAGGCACACACAAGAAGCCACTTTTTCTCATCGCCATTTATCTGATTGAGTTTGACATGACCTCAGGATTGCCACTTCAAGGTAAGTAAGAAAAGCCCTTCAGAAATTCAGAGCAAAATTACAGTTACATTCTCACTGGAAGATTGAAGCTAAGGCAGATGGGTGATGGTAACATAGATCTGAAAATCCCTCCTGAACAAGCTTTCGTAAGGTTAAAACCCAATGTTGTAAATGAAACATTGGCATCGTTGCCTTTAATTTATATAAACTGATATGCAATTACCAATTAGCAAGTGGTTAAAATCTCTCCGGTCACAGTATCTTCTATGATTTTTTCTTACTGGGCTCATGAAGAAGGGTATATGGAAGAAAAAAAGGCAAAAACGAAGTAAGCCACATAAATTCCTTTTGAAAACGAGTTGTCTAGATATGAGACTATAAATAAAAAACAGCTGTGGACCAGCTGTAGTCGACCTTTAACCCTGCCATAAACCTGGGTTGCTTAAACAGAAAGAAGCTTTTAAGGGCCCTCAATGTGTATGTGCAGAGCTTGCTGAAATGCAAGGCGTAGCATCATTATTTTTTATCAAATCTGCTCTAAGACTGCAGATGTTATTTGATTAGAAATCTTCTCTAAAACTAGCACAGAATGTATTTTCACTTGAAAAAAAATGCAGCAGTATTTTTTTTCATGGTCCCCTGTTCCACATAGAATGGGAAGAAAACATCTGGAAGCCATTTTTTCTGGCTTTTTGAAGGGCTTAGCAGACAGCACAATGGAACTTATCAAGTCCAGATGGGAAGGAGCTCAGAGAAACAGCGAAGCCTTCTTCTCTATATTTCTTTAAAACGTATGTAGAGAATCAACAAATATCAGTTCTTACTATATAGTGTATTTCTCAAGTCACTACCATATTTTGTGATCAGCCTTTTCTTCCAATATTTTCAATGCCCTTGGTGACTTTGGCCAAAACCCATTCATGTTTTCATTTGCACAAGGTATTCAAAGAATGTTATTTCAGCATTTTTGATGACTAAAATACACTCGACAAGTAGGATCTGATCTGGTTTAAATGTCTGTTATTAACAAGGGCGATCCAAAAAAACTTTGCTTAATTAAACAACAACAAACCAAAGAAAAAAGAGTCAAAGCAGATTATCTAATACTTGTGAAAAGAGTCCATTGATTGAGGAGACCAGATTAAAAAAATGCAAGTCAGCAGAAACACAAAGGAAACCATTTGTAAATTAAGCTAGATTTCGTCTATAGCAGTTATACTGTGTCCCACAGACATCTGAAAACATCAGTAAGCTAAAAAGTAGAGACTACACATTACATATCAATCAATCCTAATTTGAATTCTGCATTTCAGGGTTTATATTGGCTCGGGAACTTCAAACTGTTGCAAAGGTTCTTTGAAAAGCACACATCTTACCCTGCTGCCTCCAAGAGACAGAGAAGAATTATGGGAAACAAAGATGAGAGGAGCTACACTATAAAGAATGCCTCTCTTCAGGCAGTGAAACTGTAAACCTGACAGCAGTCCTGACCTTCACCTTTGAACTCTGACCCCTCTTCTCATTCTTGTCCAGGGCCTTCTGTTATTACCGCTTTTCACATAGCTTAAACTGAGTTTTTCCTCTCTAATACCAAGACCAGGTCTTTCTAAACTTCAGTCTACTGAAAGACAAACTGACCGCAAAATATTAAAATATATACACTGTGATACAAGTATATAACTTATAAATTCAATACATATTTCTGCATTTGTCTTTATAAACTAATGAGTCAGGAGCTTATTTCATATAATTCAGCACCAAATAAGCTAAGCCACATTTAACAGCAGACACACAGCATTAAGCCTGCAAAACAGCAGTCTTTTATACTTTAAGAGAGACTGTAATAAAGCTGCAACAAATTAGCTTAGCTCCACATAGCAGGCTATTTTAGCATCATTTTCCAAACCGCTTTCGTTTACAGATCGTGGCTTTATAGTATTTGTTTATTAACTCATTTCTGTCTTTCAAAAAGTATCACATGCCAACAGTTCACAGTGAAATAGGCTCTGAATCAAATGTAGTTAAAATGTAGTTATATTTCATGGGTAAGTAACCCATTGTGTAAAGAATATGCTAACTGCTAATAGGTTAGGCCTTGCTGTATTGTTTGCTTGTCTTTTTATTGAGCTCTATATGCATTTTAGTTATAGGAAATACATTTGTTATAGATTTATGAACATATATATGATTTGATAAGAAATTTTTTAGGCTATGATCTTGACTGGGTATTGTATTCAAAACAAAAACCATTGTGGAATTAGCATCATACTAATACCTAAATAGCTGGTGATAAAACATGAATACAACATCAATTCTTTAGTAAATGGTATTTGCTCAACTGCCCTTTTTGATTTCAGTGTTAAACAAAAAAAAACAAAAAAAAAGCATACTTAATTTTTTTGTTTTTAATTTAAACATAGCTGACAAGCCCTAAAACAAGTAGTATTGTATGCCTGGGCAGGTCTCTACTAGTCTTCAGCTTGATGCATTTTGGTCCTCCCTCAGGCTAAGAGGTGATGAGGCTTAGGTCAGCGATAAGCTTTCACTTGTGATAAACTTGCTAATTGTCAGTAATTATTTGTAGACCATTTGTCTTATCTGATTGTAAAAGGTCTAGAAAAGTCATTAAGCAAAAAAAAATGTATTAATAGCAAAACTGGATTTAATATTTTTGCATTGCACAGTGTTTAATTGAAAGCAACTACTTTAAAATAATGATTGGTAAAATCTAAAAAAACAAAAAAAACAACTGATGGACAGAATAATTAGTTCACAAAAAAAAGCTTTCATGGAGTCGGCATGTTTCTTGCAATCAGTCATGAAGTGCTTCCTGTCTGGCATGTGTCAAGTTTCGGAAAATGTACCAGAACCCTTAGGGATTTCTTACAAAACTCTCGTTCCTCTCTGTCAGTTTCAAGAGATGATTAAATCCAGCCACCAGCATCAAAATGACCTCAGGCCCATGCTCTTTAATGTCCCACCAAAAATTCAACTCCTCCTCAGTCATCAAAAATGACCCAGATTTCAGTCCAGCCAGCATACAGTGACCAAAGTTTTGTCCAGTTAACAACCAGTGTTTATAGGAAACACGAAAATAAACACTTTGCAGTAGATTTCTTAGTGTATATTCAACAATATGAGCCTATAAAACCACTTCAACTTCATATGTTATTATCATGGCTTACTTTCTAAACTGGAGTGCATTTTGAACTCCATAATCGTCTGTAATCAGGCATCACAACAAATTTACCCCATCAGCACAATCATGGAAGCTTTTTAACTGCCCTGAGCAGACAGAAGAAGCCATCTGTTCATCTCAATGTCCTGTGTCAGACCTTCACAGCACACAGCAGCCCGTCACCCATGCCAGGCAGTCTTAAGGCGCTAATAATACATATAGGCCAAACATAAACCCAATGCATGCCCTCTCACCACTGAGACGAAGAGGTGGTCACTTCTCCAATTAAAATAAGCGGGCCTCTAACTGGCATACCAAACTATTATTTATTCATGTTTTCGGATTAGACTCATATAACTGTCACTGAGAAACATCGGGAGAATTTATAGAATGCATTTAGTGAAAGATGTGTTTGCTTGAGCCTCAGTGCAGGGCCCCAGCGCTGTCCCCTGATGTGGAGTCCTTAAGGCGGCTCCACCCTACCACTTCAGAGGACCTTCAGCCCCTCCTTCTTATGAAAATTATACCCATCCTTCTCATCTGCTGAAAAGAAGCAATGGTAAAAGAGTATTTAGACTTTAAGATGCACCACAGCAATTACTCCTACATAATAAGTATGCCAAAAAAAAAAAAACTAGTTACTTATGATGGTTACTAATTAATGCATATATTTCCTATTTTTAATGCATTCAAATGAATAAATGCACTTCAGCTATACTGCTTTGGCAAAAACAACAACAACAAAAAAACCTATGCACAACTTGCAGATGAAACCTCCAAAAGCAGTCTTTTAATTCTTTTTGACAACTTCCCATAGTTTCGGGGCACACCACCAAGCTGAATACATTAAAGAGGAGGGGCAGACATCTGTGGTCCACTATGAGCGAAAAGGCAAAAAACTTTTCAGTGCAAGGCTCCTCCAAAGTGCATCCACAAAAAAAGAAAGAAAAAAGAAAGGGAAAAAACCCCACACAGCTGCATCTCACCTGAACTTGCTTGCGACGTGATAAAAAGGAGAATCACGGATAAAGTGATTTGGACGTCCCTTATCCTCCGTTTAACTTTCCATCTTATATGGGTATCCATGACCGCCAGAGACGTCCACGGCAAAGTGGATTCACTTTTTCAACAGCTAATTAGACTTGCAAAAACTTCTGGTCAGGACAATTAAAAAAAAAACTAAAAGCCAAAAAAAGTCCCAGAGAAAAAAAAGGGGGAGGGGGGTATGTCGTTATTTCTCAAGCAGCCATAAGGGTTTGTTAGTGTGAGTTTTCCCCCAGCTGGTTGACGGACGGCCACCGTCTCTCCCGTACTCCTCTCCTCTCTGCGCTTCTGAACTGTCCTGCACCGCTGCGCCTCCGATCTGAAGTGCTGGCCCCTCTCTTTCAGTCGTCACGTAGAGCCCCTTCAAGTCAACAGGGCAACACACACACACACTCGCACAGAAGAGGGAAAAAGTCTTCCCCCCCAGGCTGTCACTCACTTTGCGGACAGGAGACTCGGGCAAATCAGAGGAGCCTGTATATTAGGGCCAGCCCTGTTATTGGCCGAGGGTGGGAGGAAAAGTTGAGGTGAAAGTTTCACGCCTCCAGCTCTTGCGCTCGGAATTCTTTTACATGGAGTCCGCTATTTCCAGAGACGTGGTTCAGAGCGGGAAAAGCAAAACTGCTTTTTTATAGGTGGGAAGGCGAGATGTTTTATCTGCAAGAGCTGATTTATCTGGAGCTGACTGCCATGGGACTGCGAGAAAAATCGTGCTGTACAATCCACAGGTGGACCCCCAGTGCTAGTTCAACCATATGATATAACAGTATACTGAGGCTAGATGATCAGATATATAGTGAAGATATACATCTATTTGTAATGTTCTCCCTTTTAAATGAATCAGATATTTACTCTAAGGAATAATCCACTCAAAGCTCATATCTTTTTTTATGTTAATCGGTGATCTACGGGCTTTAAACCTGTTGAATATATGATGAAATAATGTGCTTGCAGATTTTATTACCCTCTGAAGTTTTTTCATTAGTACCACAAACTTTAATGTTTAACAGTCAATAAAAGTAAATATGTAAAAGAATTTCCACCTTTTATGTGGTTTCTTTATCTAGAGCAGAGACGTGAATTCATTTAATATCATTCCCACATACAGCCCACTTTGATCTTATGCGGGTCAGACCAGTGAAACTACCCTTTATGTCAGTGTAGAGAAATGTAACTACACATTTAATCAATGCAAGATCTCAATATGAGAAAAAGAAGCTCAAATTCAACAGTATGTCCCACTCTCTCTGTGTGGCAAAGTAATGCCTCTGTAGTAAATTAAAGAAATCTCTCAGCATGACTCTTTGGGCTTGAATTGTAAGAAGTAAATGTGTAAAACACAGAAATCTATTGCTTAATTGCTTTGGTGTTGTATGAACGGCCTTATCAGCAGGAAAAGCTGTAAAGCTTGTGAAAATACATTTAAAAATACCCAATTTTCCTAAATTTCCAAAGCCATCCAGTGGGCTCGAATAGAGTTTTTGCTTATGTTTGACAACCCTAATCTAGAGGAGCAGAGGTGGGTGGTGATCAATGATAAGAATTTATATGGCAGTGAAAGGGATAAAAATAAAAGCTGAGGGTTAAAAAGAGAAACATCTCCAGGAGGACCAGGCTCAGGGAGGGTGGCCATGTGCCGCAAAGCTGGTTTGAAGGGGGGGAAAAGGGAAATGGAAAAGATGAGGATAGAGAGACAACAAACAATGCAACACACAAGAAAACAACACTTAGTGCCATATAGTCACCAATAACACTTTTTTTAGAGCTGAATGTGGCATGAGATTCAAACTTTCTGTTGTTTCAAGAACTGCCAAAAATGGCAGCTGTCTTTTATAAGCTGTCACATGCCTCCTCCAGTGGGGGGCAGACTTCTATTAATTGCCCAGTAAAAGTTGGTTTTAAGCAAAGTAAACAAGCAGCAACATTGGAAACCGTGACATGATGTCACATTGTGAAGTGGGATAGGATAGGAAAGGATGAGTCTGAACGTGGTCCCTCTAACTTTAGTCCTCTAAATTCAGACTAAGAGGTGTTTTATGTTACACGCTGTAGGATTTTTAAGAGTAACAGCTTTACTTGAAGGCTGTTAAGCTTGTTAAATTAGTTCAGCACCTTTGAAAGTCTCTCAGATGGGCTCTCTCAGATCCTCAGGTGACCTCTTTGGCCACATGGAAAAACTCCTTGGTTTTAAAGACATTCATTTTTTCCCCTCTGTTGTTTGAAACGAAAAGCTTGTTCTCAAAAGCAGGGTAGAAATTTACATTAAGTATAAAGTAGTATTTCTAAACTGACCGCTTACCCATATACTGTAACCGTTACGTGGTAACATGGGTCAAATTATGGCCCGAGCCCTATATTTAGGGTGGGTTCGTGCCCACACCACACTTGCCCACACTGTGTTAATCTCAGAGACTCCAAACTACTCGTGAACAAGGCCGTCACGTGCTTACTTAATTTGCCTTCTAACCAAAAGGATGTTGATACGCTGATGCCGGCACACTGCTGGTTAACTTTCATTTGAGTTTGACTTTCATCATTTGCTAAAAAAAAACACAGTCCCTGTGAGACGTAAGATAGCATATAGTGTCTGAAACAGGAAATTATGATTTACTACTCAAGTGTTTCTATCAGTTTCTCCACACTTTGTTTTCCACACACACACCAAATATCAGGCAAGCTATGACAGTCTGACAGTCTGTCAGGCATTCTATTACTATTAATATTATTATTACTATTATCATCCAGCTTTTGCTCTCTTTTTTAATTCTTGTCTGCTGTTAGTGACACCTAAGGATGGTGAGACTGTGGCTGAAAAAAAGAAAAGTAGCTGAGAAATTCCACATCCTTGCTTGACAGTTTCCTCAGTAAACATATACTATGAGCAGAGTGCACCAGCTGTTCGCTGGCTCAAGCTTAGCCAAGTTATAATATTAGCAAAGTAAAGATTTATATAGCACTAAATCAAAGCATGCACTGCATAAACTGCAGTCACATGTTGAGATTAGTTACAGTACCTGCCAGGTGGGCCCATAAATATATATGGAATTTGACTGGCACACATTGATTTGACCTTTAATTAAATGTCATTAAAAAGGATTTAAGTTTGGAGGTTAAAAAGTAGGATTACTTAGGTCAGAGCTAAGCACTTAAAACTGCGTATGACAGCGGGCCGACTGACACACTGACACGAGCCTTTAAACTGTTAACACCTGATTGCAGCAAATTGCGTGTAATTTGTGCTTTTTCTCAGCGGGTTGGCGTTGATTGTACTATGGCTCCAAGAAGGGTAAACATTAGAATACACTAGTCACAAAAGTAGATTGCGAGGGAAGTAAAGTCTGATTCCAGACTGATGTGTTTAGTGCTTCTAACCAGTCACGTTTTATGGTGCCCAACCTGACCGCAACCTTAACCCTAAGCAGTAATCTCTATCTAAGGTGTGCGGGAATGATATGTTTACATTTCTATTACAGCTAAGTACATTTGAAACAGAAAAAAAACATTGAATTTTAGAATATACCCATAAATCACCTTCACAGTTTTACAGTGATAATTATCGGTGCAGCTGAAATACATATAGCATGATGCCTCCGCCTAAAGGCAATTCAACTATTTGGGGGGAAAAAAATAGCACTACCAATTCTGAAATTGGTAGTGCTATTGGTGGGCCAAAGTGACTTTCTTCTCTTTTCTTTTCTTTTTGTCTTTTCATGACAAATGTCACTACGAAATATAGGAGCAAATTTGTTCTTTGATTGTTCCTACTGTAAGCCGTTTTAATGAAATTGCATATTAGTTTTAATAAAGCAATATGACCTAAGTCTTGTCCCCATTTATTTCATAGAAAATCTGTGTGTACGCAACCTTGAACTGGGTAAGGAGATTGGGATGAATGAATGGATGGAAAAGTTGTAAGAAAGCCTTTCAACTAGTTTGTTTAGTGGCTTTTTAAAAAAATATTTGTTCTTGCTTTCACATAATTTTTTACCGAATAGTAAAGCTATATATATATATATATACATACATACATACATGTATATATATACATGTATACGTATATATACATTTTGCACAGCCTAGATTGATTACAAGAAGGCCTATGACTCAATGCCCCACAGCTGGATACTGGAATGCCTAGAATTGTACAAGATCAACAGGACCCTAAGAGCCTTCATCAGGAACTCAATGGGGATGTGGCGTACATCATTAACAAGACTGGCTACGGATACCGACTACGGAACGGAGCGGTTGTCAGCCACCTCCTGTACATGGATGACATCAAGCTGTATGCCAAGAGTGAACGAGACATCGATTCACTGATACACACTACCAGGCTATACAGCAATGACATTGGAATGTCATTCGGACTGGAGAAGTGTAGTCGGATGGTAACAAAGAGAGGGAAGGTAGTCAGAACTGAGGGGATTGAACTACCAGAAGGCAACATTGCAGACATAGAGGACAGTTACAAGTACCTGGGGATCCCGCAAGCGAATGGGAACCATGAAGAGACCGCTAGGAAAGCTGCAACCACCAAGTACCTGCAGAGGGTCAGGCAAGTCCTGAGGAGTCAGCTGAACGGTAAGAGCAAGATCCGGGCCATCAACACCTACGCCCTGCCCGTGATCAGGTACCCTGCTGGGGTAATAGGCTGGCCAAAGGAGGAGATAGAAGCCACTGACATAAAGACAAGAAAGCTCCTTACCATGCATGGAGGGTTTCACCCCAAGTCCAGCACCCTGAGGCTGTACGCTAAGCGGAAGGAAGGGGGCCGGGGACTGGTGAGTGTCAGCACCACAGTCCAGGATGAGACAAGAAACATCCACGAATACATCACGAAGATGGCCCCAACTGACAGTGTGCTCAGTGAATACCTCAGGCAGCAGAAACCCAAGAAAGAGGAGGAAGGCGAGGAACCATCATGGAAGGACAGGCCCCTGCACGGTATGTACCACCGGCAGATAGAGGAGGTGGCTGATATCCAGAAATCCTACCAGTGGCTGGACAAAGCTGGACTGAAAGACAGCACAGAGGCACTAATCATGGCAGCACAAGAACAAGCTCTGAGCACAAGATCCATAGAGGCTGGGGTCTATCACACCAGGCAAGACCCCAGGTGCAGGCTGTGTAACGATGCCCCAGAGACAATCCAGCACATAACAGCAGGGTGCAAGATGCTAGCAGGCAAGGCATACATGGAACGCCATAACCAAGTGGCCGGCATAGTGTACAGGAACATCTGTGCCGAGTATAACCTGGAAGTCCCAAGGTCAAAATGGGAGATGCCCCCAAGGGTGATGGAGAATGACCGAGCTAAGATCCTGTGGGACTTCCAGATGCAGACGGACAAAATGGTGGTGGCTAACCAAACGGACATAGTGGTGGTAGACAAACAGAAGAAGACGGCTGTAGTGATAGATGTAGCGGTTCCGAATGACAGCAATATCAGGAAGAAGGAACACGAGAAGCTGGAGAAATACCAAGGGCTCAGAGAAGAGCTCAAGAGGATGTGGAGGGTGAAGGTAACGGTGATCCCCGTGGTAATCGGAGCACTAGGTGCGGTGACTCCCAAGCTAGGCGAGTGGCTCCAGCAGATCCCGGGAACAACATCGGAGATCTCTGTCCAGAAGAGCGCATTCCTAGGAACAGCTAAGATACTGCGCAGGACCCTCAAGCTCCCAGGCCTCTGGTAGAGGACCCGAGCTTGAAGGATAAACCGCCCGCAGGGGCGCGCTGGGAGTTGTATATATATATATATATATATATCGTTAGCTTCATAGCATAAGTGCCTAAGTCATTTTCTGGTCAAATTGAGATTTTTGCCTAACTTTACTCCCCTACCACTGCTGCATCATCCTGTCCGTCTGCCTATGTCATTGGCCAATCACAACACTCATAAGAGTCAAAAAACATACTTGCCTAAGTCATTCATTTGACTTAGGCAGTTTTACCATTGGACTTAGGCAGTTTTGCTACAATCAATTTGACTTAGGCAGTTTTGATGTATGCAAAATGGCTGATAAGAAGAAGAGGTTGACCGCAAGTGAAGCCCTTGCTCTTCTTTTTGATTCATTTACATCTGGTAAAAGTTCATATTTTTTTAGTTTTTTGGTCACTAAATGTATTTTCATTCAATCAAAGAGGTTATGACCATGTTAAAAGATTACTTTTTTGTTGCAAACAAAGTATGATGGCTAGCTAACATTAGCGTTAGTAGTGTAGCATTAGCATAGTAATGTAGTACAAGCTAGCAGCTAGCTAACAGCAGCATGCTACCAGAGTAAATCTTTGGCAATTTCAAAGGCAATTTGAGCATTTTCAGCAAGTTTGCAAATTATATTATGTTTCAAACATTTGCTTTTTATTAGGAGGGGAGTCTAAGGACGGGGGACGCCCTGGGTTCATTGTTAATTGTTAAATTGGACTTTATATTGACTGTGTTCAAATGACTGATACTGGTTGAACTCTATTGCCAGTAATATTCATGTAGCCCTTTGAGGCGACTGTTGTTGTGATTTTGGGCTATACAAAAATAAATTGATTTGATTTGATATTAATAGTACAAATTGATTTTTTTTTTTTTTACATAGCAGACATTTTGACTACACAAGTAGATTTAGATGTCATCTTGATTTACCATTTTAAGATACTCCAACAGCATTTTATTTTCTGTTGTATCATCAGGAAAGGAAGTTGATGTGAACTTAGAGGAGTTGGTGGATATAGATGAGGGAGAAGGAGGAAATTATGTTGATATGGGGCAACAGACTGATAAGCAGCCAGAGGAAGGAGAGGAAGATGAAGGAGAGGAAAAGAAAGGGGAAGGAGAGGAAGATGAAGGAGAAGAAAAGGAAGGGGAAGGAGAGGAAAAGGAAGGAGAAGGAGAGGAAGATGAAGGAGAGGAAAAGAAAGGGGAAGGAGACGAAGATGAAGGGGAGGAAGAGGAAGGAGGGGAGGTGGAAGCAGAGGAAGAGGAAGCCAGTCCAACCCCCAGCTCTTCTGCTGTTCGTCACAAGCGTCCACTGCCCCATACGTGGAAGAAAAATGTCATCAAAGAAAAGCGTCTGAAGGGAGAGAATTACAAGAATACAATGGGACAGGAGAGACCACCAAAGGCCATGGGCCCACCATGCACATCACAGCACTGCTTCAAGTCAACGACAAGAAGTTGTGAGCTACTGACTGAAGTTGAGAGAAGAGGAATCTTCAACAATTTCTGGTCCATGCCTTCCTGGGAGACACGCAAGGTGTATATCCAGACTGTTGTTGAAAATGTGCCCATAAAACAGAAGAAAGGTGGTGTTGATTCAAGGAGAACAACATCTCTGCTATACCACCTGCAACTCTCAGATAGATGCAAAATACCTGTGTGCAAAAATCTTTTCTGTTCCACACTTGGTATTGCCCTGAGAACCATTGGATCATGGTTAACTGCAGGCATGAAACCCAACACTCATACCCAGCCCAACCCCAAGATCAACAAGACTGGTCCTCATATGCCAATATCAGATGGAGACCAGGCCTTCCTGAAAGAGTGGCTCTCTGGAATACCTACAGTCCCATCCCATTACTGCCGCCAGGTTCCCTCTTATCAGAACAAGAAGTTCCTGGAGCCAGGAACAGTTTTGAGAGAGCTTCACAAGGAATACCAGAATGCTGCCAATGAGAATGGAAAGCGTGCTGTGAGTGAGACATACTTTCGGAAGGTTTTTGGAGAGCAGGATTACTCTGTGTTCATTCCAAAAAAAGACCAATGTGACATCTGTGTAAGCGCCAAGGTAGGAAATACAGATGAGGATGCTCTTGCTACACACTTGAGATTGAAGAGTCAGGCTCAAGCTGAAAAGGCTGCAGACAAAAATGAATCCAGTGACACACTTTCAGTGTGGACAATGGACCTTCAACGCGTTCTTCTTTGCCCCCAGACAAAAGCAAGTACAATGTACTACAAAACTAAATTACAGATGCACAACTTTACCTGCTTCAACATGAACAACAGAGATGGGTACTGTTATGCTTGGGAAGAACATGAAGGCTCCCTCAGCAGTGAGGTTTTTGCACATCTGCAGTCCAACCACTTTGAGTCTGTCCTACAGGCCAACAGAAACATTGAGAAAGTCATTGTCTGGAGTGATGGCTGCGGGTATCAGAACCGGTGTGCTACCATCAGCAACGCCTACCTTTACCTGGCCATGAAGCATGGTGTCAGCATTGAGCAGAAATTTCTAGTTGCAGGCCACACACAGATGGAGTGTGACTCCATGCACAGTCTAATTGAACGGCGCATTGTGCAAGACGTTTACACTCCACGAGATTACGTTGTCATCTTTGAGGCTGCACGCATTAATCCATCCCCATACAGGGTGACTCAACTATACCACAATGACTTCATGAAGTTATCTGGCACCTATGTCACCAATATTCGACCCGGCAAAAAAGTTGGGGACCCCACAGTCCATGACCTCCGGGCTTTGCAGTACTTGACTGATGGACGGATCAGGTACAAGCTGGATTTTGAATCTGACTGGGAAGACCTGCCTCGGCGCATCAGCATACCCGACAACAAGCCATTCAAGTGGATCCCACTCTTTCCTGCTCAGTTGCCCATCACCCTGAGGAAATACAGTGACTTACAGTCAATGAAAAATGTACTACCAAGAGTGGCCCACAAGTACTATGATGATCTTCCTCATCAGTAGTATACATAGCCTACCAAATAGTACACACACACACACGCACGCACACACACACACACACACACACACACACACACACACACACGCACACACACACACCCGCACACGAAGAGAAAGAGAGAGAAGTGAGAGACAAACACACACAGACAGATACAAACACACATAGACACACGCACACCTCTTTTATGAGCCTACAGGCCTCCTCTGCAAATTAATGGGTGGGTGAGGTGAAGTGAGTAAGTCTCCTTACTCTAGCTGCCATTTTGTGATTAAAATTGAAAAGTTACAGTGTGTTATGGTTACATTATAGTATGTCATGTTCATTTTATAGTTTGAAGAAAAACTGCCTAAGTCATAGGCATAATCTGCCTAAGTCACTTTTATTAGACAAAAGAAATGATGTTGGGTTTTGTTCTTTTTCCATACTTTTCCTCACATATACTTAAATGTTCTGTGAAAATATCAATTAAAAATATGCATGTGATATTTAGAAAATTAGTTTTTTCTTGTTTTCCGAAAACACAAAAAAATGACTTGGGCAATTATGCTATCAAGCTAACGATATATATATATCATTATCAATCATTTAAATTAGTCAAAGACAAAAAAGAAGCCCAATTGCAACTTGTAAATTTTACTTCTCCATTGTCAAACCTGGAAGTCAAGTGTTACACCTCTGAAATTGATCCGGCAGTTGAAATTATGAGGTAAAATATTAGTTTTATCAGAAATGATGTCTAACTTGAAAAATGGTGGCCACTGTGAAAACCCAATGGCTAGTGGGATGTTTAAGATTACTGAATATGAAGGGACAAACACAAGGTTTGATGTTTTTGCTGACATTACAGTTATGTGCGTCACTAAAACATGTCTTGATCGCTTGGGAAGGAAGGAAAGTATAGAAAGTCACTTCTAAATATGGAAGATATAATATGTATGCAGACGGAAAGTACTCTGTGCATTTAACCCATTCACTGTAGTAAAGCATTGGGCAGCCAATCCAGCACACGGGTAGCAGTGTGTAGGGACGGTACCTTGCTTAGGGGTACCTCAGGGTAGCCGTTCAGTGGATTCAAACCCCCGACCTTCCAATCATGGGGTGACCACTCTAGCTACTGAGCTATCGTTGCCCTTTGCCCCCTTGACATAATAAAGATATTTTTGAGATATTTAGATATATCGATATTCTTAAGGTTAAGTTTGTTTAAAAAAAATTTCAGCTCCATGTTAGCTAGCTCCTCAAGTTCCCCATAAACAAACACATTTCATTCATCAAGAACTTTGTGCAAGCTGACTTACATATACATCAAACCTGCATCCCGGAGCTTTATAGTCATTTCAAGCAAAGACAATAATTTTTCACAGACCCTCCATCAAAACATTGCCCTTCAGCACTGTGACCTGGAGACAAATTACAGAATGGAGCCCATGCTGTGGTTACACTTTAATCATAGTTTCTTTAGGAGGTAGAAGCAGCAAAGTCATATACAGAACGCCAGAAGACCAGATAAATTGTGGATCCTGTCACCGAGTTCTTCATAGCTCCAAACACAGAAAGGATTTTTACACAATATTGGATGCTGCACTCCAGATCAAGGATGTGGAAATAACAAAAAGATCAGAGGTACGACATAAGTGCTTGTCTGCTTGTATGTTTTGCTCTCTGATCTGTGAGCTCACTGGCACATCAGCCTCCTTCAGGTGCACAAGCAGCAAGAGGGAGATAGGAGAACAAAGAAAGAGAGGAAAAGCCTAAAAAAAAAGTACATCTATCATCTCAAACACAACTGATATCTCTGGGTCAAATCACAGTTTTTTAAATCAAGACTCCACAAAACAAGCTGGTAGCAAATTTTATATATATATTTAAATTATATTGGATCTTTTTTTTAATCTACGTATAAAATGAACCAAGTGCCTTCTTTTTCAGTTGCAGGCTGTTTTTGTTATGCTTTGTTAAAGCCTGTTTGGCACGATGCACTACAGCAGCACACCATATTTTCCATTCCACAATATGTGACTCCTTCCGTGCCAGATTTTATCATGGCAAATCTCCCCATGCACACTGTGGGGAAATTTTGCAGAAGTCTAGAGAGAAAGAAGGCTTATACTTACACACTCATAAAGACAAAACGACATCTGTCATCAGAAAGGAAAAGCACTGGTGTTTAATGAGTCAGTCTTACCTATCTGCTCGTCTCCTTCAATATGCTGTATTGGAAAACATTTTGGAAGCACAGATTTTTCTCTTGCAAAAGAAGTAGGCCAAGCATATTGTTGTCAACCATGAATCAGTCAGCAGCATTAACTATAATAACTACAATAAGAAACAGACGCGTGGGTGTATTATAACTTGCAATTACATGCCAAAGAGTGTGAAACAGGTAGGCTCAAAGGACAATGTAATGTTGGCACTGTGACCACGAGATGTGGTTTTCTTTAGTTTATCAGCCGTGACAGAGATCTTGTGGAGCACAAGAGTTCCCCTCCTTGGGCTCAACAGGGCTGCAACCTTCCTGTTTTAACAATACTGAACTTGATCCAGCTTGTGCTATTCAAGAAATGCAGGACATCTGCTTACACTCTTCGAAAGCGTGTGCTCATAAACGCTGCTGTCAGCTTATTTATCTATTCAATTCTATTTAGCTTGATCTATATAGCAACAGCAATCACCTCAAGGTGCTATAGATTGTATGGTAAGGACTCTACTATATTAGAGAAACCTCAAAAAAAAATCTGAGGAGTCCCTGTGAGCAAGCACTTGGCAAAGGTGGGACAGAAAAACTCCCCTTTAACAGGAAGAAACCTCCAGCATAAAAACACTTTGTCAGGAAACGGTTGAGACGTTTGGGGAGAGGAAAATAAACAGAACATAGAGATACATACCTTATCTTCGTTAATGTGGTCATTACAATTTGGGGGGGTGTCTTGTGGTAATGAGCAAATTAGACTTGCACTTGCTTTAACATAAATACAAGTTGAAATTGCTTGTCATCATAAACATACTGCTGTGAGGTGCATTATGTCTTGGCTCACTAAATTATAGTTGTTACGACTACGTAATAAGCGCAATTTCAGGTATAATTTGCTAGATTAACCAAATTACAGAAGAACATTTTTAAGGTGAAGCATTTTTTCTTTTTCTTTTTGTAAGCTATCGTATTCAACATGTCTTTGGATTTCAGTGCTCTGAGTGAAGAGATCTAACACCGCCTTAAATAAAACCCTTCGGCCAGAGCAGCAAAAATTAAAGTGGCAATGTCGTCGCCTGTCGTCTAAGAAATTAACTAACCATGTCTCCTTCCCCAACCCTGCGAGCCCATCTCCGCCCTGTCGGTTGTTTGTAGTGGTCACTGTAATTATGAAAGGCAGCTCATAACTACGTGTTTTAACAAGACCCATTTGTTATGTTCTTCTCTCACTGCTGAAGGCGGCTTGTCACATAATTGCAAGGATCTGAGGAGAGACATGGTGCAGGCAAGTTACTAGTCTGTCCAACAGAAGGAGGACTTAAATACTGATACAGTATTATGGTAAATACATTGATGCTTTGTGATGTAATCTTTGGATCATGTGCCAAACAGTTTTCTCACGAAGATGCTCAAATGATCTTGTCTTTGAATAAGCTTTGTTAGCATAGCCTTCCTTGAATGTGTGATTATTTGGCATGAAATTTTGACGTAGTTATGACATAAGTTATTGTTAATGTCTGGCTCTCTTGCACAGTGTGTCTTTTGTTCTGCCTCCTTCCCTCACCCCTTGCAGCTGGTTGCAGCAGATGGCTGTGCCTCCCTGAGCCTGGTTCTACTGGAAGTTTCTTCCTCTTGAAAGGGAGTTTTTCCTTCCCACTTTTGCCAAGTGCTTGCTCACAGGGGGTCGTCTGATTGCTCAGGTTCTCATTCTGTTATTGCAGGTTTTTTACCTTTCAATAAAAAGGGCTCTGAGGATACTGTTGTTGGGATTTGGCATTACATAAATAAAATTGAACTGAACTGACCTGAATATAGGGAAACTTTTTTGGGTAAGTCCTCTATAACCTGACTCTCTCTGGGCAAACTGCAAGATTCTCCAAGCTGAAACCGAGTACCCACATTTTTAAAGTGGAAATAAGCATATTTCTGTTTTAAGGGCCAAAGTCAACCCAGGAGAATCTTAAAAATGCAGACCAGTTTATATTTCACTTACTTCTTCAGACCATTTTCCATTTTATTGAACTCAAAAGGTGGGAGGCCTGGCAGCTGATTGGTGACTCACTGTAATCTTGCATCAGAGTTCAGTAATGCCTTTACTAATCAATGATAAAAAGCAATGATTTATGATGTCTCATTGCTGTGGTTAAGCTTTAATTAGTTTTAGAAAAAAACTATAATGTGTCAACCTGTCAAGCTTACGGACCTTCCACCATAAAGACACATTCTCAAATACAACCAGAAACAGCTCCACAAGTCTACAATAACTAGCCTTGGGCCATGTGAATAAAAGACATTTCTTTTAATTTAACCAGGTAAAAAGTCACATTTTATTAAAAAATCTCTTTTTCTGGACAAGCTGCACATTTGTACAATGCCCCTTCATCCCAGCTAACCACAATGGACTCTAGTCTGTCACAGACTCCACCGTGATGCAGGACTATGTGTCTTCGCGCTGCTTTCTGCTTACTCTCCAGAATAAAGTTTCCAAACACTCACTGTGTTGTCTGTGGTTATGTCAGGACCCACCTCCTGTCAGTCATAGCCGACAGACAAACCAAACCTTGGCAATTAGTTGTGAGTTTATGCCTCGAAACTGAGGGCCTCTTCTTCATGTTTCTACATAATTAGGGACCTTTTACTGAGTTTCAATAACATTTACTTTTTCACGCAAATACGGGAAGCGGGAAAAAGCAAGTGCCAGCGCAGGAATTTGGCCGAATCTGTCTAATTGTGTTTCTAAGCGGGCACTTTTGCTGGATGCTTGAAGGCACCTACACAGACAAAAAAATAAACTCACGTGGTGCACCCCCGTCTTTTCCTGTTTGTTTTGATCACGATGATATGAGCGCCCAAAGCGCCCAAAACACAGAGAGTTTCCACTGGCCTTTAGTTGGAACCGAGCTCATATAAATATTATCATGAGTGCATAATACTGCACCTGTGAATGTGTTTTGCAGCTGCCCGCAGGAGAGCGATACATCAGATTAAACTAGAAAAGCATGAATGCACACACACACACACACACACACACACACACACACACACACACACACTTGCATACTTTTAACAAACACTAACACATATCTTTCCTCCAGATTTACACAACTGACACGTTGTCATGAACTCACCAAATGCATGTTATCAACTGAGTGCAAATCCCGTCTTGGCAGTGTACAACAGCCTGCATGGTTGTGCTCTAGAGAAATGTCTTTCCCCTTAGTGTGAAGGGTAATCCCCGAGGAACACCTTTCAGGGTATTCAGTTTTTGTAGAATGAAATCAGAAGGATAAAATGTTGCTTAATTGTGAAATGCTGTTTGTGTGTCTACTTCAGTATGCTAAGTACACACACTGAGTTTAAAATCACAAGGTGCGTCTGCATGTTTTGTTTTTTCCAACCAGCCATGTATTTTTCATTCCTACTGATGGTTTTTTGAGCAGCATCATCCTGTCTTCTGTTCCCTGTTATTCAAAATTTTAAACCTTTCAACTTGTGTAATTAGGCTAAACTGTTACACATGATTAGGATGTTTTACCAATAACAGCTAAGTAACTACACTGCTCAAAAAATGAAAGGAACACTTTCTAATCAGAGTATAGTATCGAGTTGGTCAAATATGAGATGTTGATCCAGTCAGTCAAGTAGCAGAGGTGGTTGTTAATGTGTTTCAGCTGTTTTTTAATAAAATTAAAAAACGGGTGCAGTAGAGGGACAACAGTGAGTCAACCCCCAACACAGGAATGGTTTTACAGGTGGAGGACACTGACATTTTTTCCCTCTTAATCTTCTCTGACTGTCATTTTTTTCATTCTTTTTGCAACTGGCTATGGTCAGTGTCACTACTGGCAGCATGAGGCGATACCTGGACAGAGGTTGCACAGGTAGTCCAACTCCTCCAGGATGCCATTGTGAGAAAATTTGCTGTGTCTCCCAGGACAGTCTCAAGAGCATGGAGGAGATTCCAGGAGACAGGCAGTTACTCTAAGGGAGTTGGACAGGGCCGTAGAAGGTCCTTAACCCATCAGCAGGACCACTGTCTGCTCCCTTTTTTCAAGGAGGAACAAGATAGCAACATCATCTAGTGGACCCTATGCTCACTGTGGAGCCCGATTATGATTTCCCATAGAATACCAGAGTTGGCAAATCCACCAGTGGTGCCCTGTGCTTTTCACAGATGACAGCAGGCTCACCCTGATATGTGACAGACAAGAAAGGGTCTGGAGAAGCCATGGAGCATATTATGCTGCCTGTAACGTTGTTTACATGACCAGTTTGGTGGTGGGACAGTGATGGTCTGAGGAGCTATATCCAAGGGTTGTGTGATCCCCAGTATGCTGGGCTATAAGAACTACTCAGTGCAACTTTGAGTTGCTGAAATGAAATTTATTTTATTATCCAGTCCCTACCATTATAGATATTCATCAAGATTTTTATTCCCATTGAGATCTGCATTCTGTTAGTTTGTTTGAGCAGTGTACTTAGCACCAAACATCCATGTAAAAACTATCAGATGTGGTTGGAGAGGGAGGCAGCGAATCGAGCAGAAAGGGGATCAAATTGAAGATGGCCCCTGGCTACAAATTTATGCTCCGCTTGTTTACAAAGGTATTTCAGAAATTGTCTCCTTTTATTGGTGGATTTTGTTGTACTAAGGGATCGAGCCCTGAATCCTTTGACTTGATACCCAAAAAGTCTGTTTCATTATCTCTGCAGAGTTTTGACAAGCTCAGCCTCATTCTTGTGTAAACAGGCAGCAAGTCAGAGAGCAGAGGCAAGGATCACCTCAGAAGGGAGTTGTAGGTGGTGTCCTCAGTCAACTTGCTAAGCATTATCTGATGCAATTGGGAGATGTTTATATGGAAATAAATTTCATGCTTTTCTGACAGTGATAATTTATGCACTCCTAGTTAAGTTTATTACATGAAGGCAGAGTGCACCAATCACTGGGGCACCACAGTTTCCCACCTGGTAGCTTGTTTGTAGGTTGACTCATTATTTCAGCAAGCTGGGTTTGATTCAGCGCCGGCTCTTTGCTTGCATGCATGTAATGTGTATAGCTCTCTTCCACTCTCTTTCCAGTACTGGCAAAAAGTACTTATATTTTAATGAAATGCTTTTCTTCTGATGAGATACTTGAGGCATGAGGTTTGAGACAGCCGTACAAATATATATATATATATAAAAGAAGGAAATGATCTCATTAATGAATACAAGTTTAGGTTGATTCAGATGAAAGTTTTTCCATCTATTCTATATAACTTGAATGACCCCAGTGACTCTGTCAGCAGCTGAGAAACACTTTGGATCGCTGCTTGCCCCAGGCTGGCTGTATACTCTGCAGGCAAGCAAGCACTCAGATGCACTACCTTAGTCTCACATATGGCATGCAGCCCCTCTTGGCTCACACTGGTCCTGCTGTTCTCTGTCCCACTCTGTTTTTATTTTTTATTTTTTTGTTCTCTTTGGAGAAGTGATGTCATAAATTAAACATCACATACATGCTGTAATAATTAAGAGCCAGCAGGATATGCTAATCAGAGACGCTACACTCTGCGCTAGAAGGGGAGTTTGAGAGATAAAACGCACGCCAGCTGCAGTCCGGGTGGTTGTGCCTCACTTGAGAAAAAAATGTCCACATTGAATAAGTTGAAGTGGTGTGGTTGAATCATTAGTGATGTCACTGAAGGGGTAAGAAGGGGTAGTCCCGAAATCTGGATCAAATCTTCTTTTTTGTAAATCCTGTCTCATTTTATGTTGCTTTGTTTGCCAGCTTATAAAGCAGAGGCAGTCCCTTGTAAGTGCAAAGTTGGAAGGAAAAAAACTTGTGGTAAAGCTCGTTTTCCTTTTATTGCCAAAAGCTTCTTAACCCTTTGGCAACATCACAAACACCAAATACTCTATAACTTCCGCATTTGAATGAACTGCATGTATATAATATAAAGGGATATTACTAGATATGTGTTCTGTATTTGTTTTCTATTCCCATACATCACAATCTGGTTTTATGCCAAAGAACATATATTATATTTTTTTTGCAGTTTTTGGTCCACTGAGCATTAATTCTTCAGACTTTACATCTAGTGAAATGTCCTGACAGCTATTGGATAAGGTGCTTTAAATTTTGGTGCATGGTCCTGACGGATGTCTACTAATAATTCTAGTAATCCTCTGTCTTGTTGTCTCTTCACAGCTGGCACTTTCTGTATTGGGTCATATTGACTCTGATCATCCATTTTTTCTCTTGTGACTTCATCAGATTAATGACATTAATGATCTTGAGTAAAATCTCTACAAAACTACTGGATTTACTGTCATTTTATTTGCTACATATTCCAAGGATACATCAGGATTAGTAAAAATGAATTCTATTAAGATCACAGACGGTATAAATGATGAATGTAGCCACCCTGAAGGCTTGTCTTGTGTAAATGGTTAGCCATTTACCCATTGAAGCACTCTGATTTTCTTCTTCTTCCTTCCATCTCTATTTTCTTTATGAATGCACATGTGTGTGTTGTGTGACCCCAATCTGCCAATGACACATATGGTTTCCCCAGTGTATTGTGATTCATTGTTGTGTTCTTATTGGTTTGTTTGTGGATGTTTGTCAGTGATGCAGACATGCTGCAAGAACCCAACCCTGACAGTGTCCTAATTTTGTGGAAAACTAGCTTCAGTCGCTGAACTTCAAACTGCCCATGGTAAATGGACTGGTTCTCATACAGTGCTTTTCATCTCAAGAACTCACTCTACACAACATGTCTCATTCACCCATTCACACAAACACTTTTTTCCCCCTAAATTTAAGTGCTTTCTGTCTAACATTCACACACTTACAATCTGATCACATAAGAAGCAATTTGGGATTCAGTATCTTGCCCAAGGATACATTGGCATGCCAACTGGACAGCCAGGGACCCACGAACCTTTAGTTTAGTAGATGAAGATTCCATGTTACCTAATTTTGCCAGCCCACTCATGTTGTTTTTACTTATTTTTGGCACATGTTAGACTTTGAATATGGGTTTGTAAAGGAATGAGAAGAGATGCACCCAAGTTTAATGAGATTCAGTTAGCCACAGCGTAAGGTGATGTAAGATGTCCCATTTTGTTTAGATACATTGTTTTGGTGGTGAATTGATTGTTGAGGACTCAAAGATCCAAACACAGAAGGAATAGAATTCCAAATGAAACCAAGAATTAGCTGCTCATTAGAAATCTAAAAGGCAGACCACAATCCAAAGGTTACAGGGCACAAGGGAAAACAGAAGAACCAGAAACATTACCAGCACATTAACAGACAAAATAAAAAAGACCAGGAAAGGACTATTTATACACTGTTGATTGTGTATAAATAGTACTAAAACTAGAATGATAGGTAACTCATGACAGGAGGGGAACAAGTTTTAGCTGAACATAATTAACACATGTGTCAACAATTAGGGAAATAAAAATACCACAGAGTACAACTGATAACTAACCTTTAAAGTAAAATAGGACTTAGACAAAAGACTAATCATAAACAGAGACAAGAAGACTCACATTAAAGCTGAAAAAAGAGAGGACAATGACACAACCACAGAAAAATGAAATGGGGAGAAACAGGAAACACTGAGGGAACTAAACACAAAGGCATCCAAAAGTCTATAAATACTAAATGTAACTTAAATAATACAATAAACACTGAGGCCCAGCATTAGTAGACTAAAAAGATAACAAAACTCAACCTACAAAAAAAAAGAATCAGAACTTCAAACACTAAAATGACAGAATATATTAAAAAAGGATTCATAATTCAGAGACATCAAGTGGCCTGCAACTCATTAATATTTTAGGCTGCTTGTTTACATATAAATATTATATTAAATAGTCTTTTACCAATCATTTCCTGCCTTAGGATACACAATATATACCATTGTTAATGCAGTTTTGGTTTTCATAGTGCCTTTATTCTAAAATCCTTTTCACACATCATCTCCCTGCTTTCAGAAGAATGTGATCCAATCATTGTCTGAAGTTGCACTTTCTCACATGCAGCACATAACTGTAGTTTGTCCACATCACACATGCTCTCTCTTCAGTTAGTGCTCTGTTTGGTTCAGTCACTGGGTGGGACTTGCTCATTGAAAGTTCTCCAGAACATTTACCTGCTCTTGGTTTCATCAGACATTTCTAAGACAGTACAAGTTGTTTACAATACAATTATTTTATATATTTGTCGGCTACTTTCCAACTGTGAAAACAGATAAACTAATTTGGACTGGTGCAAGTGAATATTCTGAACTTCATACAAAAAACATCCAAGTACTACGTGTCCCTCTTAAACTAGCAGTTTCTCGTTCCAAACGTTTCTTAAAATTCTTCTTTTTACTGAGCTTCATAAGACCTTTTGTGTATGAAGCATTGCAAGATGTTCAGGAAATGCTGGAAACAGTGAGATGTGCTGAGTCAAGCAGCCTGTGGTCATCTTTTTTTCCCTTTACTGCTCATGATGCCATTGGCTCCATTGCCTCGCTGACTAAATGCAATTTGAGGGTTTGGATTCCAACTCATTTTAACCTTTTAGAGAAGAGGCACTTTGTGTCTTTGTCATATTTCTTGATGGTGAAAGTCTTGGCCATATCACTGACTCCAGAATGGAGGAAACTTTCCAGTTAATATAATGTTAAACTAGTAAAGAGGAAAATAAGTCCATTAATGTTTATAGTTTACAAAAGTAAGGACTGAAAACTGCCTGACAGTCCCTAGACTATTCTCCATGGCACTTCCATTCCCATATCTGCCCAGCAGATGTTCTCACACATAGTCAGATCCACACAAAAAGCAGTACCAAATGTAATACGGTTATGTCCTGGTGCATTAAATAGGCCTCTCTGAATTCCAGGAGCACCCATCTCAGATATTCAAACTATTTCCCTGTTGTGTTTTATGCCTAAGGGAGCAATCCTTCTCACCTCTGTCCTTTATGCCACTTAAGAAAATCCCATGTTTATTCTATGCATGAAGAGAAGCATTAAAAGCCAGGTGGAACTGCATGCAGGCATGAGTAAGACTTCATTTAAAAGCACCAATCAACAGTTCCCATTGGTTTCCTTCAAGGTTTTGCAAACCAAGCTTAATGGAATTTTGGGAATAAAGCAAGCTTATACAAGCACTCCAAGTCGTGCAGCATGCACACGGATATACAGTCCATACATGTGCACGTCTTTTCCATCACTCATCTTTTTACTGGTCCTGTTTGATACACTTTCCATCTAAAATGATTCATTAAAACATTTAATTGAGGTTTGGCAGCACTCCTATGGAAAATCTTAACTTTTCAGCTTGTGCCCAACTGCTATTGGTCTTGATAAACACAATGTCTGGAAACGAGACTCGCAGCATAGTAGTGGGAACTTCTTGTGAACTTACTCCTTCAGTATATTTAAAAATCAACTGTTTTTTTTTAATCAAAGCTTACATGAAAGAAACATAAGGGCACAATTTACCCATTCATAACATGCTGTAATACCACTCCTTGGATGTCTGTTGTTTTATGGCTGCTACTTGCCACTTCTCTTGCTAAGATCATAAAAGCTGAAGCCGTTACCATGTAATGGTTTGCACTGGAAATCCAGATGTCTTCTGGTGAAAGCACGGTTGAGGGGGGGGGAAGAGAATGGGAGGAGGGTCTTTTTCAGTGGAAAGAGGAGGGAGGGAACAGGGGACATGAGAGTTGAAGAGTGTGGGGTTTAAAAGTTTCTGTGTCTTTGTTAAAAGACATATGGCCACAAGTGATGCCTAAAATATGTAGACAGCCACAGGACATGGCAGTCTGGTTGTGAAAGGCTGGTAGCAAGGAAGAGGGGGCAACATGTCAGAAATTGTAGTCTGATGGTTGCTTCATGTGGTTGATGACGCACTCACATGAGTACACCACAAATCTCTGAATGAGTAAAAAGCATTTGTGAAAATTTTCCTCTCATATAAGTCCAGACTACAACAGTGTGGCTCAGACTTAGGTAATGTGCTCCATAGACTGGGCATAAAATGTAAATGTTGAAATATTGATGGAGCTATAACTGGGACAAAATCATCCAGAATTAGGACGGTGGGTGTTAGTGGAACATTCCACCTAGTTAAGTGCCTGCATTTTGTTCAGTCCAGTTCAGTCGCAATCAGACCAAGACTGGAACTACTGGTGAGGGAGGAAGAGAAGAACACTGGAATTTTTCTGCTACTCACTGGGAGCTACTCATTCACTCTGTGTAGGTTTCACTCCCTATTCCTTGCGTATCCTTTTTCCTTTTCTCATTATATCTCCATCTATACTGTTTGATTCTCCTTTAAAATCCTTTCAGCAGTATGGGTTTCCACCACTTGGGTCCAGATCGGTTCTGATCTGAGTTCATACACAGTACACACAGTCATTGTTCCTTGAGGGTGACTCCGCCCAGTAATGGTTTTGGCTTTCACATTTGATTTTTGGCAGTAATATGTGACAACAAATTTTTATTGATTGTCCTTAGATTTGGTTTGTGCCTGTGTCCTGTCCCCCCTTGCCTGCTTGGCCTTTTAGCTCATTCTTGTACATCTACATTTTTATAAGAGATATGAAACACTATACCTGTTCCTGCTTAGGTGTTAGCATTTAGCAGAAAAGCCTCACAAAACTGCTGATGTAGCTAAAAAGCAGCTTTTCTTTCTCTACCAGTTTATTTGCACGATCTCAAAAAGACCATGAATGAAAAACAGTCACTGTTGCCAAAAAAAGCAACATCCAGAGGGAGACACCTTGATGGAAAAAAAGCAAAACAAAAAAACACAGAACCTGAAGTGGAGACAGGCCAAAATGAACAGAGGGGTATTGGATGGTGTGATGGGAAGAGCGTGTCTAGACTGTTCCTGGCCTGCCTGAGCTCTGCCCTTTGAAGTGCGCGTTCATGATGCGTGCTGAACTCTTAGGGCATTTGTGCAGGGCTCTGATGAGGCTTACACCAGATCTTCTGATTTTAGACCGTCATCTCCGGGTTTATAGTCCCTGGGCACCATCATACTGCTCGCTGTCTACTTTCCCACTTCCATTCATATTTTTTCCACTGATCTCTTTCCCTTTCATGCACCCCCTTTTCCTTCCTGCATGCCCTCACGCCATTTTCTGTCCTTTTTTGCGGTGCTGGCCCCCGCCAAATTCCAAGCAGATGTGTACGTGTGTGCACATGTGCATGTGCGTAAAAGAGAAAGAGTGCTCTTTTTATCAGATGTAGAGAAAGATCTCACACTCAAATGCTGATTTTCTTTTTGATCACTCGTGAGACCTTAACTATAAAAAGAGTCACTTCTGCACAAAAGGCATGGAAAAAAAAGGCCAAAAAATGTGGCAGAGGTAATGACTCTACCATAAGCACAGAAGACATTTTCAACATTTGTGTCAAAAGTGGGGTGTACTGTAGTGTAGCTGAACAAATGGACACGGTGGAGTCTTTAACAATGTAGTTTCAGCAGAGGTGGAAACACTTCAGCAAGTCACACGCAAAGAGTTGCTCGAGGTTTATTTTAGAGGGGTTTATAGAAAGGATGAGGTAGCACTTTCCAGAATCTTCCAAAAATTACAAGGTGGGCGGTCAGTGGGGAGGAGGGGACTTTGTCTTCTCAAAGACTATTAAGCTATACAACCCAATGAGGAAAGAAAAGTGCACTGAGAAAGCTGTTAAAAAGCCTACTGTGGCAGGCAAAGTGTGTTTGTAATATGCTCTTTCACAGAGAAGTGTGGTGAAATAATGAGCTGAGTGAATTAAACAAGATGACTTAACTTTTCTACAGTTAGTTGTGTGCTAGTTTGGCACACAGCTGGGGGATTTAATATGATGTCAGAACACACTAAAGAGATGAGTTCTGGAGAACTTGGGAACTAATATATAGACTGAAACATCATTACAGAGAACTCATTCAGATAAATAAAATGTGTAAAGACAGTTGGCGGCCTCACTCCCAGCTCACTCCCTTCAGTCATTTGGTTGGACCTGATATATTAACTGACTATCCAATACTGCAGCATACAGAGTTGATGCTTTGACTCTGCTTTGACTCAAACCCAAACTAAGTAGTTTTGATAGCTACACATAATGACTCTGTCATACTAGAGCAAAACTAGGACAGCAACACCCATAATACCAAGAAAATACAGTGGTGACCGGTGACGGCATTGAATTTTTAACATTCGATGACTGATAGCAAGCCATTGTGGCAACCAGGCAGTTGCAGCAACCAAATCGTTGCCCAGAGCTTGAGTGTGAAACACCTTCAAACTCTCAGCAATCGCTTTCAATCTCAAGGCACTTGCACACCTCACCTGGTAGAAGGGGAGCCTGTCTCGGCACAACTGAGAAAAGTTTGCAAATAATTGTAGCTAAACTTAGGAAATTAGATAATTTGCCGATAGTCTGCCTGCATCTTTGCAGTAGGGGAGTCTGCTCAACTGGTTTCCAGCTAGTTGTATTCTCATCTGGTTATATTCTCTGCAAAGCGCGTATGTCATTCTGTAGTTAAATTTCCACCCTACAGCAACTCTATTGCTACTTGTGGAAGAATTTATTATCGTTTTCAAAACTATGAGTTTCTAGTTGGCCTATGAATGTAAATAGTTAATGTGAATTTCTGTCTAACTGAATTTCTGTTTATGTAGACAGAAACAGATGGCAACAGACAGGGAAAGAAGTGCAGTTAATTAGGATATTATCTCAAATAGATTGTGTGGAATTGCCAAGTGATTTCAAACTAAAAGCCGATTGACTTTCATCAGCGTCTTGATGCACCGAAGTTGCTTTGAAGGTAGTAGCTGATTGCAATTGTTTACTGACCTGGTCCTCATCTTCAAAACAACCATTTCAAAGGTAACGAGATTAGAAGTTCCTTGCACACGTTCATAATAATTTTGGTTACGCCATGGTCTCCAATTACCATTTTCCTTACTGTGAATGCAGCATAAATAAACAGCAACTGAAATGAATGTTATGTGGAAAAAAAGAATGTATAGATGGAAAGTTTTGTCGGCAAAGTTTTGTTCTGCCTCCTAAATGAGTTCTTGATCGCTTTACAATTTGCAACCAGTATTACGTCACTGTGTCATCGCCAAAGTATGTCCTTGAGACACCAGCAGTATTAACAAAACAGCAGCGTTTCAAGCCCTCAGAAGAGTATGAGACAAAAAAGTAGTTCTAGTGGAATAGTAGTCAGATTTAGCAGGATTGTAAATAGTTATGCAGATAGACAGAGAGAAAGACAGACAAATATTCCTCTGTGGCACAAATCACTGCTTCGGGCACTCCTTGGCACACCTTAGTGGAATTATCTGGTAACGGAATGATCTTCATTACACTGACAGCATGGCATGAAGGAGGAGGTCACTGAGTTTAATATGGCACATAGTTTGCTGACATCCTTTTCCCCACCATTACCTCCAGCGGTTCGAAGTTAAACCCCGCAAAGGAATTTTTCTCACCAGCATTTCATCAGTTTGTCAGATGCTTAAATTAGTACAGCATGAAAAGTTGGTTTCACATGTAAACTGAGCAAACAGAAAGTTCCAAGTATCCTTAAGAGGAAGTTCGCTCATCTGCCATTTCATGTCTAAATCATCAGTGTTAAAAAGTGCAACCCATTTTTTACCCAGAGTAGCAATATTTTAGTGTAAAAGGCAGCACATGGGCCAAATATCACTGTGTCGATGGCTTGATGAGAACCACACCAAAAAAGAACCGCACTGATGGTACATTCAGAGCCTGAGCGATCTCAAACATTTATTCAAAATGCAACATGAAAACAGATCATACAAGTTGGGTTTTATTACCCTTATGATAAGTTATTGCCAAATTTAGTAGTCTGGTGGTTTTGGTATAAAGTACTCTGGGACTGGAAAACATAAAATAAAACAAAACAAAATGTTTTGTTCCACCCGTAGCCAGCGTGCTAAGCATTTTCATATGTCATATGTGCATGCTGGGTACACTGTGGTGTTCACTATAGACAGCATGTCCAACCCACCCTCAGTCCACCAGTTCTATTCAAACAAGAGATACTGTTCTCAGCAAATAAGTAATAATTATAATCAAACATTAACCAAAATGTTTTCTTCCTGGCCTCTGAGTATTTCAGAAGCTGCTGATTTACTGGGATTTTCCCCAGTAACCAACTCTAGGGTTTACAGAGAATGATTCAGCAGGAGAAAAGACCCAGCGAGCATCAGTTCTCTGGCTAAAAATGCCTTGTTTATGCCATAGGTCATGGGAGAGTGGCCAGACTGCTTTGAAATAATAGAAAGCCAAAGGTAAATGAAATTATTTTTTTATTTATCTAGCACCAAATCACACCAGTCACTTCAAGGCACCTTATAATATAAGGTAAAGACCCTACAATAACAGAGAGAAACCCCCCTAAAATCAGCTAATCCCTTATGAGCATTTGGTGACAGTGGGGAGGGAAAACTCCCTTTTAACCCGAAGAAACCTTCGGATTAAAAGAAACCAGCGGGGGAAGCCTATTGCTGCAACACACTGGAGGAGAGGGGATGGAAATGGGACAAAAGACAAACTGTGGAAGAGAGCCAGAGATTAATAATAACAAAAGATTAAATGCAAAGTGGTGTATAAACACCAGTGAAAAGAGTGAAAAGAGTTGAGTGAAGATGTAGTGCTCAGTAATGGGAGGCCCCAGCAGCCTAGACATATTGCAGTGTACCTGAGGAAGGATCCAACCCTAACTACAAGTTTTAACAAAAAGCAAATTTTTAAACCTAATCTTAAAAGTAATCTTAAACCTAATCAGACAGCAGGGCGTCTGTCTTCACCAAAGAGGGGCCTCAAAGCTGAAGGCTCTGCCACTCATTCTGCTTCTAAATATCGTAGGAAGCACAAGTAACCCAGCAGCCTGAGAGCGAAGTACTCTATTTGGGGTAATATGGTAATACAAGCTCTTTAAGATAAGATGGGGCATAATTATTCAAGACCTTGTACATCAGAAGAATGTTTTTAAATCCAATTCTTTATTAGGGAGCCAATGAAGAGAAAATAATATGAAAGAAATATGGCCTCCCTTACTACTCCCTGTCACTAGTCTTGCTGCAGCATTTTAGATCAACTGAAGACTTCTCAGGGAATTTTTAGAACAATGAATTACAATTCTCCAGCCTAAAAGTCATAAATGCATGAACTAGTGTTTCAGTATCAATCTATGCACTAAATCCAAGAAAGCAATCATACATATTTGTTTAATATGCACATTAATGTACATGTCAAAAACAACTCCTTGATTCCTAACAGTAGAGGAAAAAGTAATGCCATGCAGAGTAAACAGCTAATTATGTTTCCAACATCTTTAGGTCCAAGTACAATAACCTCAGTTTTATTTGAATTAACAATCAGGAAGTTAGAGGTCATCCAGGCCTTTATGTCTTTGAAGACATTCGTGTAGTTTAACTAATTGTTGTGTGTTAGCTGACTTCAGATAACGCTGAGTATCATCTGCATAGCAATGAAAATGTATGTTGTCTTCTATCAGTACTGCCTAAGGGAAAAATGTATAACATAAACAGAACTGGCCCAAGTACAGGACCCGGTGGAGCTCCATTATTAGCGCTGGAGTGTGAAGGAGACATGATAAAGTTGGAGTCTATTAGATAGATATGATTCAAATCACTCAGACAACTACTCAGATACTCAAATAACCACACAAATAATGCTCATTACAAATATGATATACAGAAGAGCATCTTTGAACACACAACAAGGCAATCCTTGAAGTAGAATAACTATCTCATACTTTTGAGATCAACCAAGGAATGGTTGCATTTACCTTAATTCCAAATCGATGTTACCATCCACATATTGCCACATCTCTTTGAGCTACAGCTGACAATTCTCAAAATTTAGAGTCAGTTGTAAGAGTCACACCTAATGTGTAACTTAATGTCATCTTTTCTAAGATGCAAAAACAGCTCTAGCAAAAAGAGTTCTCACCTTCAGCTGGCCTGACCCAGATAAAAGTAGTCGTCCCACATTTGTGGATGTCTTGATGCATTCTCAATCATCCAGGAAAGTAAATCTCCAAAAGTTGAATCTGTTCATCTGGACGTAGCGTTTTGTGGGAGAAACGTTTCGTCACTCATCCAAGTGACTTCTTCAGTCTCAGCTGACTGCAGGTTTCCCCAAACCTTATAAAAACAGTACATTTGCATAATGACTGAAACCAGCCCACTGAAGGAACAATGGGCTGTGAGGTCAGTTCCTTAATCATAATTATGCAAATTCCCATGACCATTGATCAACAATCACTGACCAAAACCCACTGATCAAAGATGGATGTTATTTGTGGATGTTATTTTCTGTATTCTTCACATCCACTGGACAAAAACTAGAGTTTATAAAGGTGCTTGTCTTGCAGTGAACTAGAACTACTCAAAATGTGGGACATCGAAGTCATGATTGCATTATTTAAAAAACATTCTTATGCGGCTTATTAAGTTTTTTTGGAAATAAAATGAATAACAAAGTTGCTGTGAAATCTTTACTTTTTGCGTGGAGCAAGGCTGGACAATAGGGATGCTGTACTGAACTCAGATCAAGCTCTGGGTTTCTACAACATTTTCTCTAAGCACACACAAACAGCCATTAAAAGACAGTGAACCACAAAAGTAAATATGTGCTAATAGAACTGCGAGCTACTGTAACTGCCAGAAACCTGCAGCACACGCTTGCATTGATGTTGCAGCCATCTGGAACCCTACTGAAAGAATACTCAACGCATTCTTCCACAGGATATGGCATCATTTTGGTTATCCTTTATGGGAACACAAACTACAGGGTCAGTTTCCACTCCAGTAGTGTTGGTTTGAAGAGGCTTACAAACACTATGTAATAGCAATCAGCTATCTGTGAAAGCAATAGGATAGCAAAGCCAAAATCTCTAGCAGAGGCAGATGGGAACAGCAGGAGATAGAGCGAGCCTAGCTGAAAATCGATAAAGGCATCAACAGAGTGTCATTAAGAGCAGCAAGGAATTACAATGCAATGGCCAACTGGCTTATTCTCTGTCTCCTGCTCCAGCATTTTTATATAGAAAGCCATATGTCTGGCGTGAGAGTCCTAACTCCTCACTTTTCAGCCCCTTTTATCTGTCTTGTATTCAGTTAAAAGATTTTTTAACATAAATCTGAATGTTGTATCAATATATCATTCTGGATCAAAACTCTTGGTGCTTAGCCATGGCCAGAGGGCTGGGGCTTTGAAAATAGCTTACATTTTTAATCCTTAAGGGTAGCATTGGAGTCCAAGTCAGAATGAAACACCATGTGATGATCTGTCTTGTGAAGATTATTAAAAGTCAATGGCAAAATTCAAACGCTAAGAAAAGTGATACTTTTACATTCCAAAATGTCACGGATTGCCCCAAGTGGTGAATATAGAGACAGAAATTCTTTTTGGATATGCTAATTTTTTTCAGTGGAAACGTTTAATTTTAAAAGTGTTGAGGTTAAACACAAAAACATCGACAGAATGAATTAGGATTAGACTTAGATTAGGAATTAGAAATGAATTTGATTCTTGGAAATACTGCAGGTGTTTTAAAGAAAGATCTGAAGACAGGGTGTGTCTAATCACTAAAAGAAACTTAAAAGAAGCTACCCTGAAGATGGCAGCGAAGTTAGCTTTGTTTTTACACTTAATTCTTCCAATAACACACTTTCATCCCACGCCATCAGATACTGCTATTTGGGCAGATTCCGCTGGCAACACAAAGACATGCACAAGGTGTCCTTTGACACACTGACTATGGCAATATCAGATGGTGAGAGATACTGGCTCCTTCTTTGAGAGAAAAAATAATGCTTGTATTGGGAAACTGAAGGACTGAGAAGTTTGCTTTGTGGTTTGTATGTAGACTGTGTCTTCCTTTGTTTCTTGTCCAGTGCATGTAAATGCAGTGCTAAGGGATCTTCAATGGCTTATATGAGACAAGTTAAGAATAAGAGACCCATTTTAAACCCATTAACCAAAACAGACACCCAAAGCAAACCTTTTGTACTTATTTGCCATCTCTTACACCTAAATGATTATGATTATGCTGAAGAAAATGGTGACAGCCGTAAACACAGAAGTCAACGACTTCAAAACCATAGTCTACAAACTGCTGGCTGATCTCATGGTGGCTGTCTATCTTTTATGCAAAGCATGCTAGTATGCTATGCTAAAACAAGAGTATGCAGATCCCCGAAGGGGGTCATGGACCCCCTATCAATCCTCTACCTAATCACACAAGCCAAGGTGTGAAAACAGGTGTGGGTCGGAATCAGCCAATTGCTCTTAGAACTGAAGAAGCTTCTCGGATAAGAGGTGAAACATCTTCAAGAAAATTAAAGATGTCCAGACGCTTTTCTTTCAAACAAGATGACTGAGAACAGACAAAAGTATGCGGATGATAAGTGCAACCTCAAAGAACATTTGTATTGCTGTAGGTTCTCAATCATGTTTCTTTTTTCCTTTTTTTTAAAAAAAATTACACTTTTTTAAGTCTTTCAGCCAGTCCAAAACTCTTCTTCAGTTCCCAAAATCAAACAAATCACTGTGGCATCACTGAAAGTTACATCTTGTATCTGCAATAAAGTGATTAGTGTGGCTGTTCTCCCAGGTGTTAAAAAAGAGTTTAATATCCAGGCATGTATGAAATAAGTTAGAAATTAGCAGGAAGTTATTTTGCTACTTTTCATATAAAGGTGATATAACATAAGAACACACATTTCTGCTTTCACTTTAGACATGAATAAAGAAACAAAAAGTAGCAATGTTTGTAGCATTCTTGAAGTTGGGCTGACATAATGATGGTACCTGGTGGCTACCTACAGAGCTATGGATAGGATCATTTAAATAATTAGTAGAGTAAACATAGAAGATGAAGGTTACATTTTTCCCCTCAATAAAGGTTAATCTGTGGATCCCTGATGGCCAGAGACAAATGCAACTGTGGGGAATGAAGAAAATGCCAAACTTGGACGAAACTTCAATCAAGAGAACATCTGAAATGAGCCATCCACAACACAGTGTTAGTCATTGAAATGCTGCTGCGTGGTTTGGATGACTCTATGAAAAATTCCTGATCCTAAGCTTCATGTACCCTTTGAAATCTTAGTCAGCGTTAGAGCAGTTCTTTTCTGAAGCGTTCAAATATTTGGTGTCTGGCAATTTATGAGCAAATGGGACGTAGTTACATCATAAACTTTATAAAACTGAGCTTCAAGTCGCAATGCACATGAACAGTGCTAATAAAAAGCCAGAAAGGATGACGACAATCACCGATTAATCTTACGGTTAAGATAGATGCATTACAACATGTTAAAAAAAGACAAAGGTTCAATGAACATAGTAGGACCTTGGACCCAAAAACAGGATTTATATGTCATCACTTAACAAGCAGATTTCATATAAAATTGCCACAGAAACGCAATAAGGATCAATGGATTTCGTGGATGGCAACCCAAAAATGATAATATTACAGGACTATGTGAAGTTAGTTGTGGACTGGCTGTTTAGAGATGACATGCTGTTGAATGATGATAGTGGGTCTAAACTATGACTGTATTTTACTGATAAATACAGAAGACTCATCACGCAGGGACCTGTAACATCCCTGGTAACAACTACAAATCAGACAGGTCCTCAAAGAGAACCAAAGAAAGAAGGGTCTCAGATTTATTTAGGATGGTGTGTCTATATATGTACAGAGCTAAATATAAAGTCTGTGGATGTGGGACACATGTAACTTCCCTCCTTTTAATGTCAATCTGTCACTTTACCCTTCTCAAATGCTCGCACACAAACCCGCACGTTATGTTTGAACACATTTTTGAAAGCACAGACATAAAGGCACACCAATGCCTACAGTGCAAGCGTATATACCCATCACTCTTTCCTGTTTTCTGTCTCATATTCTCTCTTTCATAGATTATCAGCCCCACACACAGTTTGTTTGACAGGCTCATCAACCATGTGTGGATGGAACAAAGTGTTTCCTCTCCCATGCCTCTGGGGTATTCAAACATTCAAAGCGTTTGAAACATGTGCATTCCCAGTTTTAAAGATCAGCTGTTACTAATGATTTGCCACACACGAAAAATACAAGTAAGGCATTATGTAGGATAAGACAATGCAATGGCATAAAAATGCCGCTTTACTTCACTGACAGTTGCTCTAAAACGATTTTATAAGCACCTAACAAAGGACGTAATATGAATGCAGTGAGCGCAGTCCTTCAGAGTGTTTTACCAGGGATCTGTGTACTCATCACATTACTGCTTTAGTCTCTCGTAGTATATTTATAGCAGTAGGCAAATGTGACACAAACATTTATAGCAATGTGCACATTAGCGACTGTTCTGCTACTATCATTTAGTAGAGAAAGGACAAAAAGAAAGTGAATATTGCACTTTTGTCTGTTAGTTGGACGAAAAGTTACAGAGTCGATTCAATTCAGAGGCAAAAAACATAAAAGATCTTTTCACAATATTAAGAGCAAATATCCTAAGAAGTGCTAATATTGATGTCTCTGTGTGGTGCTGAGGATGTGAAATACTATCTATAATATTCTCCTGACTGGCAGGTGTCACATGTTCAAAGATTTCTCCTTGAAATCTCTTCTTTTGAAGCTGTTGCAACATCTCCCTCTTTGTAATTTGGGAACATCTGCACAGATATATCACTGAAATGGCGGTAACTGACACCAGGCTTACACCAGGTTTGGTGACATAGTTTTGGGCTGCGCTGCCATTTAAGATCCGGATAATGTACTTAATTATCATTGGCCATTATTATATATTACATATATTATACATTATTATATAAACTTTCTTTTCTTTGTCTTTTTGGAAGGTGTGGTGCTGTGCAGAGGTGGTGACAGGTCAAAAAGCCCAAT
Organism: Oreochromis niloticus; assembly: GCF_001858045.2. Taxonomy (NCBI): domain Eukaryota; kingdom Metazoa; phylum Chordata; class Actinopteri; order Cichliformes; family Cichlidae; genus Oreochromis; species Oreochromis niloticus. The sequence continues at coordinate 14,567,654 of NC_031972.2, read as the reverse complement.
ACCACCCTACCAAATACAACCCTTTCCATCTTGAAAGGTCACAGCTGACCTTGTTGGGTGACATCATGGTAGCACTATGGTGGATCTCTCTTTCCTCCATTAAAATAACAATGCTTGCTAGCTTAACAGCCAAGTACCCGCATAACAGCGGCAACATACCAAACATTACGTTACAGTAACACTGTGTTGGTCGCACTGATAATGCATTGTGGCTTGTGAATGGTAACTTTACATGAAAAACTGAAAAATTTAATCAAAGTGAAGTTTCTATTAAAAGCAACATTTTTGTTTCATCTTTAGATAGCTGGAAGTGAATTGCCCTGATCTACACCAGAAAAGGGTGTAGGGTGGATCTGGCTCACTCTGAGCTCACACCATCATTGTTCAGTAAGAGAAAAAGCAATAGGCAGGAAGGAGGTGGGACAAGGCGGGGCTAATGGGCCATGACTGGAAAACTTCAAGCACGTGAAGGTGGAGCTCATTGTTGGAAAGCCTTCTTTATCGATATTACTCCACCCCCTTTATTTTCCTGCCCCCTCCCAATGCACACACAGATACAGTTTTCCTATATTTTCTCCACAGCCTATCGTGTAATAGTAGAAACATATGCGCACTGCTGTGCTGACATGTGCGCCGGCCCTGGGTCCACAGGGAGGGTGAGGGATACATGGTGCACTGAAAAAAATGCTATTAATTCCTCTCCTCCTTTCTTTTTTTCCTCCCCTGTTTTCCTTTAGTTTCCCCACTGCTAGAATGATCTTTTCACGTTTGACTTTGTACACAGTTCTACCAACTTTCTCCTCCACAGCTTTAGTTTCTTCCAAACTTATTGATCCCCACTTTTCTTCCTCTGGTTCTCAGTTTTACTGCCCTCACTTGTTCTGTCTGGTTACTCTTCAGTCAGCATTAAGGGATCTACTTCTCTTTCTATTGCTCCCCCTTCCTTGTTTTCCCCCCTTTTCCTCTTTCTTTTACATTTTTCACCACTGGCTTTTTCACCGTTGGTGTGTTGAAACAAGCACAAAGAGCAAAAGATGTTTTTAAAGAGAACAAAAGTCCTTGACAGCTGCACATTTGCCTTGGCTCCTGCTTTTGAGCAAATTCCATCCCACCCATTTGCATCACTCTCTGCTCCGCCTGCCTCACGTTCTCACAGCTCCCACGTTTTAACTTTCCGTCACTTTTTTCCCCTATGCTCCCTCCCTCCTTCCCTCGCTCACTTCTTTTTCCTTTCCCTGATTTTTACAACCCCTCTCCTCTTCCCCACTTCTCTCACCTATCATTTGTAATGTTCCTGCTCTTATTTTTCTTCCCTCTCATCTCTGTGTAACCCATCCCTAAGCTTGGTTTTGCTTCCATTTCTGTCTTGGACGACAGATTTGTCATTTACTGTGACCATGATCCAATATCCTTCTGTCAGCATGATTCTGTCCAATCAGAGTGAAGTGTGGTGTGACCGTGACTCCATGGAAAAACAGAGAAGGAACAGACAGACATCCTTACAGACAGACAGACCAAAAGAGCCTCCACCAAGCAGAGTTAAGTATGTCTGACACAGCTTGATGGAGACTCATTTTCTCAGAGGTTCATCTCACGAGTGTGTAGTTTGAGCGGGTGGGTGTTCGCTATAAAAGGGAGGATGACTCCGGTCTCTGGGATAAGAAACAGACATGCCCTCGAGTCGTTCCAGGGAAAAATGTAAACAGCTTTATTTTAACAGAGTTTCTAGTTATTTTCTCAAGAACTCTTCTCAGTAAGAAGTGCAGTGATAATAACAGAAATTCCCAAATCACAAATACATAAATGATGAATGACAGGAATGGCAGAGTAGTTGCTGTGATATCCTGGATGATGGAAGCGCTGAGCTCTTTATTACTTGGGAATGAGGGTCAGGTCAGGGTTACACTGTTACATAGGTCGACGCTTACACTAAACATGACCATAGTTCACATAAATAATTCCTGTGAGCCAAGAGCTCAGGCTTTCAGACTGCTGGAAACACTTTGTTTTGTACTGTTTTGTACTGTTTTTTTCTACTCTTGATTCCTTGTGATGTGAAAGACAGGAGATGTCCTTAATATGACCATCATGAGCACACAGCTCTGCCCCACCCACCTGAGGTTCAAACCTTTTGTTGGGGAGGGGCAGCCAATCAGACTAAAGTTGGTTTAAAGGGATTGCAGCCTTATAGAGGAGAAGCATTTGTTTAATACAGTGGGTAAACATAACACAGTGATTGTTAGGGAAGTGTGTTTCTTCTTCTCCCTGGACTGTACAGTTACACCAATCAGAATACAGTACATTTAGATTACAGTTAGCTTCTCATCCTATTAATATGCAAATAGTACCCTAGCACAACTAGTACAAAACTAGTACTAGTACAACTAGTTCAAATGCATGTGATTAGCTGAAGATCAGCAAACACCTTTTTGTTTTAGTAATTTGCTTGTCTGGAGCATTCAGATGTGTGTTAACAAATAGTCTTCCCAGGAGTGGACATCCCAGCAAATTCACCCTAAGGTCAAGAGCTACTGCTCAGACTATACAGGCTGTTAAATGTTATATACTATACAGGTTCATATGTTAAATGTTATCAGAAAAAGCCTTAACAGATTTGGCTTGTTTGAAAGCATTCCCACCTTTTTTAAGAAAAGGACGTAAAAAAGGACATGAGGAAACCAGAAGACTCCTGGAACAATGTCCTTTGGATAGACAGAAGAAAAATAAAGATGTCTTGCCATAATTCATAGCGCCATATTTAGCAAAAAACCAAACACAACATATCAGGATAATGACCTTAAGTCAATTGTCAAGCACGGTGGTGGAGGGGTGATGATTTGGGTTTGTTTTACAGCCACAGGTCTTGTGCACTTTGCACCCATTGAGCGCTCCATGAACTCCTCTGTATACCAAAGTACTCTAGAGACAAATGTGAGGCCTTCTGTTTGACAGAAGGCCTGAAGTTCAGCCAAAACTTCATGCAAAAGGGCAATGATCCCAAAGCTGCAAATCTACAACAGAATGGCTGAAAAAGAAAAGGATCAAGGTGCTGCAATGATCCAGTCAAAGTTCAGACCTCAACCTGATTGAAATGATGTACTTGGACCTTAAAGAATCTGCGCTTGAGTGAATGCCAGAAAATCATTAGTTTAAGTTATTGAATCAGTGAATCAGAATGTACTTAGTTTTACACAAGACTTTATGGAGTCCTGTGATTATATTATAATATACCTCAGGACTTTCAACCAGTAGGAGTTCGAGTTCCATCCCATATGGCTATTTTTTACTTCATTTTTTATTTTTGCCTTGCTTTTTGGTTAGGTTTAGGCTCCAAACCAGCAAAAAGTTGGTTATGCTTCAGTTAAAGAACTTTCCCTTGTTGTCCACACACTATAAACCGGACGACTCTCAACTTTAAAAAACATTTTTTAAACTCCTTGGTTATTAATGAAATGATTCAGTGTGCACTGACGATCATCCAGGTTTAAGCCCCTCTAATGTTGTATACGAGGTCCTGACCAACCATCACTATAAATGACAGTTGGGGGGGAGAACAGGTTGTGTTGTTTGCCTTTATCGTACACATTATCAGACAAATTAGATGAACCATTGCCTAAAGTTTGATTTGAGCAAATTAGTCAGCTCCAATTGTTATAATATATAATACTTCAGTATATTTCAGTCTAGCCTTCTTGGGAAAAATCTGGAAGAAAAACATGTACTTTATGTGCTTTTCAAATTTAGCAAATAACAGGGAAAGACCGCAACTGTGTGAGGTTGAGACTTCATTACTGCTACTTTTAGCTCCTGGAATTGAATGAGGCTCTAAATTATGCTCTTGTGGATGCTCATCTCTAACACTGTTCTGAAGCTATGTTGTCAGTGGATGGATGTGGCCAGGACGCTGCCTGTTTTGTTTTGCGTCGCGGCCTTTGGTAGGTGACGCTCAATTTAGGTGTCAGGTGATATCAAATTAAGTTTGACTTATGGAAACACGGGGCTGCCAAGAAGAACGTTTTTAGGTGGGACAAACCACAACCTTAGAAAATCACGTGAAAATGTTTCTTCTCGCTCCTCTCTGCAAAAGGCGTGAGAGAATGGATTTCATTACAGTGTCTCAAATAACTCCTTTTCTGTCTGAGCTGAGGTGGATGTTTGGATTCCAGAGGGTGCTCATGCTCTAGCTCATTCTGCCCCAGTAAAGCCTCAGGTCGAGGCAGGGCACAGCAAGTCTGCAAGGGTCAGCTTTCCAAATTGGCTTTGTCTTGTTGTCCCAAACTTCCTTCACTCCCTGCACCAACCCTCCTGCATTTGCAGAGAGACATGCATAGGAATGACTCTGATACAGAAAGCTTTCCTTTCTTAACTTCCCGTTTGGATACAAGTACCTGAAAATTGTGTTTAAACCTTTCCATTGGAAATTCAAGCTGTGGCAGTTCCATGTAATGTTTTAATAAACTGACTGAGGCCACTGAAAGATACGCTTGTTGGTCGAAAGCAAACCTTTTACTGTAATTGCCTGAAATTGTCTCAAACTTGCAAAATCTGTGCAACAGTGTTGTTTCCAATTTACCCCACTTACAACCTCTGACATAAAGCGATAGGCATTTTGTGGTTTCATAGTTGTATTGTGTGATGTGGGCTGTTGCAGACATGTTTTACCCTAACTCTCCCAAGTTCTCCCCAGCTCCAGGACATGGTATTTAGCACCACTTAATGAGCCTCAACTTCAGCTGCCTCTTTTACAGCTAGCCATAAAGCCAGACAATACAACATCATTAGTGTCCTTTCTCATGAAACACTTTGTTATATAACTGGAGAAAGGAAGTCTGCATGTTACATGTCCACAAAAATATGTCAGGGAGATCCTGTCAAACAATATTTCCTCCGCAAAAAAGTTTTGTGTAAAGTCCACCAATCATAATTAAGCTATTTTCTTCCTCTGCCTATTATAGGTTGGAAAAAACAACAAAAATGAATTGGCAACACCTGGTTTTAAACGAGCGTGGGGAGACATTTAGCTTACAGCATGAAAATGCTTTTGCTGTGCAATGGAAATGACATTTGCAGTGTTAGTTTGTCCTCTCTCACTTTACACAAAACAAAAAAATTGTCCTGCATTGAGGATGACAAAGTAACATATATGTATGCACTAAAAGTCTGAACACATGTGTAGCCTGCTAGCTAGCTACCGTTTGCATCGTGCTTACTCATATGGTATCTCACTTCTAATAGCTGAGCCAAGGAGACAAGCAGTGAGGAATATACAGCTCTCATACAGAAGCTTTTATTCATTATAGCATATTAATCCTGTATTCCTACCATTTACCTCACAACTCGAGTAAATGGACTCTTCTATAGTGCTTTTCTACTCCACTTTTTCCAAAATGTCTCCTTTACCAATTCACACACACACATCTATACAAGCACTTTTTTCTGTGTCTAAGCATTTTCTATGTATCATCATTCATACTCGACTGAACGCATCAGAAGGTATTTGATTTTCTTGTCTGCTTGGCATAGTTTGTTAATTTGTTGTACTCTCATAGCATGAACATGATGCCGATCACTTCTATGGATTAAAAAATGATCCGAGTGAGGCAGTGCTCTATGCTACAAATGTTTCCACACTTGAACTGTTTGTCAAAAAGGCCTCTTTACATGTTTGTGGGATGATAAAATTGCTAGGTGGAAAAGACTGAACCCCTTTAGCAGCCCTACAGCATGCACTCATAATTTGAAGTTTAGAGTTTGTATCAAAGGAATGAAGATGGGGATCAGAACTAAGAAGGATTATAAAAGTGCCAGTGTGTGTGTATGTGATAAGGTTTGGGGGTGGGTTGGAGGGTTACACAGAAGGTCCAGCAGGAGGACAGGAAGCTGCTTGTGGGATGCAAGGCTGAGCAGACCAGGGGGCTGAAAGGCTCTGTTTACAGAAGCCACAGTCTGCTTAAGGCATTAGACCCCTCTCCCCTCAGCTATCAACACTTCCCGGAAAATTTACACATACTCTCAGCTATGCCAGCTCACATTAATGCACTTATGCAAGCTCAAAGACAAGAAAAAGCAGTGTTAACAGTTTAAGTATCTGTTTCACAAATATGAACAGGTATAGTAACAAATGTACAGGTCCTCTAAATTGCTTAGAATTAATGAGTCCTGTAAATATGGAAAGTCGGTAAAATACCCAATTGGGATTGTGGGAGAGTGCTGACGTGGATGTTTTGCCTGGAAGGAGATGTTTTGCAACTGAGTCATCCCCAGCTTAGGGAGCCATATCCTAGGCAGACTGCACCCCTCTGACCCCTCCCTGGTTCTCCTCCTGCAATCTTCCTCTCTGCCTCCAATTCATGCTATGTCTCCAAAGGGACTCTTAGCTGATTCAATGAATGCCACTCCTCCTGGGAGGTCATGACAAGAAGGTGCCCCCCCCCCAGTGGAAAGCTGTCTCCACAGGGAACTTGAAAGGCTCTCCTCTCTGGGAGTTGGAAGTTGACCATTTCAGGTCAACTTCCAACTCCTGGAAACAGCAGACAGGCAAACAGGTGTGAGTCTGTTACTCATAAACTGCCATTTACCAGGGCCAGAGACCCCCAGAGGAGGCCTGACACCTAGACACGTGTGTGTAAGTCCAGGGAAAGACACATAACTCATGCAGACACGTAATGCTGGGTAGGTGGGCCTGCTATTTGCTGAGACAACAGGAAACATCACAGCTGTCAACATTTCAGGATTCTGATTGTTTGCTTTTAGGTTGAACAGTTTTCTGGTCTGTCTGTTTTTTGTTTGTTTGTTTGTTTTTTGCATTAGACACACTTTTAAATGTGTTAGATCAAATTATGGAAAGCATTTTTCTCAGTTGTCAGGTTTGTCCATTGCTGAAATCTTGACACACCTAAATACCCCAGAGATCAAAAGAATTTTCAAAGTTTGTGCTTCACAAACCATTAAAAATGGGAAAGAATAAAAAATCCTTGTCTTTCCATAAACAGTGTTCCTGTCACGTAAGGTATTGGCAGGAAAACGGTTTTAAATCTCCTTGAGGCCCCAGATTTTCTCATCCATTTTTTTGTTCCATGTGCAATAACTCAGTGTTGTAACTCGAGGAGCCAAGAGCTGGCCAGGTGTGGTCAGCAATTTTTATTTATATGTCATTTAATAATTATAACAACTGGTCTGGTAAAAACAGACATGGTCTCTGATCCTTCACATGCTTAGCAACCATCGGTTGCTAGCTAAAAATAAGTATTCCCCGACCACTTGGTTGATGCACATTGGTGGCCATCACTGCGAAAAACGTAAACCCTCAGTCACATAGGTCTAGAGACTAGTCACTGAACCTCTGGTAAAAACTGGTCACTAGGAAAAAATGTACTTTCCCTAACTGGTTAGCTTGCGGCTGTGGTTGCTGTCTGTTGCTAGGTGAAATGTGTATACTGTAGAAGTTACTGACTTGTGTGCAAGCACTCAGCAGCTACTTGCTAAGCAGTAGAAATGGAGAAAATTCACCTTGAAAGTAAAAGTTGTTCCACTGAAAAAAACACAGAATTTCAAAATTTCAAAGACAATTGTCCATTTGCAGTTTGTGCTGCACTTTTTTGGTGGTTAGCAAGTGTCTGCAGACACGTCAGTGTCTTCCATGCAAATTTCGGAGGATTGTTTTGGTAGCAACCAAAACGGTGCTGTGCCCTTTATGCCTCTGATTTCACACAATGACAGCCAGGAACCTCCCGCCAACAATTTTTCCCTAGCAACCACAGGTTTTCAGGTGGTTACCAACCAGTCTCTAGGCCTGTGTGACTGAGTTTAGCAGTCTTAAAGCAGAATCAATGTGATCTCATTAACTTGTACAATAAATTAAAGCAGATATGCACTATATAGTTTCTTTATGATTCATAAACCAGTGGTTCTCGTGAGTTCCCAAATCTACGCGCACGGCCTCGTGTGAGTTTACACAAATACCTCACTATTTGTTGTTACTGCCTCTTTGTCAGCCCAGAAGTTAAGGAGAAGCAGAATTGATTGAACTGTATGCTAGAAGAGTGCCATGCCAAAGGAAGACTGCAGCAGGCAGACGCTTGGCTCCGCAAAGAGCTGACTCAGGAATGTGCGCAGAGACACCTTCAACTGCATGAATTGATCTTTAGCATTTTTTTGGTCATTATATATACTATGGAGCTGATGCTACTGAGTATCTTTTCCATATCTGCAATTTGCATTGCTTTTCCCCTCCTCCCATTCCTGTTTACTCCTCTTCTCCCCCTTCCTCCTTGCCTCCATGTAAACTCTGGGTGAAGGGGGGGGGTTGAGATGGTGGGAAAGCTGCTTGTAGGAAGTTTTTTCCCCCTCAATGTTAATGTGTTCACCGGCTGGACAGCACATTCTTTCCACCTCTGTCGGCCTCACGGGTCAAGCAAAACCATACCTCCTCTTCTTTCTCCCCCTCGCTCCCTCTTTCTGTCTCGCTCCTCCCTTTCCTCTGGTTAATGCACTGAAGTGACTTAGTTAAACTGTTGGAGTGGAAGCTCCAGAAGTGGATTTGGGGGGAAGGGGGGGCACGTTGACAGTTGAATCACACTTTCCAGCGGTTTCCCTCTCTTGTGTTATTCAGGTGCTGTCTCTGCAAAAGGGCAGAAAAAAAAGGAGGAAAAGGCTTTAAATATAAACATGTGTGGCACACCAGTAACGTGAGTGTTTCCATTCCAGACGCTTGATTTATGTCTGGCAGCTAAAACGCAAGACACAGGATAAAGAGGAGGGGGTGGGAGAGATAGATGTGGTCAGCATGGAAAGACTGCGGATGGAGGGCGAGATGAGAGCCCGCTAGGCTCCGATAATTGTGGGCTTCGCCGAAACACGTCATTTTTGTCATTTGCACACTTGCACATGAACCGACGCATCCTTGCAACAGCTGAATGACTCTTAAGGAAGAGTGTTTTAAACATCCTTCAAAATTTGTAAAGTCTGTGTTGTCAGTTTGTTTACTTTATTACAAGTAGGTTATTTCTTTGCCTTCAGTTCACTCACAACTGGAAATGCTGCACAGCCATCACAAGACAGAAAAGCAGCTGAGACATACCGTACAGCATGACTGAAGTGAAGTGTTACAGGAGTGAGTCATGGTGCACTTAGACATTTCCCTCATTGTGGTTTTGTACTCCCCAGAAATGACCAGCATAGACTGAAGCACAGACACTGACTAATCCTGATAAAAGGTGATCCGACAGCCAACACTGAGAACCAATCAGAGCAAATTTGTCCATTAATGATGTGGAAAAATGTGCGGAACAGCCTCTTGTCCTGCAGTCAGTTCTACATTTTCAGGAAACGGTTTAGATAAATTTTTGAACTGGAAGGGGGCGGTCATAAATCGGCAATGTGGCAACATGGCAAAGTCATGACGCAACATTTCAAGAAGTTTTATCAACCTGGAAGAGTTTATCATGCCTAGATATGCTTGTCAAGAACAAAAGCTTGCACGCACTTCAATCAAGAGCAAGAAAGACTTTGAGGACCTGAGGAAAAGCTGCAGGGCATAAATGTACAAAGGGGGCAGAAATTATATGTTTCATGGGTCAAAGAGTCAGGGATTTGAGGTGTAGTGCAGTTCAGATCTTTTGGCTGATATTTGAGGTAATTTAAACACATGTGGCCTGTTTGACAAAAGGAATGGCGATGAAGAGAGAGGGTGAGCTCATTTGTTTTTGCCTGGGGTCCTCGATGGTAATGGGTCAGGGGTCTGAGCTGTCAAGTCAAACGTCAAACGTGGATGGCAGAGAGTAAAGAATGGACGGGAGTGATCTGCAGGTAATGAGAAAGTGCTGAGTTCCTTTCTTGGCCTTTTATCTCAGTAAACCTGGCGTGCTTCTTTCTACATCCTCTCCTGTATTTATGTCTTTATAATCTACACTCAGACATAAACCCAGTCAAACACATAGTGCATCATTTGGTGTAATAACACATACAAGTTGTCTGAAATGCAGCTAACTGCTGACCAAAAATGTTTAAAGTTACACAAGGGAGCTGTGATTTTAGGACCATGAAAAAGCTAAAATGGTAGTTCCCCCTTTAAAAATAGGTATATTGTGCTGGAGTTTATTTTCAAAAGAAATCAAATCCAACAGAAAAGGCTCAACATAAGTGCAGCTTGACGGGCCCAAAACATTGGATCGGATGTCCAGAGAAGCGAGGCCCCGCAGAGAGTGCGAAAGAGAGCATAGAAAAGAAAAACAAAGGTGCCTGAAACGGGAGAGGGGGTGATTTTTCTATAAAACTTTGGCTGCCTACAGTATTTTGCCCCCCACCCACACATTTGTTGGTTGATAATTACTGCCATCTGAATATATACCAGACAGAAATGTATCCAAGGTAATCTTGACTCAAACCATCATCTTTCTTCTGCTATACTCAAGTTTTTAACTTTATTCAAGTACATAATCAACAACCCACAAAAGCAAAACCTTTCACATGTCCTTCTCTTACTTTTTTAATGTAAGCACAGCATTTGATTGTATTATAGACACATGTTTTAGACATGTGACAATCACCATGTCAAAGTAGGATCATGTGAATAAGGTAAGTCATGCAAAGTCTAGAGACTGGTCTGCCAACATTTCTGTTTGGTTCACACTTATTCCAGTTGTGCCATTCAGCTAGTTGCTAGTGAGTGTTTAACAGTCTGCTAACAACCAAACCAATTAGTAGCTGGTTTTTGGTGAAGCACCTTCTTTGCAACTGATTTCATGGAGTGAGAACAATCTGCAGGAACCATTTGGGAAAAACACTTTTCCCTAGCAACCAGTGGTTGCATTGTTCCCAGTATGGCAAACTCTCAAGTAACGTATGGATGGCATCTTGTGCCTATGCTGATGATAACTAAATCTACACAGCTAATTGTGACCACATGAAAATTTGGAAGTTATTTTCATCTAGAAGAGAAGAAGCATGAATGATTGCAACAATAGGTAGGGAAGGCTTATTGTCCTTGTGTTAGTGTTTTAACACAATTTGAGTGTATTTTCAAATTCTGACATTGAAGCTTTAATTTATGACTGTTTTTATTAGTTTCTTGGATGAAAACTGAAATAATAATGGTGGGCACTGTAGACTACTGGTCTGATTACTACTTTATATCCAATAGTTAGTTCTGAACATTACACCATAAGGGGAAAACTGATTAAATTATATTATAAAGGAAAGAATCTCCTCAGTATAAAAATGGTTGGCTTGCAGTGTTTCCTGATTTAATAAACTAATTTCATTTTCTTTGTGCACGAAAGATGATGACATAATGATCCTGTTAAGGTGAATCACATCTAATATCAGCTACAGTGTAACTTTGTATTGTTGCAACTTTCATAACTTGTTTTGATTAAGACTTGCCATTTTTTTAAATGTCTGTCACATGTGGCCATTTGGCCAAAACCGCAGTAATCTTATTTATACTCACACGGCGTCCTTTGGTAATGGTGCTGTGAAAGCCACTAGTAAAACACGTTTTGCTATCACATGGGATAAGCATAATTTTCCAGCATACAGAGGTAATTTTTGGTCCCTAAACCCTAACCAGCAAATGAAAGCAAGCGTAAACAGCAACTAAAATTTGGCAGCATGGATGGAACAGTGGTTAGCATGGTAACCTCTCTTCTTTGCTCCTTGTACAGTTTGCATATTCTCCTGGTGCCTGCATGGGTTCCCTGCCATAGTCCCATAGACATGCATACTCAGATACTAACTTTGGTTTACAGTATGGATGTTGTGAGGTAGATTAAGTGGTTTAAGTACATAGAATAAGACTAGAAAAGTGTGATATAAATAAACTCATATGACTTGCTGCCACTGATGCCTCAAAGCTGTAGATAGAGCAGTCATCTCCAGACTGCTCCAGTCTGCATGCCAAATATCCTTGGGCAAGATACTAACCCTAAGTTACTCTCCAATGCATCCATCAATCTGTTCTAGTTAGAAAGCTCTTAAGCATAGAAAAAGTGCCTGTATGAAGGGGTGAATGTGGGATATTGTAGAAAGTGCCAGTCCAATTACCATTATATCAGGAAGCCTCGTCCGTAACTCTGTGATATCAACAGTATGTGACAGAATATCAGTATTTATCATACTAAGAGGAAAATTAGAAAAGGTTTGACTTTTATATAGTTGTTGTTTAGTTTATACATAAAAATAACTTAATCGGTCATGAAACTGCCAGGCTAAACTTTCATCAAATTAACACAAAGTTGACACCATTCTTTAAAGCTTTGCAATCAGTGTCACTTGTTTGCTGATGACGCCTACATTTATCAGCCTGTTACACTACTAAACTTTGTTTGCAGTCATAAGTTTATTATATCTTGACACAGTTCACTGAGGACTCACACGCAGGTGTACAGACAGTGGAGGGAATTGTGCTATATACAAGTGTGACAGGGGTCCAGGCTCCAGGGAATCCAAGGTGGGGAGGACAGGGGAAAACACTCGCTCTTCTTCGCCCACTCACTGCTCGCTACCAGCCACTCTCCAAGCATCCACGACTAGGGATCTTCACCGGGAAAACAGGGACATGTCCAGGGGATCTAAACACATAGCGAACACGTTAGAACGAAGGCACAGATATAACAGGAGTCTAATACTACGAGAGCAGAGATACACTGAGCACAACGATCCAGCGATAAATGGCTGCCATCCCTCTGCTTAAATACTGGCCGCGTCAGTGAGACTCAGGTGTTTCCACTTCACAGGTGCGTGGGCCGAGGGCATGAACCCACAATGAGTTCCACCCCCGTGAGAGAGAGAACAATAATACAGCCGATCAGCTATCTGCTGATCCACCGGGCCGTGAGATATTTAGACTTTTGATTAAGCATAGATATTCTCCTCAATGCACAATTTCTCTGATGGCACGATCTTGGGAGAAAATCTAGAGAAATTTCAATTTTGTCAGTTATTCTACAAACACGGTCACTGTTGCTTTCTCATCCTTCATCTCCTTGTAGTTAGAGTATCAAAGAGCACATCAGGTCCTAATGTGGGAAAATCATATGGCTGCTGTCCGTTTTGTGAGCATCATGACTGAGACACATTAATTTTGAGTGTCTCTCTGCTGGTTGTGGAAACTAACTGGTTATTGGCTCAGTTTGTAGGAGGTTCTTGAACTAAAGCTAGAGAGAACTAAAAGTCATGTTTATCTCAGGCAGCAGCTGTCTCAATTAGATTAATTAATTAAAGTGGAATTTTTAGTTTTTACTGTGGGAGGACACCATATATCTCAGGGAAAGTCCAAATCACTCAACCAGCTTGCGTACTTTTATCTCATTTATGTAAATGTTATGCTGCTATATATTTTTCATTTAAGTAAAGATACACAACAACTGCATTGTCTTAAATCTTCTTCTATGATTATGGGCCTTCTTCTCTTCTGAACTTTATTGCGTGACCTCAAGAGTGTCACAAGTCCCCCACTTCTGTTAAATCCAGGCATTAATCAACCAACATATCCACAGAGACTCTGCACATTTTGTCTGGTTTTTACCACTCACGAGTCCACTATATGAGTCGGAGAGTGGAAAAAAAGCAGAAAATGGCAGAAAGGCGGAGGCAAAGTACGGACCGTGTTGTTTGATTGAAAACAGCTTTCTGGTCGTCATTACCATGATGTTTTGAGAATAGATGAAGGCAAGGCTGACTCAAGACTGCAGCTGGGAATTATTTTGTTCCTCAGTCTTTGCTGATATTCTCAGAGATGATTTATAAACTCGCAGCTGTGTGTATAACGCGCTCACCACTGGACATGTTTCTTTTTGGATGGACAGGACACTGTCATGTTCAACACAATTAGTAAAAAAAAAACAAAAAGGACTCTCAGAAAAAAGCAGCTACATAAATAAATAAAATCCCAGCTATCAGCAAAGGCGGCTGTCATCAATAAGTGAAAGCTTAAGCCAAGTAACATGAAGACCGTAGCATGACAGGACTGTGTAAAGCCTCTGCAGAAGCCAAGCTCTGACACAAGTGTTTTAAAGCCTGCAACAGTGACTCAAGAATAATAAATCAGAAATAAAATTCAATAACATGGAAAATGTGAGGCAGTAAAAAAAATCAAACAAGTGATATCAAAAAAAGCAAGAAAACTTCCTCATGTTTTAGCATCAAATCAATCAGTGTTCTCCAATCTAATCTCTAAATGCACACAACATATATATTAGTTGTGTTTTTTAGTGTGTTTTTTTTCTCCCTTCTCAGTAGCTTTTCAGTTTATTTTAAGTCACTGATTTTGGCAGCTTGTGGAAATTTAATGCCGGTTTCCTTGGGGAATCCTTCAACATAGGAAAGGAATTTATCACCCTGAGTCAGATCTTTTTCCAGTTTTCCAGACTGAAGAAAGGATAACCCTATGGGGGTGGAAGCCTTGTTCACTGATGAGGGGGTGGGAGTGGGTGATTCACCACAGCTACCCCCCCTTAAGCCTCTTGCCTCAACTTTCCCCAGGAGGGATTCATTACCAAGTGGAAGAGATGATGGTCATGGAAAAAAAAATGAATGCATTGCCTCTGTTGTTCTGTATGATCAGTGCAGACAGGTTTCTCATGATGGTCAGTTAAGCAGTGATCAGCTGAAATAGTGCTCCAAACAAGGACAGGAAGGAGGAGGGGAAAAAAAAAGAAGAAGAGGAGGGAGGGAGGGAGCCGAAGAGAATGACAGACAGATAGACTGGTTATGTGGCAGGGCAGTGTCTGTGGCTCTGGTGGTAATGCATCCTAACTCGGCTCAGAGTTCAGGATCAAGGTTCTGGAGAGCACTGCTCTGCCGTGGTCCGCTGTGCTCCACGGGCCCTGCTGGAGTTAACAGAGTTACAAGCTGCTGTGGAGGATTAGTGGGTCATGGTGCAATCAGTTTTGGTCTCTGTAGTACACAGCGCCGTAGCTCCGCAAACGCACATAACGCACACTGCGTAGGGCACCAAATGGCCGGTAGGGCACCAAAAAAATCAGGGTCGTAAAAAAAAAAAAAGTAAACCATATTAATACTATAAATATCATATGCATTAATATGGTTAAACAATACAAAAGCAACATAAAACAATTTTCCCGAGAAAAGGGGTGAATCTGCTTTGTGCCCTGTCTCCAGTCTCCTCCTGGTGCCCCCCCCCCACTCCCAGTGGTCTGTTCTATAATGCCTCAATTCGGTATTGGTAAACACCTGTTTGAACATGGCCTCGAAACGGCAACAGGAGTCGGGAGCGGAGAAAAGAAAGAAGAAGAGGAAGCGTGATGAAACTCAGGCGTCGCTTGCCGGTAAGGCAATGTTTAAATAATAACAATAAAAAAAGTTCATTATTGTAGCCCTTGCTTGCACGCTCATGTCCGTCAACTCTGTGATAGCTCCTGTTAGCAGTGTTCATACTGTGTTAACAAATGTTGCAAATGATTGATGTTGGGTAGTTTGTTTACGTTGTGGATATGAATATAGAATGGACTACTAAAAGCAACTCATCATGGTCACTCAATTGACGGTTTTCAGATAACGTTAGCAATCGTGAGACTAGCATTTCCCTCCTCAGGTTGCTAGCTGGCTAACGTCATGCATGCTACTGATTAACCTTAACTTTGGGATAGGTCAGTGATGCAGTCAAGTATTATTATCAGATTAGACAAGATTACTTTGTATGTTGCTGCATTTCAGGATATCTATAAAGACGCATATCTTATTTATGCGGCATAAATAAGATATAGGTTTCATATTACAGTGTAATATGAAACCTATATCTTCCAGTAATATAGATTTCCTACTTGCGCATTTATATCAAATTATGTACAGCATGTTTATATTGCCATTTGCCATTATGAAAATCTATACATGTAAAATATAGTTAGTAATTTTTAAATGTACCAGTGACTTACTTAATTTATTAGTCTTATAATGCAATTTTTCGTAGGCCTACTGTAGATTCAAAATTGTATTTCTGTAAAATCCCTGAATATTTTCTCTTGTATGCAGGGTCAATGCTTAAATATGTTCAAGGAGGATCTCAAGGACAGGATGAACCATCCAGTAGTAGTGCCATCCCTGGACATCAACCACCAGCCATTGTAGACCCTGCAACAATCCCTAGCCAAGAAGAACAAGAACCATCAACCACCAGTTCAGGTACAGTTCCATACACAAGTACCACTGAGAGTCCTGTCACTGAGAGACTATCAGAAAGTGACACTGTGGAGACATGTGTGCCCCCTTCAACCGATCCTGCTCTTTGGCCAGCTCACATTGTAGATGCTGATCGTGTTGAAATTGTGCGGAGAGGTCCTTTTAATGTCAGCTCTGATTTTAATTTTCCAAAGGGGCCTGAGTATTTATTTGTAACAGTATTTTTAACCTCCTTTAACCTTATTTATTTGTTTAACTGTCATGTTTGTTGTTATTTAATTAAACAAATTCCACTGAGAAATTCAAAAGTATTAATGTTTTTTTGTTTTTTTTTAAGTGGCGGGGGGGGGGGCACCATAAAGCATTTGTGCTTAGGGCACCCAAATGGCTAGCAACGGCCCTGGTAGTACAACACACATAGGTTTGGGATATATATCCTTCCTCCCCTGCGTTCTTTTTCTATTGATTTTTTCCCCTTGCATAATACATTTGGACATCCCTACAACTTGCTCCTTTCCACACTTTCCCCTTCAACTCGACTTAACGTGTTCTGTCTCCTGACAGTCGTAAAACAAAGACAAACGTAACAGCAGATGAAAGTTAGACAATGAATAAGGAATAATAGAAGATAACTGGGACGTTTCGAGCTATATTGAGTGATCTGGGGAGTATGAAAGCTGATTATAAAACACTAAATCAAGGGTTAGGCTAAGATTTTGTTTGCCAAGGCATGTTGCAGCATTGGAACAAACATCTGGCAGACAGCTTTGTGCCGATCCCTTCAACCACTGACTTGTCTCTTTCTTGTATTCCCCACTCTCCAAGCATGTGTGTGTGTATTTCACATGTTTACATCTTTGTATCAGTGTGAAACTCTATGTTGCCAACTGTATGTGCACTATTCTATGGGCTCCTCCATTTGCGTTTGCCAATATAAGGGACAGAGATAAATCATGTGGATTTGAACGAGCTAATAAATGTTCTTTCATCAAACAGAGCACAAGAACAGCAACAGATAACAAAACCGGATTAATATCGCCTCTCTCTCCTTCAGATGTTTTACAGCCGTCATAAAAAATTCTCATTATTTGACAGGCAGTCACTTACATGATTTCAAATTACTCAATGGAGCACGGGGTGGGAGAAGTGTGTCCCCCTCTAGTGGTGAGAATAAGAAATAAACATATATAACACCTCCAGAGCCTCTCCAGTTTTCTCACCTTGTCGCACAACTTTTCAAACATCTGCGGACATTTAAACAAATAAAAAAAAGTTTGAACTTTGACACATTAAAACAAGAAAAAAAAGATCTGAAACTGATCTTTCAGTATGTTGTTAGGTGATATTCAACCTCTCGTTACATGATCCTTGAGGTTTGGAAATATTGCATCAGCTTGAAAAAAAATAAAATTTTTAGAAACCCTCAAAGCATTTCCTTTTTTTTCTCTCTCCAACAGAGGCACGGACCAGAGTTTGTGTGGGCCTTAGTTTGTGATTCATTAGAGCTGGGGGAGGTTGGGGTGATGTGTTTACACTGGTTATACATCCCATTTTTTTGTCTGTGTGCATCAGATAAACAGTCTTTTTTTTCTGTCCTCTCTTCTTCCCTTTCTCTCCATACTGCTGATGTGTCACAACCCCCCTATTCCTCTGCAGTTCCCCCTTCTCACACACACACACACACACACACACACACACACACACACACACACACACGCTGGCTCTACCGTTTCCAGATGTGTGCAGAGATGATGTCATGGCAGACCGGAGGCATTGGCCTCTTATCCTTCTCTTTCTCTCCAGAAAACATTCATCACAGACGAAGGCGCACGAGGCGGAAGAGCACAGCGTTGATAAGTTCCCAGACAACAACGTGAGAGAACAGCGCTTAAAATAAGGCTATCTACCTCTGATTAGTTCACAGAGTAGGATTTTCTGACTCACAGGCTGTTTGTCATAGACTCCCACCGGGGCTGTCCACCACCAGATCTCAGAGCATGAAAAAAATGTTCTTTCATTTTGACTTACATTACACCCCTGACTACCAGCGGTACCTGAACATCCTAAAACATGTGTAGGCTGCTGCAGCTGTTGCTTTGTACAAAAGTGGGTTAACTACCACTGACACACGGAGAACAAGAGGGGCAGGAGTTAGTGAGTGTTGTTTCAGTTGCTAGACAACTGCAGAGTAAATAAATTGCAGAGTAAAAAAACGGCACCGGTCCACAGCACGAGGCCTGTCTGAGATCTCTTGGGGATCATGAAAAAGGGGAATGACTAGCGAGGGATAACATGAGCTGTCCCTAGCCTTGTTACACACCACAGCTGGGCCGGAATTCAGGCCTCAGACACCAGCTGTAAGCGAGAAACCCAACTAACACCCCCAGGAAAAAAAAACTCAAACTTTTTTGGGGTTAGCACAACTAATACTATCCACTGTCCACTGCTAAAATAGATGCACCTTTTCTACTCAAAAGAGCAAGCAACTTATTCCCATGATTTAAATGCCATCTGAAAGTCACCACAGCACATTCATAACTTATAAAGAAAGACCCTACCCATGTTAATTAACTCTAGATCAGTTTGTCCCTTTCTTCTTAAATTGTTGCTTCAGCTCATTGAGGTTTGCAGGCACAGCATTTCAGTCAGTTGCGGTCTAGACTTTGACTAGTACATCGCAACACCTTGATTCTTTTCCTTTCCAGCCGTTCTGTTTTGGATTTGCGGCTGTGCTTGGCATCATTGTTTTGTTGCATGACCTAATTTGGACCATGCTTTAGCTGTTGGACACATGGCCTCACATTTGACTTTAGAATACTTTGGTATTCAGTTCATGGTCAATTCAAGATGACTGCAAAGTCCTTTGACTACAAAACAAGCCCTCCACCAGCATGCTTGAAGTTGGTATGAGGTGTTTGTGCTGATATGCTGTGTTTGGCTTTTGCCAAAGGTGGCACGTGCATCTACACTTTGGTCTCATCAGTCCAAAGACCTGTTGCAGAAGTTTTGTGAGCTGTTCAGATGTAAATTTGCAAAACTATTGCGCGCTGCCGTGTTCTATTCAGACCTACGAGGCTGTTGCCTGGCAACCAATCCAAACAAGCCATATTTGTTCAGTCTTCTTCTGATTGTACTGTTATGAACCCTCACATTTAGCATGCTAACTGAGACCTGTCTGAGATGTACTTCTCAGAGCATTGCATGATCTGACCCTGGGGTGAATTTGCTGAGATGTCCACTCCATGTAAGATTGTGGTGCTGGTTTCACACATGCCTGAATGCTTCAGTAAACTGCCAACACTTCTGCAAGGTGCTCATTTTGGATGACGATCAGGTAATCAAGTGCATTTGGTTAGCAGCACCTGGACGCTGGATGCTACTTACCCTCTTAATTCACGTTAAAGGAGTAAGGGTGTGCTTAGTTCTTCATAGGACTACATAGAGTCCTGTGAAAACCTTTGTTTTCACATGACTGTATGCATGATCATTGAGGAAGAGAAATTAAGGGGTAATGTACAAATCAATCTTGGACTTAGCTCCACTTAAACACTGTATATAAAAGATATACATAGTTTCTGATCTGAAAAGTTACACCTTTAAACCTGCATCCTTCCAGCAGTGGGTGATTTTGGTTACCAAATGAAAAATTACCCTGCATCCTTACTTGATTGTATAGCTCAGTAAACTTTTCCATAACAAATGAATGGTCTCAACAGCTAGTTTAAAATCTCCTTTTTCAAATCTCCTTCAATACAGCGTGGGGTAATTTTGTAGATGGTAGATGCTCCCAAATGGTAACAAAAAGCCAATTAAAAGAGATTTAAGAGTGTCTCTGCTGATGCCATGCACAATGGAAGAGAAAGGACTGTGCACAGCTGAAAAACATTAAAAAATGATTGTGAATGTCGGTGACAAAGCACCAGAGACAGCTCAGAAAACAAAGTTTGTGAAAACACATTTTGTTTGCTCGATGAGAATTTAATGAGCAGTGTCTTTCGGAAGTCTCGGCTTAATTTACAATACAATGAGCATTTAGTGTCTTCTGTTAGTACAAAGAGCAAAAACTGTGAGAATTACCACATAATTGAAACCATAAACAGTGAGCATGCTGTATGGAATTACAACCTTTCCAGCCACAGGTGTAGCTAACACCATTAACAATGACTATGGCCCATTTAGGTGCTCCAGTTCCAGGCGTCTGGCATTCTGGGTGATGACTCACTTGGTATGAATTACTGGGACACCTAATGGAACAGAGGGATCATTAAAGTCATTAGTTCCACCTGTGCTTCTCCCACTTCCACTACAACTGTCTGGAAAAGTTCGCAGTTCTCTCCAGAGCCTTGGATCTCTTAAGTTTTGATCATATCTTCTAATTTCTCAAGAAAAATAAATTCCGTATCACGTTCAGCTTACAGTGTGAACAATTCAGTGTAGCACTGGCAGATAACTCTTCTCCATCAGCCCAGTGTGTTTAAACCTGTGTAGGAGATCAGTTTAGCAGCCAGTTGCAGACTTTAATAAGATTATATCACTTTAGTCGTGTAGTTTAAATCCCCAGCCCACCCACGTGCAAAGCTGTTGTGGTGCGTGCCTGCGCGAAACGTCCCTCCTCTTTGGACTATAAAAAGATCTTTTGAGGACACGAAACTCAAAGCAAATAATCTCACCAGCCTACAAATAATTGCTTTTGATTGTCTGTTGTGATTAAAAATAAGACTAAAACTTGCTTTTCTCCCCCAACTCTAAATCCAAATCCCCTCTCAGTCTTTTTTAGCTGAGCAGTTTCACTATAAAGGCAGTGTGACGAATCTTCCATCCGAGGCTAATCTGTCCCAATCTGTGTGGCACCTCTGGGCACTCTGTTACTCTCGGTTACACCTCCGAGTCAACTGATGCTTTGGTCGGGGAACAATCAAATGTCTTGTTTTAGTTTGCCGAGATGGTGAATTGTGAATTCAAGCAATGGCCAAAACCCACCTTTGAAGTTTGACTCCGTTAAGTCAGGCTGAGAAAATCATTACTAGCAGTTACAAGAATGAAACCAAGAACCGCTGCGGTACTTTTACCATGGTTCCTTTAAAAAAATACCATCACAAAAAGCTTCAGTGAAGTGTCCAATTACTGAGAGACCATTTAAAATCTCTCCAAACCATCTCTATTTAATAACACTGCTCTGTAATTTTAGAGGGAAGAGAGGAAAAAATAACTACACTGCTCAAAAAAGTTAAGGAAACGTTCAATCATCACAGTATTACAAACTTCAGGGATATCAGTCTGTCCAGTTAGGAATCATTCACCATTTGAATCCATTTCAAATTAAAGTGACAATAGCTGTGTTGAAGGTCTACAACAAGCCAACAACCCCAAAGTTCTTTGTTGGCCAAAGACCGTTGTTATCTCCGTATCCCTCCTGACTGATTTTTCTCTAGTTTCACGTTTTCCTAGTGTCCTTGTCACTATTTCAACCCTGAGACAATATCTAGGGCATCAGCACAAAGTCTGACAGTGAGTCTTCATCCTGGTACCTAACAGCACTCGGGATACCATTAGGCAGCACCTGTAGGCCTGAGTGAAGCTCCAGGGACATGTTTCCACAGTGATCACTAACACATTGCTAAAGTCGGCCATCCTTGATGAATTTGCAGGCAGCGTAATGTTTGCCACAGTGTCTTCACACTCTTTCATGTCAGCCATGTGTGATCACTGTGAACCTACTGCCATGTGTGAAGAGAACAAGTGTTGGACCTGCAATTCTGGTGTTCCCTGGCAAGTTATAACCAAGCTGCACACAAGTAGTCCGAGGACATTTTATCTTCTCCCAACGCAGAAGATACTGGTCCTCTTGCTGGGCTGATGCCCTTCTCCAGCTCTCTTTGTGTAATGCCCCACCTTCTCCATTCTGGAGGTGCTGGACTACCTGTGGACTCTGATTGTAATGACTGTCTAATGCCGCCATTAGAGACGAGGACACTTGCGAAATGCAAAACTAGAGAAAAATCAGGAAGCAAGGATAAGGAGAGAACAATGCAGTGCAGCTGTTGTCACTTTGATTTAAACCAAAGCAGGTAAAATGGATTCAATTCAATTTTATTTTAACTGACTTTTTCAAACACAGTTATGATTAAGTGTTGCATTCAATATCCTGAGCAGTGTATTTATAACACAAAAGATATTAAAACGGTTTTAAGACATAGGCCACCAGCAACATTTGAAATTACTCACATTAAACTCTATTCAGTTACAGATTTTTTAAATTTCTAATTTAATCAAATTCACTATAAATTCTAATAGTTTTACAATGACAGAATGATTAATGAAGGAATATTTTTTTAATTAGATTAACCTTTTCAGCTCAGATGGAACTGAAACGCATAAAAAGAAAAATATAGCTACTGTGAAAGCTTCTACCATTGCTCTTATGCTTCACCTGGGACTGGCAGTTGTCAGTTTGAATGTGCCAGCAATAGGCTAATTTGGGGCATAAACTATATTAGAATTAGAATAGGCACAAGATTAGCTTTGCTAATGTTTTATGTGGGAAAAATGTGTCATGTCTGTTATAGCACAAGCACGCCCACTATTTGTAATGGTGAGAAAATCTAAATAAAGCTTAATGTGTTCACCAAAAACATCCATGGGGTGTTTTTGAAAAAAGTGAGAGATTACTGAAAGTTGGTCTGCGTAGCAAGAGGTTGATTCCACTGCAACAGAGAAAAAGAATACAGCACCCAATACTTCTACAAAGGATAGGTGCAGAAAAGCTTTGCTTTTTGCTTCAATGAAATACTGTACTTCCTTGTCCTGAGACATAAAAGGAATAGATCCATGTTTCCTGCTTTTTTATTATTATGACACCAGTAAATATTGACTAGTTTGACATTTCTGACATTGAAGACAGCTTAGCCCGAGACAGTGCACCAGAAGATTCTGGAGAAACTTAAACATGACTCAGTTTTTCTTGGTCTGGGAAGAAAGTAAAGAAGAGGGAGCATGTAATTGCAGAGATGCTTCCCAGATGGAAAAAATGTGCTTGTTTTTGATTTTGCCTTTATGTGATTATCACTAAAGAAATGTGAGTCAAGCTGCAAAAACTCACCTGCTTTAAGAATAAGAAGCATAATGTCTCCTGTTAGTTTTCCAAATCTAATGACTGGAGTGTTGAGCTGTCTCTTTGTCTGTTTGTAAACTCATATATCATCTGCATACTAATGAAATTAACAAATCAGGAACCAAGAAGAGGAAAAAAAGGTATTACTCATTATTCAATTTAAAGCAATGCTTTAAAATGGAAATGTATGTGAAGTTTTTTTCCCCTCATCTATCTGTGGAATGGCATTTATGGCATATCATACAGAAAAAGCCAAGCTTCAAATAGTACTGCTCATGAATGATCTGTTTCATGTACATCATCTGGAAACAGTCTACCTCACTATATGTGACATCAACAATGAATATAATTTAACAAATGTTGTTAATAACAACCCAAAGAAATAAAATGTTCAATAGTCCTGCACTAATTGCAGGAATTTCAAATTCTGTATAAATCTGCAAGCATGTTTTTTATTCCCTGTCAGATGTGTCAAGTGTAAGACAGTTTTATTTATGTTCTGAGTAAACACTTTGCAAAGGGTTTATGGTCTCAATCGCTAGTTTAAGCTGTTATTAAAGACAGTATGATGCTTAAAACTGACAGTAAAGAAAGGTTTGGTTTAGGGTACAGATAACTTGTAATTGACAAACTGTCATATGCACAAAATGAAGTATTTTTGGTTTCTCAGTCAGGTTATCCCCTCAGTCGCACGGGCACTGGAAGTAGTAAGTCCCTGCCCTTAGCTCTTTAAATGAAGCTACATGGGTGGGTTTATGGTGAGGTCTTTATGTTTCATTCGCAGCAGTTTTAACTTCTCTGGATAGTGAACTTTTCTGTCTGTAAATCTGGTGCCATCTAGCATTCTTTTAATTAAAACAAAACAAAATAAAACAAAAAACAATAAGGCAATGGCAATAAAACTCTAGGGCTTCAAAACTGTAGTCCACAAACAAAGGGACGAAATCATTGTGACTACATTCATCTTTTATTTACAGTTGATGGGCAACCCTGAAACCAGAGCTTCTTAAAATTCCAGATTCCAGTGTCAATAACAATTTAGTGATTGGTGGCAAGTTAATATTGACAATCAAGCCCTAAAAAATGTTGATGACAGTCAAGAAGTCAAAAGGCAGTGTAATCAGCTGAGCTATGCCAGTGTCTGCTTTAAGTTTTATCAAACTGGCAAACACCAGTCACCATAATATATCGATCATGAGAGGAAATAATAGCGTTATGTTCACCAGATCACACACTAGAAACAAACTGATTGCTGATGATTCACTTTCAAGATTCAGCCAAAGGTCAAACGCTCAAACAGAAGGGTGGTGATGAGGAGCAGATAAACACAAAAAAATACTAAAAGTTAACCTTGGATATATTTTAAATCCAAGGTTAATTAACCTTTCTTGCCTTTGGCTGTCAAAAGACAGGGGATCGATCTATACCTATATCTATCTATACCATCACAGGTTTTGGTATTGGATCAATATTAGCGTGATAGGATACTTTGTTTCTATCCTCTACGTTCTGTATGTATACCTGAATTGTGTTAAATTCATTATTTTTTTGTAAATAAAAAAATATACCTCAAGTATATATCCCAAAATTTGCAGTATTGCACAGCACTACTGATTTTTATCATTTTATTACTGCCTCGGGCACAAATCCTGTAATTTGTAATCAGCTCAGGCATGAGACAAGTAAGAGTCGCAGTCAGAGTCATCTCATGAATTAAATCCAGAAGAAATTTGATCTTCTGTCCTACAGGTAGCTTAGGATTTCACTGGAAACAAAGCTTAATAATTATTGCATATTTTGTGGGTCATTCCACCTCTGAATATACTTACTCCCCCCAGAAGCTGGGGTTTGCTCCATCTATGATTCATAACAGCAGCCATGAGTCATCTCTAAACCCACTTACTTGGTCAACTTCCCTGGTATTTCATTTCACAAACACAGTTTTCTCAGAAGAGTCAAAATTAAAGACGTTGTCCACCCAACAGCTTTTATTTATTATTTTGTAAAAGGAAACAGAATAAACTATAACTGAAACAAAACCATATAGTTATTTTACCTTTGAATTTATAAGCGAGAGATACATACAAGCCCTCATCTCCAATGAGCTCTGACTGCGTGTACCAGTGTGGGGAGTCAGCAGGGATCTGTTGGTTCACTGCTGGCTCCACATGAGTGCTTTTGCCATCTACTTTTGGGAGATGAGTTTTCTGTGGTACTGCTGCGTGGAGTCAGAGATGGCCAAATGGTCTGGATGGTTGCCACAGCTGCAGTCATAGTGGGGAGAAAAAGACCTTATGAAATTGTCCAAAGATTACAAAGAGTGGCTGGAGCAACAGACGTTCCTTTGTCCTGCGGTGAAGGCATTCCTTACACTCATGCACTGCGGTATTCATTGTGCATGCTCACCAAAGTTTGTTTCCAAATGTCATTTTCCATAGCGGTGTGTGTATGATTATGAGTGTGTGTATGTGTGTGATTTAATGTGGGATCTAAAAGAGGACGACGACACTGGGAGAAGCTCCGCAGTAACATTCCCTACAGTAAAAATGTCACCCTGCAGACCAGCCGTGAGTGGCTCCGAGCCACTGTTGAGACCAAATTACAAGTCAAGGTGAGGAGGTCAGCGGAGGAATTTTGTTGTTGACCATTTTTTGTTTGTTTTGATGTTTCTTTTTTTTTCTTACAGGTGGAGGAGATGTCTTTAAAGGCTGCTGTTGTCTCCGAAGCAAATCCACAAAAAAAAAAGACACAAACACTTTTAGCAATGAGTGGAAATGCTGAGCTCACAGGGAAAATAAGCTTTTCTACAGTCTACCAAAACCAGAAAAATCACAGCACATGGGCCTTTTTTTAATGCCTACATCAAAGTCTCGGTGTCTCTTCTGGTTTCCCTGCTGCTAGTATGATCCTTGCCATACCTTCCAAAGAACAAGCTTCTGTTAGCACAGTGCATTTTAGCAAAACACTTAAAATTTCAAGTTAAAGCAAATGCAGCAGTCCTGAGCTTGCTCATCTGGGCCGTTTTTGCTCAAGTTTTCCCACTTAGTGGCAGCATATTTTCCACCACTGCACCAAAGAATAAACGGGATCTGTCGTAATTTTGCCAGTGCCTGGAGCAAAAAGAAGAAGGAGGGGAAAAAAGGAAATGAAATGAGGAGAAGGCTCACATAGCAATAGATTTTCTGCTCGATTGCGAGGTGTTTTATAGCATTTGACCCACGCTTCCACGCCTTTGTCTCTAATTAGCAGCAGGTAATTGAAGAGCGGAGATGAGTGGGTAGTAGCATACAGGCTCGCTGCAGAAAGTGAAAAGTATTTGCTGACAACCTCCAACCCCCCAGGCTCAATGTAAACATATAGCTCACATCTGCTTTTACAAGTCTGGCTGTGATTGGGGAAAGTAGTGCATGCTGTGAATCAGTTGAAGAGGACGTTCGCACCCAGCCTGCAGCTCTGAACGCTTTCTCTGTAAGATGTGCTCGGTGATGTTTGTCTGTTTGTCCATTTGTCAGCAGGATTATACATAATCTACCAGTTTCATCAACTTCGGTGGAGAACGGTATCAAGGCCTGTGCATTGGCAGGTGATTCGCACTCCGAATGCCATTTAAGGTTTTATGCTTTTCAAGACAGACCAGTAGAGTGCCATTGGCTTCCAGCACAAAGTTGAACCACCTTGAGCCAAGATTCAGCTCCAGTGATTCAGCAACTTTGGTTTTGGACAATTGAGATCTATAATACCAATATGAACGTTATATAATATAGGCTAATATTTAAAAAAAAATTTAAATAGCTGATTTAAGAAATACACAGAAATACACTAACCAGTCACTTCATTATAAGTACCTGTTCAACCAATCATTAATGAAAATATCTAATCACCCAATCACATGGTAGCAACTCATTGCATTTAAGCATGTAGACATGGTCAAGCTGGCCTGATGAAGTTCAACGTGAGTAGCAGGATGATGGAGAAAAGTGATGAAACACTAATTAAATGACTGTGATTGTGACGTGGTTGTTGGTGCCAGGCTGGTCTGAGTGTTACAGAAACTGATGATCTACTGGGATTTCCCCACAAAACCATCTCTAGGTTTTACAGAGAATGGTCAGAGAAAGGGAAATTATGACCATGACTCCTTCAAGGTGATACAAAGGCAACGGTAATCCAGATAACTAATCATTACAACCAAGGTATGCAGAAGAGCATCTCTGAGCTCTTGAAGCAGATGCACTACAGCAGCAGAAGACCACACCACTTGCCATTACTGTCAGATAAAACAGGAAAGTGTGGCTAGTTGTTAATTAACACAAGCTCACTGAAACAGTAAAACATTTCCTGGTCTGCTGTGACATTTGGTGAGCAGGTTTAGAATTTAACATTTAAAAAAAACATCATGGATCCATCCTACCTCGTGTCAAAGGTTCAGGCTGATGGTGGTGGTGTAATGATGTGGGGATATTTAATTGGCACACATTGGGCATCTTAGTACCACCTGATCATTATTAAAACGCTACAGCCTACCTGAGTATTATTACTGTTTACGTCCATCATTTTATGGTCATCAGTTTACCAATTACACCCATTGCACAATGCTCATCTCAAACTGGTTTCCTGAACCTGACAATGAGATCAGGAAACTCAAATTGTCTCCACTTATGATGAGTTTAACATGCCAAACCATTCCAGTCGTTGCCTTGCTGCTGCCCGTTGGCACCATCGTAAACCTGTGATCAAAACGCAGGTTACACATTGTGACTGTGTAGTCATAGGTAGTTCAGTTGAAAAAAAAAATGGTCTCAGAGAGTTTTTCATGTTTTCATAAGAAACAGGAAGCATGGAAGCTAGTTGTACTGTCTAGCGATAAAAAAAACCCAACCCTTTAGTGTGAAGCACTTTAGTTTAAATGTGCTATAGAAATCAAATGTACTTACTGATATGAAAGAATTTTTAAAGACTAACTTTCTTTTGCTGGAAACAAGAAAGTCCAGGAGATTTACATGGTGAAGTTGTGCCTCTACGTCGACACGACTTTGATTTCGGAACTATCTTTTAACCTTGACCAGTTGTCCTGAAAAGACCGCCACCGACAATTCAACGCTGAAATATTTGCTGGAAAGCTGCCGATAAACAAAGGATGCTAACTGAGCCAGCCACTGCTAAACAGTCAAGCAGAAACATGACTTTTGTTGGTTGCTTGCTTTGACATGGCCACTGCGGGGATGAAACAGAGTGCATCTAAAACATACAACTCAAGTTTCTGCATAGTTTGTGTTTAGAAGGAGCAGTCGGTAAATGTGCCTATTAGCACGCACACACACACACACATATAAACACACAACACAGCCCATTGCATTGCTCTGGGGAGTTTGTCACTCACAAACAAGCATGCCCTGGACTGTAGTTGGAATCATGAGCACCTGGAGATAAAACAAAGCAGGCACTGACGCTGGACCGCTCCATCAAACAGCAATACACCTGCCAGGTAGCTAGGAGGAGGGCCCCTTCAGGGAGGTTTCCAACTGGAACGTCATTCCATTCATCCACTGTGTGAATGTTGTAGCCACAGCAGCTCCCACACTCAGTTAGTCAGCTCCTTGAGTGCCCCCAGTTGCCTGTCTTACCTAACAGGAAACGGCTTCTAGCCAAAAGAGGACAGCTCAGCCAAATGACTGCACTTGAGTCCAAATGACAGACACGCATAAATCAGAGATCTTTGCTCCGTAGTTAGATGTTTGTTAGCCATGTTGAGCGCTTATTGCCAAACGGCAGTGGCAAGAGGTTGTATTGTACAATGCTGACTTGACAGTCCTGGCTGTAATGTGCAAGATAGCTCAGCTCAGCTCAGGACCCGGTCTGCTGTCAGCATAGCTATTCCAGATGGAGGAACTAGCTTTCTCTTTGTTACACTGGAGAAACATCTGTGCTTTAATTTTGAGAAATGCCACTGCTGACGTCATTTTGTTTGTTTTTAAATTTTGAAGCACCGGCTATTAATGGCCTTATTAATGGCCTTTGTGTCTGCAAAGCTTGATATCCGCCAAGCGGTCTGAGGTGGCCAAGCTTCTTTTGTTGACTGGTGGTTTGTGTCTTCCTTTCCCACATTTGTCATACCTTTGGGAAGGATTCAGCATATTTTGGCTTTGAGAAATTTGCCAAAGTTGAAGATGGTCCCAGTGAAGAAGACGGAGCAGCGGCAGGCCAGCAGCTGAGCGCTGTTCACAAATGAAAGCTGTTTACTCGTTTCAGGATTAATTTGACATTGCTATTGCAAAACCTGTGAACAGCCTTCCTCATTGTGTGGACCTGCGCTGTATTAACGCTCAGCGTCATTAGAAGGACAGGAGAAAGAGGTCCACGAGGCCCGCAGGGCCTTTTGGCGGCCATCGCTTAAAGGACGTGAAGAACATGTAGTAACATTAAATATTTTTTTTGATCATATGTAGCAATCATAATTGTTCAGGAAGTTGAAGGAGCTTGTGGTGACTTAATACATGAAAAATGCTCAAACAGCACTAAAATGAAAGGACCTTTTGAACTACAATGCCAAATTTGAAGTAAAAAATACATGAATAAATGAATGAAACAAGCTGCAAAGGTAGCTTATGAGGTGACAGCCTTGATTCATTTCACAGACGGACGCCAGCCCCCACCGGCTGTTAATGATGGGACAGACTGGGCTGATCTCCAGAGGTGTGTTTTCCCCATCAGGCGGCCTGCCCTCACTCCAGGCCAGACAGGAACATAGCAGTAATGGAACAGAGCGAAAGCAGCAGGTAAAGCAGACTGTGGTAAGTGGCCAAAAGTCTCTTACAAACCTCCAAACAAGCTGCTGAATTTATACACCGGGTTTATTGATTCGCTGGACAAAGTCTGACAGTGAAACAGTAGCATAGAGTGTTCAAGTCGAGACCCTTTTTAAATTTGTGACGTATGAAGAGTTGGCCAGTTTGGGATTTTCAAGGATTTTGAATCTTTGAAGTCACCATGCCAAAGTCCAAGTCATGAGACAAGCTTTTTCTGGAGGGGTTTTGTGGTGATCGCTCTAAAATCATCAAATATATGGTTTTACTTGAGTTCATGGCTACATAAGTAAAATTACAGAGGAAGTCTGAGTAAAGAATAAGAGGGTCATTTAGATGTAAGATTATACTACATCTAAATCTACACCTTTCAGAAAATAAAAACTAGCTGCTGTAAGCATGCTATGCTTTGTGCTAAATGCTAATGTCAGCATGCTAACAAGTCCACAAAGATAAAAGAAAGACAGATAACATGCTGATGTTCAGCAGGCATTATCTTTTGCACATAAAAATAGATCTGAAAGTTGACAGGGATACTCTTAGTTAATGCTCCAACTTGTTACAATGCGTATTAACTTGGATGTGACCTCTAGCAGATTTCATGGCAATTACTAACTAAAGAAAGCAAATGCCAACTTCTTTGTGCCATTACAGTAAAAGTAAGTATTATTCTCAGCTTCTGTGCCCCGTTTATATTTGTACAGTGTTGTAAAGCCTG
The DNA here is from genome assembly GCF_001858045.2 of Oreochromis niloticus. Classification (NCBI taxonomy): domain Eukaryota; kingdom Metazoa; phylum Chordata; class Actinopteri; order Cichliformes; family Cichlidae; genus Oreochromis; species Oreochromis niloticus. Next base: position 14,536,885 of record NC_031972.2, on the reverse strand, counting down.
GAACAAACTAGTGGTCTGACTCACCCTAGAGCCATAGCATTAGCATCCACATTCAGTCGAATTTTTAGGACTGAATAGTCAGTTGATTGTGCAGAACAGAGAATCTTCCCCTGCCTTACTTTCATCCTGCTGCACTGCTGTATTTCTTATTAGAGGCTGTTGAAACACTGAAGCAACTAACAGTTGTACTGTATGAACAAAGTCATGGAGTATAATAGGAGAGCACAGCATAGACAGTATAAATCTCAAAATGCCACATGCTCATTATCTATCATCCTTGGTCAATCACAAGTGAACATAGCCTGAATAATCCTTCTTTTCAACACTGAAAATGGCCAAAATTCATAAAACTGATTTATTGTTTTATTCAATAAGTAAGTGAAGACCCGATAAACTCATCATCAAGTATTTCTGTACCATGGGTATCGCCCCCTAGTGGCAGCTAGAAAGAATGTGTAACGTGAATAACAGAACAATAAAAATGCCTCTTTAGAACCAGAGTAAACACATATGGTATAAATGGTAAATGGATACCCAGAGTCATCAAATGAAAAGCAACATATCAGTTTGTGTGTAGCTAACAGCAAACCATTTTCACTTGTTGTTGGCTACAATAAAACGTACATGACTTCTTACAAAGGTGTGACGATCCATCAGCGAGTGAGTGATACTAGCCCATAAATCTGTAAAGATTGTTCCCTGACTTATTTGGGCTCAAAGACAGATGGAAGATTAGTCTGAGGCAGCTTTAATCATCAATCCTTGAAGCTAAAAGCAGTGGCCCTATTTTAATGGCGTGATCATCTTCACAGAAAGCAAATGAAGTAAACCTGCCAACCAGGCCAATTTAAGAAATGAACATGTAACGCTTTGCTGCCATCTACTTATTTTCACCTTTAATGTAATAATTCAAAAGCTAGCTATTTTTGAATGAATTATGTGAGCTTAGCTGGTTACAGTTATGTCTTGTAATTCAATTTTCATCTGTTTTCTTGTCATCTGTTTCACATGTACTGTGTGATGTTGCACTTTGAGGATGACACACATGGCTGCAACATGCCTTCCTTCCTGCACGTGACTAGAGAAGAAAATTTTGCTATTGCAGGGCAACTCCTGCATGTGATATAAACTCACTCCTGAATAAACCAATTAAAAAAAAGCAAAGTGGAAGAAGCTCTGAATTGTGTTGGCAACACAAACTTCCTTGCCCTGTAGGATCCACTGAAGCAATTAATTTTCTTTAGCCCTTTCAAGCTACTGGGGAGTTCTAGGGAGCAAAAGCCAATGAGGCTTTTTGAAAGTGTGGTGAAGTGTGGTGGAGGAAGTGAGTGCTGCATCTGCTACACAGCATGCACCTGCATACTGTGGGGCAGCTGGGATTTATCAGGCTGCAGCTTAGTGGTCCAGAATCAATATATGTGACTACTGCCAGTGTCTGACTGCCAGATGCAATCCAATAACAGTACAGTTAGTAAGAACACCTTTTAAAAAAAGTATACTGGACATAAAATGCTACGAGACAGAGAGAGAGAGTTAAGTAAACACAACATGATCCAAACTGACGTCTGTCCAGTGAGCACTAAACATAATTCAAGAACCATCTGCGTTTTATTTTTTAGCTTCGTCCCTGAAAAATACTTCCTTTTTTTCCCAGCACTGTTACTGAAAAATAAGGCAATAAAAAGTGTAACACTCCCAACCATTTAAGTGACATTACCATAGCTGAAAATGGAGCACGACTACCCTCTGCTGGACGAGATGGGGAACTGCATCTGGAGCTAAAAAGGAAAGTTTTTGATATACAAAGCTTTGTGTAACCACAGTACAGTGTGGCATGGGGGCGGGGGGCTTAACAATGCAAGTGTGCTCAGTTGCAGTTGTACATATTAGCGCACAGATTCCAAACCGGGGTACACGTAGCCCAGTGGACCACTGCACACTGGGGTCAGATATAGGGCCAGAGGCTGAATGTTAAAGCAATGTATGAGGTGTAAAAACTGCTGCTACCAGTACAGGTAAGCAAATCTGTGTACGTATTAAAATTGCTTGCGAAACTAAACAATAAGCAGCAACAATTATTGAAATTATGAATAAAAATATGGAATATTTTACTAAAGATGTGAATGACATGGCTATAGCTGTCTTGAAATATTAGCTTGGTGTGAAGTGTGGATGAGCATCAGTAAGCACAAATAAAGAACTGTTTGAGTGCAATTAAAGTCACAAATAAATAGCAGCTTGCTAACCAGCAATGTCTAAGTGTGGTAAATGGTAAACTGAAAGCAGTCCAGAGACCAGACTGAAAAATGAGTTCAGTGTTTGTTGAACACATGTGAACATGAGAGGGGGGTGATGAAAGGGTTTAAAGCCGACAGACCTCTGGGGGTATGAGTAGGTCTGGGTACACCGCTGCTGTAAAAGAGACTTGTAAAAGGTAGTGTTGCCTTTTCTGATAGTAGATGACTAAATCCAAATGTTGTGCCTTTAATCATAGAAATGGTTGATGTATTCATTAAAATGACTCAGTAATAATATAATAAATTATCCACATTTGTATGGTGAAAAGCAGAGTAAGAAAAAGTCAGTTAACTGGTTTCACATTTGGACTGTTGTTCCAACAAAGAAGAAATATGAACAAGTCACTCAGCGCCCTGAGAACTCGTAATGCTTTTGTCATTTTTTATACTTGCATAATTTTAATGGGCTAAATGATTAAAACACGAGTATAAAAATGACAAAAACAATCTTTAGTTATAAAACAAAGTGTGCTACAAGTGGTCTGTGTTAAGAGTAATTAAATTGTAAAGCCCTGCCATCACACTTTATCTGTCTCCATTCACATAGTGTTTTATGGTTGAAGTTGCTGATGCAGTTAGTGGTGATTGATTTTTGTGGCTCATCGAGAGAAGAAAAACAAGCAGACAATACACCATTTACTCTCCAGGCATATTTAATTGGCACAGTAAACACAATACAAAGTATTCAGTGCTCCAAAACACAAGCATGGCCTACCGAATGGAACACAAACGAAAAAGTGCAAAAACACACCATCTGGTAGACCTTACAAAGGAAAAGAAGTCTTACTTTGCAAAGCAGATAAAGTAATGGTAAGACTCTCCATAGTTAAAATAGATGTTTTCCTTTTTAGACTTTATTTATATACTCATATATATTTTCTCTAATTCCATCACGTCATTTCCACTGTACACGCGGGTTATTCTGGGGCATCGACAGAAAACGTTTGTGGTGGTCTCGTGTCAGAGCAGTGGCAGGAAAAAGCCTGCCCTAAAGCTACTGCTGCCTCATCGGATTTAATCATATCATTTGCCAGACACTGTTTGATCACCGTGATGTGTGAAGCGATGAGAGGGGCGAAAGCAAACGTGGTATTTGATTCAGCAGGGATTTGATCATTCCTTACATCGGCAGTCCAAATGATCAGTACGTCCGTCATTCCTCCACACGGGGAGTGTTCATAAAATTCTGCATTAGACAAATGTACGATGGCTTCATCCAAAACATAAAAACAATGTAACGGTTACTCATGTTTGCAGTTAAGGGATTTTAGTCCCATTCAGGTAGAATAAGCAACAACATATCATTCCAGCTTTAAAAAAAGAAGAGAAAAAAAAGGAAGAAAAAGAATCTTCACTCGTCATATATAAAACAAAAATGTTAAAAATCACGTGCATTATGTGCCATTGAGCAGGGGGAATCAGTGGACATCATTTCTCTACCCTGACAGTTTCATGATTAGAAATTTGCCCCCTCGAGATAATCACATCTACATCTCCTCACCATACCACAGCTAACGTCAGCATCGTTCCTCCTCTCAGTGAAACCTGGTTAAGGCTCAAAACGGGTGGTGATCGGCGTGTTGTCACATTTCAGTCAAAAACTCACAGGAAAACGATCACAGTATATTTTCATATACAGTAGACAGTAGGTGGAGCTTGTTACAAACATCGGGTGTAACTCATATCTTCATAGGTTTCGTTTTTGGGTGCTGCTTGGACCAAGTGGAGCCACTTCCACAAGGTGATTAACTTTAAACTAATAACTTGCATTAGACACTCTGATCAAAACATAGCAAACTAACACTTTTCATACGTACTGTACTTACAAAAAAACAAAACAACCATGATCTATCTATGCATGAGATCATTCAGGAAAAAAGAAAAGAAAAAAACAAGAAACAAAATGACAGTTCGGGTCCCTATCATCCTTTTTTGTGATTAAACTACACAAATTTGAGATCACTTACTCTCTGTTAAAAACAGGGAAACATGCTTTCTGAACCAATGACTGAAAAAACATGTACGTAATTTAAAAAAAAAAAAAAGACCCACAGGCACCAAACCCAAACAGTAGCATTCAGGTTAATTCGAACAGTATGACTAGGCAATGAGGGTTAACTGAACTTAAAGGCTGGAGGGAAGGGGCGTAAGCAGGCTTAACACCCCCACCGCCTCCTCCAACCCGCCAGCACAGGGGCGAGGAGGAAGACAGGGCAAGCATGCAGCACACCACAACGCTGAGGGACCCCCGCCCCCCGAGCTGTTGCAAAAGAAAAACAAAAAAAAAGAACAAGAAAAAAAAAGGCTTAAAGCAGCCAAGGGAGCTAGCCTGAGCCGCCATAGCCTGAGGGAGGGGGAAGGGCTGTGGAGGTGAGGAAGGGGGTGGGGTGTGGTCAGAGAGAGGAACAGGCACCAGTGACAGAACAAGAAATGGCTGGATGAGATGGATGGTGGATGACACCATCATCTAGAGTTCTGCCCCTTCAGCTGGTCCTGGATATGTGGAAGTGATCTTGGTGAGGAGGAAAGTGGACACTGTGACACAAAAGACCAACAACCACTGAGATCAAACGAACGTACATGAGAAGCACAGGACACAAAGACAGATGATTAGCACCTTCAGTTCTTCTGAGTCCAGTTAAGTGAAACCTGCAAATATAGAGCTGATTTAAGTGGAAGGCGTGAATATGAGCATCTTGCGGCGTCAGATGAACCTGGGATGATTCTGTCTCGAGTCAGTGAGCGAGTGAGCGTTTCATCCACCTGGTTCTTTTGTCCGTCCGCTCCTGTCGGTCTCCGTCCTGTCTCTGACCACACCCTCCTTCATGTATGTGTGTGTGTTTGTGTGTCACAGGGCAAAGGGAAGGAAAAAAGAGAAGTGGCAGAGCCAGGGAAGCCAGCAGCCTCAGTCATGACCGCACATGGTGCGAGCAGTTAGTTACATTAAGAAGCAAAGCGTTGCTGACAACAACATAAAGCCGTTTGTGTACTGCGGCTGTGACTGCTGAATGGGGGTTAAAAATGGAGAAGTTATGAGCACTAAATTTTCGATGCGTTCTATCTAAACTTTTTCTTTTTGTTTGTTTGTTTGGAAAATTCAGATGCGTTCTAATCGGCCGTCTCTCTCTCTTTCTTTTAGACTCAGGTCATCTTTCTCTCTGACTCTGTGAGCATGTGAGGAACGTGGTGGTTTCTCCGAGGCTGCTTGCCCTGCCATTCCTCAGCCAGCCTCACACTTTTAGGAATCTGTAATTCAAAAAGGAAAATACAAACAACAAAAAATAACAAAAAGAAGAGTTAGCTTTAAAAAGAAGTGAAGACCAACCCATATATTCAGATATGGAGAGGAGGTCATTGCATTAAATATGAGACTATATTAAATTGGTTCTACTACTGTATCTCCAAGAAAGACGTGTGTTGTACGACCTGAATTAACCCAAACATGCATGTGTTTAACTAAAAACCACTGGGCTTGAATGCATGTTAGAATGCAGTGGCTGTACTGTCACAACATGCTGTAATCCTGTTACGATAAAACTCCCACACACGCCACAGCACACACCAAATTTCACAATTACTCTGTGTAAAACCTGATGTAGAGTTACACCTCGCAGACACGGCCATGCTATGGCTTTAACAAATCTTCAAAACTGATACAAGGGACCCTTCAACTCCCAAAATCATACGAAATCTGGCCTGTAGTACTATTTTTAGATCTGTGTTGTCAAACATAAGACCCCGGGTCCAGAATCGGCCTGGCAACGACTCCTAATCAGGTCCACTGGACAGCTTTGGAAAACATGAAAGATGATATTTTTATAAGTTTTCCAGCTTTATCTTTAATGATAAAAACCAGCCTATAGCTATTCACACTACACTAAAGTAATTAGGTTATAGAATAAAAATGAAATGACAGGAAGGGTTTTTTTACAATGTGTACACAGTAAGGAAAAAAAGGACATTTTCTGTGAATGAACTAAAGAAAAATGCTATTAATTACAGGGTAGTCAATGTGCTACAGCTAAATTTTTTTCTGTAATTTGTTTCTCACCATTTAAGCCCAAAGAGTCATTCTGTCATTTACTACAGCAGTTTTTCTTTATCATGTACAAAAAAATGAGATGTCCTGTTGAAATTGCACCTTATTTTAAAAAATTATATTAAGATATCTCAAAGTTTAAATGTGTAATTTTACTTTTTAACACTGACAGAAAGGGGAGTAGAACTGGTAGGCGGCTATATGTGGCCCACAGTGTGAAATGCTTTTGTCATCCCTGATCTAGACTGTTTTGGTGCGAGCAGATTTATGTAAAACCTGTTTTCTTTCTACCTAAACTGTCTCACTGGGCAGAAAAGACTGACAACAGTCTCTTGTTCATAGCAGAGTGACAGCATGTAAACATCAATGGTGCCCCCCTCTGCTAATGTTAGCTAGCTGCATGCTTTTTACAGTTAGTTGATGTAGTTGCACAGTAAGAAAATAGCACTAGAGGCCAGAGGGAAAATGTGTAAATTCAATTTTGAGGTGAGTTGTGTCTTTAAAAGAGTGAGAGTTAAACAAAGGCTCTGGTATGATTTTTGAGAGAGCGCTGATCTTGGAAAAGAGTAACAGAGCAGTGAAATGACCCAGAGGCTACACACACCATGCTCTTAGAGTAAACACTTCAGAGACCGATGCAAACAAACCACAAAGCTTTAGAGTCATGACCAGCTCCATATCCCAGCTCAGCCTCACCATATATAGTTCACTTCAGCTAATTCTCAGTCCTTTATTCTTTTACCACTGGCCTGCAAAAAAGGACCAGAACAGCCCAACACTGTCATTATCAAAAGGTGAATTTAGAAAAAGGAAACATTATAAGGCGGCTATTAATTTTATTAAACTGGACAATATTTTAAAAAATGGCCCCTTACAGGGGAAAATAACTTGTTCTTGTTGTAACAACACTGTAATTTATCTAGAGCATGCGACACTTGAGAGGCAGCAGCATGATTTTTAATCTAGTTTAACCTACAAAAATATCTCTTGATATGTCTTCATACTGTACAGCTGATTTAAATTACATTTGCTTGATTGCACATTAAGCATTCTTTCTTTTTAGGTACGTCAAGTGACCAAAACACAATAACTTCTAAAAATGTAACTTTGAGTTGATGGTCACTGCCTCTTCACATGGTGCTTACATTCACTCAGCTGATTTATCACCACACAGACTCAGCTTTGGCCACAGTTCTGGCTCAAAGTCTCGATTAACAGTGTTTTTATTTGAGTGGAATACTGTTATTCAACATTTTAAAACCTAAAAGAAAATCAAATACTGAATGTCTCAAATGTACAGGTGATCACTGTTAGGTGCTGATTTGCGCCATCATGAGCTTTCAGTGTGCCATGTTTTATTTTCAATGATCACTAGGTGGCACTGCTGTGAATAAGAGATGAGATAACAACAGGCTTCACTTCAAACACTTCTTAGACATGATATCTGATTGGCACAGCTCACGCTACCAGAAACAACTTTTCAGACTGTTATGAGGCACAATGGACAAATCCGATTGCTCCTTCTTTGTGGAGCGACGTCAAGTGTCTGTGTGTGGGTGTCTGAGCTAGCATCTATAATCTCTGTAACTTGCCCCACTCGTTCAGCACGTGAATGGAATACAGAGTAACAAAAACTGTCATAGCAAGAACTTGCTGAGTTAAATGTATGTCATAGCACCTTTGGCATTCGTTTCCAAAAACACTTCAACGTAGGATGTGGGCACGTATCCCTCCTCATCCTCGTTCCTCCGCACGCGTGTCCAGCCATCTCCTTTGTCTTCTTCTATGACGTACAACAGCTCGCCCTCAGCCACGGAGATGGTGCCCTCGTTATGACCTGCAGGAGAGAACAGCCGCAAACCAACAGAAGATAAGAACGCTGGCTTTGTGCATTAACAGGAACCATGTTGATTAGTAGCACACTTTGAAAATCAGGGATCCACAAAAGAGGAAGCAAAACCAGATGCTGTACAGCAGGAATATAGTCAGAGACTACTTGTAGAAACTGCACTGGCACTTTAACATGTACTGAGTCAACATATATGAATAAGCACAGGTAGTTTTAACAATTAGTAGTGCTTCAGGTGATCTATCCATTTTAACAGAAATTCTAAATTTCATCTATTTCTGAAAAGTAAACATTTATGGATACATTAGTTAGGAAAGTGTTACTCAGTGGAAGCCCCTCTTATTCAGTTTTGGAGCTGGGGGGCTGGGATTGGGGAACCAAGATGTTTGAGGCCCTACAAAAAACCTTAACCAGATAATTAAGGGAATACAACTCCAAGATCAATGTTATCGTGTTACTGTTTATTTGTTTTTTGTGATGTGGTTGTGTGGTTGAACTTTGCAGCTTTGTTAAATGTTGTGCTTTGGTCAAGTAGATTTCAATAGACCAGATTCCAGTAAGTTTAATCTTTTACGCTGCACTTGCGTAACACAATTACCTGGAAACCTTATCTGTAATCAAATTGCTTTTTTGAGTGTACACTTATTTTTCCTTTTGGACAAATGTTTGAGGATGAAGATTTTATGCCAAAACACAAGGGATACAGGGCGGTGAGCTCTCTGGAAATATGTGTAGCTGTAATTCATTTACGTGACTGTAATCCACTACAGTAGGGACTGGGGTTATTCCTGGGACTTTTCTCTCATTTCTTGTTGCCAGTAGGGTGGGTAGCATTTGGTTATGTCGCCTTGCTGAAAACAAAAACTCCAGAATGACTGCAATATTACAGAATTACTTTATTACTGCTATTCTAATATTCATGATTATGACTCATCAAAGGTCTTACACAACTGAAAAACTAGTTTAACCTATACAATGAACCACAATTTCACCGTTAACCCAGCAGTCGCTACAGCTAAAGTATGTATATGTCAATACCAGATAGACCTTTACCGCCTCTTTATATGCACTGAGCTTTATGTTTAGCAGCTTTGAATAATTTTTCAAATTTGATTTTGAAATAGTGCAGCTGAGAAATGAGCGTATTTTTATTCATACTCCTCCACACTTGCACACAAAGGTCACATCCCTACTCCTCCTCCTCATTCAGAGGAAACAAACTCCTCCACCCGTTTTTCATCAGACTCATGTTCAGCTTATTTCCAGAAATAACAGGACCTCAGCAGCAGCCACCAGCCAACAAGCAGGCTTCATACTTACATTGACTGTTTTTATTTTAAACCAGTGCAGTTACCTTCGAAGGGATACAAGGCTTTGCAGGTGCCGATGGTAGGCAGGACCTCCTCATCATCAAACTCGTCATCGAACTCCGTTGTGGTGGTTGGGGTGGGGATGGGTTGGGCTTTGACCTGAACCTCTGAATTCTGCTCCTCTGTGTAGCTGCCATCCGGGCTGCTCAGGGGCCAACACACACACAGTAAATATACTGTGAAAACACACATAGATTTCTTCCCAAAAAGTCATGTGTGTTACAAACTCTGGGTTCTGTGGCTGCTGTTTGTCCAAGTATACCATACCTCTCTCTGTCCTGTGCACAGTTGTTGCTCACTGTTGTGCTATTCTGGGTCTCATAGAGTCCGCTTTTCCGCTGTGAATCACTCTTAGACGGCATCCTCTCCTCCACCTCTGCTAACCAGCCCTGAAACACACGCAATCATTATTTGGCTCTAGCTTTTCATTTTTATTACATGACAACTTGGACGAATGACAACTTGAGGAATTCTTTTTATCTGTGATTCGGACGGCCTTTACATTCGGCAAGGACCTAGCACAGAACGCACACCTCATCCTTGCATTCCCCCATTTATTTACACGGTTAAACCAGGCCATTGTTCTGGGACTTCTCTCTCTGCACAGAGAACATGGAACATGCAGCCAATCCCTGCAGCTGCCTCACATCTTCTCCTAATATGGATGAGCGACAGTCTTCTTTGGAATTACCCCAGCTGGAGATGTGTGTCTGAGCTCCTCATTATTTACTGTTTCAGATAAACCAAACAACACGGCCTTGCCAACATTAACACTCAAAAAGGAATAGGGGCTCAGACAGACACTGAACTTACTTCAAATTTCTGTACTTCAGACTGGAGCTTCTCAATGTTTTGACCTATTTCTGTTAGCCGGGGGTCGACACTGGCCGGGTCTCCCATCTGAGGGTTCTTTATATACACGTCTTTCATCTTGGTCAGAGCATCTCTGGAAGAGCAAATCAGTCTTTGAGACTTCAGAACAGAATGGAAAGATTTATAACACTAGATTAAAAACCCCTCTGAATACCTCTGGTCCATTTCTTTTTGTATGTCTTTACTCAGCTCATCGATCTTGCCCTGCAACTTCTTCCTCCTCTGCTCTGGCGGCAGGTGACTGAAGTCCTCCGGTACAGAACCCTGAAAAAAAAATCACACCATGGAAACTTTTTTTAAAAACTGAAAGAAAATAACCAACTTCAATAATCCGTTACCTCTTTGTGCCTTAGCAGGAATCAGTTTTAGATAGGTGCAGTATCTCTCTCTGGTTTTTTTGTTTTTTTAACCCTGAGAAACAAAACTCAGGGATAAATGGGTATCAGGGCAAATAAATGGAGCTCCTGTTAGGCTCTAACTGAATCACTGAAGGAGATACTGCAGCCGCTCTCTAACACACTCTGTGACATTTAGGATGTTTGGCTCTGTGTAGACTTGAGGCCTTTCACCTATTCAGTCACCACATCTAATTCAGAGAGCTCTGTAAATGCAACGGAAATGTAATAAAGTATTGGCCACATCCTTTCATTGCTCATATAGTGTTTCAGGGTGAGCTAGCTAATGGATCTGTTCTCTGACAGGAACAGCTCTTTCTTAAAATGAAGGTTATATGAGCTGCAAGAGGTTGGCTTGACAGGAGTCATGTTTCCTGCTGAGACTGTAACACTGAATAGAATGAGTCATGCTGCTCCGCTGCCTCTCAGTCTTTCTGTTAACATCTGTAAACAAAGCATCAAAACTAATAAATAAGTTGATCAATAAGGATAAGGTAATTAACTAGCTGCTGCTGTAAGTCTTGGAATAACTCAGAAATGCTGGTATTGCAGCACAGCTTACTTAATACATGACATGGTTTCAATTTCTTGACCCTATATATACTGTGCTACTGTTGTTGTTTAAAAAGAATTGACTATCCACAGGTTTTAATGATAGGATTTCACAATAAGATACAATGAGGCCTTTGTTTTATATTGTTACTCTATTTGGGGCAGCATTGTGGCTCAGTGAGTTTATGATTAGCTGGAAAAAAAGGAAGAAAATAGTGACATATCGGCAGAAAATCTATGAACTGTGTGGACTGAAGAGGTCAAGGCCTGTGATTGGATCTCATTGAGATGGGTCACAGTGGCACCACAGGAAATAACTGCTGGATCTACAGCCTGGAGGTCAGGATTCACATCACATGAGCCAGATAGTTACCACGGCAACCTTACCCCTTCTCCCCGTATCAGCATGCAACACTTAAAGGCATGCAACACAACAAAGATCTGTCAGTCATCATGCAGGCATGTCATGCTCTCGTATCAGTGAAACGTTACAGTACAGAAATGACTTATTAGTGTTTACGTATCCACGTATCCTCAGACTAGTGAGGCACTACGATCTAAATTTAAATTTATTCTACGTGATTAAATTTAATCAATAAACAAACTAAAACTATATGCAGGCATTTAGTAACTTGATGTTGTAGTCAATAAAGTTGATGGACTGTTAGAAAAGGTTCAAACTGATCAGTCTTATTTGACTCAGGCACTGACGTACAAAAACAAACCAAGCGTATGCTGTAAAATGTCAAAATTTAAAAAAAAGTTTAAAACTGTTTAAAATTTGCGAAAATGCACTTGTTGGCTTTCTTTTCAGAAAAGAAACTCGTGTCTGTAAAAATATGCTTAACATAAAAGCTGGAAGGGCGGGGAAACGGTTAGCCTAGCACTGTCCAGAGGTGAAGATCTCCTCCTTTCTGCCTTGCATGAAGGGCAATACTCTGATGTTATGTTACATCAACTATTTCTTCTTTGAAGCTGTGCACCATCCCATCAACACTCCCCCTGTGCATCTGGACCTAACTTACAAAGCAACATGGAGAGACACGACTCATGTGGATTTTTGAAAATGAATTTTGCTTAATTATCCACTTAAAGCTTTTTAGTTTTGTTTGCCGGAAATACAAAGAGATTTTCTCTGATCTGCTTTGATACTAAAGGCGAGTCACAGGCAAAGCAGGCAGGCCATTACCTCAACTGGGATATAACAGTTAGCCTAAAAACAGATACGAGTTTCTCGTCTTATTGCCAAGCCCTACTGAGTCCATTTTGGTTTTTGGTTTTTTTACATATTTAAACAGGTAAAGCAGATGGAGTACTATTAGAGAACTTTTAGGTTTTTCTGGATAAAGCCAGGACAGCTGTTTCCCAGTGCTTCCAGTGTGTATCACTATTATCCCTTAACACACCATAAAGTGAATGTTTCAAAATATGAAAAGCATTCCCAAACGTATTCAACAATTTCACTAATCCTTATGTTTTGAGGAAATCCTCACTAGTGTTAGCTTTACAAACCACACACAAAAAAATAACAATAAATCAATAAATGGAACCGAAGTGGCATGCAGTGTAAGGACAGGAGCTCACTTTCTACGGATCAGCAGTTAGTATATGTTACAGGGACATACAATCAGCTGAGACAAGAAGGACTACGAGACAGACTAACAGACAGACAAATAAAACACAGAGTAAATCTGATCACCTCAATGAGATTCCGGACGTGGGAATTGAGTGTGATCTGCATCACAGAGACCACAGACACATTTTGGGAGAGACAAAACGGGAACACAATCACAACATAAAAACAAACAAACAAACATAACACAAAAATGAGACAGCGACATGAGTCTCAGGTCCATTGTTGTGTTACAGCAAAACTTAATTAATAATTAAATTAGATCCAAAACAAATAAAATGAGAAAAAAAAAAAAAGAGCACACCAAAAACATATCAGCGTACAGAACGTTATTAAGACTGTGTTACTGGGACGACGTGACATGCGTGCTATGGTCATGCCGCTACGGTCGTGCAGTTATACGGTCATGCTTACCAGCTTGAGAGAAAGCTTCATGGGGGGAGAAGAGAGAAAAATGGTGAAGAGCAGGAGAGAGAAACAGACAACAGATAAAAGTCAACATCAAGAGAATATTACGGCCATTTGTTTTATTTTCCTTTCAACAAAAATAGTTTCCGTGATTTTTATAATGTTTTACTCTGCCAGACTTCACCATATAAGGAAAAGAGGGTAAAGTAGTTAAAACTTCAAGAATCTGATTTATATACTAGCTGTGTAGTTAAAAAAAAGCTCTATCAGAAACAATTTTAGCTACTAAGACCCCGCTCTTTTTTTAATGTGGTGAAGTTTAACATTTCTAACATGATGAATTCATGAGAAATGGAAAAAAAAGTTGGCTAACAGGCCAACCTACTGCAAAAGCATGAAGTCACTGAGAAAAATTAAGGGAAGACAGATGCAAATTAAGAAGTAGAGGGAGAGTGACAACGACGACAGAGGACAATGTACCCTTTACTTCTTGATCCCGCTCTGCTGCCAACACAATGACACACAGGGCACAGCAGAGGGCGCCAAAAGCATGTTACCACATTAGCAGGTCCATATGTTGACATGGAGGCAGATACTGTACACAGACAAGCTGGAGAGATGCTTTCAGAAACCAACTATTCACACTCGTGAAGAACAGCTTAGAAATAAACGGGTTCTCTAAATTTTGCAAGTGGCTCAGTGGAAGCCAAAACTTAAAACAGCGACAGAATTTGCTGCGGGACTTTTGAGAGGATATGGTTCTGAGTACAAAGAACAGAGTGCAGAGCAGGTTAACAACAACTGGTTGGTAGAGCCAGAGCAGATGACTTGTAATCCTGTTAAAAGGTCACAGGCTGGTGCACCGAGGAGCTCTACTCACTTAAATCCACTAATCAAGTCATCCACCTGTGAATGGCCTTTTATGGTCATTGCTATGTGATCTCCCGCCACCCACCCACCCACCCACCCACCCACACACACACACACACACACACACACACACACCTTCACATGTATAAAGACTGCTTTTGTAGAAGTGCAGGCAAAAACACGGGCCTTTGCTTCTGTCAGCGGTGGATCATATATGGACTTTGTATCCGGAAATGAAAAAGAGAAACTTTTGACTGAAAGTTGATAAAAACTGAAGTGAAAGAATCAAGTAAAGCTGGTCCAAAAGATCCTTTCATATTCTTTCTCACAATCTAAATAAAAGCTGTGTTTGATGTTTTTGTGAAATTAAAATGTTTATAGAATAATTAGCTAAAAAGTCTAAGCTGGTCTGCTTCTGTACCACACATTATATTCCAATTTTATGCTCCCTTTCTAACAACAGGCCAGAAAAAAATGTGAAAATTAGCCTTTTAAGCTACCTTTGACTTTTGCATTCATCAGGTGTTCAAACAGCAGGAATAAAGCATTGAGGACTTGTTTTCCTTTGAACAAAACTGTTTGCACTCATCAGCCTGGCTGTCGGGATTTCTCAGCGTTACCTGATCTACGAGCAGCATAACTTCTTTTCTGCTGTCGGTTGTTTCGGTTTTGTTTACAGTGGGTTTCCTATAAATTAGCAGCTTGAGTCAATAACTGCTGTTCATGACTTGAGCCATCGTACATTTATGTCTCTAACTGTTTGTTTTATTACTAAGTTTATGTGTGATTTATCATGGGACCACTTAAAAGCTGCAGCTTTCAGTAAAGAGCGTTTTAGATTTGTTCTTGAGACAGACACAGATCAACAGTTATATTACAGACAGATAACACTGCTGCACTATGGCACACCAGCACAAAGAAAGCCCTAGAGGGGTCAATTCTGGGTACTGTAAGCTGGACCCAGACCCAAAGTGTAACCAGCACCTCGTGTCATACAGCCACATGAGGTTTAATAAGTAAGGAGGGGTAATTCCTCAGTATCATAAATAGCGTCCTTATAACTCTCACATCCTCAGGTGCTTGTGACACTTTGTGAATTGACCCCTTGTAGATGCTCAGTGGGGAAGCCCTGAAACAGCTGCAAGACACAGCAGACCCCAAGCTGGCACATGTGATGAGGGATGAAGTCATCATTTTCTAAAATCATTCTTCCGACTCTGCACATGTCACAACCATGTGATCAATACTGAGCCAAACACAGACACTAGCCTCCTTTGTGAGCATGTTTTGCCTCATTAATGGTGAAAATTTCCTCAGACAATTATTAATGAGGCTACTGCCTGTGTTATACATGGCTTTTACTAATCACACACATCCACAACTATTCAATGTTTATACACGCTTTTCACCAAATATACACCTGCTGTCTCACACACACACACACACACACACACACACACACACACACACACACACACACACACATCTGGTGTGGTGCTCACTGAAGCCCAACACACACACAGACACACACGCACGCACGCACGCACACACACTTACAACATATTGCCTTGCTTCAAAAGCATACGTGGGTCTGCCCAGAGTCCTCTTCATTAGCTCTTTGTGATAAATGAGAGAGCGCGGAGATTGTTGCTGTGTGGTCATCAGAGAGAATAAAGCTTTGTCAATAAGAACTTAGGAAACAACACTGATGTGCTTGAGCTCTTATACTGTATACTGCCTTAATTTGACTCTCAAGACACAGACGCGTTCTCTTTTTTCTCAGAAGCAACACACGTGCACGCACACATACAGTGACTGGGGATGGATTAGACATCTCATATGCAGTGCACACAAGCTCTCCTGCAGGGGTAGACATCCTGCCATTGTGCGGAGACACAACACCCCACCTCCACAGACACGACTACACTAATCCCAAATGTGCTCTCCTTGTGGGAGGTGTCACAGCAACACTTGTGTATTTTATTCGTTTTCCTACAGCTGTAATGACAGAATGTGACTGTAAGTGATAGATTTTATTGCTAGATTTCAAACAGGGATTATGCTGGAGTTACATTTGAGTCTTTTCAAGACAATAACCAAGGGAAAGTAATTATTTAGTATATTATATTACTTTTCAGGTTAAATATTTTCTGAATCAAATTAAATGCTGTCTATCCATATACGCAACACAAAAATGATGGATGGATTAAGCAATGATAAATGTTTTTATCATGTAGGGCTTTAGGCAAATTACCATTTCCCTTTATGACATGGTGAGCTCCCTACTCTAGCTCTCCGAAGCCTTCTACACATGCACTGCTCTTCTGTCACGATACCACTTTTTGATTCAGTGAGTAACATCGCTGAGAGGTCACGGGCACGTGCAAAACCACATCTTAACATTACCACATACATTAGTCCAATATATTAAGACTTCCTACAGACTTATGATGATGACCCTAGTTTGAAACCATAGTAAAAGAAAAAGGAAGAGAAAATAAGCCTTTTACCTCAAAATGGTAATAAAGTCCTTGTTACCATGGTTACCTACATTTTTGATGTTTTATTAGATTTATTCCAAAAAGAAAGCAATTTTTTAACACAGTAATCTACATCAACCAGCATCTAAACACAGAAAATAAACTTCCACTTGATATAAAACACCTACAGCTCAATTCACTGCACCCTCGTGAGGAATGGAAAGCAGTACTGATGAATTTAAAGATCTCCGCAAGGTTTTCTGGTCTGATAAAGCTTTTAACCTTTAAACCTTTATTCAGCCTTTCTTATACCATGAAATGTTAGAATAAGGTCAAACTTCACTCTTTAATCTGTGCATAGTTGAAAACAATGCATCTGATTTAACTCTTTTTATCACTCTTCTCATGAGCTGTTGCAACACATCCGCTTTTAGAAACGTGCACTTCCTGATAGACCTGCTCGAAAAAAAAACACACTTCCCTCTGCACTGCCTCATTTTAATCATTTCCTCTTCGATACTCACACTGCACTACTGCACCACATTGTTCTTTTGCCTTTTCAGACGTCATGTTAGCACCAATTCAAACCGATGTTTTTACTCTGAACTGCTCCCATTTCAAATTATGAACATAAACAAAAAAAACATATTTGTGGAGTCCGGAAGGAACATTGGGAGTTACAGCCCATTCCTGAGGTCACGGACAACTGGAGAGTGAAGTAAGAAAGGACAGGAAAGCATGCTGTGACCTTCCCCAGCAACTGTCGCCTGTATCTCTACAAAACACGCACTGGACTTTAGAACAGAAATTGTGATGACACACACAAGGGCACTGGAGAGGTGCTGATAAAACCATCCTTCAGGAAGTCGTCTAAACGTACTCTCCCACCATACCAATCGCTTGATTCATACGTTAAGATTTAACTTTCTTCTTGGTTCCTAGCACATGCAAAACCCAAAACAAGCTGCCTCCAGCATAGACTGCAGAGAAGAGCACAGGGAGCAAGTGCAGTCTTCATGCTACTGCCAACACTGCTTAGGCTCCTTAGTTTCTGTCAGAAGGGGAAGGTGGTAGAGAGGGACTGTCATTGTGAGCACAGTTAATCTGAAGAATGAAGGGACAAGATGAAGAGACTGTTGGTGAGTAAGACACAAACCATGGAGTCAATAGGTAATGCTCTACAGAAGCATGCTAGAGAAGCACAAAAGCTGAGCACTGTATGAGTGAAGGTGGGACACTTGTTGGAGGTTGCGTTGCTTACACTTAATCAGTTACTGGCAACAGAAGTAAAAATGATGCTGTAGCCATCATGACCATCCAAGAAAGCTCAGCACGTGTTTGGATTATTCACTCATACAGTGTAGCAGCCACAGAGCTCAGGTACAGGTGTACGGACACACAAACACAGGCACAAAGCTGGCTTGGACACACACACACTTACCCCTCGCCTCAGGCTCCGGAGGCAGTGCATTTTGGGTTTGGAGGCCATGAAGTCGTTGAGGCGGTGGGAGAGGGGCTCCTTGTGCTGCTTGGGAGACTGGGGGTCGTTGGGAACAGCAGAGGGTGAGGGTGGGGATGAGGCTGGGGGGGCAGGTGGGGGCTGGTGGGGGACGTTAACAGGGACATAAGCTACCAATAAGAGAGGGAGCCGTGACGGAGAGGAAGAGGAAAAACGTGGAAGAAGAAGAAGAAGAAGAAGAAGAAGAAGGGGCCGAGAATCCAACGAAAAAAGACAAAGGAGGAAAAGGAGGAGGGAACACAAAACAAAATAAATAAGCCTCCTACAAATATTAAAAAATAAACACACGCAACAGAAAACCCAAAGGAACATAAAAGACAACCAAAGGGATGTCAAACCCAGAGTAGCAGTTGTTATGTTGTGGGAAAAAATAAACTGTTCAACACGTAAAACATAAAAAAATTAAAGAATTAAAAAGAACAAAATGACCAGAGTGAGTAGAAAGCGCACAAACGTGTTAAAGCAAGCAGATGCACAAAGCAAACAGCAACGAGTTTTGGTCAAAGCGCATGCTGGCTTCCATTTTAGAAACCTCCGTTTGAGTTTAGTTTTTTTTACTTTCCCAACCTCGTCAACATGCCAGCTAAGACGAGTAATTCACCACATCCCCGAGGATAACAGCTGCTGAATTTGAGGCCATCATCAGCCTAATCTAATTGCTTATTGCGGCTCTAAAACATCTGACTGCATAATTCATCAACCAGCAGTTAAGGAGAGAGAGTGAAGCAGTGATGAGTTTTAGGATACCACATGATGCACATTGCACATGCACTGGCGCGCGATTAAGAAATCTTTTTTTTTCATTCTGTAAACCAATATTGTTTTTGTGTTTCTGTTGGCATGCATGTGTCCTTGTGTGCATGTACAGTGTAAATACCTCTCTGTACACTGTGCTCCCAAATTCTGCCTTTACAAGTTTGCCTTAATTTTGGGCACATGAGAAACCCTGGTGTGCAGGGTTTCTCATGTAGCATTGCACAAACTCGCTTTCTCCCTCACCCACGCAGACGTGCACACACACACACACACACACACACACACACACACACGATTGCTCAATCACACTGTTTTAATTCAATACCAACAGTGCCACCAGCCCATAAGACAGCCAGAGATCAGTCTTGATGTTTAGACACAGGAAGCTAAAGGAAGCTACTCAAGGATGATCAGTCAGTGGAAAAGTACTGAGGGAAGACTGTTACATCAGATCCAAGAGGAAGTTAATATCTGCCACTTGAGTCCGTCCATAGAGTGAAAGGTAGAAATATATTAGTGTGTGTTATGAAAGGGAGGCTCCAAAATCGGTGAGGGTGATTGCCAGGGGGAGGAAACGGGTGGCAAATAATAACAACAAAAATGGCAATAATAACAGAGAACTAGCAATAAATTTCTGAAGTTTACATAGTGAACAAAAGTCAAAAAATCTATTAAAAATATATAAATTTAATACAGAATCAGTGCCAAGACTGTAACACACACTACAAACACTAAACACATATATTTCTACAGCCACTAAATAAAAAGTCATAAGAACAAACATAATGGGACCTGTAATATCCCTCCGGCCCTTCATCCCACCCCATATAAATCTCCCGAAAGTACAAAGTGAGCTCCAAGCGAGGAAACTGCACCATAACTAGTGATGTTTTGCGATACGTTCGGGTGTAGCAGTGATTTTTGAGTAAGGTGTTCATTCATGTGTTACCTTGTTCTTGTTCTTAATGAAAGGCCACAGTTTGCCTTTGGTCTTGCCACCAGGCTTCTCTTTGCTCTCTTTGGTGTTGGACAGGCTGGTTTCAGATACTGTCCTCTTCATGGCCTGGCCATAGTCCTCAAACTCTACATCTCCTGGGGGCTCGAAACCGGACTTGAAGGACTCCACCACCTGCTTAGAGTCCTAGTGAGAGACAGCAGTTGCAGCAGTTAGCAGAACCCTTAATCCTGGAACCTCTTTAATTGCGTCAACGACTTTTTCAAAGTAGCTTTTCATATACCAAACAATAACTAAAGGGAGGGTCTTTGTTGTTTGAGAATGTCTCGAGCATCATAGGTCTGGTGATTATATGCAACACAAATGTGGCCCGGTGACTCAGTTGTTTATATTACTTTCTCTCTGATAACAATTCAAGAGTGTGTCAAGAAAGGAGAGAAGCTGGAATTACTCAGTTTGTGGCCTACAGAAGAAAGAGGAAAAGGCCTAAATCTGTCAGCCAGGAGTTATGAGCAAACACTGAGGTCGGGGATACAGCCAGGCTTCTCAGACACAGGAAGAAGCACATTCATCAGTTGCAGTGCACGCCAGCCTATCTGAACTGATAATAGCAAAGGGTCTGGTTGGAGTTAGGATCAGGGGGTCACAGATCTGCTCTTGTGTCCTCTATATGTGAGAGAAGAAGAAAAGAGGAAGAGTGTCTGCCAGAGGAAAAGTAGCATGTGATGTGTTATTCCCTGCCGTTGTTTACTCCAGCACAGAGTCATCTTCCTGGAGCCTAGCCAAGGACACACACATACACAGCTACACATACACAAACTATGTGATCCCTGAGGATGGTTTTGGGTTTTTTTGTCATACGGCAGGCAGCCAACATGTGACAGCTCAATATATCACACTTTTAAACACAGGCAAATGCTGCTCTCCTATTACCTATTTAAATAATAAATAACTATAAGCAATGAAACACAACTTTAATCTGTGGTTTACTTTTTCTTGAAGGAATTGTCTGACATATTAGAAATTGCCTTGTTCTCTTTCCAGGAGAGATAAATGACGAGACTGATAAACCTCTCACATCTGCCTATGAAATATGAAGCCACAGCAGCTGGCCAGATTGCTAAACTTAGCATAAAGACTAGAAATGGGGCAAGATTTAACACATTAATGTGTGAGCTTTACAGCTACTCATAGCTAGCCTTTGTTACCATTTACCAGAGTCAAGCTACCTAACTCTCTGTGTTACTCAGTTCAACTAAAAACCATGTCTGTTAACCGACATTTGTTATTCTTTTAGCTGTACATTCATCATCTTTAAGGTAAAAGATAACGGTGTTGAAGTTTGGATTTCATTCAGATCCACTTTAAACATATTTGAATAAAAAAAGAATAGCCAAAAAAGAAGCACTAAAGGCCTAATTCTCTGTGACATTTCGTAGTATATTCTCAAAAACGCCTTCACTTGATAAATGCCCCTAAATACATGTGTCTTTTAGATTTCACATCCCCAGTGTGCAGCTCTGTCAGAAATGGTAATCCTAAAGCCAAAGTGGATATAATCCTAATGACACAATCACTCTTACTATTTCAGTCTTTATAAGTTTCCTTCCAAAACCACACATATTACACAATTGCTTTCACCAGGTGTGAAGTACATCTGTTGAGGGATTAATGGAATTTTATGTCTAATATCAGTGTAATACCCCTTTAAGGAGGACTACAGTGAGTATTTTTAACACAGAAAGCTAAAGGTGTCACTAATTTTGCTTACTATAAGAGGGGACCATACTAATTGAATCAGCTTGTACAGCTTTTCTCTTTTACGACAAGGTCCTCCCACTTTGTTTGGTGAGGTGAGGTGTTTTCACCTTTTAACAAGTCCTCCAAGACTTCAACTACTTGTTGCTTAAGTGAAAGCATAATTGGGATTGTGTGGGTTGTCAGTGACAGACTGGCTGATTGAGTAATAACCCCCATACAGTGATGGGTTAACCAAGACCTGGTTAAGAGGTATATAGTATACATATATAGCTGGAAAGACAGTGGGTGCAGACTGTGCAGAGGTGCCACTGAGACAATCCAACATATAATAATAGGGGTTCAAGATGCTAACAGGCAGGGCATATATGGAATGCCATAACTAATTTTCTGGTATAGTATACAGGAACATCTCAAGATGAAAACAAGATATGGTTTCTTTAGACTTCAGTCATCCAAAAGATCTGGCAAGTTTTTCATTAGCCACATTCTCTGACACTCAACCCACAAATGCATTTTCCTTACTATTGTGGCACCATTTAAGGGGAAATACACAGGTTTTTCAAGGTTATAGGATTTATTGCCAATAAGCATTGTTACCACAAGGAAATAATTGACTAGATGGATAAATAGATAAGACAGATACTCACAGCCTTGGGCTCAATGGACTCGGCAGCATTTGTCATGCCATCTAAACATTTTCCCACAATGGGCAGCACCTGGCGATCCACGTCTGCAAATTTCTTCATGCACACCGATATCCTCTCAATTCTTTTCTCCTCCATGTCTTGAAGTTTCTACAGTTCAATACAAGCATATTTATACGTAAACAAAATTGTGGGTCGAGTTTGATTGAAAAAACAAAAACCCTTTAATCTATCTCAAAGTGCTCTCTTTTGATGCTGAGCAACAAAGGCTGGTCAGACCAAACAACACTGGAAATGGGAGCGCCCAAAAAACATGAACTTTACAAAATAGTGAATTCAAAGTCACAAACTTTGTAACTGTAAGATGAAAATAAGACGAAAATAACTGCACTTTAAATAAGGACTGCTTGCTTCTGTCAGTGTTTCCTGCATGACAAAAGTGTAATTTTAGCAACAGAACTGCAGGGGGGGTTGGGTGTAGCGAGCTGCAAACAACTTTGCATTCACAAGATAAAAGTGCATTACTGTGCAATCATTGGTTATGTAAGAAAAACAGAAAATAATGAAAAAAATGCAATAATTTTGGAGGTGTTAATATTCTCACGTGGGCAGAGTAAATAAATTCTATTTAATGGTGACACTGATGAACCAAAACCAGTTTTATGACAAATCAGCTGAGGTAAATCATGCACTGTAGAGCTGTTGTATGTACCTGGAATATGTTGGGAATAACTGTATAGTAATGTTCATTCTGTTCCTGGTTGAACTTCTGCAGGTAGGCGGCGTATTCACTCTTACTGTCATTAGCCATCTGGTGCCTCATCTGAGCTTGCTGCCGTGCCTGAAGAAAAAAGACACACACACAAGCACATATATCACAACCACATTCTCTTCACTAACCTCGTGTCCCTTGATGAAAACAGACCACAGACACAGCCAGAGCATAAAAACCTAAATGAGTCAACATATTTGTGTATATGAGCACTCATGCATGCACATGTACACACATATTCACAGAGAGCTTGTGAATGCATATCTAAAAGTGCAATTCAGAGTTGTCAAGCAGCAACAGCCTTTGGCATTAGATTATATGTAGGCCAGAACAAACAAATAAAGAAGACGACAACAGCCTGCACAGGCTGCAGAATGGAGGGATTTGGATTTTCTCTGTCCGCCCCGTCTGGCCTGCCTCTGCTGTCGATAATGTTGATTATTTTAAGCTAGTCTAAGGGAAGGAAGGAAGGCAGTCAGAAATGCTGCAGGAGAGGCCTATTACAAATCTAAGCAGATGGAGATGAGATTATCTCAGCTAGACAGCATGTGCGGGTTGTGTGTATGTGCGTTAGTGTTGCGTGCAGCTAAGTACTCCTATCTGTTTCCTCTTTCCATCAGACCTAAGGCCGTCCTCACATAAATACTGATTTCAATGGGTCATCTGTAACAAAGAGTTACCTTACGAACCTGTGATTGTGATCAGCATTTAATATGCTGAAGGCTACACAGAAAAAAGAGCAGCTGTATAACTGTAAGAGCCAGCCAAGGGAACATAACCCTGATCTCTCATAGTGAAGAGGAAACATTTAAAGGACTTCATCCAGTTTTCACCTACACACTGATCTAAGAGCAAGAGCAGAGTATCTCTAACTCATTCACTCACACACACACACACACACACACACAGTGCATCAGAGTCGAGACACACGTCAGATACGAAGGTACATTATTTCCAGCACATGAGGGATGACAAATGATACCTCAGTGGAAAATGATTGGCTGTGAGTCACACAGCCTACAAAAGACAGGAACGTGAAATCTAGAGAAAAGCTAAAAAGCACGTGGAGAAGTCCAGCTGTTTAAATTCTAAACGCCAGCATGTGAGCATGCATTTAGCGTATGTGCTTTGCAAGTGTAGGTGCATGCAAAGTGTTTTGAATGCGTTTGGAAATAATGAGGGTACGCGCTATCACCATGGTAACTTTGCCAGTGCTTCAAAACAAGTTGCTGTGCCTGCAGCCAGATCACATCCTGTTGTCATTTTCTGGAAATTACCTGTTTTGCTAGCTGTCACTAATGGTTATAACTACATATTTACACATTTCAAGTTATTTATCTAGCTGTCAAATGTGGATTTTAAACAGGAGTTTGATGAAAAAATGAAGACGTGGAACACAAAGAAACAACTGAATGAACTTTTATAAAGGTTTGCCTTAGCATAATCAGCCTTTCTCTCATATTTCTTACACATAAAAATCAGAGTGGGAAGGTGTAGAGCAGCAGACAGCGCGATAAGCCACAGTCAGACAGGACAGGGCGTGGTAACAGACCTGGTTGAGGCTATGTGTCAGACTCTACGGGAGACCGTGTGTATATCGAGACACAAGTCGAGACAGTGTGTGTTCCGACAGATACAGAAGGTTCTCTGCTCGCTGGACCTACCTTATGGAAACTTCGCTTCAAGGCATGGCATAAAATAAATTTACAAACACACACATACACACAAAAGAATTGTTAGCTGTTTCCAGCTAAACAAGAAGTTGCCATAGATGCACTTCCTGCACCACCTCGAGAATCATCGCTAAAAAAGGAAGCTGGTATCAGAATAAACAAACACAATCACCACTAAAATAGTGGGATTTTAAGCTGCTGTTCTCTGCTACTGGTAGAGGCTGAACAGTTGAGAGGAAGCCAATATGTTGTATCCCTATACTTTATGACGGAGAATCCACAACAGGGAAGTCTGTCAGTGTGTGCGAGGGGCGGGGGTCCCTCAAAGAACCTTAACTGTCTTTGTGGATATCTGGGCTGCAAATCCAAACCCCTAATTCAGGGATTTGTTTGCCAGAGGTGGAGAGAGAACACTTAGAGGTTTGCTCCAGCTGTGCTTAAAACCACAAAACCCCAGCTCGACAAACAGCAGCTCTTTTGCATTAAGGGCATTGCATGACCGACAAAAGCATCTAATGGAATGAACTATCAAAATACATGTCTGTGACATATTTAGCTAACTTAGCTGCAGAATACTGATGTCGACAGGTCAAAATATACATGACTTCTCTTTCTCTGCCTCTCCTACCACCATGCCACCACCTATCTGTTCACCCCGAACCTCCTCACAGGGCAACATTTTTCACTATGACTAAAATGCAAACTAAGCTGTGGTTGGGACATTTCATCTGGGTACCTATTAAACTGTGCATGTATTTTGCAGCAAATGTAATAACATAAGTGTCTAAGTGGCTATACTCTATATCTTACTAAGAACACTAAGCTCTGTAAAACTATGAGTCATTACTTTTTTGTACTTTTTGGAAGAAAAGTACCTGTTATAGAAAGACACTGACAAGATCATCTTTCAGCTTTTCCTATTCTGAATTCTTCATTTCTGTACAACTGAGACACAAGTAAGTAAAAAAGCGAGCCAAGTTCACCCAAATGATCCACAGGAGAAGGACTAGGAGAGGACTAAAGCACAGTTAAATGATATGCAATGTGAGAGATTGTATAGAGATATGCATAGATTGTATAGAGATTGTATAGAGATATGCAAGAGATTGCATACAAAATACAATCTATTTTGTATCTATTTGTATCTAAATCTAAATCTATTGTATTTAAATACAAGAGATTGTATTTAAATAAAAGGGTAATATCGGTGGTATTAATGGGCTTGTCCAGTTAACTACAGTTCATACACTACACTGCATACATATGTACCTATAATCTAAGTTTAAGACTATTTTGTGAAGATTCTGGCATATTATGACACAGTTTATGTGCCCACTTTACAAACAGGCTAAACTCAAATAAAGTGAAAATCTTTTCATTTGCTGAATCGTGTGTAATTTATGAATTTTGTGTGACTATAAAGGTAACTCTAAAATGAGTACAGCAAACTCCTGCTTCAACAATAGATTCTTGAGCTGTTGTGCCGGGTCTTTCCAGCTGAGTTCAGTGCTCACTTAAGCTGATTGTAGTTCTCTGGCTGCATGTCCAGAGTGCAGAAAGGCTCTTTATTCCAGCCTATATTTGCATAATAATCAGGTCTGAACTGTGTCAACTGTGAGCCTCAGCTCTGCTCCAACAGCTGATGAAGCAGCAGGAACATGCGCTGCTGACCCATGATGCCTTGCGGGCGTGGGAGCTGTGTGGGTCTGAGATTTTGAGGGCTCCTTTAATTGGACATGACAACAGGAAATGACATCAGCTACGGGCCCAGGGGACTGTGGGCTGCAAGTTCTGAGAATCGGATGATCGCTCCTTGTGATGATTTATTGAACAGGACATATAATCTCTAAAACAGCACACTACTTATTTAGTTTTTTACAGTCAAAAAGCAAAAACAAACCTACATGTATAAACCGAAAGACTTTTTATACAAAACAAAAATCTTTGGTGGCTGTTCTTCATAGATAATTCAGACTTGTTGCTGCTATCAGCTTTGTTTAGCAGCAGATCACTGTGCTGCTGGGACAATGCCAGCTTCTTTGCACAGTTCCTGGCATCAAGAACGTCATCAGTCAGTCTTTGCTGTCTTTTAGGCTCATTGGAACGAGGACTCAGGATTGGGGCATAAAAGGGGGAATACGTGGAAAAGAAAATCGTGAAAAAAAGGTTGCTAGGTGGGAGGGTGAGAAGGCCAGGCAGTCGTGTTAAGCATGAAGGGTACAGGGCAAGCTCATTGGATATGAGGTGACACAACACATACCTTTTCCACGTCAGCCTTAGTCACGTTAATGTCAGCATCCATCTTCTCAAAGTACTGCTGTGCTCTTTCTGCCTCTTTACACTCCCTCTCAAACCGTTTTTTACTCTGAAATAAGACAGTTTAATGATTTAATAAGATCACACACATTACATCAGTCAATTCTTGCCACGAGCTATAGCAGTACGCTATATTACTTGACTTTTAAATAAGCACAGTAACGGACGTCATAATGTGTACGTGTACGTCAAATACATTTAAGGCCTGGCATTGTGTGCAGCAGAGGTCAGTTTATGTCAACTGACACAGGAACAGGGTTTGTTAAAGTCTGCAGTCTGCAGATTAAACAAATATTCATAGTGGTCATTTGTGTACAGAAAAACAAGCATTCATCCAACCCTCTTTCGACCCCTCTAACTGAACAATCAGTGTTTGTTGGGCTAGTGTGCACTCTGAACTATGCCTATCTGCCTCACATACAATGGTATCCATTGAGTGCACAGAGAAGTTTGAGGAGGACAAGGCATCTCTCTCACACGCTTTCTCCCCCCCGTCAAAGGGGCCAGCCAGAGATAAGAAGTAGTGTTCTGTGCAATTTCTCTTCGAGCTTCTTTACTAAAGCAAATACAAACAGAAATCCTGGACCTGCACTTTTTCAACAGGAGAAACAATGTACTTAAAATCTGGCCAGCAGCTGATATTTACATTATACTTCAGTGTTTCAGTCTTCAGTACTAGGTGCACCTCAGGCAGTGTGTGTATCAATCAGTTCATCTGATGTCATTATTATTATTTACAGTGTGTGACTTCTGTCCCCCTCACCGCATGTAACAGAAAATGTACACTGAGATTTTAGGACATAACAGGAGGTTCTTCTGTACAAGGACCTCTGCTGATTTACATTTTTCCCACTAACACCTCATGTCTGGCAGTTTTTTCATAATGATGTGCTTTATGTATTTTAGTTTATTACTGCTGACTGGTAGCAACTCTTCGCCTGGGAAATAACTGGAATGATCTACAATGCCTGGAGCAAATCGTTCATAAACAAACAGTTATTTGTTTGTTCAAAGAAGTATTGCTTTTTTTGCTTTTTTTTCATCTTGGGGTTAGGCTGCCACTAAAATCTGAAGTGCCTCTGGCTCCCTAGCCAAGAGAAACTGACAAGCCATCCAGAAAAAATGGTTTATTTTAGTCATTTATAATTTCATAATGTTATATTTGCAAATGATGCAAGCTCAGTATATATTTGTGGCAACTAGTGCACTACTGTGGAACTGCACGTAAATAGGTTAACTTACCGCTTCCAGCTGTTTCCACGAGCTTTCAATGTGCTGCTGTGCCTTACGCCCATCATGGAAGTGCTGCAAGAGATGACAGAAAAAGTACAGAATTGTTAAATTCTCTCATTTTATTTATGAGCTCAAGGGATTTAAAATCAGGTGAACCTGTCTTTGATATAGTAGGGTTTACAAATTAGATGAGGTAATCATTAACTACTATGATTAGTTCCTACACTGTGGCAGTGAAGTATTAGTGTCAACTGAGGAAGCAGTGCAAATTCAGATGGACACTATATTGTACATATTCTAAAAATTACGACCATAGAACCCACGAGCTTAGTGCTCAGAGATATATTCAAGCGTGAGCAGGAGGCTAAAAGTCTGTTTGATGAAAGGTTAACCACCAGCTCACCACAAGTGTACCAACACTGCTACAGAGAAAGTGTGTTACAGTGACAAAAAAAGGTTAACTGAGTAAAATCATTAAAATAAAACCCAGTCAAAGATACTGTACACAGTTGTTTTCACAAAGCACTAAAGTCACGCCATGCTCATAGCAGAGCTGTGCACCAAAGCTTTCTGTTTTTAAAAAGCAGTCCTCTCTGCTCTATGTTGAGGGTCATGCAAATACAGAATGCATATTATTTGATAAAACTTACTAAATCCTACTTTTTTCTTAACAGAAATGGCTAAAATATATATATATATCTATAAGACAAAGAAGTTATAAACAGCTTATTAGAAAGCATGTTGAAAGAAACTACTAAAAGCATGAATCTGCTGTTGGATGAGGGAAATTCTGTTGGTTAACCAGTGCAATACTGTGACCTACAAACAATATTAATGATTAGTCTGATGATCCCCCTTTTCTCTGGTGCTTTGTAGGGGTTGATATTTTTACTTCAGTGTGACAGCTCTGATGTCTGATTAAGCGGTAATCATGTTGGTATTCCCCTAACTGTTTTAGAGCCATTAGCAGGTAAAATTTGTACTTTCCCAAAACAACCAAGTATTAATAAACACGATAGTAACAGCCAGAGCAAAGTGGGCAGAATAAGAAACAGATAGGCTAACTGATGAAGTTCTAAAATAGCAGCTGAAGCAACAAAGTAGAAATTTACAGAGAACAAGGCATGAATTAAATCATAGAAACTATTTAGACACAAACACGCAATGAAGGATTTTGGCAATGTCAACTGTAGCATATTGGAGAGGACTAGGTGGCAGCTGCTAGTCTAAACTTGTACAGCAAATACGCTGTGCTTTTTGTACATGGCCTCACTTAGCCTACTAACGTGGACTTGGCCCAGAGACAGAACACATCCCTCTACAGCTCTCTGTGTGGATCACAGCCAAATCCCCTGAAACTGGAAACACAGGGGTACAATCTAAACTTTTTCTTTTTTTTAATAGATTGCGATTAGCTATAAAGCATGCAAATACTTCTTTAACTGCTGACAGAAAGATTAATCTGCACAGGACTTCAAAAAGAATCAAATGAAAATGAAAAAGGCACCAGGACTTGACTATTAATGCGGTATCCCATAGTAACGCAGACTGCGGAAGCTGGGATCAGTAGCTGAGTTGAATATCGATGCTGCTATTCAATAACGGCTATTATAAAGAACAGAAAGCTGCTGTTTGTACTCTGCTGGTATTTCAATGCTTGGGAAGCACAAGGAAGTCAGTATTCTGATTAAATAAGCAAGAGATGTGAAATTACAACTGATGCAGGAGGCTTAAAAGTTCATCTTACTTGAATGACATGAGAGTAGTAAGTGAGAATGCAACCTGGTGTACCTCAGGCATTCACACTTCCCATTTCCCAAAGTTTCGAGGGAAGCTGAGTAAAATAAGGAACTGTTCCAGTGTTTCAGAGGAAGTATTTGAGCGTTACAAAAAAAAAAAAACAGGACATTGTGGAACTGCTAAAGTCAGCTCCCAACAATGCAACATTTAACTAGCCTTTTTTTTTTTTTTTTTTTTTTTTTTTAAATCTGCTAACCAGGACCTGCAGGTAACTGTTTAATAACACCAACTTTTCAATGATGTACTCTGAAAGTAATTCTTGGTAATTGATAAGTGAACGTGAAGCCTCTCCACACAACACACCTCACAGACCGTATGACATCACTGTTACTATGGAGAATTCGTTCAACCAAATATTTACCTCTATAACCACATTTATAAAAAAGAAATCTGCATATCATCTGGTTTAAAAAAAAACATAAATATCTATGGAGATAAACAGAGTGCAATAAACAGCTCCATCAGATTTACAAGATCTGCTGGAGGATGAAGATTTACTGACTACAGGGACAAATGGGGTTGTTTTACTTTCAAACACAATAAAAAGAGCCATCAGCCACCTGACAGACACATATACAGCGATCAGAGCAGATGCTCTGCTGTACTGGTTTCTCAGTGTTTAAATTAACAGACCCTAGTGATACAAATATCCCTTGTAGCCCATTCAGAACTCAATGAGCATGTCATCTTTTTTCCATTCATGCTAATCAATAACAGCATGTGACTGCAGTGACATTTGAGAGCAGTTCAGTGACCTCAAGCCATTTCCATTACCAGAACAAGTGAGAGAAAAAGGCCTAAAAAGTTCTTGACCGAGAATTCATCCTTTTGCTGCATTCATATTTAAAGTGTAATAAAAGTGAGATTGGAAAATATGAGATCAAAGATCAAAGTTGAATATTCACTTAATAATGGAAAGTAGGAATGCTTTTTCATGACTGTGACACATCCTTCATAAATAAAGGAATTCCTCATGCTGCGACACAGACTCTCTAATGCCATCCAGGTACCATAGCACTGACAAAGATACGAGGCATCTAAGGACATAGATTTGGGTTTTCACAACCATGATCCTTTGGACGCTCTCTCTCTCTTACATACCTCTTTTTACTGGCATCCTTTTCCAGACTGAGCTGAGTGTGATGTGCACTCACAGGCTGCCATATCCACTGTAAAAATCTGTATTCTCTGACACGTAAAAGAGAAAACCTCTTTACTGCTTAGCATGTGCATCTTTAAGCACACATGAGTCAAGATGTGGGCATGCACATCTGTGCATATGCAGCAGTTAACTGATATATTACTCATTCGTTGACTTGACTTGGGTCATAGGAATGTGAACCTGCAGCCTCATACAGCTGTCAGCATGCATATAATCATTAGGCACTGGAAATAGCCACAAGTTGTAGGAGTTCTACAGACGACAGAGATGATTAAACCCTATGAAAGCTCCACTGGGACGTTTCTCCTCATGTTGAATCCATTAGGCAACAGTTCAGACCTAGTGGTACTGCAGTGTTTGTTTATACTGAAGTCATTCTGGATTGATACATGCATGCAGAGACTACTGGAAGATCCAACGATCAATTCTCCCTCTCACCTTCCTATTTGCTTTTCCACTCAACACAAGAAGGCATTTGAGGACAGCCCAGAGTGATGATTTCTCTTTCTTGTCTGCCTCAACGAGAACAACAAGGATGATATTTTCTGGCACAAAAGTCTATTGCTTTTCCACTAAATGCAATGCAATTTTTTCTGGTCTTTGTAGCTAAATGAGCTAGTGTCTTTCTTTTTTTTAATTTTCTACCTGGCTGAATATGTCACATACTTATATAAAAAAGGGAACCTATGATGAGTTATAGGAAGTCTTGCACAGTCTTAGGGTCTTCGGCAGTCTTCATTAGAGAGGCCAGTTAAGCCTTGTGGTCAGAGACCTGGTAAGGACAGCAGTATGCTGACTGAACACCTTATTATGATTCCTCAGCACAAACAGTCCAGTGAGACTTAAAGAGTCTTCATCCCATATTAACCCTGCCCCCTCTACAACATTTCATATTACACTTTAAGGCATTAAGCAATGCAAAAACAAGAAAGTATGTTGTCATAACTGTGAAATATTTTAAATATTTCTTACTGTGCTTACAACAACTTTAGTCCAACATATAAAATGTGATTCTACCTTTGTAAAAACAACTAGATTTGCTATGTTAAACCTTTTAGGAGAACATTGCTGGCCACCTCTTATGCCACCCCGAGCTGAGTTTAGCAAGCGATTCACTCAAGGAGTCAGCAAAGGGGAAGTGTAGAAAGTTACAAAACAAGTCTATATGAGAACTTAATGAGGATTTTTTTTCATTTCCGGGTTTGTAATGTGGCTTTTACCTGCGCAATAAGCTTCCTATAAACCCTGGAGGGCCAGCCTCAGCCTCTAATCCCACTGTCTGGGTCTGCCTACACGGCTTTGTCTAACACAAACAAAATGCTGCAGAGGGGACACTGAGTAGTGCTTACAAATAAGGGAAAAAACTGACAAGTGAATGATAGGAAGCTGGGGTCATAAGGCTTTACAAACAACACCCAAGATATCACTTTCTCTGGTAGTGCTATGTTTTTCTGTAGCTGGAAATTTGCTTTTGTCAGCAGGCTTTTCAACACTTAAAATAAGCCAAAGTCACACCCCAGTACTCACGAGTTGTATGAATGTGCCTTTGAATCTCAATGCAAAATCATTTAGATGAATGAAAGCTTAACAGGTTAAATTTACTCCACAAGGACACTGTACAAAACATGAGAAACTCAATGAATTTAGATGAAATGATCCTCTGCACAGAACAAGCTATCTGTTCTGTACAGGGGATATAGCACAGCCATAAAACTTGTTTTATGGCTGTGCTATGAAGGGGAACCTCCAATACTAGCTAACTGAAGAAATACTGCTTTAGGCTTCTTTAGTCAAGACACATGACTAAAGAAAAGAATGGGTAAAAAGGATGACAAAGGATCAAAAAGGGACAAACAGATATATTTAAGAATTAAATAGAGTAGAAAAAGAGGAACTGTGCAGAGAGATGAGAAGGAACAGTGGTGTCAAAGTGACATTCTGCAGCCTGCGAGCAGCAGGAGTCTCTCTAATCAACCTTTACAACAAGAGACAAATCTGAAGTCTGTATGTGATCTTTGCTGTGTGAAGCAGGCTAAACCAAAGTAACAAATGAATTGGGGGTGTATGATTTCTCTTTGCAAATACGGGAAATTCCCGTTTTTTTCTGTAGCATCTCCATCTAAAACTTAGCTTAAAATTCATTATGATCACTAATGATGTGGTCCATAGACTAAATGTAGGAGCCTTGATGTCTGTGCCTGTGTGAATGAAAACGCAATCTAAAAAAAGGTCACTGAGCCTTTGAGCAGCACTCTGGTTTTGGGTTTCCACTCAAGTTCCCCCAGCAGGACTTCCAAGACAAAAGAGTTCATGAAAGACTTTCAGAAAACTTTCCCAGGTGGCTAGCTCTCATCCTCTCTCTTGCTTTCTGCTCTTCTACCACCTTTATGAATTTGATTTCTATGTGTCACACAATGCAAGTGCACCACTCTTTCTAATCACTTTATAATGGTAATGATAAAAGTGACTTAAATGTTTAAGAATAGCATGTGGTGTACCGATATTTAGTTGGTTTAAAAGAAGGAATAAGTGTGTAATGACAGAGAGACGAAGTGTTCTATAAAAAGGACTCACTCAGTCACGTTTTGCTCTTCTGGTGAGCCTTTGGGTGTATCTATATTTACTCTGTGATGACCTCAGTTCATGGAGAACAGAACATGCAAAGGAAAAGCACTGCTAAAAAGCCCATTGTGTCTGTTTTCCTTAAACATATCTTATTGTCTGAAGTCAAAGTTTGTTTTTTATGGCATAGGAACAGAGGAATAGAAGAAACAGAAATCAAATACTGAAAAAAAGAAAATAACCAAAGATCTGATATCAAAAACTCTCACCGATTTTCTCTCAGTCTTGAGTTCTTGTAGGTAGCGCGTAAGTTCGGTGATGATATGAGATGTCAGGTCCTCAGAAATAACCTCGTGTTGACCTGCATAATCATTTAACTCGTTCAGTGTTGTTAGGAAGGCTCGACAGAAGGTGTACCTAGTGGGGACAGGAAATGAAGTCAGAGGAAAGACATGGCTACAAAAAACATAAATAATAGTGCTGCTTTGGATTTGGGATTGAGGTCGTTCTCTTTCAAAAATGAGAACAAGTAAAAGGAATAGTTTGATTTTTTTTAAATACAGGGTTAATGAGAGGATACCACTCTCAAATCTGCCAATTATATACAAGACTACAGCAAAAAATTAACAAATCTCCATTTAAATGATGCTTTAAGTGTATCATTTATATACGTTGTCTTTTTTATGATTTTATATGTTTATATTAAATGTTTCCAGTGATTTCTAGTCATAAAAAATTACTGGCTCTTCTGTCCACCACAAAACATTAAAATTTTTTGATCTCAGCATTCCTTTTACTTCATATGCAGCATCATTTAACTTACTTGCTCTCTTCTTCTTCTTTGGAGTTCTTCTTGGGCTGATATTTCTTTGATAGATTCCTGTAAAGAAAAAGATTCCAGTCAGATATTCCTTACTGGAACTTTACAAAGAGCCCCATCTTCAGACCAGTAGTGTACCACTGCCATTATATTTCCCTGACACGGCCCTTATGGACCTGCCAAAGGATCATTCAAGTACACCATTGAATCCAGCAGAGTGCTTTCTGCTCCTGCTGCTACAGTCTCTCACTTCAGGTCATAAATCATTGCCCTTAAGGAGCATGCATGCAGAGCCAGTCACCAGAATAAAGCTGTTCTAAAGCAGCCATTACCCTTGTTTTGACTCTGGCTGTATGTTAGCAGTATGTGAGTAGAGCATTGCAGAGAGGGGGAGGGAAAATGAGACATACAGTGAACAGGGATGCGTAAAGATGAAATAAAACATGGTTGTAACTATAGGTGCATGGTTAGTTTTGTGTGTGGAACACAAATAACAACCTTTAATGTCACTATAGCAGCATTTATCACTGTCTTTCACGCAGCCCAGCAACATGATGCACTGCAGGCAAGGTGCATCATGTCACTCGTTTCATAAAGACACTGTGGCAGACTCATCACCAGCCAACTGGGACTCTGTCAGCAAATCATAATAACATACTCAATGTTCTGATGGATTTGGGAACTCTGTGTGCTTGCACCTTTAGGATCCGTTGTCTAATTTAGAGGAACTGTTGTCGAATTAAAAATGAATATCCAAGCTGTGGACTAACAAAAAAAAGACCACAAATATGTTAACTGATTCAGAGAAAAGACATAAAAAAGAGAAAGTGAAATTTTCCAGTCTAATGTCATAAACCTTTGGCGACATTAACGTCCAAATTATTACACCATGTCAATGTCAACTGATGCAAAGACCTGACTACAGTCATTGGTGACTGTGTTTGATCTGGGATTACAGCAGTTTATTCAGTGATGGGACCTAAATGCCTCAGCTTGCACAAGAGCTTGCTTAATTCATGCCGAAATAAATAATAAATGTATTAAGAAAGATATAATGTGGGTCTGCATGAACTCCATCCAGCTCTCTCATGCCCACATCCCCCACACGACTTCCGAGTGGTGTTTGCACTGTTGCTAGGCAGATCTATGCGCCTATCTCTCTCTCCTTTTCACCCAACCTCTAATTATAGTCCTAGCTCCCACTCACTCATTCATTCACTTACAGCCAGAAGCCACGTGTCAGACTGTATGTGTCCCACTCAACTCAGCAACATATTTAGCAAATGCGTTGAAACTAGGGTAACAACTAGCTTTAAATGAGGATGGTTAAATGGAGTTGGGGGGCAACTCCATATTTTACTGGACAGTTACTGAGGCAAAATCTCTGAAGCAGTTGATAACATTTTCTCCCTCTACCAGTGTGTTTTCAGCAAGATTTTATTCCCACTTTGATTTGGATTATTCCAGACTGGACTCTAGGGGAGAGGAGGGTGGGGCATTAATGCATTGCCCCTGCAATGACTACACTGAAGCATTGTGCATGTTTACACCAATTCAGGGAAAGAGGATTATTCGTGGATTAGTGCAGTGTGGTTGGTGTGGTGATGAAATGGTGTAAAGTAGATTTATAGCCATACATGGCATTCAGGTCTTTAGAAATGCAAAGTGTTTCATGTTTCACATAGCATTTGTTGCAACTGTATTAAAACTGTGGCCTCACTTATTGATGATTCCTCCCATAACTGGCCCATTTCTGCAGGCTTACTGATCTGACAAACATTTTCTTTGTTCACCCAGATATAACATTTGAATTAGGTTTTTTTTTAATTAAAAAAATGATTCATATGCATATAATTTTATGTCTCTATGTAAAAGGTGACCCAGCAAGTTAAACCATAACTATAAACTTGCACAAGGTTAAGCAATGTCTTTAAATACACCTGTGCATTTCCTGTTGTGACTTGTCAAGTTGTCTACTGTGATGAAAGACGTTACCTCTGAGCCTGAAAAATCTGCCCAACAACACAGCTGAGAGAAAGGAGGACTAGATCAACGGATTAGCTCCATTATTTTATTAGATTTAAGAGCTCTGCATTTTTTTTAGTATGAGTGTGCCCAATAGATTATACCTGATGTCACAAATGAAGTTGATTACAGAGGGTAATTAGTCCTGAGGTATGGCCAAGTAGCACCACAACAAAGAACCAGTGTGTTGAAAACAATAGAAAACTCAATGAGTCGCAAAACCTCTGTCTTAATGTCCTAACTATCTCATTTTAGCTTTTCTGTCAAGCATGTCGATATGCACATATATGTGTATGTGTGTATGAGTGTGCTATATAACAGCAAGCCCTGAAAACATTGGACCATCTGGAGAGCCTCCGGTTCAATAAACCTACTATAGCTAGATGAGTGGAACACACAGAGACAGATGCTAGTAACTAACAGAATTATTGGATATCTATATTTGTTTACATACAAGCCCACCTTATTTACTAATGAAGTGCTTTAATTTAACTAATTTTATTTAACTAAGGCGATGTATTTTACATGCCATTAAAATGATCCAGACAAAAAAAGAGGACCTTAAATAGTTAAAGTTCAACATTATTTCTTAGCAGATTTGCAGAAAGAAAAAAACAGAACAAAATTAATAGTTAGGAAAACTACATGCACCAATTAAAAAACATCTCTGTTTGCATGTGTCCTTATTTAGGTCTGAAAAGTTAATGAATACAGAGATATGTAGATAATGCATGCATATAAACACAGACAGATAGTCCTATTATCTCAAGCTGACTTAATTATCAAGAAACAGGCATTGCAAGGTCTGCATACAGGATCACAGGGCGGGTTACAGAGGCTTTCATTGTGAATACTGGAAT
The DNA here is from genome assembly GCF_001858045.2 of Oreochromis niloticus. NCBI lineage: Eukaryota > Metazoa > Chordata > Actinopteri > Cichliformes > Cichlidae > Oreochromis > Oreochromis niloticus. The sequence continues at coordinate 14,499,261 of NC_031972.2, read as the reverse complement.
GGTAGTGGCTAGATTCTGTGAAACTGGGGGTTGGGGGTCAATACTTATAGCATTAGCCATATTGCCTGGCCTCTTTAAAGACGAGGATTGTGGATTTGGGGGGTATCTCCCACTGTGCATGGATGCAAGAGGTCTTGTGAGGCGCATCCTGTCAATGCAGGACCAAATACACTCCCACTACTTCCCCTGAAAAAAATAAGTGACTGCAGCAAAACACAGTGGAGGGGGCGGGACCGACACTTGTGATTGGAGGGGGAAAAAATCTGGGTCAGACCTGGGGTTGATAATGCTGATACCTAGTAATCTCTATGGAAACACAAGCTTCACCCCCTTCCCCCACAACCTGACTTCCTCTTGCCTGAAACTGAAGCTAGCAACACAATCAGACAGCACGCAGGATAGAGTGCAAAGCAGCAGACAGACTCTTCACAGACAAAAAGGATGGAGGGGAATAGACAACCTCTTCCGCTTTGCATGTTTGGTTCTGCAGTTACATAAGGTAATTCTACTTCCTTGCAGGCAAACAACAACACTGCTGTGAAAATAAGAGAATTTCTTGATAACTTGTATTCCAATGCACGGTTTCCCACATGGGATTGTTCATTTAGTCTCCTCTTCCTATGGGAGGCCAGAGGTCAAGGTCAGCTTCAAAATGTGGTGTTTAAGATTCAGTCTCAAGGGCACTTCGGTAGGTCAAATCCTGCTGTAGAGTGTCTGTTTCTGTGTGTGTCTTTTTTATCTATGTCATCAAGAGGAAAACATTCACCATTATTACAACTGCTTCTGCAACCCACAATGAGATTCTGAGTAAACTTAAAATACTCACCTAATCTGTTTTGCATAGTTGGTTTCAATTTCTGATCTCTCCTTGACAAATTTGGTGTACTTTTCCACAAACTCGATCCCCCACTGTGTATGCTTTTCCAAGTTGTCAAACTGATCCTGCAGAAAAGAAGAAGACGGTGATTACATCATTCAAGAAGGAAAATAAAGCACTGTGTAATGCCATTTACACTGTAATAAGAAAGTTAAGCATTACAAACGATTCAGTCAGTTCAATGAGGGCACTGCAAGGGACCTATTGTCGATCTTTTGCTCACTTACTCTGGCCCACGTGCATTTTTACCAAAGACCTTTGCAGTTGAGCACTGCTCATACTAATCATTAAGTTTCTTAAAATCTAACTTCTTTGTAGACTACTGCTCATCTGGCTTCCCACAGGGCACGCATTGGTTTACTCTCAGTAATTGAACTCAAACAAACCTAAATTGTGATTTAAACTCTTCAAAGGAAGTGTTTCCTGGAATAAGCCTGCAACTGTCCTCCTGACACCAGAGTCATTTTCCAGCAAGTTTCCCCTTGCTACTCTTAATTTAATTTCAAATTGTGGTCTGTCACAGAGAAAAAGTAGAGCTCATAGTAAAAACAGGCAGCAGCAGCAGCAGCAGCAATCCTCACTACTGATAACCAAACACAGCTGTTCAGACTGAACTCATTCTTCATGATTCGTTCATGACTTGTGAGGAAAAAATGAGCCTTTAGTTGGCTGAGGTCACGTCTTGAAATTCATCACTTCAAAAAAGAAAAGCTTTCATCTGGAATATCGATTTACATACGTGCAAAGTTTCACTAACAATCGTATGCTTAATTCCAAGAAAATTACAAAATAATTCCAAAGGTGAACAACAAAAAAGACACGGACAACCTTAGTGCGGCTCCAACAATCTCCCATCCTCTCTTCTAACATGTCGGTAGTCTTCCTGAGTGCAGATAATTGCTCTTAAGCACAGTGCGAAAAGTTCTTTCTAATTCTCTAAGCAAACCATGCAGGGCACTTTAGAACGGCTTTAAACATCCTCCACAAAGAGCGCATTCACAGGAAGTGGTTGTGGTGATGAAAAGTTTAAGAGGTGTAGTGTAGCCTATGAGAAGTTGTGTTAAACTGGCTTTTTTGTTAGAAGTGCAAAACATTCAAACACTTCAGGAAAATATATTTCTAGCTTTACTGAAGCCACAAAATGTTGTCTAGAGTGTGATAAAAAATTTTCTTGCACACCTTTGAACAAGCCTTCACACATTTAACTGGTACTCTAGCAAAATATAATGGAGTGAGAAGGGTGGGGGTGAGGGGTAGCGGTGCACTCTGCATTGTTAGTCAGTTTCAATCACTCCTCATCAACGAGCCACTCAGCACAAGATGAAATCAACAGATTTACACATTTTATTGAAATTAAACTCTGCCTCATCAATCCTACAGTCTTTACTTTCAGACACCCATCCACTGCTTGCTGTTATCGCCCAAGCACATGCTCACTCTGAGATGCCATGTTCCAATTAAAGCAATTAACAATATTTACTTCATTATGAAAACTATTACAGACATCCAGCATTCAGGGCACAAAACAGAAAACAATAAGCACACATAGCTCCACCCACATCATGCACACAAAACCCTCCTCTCCTCCTCTGCACACATAACTCAGATTACCCTTTTTTGCAGGGGCACCATCTTATCCACTGTGTCTCGTCGTGGAATAATTCAAAAATATCCAAATCCAGAAAATGTCCATCCAATGTCCTCCAAATTAGAGCACCAAAAAGCTGTGGTTAATCTGGAGAGGGCATCCACAAGACCATGCTCTAGATAGCCACAGTTAAAGGGGTAACGTCATGGGGAACAATGAACCCCCACTTCTACACAATAACAACAGAAACTGGCCAGTTCAAGCAAGTAATTCCTGATTATCCAGAAACAGCAAGAATGTGAAAGACCAGGGGAGGAACTCGCGCAGCAGTAGCTCACTCAAGTGCACGCTCTGAATCTGAAGCTATGGCTGCCCACAGCACTCAGGCTTAATGCTCCATCAGCCGTAAGGTGGAATAAGTGGGATGAGAGAGGACAGTGAGAGAGAGCGGAAAAACAGAGGGAGGGAGGGGTCATGAAAAGAATGGAAATTACAGAAGAGGCGGGATTATATGTGAGGGGATTAAAATTACAAGAGGGACTAGCCCATGTTGCTGGGGTCTCATAAACATTGTCACCTTGTTCATTTTACCATTTATCTCATTTTAAAAAATAAAATAAAATAAAAAATCGATCCATCATAATGTTGAGTCATTCTGAGATCACAAATCAAGAGACACTTCCTGAAGTAAAATGGAAAAGCCATCAACCAAGCAATTTGCCAGCTACAAGAGAAAAAGTGTATTAATAAATTATGAATTAGAAGAGAGTGCTATCAAAGAAAGAAATGCATTATGTGAAAGTAAGACACAAGCATATACTCATACTTTATCATTAGGTCAAACCCCATTTTCAATCCTGTATTGTAATGCCATGATCTCAACAACAGGAGCATCTCAAACTGATTTTATTGATAAACTGGAGTTACTGACTTCCTAAAGGTATCAGGTGGGGCAGACTTGACCTTTCTGCTGGGAGGTTTTGACCCCACATATTTCAAAGTAAGTACCTCTACTTGACAGGCATCAAATAAAAGGTCAGGTATTTTGAAGGCTCTATTTATATGAATGTAGACTGAGGTAGGGCTGTTCAATATAACGATATATATTGGATGACGATATAAAAACTATCGTTTCATTTTACGCTATCGTTTGTTTCGTGGTGTCACAAAATAAACTGTTTACTGCAATATTTTTTCATCGTTTTGATGGTCACTGTAGTGGCTATATTAATTTCTTAAAGGTCTCCCTTTCTCTTATATTTCATATAACCACACCACGGACAGACAAGCGACTGTTTTTATGCGTTGTTGTTAGCAACAACGACGGTAAAACCATCGCGTGTCCGCTTGTTTATTTTCCACATAAACCTTTCACAATAAAGCTCAAGATCCTGTTGAGACTTTTCAAAATAAACTGAATCACGTGAAAGAATATGCAGTGTTTACAGCTGAGAAGCAAAAAAGAGCTGTCAGGTGCTAAAAAATAAACCTTAGACTCAAACGTTAGGACAGGCTTTTCCCCGCAGCACGCCGTGTAATAAATACTCACAAAGAAAATGGTGGCCATTACAACTTATGTCTAAAAAGCCCTAGACTGAGGCATAACTTTCGATTCAATGGTTAGAGGAACATAATACGTGCATATATAGAACTGCTCAATTAAAACTTCCACAATGCATGTGCACAGATTCACAAGATGACGGCTCAAACCACAGTGTCAACGTGATTAACAGCGATGCTAATCCCATGATACCATTGAAGATGCTAATTCAATTTAAAGAACTAGTAAGCCACAAAAAAGTTTTTAAAGCATACGCTTATGCTACATTATGAATGTGTTTATTATTAAGGGAGAAAAAATCCAAACCTATATGGCCCTGTGTGAAAAAGTTTGACATTAGACCTAATAACTGGTTGAGCAACCCTTAGCCGCAATCACTGCAATAAAGCGTTTGCGATAACTGCCAATGACTCTATCAGCAATTTTAGTTTCACTCATCTTTAGAGAATTGTTGTAATTCAGCCATACTGGTAGGTTTTCAAGCATGGTCATGCCACAGCATCTCAATCAGATTCAGGACACTTTCATTTAGAAAACTGCATTTTGTATACATTTGTGTTATCTTATTAAATTTGTTTGATGATCTAAAACATTTAATTGTGACAAACATACAAAAAAATAGTAAACCAGGAAGGGGGCAAAGACTTTTTCACAACACTGTTTATTACAATAACAAGAAATAGGCCTGTCACTGCAGAGCTGAAGCTGAACCTCCACTGCTTGCAAAGGTGTAACAACATGATTGGCTTACGTTTCTGGCTGCTGGCTCTTTTTGGGCAAGGTCTCCACCTTTCTTATTTAGGAATCACAAAATAGATGTGACCCAACAGATTAAAATTGCTCACTGTCTCTGGTTAAATGTCATGCTACTTGCCAAAAAAACGACACCAGTCAACTAAGCCAATATTAGCCAATATAATACATACATTTGCTCTGCAGAATTGTGAAAAAGTAACTAGTTTTTGACACTGAACACAGTAAATGAATGACTGCCAAAATTCAAACCAGTGTAATTAGTCGTAGCCCTAAAAAACACGAGAATAATTCAAGCAGAAATACATTATATGATAACAAAAGTGGTTTGAATACAAACAAAACCTCTAACAGACCTTAAACTTGAAACAATCCATTCCATTAATCCTCCTACTGCCTCTTGTACTAATAACTTATGACAACCATCCTTTCATCTGCTGCCTCGGACACCTGACTTTATTGCTATCAAAGCCAATATGCTGGAATCCCTTCAGGAGATGACCCAGGTCCACTACACTTATTTTTTCAGGATACCGTCCCAGTCAGTGACCCACATGTACTATGTGGTAGTATGTAAAAGAAAATAAATAGAACTGTGAGGCTAAATGTTTTTTATTATTCAGGAAATGGAAAACAGATTCAAACTGAGAACAAAGGGAACATTAGCAGTTACTAAATTTACGTAGGTGGTCCATGGGCTGTAAGAAAACTAATGCATATTTGTATAAGGGTCAGCCTCATAACCTCTAGTTATTCTTGAGCGTTTTAGGAAGATTACAGTGCAGGTATCAGACTGCTACTTAATCTGAACTAATACATATTATTGAACAACAACTTTTGAAATCTCACAAATAATAAAGGCCCAGGCCACTGCCTTGCTCCCCATTTAAAGAAAGGCTTTCTCAACACACGGACACGCATGAGGCAAAGATGAACCAGTTTCACTGTGCCCTGTACTGGTTATCACCTATCAAGTCAAAGCAGCTGGAACGGTTACAACGGTTACAAATTCAAAGAAATATTTCACTTTGTAGACAATATATGATATCATGTGGTTGGAACTTCCCTCTCTGCAAAATCTAATGAAAAAAAGGGCACAAGTTATATGTGAACAGTGACCAGTATATAAAAAAAAAAAAAAACTTCAAACACCAACATTCAGGCCCTTAAAACATCACTCCAACCTCTCTGATCATAGCAGAGCTTTTGAAAACCAGTGTAATTAAATCAAACCTCATGAAGACCTCAGGCTAAATTTCACAATTGCTATAAATTTAGTGGTATTCAAAGTCAAAACTAATCTTTTAACCCAATCTGGGTCTCAGTAGCTTTAAAATAAAAAATTCCAGGACATTTCATTGCTTCCATGATGTATACCTTACACTTCTTCCTTCAACTGAAAGAAGGGGCTTCTTTTCTTATCGTAACAACATTAGCAATAACAGCTATTTGAAGGGATTTGGAGTAATCCACTCAGGGATTTTGTTATCTTTGATGTTACCCGTTTTTGGATGCAACAGTGGGCTAATCTATGAAGATTTTATTATTATATTATAAATAGTCTTTTATTATATTATAAAATAGTCTTATCTTATCCTAATAATCAGTTCCTAACCAATGAATGATTTTGAATAACAAATGCACATTTTAAGCAGTATATATTTCTTTAACTGTCCAGAGAAATGTAGTAAAGTCAAATACAAATAGTATTGAAGCAGAAAAATTATTTTCTGGCCTACTGTCTGTTCTCCTTTCTTCAACAGCAGACAGTAGAGAGTATCAGCACACTTACATTCAGATATTTAGTGAGCTTAGAATCAACAATTAAAATAATTAGCCAAACATAAAAATTATTTTTAAAGAACGAGGCATCAGATAAGTCATCTTTAGCACCCCGCTCCCCAGGTTTTGTTAAAGATTGAGATATTCGCTTTTGATTACTACCAAAGCTTCTAAGCTAAAGGTGAGTATTTAGGACAGCCCTAGACTTTTCACTTCATGAAGGAATGCAGGGAGCACCAAAAGGGAACCATTTAGCATAGTTATCTCTCCTTTTGTACAGCCAGGATAATGAGATCATGGAAAAAGCACCTGAAACAGGCCCTGTGTTACATCAGCAAACTTCTGGGCACACTTCTTACATTACTGGACTCATACCAACCCTGGAGAGGTCAGTTTGCTGCTCTGCTGATCACAGTAAAAATCAATATGCCATTAAAGCACAAGAATAAAGAAAAAAAAAAAGGGGGGGGCGCTATTTCACTTGTCAACTCAGAGGAAAGAACATGAAAAGGAATTACAGACTAATAACTTTCAAAAATGAAAGTATGAATTATGTTTGGCTTTGTTTTGTTAGTAAAGACTTTGTATAATGTGCTTCATTTATTTCTCACTGCAAAGTAGTCAATTCTACAGTAAATGAAAAGTGAATTAAAAATAACAACGAAGTCTAACCACCCACTGAAAGGCTTTCAATGAAAAGAAAGAACAGAAAGTGATGAGGTCACATGAGCACAGAGGGTAACCCAGAGAGGTCGAGGAGACAGATGCTCACCTAGAGAGGAAGCAGTGCAAAAGTCCATGGATGCTTTTGCCTTCATTTTGAAGGGTCAATGCGTTGACTGAAGAGCAAGAACAGCAGGCCTGTGCTGTCAAAGGAGGAGCTCTTTCTTTTCTACTTGTCTAGACTTTTGCTGGTGGAAGTGAATCATGCAAGGTATATAATGACGGGGATTCCTACACAGACCACTGACTGTCTAAGTTGCAGAGGTTTTTGTTTTGTTTCACACCATAACTAGTGTTATGGGTATCAGAACAGCTTTAAACTCTAATCACGGGAAATATGAGTGAGCTATTTTGAGTCTCATTAGCTCACAAACCCTATCCTGAATGAGAAGAGTGAGGAAGAATCTGCTTTCACTGAGAACTGGTCATTAAGCTGTGAGGGTCACACCAAAGAAAGAAAGAAAGAAAGAAAGAAAAAAACAAATAGCCCAATTGTTCTACCAAATGTAGCTTCAACTTTAAAAGAAAAAAGTTGCACAAAATGTCCTGGTCTGGTTTATTAAGTGATTATTCAGAAAGTTACATACAGCTTTTTACTGACCAGACAAAACCACCACCCTCAGAGATGAAGTGAAGACTAATGTCCCCCTGAGTGGGTCAATGCAGTGTTTTCTTGTGCCTCCTCACGACAGTGGGCGTTCAGCTGCAAGAACAAATATTTGGTGGAGATGCCAAACCCTCTCTCTGACACACATCAGGCTTTGTCCAATAAAGTGGGGTGGAACAATGCCTCCATAGCTCGGTGTAACCCCCTAGTCCAGGAGGAGTTGCAGGATAAGAGACACACCAACAATGCACATGTGCACACCCACAAACACAGACAGTAGATCATATACAGTGCCAGCAAACAGATCCCCTCAACTATGTCACTTTGGGTTAATAAAGGCTAAAAAAGGTTTACAGGCAAAACTGTCTTCCACTGTTGGGGAACCTAAAATTTGGCAGGGCGGCTGGACAATACAGATTATTCACCTAGCTGTTGATTCTTTCTTTGTAATCCTTTGTTCCAACTTTGGTCAACTTTGTTGTTTTTAAATGTGCTTTATAAGTAAATTTGGATTTTCTTTTGTTTTTTGTTTTTAGAATTTTTATGCTCTGCCTCCAAATCATGGCTCTGTTCGGCCAACTCCAGTGTAATATATGAATGTAAACAAATTTGTTCTTCATGCAACTGAGCAAATTTGTACATGTTTAACCTTTTTTTTTCTGGACGTGATTCTTAATACTCTCATTGAGGACTGCATGATCAGCCAAGTCCAGGTCAAAAACTATGCCTGTTGGCGAAATTGGTCACCATTGATTTCATGAGGCTAAAGAGCTACATCTTTAAACCCACGGTGTTTTCACAACTGTGGTGACCAAATTCCCCCAAACCAAATGGCTTAATTAGTAAAATTACTTAAAGTTTACTTTTAGTCAGTGGAAAACTACCTGACACCAGGTCAAAGATGTGTTGCTTCATTTTGTTAAAATAAGCAGTCGAGTGTAAATTTAGCATTAGTTTGCATACTACAGCTCAAAACAAAATTATTTTCATCTGCAGCATGAGCTGCAGGTACTCGTCATTCGTCTCCAACTACCAACAAAATCATTATCAATCACCATCTAAAAGCGGGTCTGTGATAGGATGTTACACTTTAATTTTAAATGTTTAAGGCTTTGAGTGTGAAATTATGATGATTACCTCAAAGTAGGTTTGGTCTAATAATAGTTTTGTAAATGGTACACATATTCAATCACAGCTCCACCAGCTGCAGCGTGGAGTAGCAACATATGTTCATTCAAAAGAATGAACATATGTTCATATTTAAATAGCACAAAATTCAGTAAGTTACAAAAGTCAATAAGTAGCCTACCTGCAAACCTATGGGCAATGGCAACTTTAAAGAAAGAAAGTACACTCAGAGGCATCATAACTTGGGTTAAAAGGCCTTATTATGGACCCATCTCCTCATAATGAATTAAAGTTAAAAAAGACTAGCAGGTAGAACACACTTCAAATACAGTGCCCCCTGCCTCAGCCTTACCAACAACAACAAAACTGATGATGACATGAAAACAATTTTTATTATCACCTTTTAGGATCGGCTATCAACTGTCTGATGTTAGGTAATATGAAAATAACTGTGAAAGTACAAGGCACACGTGTCCAGGGGCAAATGCACACATGTGCAGCAACCATACACGCAAAACTTCCTGTAAAATATGAACAGCTGTTTGAGGCGATGGATGACCTTACGTAAAACAACTCTTGTTTGCATGCCATGCAGGTATTTATAGAAATAACTCCTCTGATGGTCTGAAAATTTAAGAATGGAAGTTGATTCATGCACATGTGCATAATGCACTCTTGCTTTAAGCTATAGTGTTTTTTTACTGTGCTAGCTTGTCATTTGTCTTTACTTCTGTCTTGTAACACTGGTAAGAAGCTCTCACAGCTTTGTTCCTTTAATAAGAAGAGCTTCTTGTGGCATTTATGCAACAGGAAATTTCTGCATGTCAGTTGTTAGTCATAGTAACAGAAAGGGTGGCCAACTCAAGAAGGAAAGTTTGGACATCAAATGGAAAGTTCTGCTGCAGCTAGGCGTCTCTTCTTTCACTCAGACAGTATATCAGAACCCTTTATGACTGTTACCCATACCTTTGACTAATCCTGATGTTTGTCTGAACTAAACGAATCACTGTGCAAATATGACTGAAGTCAGAAATACTTGACTTACAGCACTGGTCGTTTTCATCTGCATTAGCACCTGTAGATACTCGTCACAAGGGCTCAGCTGTGGCTCTTCTTTCTGTTCCTCTTTTTGTGTAATCACAGAAAGGGCACTGTCCAGAAAAACAAAAAACTCACTTCTTCTCCGTAACATGGTCACTGTTTTCATGAAGCGACGGGATAGGCAAATAAGTCGCAAATTAATCCGTCTCACTGGGATAAAATAGAAAAGAAAAACCTGTCCTGGACAAATAACTGAGTGCTGATAGTTTGAAGATCCAGAATACAGTGGTGCAAAGACTCCTAATAATACCTAATACGCAAACATTTTCATTTCACAGGGGCCAGTGTAAACTAGAATGCACCAAGAATAAGAAGCATAATGAGAAGGAGCTAGCACAGAACTTGATTAAACCATGAAGTCATTAATCTGATTACTACACCCCCTTCTAATTACCTTTACTACCCAATAGGCTGCTTTGTGGCTAATCCTGCAAACACACATTAGCCATTGTTCCTGCTGAGCTGTTTTTCTTCTTTTTGGAGGATAAAGCTCTTTAATTCTTTATATAACACGGTCTGTGGAATGAAGGAAACTTTGAACTTTGGAAAATGCCCAATTTGAATGAACTGTAATGAATTTATATTTTAGTCTGTCAGTTGATAATCATCTCTCATTTCTTCAAGCTGAATGTTATCTACATTTAACTGTGATAGATTCTCTGTCCATAAGCTTCATAAGATTATATAAATGGATCACTAAAGCAAGAGGTGTACTGACTGTCCATTACATATAGGCTGATCTATACTTTACCTAAATCTGGCACTCTAATTTGCAAACAACTTGCAATTGAATCAACCTATAACAGCATTTTCTGATATTAGCTTATTGCAGATATATGCATGCTATTATAGCACATAGGAAAGATCCTCTGTGAACTTGTTACCTGAACTACTGTTTTACAGATTTGAGTCATAGTCATACTATTGCTACTTTTTGTTTTGTTTTGTTTTTTAACAGCTAAATTATGAGAGGAGTGCTAAGTGCTAAAGGCAGTGCTAAGTTATCACCAGTTTGACCAGCTCAAGGCATCCATAGCCACGGGTGTATTACACAAACACAATCCCTCTCATCATTGCTAAAATAGAAAAAATACAACTAGAATTTCATCCCCTATAAATAAATAAGCTACGAAAAGACTTTGTGCAGTGTCTGTCGGTCTAGTGTCAAATAATGTAAGATAATGAGCTTAAAAAAAGCTCCAACATGCACCAAAACAGTCTCAGCACCCACCTGTCATTAAAAGCAACCATGTCTCAAACATAAATAACTTTTAAGTGTGAAGACACTTTAAATGAGAGTGGTAACTGCAGAGCTGCAGATTGCTCATCTTTGGAACCAGCCTCAATTGGCCATTTAAGGAAATGCACCTTTGGCACTTGGACATTGGCTTCATTTTTACAGGCTCAGAGGTTGCTGCTTGGTAAATAAATACAGACACATGCCAAACCAGTGAGTTAATACTGACTTCAGGTTCTAAATGACACCCCTGCTCAGCTGTCCCTAACAGTATACATACTGGGTTTCAAGGCAGTCATGCTACATGTTGCCATGACATGCCCAATTTAAATACTTTCCACTGAATAACATACTAACAACATGTTCCTTTGCAGTGGCTCAAACTATACTGTCTGAGATTACTGCACATCTTTGTCAACAAGTGTCAGTCTTAAAATCAAATTATGGCTGCCATGGGACTTATGTAATTTAAAAAAAATAACACAAACAAACTGCATTACCTTATAATTAAGTCTGCTGGCAAACATTGTGGTTGTAAATGAGAGACTAGATTAAACATGTTTGCATCTTATGTATTTTACACTTTGACCCAACTGTGTTGCTAGAGACTTTCTTCAGAAGTGACATGGAACATTTATTGCAAATGCTTCCAACTCACTCCAGCTTAGCTTCAGATAACAAAGGTCAAACCACTCTCTTTAAGGTGAAGGCGCACATCAGCAAGAAGTTGACTTGAGTGACATAACACAATTTAAAAGTGACGTCATACAACTACTGCTAGCGCAGTCAGGAAGCAGTGTTGCTAATACAACAGAGAGCGCTGTTTTTCACTAGTGTACTAGTTAAAATAACACAGCTAAACAAAAGCCAGTAATCTGCTAACAGGCCACACAACTGTTTGAAATAAATTAACAATCAATCAATCAATCAATCAAACCATAACTGGATTTTATAAATCCATTCACTTCCCTCTCTTTTACGCTCATGTTAATATATGTACACTATTTCTCCACAAGGTAAAGGCCTTAGGGAACATTGAGTACTTTCACTTATCTAAATGAGCTGAGATACGTGCTACAGTTTCCCAGGCAATCTCCAAATTATGTGGCAGTTGTTTCGCTCCACCCTAACATGCCTCATCTCAGAATATGAGTAAAGATGCCACTTTTTAGGGGACAGGCAGATTACTCATCATGGAGGAACTTGCACAAAAAAAAAAACACGTTGACAATTCTAAGTTCTATGCAGTGTTTTCTATTTTAATGTACAGTATATGGAGGGCAACACATATTCAGGGAGAAATGTGAGGGACGTAGCTGTTACTGAACGGGAATCAGGGATAAAGATTTAAATGGCATTTACTGTTAAAGCTATTTTACACTACATCAGTGCTCTCTGTCCTCTCCGTCTGGCATCATTAACTATTAATTATTAATGTAAGTGCACACAATTTACTTTCTACCTTATTCAAAATACCAGTCTAGCTGAGACAAAATGGGTTTAATGCAGAATCCTGCAACAGCAGAATCCATTACAACACTGCAGTTTTCCAAGGAAGCCTCAAAAAAGCTCACACAGCCACTTATTAATCATAAAATATGAAGTCACTTCTTCTTCTTCTTCTAACTGTAAAGGAAGGAATATCACAGATATAATCAAAACTGAAGGGACTGAGGCTGATGAACCAATGCCTGTTTAAGAAGTTGGTGCATCCCCCCAAAAAACTACAACACGTAAATGCTGTATTGACATGGTCATATCAAACAAACAGTATTTTAAAGCTGTTTCCAAACAAGTGAACATGAAAAGAGCATAAGAGACAAGAGTTAGTGAGCAATATTAAAGAAAGGTATGAGTGATTGGTAGAAATGGAGTCCCGCAGTTAAAACAGCGGGAGACAAACGTGTAGCAACTGAATGTCTGCATGGTCCAGTTTTTATTACCACTAAATCATTTTACATGAATAAAGTCTTGAATTAACTGATAGTATGGTCTGACCACATCTTGAATAAAAATGAACAGATTTCCAGAAGGCAAAGTATCAGGAAGTGCATTCACAACAACTACTAAACTCAAGTTTTCAGCATGTTCTCACACACACACACACACACACACACACACACACACACACACACAAACGCTGATGCTTCCTAGATGAGACAGACAATAAATGCACTACCAACACTACAAGTCACACTTACAGTATGTGGTACAATATAACAGCAATTAGGATAATACAGACAGCTACAAGGTTCAGGTGACAACATGTCCACTTGGAGTGACTGCAGTTTAACAGCTGCATATTTGCCACTGTCACAGCATTGATTAGAGTCTGACTTTACAAATAACAAAAGAAGTGGTGACTAAAGATTAGAGGTTACAGTTAGACTCTGTGGTGGGAGGAAATGAGTCACATTTCCATGGACAACATGACAAAACAGCCTAAACCGCTCCCATTGTGGAGAAGGTAGGAGGAAGTCACGTGTCATCTGAAAAGCACCAAATTTTCACATTTAAGAAACCAGCAAATGGGAATCAAATCAAAATTGTACTTTAAATGGTCTAGCTAATTTAAAAAAATGTTGTGAGCCAATTCTGTATGAATACTGCTTTCCTCTGCTCTTCACTCCTTAACAGCCTTTAGAACAAATTCAGATTCATTCATCTTTGTTTTTAGCATCACAACAGCTTAAAGGAGGAGGAGAGGAGAAAATGGACTGGAAGTGGTAACGCTGAGTCAGCAGGTGGGTAGTGATGGGTATAAGATTTAATGGTGAGAGCAATGGTGGTTGTAGTCTGCCAAGGGTTTCAGGCTCTGACCCCCACTGACTCCAACACACTGATAGAAAGAAACAAGCTAGCTCAGGTTTCAGTCCTGGAAGTGCCCTGAATATCAAGAGAACACCAGGAGGGATGAGGCTAGACCCCAGGGGAGCTTGAATCAAGATGAAATGGAACAGCAGAAAACACTGGGGAAATATCTGCCTAACACTAGACTCCAAAAACACCACCAGGAAAAAAGCCCTGAATACTTCACTGCTGCAAATGCAAGACTAAAACCATCAGGTGTTGACTTAAAATTTCCAATTAAAAATATAAGAGAAAGCAAGCAAAGTTGACAAATCCTCTCCAAACTGTACAACTTTCCCTTTTGATGGCCAATACACAGATCCATGCCTTGGGTGAAACTGGCAATACAATACAATGCACAATCAAAGAAACTGGGAAAGTGCACTTCACTTCTGTGGGATATTGTGTCCTCATTCATAAATGCAGTGATGCTTCTGTAAAGCTCAACTCACCTTAAGCTGCTGCTCTTTGAGTAGAGTTTCAGCCTTGTCCATGTTGCCTCATCAATTAGTTATGTCACAGAAAAAGACACTTTTACATCCTACAGGCAGTGCAGACTTAGTGGACTCCAGCATAACTGTGAGAAAAGCAGCTTTTGTCCAGTTCCCAAATTATCCACACGAGAGAAGTGAAACATTCAAGGTGTGTCATAATGGAAAGCTCTATAGTCACATTGTAAAGCCAGAGGGTGAGGTTAACTTCTTTTTTCAGTTTTCACAGCTATGCAACTTTGGTTTTTGAGAATATTATGTGCATCTTCTTCTTTCGTTGATCTTCATATAGTAGCACCTCTGCAGCTTAAAGCACCAGCTCTACACTGTGCATCTAAGCAACGTCTCAGAGGAAATGCTGCGGTCTTGCTTTCTTGAATACTTCAATCTGACTTGATTTAGATTTTTTTTTTTTTTTAAATTAAAGGTGACAAGACCTCTATAGTTAGGAACAAAATTTTAATTTTTTTCTGACACCAGGTCCAGATTGAAACAGTCACAAGTTAGACCACATTTGACTTCCTTCTTATTTCGTTCCATTCGGTCACATTTGTACATAATGCTTATTCCCTTTTGTGCATGCATGTGATTCTAATTGTTTTACTCAATTCTCTGCTTTCACAAAAAGAAAGCCAGTTATTTCCTAACAATCCTGCAAAGACTTTGATGCCAACTTACTTTTTATAGCATTTTGTCATAATGTAATGATGTATAATATCCTGGTTAGGTTGTATTGTCAGTGGCAAATGCTGTTTAGAAATAATGTTGCAAGCCACAGCTAGGCTCTTCTGAAACACTGTTTGTGTAACACTGAGCATCTCACTGTTACTGTTACAAGGACAGGAGTGTGATGGCATGCCAGTAAACATTCTCAAAACCTTTCTTTAAGAACACAGTGAATGCTATTATCGGTGCTGTGATGTTGCACCAAAGGTATTCAACATTTTGGAGTCACTGGTTGGTGCTTTACTCATTGTGAATAATGCAGTTCAAACAATAGAGACCCACCACAAGTCATGTTCATTTATTTACCCTGTTAGTCTGTCTAAAGCTCACATTTGCAAGCCACAAATTTAATTTGATGCAGTTCTGCTAACACTTAGCCTCTATTGTCATAAAGTTTCAGTTATACTCTACTGTCTCCACAAAGCAGCAAAGGGAGAAATATCGCCATAAGATCTGTTTGCACTACCTCACCATGTGGCTAAGAGTTTAGAAACTGTGCTCTACTTTTACTTCACTTCCTGAAATATCATACACTTTCCTGTTCAAAGCGAGAAACAACAGGATGAGCTTGTTGAAAAAGTGCAGTGCATGTCGTGACTCATCCTTCATCTGTCACGCTGCATGCTCCTTTTAAGGCTAATGTCCAGTAATTTCTTTTGTACCAGGCTAATAACTACAGCTGCAATGATTAAGCAATGGATGGTTTACGCAAGCGGAATTTTTGATATTTCATCCATTCATGTTCAGTGGAGGTAGACAGGTGCAGAGTCACAGCTATGCTGTTCTCTCTAGATTTATAGCAAATGGATAGCGTTGCATTAAGCGAGTGCAACATTAAACTCGAGCCTTGTGCCAGCTAATGCTTATATTACACTGGCGGAAACCGTGCACTCATCTTAAAACAGCTATTATGATAACCATTTTATTGTGAAAATAAACATCAAAGTAACTGGATTGTACATAATAAAGATCGTGCATAGATGCAGGGCACAACTAAATGTACATGCAATCTAACCAACAACATACTGGTTAGTTACATCCTTGTTCTACTTAAAAGCGTGGGTGCTGCCACAATAGCATAGCTGAGGTTGCTGGGTTGGGACGACAGCCCAATTAGCTGTGTGCATTGTCCACCTGCAGATCACTGCTCAAATCAGCCTGCATCCCTATGGCATGTTGAAGAATCAAGTGTCTGGACTCTATTCAGCCTGCTAAGAAAAAAAGCAAGCATCTGGTTGTAATACATTATTCTCTGCAAAAAGCCAGACTACGTTTAAAAACTTGTAAATGCTTTCCAGACCAAAAGGTACACATGAAAGCCTGTAAAGTACCTCAAGGGTATGTTGGCTATGCATGACTACCTAGGCAATAGCATTTGTCGGCCAAGCATTGTGGTACAAAAGTGAAAATACACAGAGAGCACGGGAAAAACTGCAAAAAAATGTGGAGTGCCGGTGGTTTTCTTTGTGAACTTTGGACCAGGTAAATTACTGGCGAATTCAGTGAGTGGCCCCCGCTCCTTTTTTTTTTCTGAAATGAGAAAACATCCCTACGTTAACTATCTCCAGACCCCTTGATGTCTACAAGAAGAAGAAAAAAAAATCAAACTTATAACACTGACTTTAGACTGCTGTTTGTGTCAGGGCAAAAAGGGCTCCAAGCTGCAATCCTAAAGAGACTGTAATTTGATGTATTGCACACAGGTAAAAACCAAGCAAATAAATTTCTCAAGCTGAACACCTCATATTAAAAGAAGCTGTGTTTGCTATAAATATTTGCATGAAAAATGGTGCAACGTGAGTTTATGTAAATACACTCTGACCCTCCTGGCGGGTTCAAATCTATACTCAGTGCTTGGCTTCATGCATGCCTGTGCCAAAGCACAAACTAGCACATGTGCTATATTTAAAACGTGCAATTAATTGTGAAACAGCCAACAAGCAAGCACCTCTGGGGAGAGAAGAATCACTCTTTCACACTTGCAACAACTACCTATTATCAAGTCATAAAAAAAAGAGTCTGACAGGGTAATGTAATCTTCATTACTGCTTTGCTTATTCCTTTTTCTTTACAGGGTTGCCTTACAAGTGTGATCATGTGTCTGAATATAAATTAGGAAATGCCAGCTAGCTTGATAAGGGCTACTTCCAGGTTGTAAGAAGTTCAACACTGCCTGAAAGTCAATTTCAAAGAGGAATAGGCTTAAAAGTGACATCATGGTAGAGGAATTTACTGTAGGTCACTGGGCTTCTACTTTGTCTTCTGCTGCTGCTCATAAAGGTCTTGGTGACTCCAGGAACCATATTATTGTCTTTTCAGCCAGGCCGATGTAGTATGCGGTTTCTTTTTTTTCACAGCAACTATCTTGACATGAAATAAGAGATAAACGCAGGTGTTACTAATCACATTAATTACACCTCTGATCCTTCGCTAATGTGATTAGCAACACCTGTATTAACCTGCTATTTCGAAATAGCTGCTATGGCAAAACTTTTTACTGCCGAATCTATCTGAAATCTCTCTGTAGATGCAAATACTTTTTAGAGAATGCCAATAACTACACAGCTGGGGGGCTTAAAAGTTGCGACTGTAATAAATCCATTAGTAGTGAAATGAGTGTAACCTGCTACTTATTGGAAGAACGAGTTCAACATTTGCCTCTGGTTTTAGTAACCTCACGATCAGAGATGCACAACTAGGAGAACTTAACCTTATCTACTTCCTCTGCTTGCTGTGATAATGCAGCCTGTGAGATGTGCGCATTTCTCTGCGGGTTAGCCACGCATTACACGGTAACAAGCAAAGGGGAAAAAAGGCAACCGTCGCCGCAAAGAGAACAAACAGCCACAACGATTTGTCTGCGCTGGGAAACGGGAATTGCCGTGTTATATTGCGAGGGGGTGTGTGCAAAAGCGTGGTTTGAAAGGCTCAAATGTAAACTAAAATGGATGGCGAGCTAACGCTAGCTGCCCATATTTATGCACCATACGCTTCTTGCTAACAACACCATACCACCACGTAGTAATAAAACACACAAACTCACGCAAGAACTGCTACAAATTAGCCCCCCTTTAGCTTATGTCATCGAACACTAACACGCATAAAGACGTGCTTGCTAGACGTCGTTTTTAGCGGAAAAAAAGCGGGGTACTGCGCATTATCACACGCGTGTTTATTCTGAGAACCGTTATACGCACGCACACGGACTCAATGATAAAGAGCAAAGGTTACAAGTGCACCGGGACTCACCCATAGCTCTGTCCCCCAGCTCATGGTTTCAGTGTGATGTCCTAGGAATAATCCACAGCTTGTACGAGGTCTTTCCAACACACACAGCGGCGATAGCAGACGTGATTTTTGCCTCTGTGGTATTCGCCTGTCAACGCTGAGAAGAAAAAAAACGCTCCTCTCCTTGTAGGTGTTTTTTTTTTCACACTCTCATCCTCTCTGACACAAGATGGCCAAGAGCTGCAGCATCTTCAAACAGGATAGTCTCGCTGAATGCAGCGCGCGGGCACCAGCGCCAATGACAGCTGCTCCTGCGCGCGCACAGGCGAGAAGAAAAAAAAACGCCTGGTGGGGGGTGTCACTGCGGGGTTGTCCAAAAAAGCCTTCACCGATATCTCTGCTCGCTCACTCTCTTCGCTGTGTCATTGCACTGCTGAAAAGCCCGTTTAGAAATGCTATATGAACGCAGGGGGGTGGTGTGAAAAGGGTCGCCACCCTTGGCAGATGTTGCATTGAATAGTCCCAGAGGGTTTCGGAGTAACTTCTGGCCAACAAACCCTACTTTCTCTCTCGTCTTTTGTCATGGTTCCCCCCACCCCTTGTCTGATGAGCCATGGCGATCACGCATGACGCCGACAACGCCTTTAATGTAACATGTACCTCACAAGATCCACAATGTTTCATATTTATAGGTTATTTATAGGTTTGTATCTACTTAAAACTTTGCGTACCGACACGTGGCCGTTGTTTGCGTCATCTAGCGCAATTATACATAAAACTACTTAGGGTAGCTAAACTAGTTTAGTTCTCAAATAAAAAGCATCTTATGGTTGCTCCTTCTTGTTCAAATGATATTTTTATTTTCCCTATATTATACGCTAATTAAGTATAAATATAACTATATGTTACAAATAGGGAATTATGTTCATATTCAACATATCATCCAGGCGTAAACATTGATCTAATCAGACACCTGTAATGGCCATCACATTTATTGTGATGATTTATATCGATCGTTTTTATTAGAAAACTTTTCAGTCCTATTCACTCACTATGCTTTCCTCCGTTACTATAGCAACACCGCCATCTGTTGGCAGAAAACAGAGACACACCAGTCCAGCCACCGTGCGTATAAACACAGATAAAAGAAAACAGAAAAGCACTACAAAAAGAGAACAGGGTTTGTGATGCCTGGATTAAAATACTCATAAGGATCAAATGATTTTGAAATAGTTTTTGGGGACTTTGGATGAAACAAGCCGTGCCTGATTTTTTACCTTTGCGCTTGTTAAATTGGAAATGTTACCTCATGTCAAGCTCCATATTTATATTCTTGGACTATATCACTGTACATCAACATATAATAAACGTTCTCCAGAGCACAACACAAAATAATTTCAATCAAAACATTTTATTATTTTAGATCAGGGGTCACCAACATAGTGCCCACGGCTACAAGGACCAAGAGTCACCAGCGGCCTGTTCTAAAAATAGCTCACCATAGCGCCACTTAGCAGTGAGCTGCATCTAATATTTTTGTTGCTATTCTTTTTTTTAAAATCACACTTGCATTGGTGTAAATTTGAAAATGATTTTTTTTTTTTAAACAACAACAACAACAAGTGTTTCATTTTAGATCAGGGCTTCACGGCAACGGTTGCCGTAGAGACCAGCTAGCTGTCAGTAAAGAGAACGAGATGATGAAAACATCGTGCAATCCAAAGGCGAAGACACCTCGCTGCTGGAGGACACTGAGTCGACACTTGACCTTGCATTTTTAACGGACATTACTGGAAAACTGGACCATTTGAACTGTGAGCTGCAAGGCAAAGGTAAGATTGTTGCTGACATGATACAAGTCCAGATGAACATTTTCTCTGTGCATTTATAGAGAAAAAAGGTACTGCACTTTGAACAGCACGCAATGCCAGGGTCCCCACTAACATACAAAGAAAGCAATATCAGATGTTCTCAGTGGCAACATGGCAGTGTCATGTTAAAGCTGGCTTTAATTATTGAAAAACAGATGTGTTCGTTAAATTTACTATATGATTTTTTTTTTTTTTTTTTTTAAATGCTGCAGATTTGGTGACAAGTTCAGTAAAATCAGAAACTTGATTTTTCTTTGTTACATAATTGATAATCTGTGCAAACATGGTGCAACGTAGTGCAGGATTTGGTAAAAAATTGTTAGTGGCAAGTGACAATGTTGTAAATGTGATCATTTGAAAATGTAAGTACTTGCAGAGAATTATAGAACTATAAAGTGTTGCATGTTTTTATTTATCTGTTTCCTACCTTGTTAAAACATATGGTGAGAAATCATTAACATAATCAGTGTCTTTACATAGATCATATCATTAATTATTAATGATAACATAGAGTTAAATATAATTGAGCAAATTTGTTATTTCAGAAGTGTGTATCAAACTAATAACCCTTCAAATTAATCAGTACCCAAGAAGTAGCTCTCAGTTTCAAAAGGGTTGGTGACCCCTATTTTGGATCATCCAAATTAAAATAATTGGGAATTAATTTTTGTGACATTGATAGTAGTGTCTTACAATTTGACATACATTATTATGAGGTCAGACTCAATCAGTGCTTCTGGCACCAGTCTGACTGTACTGTAAACTAATGAAAAATGTCTAAACTAATAAACTCCATCTGTAGTTCTGTTTGAACATTTTGTACAGACTCCTGACATTGTTTCAATGGTTCTAAAGTTTAGATGGACACTGTTACAACTGCCCCCTAAATAAGTAAGGCTTATATATAAAAAAAAACCCAGCACGCCCCTGCGGGCGGTTTATCCTTCAAGCTCGGGTCCTCTACCAGAGGCCTGGGAGCTTGAGGGTCCTGCGCAGTATCTTAGCTGTTCCCAGGACTGCGCTCTTCTGGACAGAGATCTCCGATGTTGTTCCCGGGATCTGCTGGAGCCACTCGCCTAGCTTGGGAGTCACCGCACCTAGTGCTCCGATTACCACGGGGACCACCGTTACCTTCACCCTCCACATCCTCTCGAGCTCTTCTCTGAGCCCTTGGTATTTCTCCAGCTTCTCGTGTTCCTTCTTCCTGATATTGCTGTCATTCGGAACCGCTACATCGATCACTACAGCCGTCTTCTTCTGTTTGTCTACCACCACTATGTCCGGTTGGTTAGCCATCACCATTTTGTCCGTCTGCATCTGGAAGTCCCACAGGACTTCCAGATATATATATATATATATATATATATATATATATATATATATATATATATATATAAAATCTCTGCTTTTCATCAGTCTTAATAATGCATATTATGCATGTGTTTCTCTTGTATTAAACATCTGCTGAAATTCTGGCCGGTTACATAAGGGAAACAACTCTGTGTTACTTGTCTATTCCTTTCTTTATTGAGTGAAACAAACCACGAGATCATGACAGATACTGGTAATAATGTAAAACATAAATGTGCTGCCCCATTACACATGCAGTGATCACCCGTTTGTTGCTTTTATTCTAAAGATGAATTATTCTTGAATGAAGACATTGATTTGAGACAAGAAAAAATATGGTTGATTGTGTTTATTGTTAGTTAAGAAAAGTTAAGTGAGGGTGAAAAAAGAAAAGAAAAAGGATGAAGAAGGCAGGGGAGAAAGAAAAAATGGAGAGTGATGGAGAGTTGGTAGGAGAGAAAGGGAGAAGAGATGAAAATAAAGGGATAGAAAGGAGGAAAGAGACAGAGGAGAGAAAACCCCAACAATCCCCTCTGAGCAAGCACTAGGCGACTGTGGTTAGGAAAAACTCCCTATAAGGAAGAAACCTATTGCAGAACCAGGCTCAGTGAGGATCATCTGCCTTGACTAGTTGGGGGGTAAGGGGGAAAAAAGAAAGAAAAAGGATGAAGAGGAGAGGGGAGAAAGAAAAAATGGGGAGTGATGGAGAGTTGGTAGGGGAGAAAGGGAGAAGAGATGAAAATAAAGGGATAGAAAGGAGGAAAGAGACAGAGGAGAGAAAACCCCAACAATCCCGTCTGAGCAAGCACTAGGCGACTGTGGTTAGGAAAAACTCCCTTTTAAAAGGAAGAAACCTATTGCAGAACCAGGCTCAGTGAGGGTCATCTGCCTTGACTAGTTGGGGGGTAAGGGGGAAAAAAGAAAAGAAAAAGGATGAAGAGGAGAGGGGAGAAAGAAAAAACGGGGAGTGATGGAGAGTTGGTAGGGGAGAAAGGGAGAGAAGGGAGGTAGAAGGGTGAGGAGATAGAAAAGAGGTGGATGAAGAGGAGGCTATCTCCATTTCATTGTCTTTGCACGTGAAGTTGTTATTAAGTTCTGTTTTTCCTGAGCATTTCATTTTTTTTGCATTTTAAGTTGTTATTAAGTCTCTCGAGCTCTGCGTTTTTCCTGAGCATTTCCTTGTTTCTGCATTTTAAGTTCTTATTAACTTTCTCGAGCTCTGTGTTTTTCCTCAGCATTTCATTGTTTTGGTATTTTAAGTTCTTAAGAAGTTTCTCGAGCTCCGTGTTCTTTCTCAGCATTTCCTTGTTTCTGCATTTTAAGTTGTAATTAAGTTTCTCGAGCTCTGTGTTTTTCCTGGGCGTTTCATTGGTTTTGTATTTTAGGTTCTGATTAAGTTTCTTGAGCTCAGTGTTTTCCCTAAGCATTTTGTTGTTTTTGCACTTTAAATTCTTATTAATTTCCTTGAGTTCTGTGTTTTCCTTGAGCATATCATAGTTTTTGCACTTTAGGTTCTTATTCGTTTCCTCGAGTTCTATGTTTTCCTTGAGCATTTTAGTGTTTTTGTATTTTAAGTTGTTATTAAGTTCCTTGAGCACTGTGTTCTTTCTCAGGATTTCATCGTTTTTGTATTTTAAGTTCTTATTAATTTCCTCAAGCTCTGTGTTTTCCCTGAGCATTTTCTTGTTTTTGTACTTTAAGTTCTTATTAAGTTCCTCGAGTTCTGTGTTTTCCCTGAGCATTTTCTTGTTTTTGTACTTTAAGTTCTTATTAAGTTCCTCGAGTTCTGTGTTTTCCCTGAGCATTTTCTTGCTTTTGTATTTTACGTTGTTATTAAGTTCCTCGAGTTCTGTGTTCTTTTTTAGGATTTCACTGTATTTGTATTTTAAGTTGTTATTATGTTCCTTGAGCACTGTGTTCTTTCTCAGGATTTCATCGTTTTTGTATTTTAATCTGTTATTAAGTTCCTCAAGCTCTGTGTTCTTTCTTAGCATTTCAATCAAAGTAGACTGCATGCCTGAGCATTGTTTTTTCAGTTTTTCCCTTTCTCCTTCTAGTTCCATGATTTTCTCCTTCATTTCATTAGAACATCCGTGTAGTTGTAGATTTTTCCTTTCTAAGTCTTGGAGAATAAGTTGTGTCTTTTTGTGCATTTTTTCCTGTTGCTGTTTCTCCTGAAGAAACTCTTTGTTTTTCTCCAGGGCTTCATCAAGTTTTACTTGAAGCTGCAGATTCTTGTTCTCAGTGTCTTGGAGATTCTCATAGAGCTCCTGATTAATAGCTTCTGTTTGTTGAAGCTGGTGGGACATTTTTCTTAACTGGTCGCAGTTCTGCTTGTTTGTTGTCATCAGGCTTACAATATGCTGCGGATCTTCAATAAAGATTATTTCCCAGCCCTTATTTTCAATATCTACGTTGGGCTGGTTTTGTGTCTTTTTATTTTCTTCGTCTTGTTGGTTCATGAGACTTTCATCGTGAACCATTTCTGCATTTCTGTGCAGTGCTTCGTTAAGCTTTACTTGCAAGACTTTATTTTGTTTCTTCATGTTCTGAAGTTTACATTCCATTTTTTTCTCCTTTCTTTCCTTTTGTTTTTTCTCTTGAAGCAACTCTTTGTTTTTTTCCTGGGCTTCATCAAGTTGTACTCCCATCTCCTGGTTCTTTCTCTTAGTGTCTTGGAGATTCTCATAGAGCTCCTCATTAATATCTTCTGATTCTTCAAGCTGGTGGGACATTTTTCTTAATTCAGCACAGTTGTGCTTGTTTCTTGTCGCCAGGTTAAGAATCTTCTCCTTTGCTTGCTTAAACATTATTTCCCAGCCCTTATTTATATTATCCACATTGGGCTGCCTTCGCTTTTCATTTTCTTCTTCTCGTTGGTTCTTGACAAATTCATTATGCCTTTCTTCCAACTGTTTATTTAGGGCCTCCATGTGTCTGCACTTCCTTACAAGCTGAATTTTCTCTGCTTTGATTTGTTTAATCATGTTGTCTAGAGTTTGGTTTTCCTGCCTACTTTCAGCTAA
The DNA here is from genome assembly GCF_001858045.2 of Oreochromis niloticus. NCBI lineage: Eukaryota > Metazoa > Chordata > Actinopteri > Cichliformes > Cichlidae > Oreochromis > Oreochromis niloticus. Next base: position 14,474,362 of record NC_031972.2, on the reverse strand, counting down.
TGCCTTTTTGATAGATAAAACATCATCTGGGGCATTTTTCTGGGCACCCTCGAGCAGAGGGCCAACGTAAGTTTCTTGGTTTTTGCTGTGTTTTCTCTGAGACATGTTGTAATCTTAACAAAATGTTTCTCAGGCGTATGTTTGAATGCTACTATCACGACTGCTGCGAATAACCTGACTAAAGTTTGTAGTTCTCACCCTTATTTATGCCTTTCGGATCAAAGGCATATATGTGCCTTTGATCTGAATGGATCAGATGCCTTTGATCTTAGATTACGTCAGAGATTCCCAAACTGTGGGGCCCGCCCCCTAGGGGGGCGCAGAGCCATTGCAGGGGGCGGGGGCGCGGTATGAAAAGAAAAAAGAAAAAAAGAGCGCTTGGACACTGTGGACAGGTTTTTGCAACACGTTCTCACTCCCAACTCGTCAAATGTGTGACGCATGGTCAGGCTCCCTCTGCTTCACTTATCGACGCGCAGGGTACCCCCCTCGCGTCGAGAATTGACGTGCAGGGTCCTCCTATTCAATACTATAGCGCTCCCTAAACGTTGTTTATTGACGACAAGAGATTGCCGCGGAAGAGCCTGTTGTCCGTATATTTATATATTTCCGAAATCACATTGTAGTGACATGTACTGAACACAATATATTATATAATGTAAACAACTACCTGAGAAACATCAGATACAGCAGATAAATTAATTATAGGCCATTACTTTTGTATCGTTTATTGCATTTATGGAGGGAGAGGTGTATGCTGGGTAATGGCACAGCTAGCGACCGGGTGACCCGCTTCGGATGTTCAGTCCATCAGGCGTTATTAGCATAAATCAGTCCCATAGATATGGGCCATCTCCACCTGCTAGATTGTTCAGAAGGTTGTTATCATCCATCCAGATGGAGGATCACTAACTGGAGCGTGGGAAGACTCCAGAATCCACTCTGGCTGGAATCCGGTGGATACAGCAGTGTTACAGGTAAGGCCATTTAAACGGACGGCATTTATAAAATGACTATTAAAAGTCAGCGAGTGTCAATAATGTTAATGTGGTTATGTTAGTAATACAGTGAGTGCTAATATAACAGCTTTAAGATGCATTTGTAGATATTATTACGTGTTTTACCGTCTTTATGGTGCTAGCTTAAAGTTACGGTGTAAACGTTAGCTTATATTGTAGTAAAGCTGTTACTGTTTAAACGATGTTGGGACAGAAATATTAGCTTCTGTCATGACTGATGAAGTTACTAGTTAATAAAGTTTCCAGTAAAGTGATTAATCGCAGCCACAGATTGACAGTAAATATCTCGATTAGCTTCAATGCATCTGTTATAAATATGTGCAAGTTTCAGTGCTTCGTTTAAACTGTATGATACTTATACTGACCCAGGGTCAGTGTAAAATACAATCCTAGCTGTGTGAACAAAGCCTGGCTCCTTTAATCCTGCATGACAAACCTCAGGATGCAGGTTATTATTACTCTTTCCTGCTGGCACACCTGTCACACCTGAGAGTCAGCTAGAAACTTACAGTGACGTGGACATCATGCAAAGACTGCCAGACTCTGTAATACTGTAAATGATCAGTGACTCAGGTTAACACTAAACTTTAAACAGTCCCTCTGTGTCTCTGTGTGCTGAACATTTAGGATTAAGTCAGGCTGCATCAGCTGAATGTGTTATATGTAATTATCAGTATTTTTTAATTCAGGTGTGGGGAAAGATTACAGTGAAGAGATGTACCAGATTAATCCCTGGCCAAAGGTATCGTACTTAAATCAGACTACTGATCCAGCCACATCAGCCTTTTGTGAGGTCTGTTTAAAGTAGACTTAAAATGAACTGCAGGTTCCTGAGAGGTGGACTGTGAGCACAGAAACACATGTTCATACATACAGCTGCAGCAAGCTTACATTAATTTTAAATCGATTTGTTACTCTGATGTCTGTCTCTCTGTTAGTCCTCTGACAGACTGGTACCTGTCCAGGTGTGCTCTACCTATGACTACTGGGACAGGCTCTAATAGAAAGTTTCTATTATTGTCATTTAAGGTATTTAAGTGCTTATGCATATGCTTAGTTGTGACACTGTTATACTGTTCAGTGAAAGTTTCTAAAACTAGATGAACTTACTTCAGCATCAGCAGTTTGAGAAAACAACTCCCTTTACAGGTGCTGATAAGGCCAAGGGCACAAAACAGCTTAACCATTGATCTGTTAGGTTTCATAGCGAGACATGTGAAGTGTGGTATGATCAGTTTGTAACTTCCTCCCTCTTTCTTGGAATGCAAAGAGGAGTGTGAGCACCACTTCTGTGGCAGAGCTGACATGACTGTGAACTTAGATGTTTGATGTGTGTTGGCTCTCCTGCACGCAGTAATAAATAGCTTGATCACAGCAGATTTTATTTACAAAATTCCACAACACCCCCCCACCCTCCAACTGTGAACCTGAATTGAATATTCAGAAGAAAATGAATGGATAGACTGACATTTGTTTAAATACTTCTAGAAATCTGAGCTGTTGGTGTGGTAATAATATTAGAGCTAGCAATCTTTCCTACTGAATCTCTACTATGAGTCATGTTACCTGAGATTAATTCTATGTTTACCTGACAGCCTGGAGAAATGTGCTGTGTGAAGGATGTAAATGAAATCAGATCTTAACTGCTTACATTTAAGGAGCCTGGTCATATTTAATTGTAATATGAACCAATGATTTTCTGATTGCTGATTCCAAGAGAGTCTTTGTGGAAATCCTGTTTGGCTTTTTGTCATTTTAATTCTCTTTTCCGTTTGCCAGAACAGTTCTCCACAGTCACTGTCCACATGGGTCAGTGGGACCAAGAAGCACTCTGCTAATGTGTGGACTCTGACCAGCAACATCCAGCAAGACCCAGGCAGCGTTTTCTATCTCCCAGCTGGAGTTTTTTGTTTGTGACGGGAGAGTCAGATTTTTGTTGAGGCTGGAGGAACAGCCTCACACTTGCAGAGGTAAGTCAATTTGTAGAGATCCCTCCCACCCTGGCTTTTATGTGGCAGATTTCATATCTGAAACAGTAATATTTCAGTGACTGCTGCTTATATCACAGGTTAATACATGCTACTGATCCCTGATGGGAGAATCTTCACCTCTGCCAACAAAGAAGCCTGGTGGATATTTGTTTACAGACTGATGATGGGACATCATGCTGTGCATCTTCAATGTTTGTCTCTTGCTTATTATTGATACACAGTAATGTGAAGTATGCTTATATCTAGTATAACTGGACCAACCTGGTGCTCTTCATTTATGGAGGCTGTTGAGTCTGAAAGTTGGATGTTGTGTATCTCGTGTTCTCTGGGCTTTGTTGTCCTCAGTCTTTTTGCAGGATCAGAAAACAAAACCAGGAGGCGCGTAAATGTTTCTTCTCCAATTGGATGATGATAAGACTGTGACACGGGATGCCACCTTTAGTCTTGTGATGAAGCAAAGCTCAGGAAGAAGTGTGATTAAATGGTACCCACATGTGTGCTGCTGAGAAGGATGTACAGGGGCACCTGCAGCCAAATCCAAGCCGCCTCAGGTTAGTTGTAGTTGCAGAATGCTTTAGGACTGAGACAGCTGAGGCATCAAATGTTTGATTAAACGGATGAAAAAGAGAAGTTTCTTCCCTGTAATTATCATTTTTTAAAATCTGTAGCAACTTCAGGTCTGTCAGCGTGCTGAGGTCAGAGAAACAAGAAAAGCAGCTTGACACTTTAGAGTGTTGTTTACAGTTTTCTGTCATCATGATCTCCCCTGAAGTTTATCAAGCATTAAGTCCACAATACTGTAATGATGATTCTGACTTTGGTCATGGTTGCATAATATTTTAATAATATACAATTATTTTTTGTAATTCATATTTTTTATGTTAATCAAAAATTTACTTTGTGAAATTTGTATTTGAGAATGAAGAATGTGACAATATATTTTGGTTCAATATTTAATTCATTCAGATGCAATTGTTAAATGAAAGAAAAAGAAAAATATATTCTAATTTAGCAAACTAATTTATCAAATATATATATATTACTTTTAATACATTAATTTCACACCTGTATTGACAATACTATATTGTATTCATACAGAATCAGTATGGTATCATTGTCTGTCTGTTCACTGATTGCTGAAACTAAGAGCTACTTTGATCTATTTAGATCTAATGTATCCAAAGTTGAGCTCTAATGTTTCTTCACCCTTGTGTGTGTGATATCTGATTTCCTACATGCTGGCAGAGCAGAGCGGCCGTTTGTGCTCACAGATGGTGACGTTGTGGAGACGGTGGTGTTTCCTCAGAAGAACTAGCAGAGTCACAAAGGGCACGAGTCCTTCTCACCACCTTGACTTGCTGACTGATGCTCGTCTGCACTGCACAGAGGAAATCAACTAACAGAGGTTTGTCCAGTGCAGTGTTATGAAATGTATATTTGTTTTATGCTTACAGATATGTTTTTCTTGACAGAGGGGCTCTGCAGAGGTTAGACAAAGCAGAGAAAATATGTGCTTTACATTTTACTGTGATTTACTGGGATATTTGTTGCCTGATGTTTAGCAGGAATGGAGAAATGGAATCAAAGGGAGATGTTTTTGATGTTTTTGTAATGATGTAAGTAAACCTTCAATATTATTTATTTGCTTGGTTATATTAGGAGTGTTTCTGAGTGAGGGAGAGAGGAGTCATCATCCAGGTAAAGTGACGTGGATCAGTGGATACACTTGTCTCCCCTTTAAAGAAGATACTCTTAGAGAGAGACGATCCGAGTCATCCTTAAATGTTAGTGCTTTCAAATACACAAACATTTTTAAAGGACAAAAATGAACATCCAACTTTGACTGTAACACAAAATAAATCTTTGCATGTGTGTTTTCAAACTCTCAGATGGGAAGGATATCAATCTTGGACTGTCTAACCTGCAGGAGCAGCACTGAATAACCACCACACATGAGCATGTTCCTGCAACTTTGCAGCTTTGCTTTTGGTAAGTAGAGCTATCTAACTACAGTAACTCTAAACACATGCCATCCATTTCTAACGGCCTGGTTACTTCCTGTTAGAGATGGCACGATACCACTTTTTTATGTCCGATACCGATATCATAAATTTGGATATCTGCCGATACCGATATGAATCCGATATAGTGTGTTTTTTAATCAATAAAATTTTTTAATATCTTGCTGCATTTTGTATAAGTTCATACTCAAGTTTAAATAAACAACAACACTAAAGCTATTCTGTTATGCCTGCATGTAAAAAATACACTGCACCCAAAATATTTCATAGTTCAGCAAAACTGATCAATCTAATAAACTTGAACCTACTCCATCCTCCCTATTCTGGTATTTTAAAGACTACTTAGCAGAAATATTAAGCAACCTAACTAATAGGGTTGCAAACTCCCAGCAAAAAAAAAATGGGGAACCACCCCCCACCCTCCACCTCATGATGCTTAATCGATGTAATCAACTTCAATTTGATGCAGGGTGAAAAAAAATGCACAGAAACAAATTATTTTTCAAGAATAATTAAATAGATTCAACATCTTTCTTCAACAGAATTGCAGACTGCACAGATGGTATCTTCCCAAAGGAAAAAGTACTATAGCTTACTAGGGTATATTAGACTTAACAGTTACTATATACAGTAATGGACTTCTATACATTTTACATCAGATTAAAACTTTGGGTGTAAGATTCAGATAATTATTTATTAAAAGCGAGACATTTTAAATGAGAATAAGAAAGAAAAGTATGTCTTTGTGCCCCCTTTTCCCTGTTCATGCCCTATCGGCCCCCCTGGCTAAACTTTGCTAGATCCGCCCCTGCACAGTTACCAGCCGTCAGCTACGTAGAAAAGGATCCTGGTCTAGAAAGTAATATTAAATAAATTCTAACAACAGCTTATCAAGGTGAAAGGTGCTGCTGTTGTTCCGCCGCTGGTTTCCTCTTTCTGGTGCAAAGTGGACCAAAAACAAAGAAGAGAGACGGTCTCGCCACAGTAAAGCCGATCAGCTGATCATTGATCAGTTTCACGATTGAAGTAGCCGCAGGAAGGTGAGGGAGAGAGAGGCAGTCGCTCCATATATCGGTTGTTAAGCTTAACGTGGGAATGCTTTACAAACATTCAGAGATGAACTTACACACTTGCTTTACTTCTCTCTGGGATAACTTCCTCGGAGATGAAATGCTGGATTGCTAGCGAGGCTACAAATACACACAGCCGCTCTATCACATGACGCACACTGCTCCGACATGCTACGGTTATGAGGCGAGTTACGCCGTGTGGCAAGTTTTGTGAGGTGTTGTTTTTATATTTACTGGATCGGATTACATTTTTTTATTTCTCGCCAATATCCGATCCAGTAATTTAGGTCAGTATCGGACCGATACCGATACGTAATATCGGATCGGTCCATCTCTACTTCCTGTCAGTTATTTTAGAAACCATGTGGTCACCTGACCTAACACTGTTTCTTCTTCTTCCCCTAATGTTGAAGTGTCAAATGTCAACCAGCTGGAGAGGAAACTACACCAGTGTACTGGGATGTTTCAGCAACACGTGCCAGATGCTGTTCCTTCATGGTGACATCACCAGAGACAGCCCTGCCCACCTCAGGACCTCGCCATTGATCATGATGATTATAATGATGACAGTGAGCGGAACTAAGACTGTAAAAATCCATGACCAGAATGTTTAGATGCTTTCTAATTATTAATGAATACTAAGAGGCTCTTTCTGTGTTTTGTCTGTTTTGGTTTTTTTACCTCATTTGTTACTAACAAAGTTCAACAAACTCACACAGTTTACATTCTGTATGCTTCCATCTTTACCAGCCACACTCTTAACTGCAATTAGGAAAACAAACCGTAGAAATCGTTGCTTTTCTCTCTTGTAATTGATGATAATTCAGTGAATATACTGCGCTGCTTCCTTTTGTTTCGTCTCACATTGCTTTAAGTTTTTCAGTGTTCAGTTATTTTTTACTGTTGTTTGAATTCTCTGTATGTTTGACCCTGTAGACTGTTTAATGGACTGCTTGTCTTCCTGTTTGTAACCGACGCCTGTTTTTGACTAAAGATTTGGATTTCTGACTTTAACACAGCCTCTGTGTGTCCTCCCTTTGTGTCCTCTTCCTCTGTGAATGTGTTGCATGTGTCACAGATTCATTTATTAACAGCTTTCCCACAGTCAGTTGCATCAGCATTCATTCACAGCACATTGCAGAAGGATTCAGATCAATACAGTGATCTTATAGTCAGAATTATCCTGACAGACTGCCACTGTAAATTATCTTTCATCAGGTCAATTTTAAAGTTCAGTATTTCAAAGCAGGCGTTATGAAGAATCATACTGGCATTAGGACTGTACCAATATGTACTTACAAAGTCAAAGTTTTTTTAATTATGCTAGAATATTGGAAGACAATCAACTTTTAGTGTTTTCTGCATATTAATTATACTGAAATAGAGATGGTGACCATAACTGTACAGAAGCACTAAACAACTGACAATCTAACAGACATTATTGGCCTGAGCCGTCATGCACGGTGAGTCTGATCCTGTGCTGTGAGAGTCTGACAAGCATGTTTCTGGTCAGTTTGGAAGAAATAATATCACAGTGTTGATCTTTTTTTAATATTCCTTCTCTTTTACAACATAAACTGTGATCAAAGCTACTTATGTTCACAGCATGTAATAATAGTGACAGTCCAGGGCATTGTGGTCTGTTGAGCTAGGGTTAGGGTTAGGAATTCAGACATATGTAATCAATATTACTCTTGCTGGAACAAACGCCTAGTAATTTGTATTATAATTCATGAAATATTCAAATTCAGTATCAGTCATTTTATATTATAACCATGTATCCACCCAGGCTCATGGTGAGGCAGGGCTCTGTCCTGGGATGCTTGAGTGAAAGGTAATGTACACCCTGACCAGGTATCCAGTCTGTCACAGTTGTTTTCAATATTTGGTTCTAAAATATGAGTGAAAACAAAAATCCAACTAGGATTCTTGGGTATGATGGATGAAGTCTTAAATTAAAGAACAAAACGGGGTTTGAGTTCGAGTTACGGCAGACTGGCGCTACTTCTAAATGGAACGCAGCCTTCCTACGGCGGACAGCTAATAACAGGAATCGGACGCGCGGTCCACCCTAGTCCACAGCAACCACCATAGCAACCGCCTAGCATGTCTTTAAAAACATATTCTGTCTTCATAACTATCAAAAACGTGAAATGATTTGCAAAGCGTGAAAGTGTTGCAGAGAGCTATGGCGGTATCTTTGGAAGCTGTTTACATAGCTAATAATATACGATGTAACCATGGAGACAGTCAGTCACGTGAGCTAGCGGTGCATGTTTACTACAGTGAATGAGGTGATTGCGTGCACAGCGTCCACACGCTGCAGAGGGTAAAGACATTACTTCAATATTGTTTTATATTTATATATATTTGCCTTCTGTTGACCATCACCTCAGGTTCACCATTACAGTTTCAGCATACAAATGCACACTGTCTAAATGTGAACACGTTCAAAAAAATCATGTCTCAGAAATAAGCACAGCTGTTCATGTTTGTCATTATAGTTTTATTTGTAAGAAAATTGTGAACTTCATATTGTGTATCAAGTCAAAGAACATTTGACAAGTCTGAGTCATTCCTTTGCCCTATGAGAGCTGGAATAAATATATATCCTGACAGTTACAGTTGAAACAGTAGAGACAGGTAGAAATGGGATCAGATTAATCTTTGCTTAGTCAGATACATCCTGTGTTCAGTCCATCATATTAAAAAACAAACAATAGCACGATCCATGTGATTTTGCATCCATTTCCAAATCGTAGTCAAGCAGCCCAGTCTCATACATAGGTAACAGAAATGTCTCTAATGTAGACGTGTACAGTGTAGTGTAAGCATTAAAAGATCATAAAGGAAACACTAACATTTATGTGAAACTAATTGTAATAAAAAATGAACAGGTGCTTTATAGATTTAAAAAGAAAGAATCTGAAAACAACACTTTTTTGGTCTAAGTGGTCAAAGTAGAAAACAGAACTGATGTTCAAGAACAAACCGTAGCTGCACTAATATTACACATCTCCATTGTTGTGGTGAACAATGTTGCTTTTAAAACCACATGCAGTGTGTGACCATGACTGTCCACCGAGACCATGAACGCCACTTCGCTGAAGCATTCTTCTCCTTCTTCTTCTTCTTGCCATCAGAATGGAAGCAGACAGAGCACGAGCTGCTTTGATCTACTGAAAGGAAAAAGCAGAACATCTGAGCTGAAACCATTAAGATAGAAACAATCGTTCAATGCAGTGTCTCACGTAGCTTAGCCTGTTACAACTGTTGATACAAGCTAAATATAGTTAAAACACAGTGTCAGGGAACTCCAGTGTGGGAACTAGTGGCTTTAGGTTTGTAGTCATTTAACTTTCATCCATCCATCCATTTAATTCAGGAGGAAGAAATGTCAGGTTGGTGCAGGCTGGCATTTGCTCCCATGCTGTCTTTAACTAAATGACTTGGTTCACTTTATGGCTGGGCTGTATGTGGGGTTATATCATGTCATTTGGGCAGGAGTACCTGTCCCCTGTTAGGCTTAGAAAGTTTCTCCAAGGGTTTCTCCATAAGCAGAGCTTCTAACTCTTATAGCTTTTAGCACATCTGTAGCTGTGCAGGCTGACAGGTTTTTGGTGGCTCTTTTTACCCCACACTGGTTGTGAGTGTGTAAATAGCCCCACTAGTTCTTTTGGGTTGCAGTTTACTTGGGAGGAAGGGGTGGGTCTGCCAGGACTAGATGAATAACAATTATCTGGGATACATAAATTTCATAATGCATGCAGACATCTCTATCAATTAAACCTGGTCTGAGTGCTGCCATTTTTTACATTCAGTTATTTCTCTTAGAAATGTTGGATCTAAATAATGAATGTGTTACAGTTAAACTGAACTGGTCAGTGTAAATGGCTCATTGGGACAAAGAAACCTTTAAATTAAATACCATCACCTGACATCAAGTGTCAAACAATATCAAAGCTGTAAAAGCTGTTTACAGTCAGAATTTATAAAAACTATGATTGTAAATCAATTCAAACTAGTGAGCTTTTCTCTTTGTGCTGAATATCAACACTGTGACTTCTTAGGCTGTAAGCTTTACTTCAGCACAGTTGTAGAAGCCGTCACTCCAAATGTCTTTTGATAACAAGAAAAAAATACCTTTTCAGTACACGGCCTGAAGTTCTTCTCCAAACATCTTCTGCCATCGGCTTTGTCTGCTGGTTTGAAGACAATAAACCACAAAAAGATGATTTAGTCACTTTGTCTGCATCATGCAGCTCGAATGTGTCGTGTAACGATGTTGAATAGCCGCTGTTATCCCTCTGCTGTGTCTGTAGGATTGTACTGTACAGCATCTCATTCATATGTGAGGAATGCTCACATATCAAGCGCTTTGGGTGCCTTGAACAGCCCTATATAAATCCAATCCATTAATGCTAATGTAACACGATAACAGACGTCCGGTCTTACATCATTAAAATATAAAGGGCAGGAGATATTTAGATATTTATATTATATTTTATAGCTGACAGATATTACTAAATAGATAGAATTTACTAAATAGCTGGATGAACATGAAAAATATGTCCATAATCACAAATGACCATGAGAGCCAGTAGAATTAATTCAACTGGACACTCAAAAGATGTCCTTAAATGCTCTTTAAGTGGCAGAACAAACAAACAAACAAACAGTTAATCGCTTACTTGAGGTGAAATCTGCTCAGCTACTTTGAAAACAGCTTCTAACTGGTTCCTCCTTTAACAGGATGACTTCTCAGGGGTAAGGCCACGATGCAGTCCAGCGACCTTTATGGTTCTGCTTTGATTCACCAGGAACTATTAGGGAAACCTTTCAGCGCCTCCTGTGAAAGACACAGGCATAAACACAAACATTTATTAACATGTTCCACAGTGTTCCAGTTTGATTTTCTCATCCTGTGGACAACAACGTACAGAGATGCAGGTATATTGTTAACTTTTGTAAGGTTTCTTTACTGAACACATTCAGCTGCAGCTCCACTGTGATCCTGAACTGGATAAGCACTTAAGAAAATGTGTCAATAAATGGACAAACATCAACTTACTATATTTATCCAAACAGACTGGACCAATAATGCTTCACTGAGTTAGAGACTTTAACAGTCTCTTCTATGTAAGAATGTTTCGTGATAGACCTGCAAACTTGACAACAAAGGTTTTTCAGACTACATGTAGCTGTCCTCTATGTCAGCTCACACATTTACATTCATGTCACACTTATTTCTGCTTTCCCATTTTTATCATTATTACTTACATTTTGATTAGATACCTTGAGTTTGTAAATGATCAGATTACATAATTGGAATACAATTCAATACAATTCATGTATCCAATTCAAGGTCGTGGGAGGATGAAGCCTATCCCAGCTGATACAGGACAAAGACAGGCTGCCAGTTATCGCAGGGCTAAGACAATACGTGTAACAGAAAATCCACTTAAATGTTTGATATTTCTAATAGTAATCATAATTATGACTATTAATTAAAATATTATTTAAAGGTTTCTTTATAAATACATTTAGATTTTTTTTTATAACCCCTAGAATATAAACCTGAGCTGTTTCAGATTCTGACCTCTGACCTCAGTGACCAGGCTGTGTCCTCACTGCAGCTCCCTCTTCACACTGACAAATGAAACTTCTGTGGAAGAAAAATCTGGAATTTTTTTATTTCCAATCCACTTAAACTATTAAGGATTAAGCAAGAGTGCTCATCTTTGCTCTTCTGAAATCTGTGTTAAACAACAACAAACATAAATTAGTAACAAAAATACAGCTGAGTAGAAGCTTTACACACCACCAGCAGCCATAATGCTAAATTTTAATCTTCAAATGTTTCTGAGCGGTCTTCAACTTGCTTTTAACACAGAAAAGTACCACAGTCAATGCAGCCTGACTTAATCCTAAATGTTCAGCACACAGAGACACAGAGGGACTGTTTAAAGTTTAGTGTTAACCTGAGTCACTGATCATTTACGGTATTACAGAGTCTGGCAGTCTTTGCATGATTTTCCACGTCACTGTAAGTTTCTAGCTGACTCTCAGGTGTGACAGGTGTGCCAGCAGGAAAGAGTAATAATAACCTGCATCCTGAGGTTTGTCATGCAGGATTAAAGGAGCCAGGCTTTGTTCACACAGCTAGGATTGTATTTTACACTGACCCTGGGTCAGTATAAGTATCATACAGTTTAAACGAAGCACTGAAACTTGCACATATTTATAACAGATGCATTGAAGCTAATCGAGATATTTACTGTCAATCTGTGGCTGCGATTAATCACTTTACTGGAAACTTTATTAACTAGTAACTTCATCAGTCATGACAGAAGCTAATATTTCTGTCCCAACATCGTTTAAACAGTAACAGCTTTACTACAATATAAGCTAACGTTTACACCGTAACTTTAAGCTAGCACCATAAAGACGGTAAAACACGTAATAATATCTACAAATGCATCTTAAAGCTGTTATATTAGCACTCACTGTATTACTAACATAACCACATTAACATTATTGACACTCGCTGACTTTTAATAGTCATTTTATAAATGCCGTCCGTTTAAATGGCCTTACCTGTAACACTGCTGTATCCACCGGATTCCAGCCAGAGTGGATTCTGGAGTCTTCCCACGCTCCAGTTAGTGATCCTCCATCTGGATGGATGATAACAACCTTCTGAACAATCTAGCAGGTGGAGATGGCCCATATCTATGGGACTGATTTATGCTAATAACGCCTGATGGACTGAACATCCGAAGCGGGTCACCCGGTCGCTAGCTGTGCCATTACCCAGCATACACCTCTCCCTCCATAAATGCAATAAACGATACAAAAGTAATGGCCTATAATTAATTTATCTGCTGTATCTGATGTTTCTCAGGTAGTTGTTTACATTATATAATATATTGTGTTCAGTACATGTCACTACAATGTGATTTCGGAAATATATAAATATACGGACAACAGGCTCTTCCGCGGCAATCTCTTGTCGTCAATAAACAACGTTTAGGGAGCGCTATAGTATTGAATAGGAGGACCCTGCACGTCAATTCTCGACGCGAGGGGGGTACCCTGCGCGTCGATAAGTGAAGCAGAGGGAGCCTGACCATGCGTCACACATTTGACGAGTTGGGAGTGAGAACGTGTTGCAAAAACCTGTCCACAGTGTCCAAGCGCTCTTTTTTTTTTTTTTTTATATATGCCTTTGATCCGAAATGCATAAATAGGGGTGAGAACTACAAACTTTAGTCAGTTTATTCGCAGCAGTCGTGATAGTAGCATTCAAACATACGCCTGAGAAACATTTTGTTAAGATTACAACATGTCTCAGAGAAAACACAGCAAAAAACAAGAAACTTATGTTGGCCTTCTGCTCGAGGGTGCCCAGAAAAATGCCCCAGATGATGTTTTATCCATCAAAAAGGCATTAGCTGAAAGTAGGCAGGAAAACCAAACTCTGGACAACATGATTAAACAAATCAAAGCAGAGAAAATTCAGCTTGTAAGGAAGTGCAGACACATGGAGGCCCTAAATAAACAGTTGGAAGAAAGGCATAATGAATTTGTCAAGAACCAACGAGAACAAGAAAATGAAAAGCGAAGGCAGCCCAATGTGGATAATATAAATAAGGGCTGGGAAATAATGTTTAAGCAAGCAAAGGAGAAGATTTTTAACCTGGTGACAAGAAACAAGCACAACTGTGCTGAATTAAGAAAAATGTCCCACCAGCTTGAAGAATCAGAAGATATTAATGAGGAGCTCTATGAGAATCTCCAAGACACTAAGAAAAAGAACCAGGAGATGGGAGTACAACTTGATGAAGCCCAGGAAAAAAACAAAGAGTTTCTTCAGGAGAAACAGCAACAGGAAAAAATGCACAAAAAGACACAACTTATTCTCCAAGACTTAGAAAGGAAAAATCTACAACTAAATGGATGTTATAATGAAATGAAGGAGAAAATCATGAAACTAGAAGGAGAAAGGGAAAAACTGAAAAAACAATGCTCAGGCATGCAGTCTACTTTGATTGAAATGCTAAGAAAGAACTCAGAGCTTGAGGAAGATAATAACAACTTAAAATGCAAATGCAGTGAAATGCTAAGCAAGAACTCAGAGCTTGAGGAACTTAATAACAGATTAAAATACAAAAACGATGAAATCCTGAGAAAGAACACAGTGCTCGAGGAACATAATAAGAACTTAAAATACAAATACAGTGAAATCCTAAAAAAGAACACAGAACTCGAGGAACTTAATAACAACTTAAAATACAAAAACAAGAAAATGCTCAGGGAAAACACAGAGCTTGAGGAAATTAATAAGAACTTAAAATACAAAAACAACGAAATGCTGAGAAAGAACACAGTGCTCCAGGACCTTAATAACAACTTAAAATACAAAAACACTAAAATGCTCAGGGAAAACAGAGAACTCGAGGAAACGAATAAGAACCTAAAGTGCAAAAAGTATGATATGCTCAGGGAAAACAGAGAACTCGAGGAACTTAATAAGAACTTAAGCTACAAAAACAACAAAATGCTTAGGGAAAACACTGAGCTCAAGAAACTTAATCAGAACCTAAAATACAAAACCAATGAAACGCCCAGGAAAAACACAGAGCTCGAGAAACTTAATTACAACTTAAAATGCAAAAAAAATGAAATGCTCAGGAAAAACAGAACTTAATAACAACTTCACGTGCAAAGACAATGAAATGGAAATAGCCTCCTCTTCATCCACCTCTTTTCTTTTTTCCCCCTTACCCCCCAACTAGTCAAGGCGGATGACCCTCACTGAGCCTGGTTCTGCAATAGGTTTCTTCCTTTTAAAAGGGAGTTTTTCCTAACCACAGTCGCCTAGTGCTTGCTCAGAGGGGATTGTTGGGGTTTTCTCTCCTCTGTCTCTTTCCTCCTTTCTATCCCTTTATTTTCATCTCTTCTCCCTTTCTCTCCTACCACCTCTCCATCACTCTCCATTTTTTCTTTCTCCCCTGCCTTCTTCATCTTTTTTCTTTTCTTTTTTCACCCTCACTTAACTTTTCTTAACTAACAATAAACACAATCAACCATATTTTTTCTTGTCTCAAATCAATGTCTTCATTCAAGAATAATTCATCTTTAGAATAAAAGCAACAAACGGGTGATAACTGCATGTGTAGTGGGGCAGCACATTTATGTTTTACATTATTACCAGTATCTGTCATGATCTCGTGGTTTGTTTCACTCAATAAAGAAAGGAATAGACAAGTAACACAGAGTTGTTTCCCTTATGTAACCGGCCAGAATTTCAGCAGATGTTTAATACAAGAGAAACACATGCATAATATGCATTATTAAGACTGATGAAAAGCAGAGATTTTATAAATATATATATATATATATATATATATATATATTTAAGCCTTACTTATTTAGGGGGCAGTTGTAACAGTGTCCATCTAAACTTTAGAACCATTGAAACAATGTCAGGAGTCTGTACAAAATGTTCAAACAGAACTACAGATGGAGTTTATTAGTTTAGACATTTTTCATTAGTTTACAGTACAGTCAGACTGGTGCCAGAAGCACTGATTGAGTCTGACCTCATAATAACGTATGTCAAATTGTAAGACACTACTATCAATGTCACAAAAATTAATTCCCAATTATTTTAATTTGAATGATCCAAAATAGGGGTCACCAACCCTTTTGAAACTGAGAGCTACTTCTTGGGTACTGATTAATTTGAAGGGTTATTAGTTTGATACACACTTCTGAAATAACAAATTTGCTCAATTATATTTAACTCTATGTTATCATTAATAATTAATGATATGATCTATGTAAAGACACTGATTATGTTAATGATTTCTCACCATATGAACAATGTTTTAACAAGGTAGGAAACAGATAAATAAAAACATGCAACACTTTATAGTTCTATAATTCTCTGCAAGTACTTACATTTTCAAATGATCACATTTACAACATTGTCACTTGCCACTAACAATTTTTTACCAAATCCTGCACTACATTGCACCATGTTTGCACAGATTATCAATTATGTAACAAAGAAAAATCAAGTTTCTGATTTTACTGAACTTGTCACCAAATCTGCAGCATTTTTAAAAAAAAAAATCATATAGTAAATTTAACGAACACATCTGTTTTTCAATAATTAAAGCCAGCTTTAACATGACACTGCCATGTTGCCACTGAGAACATCTGATATTGCTTTCTTTGTATGTTAGTGGGGACCCTGGCATTCGGGGCTCCCACACAAACGCAAAGCAGGAGATGAAGCATCGCCAAATATGTTTCCAAACCAACTTCCTTCCAAGCCAAAGACTAGAAAATATGGTGAAACATATCTTCCCTTTGGCTTCACCTGCACAAGTGCCAAGGTAGGTCTCTCCTGCAAAATTAGTTTTCCCTGTGTCGGGAGCACGAGCTGGGCTCTCCAAATCACGGACAAACAGTATCCCACATTCTTGATTTTTAGTTCACAAACACTTCTTGTAATAACTAACTACTCCTGACATTTTGGACATGTTAGCTCTTTATACAGTAAAGTTACAGTGGGATACAAATAATATCAGGCTGATCCTGCCGTAATTTGTTCCCCCTGTTCAAATCACGGACAAACAGTATCTCACAGCTGTTTATGTGTTTAAACCCATTTTGCACAGAGAGACATTTTTTGAAAAATGTATTGATAGCAATGTTGAATATTATTACACAGGAAAAAAAACAACTACACGTAAAATAATCACACCGTTAGGCCTCTGCCTTTCTAAATGGAGGGACAGTAACTGCGTGTGTATGTAAGCGTGTAAAACCTGCAGATAGTCCGATTAACAGTATTTCGTCTCTATCTGCCATTCTGCAATTCATCTCATGTAAACAATAACGTGGCGCACAGCGTGACGTGAAAAGAGGCACATACCTTTGACGTTGCGTGACGAACTCTGTAATCCTCGTCCACACGTAAACGCAAAAAAGGAGTTTTAAATAATCTCCGTTTTTGGTGAATCGCAACGCCGTTTACGTGTTGACGAAAAGCCCAAATGCATAGAAACAGCTGAGTTTTCAAAAATACCCGTGTAGGTGTGGACGTAGCATAAAAGAGTTAGTAGTATATTTTATTACCACCTGTAATTTATTGCCGTTTACTTGTATTTGCTTAATTGTTTACTAAATGTTTGAGGTGTGAAATAAACCGCAATGGAGTTTGTAAACAAAATATGTGTGTGTGTGTTTGGAGGATGTGTTTGTGGGGGAGGGGGGCGCGAACATTTTTCTTGTAAAAAAGGGGGGCCTGGCAAAAAAAGTTTATGATGTCATAGGAATTAGGTTGTCACATGACATATATGAATGGGGATTTTTTTTCTTTAACCTTTTATTTAAAAAAATAGTCATTGGAAAAACATACATGAAACAAATATATATATGTAAAGTGCTGTCAAAATTAACGCGTTAACGCAAATTAATCCGCCATCACAGTCAACGCGATTAAAAAATTTTAACGCAAGTAACGCATCTGGAGTGGAGAATGACTCAAAATTTCTGAAATGTTTCTGTCAACGCATTTCGGGCAGGTAGAGTTACCTTCGCACATGCGCAAATGGGCAGCTGAACCAGTCAACTCAATATGGAAGATGATAAATGCACTCTTGATGAGTTTTTTTTTAAAAAAAAATAACAAGACGAAACAGTTGACTGACATAAAGTATTATGCACATTGTGCAAGAAGGAATTTTCTTTTCACTGAAGCACCTCCAGCTTAAAATATCACATTGATGCGAATACGTTAGCTGGGGATGCAGCTAGCACTTTTTCTAACGCGTCACCCAGCTTGCGACAAACCAGTCACGGAGCATCGGGGACTCAGTAAGTCTACCTCGGACATATTGACTGACACTCTTTACATAGCTTTGGTTCCTCATTTTATGGACTTGAAGTGCCTCCCCAAAGAGTGACAGAGAGAGTGGATAAATGTTTACAGAGTGTTTTGTTAATATGAATGTTCAAGATGTTCAATAAACATATTAAGTGTATATTTTTTCCCTTTTTTCTCGATTCTGTTTGCTCATGCAAAATGAAATGTGATTAATATAAAATAAAAATGAATATCTAATCGTGATTAATCAAAATTAATCCACAGTAACCCTGTGATGAATCTGATTAAAATTTTTAATTGTTTGACAGCACTAATATATATATATATAATATATTAGTATATACTTACCTGTTAGTATATAGGTTTTTTAAACAGTTGTATTTCACAGGAGAGAACCAATGCTAAAAGACTGAAGAAAACTATTCAAATTCTCTTTGAAATTAAGCACACATTCTTTGTGTTTATTCTGCATTTACTTCATTATATTGCATAAATTCCAGTTACAAGCTTAAATATAAATTGAAAAAATGTAATTGCAACCGGCCTACTGAACAAGTAATTGTGATTAATCGCGATTAATTACAGAAAATTGTGTAATTAATTAGTTAATTTTTTTAATCTATTGACGGTCACTCTGGCACAGCTGGCTGCGGGCGGAGCTCATGGGCACGTCACTGCAACCCCCCCTGGCTTCTGCTCCGCGGCTGCTGAGTGACCCCTCATCTGGGGCTCTCCTCAGCTCTTTCCGGGATAGTGGCACGGTTGCCCCTCCGTTGGTCTTCCTTGGTCTCTTGTGCTCTGAGGGCCTCTGGATGTCTGGAGCCTGGATCTCCTCCATACCTGCTTCATGCCCTGGAAGACGGGGCTATGGCTCCCCACATCCTCTAGCAGATCATTACATGAAGGAACCTGTTAAATACAAGCGCGCTCATGCTCACAGGTACACACGGGTGCTCACACACACAAACTACACCCTTTTTGGCTCCTACCTCAAAGCACACTGTGCGCTGTCGATCTTACGTGCTGCACAATAATATTCAATATTTAGTATTTACTGTTATATTCACATAGATCATCGCAATGATGTTGTTTATTATATTGCTCTTTTTTTTTGCTTGTTTTCTCTTTTTTCTTTCTCAACAGGTGATCCAGGTGATTGATATATGTATTTTTTGTCTGTTTGTTTTTTGCCCTTTATCAGCGTTCCTCTTCCCTGCTGTTTTTCTTTCCCTCTTTCTTTCTCCCTTTTCTTTTCCCCAGTCAAGTCTGTCCCGTATTTAGCAAGTGAAAATAAAATAAAATAAACAATAAAAGCAAAGGTGAATCAAATAGACCAATACGGCAAGGCCGGGATGGTCCATTTGGTAAAGTAAATCCGTTGGGCATCTTTCTTTGCCTTTAGACAATAATTCTGATGGCAAAAGAACCAAATGGGACAGGCGAAAATAAAAATAAAAAATCTATTGACAGCACTAATATGCATTTGTTTTTTATATACTGTTTAATAGGATATTGTAACCCAGGATAATATGGTTTGGTGTGAATTGTATTTTATACATTTGGGAATTGTATTCACATGAGTGTGAGTAGTTGTAATTTCATTGCTGTGGTTCTTTTGTTCCATTGTCAGATTTGCTCATGGCAGCCAAATAATTTAATGTGGGCATCTAATCGTCACTGTTGTCACTAGTCACCCCAGAAAGCAAACAATAATTTAATATACGTTAAATCAGAGTTATACTGTTATGGAGGTATGTAAGGATGACACGAAAACTCACATTTTACTCCAACTTTAATCTCAGCTTCACTCAACTGGTTTCACAACGTGCCAAAACATCTCCTAGAACCCAGAAACATTACTCATCCCACTTTTCTTCTTGCTGGGTGTGAGTGGAAACCCTGATGGTCCGCCACGCTGCCAACTTAATTTTCATTGAATTCTGACCACTTTTGCACCCTCAGTTAATATTAAAACAATGTGAAAGTAACTACTAAAGACCAAGAGGACATAAGTGGAAATTCAACTGATGTTAAACAAAACAAATTACCTAAAATACTTCAGATTAATATATTTTACTTATCTAATATTGTGATAAATGATGTAATGGTGTTGATTAAAACATTTTAACAGTTCTATTAAAGACTAGTCTCTAACATATAAGCAGCAAAAGACAACTTTACATCAGGCTAATTAATTTATGAAATCAAGATTAGTTTACAATAATTTTGGTGAATTCACTCCTGCACTGAATGATGTCCTTCTCTAGTCTGGATCCTAACTGGGAGCTACCTATAGTTAAAGGAGAACTCACAGACTGTCACTGCTTCAATTTGCCGAGTCGCTTCATCTACAAAAGAAAGCAAAACCAAAAAGTGAATGAAGGACATGAAAAAGTTAAGGAAAGGGCATACTTTGGTCAGATTTGAAATTTTCCACCTAAGACATCTCTCTCTGTTTCACTAACTCATCCTAGCTAATATAATCCGCCTTTAGTATCAGTTACGTTAGCAATCTAACTTCAGTTAATGACATTTTTGATGTGTCTAATAATGACCATGGTGACAGTCATACATCTACAATATGTGTCAATGTATTGCATGTTCAGCAATATATGTACAGATGGGGTGTACCACTGTGAGAGGGGTGCGATGGAACAGTCCAACTGATAACAACTTTCCAACTATAAATCACACAGTCATACACATACACTGTCAGATTTCATCAGTATTTTAACATTGATCCAACATTTATATAGCACTGAGATTTCAATCTTGACTATAATGATAATGTGGATGAAAACTCTACATCAGTTTAATGTCATCTTACTATCTGGGGCATTTTATCTACCTCACATCTATACCAATTTAGAATCACCAGATCTCCCCTGTGCTTTGAACCTCAGTGTGTATTTAGTGCAACAGAGAGCTTGGATAACCTCCAGCTCTACTGGAAATTGCAAAATCATGCCACCTTTCCTAAGCAGTGGTTCCACTGCACATTCAGACTGCCAGTTTCCACCGTGTTCACCTTGCTTTACTCGTCCAAATGGATGGACTCATAACCACTGCTACATTATCAAGTGGAGTTATTCTTGTATTTAGTACATTTAGTACGGTACACCAGATATCACTAAAAGACCTTTAATCTCTTCGCTGTTTACCCCTCAAGATCTTTCTCTAACTTGGAAAGTCATATATTGTATTTCTGATAATAAATTGTACTGTTAAAAAATGCAACTGTGAACGTGGGAGCCATTATATAGATATAAGTGTGCAGATGTCTGTACATGCATCTTTTACAGTGAAAGAGTGAGCCTGTTTGAATATTTCACCCATGACCAGTGTGTTTGCTTAAACTCCAGTTTAAACACCATCACACCCTACCAGTGAAAAAGCAAACATTACCAACTTGTAAATACAGTTAAGTCATTTAATTTGTGGGTAATATGAAGTCCACAAAAAAAAACTATTAAAAAAAAAACAGAAAAAAAGCTGATCAAAAATATTCCATTAATGTTTTTAATCACAGTTTTGTTTTCATATGCCTACACATTACATTTTATTCACCGCTTACACATAGTGCAAATTAGACAGCCTTGTTACTGCCTCTAGTGCCAAGTTTAAAGTCCTTGATTAGGATATTAAATTAGGATTAATGACCGATTGATCCTAATCTTCCAAATCATGTCAAGCAGAGCTCTTGGACGTCGCTGAAACTTCATGATCATGGCTACGGACAGTGTCAGATTATAGTTGAGGACTGGATTATCACTGCTAATCCAATTACACATGGTGTGCTGTAATCGGCTGTGAAACTACTGTAAGTAAGGATGACCATTTGGAGGCTGAATTAAAAATTTTGAACACGCAGTCGTACCAAATAAATAAATAGGGGAGCTGTGGCTGTATCTAGAAATTATTTCCAAGTTTAAACAACTACTGCCATAATAATTGATGTGTGGTTTGTAACACCAAAATCTCTGTCGATACCTGACCATCTCTGGTGACATCGGACCATTTAGTGGCCAAGCAACCGGAAATAGAAAGAACTCACAACCGATGACGATTTGACTCCACCTCACGATACCATTTAGCAACAGATGAGCAGCGCTTCATGTTCATTTTGTCGGGCCAGAGTGAAGCACAGCCGCCGCCGTGGTTTCCTGAAGGAATACTTCACTGTGTAAATGTTTGTCGGGGTCGCGGTCCGTCCCTCCGTCCCTTGCACCGTAGCTGGCTGAAACCGTTAGCGGCTTCCTCATCCAGAAACACCCCGCGTGAGTCAGTGCTGCTGCTAGTTTCTGCGGCTGTTTCGCTATGGATGTGCTGTGGATGATACCGCTGCTGCTGCTCATGATTATTCCGCTCCTGATGTGCACCAGCAGCACGTTTGTTTTTTATTTCAAAAAGTTCTTTTACGTGGCCTGGATGATGGTCTTGGCCCTCATCGCTATACCTCTGTGCATACTAAAGAGCGGAGGCAGAGACATTGAAAACATGAGGTGAGTTTTGCAGAAATGTCGCTCGCGGCGCCGTCTGACAGCTAGCCCGCGCTAGCTCGTTAGCTGGCTAGCAACAGTGGTTGTTTATATTGAAGCATTCGGGTTTTTAATCTCAGCAGAAACAATAATGGCCTCATTGTTGCGAGGAGTTAAGTTACCGTTACAGCAATGTGGCGGAAGAGGTGTTTCCTGCCAAACTGTGTGAAATTTGAAAGACAAAAAATAAGCAGAAAGTAAAGAAATTCCCAATGCATTTTTCTCTATCATTCATATGCTACTATTAGCTCGCTTGACACATTGGCAGTAACGGCGAGTGGACATTAGCTAAAAATCAGGGTGCTAATGTGACGTTGTGTTCATGCTGGGTTAATGTTTGGCAAATCTTAGTGTTTAATATATTTATTATTTTCCACAATGAAATACAAAAATACAAAGCATCAAATAAAAGTAAAAGAGGGGAGAAAAAAAATAAATAAATAAAAATAAAAACCCACCCTAACAAACAACACCCCTGTTCGCCGTCAAGTAATCAAAAGTTTAAAAGAAAAAACTTACGGTCAGTGCAAAATAACACCAGCCAAGGTATACAGAACAAGAAGGAAGGAAAAATAAGCAAACAAATATAATTAAAAATAAATAAATAAATGTCATTCCTGAACCTGCGTAGATGGTTGGTCAAAAAATATCAAAAAGGGTTTCCAGACTTTATTAAATTTATTTACAGAGCCTCTCAAAACGAACCTAATTTTCTCTAATTTAAGATGAAATAGTACATCCTTAACCCAATGCGAAACTGTGGACGGGGCTGCGTCCTTCCACTTCAAAAGTATCAGACGTCTTGCCAGTAGTGTAGAGAAGGCAATAAGTCTTTGACCACCTGCTGGTAGTGCCAGACCATCGGAATTGACCCCAAATGAAAATAGAAGTGGATTAAGCGGCACTCTTATCCCAAATATGCATGACAAAGCCCCACAGACATCCACCCAGAACTTTTGTATTTTGGGACAGGACCAAAACATATGGATCAAGGTCGCCTCTGCCAATTTACATCTTTCGCACGTTGGGTCAATCTGGGGATACATCTTTGCCAATTTTGATTTGCTAAGATGAACCCTGTGCACTATTTTAAAATGTTTGGCAAATCTTAACGCAAGAAAAGCAATAATATCTTTAGATAGCGGATATTTTCAGTGTATTTCCTGCAGGCACTTTCTTAGAATCCCAACCCATACAAGTGTCCACCGATTTGTGCCCTCTGAATGTGTAATCTAGCACTGTATCCGCTCAATTAGTCCTGTCTTTTTAAATCTGTGTGTGTGTGTGTGTGTGTGTGTATAAAGGAGTGACTCATTTCTTGAAGCAATAGTTACTAGTAGTGCTGATTTAACTTCATATTTCTGTCTTATCTGCCTCAGTTTATATCTGTGTCAGGGGGCAAAATGTTAAACATTTTACAAAGACGTTATTTTACACCTGACACAAAAAGCAGTCAACTGATCCTTACTGTAGGAATGTAACACATCTTCAGTGTTGGTGTTCACGTTGTAGGGGGTGTTGTTGTGTGGTTGGTTAAATCTAGTCAGTGGTGATGGCTTGCTGCACACAAATGATTGCATTTCAGTAATTACCCTGAAGAGACAGATGCCAGATGGCACGTTTCCCCTGATTGGAGCTGGGTTACTGAATAGTTATCAGACCCATCCTCAATGCAACCTCACTTGGCCCTGAACTGCTGACAGCAGCAATGTCTGTTACAACAGCAGACCTTACTGCCTCAGTGCTCCAGGAATAACAGTGTCACAGTCATGTTAGCTGTGCCCGTGGTGTCATGTTGCACCAGTGTACCGTTCTGTCAGTGCAGAGGTTATCTGGACCGGTTGTCTGTGACAAAGTGAGCGAACTGAGGTCAGACCTGAGATAGGGAATGAATTGACTTTTTGGATGGATATTTTACATGGCAGACAGGACTGGAAGAGAGAGCACTGTAATTCAGAGGGTTCTGTCACCTAAATTTACTGTCACACCAAAGCCTGAAGACTTGTGGGTTTCCAGTCACTTTACCTCTGAATTAAACCTGTAGGCCACAGCAGGTGTCCATGAGTTCGCTCAGTCAATAACATCTGTAAAGCATCAAGTTACAGCTTGTGTTGTGCTTTCATTTCTTGAAACACATCCATTAGTTTACATTTAATTGAAACTCTGTTTTATCCATCACTTATGTGAATGGCTACTTCTGGGTATGAGTCCAGCATTAGTTATTAGGTAGGATCTCATGACAACAGATAAAGGACAGGGGTTTAGTTTTCTCACTCACAATTGCATGAGCTCATGTTCCATGCTGTGTAATGGTGTCGAACATCAGTGGGAGATCAGTGGCCCTGTCTTTTTGGTAAAGGAGTAATATTGCCACTCAACATGCTGTATTGAAAACAACCAGTTTTCTTGCCATAGTATTTCTGATCAAAGTAATTGTTAGCTCTGTCACCCTGAGACTGTCATTAGATTCTTGCCCTTTGGACAACCTACTGACCTTAAACTTATAAGTAAATTCAATAAGATTGGCAGTTTTACATTTTGGCAAAACAGGTCAGGCTGACCTTTGGAGTGGCCAGATTGCATGTGATTTATCCTCTTGTTCAAATTTGATTGCACTCTCTGGGTTGCTGATAATGAAGTGAACCAAAGTGAATGCTTAGTGGATTGATCATAAAATATCATTCAACAGAGGTCACTTATTACCCTTGAACATACTTAGAGTTGCTGCAACACTATATCGTTGCATAACCTGTGGCTTTTACTTCAGACCGAATGTGTTATCACTGCACTGCTATGTTGTAAGATAACCAAAAGACTACTCTAGTTTAAAGGTTAACAAGATTTTTCCTGTAGATTACCAGTCAAGCGTATATATGCAAGTTGAACCAAAGTCTACTACAGTCATCAGAAGATGGTTCTGAGAAATCGCGTACCACCACTTCTTTATATTTTGTTTCCAAGGAGCCAGACTGTGTTGTATTTTTATTTTGAAGTGGTTGAGTAATGGTTCTGCCTGAAGGCCACTTAAAACATAAAAAGGGCACCTATTATGTTATACATTATAACTTCTCAAAGAACCAATTTTAAATTGTTCAAATGGTAAAGAAAGATTGTCTAAGAGAGTTCAGGCTGTGTTGAAGAATAAAGCTGGTTATACCAAATATTAACTTCCAGCTTGTTAGAATTGCACAAACTCAGTTTATTTGCTCTTTATGTTGTAGTCGCATGTATGCTTGCACATTTCAGTAAATACAGTACTTATGTCCTATATTTCCTACAAAATATAAAGACATGAAGGGTGGTTAAAGACCTTTTTTGCTGTATTTTAGTAAGAAACTATGTCCAATGTATATTCTTATAAGAATAGTCTGGTAGTTCCCATTAAAAAATTTTTTATTTAATTTTTAAAATGTTTTGCTTGTCTGTTAGGTAATACTTGTAGTAGAGTAGAATCACTATAAAATTCTTAAAAGACTCTGCATGTGAGGCCTTTGTCAGCAGAAAAGGGTGTAAAATTTATTTTAAAAAATACAGTAAAGTCCAAAATATATTGCCCTTCATATTTTCCAAAGCCATCTAGCGAACCAAGTTGGAGTCTTTGCCGGGCCAATTCTGGGCCCCGAGCCTTATGTTTGATACTCCTGCTTTTGAGTTAGCAGTATTGAGTTTCGATGTGCCTAAATGCTTAAAGCTGCTCCTTCATGGCACATTATTAGCATTAGTGGTACAGTTTTCAGTGAGTATGTGTGACATTGGATATACGTTATAGCTGAAACTTGCTCAAAGATGGTTTTAAGTAGTTGGGTAGATGTTTTAGTCAATGGACACATTTTGTGTGCAGTCATGAAACTGAGCTTAAATGAAAGCACAGTTTGAAGATGAGTGCGGTTCCTGTAATAGCTGGTTTAGCAAGAAAACTACCACACGTTACAAGGAGGATAGTTTGTTTTTGTGACAACAAACAGAGGAAGGTGTTCCAGAGAGAATACGATTCAGGGATGAGCGAGGTCTCTTCTTTAAGTATTATGTATAGAAGAGAGATTTCTCTTCCTGAGGCCAGATTGGTAGTGGCTCTGCTCTTTTTCTGAGAAATTTCATTCAGATTATTGACAGAAGCCAGTTTTTAGTGGTACACTTTAGCATGGAGAATGTTATGGGAGTATGATTGTTTAGCTGAAAATGTAAAGTAGTGTTTTCATGATGTGTGAACTCTGCCTGAGCTCATCATGGTTGTTAAAAATCACACTGAAAGTTTTCCAAGCCAAGCCAGCGGGCACCTTGGATTTGTCTTAACAGAGGTCAGAGTTGTTATCATGTTTGTGTCTACAAAGGTTAAGTTTCACAAGTCCCAATAGATCTCATCTGGTGAATCAGACAGTTTCAGGCTTTTAATAGTTGCAAGGGGGAAAGAAAAGCTTAAAAAAAACTGACTTTGTTAGATCATCAAATCACAGTTATAAACAAGCACATGCTGACTAACAAACATTTACAGTAATCACGTCATCATTGAACTTGAGTAATCATGCACAGCGGAGCCCAAAAAACCCTTGTTTCTGTTGAATTTTTTTTCTTCTTCTTTTTCTCTTTTTTCCTTGTCCATTGCATCAGCAAACTGTCAGGTCATAAATGCCCTGACAGTTTCTAGTAAAATTTCCTTGTAACATTTTTTTTTTCTTTTAACCCTAACTACAAACAGATTTTTGTGATACTTGGAGAGAGCTCCCATGGAAGCCTATAGTTTTGTAAGTTATTGTAAGGTCAAAAGACGGCTGTTTTTGTTGTTGTCAGCAGACTAGCTCTGATAAATGGACTGTTCACTACCTGCCTATCAGAGTAAGACAGATAGTGACTATCTTGCAACAAGATAAAAAAATTAAATGTTCCGATAAATACAAATGTGCATTTACTTTGACTAATCAAAGCCTGTGTGTTCTTGTATGTAATGTTTGTCATCAGGAAGGTGTATGAACATTTCTTTCTCGATGGTTACTGGAGCGTTATACTTGGCGCAAGTAATTATTTACCCAACCAGGAAAAAACCAAAGCTTAAAAGGGGTGTTGAACATGATTCATTTAGCCTATGTGTTTAAAAATGGTTGTGATTATATTACCTGACACATTCCGCTTTTGCCTTCTACGTTTCACAGGGCTTTAATATGCGATACACTGACATCATAAGTAACCAATACATACTCACTTTACTGAACCTTTCCCTCTCTTAGGATCATCCGTTTCATGGTTCGACACGTCAAATATTTGCTGGGTCTTCGATTTGAAGTGAGCGGTTGGGAGCATCTGCAGACCGAGGGTCCCTACGTTGTCATCTCGAACCACCAGAGCTCCCTGGATGTTTTGGGTGAGTCTTTTAGTGCTTCTCTGAAGACAGACATTTGGCATTTTAGCAAGAAATATAATTGGTGAAGCAGACAGAAAGGACATGTGGGTAAAGAGAAGGGTGTGCAGTAAAGGTCCAGCTGGCTGGGAATTGCTAGGATCCTGCTTAGGGCATTTGTACCCATGCAGGATGTGTCCTTACTGCTCTGTCATCAGGTAGGCCTGTAATGCATTCAACCCTCTACTTATAAATGGTCATAAATATCAGATTGAAACATGTGTTGAGAGTTTAGCAGTGACAGCCTGTCTCATCTGTTTCTCACTATACACCGACTTTTAATCTGAGAGGAGGAATAAAGCAAGACAGTCATGCGGATGGTAGATTTGTCTCAGCTGTAGTTTTTGTGTTTTTAAGCCCTACAGACTCAAGAAAACAAACCAAGAGTAGGAAAAAGAGAGAATCCTCACCAGGGAAGAGTTGTTTTACAGTGAGTCCAGTTCATCCTGAGCAACTTGATACCAGATATGATGCATGCAGTCCTGAACATTTTAGTTGGAGGAGCAGCATTCCTCTGCAGTAGATGCATGAGTCCCAGATGGAAGAATTGTATCGTTAAGCTCCAACCATGGAAATTTTTGAATCTGCACCTTAATATACATGTGGCAATTGTCTACCTCATGACCTAAAGTAGGAAAGGAAAAGCTGATAGCCATCAGCCGATGAGGCTCGATAATTTAATGTCTGCACCAATCACATTGGCGGAGAGACCAATCAGGGGCCCAATAGTGCTAAAAATGTATTTAGGAGGGCGGTTTTGTGTCTTGGTGAAAATCTTGGTGAAATTGAACACAGAGGTATAGGATTACTGTGATTGCGCTGGTCACTAGCGGATTACTCTCATCACCTGTACATTTTGTAAGATGGAAGATGCCAACTTGTCTGCAAACAGTTGCCAACTAATCACCAAGCAGTTACGAAAATCTGAAATGTGAAACACAAACTGGAAATGGGAAAATGTTGTGCTTTTTTTGGAAATGTGTTCAGTGGCACAACTTTTACTTTGGAGGCATTTTGCAGCTCCAGTTTATCGCTCTTCTTCAAGTTTCACTACCTGTCTGTGGTTAGTTCCCCGGTATCTACAGACAAGTTGGCATCTTCATTCAAACCGCTGGCAAAACCACAAAATATGCATTTTAACTAATACAAGAACAAATCTTGAATATCAGAAGAGTTCATGTCACCTGTCTATTCTAGTCAGCATGTAGTGATGGCTAAACTCAAGCCTGTGTGAAAGCGCAAAAGCAACCAGCTAACTGGTACGGATGTTTGCAGTTGGCTCAGTTCCAGCAGATGTAGTACCAGATGCAACTTGTTTTTGTGTCAAACTTTATCCTTGGTCTCTCCTTTTGAGAGTCATTATACTACTATTACTATCATTATTCTATGTCACGATGGTTATACATAACAATTCTTTTTTTCTGGATCTCAGTAGCTACTATTTTTGAGCCGTGCTCCACTTTAACACTCGTTCCTTTGTGTGCAAACAGGAACTGGGGAATATGTAAATAATAAAGGGCTACATTGTAGGTTATGCCATGTGAAAACACTTTGTGATCAGACTGCAGGATTGTCTGTGGCAGCCGTGATGGAGCCAGACTGTGATCTGGTCTCATCCTGTTACAGTTTAGTTTAGATCAGCCAGCAAACAGTGGAGCAAGACTAGCTGCTCCACTGTTACAGCTTTATTGCTTTGGTCATTAAGGGAAAGTCTGCACAGGCTACTCACAACTTACTGGAACCAAATGTTAAGGCCTTCCAGGTGTATACACTCCCACCTACTTTAGCAACGGGCACCTTTTCTGGTTTGTCAGACAGGCAGTAGGCATGTTAAAACTAGGCCAATTGTTAGATTACTGCATTCCAGCTTTGTGTTGGTACACAGTGCTTGTCAGAACAGAACAGTTTTCACAACCTCTGCTGATAGGGGATCACATGCTGTTTGCTTCTCAGCAAGCTGAATAATACAAAACTTGGTAAAGAAGCAAAGCACGGGCACAGAAAGAACCTGTTACATTGGTATGGGTTTTTAATGTGGCTTCAGAAAACATTCTTTACGTACTGATCACTTACTGTATCAATAAAATGTAGGCCTCACAGAACCCTATCTGAGCTACACACTGGTCGGAAACAAAAGCATGTTGTAGAAAGGCTTCGATTCTTCTTTTATTTATTTTCTTCAGCTTGTATTGTTGATAGTTGAAATATCTTTTAACAGTATCTCATTCTTCCCTGTTCTAAATCTGAGTGTTGAGGGATGATTTCTCTCCATCAGTGTGTGGGGGAAGAGGGTTTTTCAGCACCCATGAGTGATTAGGGCAGGCTCAAGGCCAGGGTAGTGATAGCAGAGGAAGAGCTAGGCGTCTAATTAGCACTGACAAAACTCAGCATGTGGTTTGTTTAGCGTCCAAGTTGCCATGCCAACTGCTACACCCCAGCCATTAGAAGATGCTGATGCTAGAGCGGATGTTATATTAGTGTCTTCACCGTTCTGAGCTGCTTTTTCAGCTTGGTTTAAACGCATCTGCTCACCTGCTGTTTTCAGAGTAACATCTTATAAAGAGATGAGACAAAGAGTCCAAAGCATGGATGTTTCATCTGGTCACTGATCCTTCTCTGAATGAGTTACAATCAAAAGGCAGAAACATGTGATTTCAGTTTGGGTGCTATCCCCTTCCAAGATAGCACCACTTCAGACATGTGGCGGTGCTACAGATATCCCATTCTGATCGCTTATCAGAGTTCATATCCAGCTCTTCGTCCTCATGTGCAAATACGTGCCACAGGTGGACTCTCTCTCAGCTTTGAGAGGGCGTATTTTTAAAGTCTCTATGGTATAAGTGCATTGCATTTGGGGTATTATTTAATGACTGAAAGGAAGACAATTTATTATAGCACAAGTTCTTATTGACTCTCTGTAACTTGTCATATTAGAAGACTTTGAAGCTACAGAGCAGTTACATACTGCTAGTAGAAAGCTGTGTGCTTAACTGCAATGTCTTTAACTTTTATTTTAATTTATTATTTTTATATTTTAGTTTTAGAAGTAGTTTTTGTAAAAAACTGAGTAAAAACTGTCACCACAAGGTGTCACCGTTTCACTAGGTTGTTGTATAGCATTACATTTTTATTATTATTATTATTTTTTTTATGGATGTTTGAAATATGTTTAATTTTGAAAAACTGCAGTCTCTGTGCTCTTCTAGCTGCCAAAATAAGTCAGGTGAGTGTGATAGAATCATGAACTCTTTACAAGTATTGAGCTAACATCTGGGATATCTCATTTTGGGCACAGCAGATTGGACTTACTGCACCATCTTGTGGTTCAAAGTGGTATTACATGGGAGTACAGCCAAGCCCTGTTTGTCCTAGAGTTGTCTATCATACATGGCACAAAGACATCTTGGAAATGATGTTGGAAATGGAAATGATGAGCTGTTGTTTCCTTGCCAAAACCAAAACAAACCACTATGTACATACAGTAGCTGTGATGGTTCTAAAAGTTTCATGATCCTGAAGGTTAAGTCTCTTGCTTTGTCTGTCAGGCTTGATGGAGATCCTACCAGACCGCTGCACCACAATTGCTAAGAAGGAGCTGGTCTACGCCGGTACAGTGGGCCTCATTTGCTGGCTGGGCGGGATCGTCTTCATCAACCGCAAGAAGACGAGCGATGCCAAAAGCGTGATGGCTGACGCCGCCAAAACCATGTTGGACGACCAGGTAACCTGCCTCCAGTTAACACAAGAAACATCTTCATCTCTAGGTTCTGTTGTAGTCTTTGTTGGAGAATGTGAGATGATTAAATCACCCTTGTCTTATGACTTTCACAGATTCGTCTGTGGGTATTTCCAGAGGGAACTCGTAACCAAAATGGCGACCTGCTGCCCTTCAAAAAGGGTGCTTTCCACCTGGCAGTGCAGGCACAAGTAGGTTTATTTATTTGTTTACTTTAAAGATCTTAAATTTTACCTTGTATGTAGAGGGAGGGAGTGTTAGAGCTCTTCTAGCATTTTGCTTCATCCATACATGTAAACATCCCATTTATTCTCTTAACCCTGACAGGCTGTGATGATTCTGTTGGTATTTCAGGAAACTTCTGCCAGCTTAGGGTTCCCAATAGTGAGGGGGCTGATTCCAGACACGTGGGGGAGCTAGCAGACTTATGTGGGGCAAGACTAAATTATGAAATCATAATTTAGTAGAGAGCACAGCTTTCAGCCGGGCTGCAGCCAGGTCATTTTCATTTTCTGTGATATTTTTTCTGCATTGTGTTTGATACATTGCCAGTGCGCTCTCACAAAATGATTGGTGGGACAGCAGCAGACATGACCTCCAGTTCAAAATGGCTGCAGCTCAGCTGTGCAAATTTATGAGCTTTATCTCTGCGTGCATGCAGGTGGGAGGTCTCTGTTCTCCAGTTAATGTTTCATAGCAACACTCGGGGTCAGACAGGTGGGATAAATTACACATACGCAAAAAGAAAAACACTCTCGAATGAGACCTAGCCATGAAGCTACAACGGTGTGTGCATGTGTGAACCCAGATTTTGTAACTTGCAGCTGAAGATCGATATCAGTCGGGTTCAGATGTGCACCAGAGTCTGCAAAAATAAAGCCCTGCTGCTTCTCATTAGAAAACACATTAACGTTTTAGTAAGAGGTTCTTACACTTCAGAGCGCTTGCTAACACGTTCTCCAAACGGTGTTTAGTGGATGTTAACAAAAGCACTTTGTTTGCATTTGAAGTGCTGGAGTAACTCCATTTGAAATGTGGTGAATGCAGTCTGTTTCACCTTTCCCTGATGGCTTTTTTTCTTCTTCTTTTTTACACACTTGAGACTGTTTCTCTTTCTGCATTTGCTTCTGCTGAGTTAGTCCAGCCTTTTCATTCGTACCCGACCAGCCAGATTGAGTGGAAACAGGACAGCGCCCAGGGGGAGCCGCGTTTGGCTCATTCAGCCCTGCTGAAGGGCCACTCGGGGCCTTGAGAGAGAGCAACTCGGCCTCTATTAGCAGGAGTGGAGGAGATGGAGAATGCTTGTGTCATGCTGAGTTTGTGTGTGTTTGAAGAAATGTGCTGCTGGTTTAATCAGGAATTTCGGCCTTTTTTTGATTGGTTTAGAAAACATTTCCTTTTGGGGCTTCTTTCCTGTCTGTTTTCTTATTTTTGCCTTTGTTTTTGTTTTTTTCCAGGTACCCATCATACCTGTCGTTTTCTC
Organism: Oreochromis niloticus; assembly: GCF_001858045.2. Taxonomy (NCBI): domain Eukaryota; kingdom Metazoa; phylum Chordata; class Actinopteri; order Cichliformes; family Cichlidae; genus Oreochromis; species Oreochromis niloticus. Next base: position 14,441,210 of record NC_031972.2, on the reverse strand, counting down.
CTCCTACAGCAACTTCTATCTACGGAAAGAAAAGCAGTTCAAATCAGGTAACGGTCCTCAACTTTTTAATTTGTGTAGGGTCAAATGACAATAACATGAAAACAACAGCTTGATGTTCCCCGAGACTCCTGACTCTAAAGTTTTTTGGGTTTTTTTGCCCCTGCAGGAGTCATCAGATTGAAGATCCTTCCAAAGATTGAGACAAAGGGGATGACTTCAGACGACGTGTCATCCCTGTCTGACAAATCCTTTGACCTGATGCGTGCTGCTTTCCTGGACATCTCTGACTCCATAACCCGGAGCAATGGGCCCGTAAGGCACTGAACATTGATCTTCCACCCGCCTCCTGGTTTTTTTTTTTTTTTTTTTTTTTTTTCCAGCCCCATGTCTGAGACCCACCCCTCCCCAAGACCTCCCCACTCTCCGCCCCAGGTTGTCCCACCGCCTGGCCAGGAAACAACGTGACACAAGTCTTTTTGTGATGAAAGCTCTTCATGTCTAGTTGACGCCTGGTCCGGTCCACCTCTTGCCTGAGCACACAGCACAGTCAGTCCTGACCCTCACTGTCCCAGCAGCAGTAGCTGCTCTGCACTTTGTGAGCGGAATGACGGACGGCGAGCCGAACAGTCTGGGTGTGTGTTGTTCATGCATGCCTTTCGGATGGCTCTGTCCACCTTTCATCCTTGCTTTGGAAAGCTCAGCTTTCTTATTGTCTTACTTTATCGCTGTTTTCTACTTTTCTTTGGCCTTTTATCTTCACCTGCTTTTGTCTGTTTTGCCTTCTGTTTAGCAGATAAATTTTGCGGGGGTTTTTCTGATCATAAATGTCAGTGGATATTTATGTTTTCCTCTCATGCTGCCTTGGTTTTAGTTCTCTTCGGATGCTTAAACAGACATACACAAAATCAAAGTACCCCATCTCCTTACTTCCTTTGCTTTTACTTTTTTTCTGTTTCTCCCCTTTGTGCATTCCAGTCTTTTGCCCAAAGACAAAAATGAGTGCGGGTCTCCACAAAGTGTGGAGCGTGTGGAAGGAAAGGACACCCACGACTTTCTCTAGCTCTGTCGCTCTGGATTGAACTCTATATCCACATTGGCTCATCAACCCAATGACCAATAGCTCCATGACACGCTTCATGATGTCAGAAGGCAAGGAATGCAAGATACCGTGTATAACAACAGCACCCATCTGTACTGGATTTATGGACTCAAGCGAACTGATCACTTCTCAGTGTGTTGTATGTTGGTGTATCACTGTACATTCTTCCAGTTTGTCTCTCTCTCCAAAAATGAATTGAAGCAACCGGTCTGCAGCATTGAGCAGCAAGTGTCCTCCAGCAGTGCTCTAAACTCAAACTCTAATTTCACACTCTTGCTTTGTTGTTGTTTTGTTTTTTGTTTTTTTTTGTTTTTTTTTCAGGATCACCTTTTTGCTCCTACTCATATACAAAGTGTCAAAAGAAGTGAATTCTTTAAGTGCAATGTCCAATTGTTTCAGCGTTACTACTGTTCCAAAGTGCGAGCTTCCTGCTGTGCCATGACAAAGATGTTTTGGGAGGTTTCCAATGTGCGTGGGGTTTTTGTTTTTTTTTATTTAATATTACTATCTCATTACGGTCTGCTTAACTGCCGGCCCAATGAAATGATTTAAGGCAGTTCTTGCCATAAACAAGAGGAGGAAACCTATGAGATGATTTAGATCTCTAGTATTTGTTCATTTATTAGGATTAAATCAAGGAATCCCAAAGTACTAACAAACTCGAGGATCTAATGACTGAAAATGTGTTATATTGATTGGGTATGATGGGAAGCCCTTTTTGTTTTGTTTTTTTAAATCCTATGAAAATAAGTTATTATATTTAGTTGTGATGTTCTGATTATTTAACCTCACTGGAGACTATTAGATTATTTAAACAGAAAAAGTGCAAAAATTTGGCCCAAATTTTGATTGTTGGCATCGTTGGGTGAGTTTTGCTCGAAATGGATTTGTTTTATGATTTGTACTGAAAATGTCTTTGGACCACTGACTGAACCGCTTTCATTTACACCCAGGTCTTAGTTTCACTTCGCTCAGAGTACAGCCACAAAAATCATTAATTCTTCCCATCAAACATACTCTGAGAATGTACCACAGCATTCAGGACATTTGTTTGTTACTAATTGCAGCTTTTTTTTTTTTTTTAAATGACTTTTGCTTCCTTTATTAGAAGTGTGACGTTGCCTTGCATGTACTTGGCATCAAATGTAGGTGATTTATTGGGCTGGGCACAAGGCATTAGGCTTAGTCTAACCTTGTTGTGCTCACTGACCTCCTGAGAGCTCATGTGACTGGATTTATGGGTACGTTGGTAGTACGCCCTGCTACGTGCGTTGCTGTTCGTAGTTGAGTGCACTTACTTTTAGTGAGCCCTGCTTTGGTGACATGTTAATCGGATTTCAGGCAAGTTCCAAAGCCAGTTTGGATCATAAGCCCTTACTATTAATCACTACTAATAACTCACCAACCTGTTCTTTATTATTATTATTATTATTATTATAATTATATTTTTCTTTTAGTTTTTCTTTCTTTCTTTTTTTTTAATTCCTTTTGTTTTGTTTTTTTTTGGGGGGGGGACTGTCTAAGACCAGTCTTCACCATTGCAGCAGGTGTTTCGAATGTTCAAAAAGCACTCTACCAAATCGGTTTCTTTCCAAAAACTATCTATACCATATACATTTATTTAATGGAGTGTGCTATCCATTTATTCCCTGTTCATTGTGTGTGTTGGGGGTGTTTTGTACAAGAGAGTGTGTGATTTGTTAGCTTTGGCTAACAGGCTCTGCAACAGTCCTGCCTGTTTAATTTCTTCCCTTTGTGTTTTTTTTTTTTTTTTTTTTTTTTTTTTTTTTTTTTTAAATCTTTTGTCTTTTTTTCCCCCGTAGGGCCGTTGTTTACAAACTGAATATTTTCCAATATCTTACATATTAAAGTATTCGTAAAGCACTTTTCATGCCGAGTTCTGGTGGGCGAAAATAAAAAAAGATGTTTGTTTTCACCAAAGCTATTAAAGTGTAATTTAGATGGATATGAGAAACAGAGCTGACATCCTGCAGAGCCGTGTGTGTGTGGCCCTTTATTGTATGTGTGTGTATATATGCACACATGGTATAGATGCCTATTATAAATATCCGGTTAATATTTAATGTGTTCTTGATTTCACATATTCTGGGTAAATGTGAATGCCTTGCATAACATTAAGTAAATAAATTTTTTTTTTTTTTTTTTTTTTTCCTTTTCTTAATTGGTCATGTACTGAAATGCCTGTCTTGCCCTCCTCTGGGACTCGCTTTAAAATCAGCAGTGGAAAAGGTACTTACTGTATGAGACTCCGCAGTAATGGCTTTAATCTGGGGCTCGACAGAACTTAGTTTGTTCCAGCTGTTTCTAGAAGTTCTCAAAGTTCACCGCACACCATCAGACCAGATCCATACATAAGCAGCAAACTACGCTCTGACTTAAAGTTGGGGCATAAAGACCTGGAGGTACTTTGTTTCTATTTTCCCTTTCTGCTACTTCATATTAATATTCCACATCAACTCTGCGACATTTGAATGCGTGTTTGCAGACATGTTGCACTGTGAAGCACAAAAAGCGTTCTGAGACCTAAAACATTCTAATTTCATGGAGCAAAAAGGGGGAAAAGACATTGCATTGATGTACTTTTAGGAATTATGAATTTTCTAGAATGATTTTCTGATTCTAAAGCAATGATCCCATTTATCTACAGAAAACAATCATTGTACAAAACTGTATCTATGTAAAGCATCATTTCTCATAATGTGGACTGTAGATATATTTTTTTCAAAATCCCATTTTTCATGGTGTGCTTTGACTGGAAGTATCTGAATACTTTTACCACTGATTGCAGTATTTTCTGTACACACATGAGGTCAGCAGGTTTGTAATTGGACTCTTCCATCAGCATTGTAGACGAGCTCACATATCTGCACACATTAATCAGTAAGTCGTGTTTTTGATTAGGAAGTTTTATTACAAAATGTTACAAAACTAGTTACAAATGTCTATTGGAGCACTGAGACAGACCTACAAGTAATCATAATTTAAATACATAAATACAGATGCCCCAGGTCACTTTGGGACAAAGCTGCACTGGTGAAAAACAAACTAAGTGGCAAGTTTGACCTCTGACCCTAACAGGGGAGTTTAATTTAGATGTTCCTGGGGTGATGTAATAGTGAAACTGCCCCCCACCACAGGTACTGTTAGAAAATCAACAACGTGACAGTGATTCAATGAGAAAAGTAAATGAACCTGTCAGGAATAGTAAAAATCTCAAATGATTTCCGAGGCGATTACATCACGGCATAACGAGGACCGAGGCGCTTTCTGATGTCTGCCATCTCTTTGCTGCAAATGCCAGCAGTCTTGGCACGTCCAGTCTGGCAGGTTTGCGTAGACGGTAACTTTACTGGAACAATGGTGGCCGTGTTCAGAGGCTAATTCTCCTGACATGAACCTGCAGGGAAGAAGATGAAAAGACTTACCACAGGTATGTTTATAACTGTGGATTTTGAAATATGATTGAAAACACTGGGCGCTATCCATCACGATTTCCATTAAAAGAACAATACTTTTTTTTTTTTTTTAACCGTATTACTGGGTAGGGAGACCTTTTCATAGAATAGAAAAGAGGCTGGTTTCAAATGCTCTTATTTAAGTGTTTGGATTCCCAAAGTAGCTATTTTTAAAATGCAATCAATCTAAATTTGATCAGGTTTGTTATATGATTAAACATTTACACCAATGTTGATGAATGTATTCTGGCTAAAAACCAAGTTAAACTTGATAGAAAACTTGATTGTCTTCATCTTGTATGCTATTTATTCTTCATCTACTTTAAAATACCAGCGTGACGGCGCAGGTTGTTAAGCCGAATGGGATGTCGGCTCGTGTGGCTGCACAGTGGCAAGAAAGTGTTTTTTAGTGAGCACAGCAGAGACTGAAGTGTTTAAATAAAAAGCGGCATGTCTGCTGCACGGCTAACGCTGTTTCAGCAGCTCTTCAACTGAACACCATTCTCCAAAAATTCCTTATTGTCTTTTATCTCCCGTCTCCCTCCTAACAGCCCAAACCAGTTGTGGCAGACAGCTGCTCCTTGCTGCTCCTGGTTCTGTTGGAGGTTTCTTCCTGTTAAAAGTGAGGTTTTCCTTCCCACTTTTTCCAAGTGCTTGCTCATAGGAGGTTTTCTCTGTATCATTGTTACGTTTTTACCTTTTGGTGATTGTTGTTGTGATTTGGTCATATATACTAAAACTGAATTTATCACCAGAGGATAAATCCCCTGAATACTCCTTTAGAGCCACTGTTTGTATTCTTTTTATGATAGTTTGATAGACTGCAGTTCTGTATATGTGATTAATTATAGCAACATTCCTGCAACGTAGTTTGTCTAACATGGCTATCCATGAGCTTCAGCTGTGCCTAATTAGGTTAAACTTTAAGAGCAAATGTGTCATTTTTAGCTTGTACAGTTTACTGTATTACATCATAATCAAAGGTTATTACATTAGAGGCACAAGATTGTATTATATTGATGGATTGGATTGTGAATTTTATTACATTTGAGATTTTGTGTGGCCTCTTGCCTTTAATTTGACTTTTTTTGTTACAGATCCTACTTTCCCAGGAAACCAAGTTCCCATGGAGTTCAACAAAATACTGGATTTTAACTTATGAACAATAAAAAGGGTCAGTCTGTGGTCACTCACATGTCCCAAGGCGCTCCTCCAGAAAGCCGATCTGCTCGCTGAGGGAGTCGATGCGATCTAGCTGCTGGAAAGAGTGGGATAGCAAGGTGGTTTTCTCCGACAGGCCCTCATCCAACGACAGAGGGAAGAAGCTGCTGAAGGGCGTCAGCACCAGCTGCAGCTTCTTAACAGAGAGATGAAAGGAAGTTAGGGAAAAGAGAAAAATGCTCCACAAGAGGACCATTACACATCGTTATTTTATATGCATCTATTTGCTCTTTATAATTGTTTAACATGAGAAGGATTTTACAGGGAGTGCAGAATTATTAGGCAAATGAGTATTTTGTCCACATCATCCTCTTCATGCATGTTGTCTTACTCCAAGCTGTATAGGCTCGAAAGCCTACTACCAATTAAGCATATTAGGTGATGTGCATCTCTGTAATGAGAAGGGGTGTGGTCTAATGACATCAACACCCTATATCAGGTGTGCATAATTATTAGGCAACTTCCTTTCCTTTGGCAAAATGGGTCAAAAGAAGGACTTGACAGGCTCAGAAAAGTCAAAAGTAGTGAGATATCTTGCAGAGGGATGCAGCAGTCTTAAAATTGCAAAGCTTCTGAAGCGTGATCATCGAACAATCAAGCGTTTCATTCAAAATAGTCAACAGGGTCGCAAGAAGCGTGTGGAAAAACCAAGGTGCAAAATAACTGCCCATGAACTGAGAAAAGTCAAGCGTGCAGCTGCCAAGATGCCACTTGCCACCAGTTTGGCCATATTTCAGAGCTGCAACATCACTGGAGTGCCCAAAAGCACAAGGTGTGCAATACTCAGAGACATGGCCAAGGTAAGAAAGGCTGAAAGACGACCACCACTGAACAAGACACACAAGCTGAAACGTCAAGACTGGGCCAAGAAATATCTCAAGACTGATTTTTCTAAGGTTTTATGGACTGATGAAATGAGAGTGAGTCTTGATGGGCCAGATGGATGGGCCCGTGGCTGGATTGGTAAAGGGCAGAGAGCTCCAGTCCGACTCAGACGCCAGCAAGGTGGAGGTGGAGTACTGGTTTGGGCTGGTATCATCAAAGATGAGCTTGTGGGGCCTTTTCGGGTTGAGGATGGAGTCAAGCTCAACTCCCAGTCCTACTGCCAGTTTCTGGAAGACACCTTCTTCAAGCAGTGGTATAGGAAGAAGTCTGCATCCTTCAAGAAAAACATGATTTTCATGCAGGACAATGCTCCATCACACGCGTCCAAGTACTCCACAGCGTGGCTGGCAAGAAAGGGTATAAAAGAAGAAAAACTAATGACATGGCCTCCTTGTTCACCTGATCTGAACCCCATTGAGAACCTGTGGTCCATCATCAAATGTGAGATTTACAAGGAGGGAAAACAGTACACCTCTCTGAACAGTGTCTGGGAGGCTGTGGTTGCTGCTGCACGCAATGTTGATGGTGAACAGATCAAAACACTGACAGAATCCATGGATGGCAGGCTTTTGAGTGTCCTTGCAAAGAAAGGTGGCTATATTGGTCGCCGATTTGTTTTTGTTTTGTTTTTCAATGTCAGAAATGTATATTTGTGAATGTGGAGATGTTATATTGGTTTCACTGGTAAAAATAAATAATTGAAATGGGTATATATTTGTTTTTTGTTAAGTTGCCTAATAATTATGCACAGTAATAGTCACCTGCACACACAGATATCCCCCTAAAATAGCTAAAACTAAAAACAAACTAAAAACTACTTCCAAAAACATTCAGCTTTGATATTAATGAGTTTTTTGGGTTCATTGAGAACATGGTTGTTGTTCAATAATAAAATTATTCCTCAAAAATACAACTTGCCTAATAATTCTGCACTCCCTGTAGTAAACTTGTGAAAGTTTTAAAAAGCCAGTGTGCAGGTCTGGCATATCTAAAAATCTTTGGTTGGGGGATTAAAGAGCAGCTAAGACGTTAGATCACACACAAGGCTCAGAGGTTTTCCTGGTGAGCCAGACTGGGAGGTATCAGAGTAGGTGGCTTTTATATGTTTGAACATGTGTTCTTGAGTTTTCCTATGTACCTTTTCCAGGAGCTCAACTCGGTTCCTCAGGCTCTGTACCTCCTCTGTCACATTCTCCACCAAGCCAAACTTTGCATCTATAGAAAACCACACAAATGCAGACATACACATCAGAGCGTGGTGACTTCAGTCTGAATCTGTGGAAACAAACTGATGAGGAGCAGAACAGAGAGAGGGGTAAGGGCATGGATGTGATGATGCGTGAGAATGATGCAGACTATATATTGCATTGGATTCCTTGGAGCATCTAGGAAGCCCCCTTCAGTCCCTCCTCGAATGATTCATGACCACTGCAATGTCTCTAAAGTATAAACCAGGAAGAAGACGGCAGGGCTGCTGAGAGAGAGGGGGAATGCAGGGCACAGAGGGGGGAATGGCCCAAAAAGCCAGTAGATAAGCTCAAAGACAGATTATGAGAAACATACAGCCAAACATTCATTCCTCCTGTGATTTGACTGTGAGGAAAAGCCTGGCTGTCTCCATTCGAAGGGGAATGTGTCTGCTGCAGGCAGGACCGTGATCGGGACGCACAGTTAGAAACACCCCCCGCCTCCGACTCGATGGTTGCTCTTCCGCAGACAGACTGAGAGAGTGCTTCAATCTCTGCCAGATGTGGTCCATTACTGAGACAAGAATAAGTTGAGAAACAGGGTGAGGAAGAGGTGGAGGTTCAGGAGAAGAAAGGGGAGGGGGAGCTGGCGATGACCCCCAGCAGACGGGGTTGATGGAGCTGGAATGAGAACACAAGTGTTGGCCAAGGACAGGGTGAAAAGAATGCAGGCGAGAGGGGGGTAAAGACTGCAGTACAGAAATGTAGTCCAACACCCCTGGCATAATATCACTCTGACATGTGCATATGAACACAAATAACAGAAAACTGTCTCAGGCAAGACATCTTACAAAAACATTGCAATAATTTTTTTTTTTTGCCTCTGACACAGAACACATTGCTTTCCTAAAGAAAAATACAAAAATCTGTCATATTGGCTTTTTATTTCCCTTTCCTCTGAGTGTTTTTCTGTCCTTTTCGCAGACTCAGCAATGCTTCCACTGATCTATCACGCCGAGTCACGGAGACGAGCACTTTCCTTTGAACAGAGAAAACTCGCTCTGTGTGAAACTCGATAAACAGAAGGGAATCTGGAGCCGAGCCTGAGAAATTTGGCAATCTCGCACACTTTACAGAGAAATATTTCTTTTTCTGCAAGTACAGGAGACGCTCTCTCCTTTTGGATTTTAACAATGTGGTGACTCACAAAAAAATCCCCCAAGTTTGGAAGATCAGGATGAGGTACGTCTTCTTTAAACTTTCATGTTACATAAATTTCTGAGAGCAGATAATGTTGACACAGAATTGGAGTTAAAAGGAACATCCTCGGGTCAACGACCACATTTCTAGACATCGAGAGGGAGGGGGGGGTTGTATTTTTCTGTTGTTGCTAAGATACAGAAAGCACACACGGGAAAAAATTGACTTTTTCTTGGTAGGAGATAACATTTAAACTTTTTTTAAGAGAGCTAATGGAGTGTGTGGGATAAAAATATGTCTGTATTAGCACGGGAGCTCTATTAGAGGCAGATGTTTGCTTTGCTCACAGGACTCATAGGAGTCATTATCAAAGCCCAATCGGTCCCAGTCTCGCCGCACTGGGCCAGACCGCAAGACATCTGTCTGGAGTCGGCACCAGTCGCAGTGCATTATTACTCACGGTACGAGTTGAGAGTGGCATAGCGCGTACCAAAAGTAATAATGGACCGCGAAGCTGGCCATGTTCCTCTCTTCTGTCCAGACACTTTGCTGCTGCGTAACACAAAATTAGACGCACTCCTATTCTGTTCATTTACCTGCATCAGTGTGATGACCCACACCCACTGTTGCCTGGCTGCTCTGTGATGAGGAGGTAGGAGTGGCAGGAGGAGGAGATGGAGGAGGAAGGCTTTGACAGGAACGGCCGTCTCCAGCAAGGGCGAAGCCCTCTCTGCATGTACATCGATAGCTGCCAGCTGTGTTCACGCACTGCTGGGCGCACCGCTGCTGCTCACTGCACTCATCCACATCTGACAGGCAAGAAAGACACGAAAACCACTGTGAATATACACGCAGACACCTGAGAGTGGCTTTGCAGGTAAATGGTAGGAGCACATATACCTCTTTGGCACTGGTGTCCCGTCCAGCCTAACGGACAAGCACACTGGTTGGGTCTTAAACAGGTACCGCCATTCAAACAGGGTTGTCCGCACACAGCTGTGAAAGACATTTATGAAGCGATCATTTGGTTAAGAGATCATTCTTGTATATGGATGTATAGTATCGCAGTTAGCAAGGGTTGGTTTATGCTAGCCTGGCTTTCTCACATTTTAATTGTTGTCACATTTAATGTAGTTTGTTTTAATCTGTACAAGTGACCTGTCACTAGGAAATATGCAGTTTCACTTTCCCACTGAGATGAAACAGATGTTCTTGCTGAGACACAGACAAGAAGATCGACACCAAAATAATAAATCAAAATAAATTAATACAAAAAATAAAAAATTACACCACCTCAGAACTTCATAATAAACACATTTACATTTACATATTGTACAAAAAAATGTAGCTGCATTCCATCTGCAGAGAGCTTGCTAGCAAGCTATCTGCTCGACTCTATATTTGTGTTGGTAACTGCAACTTTTAACATACAGAATGTATTCCCATATTATTTGCTATTATTTAAATCCAATAAAATGCTCTAAAAGGCACAAACAGCATAAACACAGAGCTGTCCAGTTAAAGAGCATAAATGCAGAGATGAAGCCTAGCAGGCAGCCATGACAGTTGTCACTAAAAGGTGCCACACCCCAAATAATGCAATCTTTAAGCCTTACCAACCTTACAATTCTAATAGAGTAAGAAATCAGTTATAAATAGTGTAGTGGGATGTAAATACGCTTATTTCTGCTCTAAATGTGAACATTTAAATTCAGGTAGCTATGTGGAGTTTTAAAAGCAAGCCTAAAGTAGACATTTGATGAACTGCAGTTTTGTCATTTGTATTGTTTACATTAACTGCCTCCAAGACTTGAGTTTGGACAGGGCCTTTGACTTCCTGGAATTTCTGCTGATCCAGTTTTTTTTAATAGAACATGTTTGAACCCTAAAACTGGGCTAATATAGCTCTTTCCATATGATTCTAATTATAATGCACATCCCACTGAAATACCTTGGTTGCAGTTGTGAGAGTAAAATCTCCTCCAGCCTGGGCAGCAATCTGGGTAGAAATGCAAAGGAGAAGCTGCTCTGTTCACCTGTCGGTATGCCACCAAGTACGTAGTCCTGTGGAGACAAAGTACAGACGCCCACAGTGTTTAGGCATTTCTAATTATTCATGCTGTCATCACTCTCATCTGTAAGTGTGTGTGTGTGTGCGTGTGGTGTTCAGCCTGTGAGGCCTTTTCCATGATCTGTCACACAGCAGGAATGCTGATGAGAGGATGGTAATTTGGTGGAATACTGAACCACGGACCACTGACTTCCAAGAGTGTGTCAGAGATGAGAGAGGGGTGGAGGGGCTGGAGATCGTATCGAAAATCAGAGCTTTTGCTGCAGCCTGCTGAGAGCTTGGTATGTTTAGCTTGCAGGGGGTGATGAACCAAAAGCTAAAGGAACCAGTTTGAGATGTGCTTTCTTAAAACAAAACAAGGAATTATTTTCTAGGGCTGTTATCGAAAACATAATGAGCACACAAATTACAAATACTTTAAAGTGAAGCTGCATTTTGGTGGCGAGAGGAGTTAAAGAGAAAAAATGGGGAGAATGTGGGGGTGGGTTGGGGGGTCAGAGCTAGAAAAAGGGAGAGAGAGAAGTATGGAGGGAGACAGAGTCCAAAATAAACATGACCAGTCTCTGTGGGCAGTAGTTCATTTCCCGTAGTTACACAAAGTATTCGATATTTAGATTCTACCCAAATACGTGCCACCATGACCCAGTTCTGTGAAAAATGCACATGTATGTGTATATGTGTGTGTTTGTGTGAAGTCAAGATCTATTTATGACTGTACTCCTAACCCTTTCCCTTCCTAAACATGTCAAGCACTGTTTACTCCTTAATAAACTAAACATCTTCAGATAAAGGCTGACTCTCAATGTAAACTGACCGTGCAGTTCGGCTGGTTTTTTCCCCCCAAAAAGCTGTAAATGTCTGATTTAGTTGTTGTGTCTTTGTGCTGATTCAGTGTATGGAAGGCTGAGAAAGTTTGTCTCACTTGTATGTGCTGCAGAGGCGATGCCCCTGACACAGGGTGAGGTAGGGCTTGTGCACTGGCTGGACGAACGACTCTGTCGTAGTGACAACACTGTGACGGAGGTCTCTGCCGCACACCCTTCTCCTGCGAAAGGCAGACGTGAGATTTGATGTTAAAAACTGACCTGAAGTGCACATTTGTAGGCGCTCCAGCTGCACCGGAAGCTGAGCTGATTTTTAAATGGAGACATTTTTACAGCTTTTAAGTCATTCCAGACCCAAGTTCAAACAGTTTGAGATATTTAAGCCCTAAGTGGTCCACAATTCACATGAAAAACTCCAGATTGGAGTCTAATTGCTCCTGAATGACCTATGTAATCACTCCTGAATGTGTCCGTGTTAAGAGCTGATCTTCGACCTCCAAGTCGCCACTTGACCTTTCATTCACCTTTAAGTTAATTTTTGCCTGTGTACAAACTGAAAATGACAAGATTAGCCTGCCCATACTGGTGTCCATCTAAGAGTTGGAACAGAGACTGAGGTCATTTGACCAATCTGTATACATTCGCTTTGGCTGAGAATGTCACAGTATGAATGACAGCTAAAGTGGAGATCTGCAGCTGAAATCAGGACAGAGCTACTGACTAAATGACAGGCCATTACAAACACAGGAAGAGTATTAAGTGAGCTATTACCCGTGGTGAGCGAAGAACTGGGGAGTGGCCATCACATGAAGGATGAAGAGGGAGGAGGAAAGGAGCAGTATTTGGTACATCGTCTTCCTCTTTCCCACGTTCCCTCGCTGGGTCTCTTGGACTCTTCTCCGTGCCAGTCAGAGGGAAGAGGAGAGGAGGATGAAGAAGGGGTGACGGGGGGAAGGGCGTGGATTGAATCCAAAGTCTCCTCACACTGAATATCTATGTTTCCTTCAAGGAGGACCACTCCAGCTACCTATAAGGAGAGGGCATGGGGAGAGGATGTGTTAAAGCAAAAAAACTGAACAAAAAATTATGCGAACAAGGCGATAAATAAAGGAACTTAAATGGAATACAGTTCATTCTTTTGCAGCCACAGAGCAAATCCTACTTCCTTTGAAGCCATGGAGCACTAGAGGGAAGGACTCTGGTGTCAGTGTCAGCTGTGTCATGTCTGCATTAGCAGATTTCTACAGGCGACCACACCAGAGCCTCTGCACTCCTTTTCAAAAAAGGATTAGCACCCATTAAATCTGTGTAGAAAATGTTAATGGGTCTGGAGAAGCTCTGTCACTTATGATTAGTGGGGTTGCTGAGGACAGGTAAAGGGGAAGTCTGAGAAACAGCAGATTACTGAACCCGGAAGTCATTAAGTAGCAAATGAAAAACTAGCTGAAACTGGAAAGCGGTCACATTTGTACGGCAGAAAGCAGCTTGAGCTGAGCAGTATGGGTCTGGGCAACAGAGAGACACGATTGTGTCAAATAAAAATGAGAGACTTTACATCTGGAAACATCTCAATTACAAATGGATCGTTTTTAGCTCTTTTCAGTTTTTACTTTCAACTTTTAACATCCCTGATTTGTATTTTATATCACAAATAAAGTTATTGTTGTTTGGGTTTTTTCTCAGTGAATGTTTCTAAAAGTCATTAAACAGGATGCAGTGAGAAAACAGTAATAAAGACCTAACATGCATCTAAAGAGTTCATTTGCTCCCACTGTACATTTGGATTTCTGTGCTACCCCTAAATGTCCAGTTGACATTCCCAAAGACACAGAAAAGCCTTCTGGAAAGATATTGGAGAACTCGCTGCTAGGCAGATGTTTGGATGCATCCAAGAACACAGAGAGGCATCGGTGACCTGCACCTGCCCTGCCTCTGAGGTCACAGGGTAAAAGACAAAAAAGCCAGAGCACTCTCATTTCACAGATATGTTCATCCACCCTCACACCATATTAGATTATAACATACTGTAGAGGATTAAAAGAAAGACTGAGCCACCCATTCCCAAGTAGGACTGTCAGAGTGCATGACAGTCAGCTTGGACCCGCTCCTGCTCCAATGTAAGCCTACAGGCATGTTTTAACACAGCTGATACTAAACCCCTGGGAAATCTCTCATAGCACATTAAATCCATCCGGGCGGTATCATCAGTTTTCGGGACCGTAGCCTGCTGGAGAGTCCTCGGTTATCCTGGAGGTGACACTAAGCCACGGATGACAGCTTGCATGTCTCTCTGATCTCTGGCTGGCTTTGTGCCTGAAGACGTGACATGCACTTCTAAAGCCCTGCATTCATTCACAAATCACTTCTGAGAACAGGACACTCTGTGCAGCAGGTAGCCACTTTCAAAATGATATGTGTTAACGATTGAGCATCATTACACTGGCAGGGGAAGATCGCCACAGGGGGAAACACAAAAAAGTTATTGTCGGTTAGGACATGGGAGTTTTATCAGCTTTATTTTAAAGTATTTTGGGTGTCAGGAAGTACATCAGGAACACCAGAGACTTAATCCTTGTTTGTATATGCACATGCAAGTGTTTCAAAGCTTAATCAAGCCTGGCCTACTGATACATTAAAAAGCAATCGGACCATTTTTAGATTCGCCGTAAGAGGGCGCTGTTTTACAGGCACTGCACATAAAGTCTAAGAGACCTTCCCTCCTCCGCGCTATTCTCACGCACACGGAGTCACGTTAAACGCATGATTTCACGAGAGAATCGGAAATAAATACAAAGAAAAACCAAAGCGTCCTACATCAAAGAACAAGCGGGCATGCCGGACACGCCATTAAACACGAGCCAAACTCCGGGGCGCCCGCATGGATACATAAGAATAATGACAAACCGTGCAATAAACAATCAGCTCCTCTAAGACGACTCCCGCAAAAAAATGAAAAAATTTAAAAAGCGCACACACACTCGTACACTGCTGGTAGTAGAGAAACAGCCGGAGGTCTGATAAAAGTTAGTTCCCTTATATTCCGCCAAGTGAGGGGAGAGTCCAGTGATAAAACTCCGCCACTACTCAGGTTTGTCCTAGAGCTCGGACTGTCAGAGAGCATGGGGGGTGATGGTAGGACCTCCTCCCACTCCTCCAGCTGGGTGTCCCGCAGCTCACTCTTGCCTTCACTGGGGGTAGGTGGAGGGGGGGTTCAACGTGTGTGACGTCAGCAGGTAGACTACTCAGCTTTTTCATTCATAAACTATCGACTGCCGACTGGTTTAGTAAAGAGACCCGAGAGAGGCATGCTGCCCCTCCCTTCAAGCAATTTACTCATCACAAGGAGGCAGATTTTGGGTGCTGCGATCACTCCTCCTGCTCTGTCTCACACACACATACGTCCACTGCTTTTGTGAAACGATACATTTGTTGGAATGAATATTTTTTCTTTGTTTTTGAACAAAGCAAGAATCACGCTGTTTCCCATTCCTCAAGTGCAAATGGCTGTTATGTTAGGCATTGTAGACAAAATAATTAGAACAGCAAACAGCTCATTGCAGGGACAAAATAATCCAATCCTTTAATTAACTGCTACAGCTGAAAAAATAAAATAGTCCAAGGAAATCTATATCAACAATACTTATAAATCATGTAACCTATTATTGAGACTTTAAACATTACAACCCTGTTATTCGAAAACAAATAGCTACCCCCCCCAACAAGTCACCACACTGAAAACAGCTCATTTTTTCATCCGGGTCTCTCTTGGAAATGAGATTTTTATATTCTCAACGAGATTTTTACCTGGATAAATAAAGGACTAATAATAAAAAAAAGAAAATTATCAGAAAATGTTTGGCCTGTATTGAAGTCTGTCTACAAGATTGGTCTCAATTCTCTTAATGTATAAAGTTGTACAGGCCTGTGATTCGGTATTTGCATGTACTCTGGTGATTTTTGCATGTACTTCAAACACCAATTTGAAGTTTTACTGTATACAATAGTTAAGCACACACGGTGCAATAACACATATATAATTATGTGATCCCACAGGTCCGCAAAACGAGTTCTGTGTTATCAATACACTATTCTCGTGTGATTTGCGGCACTTTCAACCCTGTATAGATAGCTGTTTATCACCAACATGGATGGTTTTGCTAAGCATCTCTTCTCAGTACAGCTAGCCTATGCTGAATTTGAATTAGGTTGTTTTATCTAGCTAGCCTTACGAATTTCCCTTCTTTGAAGTGCTCCTGTGAGTGAGCTGAAAATTAACGAGCCCACTGTTTGTAGTATGTGAAAACTATCATTAACTTTGAAACACGGGTTAGTGCATTGTCCTACCTGTCGGAATGTGACCTTTGAAATAGGCAGAAATCTTACCCTTGCAGTATTAGGTCGTCAGGTGCGTGCGCGCGCGCAGGCTGAGCGGCGGCCATGAGCACGCGCCGCTGGACCGGCGGGTAAGGGGACATTTCCATGGTGCCAGTTTCTTTTAAGAGCTTCTAGCGTTGGTGCTTTCGAATTAAAAAACCCTCGCGCTTGATTCGAGGTGCTCCCTCTGAGTCGACTGGCGGCAAATGAAATGTCTTTGGGCGTATTTCACTTGCTTTTTATGCAAAGCTTCCTGTGGAACGCAGGAATTGGATGGACAATCCCAAACCGGAATTCCTGTGAGTGTTTGCCGCTGATAAAACCCCCTCTCCTGCACAAACACTCTCCATCCTGCTCAAACCGCTTGGCGAATCTGATTTTGAAACATTTTTTTCTCCCCCACCACCACGTCCATTGTGACATTTTTTTTTTTTTTTTGGAGGCAAGTGTCTCCAGTCTTCTCACCTCACGGCCTCCTGCTGCCTATGCAAGTATAGAGACAAGTGAAGCTCGCACTAGGCCCAGTGCAACAGCACTTACTACTATTCCATTAGAGGGTAGAGTCAAGTTTACAACTGTTTAAGGTCACTGCCAGATCAAATCTGTGAAATTGCAGCTCGTTACATGATAAGGAAGTAGATTCTTTTCCCTGCTTGCATGCATCTATTGTAGATCAGTGCAGCGCAGCGGGACAAATGGTAGCCTGTAACTCACTGTCAGACCACTATTATTATATTTAAAAAAAAGACTTTCCTGATCACCTCCCATATACATATGTCTCACTCCCACCTCTACAGTAATGACCAACAGTTTGATAAACTGCAAACCCCAAACTTCTCCTGACATTTTCCAGATGCATGAATTCACTTTAGAATTCCCATCTTTAGAATTCCTTCCTCGTGATTCACTTTTTGAATCCTTGTTTGTTTGCCTGATGTGTGAGAACTCATTCGTTTGTTGGGTTAAATCGCCGCGCTCAGTCTTGTAAGGCTCCTGGAGCGTGTTGGATGTGTTCCTGCCTGTGTTCATAGGAATCTGATTTGAACCAAAGTGGATTTCGGTGGCTGCAGCTGACATTGTATCAGCAACAGACTCCTCAACCTTCTCATTTAAACTGAGTTTAACTTTGACAAATCTGAGGAGAAGGATTTATTGTGCAGAACTGCTCTGCTGGAAATGCGTTGATGTGTGCGTGCACACTCAGACAACTTCAGTGTGTGCATTTAGGGTGAGCTTCAAGTGGCATAAACCGGAACTTTCCTTCTGCACTAATGATAAATGCCTTGATTTTTAAAAAATATGTATTTATGTTCTGGTTTGTTTCTCTTTGTTATGCAATGATGCCGCTGTGGGGGATGTTTGGCCCTTTTTTTAAGTGTTTGTTCAAGAGCTTATATTGACTAAGTCAGACCCTCCCTGCATACAAAGAACTATTTTCTCCGATAACAAAGAGCCTACGTGCTGAGGCACCATGGGAACCTTTGACTTTGGGGTCGCAGGTGAGCATGCACCTTCAGCGCTGATTGCTCAGAGGGGGCGCATTAGAATAAGATGCAAAAATCAGCGTGGGCTTGTTTGTCAGGGCATTAGCCTGTGTGTGTTTGTATATTAGGGCTTGTATAACAAAGTGGGAGGGTGCCTCTTTTTTCCTTTCTTTTTTTTTAAGGAACTTTCATTCTTTGAAATCAAGACTTGGCTGACAAAAGCAAAATCTTGTAGCTACTGTTCCAGATTTGTCCCAGAGAAGATGTAGGGGCGTGTGGGGTGGGGGGGTGGGGGTATGAAAAAAAAGAAGCAAAGCAGCACTTCCTCTTCAAAGGGAAACAGGAAAAGGCTGGGGGAGTGAGATTCTGGAGCCTGCTCCCTTGGAACAATAAAAATCTCACTTTGACAGGAAACGGATCTGCGTCAAAGAAGGCCTGACAGATTTTACTAAAGGGCAGTAGCAGTGACCCTGGATGGGGCATGAACAAGAGGGCAGCTGTGCCCCAACAATAACTCATTTAATTCAATAACTTATTACTTGCATTTTGAAAACAAAGATTCCAAATCAATGCTGAGGAGAAAGTTGCATCAGTAGCATCAGAGAATGGGGAGTAATGGGCAAACTTTTACAAGAATACAGGGCGAATACGTGCACATCAGATACTTCTTAAAAAGGGAGTCAAGGAAAATCTATATTTTTAAAAGAGCTGCGAGTTGTTGCTCCCAGCAAGCCTGATAGTCTGTTAGGCCATTCGCAAAAGCATGCAGACCTTTTAGAGAAACATATATGTGGAGACGATTCTTTTTCCTACCACAAAAGTGTCAAATTCAACTTTTTTTAAAAAGTTTGCGTCATCCTTAATCAGTGTTGTGTGCCAGTGGAGCAACATAATCAACATAAAAGCCACTTTTAGGGTGAGATAAGATTCTAATATTTTAGAAAAGTGACGCCAAAGTAGTGACTGATTGTGTTTTAGGTTTTACTGTTAAATAGTCAGTATGACAGTATGTAGATGCAGTAGTTTCAAATAGTTTCTCTATTTCCAATCTCTGTATTAATATAACCTTAGGATTTACAGAGGAGTTGTGAAGTATTTGATTTTGCCAAAGCCCTGCTGATTCATTCTGCTGAACAAGACTAGAGGTGCAGCCAGTGTCTCTGCTCTGATTTCCATGCTCAGCAGCCAAGCAGGACATCCTGTTGTCCAAGTCCTGCCACTAGTACCATCACTCCCCTGTCACCCTCAAAGCCAAAGCATGCAATCCTCCAAAACCATCGTGCTAATGACTTCATGTTGGTGGTCTCAGTGCTTCCTCTGTTCCACGACCGGAGCCAGACTATATCATACTATAGTCTGAGACTGATTGTGAACTCTTAAAGACTCAACAAAACTAGAATAAATCTTGGGAAAATTTTGTCTTATTTAGTTCTAACAAATTTCAGGAAAATATTGATTAAGTGTTAGTCCTTCTTATTAACTCTATTTACTCTGTGAGATCTCCCAAAACAATTAATGAAAAATTTGCAAACTTCCATTTGGTTCCTCAAAATCACTTCCTAAAATGTGGCATATCTGGTATGTGTCCACTGAAAAACACATTTGGTACACCATTCTACTGAAATAAGTTAATTAGGTTGTCACTTAAAAAAAAAGAAAAAAGTTTCACTGTCACGCTTTAGAAATGAGATCTGGGAACTGCTTTAATATCTGAAACAGGGCATAGGCCTGTGGAGTATTGTCTACTTTTGTTTATTTATTTTATTCATTTGTTTATCCTCTGATCTCTTCTTTTTCCATCACCCCCCAACTTGTTATTGCAGTTACTTGCCTCTTCCTGTTAAAAGAGAGTTTTTCATTGCCACTGTTGCTAAGTGCTTGCTCACAGGGGGGTTATCTAATTGTTGGGAGTTTTCTCTCTATTATTATACGGTCTTGACATTACAATGTATGGCAATTGTTGTTGTGATGCGGTGCTATATAAATAAAGCTAAACTGGATTGAATTGGTGTGTTTTCAACAAGAAGACCAGTATTTGTTAGATCAGCCAAAAAAACCCAAACCTTCATATCAAGTCAAAAAGTTAAGAAAAGGAAGACTGAGAAGAGAAGGTGCAAAAGACAGACCTAGCACGACTATTAGCAGATTGGACTGCAGCAGAAACGACTGCTTCAGAGATCACAAAATTCAACTCACATGTTAAGGAAAATAACGAAAACAGGACTACACTAAGGCTAAAGTAAAATGTGGACGGTGGGAACATTGTTCTTGTGGTAGATCTGGAAGAGAGAACTTTGAATTTATGGGAAAAGATTTGGATGCAAACCTAAAGCAAACTACAAAAAAATTCTCAAGTGGATTTTGCATCAGGATCCAAAGATATTTAGAATCTCTGAAAGACCACTTCTCCAGATAAAAATCAAAGTTTTAGTGATACACTGGTAGCCTCACAGCAACAAGTATCTTTGTTAGCCCTGTGTCCACCTCTTTATCTGTTCATCTTGCCCTGTTTTGCAGAAAAGGTGTCAAATAATACTGTTATTCTGTAAGGCTTGCTTTCATTTTTCTGTCCTGATTGATATGCCCCCTTTTATGGCCTCTTTTTCATAGAGTAATTCTTTGCTCCTCCTGCCAGCTCTCTGTGTCAGTCTGTCAACAGTGTGGACTTTAAGCACATTCCCCAGAAACACATGTGAGTCTGATTGGTTTATTTACCGTAGTAATCACATTCTCCCGTTCTGAGGATATTCTGAACAGTGGCCATGTTGGTTGTGGCTTAAACTCGAGCCAACATTTGTTCTTGTTGTGTGTTAAGTGTGGGTGCTGTCATTGCTTAGCCGCACCAATCCTAAAATATTTTCTCCATTCATCCAGCATGATTTAATGTTAGTTCACACACAGATATTTATTGCCTAGGTGAGGTGTCACAGCGAGGAGTGATGTTACATGAAGAGAAATGCTAATATGTCCTGGATATGAGATTCACGATAGCATTGCCAGCTCTAATGATGGCTGCCAGCAGCAGTATTTGGTGTTTTACTGATGTTTTTTTTTGTTGCTATTCTTAGATTTACCTTCTTTTTTTTTTTTCAAACTTTTGCAGAAATAGGAGCATTAGGAGCACTATTCATTTTCTCTTTGGCTGAGTAGGCATGGTCTTTACAGAATATTACATTAAAATAGTCATTTTTTCCCTCAAGTACTGCTCATAAAGATTTCTAAAGAGTACAGTTTGCTGGCTAGAGGACAAGATGAGATTGCTTAAGTCTTTAGGATTCCTCTACATGATTTTAAAGCCTTGAATGGCATTCTCCCTAATTCATGCTGCTTGTGTACAAATATTTTACTGGGAAAAGAGCAAACTTGGCTGT
Source organism: Oreochromis niloticus (assembly GCF_001858045.2). Lineage (NCBI taxonomy): Eukaryota > Metazoa > Chordata > Actinopteri > Cichliformes > Cichlidae > Oreochromis > Oreochromis niloticus. The sequence continues at coordinate 14,420,018 of NC_031972.2, read as the reverse complement.
TTAAGACATTATGTGAGTCTATTGAATATGTGTTGGAGATATTTTGGCAGGATTTTGACGTGCTTATAGTTTCATCATCACATAATGCTTACTATCTTAGCTATCTTTGTCTTCTTGTTAGGACAAACAGAAATTACCAAATGTTGAAATTGAGAAGTTTTAGGCCAGCACCAAAAAGGGAGAGAGGCAACAAGACTAGAAAAGGTGTGTAAAGATATAAAGCAACTAATAGGCCTAAAAAGAGATGTGTGGAGACATGGTTCAACAGTAAATAGCATTTTTCAACATTATCAATGGTCCAATAAATTCAAAGTGTCAGAAAAGACTCTCAAATCAAGGCATAAGGCTGAAACCCAATAATTAATGGCTCCAAAGTGCATTAGAACAGGCACTAAAGGAGTACAGGAACATGTCTGAAAACTTCTGTCAGTGAACACGGTTTGTTGCTACATCCATAAATCCAAGTTAAATCCTTACCATGCAAAGAAAAACTTTAGATAAACAACATCCCGGAATCCCTTTTCTCTCTCTCGCTCTCTCTGAGCCCAGGCTTATTTGATATGGACTGAAGCTAAGTGTGAAACTGGCCTGTGCTGTGACCAATCAAAATTAGGAATTCTTTTTAGAAATCGTGGCCACAGTGTCCTCTGTGCTAAGGAGCAGAGACTCTATCCAGGTTATTTTTATCAACCCATAGTTCAAAGGTCACCATTTGTGATTAATGCTGGGCCATGTATTCAGGCTGTGGCCATTCAGATGCCTTTTTTTTAAGAATGACCATGCTGTTTAAGTAAAACTCTACACCACATTATTTTAAATTCTCCAAAGACTTACAGAGTGTTGTTAAAAAAAGAAGTACAGAACACAGTGGAAACAATTTAGATCCACATCTAAATGTTTTTGAAATAAGTGTTGGTGTTATATACAAATTTATACAAATTAGCTTTTTTGAGTTTGGATATTTGATATATTACAAGTTTACAGTTTTCACTATTATAGACTTAAAACTGTCTTCATAATAATTTTATTCAGTTTTTAAATTTTACACTAACATGGTCAGGGTTGTAGCTTAGAGCAAGTGCTCAGTGCCTTGTTTATTTTCCTATAGTCAGTTGATGCACTAAATAAAAGAGTATGAAAGCTCCACTTGAGTCAAGAACAATATGCTACTTGGCTACCTGTTTATTGTTCCGCTGTAAAAATTGGGGCAAAATTGAATTGAACTTTTTGCCATCAACAGTGAGCTCTACATAAACCACCATATAAAAGTTCTGAAAGTCTGCTCTGAAAGTTAGAGGCTCAACATAATCGATTCCCTTCTTGCAGTAACCAAAGAAGACCAGTCAGTCAATTTTATAGATTTTGATGCATGCCAGTCTGGAGCCGCTTTGATGACAGCCACAAGGATTTTGTCTGCACTGCTGAATGGAGGGATATTGCACCAAAAACGCTGAGTGACATCAGGGTGGAGCAGAGGGGGGGATTCTGTCCAGCCAGGCAGCCATCTGTTCCTGCACTGAGACAAAGTCCACGGTTCATTAAAGCCAAGACCACCAACATGTTGGCAGTTTCTTCCCAAGATGTGCTACACAATCTCTTGCTTACTTTCAACAAGTTAGCAACATGCTAATGTCATGTATATAATAATATGTCATGCATATTTGAATTAAGGTTAAGTAAACCGATGATTCTGTCAATAACATTCCCATCAGCGCTTCCCAGTGTTTACTACAGATTAGCAAAATCTCAGTGGTAAATGTTTTACTAACTACACTTCTTTTGTAATTTTTGCAAACAAAAGTCCAAAATCAAAAAATCATGGTGCACTTAAAAGAAAGCAATGAACTCATTTTTGGCACTTTCCTTTTAGTAGGCCACAGACGGGTTGTTTTTTTTTTTGTGTGTGTGTGTGTGTGTGTGTGTGTGTGTGTGTGTGGTGGGGGGTTGCTTTCTTTCAGCTGGTGCAGAAAAAACAGAATATCAGTGTGAGTTAAAACTCAACTGTTGTCAGTGAAGCAGCATGACTTCTTGCACTGATGAGAGTTTTATGAGAATCCACCTCGGAGACCCCCGCCGTGCTCTTTCTGTCAGGTTACAACTTGATTCTGATTGATGTGAACTGAGCATTAAAGTGGACCACCACAGCTTATGAGGGAGAGTGCAGTCTTGCAGCGCAGTTCTTTAATGACATACAGTGCTGTCTGAAATATTGTATTTACAGAGCCATCAGCAAACCACAGAGGGAATACCAGCTGAATGCTGTTGCTTTCTCCTAAAGTCTTAATGATAGGTTCATTAAAAAGGTATCTTGCTCTCTAACTAAGCACAGATGGCTGACAAGCAGTTATGGCATATCAAACGGGAGATTTATGTCAAACCGCAGCTGAACCTCGGAAACTCTGCACAACAGTCTCAACATTACATCTATTTGAGCTCTTGTCTGCCTGTGTTTTTACACGAGATCCAAAGCTGCACTGTCCCTGACATTCATTTAGTATAAATGTGACCATTCACAGCATCTATGGAGGGCAAACCAAGGCAAATTTAAACTGACAGTTTGTTCAACGTATCTGTTTAAATTATATCGCCACCAACTGGAAACATAGTCTTTGGTTTCCCTCTAACAGTGCCAATCAAAAGACACTGAAAAAGAAAGATTATGAAATAGAGTGACCTCTCCAAATGAGACCAATTATCCTCTTTCTGATGGGGCTTACAGCTACTGTACACAGGCTCTATGAGACAAAGTACTCTCATAACTTTGTCAAAGACATTAGCAGCGGAGCCCAAATGTGCCCACAAAATTGTGTGTGGCATTGCACTGTCCCAAAAAATGTCTCAAATGCAATAGTACTGATGGCACCAAGGAGCTGATGATGGCATTAGGAAATAAATGGAGGCAAGGAAGGGTAGTAAAAGAAGGGAAAGTGTGTGTGTGTGTGTCTGCCACGAAAAGATTTTAGCACAAACCCTTAATCCATTTGCCAAAAGCAGTGTGGTGCACAACACACCCGTGTTTATTCTTCACAGTGTCACAATAGCTGAAATTGTTTGACATTTTGGGAAATGCTCATTACATATGCACTCACTATGAAGCGAGAACTAGCTGCCGGTTAGCTTATGTTAATATAACTATGTCTGGAGGTAAAAAACTGGCCAATATAGAATGTCTAAACACACTAATTAACACAGATTATGCTGTATGTTTAATGAAAACTAAGCTCACCAGCTTTGAGCTAAAGCTTCATGTTTCACCTGACTCTTGGCAGGAGAGTGAATGTGCAAAATGTCAAACTATTCCAGTGTTAGAGCCCAACTCTATATATGGGATGAAATAAGTTAGTCTGCTTAACAATGTTTCTTTATTTTTCACATTTGCGTCTGTGCAGTTCAGAAGATCGTAGATTGTTTTCACATCAAGCTTTTAGATGTTGAACTATACCACAGTCACTAAATTACAAAAGCCTGTGACGGTTGCCAAAGGCCCAAAAGGGTGAGAATTCAGGCTCACATCTGTGAAGGCCCGTCAGACTGGCTGTGGCAAAGGTTTGCTGTGTTTCAGCCCAAATCCCTCTGCTGCTGACTGCAGTTTCCTAGAGAGTCATTAGTGGGACTGAAGTCTTTTCTCGAGAAAAATGGTGGATTTCCGCATGTCTGTGAGCAGAGGATGGGGCATAACTTGAGATGTCCCAGGAGAGATATACCCACTTACAAATAAAAGCCTGTAGACACGCTGTTGGTGAGCACAGCATGACTTACATCCTGTCTTTACCAACACAATGGAAGTGCCAGGTGTTTGAAGCTGTGGAAACCCACTGAGCCAGTCATCTTATTTGGGAATGTTAACAAGTATTTGAGTCGCACATTTTGAGCATCAAGTTGCGAACAGTGTGTTGCACTGCAACAGATGAGCACAGATGCACACACACACACAAATACACACAGACTTCCTTTTAGGGGTCAGTGTTTATGTCAGTGTGCTGGGACTGCAGGGCTTGGTATGTCTGGAAACAAGGACAGACCTGCTACAGGATGTGAAGCGGGTGTGGTGCTCAAGTTTTTCTCAGTCTCCCACAGACCTTGGGACACATACAGGACGCGTACAACACACACACAAAACCAGCTACGCATGATTGGCTTGATTCGCTCCGCCAAGAGAAAATAGACATAAAATGCATTCTTGTGGGAGCCTTTGACTAAAAACTCCTTCATTCACAAACACAACCCACAAATAGACCCCACAGTGCTTTCCCATCTTACTTATGCAGAGGTTAATGAACTTGTTTTGAATTCCTTCACCTACTTGACAGGAACTACATTCCAAGCCTTGAAAATAGCGGCTGAAACAAAGAGAGGAAGTGATGTGAGAGCACTTCCTATCGACTCCCTTCTGAATTTATCTCAGTCCTGCAGACTCGCCTCCCACTCGGCCCCACCCTAAAAAAGGTTAAGACAAAAAAAAGAAAAAGAAAAAGCAAGCACATATCTGAGCACCTCAGCACGGTTCACCCCGCCATTTGACATCCAGCAAAACAAAATCTTCCAATTGTTCCCTGTCTTTGATCCCCCTGGTCCCGAGCCTTCACTCATTCTTTCAGTCAAGGTCAGTCTGGTTGGGATTATCCACCCCGGCTGGCCCAGACCTAATGTTTTTTAGTCAATTCCCTTGACTTAAAATAAATGTAGATGTATTGGCGGCGAAATGAGCAGGATACATCTGTAACAAGCGTTAGGGCGTATTTTGCGCTTGATTCAATGTAAACCTGCTGTGAACTCTGACCTCTGATTCATGTGGCATTCTGCCTCGGGGTCTGTGGCAGAAAGAAAATATCCTTGAGTGCAGAAGGTGGGTGTCTCGTTCAGGTTCCCTGCTCAAAAAGTCTGCACTTTTTGCCTTGAATGTTTATTCTATCACGATTCATTTGGATGTGACAAATGGTCATCGTGTAATCCACTTCTTTTTTTTTTCCCATAAATATGCAAAAACCGATAATTGAAAATGCCTGGACTTTTTCCTGCAATGTACAGGTACATGTGACTGACTCGAGAGCATATTTGCCACGAGATAAATGTCTAAACGTGGCGTTCATAAGCACACAGCTAGAGTTCAAATTCATAAAAAATCATTAAGCAGGGCTATACGGTAGCATGAGGCTTTTAATGTTGATGTAATGGTTCTGTAGGCAACATTAGAGAAGGGAATTAGGGGTGAGAGACAGGAAGCGTCATTTAGTTACTGGCTCAATCTGCAGAAACAGATCTTCCGGTCAGCGGGTGCTTCCCTGTGTTAACACTACAATAATATATGAGTCACATTGCAGGCTGATAGATGAGGAGATGAACAGGAGGGAAGGGTGGACTGCGACGGAGATAAAAGCCTAACAAAACTGTGCAGTAGTAGCAGTAGAAATCTATTGTGTGCAAGACAGATAGACAAAGAGGGTGGTCGGTTTGGCGAGCAGCATTAAAATGGGTAAGCTGGCTGTTCAGCTAACAGTTAAAATGGTGTAAAATGAATACCGTCTGTTGTGATTTGTGCAAGAGGAAAGCTCTGTGCTTAGGGTTTTGCGTCAAGATGAGGTTTAGTGTGAAGGCCGCCAGAGAGTGAAAGATGAATTACATACACAGCACTCCGTCTTCAGTTCACCATGGATATGCCATGACCCTGTTACCGGTTGAGTTTTTTTCAAAGTAACTCAAGAAAAATAAATCCAGTCTCGCCTCGACTATACTTGGTCAGTATTAGGTTGCATTCAGGGACACAAAACAAGCCCGATCACTTGATTTCCTGCAACCTGCTGATGCTGATATTCTGTCTCTCAACCTCATCTCCACTCTCAGTCACTGGCACCATCTGCAGTATTTCCCAGCATGTAATATAGACATATTATTTAACAAAACACAAAACAAAAAAACCCCCACATGTAGTAATGAAAAATCTAATAAAGTGTTGAAATCCCACACGGGGAAAATCCCCTCGGTTCTGTCATGCTTGCGCACAGGCACACACGCTAATATGGGTTCATGTTTCTCTCTGTCTGTATGAATGCATGTTGGACTTTCTGAGTAGAAGTAAAATTTAAAGACTGCTAAATATAATGACGACCCACCCCCCTCCCCCAAATCCTGCTCCTGGCCAAAGGAAAATTCTGAGGTTCCCACCTTTAACAATCCTCTGCAGGCCCATCTGTCTTTCTTAAGAGCCTGTCAGTCAGTGCTGTGGGATTTATCAGGTTGATAAATGGACCAGCTCTCACATGAAAAGGCGCCATCCGAGGCTACCGGTCATAAAGTGGCTTAGCGTGATTTTGGATGTCACCATCAAAGAGCTGCTTCTCTCTAAATTTGTTCACACTACTGCCTTAAAAAATGGATATTTTTTTGGTTTTCAATCCAAACTGGTTTCAATTGACCAGACAAAGTTGTGCAGTCTGACAAATTCTATATTTGTACTACCAATAACAATAAAGAAGGAACTGCTGCCTTCCCTGACTTTTTTATTTTTTCTGGGGCAGTGAACACATCGTTTTTCTGCCACACATGGCCAACGAAGATCTGGGTTAAGGTTGTTGGATTTCCAAAATTCAGTCTGCTTTTGTTCACAGACCTTGCTTTTGTAAGGTTTAACAAAACCTGGATAAGACTGGGAAGAGGGGAAAAGGTCTGCACACTGCGTGGCTCCAGTTTATCTAAACATCCTTTAAAGGCAATGGGATCTTCTTCAGGCATGTCTGACGACTGCAATAAAGACAAATTGTGTGTAGACCTTTTCCCTGCTTTGTAACTGCTATTTTCGGTCTTAAACCTAAACCTTTTTACATGGATACACACAATATTTTGCTCTTTTCCAAAGGTTTGTGGTTCTGAAACTTGAAGTTGCTGTTTACTTCTTAAAGCAGAAGCTACAACCACAATTGCTTTGCTGCATATTTAAAACACATTATCAGTTAACATCTCACAGATGTGTTCACTCAAAATTTTGTGACTTGGCAGACATGTTTGGATAAGGTTGAGCCGTTGTCTCTATATGAAGTGAATCCTTTGCACAAAAACATTAATTTCTTATGTGTATGCAGAATTTTTGCTTTTCCATGGATGGGGTGTGGGTGGTAGCACATCACTGCAGTGACCAGGGGCAAACATCCACACAAACACACACTTGTACACATGGTATTTGGCTATTGATCATCAGCCTGACTACTAGCAGCTCTTATCTGCGTGTTGGCCTGGCTTGGTCGGCTGTCTGCACTGGCTCACTTTCTCAGTTCAATCAGCTCTCTGTGTTTATCAGTTTGTGTGTGCATACTCTCTGTGTGTGGGAGAGTAAAGGAGAAGTCGAAGAGCAAAGGGGGGAGAGTAAGTAAATGAGTAGCGAGGTATAAAGGTTGCAGATGGCTTCAGCAACCTTTCGCTCGCCGTCTTTGTCGGGACACTTGAAGCAATGAAGTGTTATCTCACAGCTGAGGTACTGCCTATTGAAGCTCCAAGTGTCCTTTCAAGGCTTTTAGCAGGAGAATAATGAACTATGTGTGTGTGTATGTGTGTGTGTGTGTGGGGGGGGGGGGGGGTGCATCTGTTTCCTCTCTAGTTTTCCTACTTCATTTAATGCTTTATTTAATTGTTCTTTGTTATACCGTTCTAATACATGGTACACATTACTTTTTTAAAAATCTACATATATATATGAATTTGTAATTAGAATTTAAATAGACAATATTCTAAAATATTTAATCAGTCACATAATGTTATAATTCATACATTGCCATTTTTTCATTTGCATTTTGCTATTTTATTTGTATTTTTTATTTTTGCTAGCTCAGCCAGAGTTAAGCTGAAGACATCTTGGTTGGTGGTGTAAGATGAGCACATCAGGCCTCAGACGGTTACAGATTAACTGACTAAGGCAGCACTGATATAGTATGCAAACACTTACCTTTTAGCCCTTCTGGTAAACAAAGAGCAATATTTGTTTGGGGTTTTGTTTCTGGATGATCCTTCATGCTTTTGTGGGGCTCCGCTATCTCTCATGGGATATAGCTTCTCTTTAGCAGCTAATTGCTCTTTTATGTTCGCCAGCTTCTCACTACATCTGTCTAGTGGTAGTGAGGCCAAAGAGCTACCTGCTAAATGTGAAAAGAGCATTGATACGAGCGGTGAAAGTGAACAAAAACAGGAAAGAAGCCAAGAGGAAATCACAGCCTGGTGATAACACTCCAAGGACACTTTTTACAGGTTTAGGTATAACAACACTTACTGTAAATGCTCTATATTTAGCATTTAAGTTAACGCCAACAAGCTAACAGGCTCTTCAGCTAACAGGCTAACAGACTGATATTTATGATCGCTATTTTAGTTGCTGAAAGATATAGCAGGCATTTAGCCTCATCACAGAAATAGCACAGTCGTAACATGTATTAGATAACTACTGATATGAAACTCAGCCATCCTTAAGGTTATTCATTACACCTGAGCCTGTACTGACGTGACAACTCAATACAACTGCATGAAGCCCAAGTGTTGCTGATAATAATAGGAATGTAAATTTAGGCATAAACCAAAGTCTGGAAGTTAATCTCTATCATTAAGGATAGAGTTTAAATTTTTAAAGGATCAGTAAATCCAGTATAGTCTGGATGTTAATGAAGCACAAGTGTTAGTGAAACAGACATCAAACTTTGTTAATTTGTTTTCATAGACAGGATTTGTGTTTTCTATTTTCAAGAAGACATAAAAAGGTTGCAGCACAGTTTTGTGTCCAGTAGATTTTTAATTTAAAGCAAGACTCTAAACCTACCAGTGGCACTAAAGGAAAAGTCAGATCAGTTTGATTCATGATCTGGGCAAAATCTCACGATATTCCACCCAGTAGCTGTATGTATATTTCAGCCTGCATCAAAGCTGTAGAATCACTGACTTGTCAGCATCACCAGAGACATGGCGTAGGCATTAGTAAAATCAAAATATTTCTGATGCTTCAAGTGAAGAACACAAATACGTTTCCCACTGATGATAAACTCGAACATGGAAAACGCTTCTTTGGTTAGGTGTACTCGCCAGTTGTCACACTCTGTTCCCTTCTGTCAGTAGCTGGTATAGAACAGCTGATGGAACAGGTGGGTGTAAAAACTAACCTCTTGCTTGTTTGTTTCTCACCACCACCCACCGTTGCTTCCTGAGTTCATTTATTTTCACTTTCCTCATTTCATCCCTCACCTGCTCCGTCTGTGACAAGTTGTTTGCAAGCTTGTTTTACAGCTGGGAGTCACACATGGCAGCGATAGGTTTCACTACTATTTCTGATCCGGTAGTACTTTGATGTTATTCAGTAGGACTGCGAGTTCTTACGTAAGCAAGTAGAGATGACACACTCTGTATTGTGAGGAGATCAGTAGAGTACAGATTCTGCTCCGGCCGTTGTTAGACACCTGTTTGAATGAATAGTCTGATCCAACAATTCAGTCTATGTTTATTTAGCTATTAGACCTGAAGGACGCTCACTCATTTACACACACCAAAGCAAGCATAACTGAATAGACCAGTTATTCTAAAGGTGAAAACAGCCTTTTTGTTCTCAGCTGTCCTCTTGAAGCTCTGAGTTGTTAAGTTTGTATATATGAGCCTAAAGCTCCCAGAAGACTAGATTCATTAAAAGTAATCAAATACATTTATCTGTTTTATCGTTCCTTGTCACATACTGTAGCGCTGAAACTTGCTATTGTTTATGTTTTATATGCTTCTAATGACGTTCCTTGTGTTTTTTTAAGATGGTTATAGCTAAATGATTTATTCGGGCATTTTAAAAATAACACAGCACCGTTCAGCTCCAGTGCTTCTGCAGATGTTAATGGAGGGAATTGATTGAACCCAGTTTTTGGAGCTGTGTACACCCTGGGATTCAAAGGGAGTCATTTTCTTCCTGTGTGTGATTTTTTTAAATGAAGGTATGCAATGTCCCTTAAATTGAGTTAGAACGTTACATTTATTTATTTCATTTTTAGTTTTGTCTCTCGTTGGTTTTCTCTTTGGTCGTTGCCATACACAGTTTACAGGTTTGTTTTAAAACGGTACTAAATTGATGCATGTAGCTCTCCATTCAAACAAGTATGTTTACATTTTTATCAGCTTATTAGTTCCTGGCAGGTTCTCTGGCTCGTTTTCTACATTTGGTCTGTTGTAATCAGCTCCACTGATTACATCTATCCACAGAGGACCTTTCAACATGACAACAAGTCCACTGTGGAAAACAACACGGGCACATGTTTTTCACTATAAACTACACTTTACAAAATAAGATAAACAAACAAACAAAAACAAATATGTGGGTCAATGTAGATAAGATATATCTTATTTACCCATATTTTGTCATTTAAAAAGAGCTTAGCAGAATACTATAGCTTAATATAACAGAAGACAGCATGATAGAAGGTAACAACTACTGTGAAATTGATATACATATATATGAATATAAATAAAAGAAATATAAAATTCTGGACCACATCCACATTACAAGGAGCTGCTCAGCCATGGAGACCGATGCCTTATAAAGCATAAAAAATGCGTTGTTTAAAATATTTTACCTTTAGAACGATCCATTTATTTAAATTGTTTATTTTCCTTCTGCAGAGTCAGTTGTAGCTCAGATTTTACACACATTTTTTTCATCGCTAAGTGACTTTCCATGCACAGCATCAGATAAATGCGTTCATTTGATTTCGCTGTTATTCATTAAAGCAAACGACCTTTTGTTCAGATTATGTACCTCAATTCTTTTTTTCTCTATTACGGGAAAATACAAACCATTTTTCTATGCTTTTCATTTTGTGTTGTCTTACTGGCTAATTTGTAAATCTGAGCAACTAGCTATGCAAAATAAAAAACTAAAAAATTTAATATGTTATATAAATACAGACTCCTACAAATAAATCTTTTTGTTACATTTTTGATTGCTTACTTGACGGCCTTATTTGATGTTTGGTATCTGCATGAAGAAAAGAAAACACTAAAATGGACTGTTGTGTTATAAAATGCATTTATGCTTTATGTGTGTAAACGTAACACAGTGTAAAAAAAATCAAGGTGTTTATTTTACACATATCACAAATAAAACTAAGAAAGACATTTAGTGGTTTTACCGTTAAGTTACATTAGCAAAGACTAACTAGCTCTTCCATCACCCCCTTTCCTTGATCTGAGAGTCCGGGTGCCAGGATCGTTCACCACCTGAAAGAGGAAGGCTGAGGCGGATGTTGGATATGAAATCACTTCCTGGTCGGGGTCTGAATATAGTCGTGATTCGGTAAAGAGAGGATGTTTACATATTGGGCTGCTGGCCTGACACAATAGGAACAGCTCAGAGCATCTTTGTGGCATGACGGCAAGCATTGTTGTGCAGAAATGTGTTCTTTCTCTCTCAGTCACAGAGTAAAGTTCCACTTAGTCCTTATTGTCCTGCTGCATGCTGGGACATGTGTGTTCCTATTTTGCTGGGAAACATTTAGCTTTCTGGAGGCTGATGCAGGAAACCACTCAGAGGATCAACATTGCCTTTCGCTATCTCTGTTTATCTACTTGTAGCGCGCCGTGTTCGTCAGAATTTTTCCTTGAGGGTCGACTGTGAGAGGTTTTTGTTTATCTTTAGTGATGTTCATATCTACGCCAGGATGAAGCTAATTTCAGTTTATCATGAAATAATTATTCATTCATTGCAGCTTGAAAATATTTGCAAGCCAACAGAAAACCCAGCTCACTCCTGAAAGGCCCAGAGAATAATGTCACACATATGGTGCAGTAGTACAAACCTGAGAGCAGGTGTTCCATGTTATCTGTGGAGAATTGACTCTGCTCTCCTGGCTCATTCATGTTTCTCTGTGAGCTGCTCAGTTTATATATGAACAAGAAATGTGGACGGAAGAAGACACACACAGACACAGTTGGTTTGAGTTTGAGTGTTTTGGGTGATTTTTTTCCCCATATTTTAATGTATCAAGGAAAGCAAAACAACACCCCAGCAGGTGACTCCCATTCATCACAGGACAAAGGCAAGAGATGTAATCTATAATAACAGTGATGTTAGCATCAGCAAAGGAAGATGTCATGTTAGGCCATTTGATGTTGACTTTTATTTTTACTATGTTATCTGAACTGCTGGAAATATTACAATGTCAAATCTTAAGTAGGTCGACCACTGAAACCAGTGGTTTTAACTGTTAAAAAATCCTCAATCCAATTACTCTCTTTCATTTAGTGTACTTGCTAAAAATGTTCATATTTCATAATTCATTCTTAAAACTGATAATAAAGTGCACTTCCAGTAATGCTTAAGTTTTTTCACATTAAGCATATCTAATGTTATTACTGCAGTAAATCACCAAAACTATCTTTTCAAACCATCTTTTCATTTATTTCACTTTAACGTGGACCACTGTGAAGTAAAAGACAAAAAACAAACAGGAGCTCCTCGGTTATTTAATGCTTTATCTATCGACAAAGGAGGACGTTTTCTGTAATGTCTGTCTTTGTAGGTTGTAAAGTGACGATGACTCAAACTCTTTTGGCAACCAATCTCATGATGCGATCTATTCTTAAAGATTTAAACGTAACACTTCCTGCTGTAAAATGTACTCACTAATCAGCAAATGCTAGCCTGGCTGTGGAGGCCTGTCATGTTCAAACAGTTTGAGATGATTTGAGCTTTTTGATACCGTGTGTTATCCTGCTGGAAGGACCCATCAGAAGATGGGTACACCGTGGTCATAAACGGATGCACAACAATACTGATTAATTGTGGTGTTTAAACAGTTTCCAGCTGGTACTACAGGGCCGGAAGTGTGCCATAAGAATATCCCCCCCATACCATTAGGCTATTAGCTTAGCAGGATGGAGCCATGCTTTCATGTTGTTTATGCCAAATTCTCACCCTGCCGTCCAAATGTTAAAGCAGAAAGTAGTTGATACTCATCAGACCAGGCACCCATCTTCTGTTAGTCTTTGAGAGTTGTAGCCTCAGCTTAAGCTAACAGTAATTGCACCCAGTGTGCTCTTCTGCTTTAAGGTTTGACGTGTTGTGTGTTCTGAGATGCTCTTCTGCATAATAAAAGGTTTTTTGAGCTACTTTTACCGTCCTCTTTTCTCTTTTTACAAACCATTCTCTGTAAACTCTAGATAATGATGTGGGGAAAATCCCAGGAGATAAGCAGTTTCTGAGTATGCTCGCTCTCTCTTTCTTCACTTTCACTCTCTGCAAAGACATCTAATGGGCCATAAAGGAGACTTTGGCAAACTGGTCCTTGCCTGTAGGCAGTGTGTTTGACATCCCTGGCATATACTGTGAATACTGTTTGAATTGAGAAGAAAAAAAACAACAAAATAGAAGAACCCCCCCCCCCTAATAAAACAAGTCCAGTTTTATCCCTAGCAATACTAGCTGAAAATACATCAAATGTGAAGCAATTTTATTCTTAGCATTCTGATCATTACATAACGTAAAATGCAAGTATCTATGATCTGTGCACAGAGTTTGTGTGGCTTATATTTTTGACTTTTGGTTTATTCTACACTGTTTGCCCATTTTACTTACCAAATTCATCACTGTGTTAAAACTAAATTCAGCTCCCTAAGTAAGGATTAATAGTATTCTTGTAAAATTATTTATTATTTTTGGGATCAGGCTGGATAATCTCAACTTATTTTAATAGCAAGCAGTGCCATTAAACTTTCCAATAGCAGTGAGTAGAGGTCAGGACCAAGGTGTTTGTGTCGGTCCACGAAAAAGCAGCAAACCCTGCAACAGCACACTAGGAATGAGGAATGTTTAGCCTGTAGATGGAGCTGTAATCTACACAAACTCTCACCAGATAACCATGTAGCTGATCACTGGTGAGCTCCCTCTCCTGCAGCACCACCATCAGGTGGAAGAAACTGCAAAGAGGCAGTCTGCACTCTTTTCTGCATTTTATCGACCAGTTTTGTAGAAATTATTTGAAAGAGATGTTTTAATAAATGCTTTGGCATCACCAGCAATACAAAATACAGTCCTTCTGAGGATTTTACTTACAATTTAGCCAAAAAGCACGTTCATTAAATTGCATTTTTCCTTGATTAATCAGCAAAAACAGATGATTTTACTTAACTCTGAGCTCTCATGGAGAACAATAGAATCTCTTGGCAATCAAAATGTGTTACACAGACTTTTAAAATAAACTGTTCTACTTTTGAGTGGATTTATTCCAGTCTCTGATTATCATGATGCAATAAATGCGGCTCTAAGTGCCCACTACGGGTGACTCAGTTTTTTGGTATTCCAGATCCCATGTCTATTTTTGTTTCCCCTTCTGTTTCCCCTCTAGTTTCCATTATCACACACTGCAACATGAAAGCGGTGAACTCCTCGTGGTGGCGGTTAGCCTGATTTTCTCACTGTTCACTTCACAGGAATGTGCTTTCAGCTGGGTTCGATTCTTTAAGTTCAGCCACAGCTATCGCTGTGAGGGGGGTTAAGGCGAGGGTTAGATGAGGTGAAAAGAGAGGGGAGTGGGGGGTCAGTGTGAGGTTGCAGTAGTGCTATTTACAGTGGGATTAGAGGTTGACCCGTCTCCTCTGTTCTCCCCTCTGAAGCTCTGATGCTTTGGGAGACAGAACAACAGCACCCATGAGAAACTGGTGGGAATAAAAGAGGAGAAAGGACTTCTAATCTGTTACTAACTGGTAACAGCAAAGTTATTTTAAAACTAGTCATATATTTTTACTCGGCAAAGTTATTCTTTCCCACTTGATGGCTATTGAGAAGGTGCCCAGATTTGTCAAGCGCTGGAGTCAGTGAGGGGAAATCCTGTAGCATAGCAAACATAATGAATACAGTCATAGCTAAAGAAGCCCTATCTAAACTTGGTAAAGTGCTCTCAACCCACCTCCACCAAGGCCAATGTGCTTTTTTTAAAGGCATCTTAATCTAAATAGATTTGTTCAATGGAAGTAGCACAGGTTGACCTCTGGTTAGTTTAGCTTGTTTAGCAATTATTGCAGTAATAGGAACACATTTATAGCAATTTATGAAAGGCAGCCCTCTTGCAGTTGACTACCTTAAAAGACCTTTGCAGCTGACCTGCAGAATCAGGGAACTCTTAGTGTTTCCTGACAAGTTAATTGATAGAAACAAGCAAAGCAGCACAAATATGGTAAATGGTAAATGGCCTGTATTTGTATAGCGCTTTACTAGTCCTTAAGGACCCCAAAGCGCTTTACACATTCAGTCATCCACCCATTCACACACATTCACAATATATTGTTGTTCCATGTTATTTTTCCAGCTATTGTGCTGGTAAATACAAATGATCTATCCACCATAAATCCCACGTGTAGTCCAACTAGACCCCACAGTGGAGCTAGTTCTGGTGCTGCTGGTTAGTTTATAGTTAGGTCCATAACCTTTTAAGATAGTGATATAATTTTTCTATTTTTGTCTATGTATGCACACCCCATGGTGGATTTTAAGTCATATTTTAAAATTTGTCTTAAATCAGTAAATAATTTTAGATTTAAAGGGTTTTACAGAGGTATTGCATTTACTGTCTGGGAGTTACACTCGAAATGTCATAACTGCAGAGCTGCTTGACAGGCAGCTTCAAGGCCACGCGGGGTCTGTTTTCTCATTATTTCATCACAAGCAGATAAAGATCTGGAGAAAGATGTGGAGGTGAATCCAACTGTCAAACTGGAGGCCATCGTTCTGCTTATTTATTTATTTTTTCATTTATTTGTTTTAAAAAAAATATATATAGTGGCTAGTAGTGTCCTACCATTTCTCAAGCATTGCATTGCCCGTTTTGTGGTTTAAACTATTTCCCTTCCTATCATTTGGGACTTAGTCAAGCCTAATCTATTCATTATTATAAATACCCTTAACCAGTTATGTTTGCACATCTGAAAGCTGCAATAACAATAACGATTCTTAATATACCAGCAGAGTAAAAAGGTATTGTGACCATTTTAAAATGAAGCTGCAAAAAATGATCCAGGTTACACTCTTCCCAATCAGGGCTTGCACTAGTTGTCTTAACGTGCTAAAAAAGTTTATGCCAAGCTGAGGCAGGAGGCGACCTTATAGGACATGAAATTTACTTTATCTGCACATTATTTAAGGAGGTAAAATCACATCATATAGTCATCACTATGTAGAAATACCAAGAATGGAGTTGTGAACATTGGATAAATCAAAATTCAGGTTGAAATACTGTCAACAATTTATTTTCTTTTTAAAAATAAAGCCAGCCATGTGTGACAGAACTCTTTACGCTATTAGTATGGTGAAAAGTCAGTGCATATTCCTTTCTAGCTCTGATTTAAAAGGGCTTTTAGAGAACAAATACTTCATAAGACCCAACATCCCTTTTGCAAATATTCAGGGAAATTATTTTGATCTGTATCAAAATAATTGGGCTTTTTTAAAGCCTGCAAATCTTTGCATGTCATTGCAAAAAGACATAAACAATTCTATCAATCAAGCTGTCATGTATGTAAATGACCTGTTTGGATCTAATTGTTTGTAAAAATAGTGGCAAATATATGTTAGAATATATGTTTATATGATAGGAAAAAGTCCAGTAATGGTGGAAAATAGCTAGTTAACTCATGAATTTCACTTTATGTTATGACAGACACATTTTTCAGACATTTAAAGATAATAAAATGGTTAGGGCTAGGAAGCACCCTAACTGTGGTCTATCTTTTGCAAGATTTGAATTCATAATTTAAGCCCATAAACATGCCCTTCTTTGCTTTGTGATATCAGGAAACACAACATCAGGAGAAGGAAACCAAACTGACTGCTTGGAATACGAAAAGACAAACGACTGACAGGGAAGGACAGATGAAAGTATGCAGAACAGAGGCACAGAGGTAATCCAGAACGGAGTAACAGAAAAAAAAGTGTAGGATAAAGGAATAATTTTGGAGAGAGAAGAGAGAGAGAAAAAAGGAAAATGAAAGGTTAAAAAAAAGAAAAAGAAAAGCAAATGTTCCTTAAATTTCCAGAAACTTAGCCAATTAAAAAAAAAGAAAAGTTAAAACAACATGTTGAGTGTTTTTGTTCCAGCTTCTACTGTTCATTACGGCTATTGCGAGGTCCTTGTCAGTGTAAATGATGGTGGAGAAAATCCACAGAGCTGTAGTCCAAATAAGAAACTGGAAAACTAAATCAGGAAAACAACTGGCTTTAAAGTTTCATGATACGTTACTGATTTGACCAAGTCAAAGCAGTGATGCCTCACACTGGTTTAGGATAAACTTTGAAACGGATATTTACACAGAGTGAAAGCTGCTTATATAAACTTTTATTAAAATGGATCTGGAAACGCATCTTTTAACATTTAATGTGAAGAAGTGGCATCAAATTCCTTATCTTTCTGTAGTTCACTGCTCTTCCTGCTCCCAGAATACCTAACAAGTCAATCTAAACATCTATTTAAGCAACATAATTTATATAGATAGAATCATTATTTACAACAGAAAAAAATACTTAACTTTATTGAACATTATGTCTTTCTCTCCCAAGTCCTTGTTAATAAATAATTTCATATTTATTCTATTTTGACTGTTAATTTGTTGAAGGAAGAATATGTTGGTTTAAAAGATCAATTTCCTACTTAAAAGGAGTAGAACTGGCAACAATCCTTACTGATGAACTAACCCTAGACAGAGATGTAATTGATTGTCTAACCGTTATTTGGGCTTTTACTTGAAATATGATCAGTTTATTTTAATTAAAAGGCCAGATAGGTTTAAATTTGCTGTAATTAAACCATTACATAGTCAACCTTTGTTTGATTCAGATGCCTTAGATGGTCATAGACCAATTTCTCACCTTTTTTTATTGCAAAAATTCAAGAGTTGTTCTGAAACAGCTTTGTGATCAGAACAATGGTTTATTTGAAGACTTGTAGCCATGATTTAACAGTTCATTCTAACTAAACGACTGCCTTAACACTACATTAAATTGATTAATAGACTCAACTGGCCTCTCAAATTCTAAATGAGCCCACCCATCATCTTAATCACGCTCTCAGTCTTGTCATGACACATGGTAGAGAAACGGAACACTTGAAAGTATTTTCTGAAATCCTTCTTTTGTCTAAGAATTTCTTAATAACCTATTATCAGACTTTTCTGAAAACTGTGTGAGATGCTTCTAGTTCATCCAAACCACCACAGCCAGAGCGCTACCCATGACTATCCAGACACTCTTTTTTATAAGATTGTATTTAAAACTTTCTTTTTTCATAAAGCTTATACTCAGGGTAGATTAGGTGACCCCTCTCTTTAGTTATGCCAGATGCTGTTAAACTGTCTTCTCTCTCCTATAGTTTGTTTTTTGTCTTCTCTATTTCTATGCTCTTTTTTTTCTCCTCTTTTTTTCCTCACCCACCCACCCCTCCCCGAGCCAGAGCTTTCTTCCTCTTAAAAGGGAGTTTTTCCACCCCGCTGTCACCAAGTTCTTGTTCATAGGGGATCATTTGATTGTTGGGATTTTCCCTCTTTACCCTATAAGTGTCTTAAGGTGAATTCTGTTGTGAATTGGCACCATATAAATTGAACTGAATTGATTTGAATTGCGTTGAATTTAGGTGATGATCAGTTTTTCGAGCATTTCGTATTTTGCAAATGTGGCAGGTTGTCTTGAAACAACAACTTCAATTTGCACATTTTGACTTTTTTCTCGAAACAAAATTACAACTTTAATTTCCAAATTTTGACTTTATTCTCAAAATGAATAATAATATATTTTCTGGATGTGGCCCTAATACTGCTTCTTTGATCAGTGCTTTACTCTAAATTAAATATTGTTACATTTTTGGTTGGACTTCTCTAGCTTTCTTCCGAAGGTTTGAATTAGCAGGCATGCAAATGACAATGACAAGTGTGCAGATACTGCCATGGTGATCAGACTGGCACTGGAGTGCAGATAGATGCTGAGTGCTCAGTCAGCTCTTTGAGGATCAGGATCAAAAAGACATCACACCACCTTCTTCACTACAGCAGAACCAGAGCTGTTATATTTATACAATAAAAAATAAACATCAGTGCAAAAAAGATTGTTTTATTATTTCTTTTTTATTTATGTAAAATGTTATATTACGTATACATGAATAACTTACAATTCATTTTGTAAGTGCCAGAATTAGTAAAAAAAAGAGTTTGGATGTTAAACAGATGGTTTTACTGGACAAATGGCTCCGCCAGAAGTTCAGTGAATTTTGCAATAATTTTGAATGGTCTGCTTTAGTCTGCAGCTGAGGTCAGTGATTTTCCTCCATCGCTGTGATCAGCTTTAACAAAGGCTTGCATGTTACACCTTCTACCTCAATAGACTAAAATAGTTGTCAAAATAGACCCTTTTTGAGCCTGGAGGTCCTTATAGATTTGGAATAATATACTGACTGTACACTGTGGCTTCCATAACTAAAAATCTCAGTGTAACTGTTATCCTGTGGGAAATGCTTGTGTTTGGCAATGCTCTCCACCTAAAGACCAGCTTCACAATACACAAGACAACAAAACAATATATGGCGGCCTCTGCTTGGTACCAAAACTATCCTGATTTTTGACAAGTCCAATGTGACCTGGGGATATTTGGCTTACTGTAACATATTGTAAATAAAGACCTAGTATGAAACCATGAAGGAGCTTTATGAGCACAATTCCAAAGAAACTAGGGCTTGGGTAGATAACTTTGCTTGCATGGACAGTACTATAGTGGTCAGGGAGGGGAAGAAGTTGCTGGCCTGTGAACATATATTTCGACGTTTAGTTGACAAAGAGTCAGCAGATCTGTATACAGACCATATAGTGTGGAAAAATATTGTAAAACACAAATATAAAAAAAGAAAAAAAGGAGTGTACTGCAACATCGGGCCTGGGAGGGGCAGAAGTTACGCTCGAATTGTCAATCCTGCCGAAAATAGATAAGGAGAAGAAGACGTAACCTCACCTTTGGACCCATGACAACCGCAGCGCTACCTTCGCCAGCTGACTGTATCGAGTTCACTCACTCTGCTCACAGGCTCCCTGCTTTTGTCTTTTCCCCCCACTCTGTTTTATGAAGCGCTGACATTTGTGAGAAATGAAGCCGAGTACGCGGCACATCCTGCTGCTGTGGATGCTGGTATGCTCCGGCACGACGCAGGCGATAGAGCCCATTAGCACCACCATAGCTGTCGGCATGGCTGCGGCTCTCACCGGGATTTTAGCTAGGTATCAGAACATTTTTTACTATTTCCACGAGTGCTGCCGACCAGAGTGGATTTCTTTCAACAAGACAGGTATCATACCCACCAAACACACCTGACCTATTCTGAACTGATCAAAAACAACACCCTAACTGTCGCTAACTGCCGCTTTAACGTTAGCTGAGCGGGGAATGTGCTACATGATAAGCTAGCGATACGACTAGTTTATTGGTATAAACATGTGTGGTGCTTTTCTTTTCTTTTCTTGTCTTTTTTGCATCTTTAAACTTGACAAACATTTTTTTTGCCTGCTGAGCGTAGCGCGACGCATTTGTCACGTGTTCGTGACGAATAAGGAAGTTCCGCGTTGTAGAGCAAGAAGCTAGTTGGTTTACATGTTTAGCGCGGTATCACCGTGGTGCAATGACTATTTTGCCACAGAAAACGACTCATATCCGAAATTAGTTAATTTTAACGATGAGAGCGAGACACGTATATGTTCTTTTGCATATTTTTTTGACTGTCGGCGTGCTAGTTAACGCATTTGATCCGATCACAACAACAGTGGTTGTCGGTATAGGCGCGACTCTGGGGCGGACTATCTACAATTACTTTCGCGAAAGCTGCGATTCCAAATGGATCGCCTTCAATGCGACAGGTGAGCAGGTGCCCCGTGCAGTGTAAACATATTAGCTCTGTGCACATGGTTTGTTTGACCTCGATTAAAAGTGCAGGCAGCTGTAACGTTAATTATTTACGTTATCGTACGGCGCCGACGTTACAGTGCTATCGGTGTGGCTCATTTTAACCCTCAAAACTGAAACCTAACTATCAGAGTAAAAGACTTTTAGATTACCTTTCAGCAGTCAACATTGTGTAGACCCATCGGGTAACCTGATCTAAGCTAAAGACCGCCACTGCTGCCTCTTTAAATGTGAAAGGAGTGAAGGAGTTCACTGTAGATGTGTATAAATGTGCTGTGAATGTTTACATTAACTTTTTATCAACCTGTAAAATGATGGAAATGTTTGCTTATGTTTGACACCACTGTTCTAGGTAGTCTTGACTGCTCGTCTAGTCTGCGTGCACTGTATGATTAAGAGGGTGTTCTAAATGTTCTTCTAAAAGGCACGACTTTAGCCATTTTTTATCCTCCAAGCTGGTCAGCATGAGGATCTGGGAGCAGCTTAAAGTACTTTGGTCACATGAACCATGAACCTAGTTGCAGCTGGAGTTTGATTCAGATATTTTATGGCCATAATACAAATTTAATTATCCATCCGTCTTCACAGCTTATCCAATGGAGGATTGGAGGTTATCCCAGCTGTCAGTGCACTTAATTAAACATTTTTAAAGTATTTATTTAAATTTTTATCTATTCTATTTTTTTAACCATTTGATCAGTTCCTCTTTCTTGCACACAAAGTTTGTACTGTCCTGTCAGGTACTTGTTGATATGTCTTTCCACTAACTACATGAACATGTGAACCTATAAATGGTTTATGATAATGAAGAAGGTGAGACTTTTAGCAGCCCTACTGCTGTGGCTAAGGAATACAAGAAACTTGTTTTAGGCTCATACATTTAGCCGTTAATTCCTTTGACATTCTGTTGTGTAGGTCTCCGAAACGACCTGGATACCAAACTCTTCGGGCAGCACATCGCTTCACGCATCATCTTAAAAGCTGTGAGTGGATTCATGAGCAATGAGAACCCGAAGAAGCCCCTGGTGCTCTCCCTGCACGGATGGACGGGCACAGGGAAGAACTTTGTCAGTAAGCTGATTGCTGAAAACATTTACAAGGAGGGAATGGACAGCAGCTTCGTTCACGTATTCACATCCACACTTCACTTTCCACATCAAAGTCAAAAAGCAACCTATAAGGTATGGAGAGCCACGCATTTAGCTTTTGATTGAAACCCAGTGGTCTTGCTCTGTTTGGTCCGATTTATTCTGCTGCCTCTCTCTCCTCAGTCTCAGTTACAGCAGTGGATCAAAGGCAACGTCACAAACTGCGAACGCTCCATGTTCATTTTTGACGAGATGGACAAGATGCATCCCGGCTTGATCGACAGCATCAAGCCCTACCTGGACTACTATGACAAGCTGGACGGGGTTTCTTACCGCAAATCAATCTTCATCTTTCTCAGGTGAAAAGCTGAAAGCATTTCCACAGGACTAAGTCGCTTTAAGCAGGTTCTGTATCCGTGTGGGTGTTGCACAGTGCTTGTGAACAGCAATGCTCCTACTCCTCAAAAACACATTTGGAAAGAAGTTTCTGAGTTGGTAATAGCTAATGGGCTCTTATTGTCTTATTGCTGTTATTAAATCAACTGAATGTGAGCAGTGCTGTCCACAAAAAAAATCCCTAGCAGTATAAGGAGTGTGCTATACTTATTCTCAACAGTGAAGTAAATAAAGGTATAAAGGCTGTGAGTGATAACAGACAGTTGAATGCTAAATCTTATGTTTCTAATCTTTGTCATAGCAATGCTGGAGGGGAGAGCATTATACAGACGGTGTTAGATTTCTGGAAACAAGGACGAGATCGAGAAGAGATTGAGCTCAAAGACCTGGAAACATCGCTCTCTTTGTCAGTGTTCAACAACAACCAAAGTGAGTGTAAATGACACTAATATTTGTGCCATTATCCTTTATAAATAAGTAACTGCTCCACATGGAAATCTTTGTTCCAGGTGGCTTCTATCGTACGAATTTGATAGACAAGAACCTGGTGGACTTCTTCGTCCCTTTCTTGCCTCTGGAGTACCGACACGTCGTCCAGTGCGCCATGGCCGAGATGAAAGCCAGAGACATCAAGCCAGACCAGGACGTGGCAGACAGGGTGGCCAGAGATTTAGTGT
Source organism: Oreochromis niloticus (assembly GCF_001858045.2). NCBI lineage: Eukaryota > Metazoa > Chordata > Actinopteri > Cichliformes > Cichlidae > Oreochromis > Oreochromis niloticus. The sequence continues at coordinate 14,396,934 of NC_031972.2, read as the reverse complement.
ATTTCCCCAAATCTGAGAGGGTTTTCTCTGTGAAAGGCTGCAAGACGATCGAGAGCAAGCTGGACTACTACACATAATGTCAGCATCTGATGGATGCTGGGCTTGGTCACTATGTACACTTTTTTCCCCTGAGGAAAACACTCAGCCAAAAGACTAAAGAGCTGACTGAAGAGGTCTTTGTGACGGTTTCTGTGTCTGGCCTTGTGGTCATGGAGATGATATCAGGAGGCCTTCTGTAGTGTTACATTTCACTCGCACTGAATGAAGGGCTGATGGAGAGCGCAGTGCCAGCTGAATGAAACATTAATAAGAATGAAATACTTTCCATTGCAACTGATCGAGGAGCTTGATGTTTGCTTTTATGTCGCAAGAGTCTCAAAGAGAGTTTTTCCTGAGAGCTTCTTGGTGATTAAGGGTGTCCTTCAGTCAGTGAAACTGTCACTGTGGTGCATTTGTTTTTATGAATGTGTAATGCATCCATATGGATTACTGGAAAACACCTGCCTTACTACTTCATTTTAAATTTTTTTTAGTACTTTTAAAGTTGTTGTTTTTTTGTTTTTTTTTACCCAGTAGTCCACTGTACATGTAATTCAGTTAAGTCAAGGGAGGACTTTGTAGGTGAGATCATCACAGATCTTCTATAACAGTGAAGCTGTTATAGAAAAGGATTACTGTGCAGTCCAAAAAGTAATGACGCAAAATAGTTTTACATGTCATATTAAAATCAACATTTGCAAAACGTGTGCTACTGTTAATATCTTAAATTAGCTTCATGTGATTCATTGCAAACATATTATATATGATAATATATTATGAATATGTTTGTAATGCATGAATATAATCCTACTTGACAGGACACCACAGATTTTTTTGTTTTTGTTTTTTTGCATCACTGGATCTGCAATTAGGCCCTGCAATTCAAAAATGTGGTTGTATGTGACTGGTTATCTTATTTTGATTTAAAGAAAGTAAAAAATGATTCCCCTCATAGCACAATACTGTCTGGGACAGATGAAAGGAAGAGCAGGGACCATGAGAGCATATACTGTGTTATCGTGGCACTTTCTACAGGAGGAAATTATCTGCTGGTTCCCCAAAATCTGACACTTTGTTGGGTTTTGAAAGCATTTCAAGGATCTTTTTCATTTTCTGTGCAGCTGTTTATGGCTCCCTCTGACTCTGAGATATTTGGTGCTTATGGAAACTTACCTTACCAACCTTCTTGGCTGTAAACACCACCAGAGCAGCAATGCACAAATAAAATATCCAGTTTTCTTTGTGTTGCTGTTTTTCTGCTCCACATTTGGTTAGAACATAGGCACATGACAGGACGCAGTGGTATACAGATTGTATAAGGAGTATCTGAAAGCCATGCAGAAACCAATTAAAACAGCTAAATGTTAATTGTTACAGTACTCGTTATTAAAAAAGAAAAACGCTAGTGGTTAAGCCGTCTACTTTCAAGGTCTTTATGAAGTCATCATTCCTTAATGAACATGGTTTGACCTTTTAAAGCAGATGGTATAAGCTATGAGTTGCGTAATAATCAAACAACTTGCAAAACCCGACCGTGCAAAGTCTAAATGAGTGAACCTGAAATAAAGAGCGCAACGTGATATACATTGCAGTAAGACCTTGCTCTTGTGCCAATATAAAGTCTGTAGTAAAATGTGAAGCTAAAAACATTTTACAGAGCAAAAATCATTGTTTTATTGAAAGAATTAAGCACTGCAAAAGTAATGTGTGATTTAAACAGTTTGAGGAATATTTACCTAAGCTTTATGTTGCATATGTGCAACTTTATATTGCAACAGACTTACAAAATTGCAGAGTTCAAAGTATATGCGTCCCATTTCATGTACTTGAGACAGACTAATAGTGAGTTTTGAAATTGATCTTTATTTATGGGCATTATTTTATTTATATGGTTTGATTTATTTGAGAATAAAGTTGAAATGTGGAGATTAACAGTGTTTTTTCGAGTCAAACAACTTTGTTCTCAAAATACTATTTCGGGTTCTTATCTCAATGAGAACACTTGTATATGTTTTTGTTACTGTAGTCTGTCGATATTTTTGTGACTTTGTCTCTGTACGCCACCACAACAGGTTTTAAATCAATCAATGTGAAAACTGAAGTGCTCACCTTTAACTTAAATTAAAGGGATTTTGCAGAAGTATTGCTGTTTTAGAATTGCAGCCATTTTTCTACAAGATCTCTCATTTCCAGAGCCTCAAAAGCAACTGGACAACTGACTGACAGGCAGTTTCATGTTCCGGTGAAGCCTGTGACTTTGTTTTTCCATGACATTTATGGAGTTGATCCTATACACTGAATTTGCTTTTGGTATCTTCTAGCTGGAGCTCTCAATATGAGGTCCAAAGAGATGTTGATGCAAAAGAAGGACGTCCTCATGTTTCTATGATGCTTTTTGACAGCATAGGGATCCTGTTGCTAGTGCTTAATTATTATCTACCATACACTGCTGTAAACTAAGCAGTTTGTAAGACGTTAAAGCGTCATGAACACATGACACTCATGTCTGATTATAGCTGTGATCCAACTTTATGTAACAGCTTAGCCTGTCAGGATCCCACACAGTCCTCCTTTGTAAAACACAGTATCCGAACCCTCAATATTATTAGCAACAACCAGTATTACTGTTTACACAGTGGAAAACATCATGACTACTTTACTATTTTTCATATGTGTGCACACAAGTATGCAAAAGTCAAAAAGGATCTGGTGTCATTTCAAGTTTATTTATTAAATTTAACAGTAATTGCCACACTTTTTCCCCTCAGAGTGTCCTTTTTGTTACAAACAATGTTACCAAGCTCAGCACCAACAATCTTCTTGAGTCTGCAGATTTCATTCCTTGTTGCATATTTAGGTGGATACAAAACAGCTACCAGGCACGGTCAGAAGGCAGGTCCAAAGTCTTATACCAGCAGAACTGCATTAATGCAGCCGTCGTTCTCTGGGTTATTTGTCACCTGAGCATATTTGCCTAAGGAGTGAAAGAAATGACAGTTAAATATTTAGCCCTTTTCTACCATTTGTAGCCTGAAATACAGTAAATATACACACTGCTGCACTCATCCAAGAATATGTAACCATTTTAATCAGGGTATTTAACAATTTAAAGTCATAGAGTACAAAGTTAACACTGATATTTTGTCATCATTTACCAAGACTGGTGAATGATCTGACTGTTGCAGCACATTTAAATGAGCTTAGTTTAAAGACTCACCCCAGATAACTTTTCCTCCTTGTGTTACCAGGCCCAGCTCACTGACATTGACTTCTATAACTGTTCCTTTAGTGATGACTCCCAGAGAGGTGTAGAGGGGTGAGGATGGGTTCTTCTTTACTCCCAGGATGGGAAGACAGAATGTGGCTTTCAGCTCCGGGTGTGTGACGTGAGCCTTCTTAAACCGCAAACCCTGAAAAAAAGAACAGAAAAATGACACTAAACAATGAGCATGTGAAGGAAAGGTGTTTCCGATCATTTCAAGTGCAGAATATAACGTGTAACACGTGGAAACATTTCAGTCTGTCGTCTGCTTCGATCTTACCGTCGGTCTGATGAAACGTTCATACTTTGGAGGTTTACGGGTAAAGCCGTCGCCCACAAAGCAAACTTTTGTGACCATTCTCTTCCAGGCTTTCTTTTGTCTCTTTCCGGTTCTGATAACTTTAAGCACCTCTGTCTCTCCTTGTGCGCGCACCTTGGGCAGAGGCACTTCCCATTTGCCCTACAGAAATGAATGAAGGTTGAGTTTACAAACAGTAACAATATTTCCACACATCACACATCGCAAAATGAAAGATGGCACTGAAAAAACAAACTGGAAAAGCTGCAGCTGATGAGCAGATATTTGCCGACACTTACGGCCTTCTCTTTCCTCTTCTGTTTGATCATGTTGGAGAGAACTTTGGCACGAGACTGTCCCTCTCTGTCCAGCAGGTAGGCTGGCACTGCTCCCTCGGGGGTCTTATCATCGTTCTTCTGCTTCGTCTTTCTCTGTTCGTGCATTTTGATGCTGCAAAGACACATTAGACATTTGGATGTTTATGGAAGTTATTTTTTTGTGTCTTTGTATTTGACCTTTTTTTTAAACTCACGTCTTCTTCATCTGGATCTTCTCTGCGTGTCTCTGTTTGTGGTACAGTTTGGCCTTCAAACCTATCATCTTCTTGGCTTTGTGAGACCGCTCGTGGGCCTCACGGCTCTCCTTCTTCCTTTTCCTTTCATGGTGATCCAAACGGTAGCCGTGCCGCTTGCGGTGTAACTCAATGTGCTCGTTCTGGGGCTACAAGAGGAAAAAAAACAATCATGAAAATCAATTGAACCCAATTAAAACATATAATAAGAGCATGGCTTCTCTTTGCAATTTCAAGTAAAATCTACTGCACAGGATTCAGTATACCGTAGCTCCAGCACGAACTACTGATAACAGCCTGTTCAGTGATTTAACTCCACCAACCGTCTAATTCTAAAAAATTAAAAAAAATCTATAAAGAGTACTAGAGGCTGTGAAGCAGGCACATCTGAATTTACTGCTGAGCTATACGAGTTTCTCAATGAAAGCAGAGCAGCCTGGTGGTGTTTCTACAGCTCTCTGAACCACTCCACCAAAAATGAGATGCAGAAAGCACAAGGTTAGCAACAAAACAACAACAAAAATAAATAAATGCGTAAAGGCGTCTAGGTCAGCACATATTGTCAAAATGAGTGTGTTTTCACTGATTCTTATTAAAGGGCAGCAGGCTGGAGATGTTGTCCCACATACCTGTGATCATGGACGTCAACAATATTTTTCTGATTTAAAATTCATGATTTAAATAAGTCGTAAACAACTGATTCTGTGACAGCACTGGCTCAGATGGCAGAAACAGAAATGCCAACAAAAATTCAAACCTTAATGGTTTCATCACAGCAGAAAAGTATCTTTAACTTAAACCTCCAAAACACTACGTTGGAGTGTGAAGTTATTTAATTTACATTAAGAAGCTTAGATCTACTTGAAATTTAATTAAATATGTTCATCAAATATTAGATCAAAGAAAAGGTAAGAAAAGGACCAGAAGGGTAAAAAACAAACAAACAAACAAACAAACAAACAAAAAAACACTTTAGTAACTGATTGTTTACACGTAACGTCTACTTTTTCGGACCATCTCACTTGTGGAGATTTCTTTTACAAATTTGGCGCATTAAAGGCTAAATTATGAATTTGTTTTACACATAACAGGCAGGTTTGTCCAGATGTAAAACGACAAGGGGAGATTATTTCAACACAGAAACCCAGGTATGACAGTTCAGATTAACTTCAGTCAGCTTCACCGTCTAAAATACAAAAGCTCTACAAAAACAGAGCGAAATGGCCTTTAGCTTCACCTAACCTAACCTAACCTAACCTAACATAGCTCTTCAACAGCTAAATACCCGAAAATGTTTTTAATGTTAACATTAGAGGGAATATAACGCACTCGGTTAAGTAATATCAAAATGTTTTGACATAGTAAGAATCACAGTGCTGTTCAGAACAGCGGAGCGCGTCACTCAGCCACATGTAACTCAAAGCTAACGCTAGCACGACATGCTAACACGTTAAACTCCCTGATGAAGGCTAATTAGTGTATTTTAAACGATTTGATTTCTTACCATTTTGTGTGCGCGGAGTTACGTGTTACGATGAACGTGTCGTAGATGCTAACAGTTGGTAAAGACGCAAAGTTTCGATGTTTTTCTGCTTCAGGCTGGGGTCCTTCTGATGTTGTTTTCCCCGGAGCCGATACTTAGAGGAAGGACGTCATCGTTCTGTAACCACTTGTCCGTTCGTTTCAAATGACCGGCCTCAGTTTAATGTAACACACGGACGGATAAAGTTTATTATACACACTGCGAATAGAAAAACTTATAAATAGCTATTGTAAATTATAAAAGTATATTAAATGAGCTACAGCCGCAAATATGGACGGAAACAGAATTGATTTCATAGCCGGAACTATGTTATGACCTCTAAGGTGTCCCGGGGATACATTTTGACGTGTCCCAAGCGTGACTTTTTTTTTGAGAGGTTTAACATTTTTTCATTTCTGTGGGGCTTCTTTCGGTTTTGGATAAAGTTCAATAATCTGCTGATTAGAACTACAGTCTTTCCGGTTCTCCTGTTTTAAATGTTGTGCTGCACCTGTAGAGAGTCGGCTGACATTGCTTCGTTCAGTCCTCTTCTGTCTAATGTTCCTCCAGTATGGCTCAAGTCTTCTCTGACTCTGGAGAAAAGGCAGCTCGGATAATAAGCAGATATTAAAAATGTCTCTCGGGGGATTGCAGACCTTTAGCAGGATGATTCGGGTGAGATATAATTTTTTCCCACCCCCCCAAAAATCAATACAGCCACTGATTAGATATATGAACTCTATGATTTGATAACCTGGTTTTGGTCCACAGGGGAGGCGTTTATTCGCTGCGGGGCTGCAGTGCTGCAGATGTAGACTAAGCTGTCATGTAAAGAGACATTACAGCCTTCTTCCAGGTAAGTTCTCTTATTGGATTCATTGGTTAGGTGATGATTCGTGTTATATTTAAGATATATTCTCATATGAAGTACAAACACCTGTCACTGTGTGTTTTTTAGCTTGAGATTGTTAAACTTAATTATTCCTCTGCATTTAAAAATAGTTTGAGACCTTCTTAAATTAATTAAATTATTTTGCAGAATGTGAAAAAAACAACTGGTTCAGAAATCTTGGGTGTACTTTTGTAAAGATATCAATAGAAAGCGAACTAGGCCTTTGCTGTTCTTTCCTGTAATACAACAGTCAGTTGCAGGATAAACTAGTCACTGATCGAGACTTTAATGTGGAAGCAGTGAAATCCTCATAATTGTACTTCCTGTTCCTGTCATAGATGATGTCAAATCATTACGGGCTCTCGTCAACCCTGAAATATCCAGGTGAGTAATTTAATTGCATTCTGCATCTGCATTAAAAAAGTACCTGGCAGATTCTGCTGTGTTCTGAGAGCCGCATCAACTCTTGTGTCTACAGAATCCGAAACATCGGCATCATGGCCCACATCGACGCAGGCAAGACGACAACCACAGAGAGGATGCTTTACTACGCCGGTTACACAAGGGCATTGGGAGGTGTGCAGGAAAACAGGATGCAGCAGTGATGCTAATTCTTAATTATCCAAACCTGACTCTGATTCTTTTTTTAAAATGTTTTTTTAACAATTTGATTTCATGTCGCTGTTGTTTTTAGATGTAGATGACGGGGATACAGTGACAGATTTTATGGCCCAAGAGCGAGAGCGTGGCATCACCATACAGTCAGCAGCAGTAAGCTTTGACTGGAAAAGTCATAGAATAAATCTCATAGACACACCAGGTAAGAATAAAGAAATAAGGCAACTTCTAGTAGAAATTAAAAAAAGAACGACACTGAATGACTGCGTCACTACAGGACACGTTGACTTCACGCTTGAGGTGGAGCGGGCACTTCGCGTGCTTGATGGGGCTGTGGCGGTGTTTGACGCGTCAGCTGGCGTTGAGGTTATTTCCCCGCTTTCCAAACACCTTCTTTTTTTCATTAAAAAATTGGCTTCAGCCTCTGATCTTTTTTTTTTCCTTTTAAAATGCCATCAGGCTCAGACTCTGACCGTGTGGAGACAAGCAGAGAAGCACCACATCCCCTGTGTTTGTTTCCTTAATAAGATGGACAAGCCTGCAGCGAAGTGAGTGACTCAGCTTACGTTTTCCCATTTAATGCAAGTTTTGTTTTACTTTTCTATTGCAGTGTTAAAATGGAGACTCTTTTTCATTTTGTTTTCTTTCAGCTTGAGTTTCTGCATTGAGAGCATAAGGAAGAAATTGAAAGCCAATCCAGTCCTCTTGCAGGTAGGTCATCAGAAATTTTCAACAACTCTTTACGTTCCTGAAAATTTTCCATTTTTTTTTTTTTCCCGATTTTATTTACACATAGTTTTGAGTCTCCAGCCTCAACTGACATCTACACATCAGCAGCTTTATACATATATATTTTATATTTCACAGTTAAAACACTGCACCAGTGTGCATGTAAGCCTGCAATATTAAATGTGATTCTAAACTTGGCTAGCACAAAAACAAAATGTACTTACTGGATGAACTGAACAGAGTGTCTTTTAGTACAACAATACAACACATAAGTATTTAACAGCGATACGTCACAATTTATAAACCCCTGTGTCATAGATTCCTGTTGGCAGTGGAAAGAACTTCACAGGTGTTGTTGACTTGTTAACCAGCCGGAAGCTGATGTGGAAAATGAAATCTATGAGAGATGATGGCAGAGTGTTTGAAGTCAAAGCTCTTGACCGGTCTGATGATCCAGACCTCCTGCAGGTGGTCAGCGATGCAAGGACAGCTTTAATTGAGCAGGTACACGATAAGATTGGAGTAACGTTTTCCAGCATTTCTTAAGGTGCCTCAGATATTTTCTTCCAGTTTGCAAGTCTTTTCTCAAATCACAGGTCGCTGATCTGGACGATGAGTTTGCAGAACTCTTGCTAACCGATTTTAGTGAAAATTTTGATGCCATTCCCTCTAATAAAGTGAGTCTTGCAAATTGTAGTACCCCAATATGACCTTTTAAAGTACATTAGTGCTGCTGTTAGTTCTTGTGAATATAGACTTATCAGTGTCGAACACGTCTCCAGCTTCAAGAAGCCGTGCGGCGAGTCACTCTGGCCCGTAAAGGTGTCCCGGTCCTCTGTGGGAGCTCTTTGAGAAACAAAGGTGTTCAGCCTCTTTTAGATGCCATCACTGCCTACCTGCCTGCTCCTAATGAACGACACCATGATGTGGTGTAAGTGAACCTTTCAGCTTACTGCTAACTTAGACTAGACCTGTCATAACACCCAGTTATGTATGTTTTTCACCGTTCTTATCATTTTAGGTCACATTGCTCTAGTTTAGATCAGATTAGGTTTTCATCCACCTATCAGGTACCTAACTGTACAGCAGGTGTTATTTGTAAGCTGGAAGGATTGTTTTGTTTTTTCAATTTGATATTATTGATTGATACTGAAATTATTATTTCTTTAACTGCTGACTAGATTACAACTGAACCTAACTACAGAGAATGCTTGGTGTTGATGCTGTGAATAGCACTGATGATCTCTTCATCATGGCGTCTGTTAGCTGGTGGGACATATTAGGAAGCAAGTGAACATTTTGTTCTCAGAGTTGATGTGTCAGAAGCAGGAAAAATGGGAGAGCGTAAGGATTGGAGCAAGTCTGACAAAGGCCAAATTGTGATGGCTAGACGACTGTGTCAGAGCATCTCCTAAACTGCAGCTCTTGTGGGGTGTTCCCGAGTTGCAGCGGTCAGTAGAAAGGAGAAAGAAAGCTGTCAAAATACACAGTGTGTCACAGTTTGTTGCATATGGGGCTCCGTAATCGCAGACCCGTCTGGGAGTCCATGCTCACCCCTGTCCACCTCTGAAAGGGCCAACAATGGGCACGTGAGCATCAGGAAGCACAACAACGAGTTTGAGGTGTTGACTTGGCCTCCAAATTCCAAAGATTCAATCGAGCAGCTGTGGGATGTGCTGGCCGATACACGGAGGCCCCACCTCGCAAGTTACAGGACTTAAAGATCTGTTGCTAACTTCTTGGCACCAGTCACCACAGCACAGCTTCAGGGATCTAGAGCCTTGACCATTCAGGGCTGTTTTAGCAGCAAAAAGGGGACCAACACAAAATTAGACAGGTGGCCATAATGTTAAGTGTGATGGGTGTCATTTTTCACAGTTAAAGCTAAATGGAGGAATGATAAGAACAAAAATTCAAATCCTGCTCATATATGTAAAACCATATTTATTAAAATATGGTTTTACATATACATAAATCATGTTTGTCTTCATTCCGTAAGCCCTGTTCATCATCATCTCACAGGCGGTGGTACAAAGACGACCTGTGTGCACTGGCCTTCAAGGTTCTCCATGACAAGCAGCGCGGCCCTCTGGTGTTTCTTAGGATCTACTCTGGTACTCTGAAACCACAGACGGCGCTCCACAACATCAACAGAAACAGCACGTATGCAGTTTCGAACCTCTGATCTCCACAGCAGCTGCAGTGTAACACACTTTCATAGAAGTACTCCATCACAGAGTCACTATTACAACACAGCATGTCTAATCTTGTATATTTGCAGTGAGAGGATGAGCAGGCTGCTGGTGCCATTTGCTGACCAGCATGTAGAAATCCCTTCGATGACAGCGGGAAATATTGCTCTTACTGTGGGACTCAAGCAGGTAGAGCTTCTCTAAATTTCCAATATTTGCTTAAATTAAGCAAATAACCCCCCCCCAAATGTTCTGGTTTCCCCTTTCATTTAAGACAGTTACAGGAGACACTATTGTGTCATCGAAGGCGTCAGCAGCAGCCGCGGCCCATCGAGCCCAAAATGACAACGAGGCGGGAAAGAGGAGCAGAGAGTGTGCCAGCGTGATCCTGTCAGGAGTGGAGGTCCCTGATCCCGTCTTCTTCTGCACCATAGAACCACCGTCTATGTCCAAACAGGCGGGTCAGTTATTTGAGGCGACTATATGCCAGTGTGTAGCTGTGCTTCACCATGTGCTCACTCACTCACTTATTCATTCTTTTTTTTTTACCATGAAAGATCTTGAAAATGTGCTCAACTGCCTCCAAAGAGAAGACCCCAGTCTCAAAGTCCGACTTGACCCCGACTCTGGCCAGGTAATGCATCAGATTAGCTGGGACTTTCTTTGTCCAGTGCTAGAATGAGTCACCGAAACCACCTTCGCTCTGTTCTCAGACCATTTTATGCGGAATGGGAGAGCTGCACATCGAGATCATCCACGATCGAATCAGAAGAGAGTACGGCATTGAGACTCACCTCGGGCCGCTGCAGGTGGCTTACAGAGAGACAGTTCTCCACGAGGCTTCGGCTTCAGGTACAAACACTTTTCAGTTGTTACATTTGGAGGAAGTTTTCGTCAGCTTCTTGCAGCAGCCGTCAAATTCTTTTTATGAATTTGGTGCAGACACACTGGACCGGACAGTAGGGGAGAGAAGACATGTTGTAACAGTGGAGCTGGCTGTCAGGCCTGTGGATATCACCTCTGTGGGTGGTTCATGCGAACTGGCTTTCACGGAAGAGTTAGAGGGTCAGCTTTCAGCAGAAATGAAAGAAGCAGTGGAGAATGGAGTGCACAGCTCATTTCTTCAAGGTAAATGGACCAAGCTAATTTTTTCTATTCCTTAAAGCCTCTGGTAAGCGTCAAGCTTGAGCAGTTTGTTTTGTGAAGTATCATTTTCATGACTTAAAACACACAAAGAACTGGAACGTCCCTTATTTTGGTAAAAGTTTTGGTAAAAGTTTTTTTTTAATTATATGCTGTGTATTTATTCAAATTTAATTTTAATGTGTTTTACTGAATCTCCCTCCCTTAGGTCCACTGCTAGGTTACCCATTGCAGGGTGTGTCTACACTGATCCAGTGTGTTACCATAGAACCTGGGACATCACCTGCCATGGTGTCTGCCTGTGTGTCTCGCTGCATGCTGAAGGTAAAAGCGTTATTGATAAGCTCTTAATGGTTAATGCTGGAACAATAAGGCTGAGCTGTGGTTCCGTTTCTTTGGATGCAGGCCCTGCGGCTCGCGGGTGGACAGGTCCTCGAGCCGGTCATGTCGTTAGAAGTGACTGTCGGCGAGGACCACCTCAGCTCTGTGCTGGGAGACTTGGCTCAAAGACGAGGAACGGTCAGAGACATCCAGAGCCGTCATGACAACAAGGTGCTCTTAGCAACCGTGCCCCTGGCTGAGATGATGGTGAGAGGTCACTCAAATGTTAAGATTGCTTTTTTTGGAGGGTTTAATTTGCAAGTGAGAATTATTTATGATTTAAGAATTTGTGTCCACGTAAAGGGTTATTCCACCGTTCTACGAACACTGACATCTGGCAACGCCACCTTCTCCCTGGAGCTGGATACCTATGAGGCCATGAACCCTCAGGAGCAGAACACACTCCTCAAAAGACTCTCTGGCCTGCTGTGATCCCAGTTCAGTAATTTGACCAGAAGCCTTCTCAAACAGAGATATGTTTTTTTCCCCCTCAGACTACTGAAAAGTAGTCTGGATCAAATATTTATTCTGTGAATATCTACAGCTGTTTAACGGTGACAACAAGTTGTGTATGATGTTCTAAAATAAATGTGAAACCAGTCACTTTAAATCCTTGGTTTTTATTTCATAAACAACCAGAAAAATCTTCTGAACTGTTAACTTTTTATTGACAATGAATTCTAGAAACATTCATAAAAAAAGTGCAATCATAACAGTAACACCCTTGACATTAAATGCGATTTAAAAGTTCTGTGGAGCAAAATTTAAAAAAGGACAATGTGTTTCAGAGCTCATCAGTACAGTGATCTATCCACCAAAGGCAGTTCAGCATTTTAGTTTCATATAGTTGAAGAACAGTCATAAGAATATGAATTTGCTTCCCTTTCCATTTCCCATTCCATTTGCTGCGTCTGGTGTTCGTTTTCAGACGCCCTTGTACTCATGTAGACAGTAGCTGGAAAACAGCGGCTCAGCTGGGATGCCGCGCCTAACGTAGGACAAAATTATTTAGTAGTGGAAAAACACCTTAATGCAAAATAATCTCCTCTTAACAGAAAGGCACCGGTTAACTGATAACATTAGCAGGTAGATACAAATTGGTGGTATAAAAGCTCCTCTGATACTTACTCTACCATACGGCAGCGGTGCAGCGACAGTCTGTTGAAGGCATCGTCGATGTCCGTCACATTTTTGGCGCTCCACAGCCGCTCTGCCACGGCACTGGCACGAGGCCTGGAAGTAATAACAAGAAATACAAGTTTTGGTTGTCTGGAGTATTCTGGTTAACTCAGTGCCAAGGAGGAAGTCAGTCAGCAGTGATCTTAGAGAAGCAATTGTTGCTGCCCATCAATTTGGGAGGGCTTATATGGACATTTTGAAAGACTGAACAAGTATGGGTTTGTTTGGAAGACTTGCCAGGAGAAAGCCTCTTCTCTAAAACATGGCGGCACACATTAGGTTTCGGGGATAATATCCTTTGAACAGATGAGACAGAAGTCTTTGGCCAAATTGGTTGAAATCAAACACAGCATTGGCACAAACACCTCTTAACAACTGCCAAACACAGTGGTGGAGGGGTGATGATTTAGGTTGTACCGAGTCAACTATGAACTCCTCTGAATACTAAAGTATTGTAGAAGCAAATGTGAGGTTGGCTGGACAGCTAAAGCTTGGATCAAATTCAGAAAACCTATAACAGAATGGCTGAAAGAAAAAAGTAATGCTGTATTGACCCAGTCAAAGTCCAGACCACGGTCTCGACCTCAAACCTGAATGAAATACTCCACAGCATTAGATAAATACTTCAAGAGAGCTGTGTTCATGCAAACAGCTCCTGAAAACCTCAATAAACTGAACACTGTAAACAATAGAGGGCCAAAATTCCTCCACCATGTTGTGAGAGAGAAAACAATTACTGAATTAAGAAGTGCACTTCGTTTTCCATACACTGCTTCTGCATTTTTGCTTATTTATTAAATAAAACAGTGTAATATGTCATGTGTTGTTGAGCTCGGGTGGCATTTACCTCATTTAGAACTGAATAATATGCATATTGTCTGTTAATCACCTATTAAAATGTACCTATATCAGGCTTACCAAAGTCTGGGTGTGAGGTTTGTAGCGTCCACATACTCTCCCCACAAGCAGGCCTCTCCACCAATCACCAGCTTTTTCTGCTCATCAGTTCCTGTTTTAAAATTTAGCATTTGATCGGGTCAGGGAAATGCAACAATGACACATTCGAAAAACTGAAAAGGGACAACAGTGATGAATAAAATAAATAAATTATCTAAATTATATATTCTTCCAAATGAGAGTAAAATATCAATTTATTTTTCAGCTCGTTACTGAACAGGCTTACACCAATTTGCACAGGAGTGACATTCCTGAAACTTGAGATCTAGGCCAAAAGTTGAATACAGTGTGACCCTGACAACAACAAAGCAATAAAATATTATCACATGAACGGGGTCAAGTTCTGACAGGTTGTAAATATGAATAGGAAATGACCTTAAAAAAAAAAAAAATGATTCATTCATGCAGACACAAACCCTTAAAGTCCTGTGGGTCGGCCTTGTAAAAGCCCTGCCAGTCCTGCCCGTAGGAGATACGGTTCAGGTACCAGGGAGTGGACAGCAGGGTCTGGTACCCTGATGCAGTAACGCTTGCCATCTCATTGTGGTATTGTTCCTGGTTTCCCTTCCAAACGTGGATTAGTGTGTCTGCTTTCAGCTACACAGCACACACATACACAGATATCTCAGTAATGAGAACATAAGAGAAAAGTACGGAGAGGAACCAAGACAAAAGCTTTTTCCAGCTTTATAGAGAACCAAACCTTACACATTTCGACCAGTCAAGCACAAATGTACCCAACACCACATTGTTTACTCATGACTTCCTTCTCAGTTTTTGCAGTATCTTTTCAAATATGCGATTGGTCCCCCATAGTGTTGAAAAACATCAGCACATTAAAAGGAACAAGATCTGAAACCACCAACCACACTGCCCCATGTTCAGTCTGTTGGCCTTTTGTCACAACTGTGCAATTTTCAAGTGTACAAGTGTAAGCCTGTTGGAAGTAACAAAAGAAATTGAGTTCATATCAATATATATTCAAAATATGACCAATTCTTGTTTAAAACTGACCTTCAAAGTTGAGTGGTTCAACTTTGTAGTACTTCTGCCAATCCTGCCCGTAGCTAATATAATCTAGGTACCATGGAGCAGAGAGGATGGTGGTGTAGCCTGCTGCCGTGACATTGCTCATCTCCTTATCACTTCTGCCACCAATCCACACATGCACTACCGTGTCAGGCTTTAGCTGGAATGGTTACAAATCAAACTCGTGCGCTTGAGTTAAATCGTTACATGAAGGTTGACTGTGATTAAAGGAATGATTAGAGGACATGACTGGTGTAACATAGTTTTGCTTTGTTGCCAAGAGTTAGATGAGAATGTCAAGACTGATTTCATGCCTGTCTCTAAGTCAGCATAAAAAGCTAGTAAGCTAAGCTTACTACATAGCTTAGCTTACTAGCTAAGCTAAGCTTACTACAAAGTCTTGAAATGGGTAAAATGCTGTTACGGCCTATATCATAAAATCCCAAAGTCTAATAAGAAGACTTTAAATCTCTTAAGCCACTGACTCTCAAACTTTAGTAGCCAGGGCCCCATACAGGCAAGACAAGCTTCTTAATGATGCAAACTGAGCTAGTTTGGTCTTAGCATCATTTCACAGTATTGATTATTTGAATATTTCTCTATTATTGCCAGCTAGCTAATATTAACAAGCTTCCTGAGAAAAGTGACTAATTTCATGACAGTTTAACACAATTATACAGTACTGTGCAGAAGTCTTGAGTCCCCTTTCCTTTCAGGCTCATGAGAAATATGTATATGTGTCATGGTAATTATAGCCCCAGTAACTGGCTATTACTACAAGCCTATAATTTAGCATTTAGACAAATGAGTATTTATCCAACTTTCAGCAATAAAGTAAAAAAGCATAGTTTATAAATCTTTTTCCAATTAGTCCTTCACTAACTAAATGAAAAACTTCAAATGAAATTAAAGTTAAATTGATGATTAAGCATTCAACATTCAAATTGATTTAGCTAACGTTTCAAGACCTTACCTTAACACCATTGTCAAAGACCTCCTGCCAGACCAGATAGCCCTTCTTGGTAGAGGCCACAATATCCAAGAGTCTGTTGGATCAAGAAAGCATAAAAGGAAACTTTTTAAAAATCATTTCAACTATTAAATAGCAAACAGAAGTTTGGTGGGAAACACACTTTTGGATGTAGAATGATTCCAGTTTGCTGTAGTCTTCTCCAAAATGTTGCTGCTCCATGAACTTCTGAATGTCTGGGTTGGATTTCCTGCAGGACAAAGCCAGCAGCTAATATCTGTTGCCTGACCTCTGAGGCTAAAAAGAATTTTTCTGACTATGCGTGCACGGTCTCACCAGCAAGTGAAGTCCACCTCATCACCTCCCAGGTGAATGTAGCCATCGGGGAACACGGTGCTGATCTCCGTGAAGAACTTAGCCATGAAGTCGTACGTGGTGTTCAGGATGGGGTTCACTGGTCCGAAAGAGCCAGAGGGTTTGGACCCAGAGTAACAGGGTGTGAGCAGATCTTTTTGGCCTGATGGGAAGTAATATGGAGTAAAGACCAAGACATCTTCAAATAAAAAAAATTGTTAAAACTAAAAAGTTGCCTAAAAACCTCACCTTTGCCCCAAGACTGTGTGTGTCCTGGAGTGTCAAACTCCGGTACGACACGAATGCCTCTTAGACGAGCAAACTCGATTACCATCTTCACATCGGCGGGTGTATACACGTGGGTGTATGGGTGGTAAGCTCCCTGCGAACAGTGGATCGCAGCACTCTTAATAAAAAGCACCCTGTTCCTCTCTGATGAAGTTTAAAACCAACAAACTTTGTACCGACCTGCTCGCTGAGCTGTGGGAAGGTTCGGCTTAAGTAAGGGAAGGACTGCTCGTCGACGATGTGCCAGTGGAAAACATTGATTTTGTTCATTGCCATTGTTTCCTGTATGAATGAACCAGGAGAGAAAGTAATTTAGAAAGTCTGTTAAATGATTGAAAGGTAAAAAAAAAAAAATTAAAAATGGTTTTACTCATACCAAATTGGACAAAATGACTTTAATGGGAAGGAAGTGCCGAGAGCTGTCCAGTAAGATGCCTCTGTGTTGAAACCTGGGGAAGTCATTGATTATTGTTGCATTGATACTTTTCTGAAAAAGATGCAAAGTTGGAAAAAAAAAGAACTTAATTCAAATCTACCTCACAAAAAGTTCTTTAAGGATTAACATGGTAGAAAACAAACCCCCCAAAAACAAAACAAAGCCAAATGTCTTCAACTTACAGCTCCATATTCATCTTCAGACACCAACTGGCTAAAAGTTTCCAGGCCTAGAAAAAAAATATAGCACTCCAAAATAAACACATGATACAGTTCTTGGAAAACATTACATTTAGTTTTATGGCAGTGTAATCTGAAAACTGCAAAGGATAATATGACCAAAGTTCAACAACAACAAGTTGTGTTGAGGTGCGTCCTGTGGAAAAGCTCAGCTGATTCCAAACCTTCTTTGGCATTAACATCAGCACAAAAACTGCACTAGGAACTTCGTGGTCTGGCTGAGCAGCTCCTGTAGGTGGCCCAGTACTTTAGCACAAAGAGTCTATGAAGCTACAACTATAGTTAGCTTAGCAGTTATAAACAGGAAGCTGTGGCTCTGGAAGCAAAGCGGCTCGTCTACCAATTGGAAGGTTGTGGTTTGATCCCGGCTCCTTCAGCCTACATGTTCCAATGTGTTCATAGGATTTTGAGTGTGTGTAGGATGTGTAGGACTTTGGGTGAGTGCAGTAAAAAGCACTTTGAGTGCTCAATTAGAGCAGAAAAGCACCATACAAGTATGAGTCCATTTACATGAGCAGACTATAACTGTACAGATAAATAAATGAGATGCAGCATGATCATTTCTAAGCCTGAGAGCTGCTGGAAGGCATTGTTCACCCTGTTTCTAGCTAGTCAGGGCCTTGATTTGATAACTATCATCTCGTCTCTCAGCCAGTAATCGAATAAGGAAATTTCTCAAAAAACAAACAAGATAAACAAAAACTATTCATATGAGCTTTTTTTTTTTTTTAAAAAGACAAAGAAATCTTGATAGAATTTCTTGTTTTCTTACTACTAAACAGAAAATGGGAAATAAGAAATAATTTGACAATGAAAATAAATGCTGTAAATCCTACCATGCAGAGCTCCCCAGACCGTAGGTGCCTTCAGGACAGCAACTGGCTGATTCACTGTCAGTTCATCTGTAAGAAACCACCACCTGTTTACTGCATATTCATTTTCAAAACTTGGCCGATTGTTGTAGAGGTGTTCAGGTCAGGGTAAGGAAATGGTGAAGTAATGGCCTTAAGGAAGGATTTGAACATTTAGTGTAGATTAACTGGGTTAATCCTAGTATTTGCTCTCCAGGTGATCACTAATTCCACTGGAAAGTCTTCAGTTTGACCACTGAAACCAGTCAAAAATGCTCTAGTGCACTGAAATTAGCCTGCATTTCCAATTTAAATAAATGTATCATCAGTGAAATATTAGTCAGAGTATTCACAGAAAAATGAATGTTATAACATTCCTTGAATGAAAACAATTAAGCAATAATAATCTACTGCGACAATAAAAAGCGTTTAATTGTCACAGCTGGTTATTATTGCTTTAGACAAGGTTTGGTACAGTGGTTCAAAACATAAAGTGAAAGGGCTGTGAGATGATAAAAAGTACAGTGTAGTATGTTTTTAAGGCTTTAACTATTATGAGTTCATAAAAAACAAATTTCAATTTATTTAGTTTGTAAATCAAATAAAATGCAAGTTGGTGGTACTAAAGTTAATACTGATGTTTTGTAAGAATTCACATGTCAAAAATGTAATTAAACTCTGTAATTTAATGAAATTTTAATCTCTTTAAAACGTCGCAATATAAACCTGTTTTTCTTCTTCATTTCAGTCTGATTTCTAAATGTACTTCTAAGTCAAGTGTTAAAGTCTTAAAAACAGGAGAGAAACCACAAGCAAGAGCAGATGAATATCATGCTCATCATGCAGAGGCAGATAACCGTTTGCAATATTCATTTCTGCATAACCACAGATGGACATTTAAATACAGTTGTGAAAACGAACATGTCTACAGGACTACGCAGTCCTGTTGAAAACGACGCTGAACACCTTGAACTATTGTTTGCTTATTGTCGTATTGTACTGTTGTAGTGTTCTCTGTATGACTGGATCAGTCTATTGTTGGTGTAGAGGCATTTTGGCCCAAAAGCCGTAGCTGACAGTTGGTATGAGGTATTTGTGCTGATGAACTGCGTTTGAAATTTGGAGTTGTAAATTATGACCAAACATCACCCTTTGGGCATTGTTCCAGAGGTGTTGTGATTCATTCTTATGCACATTTAAAAACCTCTCCAAACAACCCATTTGGAGAGGTTGTTTGTAATTGTACTGTCATGAATTTTAACATTTAACATGCTAACTGAGGCCTGTAGTGTCTGAGATGCTTTTGCTCTGACCTTGGGGTGAATTTCCTGGGATGTTAAATGCCCAAACCTGTGCCTTTAGATAGGTGCCCACAGTGGCCAATGATCAATTAATCAAGCTCAGGACCTGGCTGCCACTTAACCTTTTAATTCCTATGGGAGTTGTAAGGGTGTACTTAGTTTTTCCACATGGTTGCATAGTATGAAAATTTGTTTTCAGGTGGCAATAATTACAATAAAGTTAGCAACACTATACATAATCAATATAAAACAGCTGTACCAATTATAAAATGAGTGTCATACAGTTTTTTTGGTCCATATTTTCATTCATTCGTTTTCACTTTCATTGCATATCTTTTTCTTTTGGTTTGCTTTGTAAATTCATACAGTGGGAAGTACCCCGAAAAGCTTGAACATACATGTAATAGAGTAAAAATTACAGAATTTCCCCTCTGCGACGCAAGGCAGTTTAGTAACAGTAGTTACACCTAGTTACATGGAATAGCTGAGGAAGAGGCGCCTGATTGGATACTGCGGTAAAACATGACATGAACGAGGAAGAGAAGGTACTCACATGACTCGTCAGAAGTCACACTGGGGTAACCGTCACATTCAGAGTCAGGTGATGTGATCCACACTTGCAGCTCGGTCAGATCAGAGGGATCTGATCGCCTGTTGTTTTTGCTTCCCCACTGCTTTTTAGCGCTGCCGAACATGTACTCATAATACCTGCAGAGAGAGACAGCATGAGGGTGGAAACTGGCCCCTGAACGCAACACGGGCTGCGGTGTTGAGATTTCGCCACATATATAAATCATGTGCAGCGATGCAAATAAATAAATATAAAAACAGCTCATAGACACAGCTGCTCACCTCCTGTATGCGCTCTGTAGGAGACTGCAGCTCGGTCCAGCGGACGACGCTTTGGCATCAACAATCCTGAAGCTGGCACTGCTTAACTTGAATGAAACCTCTGAAATCTGCACTTTCTGCGGCAGAGGCCACAGGGAGCCGTACTTTGACGCCTGGAAAACGGGCTCGGCCTCAACATAGTCGTCGATGTTGTTGTGGTGCAGCCCCTGGCAGCAGCTAAGAGCCAGCAACAGCGACACAAACTTCAGCATTATCGTGTTGTTGACAAATTACAGTCAAGTCACAAGACCTTGCGACAGTAGCACTTTTATTTTGCGAGAGGGGGCGGGACTTCCATGCGGAAGTCAAATTTAACAGAAATTTAAAGAGAAACCACAAACCTGCCGTAACACCGGCTCTCTTGAAAAGTACAATGTATCGTATATTTACTCAGCCAAATCATCGAGTCAGATCCAGTATGAATGAAATGTTATTGAAGTAAGCTGATTTACTAATGCTAAACTATTACGTGTCAAAGTACTCAGTGCAAAGTAAGAAAACGCGTGACAAAAATGATGATATAGTATATGATGAAATTATTAAAACTCTTGGATTCATACTTCAATCGACCGTCTATTCAAATTTAATGACCTTGTTGACCTTAAAACAGTCAACATTTGGCACAGATCAAGACAATCCACCGTGGGGTAACTATCTGATCCCCTTCTGAATTTATACTTTGCTCACTTGTAAGGAAATGAACAACGCTAATTGTAATTGCAGTTTCATTTTATTGGCGACAGGCAGAATATCGACCAAAAATCCAGAAATAACCCACACATCACATAAAAGTTATACATTGATTTGTATTTCATTGAGTGAAATAACAATTTAATACCCCACAAACTGGCTGTCTGCCCATGTGTAACACATATTACAATCAATCAACCAATCAATCAGTTATAGATACTCATGTGTGTATAAAGCACGCCATTCCAACCTCTCCACCACTATGGGCAAGCCCAAACATCTGTCAGGGACAAGACTGTAGACCACCACAAGGCTGGAATGGGCTACAAAACAATCAGCATGAAGCTTTGTGAGAAAATGATAGCTGTTTGTGTGATTATTCAGAGATTGAAGACATACAAAATGACCATGAATCACCTTTGACGTGGAGCTGCATGCAAGATCTTGCTTCATGGGGTGAAGATCATCATGAGAAAGGTGGGGGATCAGCCCAAAATTACAAGGGAGGAGTTTATTAATGATCTGAATTCATTTGGTACCACAATCACAGAGAACACCATTGGTAACTCAGTAAGGACTGAATGGATGTAATGGATTGAAATCCTGCAGTGCTCATATTGTCCCTGTACACGAAGACAGGTGTACAGGCCCAGCTTAAGTTTGCCAGTGAACATTAAATGGTTCAGTGAAGGATTGTGAGGAAGCGCTGTGGTCACTCGACCCGCCATGTTTAGAGGAAGAGAAATGCTGAGTATAATCTAAAGAACACCCTCCCCACAGTCAAGCATGGAGATGGAAACATGCTTTTGGGTTGTTTTTCTAATAAAGAAACAGGATGACTTCACCACTCAGCCAGAACACTGAAGCTGGATCACAGATATGTCTTCCAGCACGACGGTGACCCAAAACATGTCATAAAATCAACAAAGGATCGGCTAAAGAAGAGGCACATTGATGTTATCAGTTTAGTTTCCAGGAGATTCTGGCTTATTCTGCCAGAATATGCAGGCCTTCACGGCAGCTGCGTGTTTAATGGTTTCTCTGATTTTAGTTTTGTATTTGTAAGTCAAAAGCATATTACGTTATTGTGACATCAGGTTACTGACTTGGCCTTTTAACAATATTTCTTTTTTTTCTTTCTTTGACTTAAAAAAGAAGATTCTTTCACAATACTTTTTGGGATAGCACCTAAATGTACAGTATGCTTTGCATCACGAACCTACCTTTCTGTTTAAAAAAAAGAAAGAAACCAAACTTTGACCAGCATGTAAATTATACTTTTTTTTATTCTATTATCTAGAATATGTGAATGTGAATGTGTTTACAGCCTAAAGTGAAGTGTGTGAATTTACATACAGCTCGCCATTGGGTATATTTGCTTACTCATTTCTTGGAACTGACACACTTGGCCTCTAAAGTTAGTGCTAAACAAGAACAACAGGTTTTACTGTGTATCTTTGACAGCCCACATGACAGGGTAATCTAAAAAACCATAACATAACTAGCTCTTTGCATGCTTATTCATCCATTATTTACTTTTAATCACAAGAACCCCAAACTGATAGAACAATATGCAGATGCGAGCATTTATTTAACTCACAAATGACAGAAATGTAGGCAGACACTTTGGGTAAAACAGAATTAGCTGATTGCAGTCTAAGCGCCTCAAATAGCTAGCATGTATTTGCATTGTCATTTGGTCATTTTGACTCATCACTGGTGCTGCCTTTCAAAATCTACTAACCACAGTGTTATTCAGCTGTGTGAGGCCAATTCAAATGGGGTTTTTGTCTGTTAAGTGTCTCTCATGTCATATAAAGTATTTTATGCCATTGGATTGATGGCTTTGCTCCTAAATATGGCACATCATTTTGTTATCTATATATGAATCAACAAATAACAGTATAATCACTGCTTAAAAGAAATTGGTGTATAGTATTCCAATAATTAGAATAATTATACCAATAATTAGAGGTATGCCATTATACAACATAGCATACAACTTTATCTATCCATGAAGCCAGATATGACACAACAATTAGTTAAACTGCAGTTATGTCTTAAAGACATAAACACCTGGATGGTCTCTAATTTTCTGCTTCTAAATTCAGATAAAACTGAGGTTATTGTACGCAGCCCTAAAAATTGTAGAAATATGGTATTTAACCGGATCCTTACTCTGGATGGCATTACTGTGGCCTCCAGTAACACTGTGAGGAACCTTGGTGTCATTTTTGACCAGGCTATGTCCTTTAATGGACATATTAAAATAAATATGTGGACTGCTTTTTGTATTAGCGTTATATCTCTAAAATTAGAAACATCCTGTCTCAGGGTGATGCTGAAAAACTAGTTCATACATTTATTACTTCTAGGCTGGACTACTGTAATTCGTTATTATCAGGATGTCCTAAAAACTCGCTGAAAAGCCTTCAGCTGATCCAAAATCAAGAGTACTGACAGGGACTAGAAAGAGAGAGCATATTTCGCCTATATTGTCTTCCCTTCATTGGCTCCCTGTTAAATCCAGAATCAAATTCAAAATCCTGCTCCCCATATAAAGTCTTGAATAATCAGGCCCCATCTTATCTTAATGACCTCATAGTGCTGTATCACCTCATTAGGGCACTTTGCTCTCAGACTGCGGGCTTACTTGTGGTTCTTAGAGTATATAAAAGTAGAATGGGAGTCAGAGCCTTCAGCTTTCAGGCCCCTCTTCTGTGGAACCAGCTTCCAATTTTGTATTTGGGAGACAGACATCCTCTCTACTTTTAAAATGAGGCTTAAAACTTCTTTTTGCTAAAGCACACAGTTAGGGCTGGATCGGGTGAGCCTGAATCCTCCCTTAGTTACGCTGCAATAGCTGCTGGGGGATTCCCATGATGCACTGAGTATTTCTTCTTCAGTCACCTTTTCAACTCACCATGTCTTTATACACCTCTCTGCATTTAATCATTAGTTATTATTAATCTCTCACAGCAAGAGGATTCTGTGTTTGAATCCACTAGAGCAGGGGTGCCCAATCCTAGTCCTCGAGAGCTACCGTCCTGCAGCTTTTAGATTCATCCTTGTTCCAACACACCTGAATCAAATGAATGTCTTGTTATCAGGCCTTTGCCAAACTTGATGGCATGCTGAAGAGGTCATCAAACCATTTGATTCAGCTGTGTTGGAGTAGGGATGCATCTAAAAGCTGCAGGACAGTAGCTCTCGAGGACTAGGATTGGGCACCCCTGCACTAGAGTACCAGGAGTTCTCTCCAGTTTCCACCCATGCTAGCATATGTGTCCAGGGTGTACCCACCTTTCACTCTATGGCATCTGGGACAGGCTCCACCTTGAAGCTTCATATAAAGTAGTATTACCTAATGGTGATTTGTTAGCGTATGTATTGTCAACTTATAGAAAGTACAGTAAAGGGATATCACGTTGGCTTGGACCTCTGACTTCTTCTTCAAGGTCATATAAGGTCAAATTTTCATAAAAGTGTTGAGAATGAGCTGCCAAGTTAGTTAGGAATATACTGTAGTATAAAGTTATTCAGTTATCCATTATCTACTCCTATATAATGTTTGTATAGTAAAATAAAACATCACTACATTTATCTGACTTTTACTGCACTACAAACTTCTTACAAGTGAGCAAAGAAACAATACAAAAACCAGTTTGACTGCTAGTCTGCTGTTGACAATAATTAATTATTTGACAATAATAATTATTGGCAAATATATTAAATTGTCATTATTTGGCCAAATAAAGTAGCATCCTGCACATAACAGGGCTACTTGCATTACTTTGCCCACTAGGTGTCTCTCTTTCCATACACACAGTCCATGTTAGAGCGCAAAGACGTTTCTCTTCAACACTTACTTCCCTGGTGAACAGTGTGCTGCGTTATCCTCAGCATAAACCGATTGTTCGGTTTTCATCAACAGTCGATGGGAAAGGGAACTGAGTGTGAGTTCTCAACAGCTCTGTGGCCACCACACTGCACATCAAAAACAAACAAACCAAACAGCAACATCACAGCCTCGAGGGTCCTCTGAAGAGTTTAGTCACAGCCAAATGCACCGTCAACGAGCACCGCAGATGTGACTCACACAAGATGTTCACGGATAAAATTGGACTTCCCGTTCCCAGCTCTCCCCCTTTTACTAAAAACCACAGAGAGCTTTGTAATCCTATAGGACCTGACACTGGCTCAATGTGACTCAGTCAGACTTTGTGGCATTTCCTATATGTTATTGTTTCAGAATGTCTTGGAGTGGCTGTTTAAAGTCTTGAGTCCACAAAGCACAACACCGGAACAATACCTTTAATTTTCTCTTGGCTCTTCTGTCACAATGCTGGGTGGATCCTGTTTGGTCTTCTGAGGAACCACTAAACCATCACGTGGACTGCTGCGACGTAATCTACCATCAGATCCTGCACACTGTACCAGCAATGAAGTATTTTACTAAAGCATTTGCATTTCAAACCAAGTTAAGCACCGCTCCAATTCACGCGGCCTGCTTAGTAGTTACTTTGTAGAAATATATATATATATATATATATATATATATATATATATTCTACACACACACACACACACATATATATATATGTGTATGTGGCCTTTTTCCTCTCTAAACCTTTCAGATACGTTAATCATATGATCCTCTAATGCATGCTTTATTAAGAGTCTGAACGATCAGAAAGTCCTTTAAAAAAGAAAAAAAGAAAAAAGAAAACTTTAACTGAACTCATCTTTAGGGATTACTTGGTAATTATCTTACGCAGTGGGATGGTACATGTTCTCTTTCCCTCACTCGGTTTCGTGCGCGAGGTGACGGTCCTCCCTGTTCCCACTGTGGACACACCCACTTGTTTCAGTGAGAGAGAAGTGGGAGCGCAGGAGGAGGAGGAGGACACATAGGCTTCAGTCACACAGCAGCAGCAGCTTTAGAGGAGCTCATCCGAACATCTCCGCTCATCCTTCACATCACAGCTACCATCTATTGATACTCGGCTGTCCAGAGGTCCATAGAAGCCTCGGTAAACTCCCTGTAACTCACAGTCGGCGTGGATCTCGACTTAGTATTCCGTGACCTTTCGGATATAAACCCCAAGGAGTTGCACTCCCCGGGCGTAAGGCTTGCATCGTGGCTCTTGTAGAAGTGGCATGTTCGAGGGAAACTTCGGGCGCAATTGAACTCCTGCTTTCACCCAAAGAGGTAAAACAAAACAAAGCATAATAATAATATTAATTATAATAATGATGATAAAAATAATGCTAACCACCTCACTGCATCATGTTAAAGCGTGTCGCTCGATTGTTAGATAGTAACTACGATTGCATCCCCCTTCTGCTCTCACGATGACGGAAAGCTCCAGGCTGGAGCATTAGGAAGCGCAACAATGTTTACATTTGCTGATCAGGTTCAGGTTCCTATTATTGATTTATTGATTTATCGATAGCTGATCTCCCCTCGGTCGTCTGCGTTCATGTCCTCAGCTGTTTTCCTTGCACATTCGTGCATGCTGGAGATGTTTTGCTTGTTTAAAATGCGACGTCAGGTGTGACACGCTCTTCTCGACGTTACAAAGCCATGATTTTAATTTATTTAATTAGGTGTTTTTTTCAATTGTACGGCGTTTGTTTGTGCATTTAGACTTGAGATCGTACATTTCGATCCCGACCAACACTGAAGAAGCAGGCGAACAGATCCATAGCTCATTGCTCTTTCTTCTTGTTTTGCATCTTGCTTCAATTACCGCCCTCCACTCAGCGAGTGGCAGATGTACAGAACGAGGTCCACATAAGCTCCGGTGTTTACTTTTGAAGTGACTCCCCTCCCATCCCTCTTCCTGAGTCCATGGTTGACTGTGAACACCTGGCAATGATTTTTAAACAGGCTGTAGTCAGCCAGGCCCTGGCTGGAGTCCAGTGGCTGCATGTGCATGTCCTTTAACTGTGTGCTTTCTGAGTGAGGCGTGTAGTGTGGGCTTTCTGGGCTGTGTGCTCGGTGTGTGGATCTGGTTTCTGTGAGGGGTGGGATGAGGAAGACATCTCTCTCTCTCTTTCTCTCAGCCACCCAGCCAACCACACATTTTGGCACTGCTGGCATTTCTTCCTGTCTGGACCCTTTGGTGTACTGACTGTGGTATTATAATAGAGGGTAATCAGGGAAGTCCTCCAGAGCAGCGTGGAAACCTCAAACGCTGATAAGCTGTGACAAATTATTATTTTAGTCTAGTTGTTTGTATTAACTTGCGCAACAGAGATATTTGCTTTATTATACCACAAGCTGTCACATATTTTAATGGTCATCAAAGGGTTTGTGTTTGAAATTAGGCTGCATTATCTGCACATTTGCAGTAAATTGGGCACCACCTTTGCAACTGTGAGTCTTTCTCTCCACTGTCCTTAAAAATAAACTATAAAAATGACAGATTTGTAAAAGAAATAGAAATATTAATGGCACAGCAGAACTTCTCAGTACTCTCAGCAATGTCTTTTGTTATTTCTGACCAACAGTACAAAACCTTCAGGAATTTTCTCACCGATTTGGTTTGAATGGAGGCAGGGTGGGGACTTAAACTACTTGAGGTTGAACCTCTTTGTAGGTTATGTTAATAAGGTTTCATTAACCTAAAATTCTTTGCTACTTTACTATGTCATAAAGCTATGAATAAGTAGGAGGAAGAATGTTGCGTAAAGAAAAAAGAGTCATAAATGTCAGCTAATCAGATAAATTCTGGTATGAAAAACTTGAGTCACCAAAGAGGGAAGTGCAGCTCTTGCTAATTTTCCCCTACATGTTATGTAAATGTTATCCTTTGCTTAATTATTATTATTATTTTTACTTTGAAATTGATCATATTTTCCTATATTCTCATGGGAAATGCACAAAATCCGCCTTGTGCAGATTATGTCTGCAGATGTAAAGATATGTCCAGGAGTTTGTTCTCATTTAGAGCAGGAGTAAGACAGCCTGTGCATTAGTTCATAGCCGAAAAGGGTTTGTCAGTTTAATCCTAACTTTGAAATAGTTTTCCTTTTGCGTTCCGCTTGTAACTTCCATGTAATTTACAGTTTCCAGACAGCTGCCAGGAATTTTTACAGACTTGTCACACTCGTGATGTTTGAATGCGCCCTGTGCCAATGTACTGTGGATGATGAGATTAAAGTAATGGAAAGGTAAAGCAAATTTAAACAGTGATACGAGTTATCTAATTTCCTCTGTAATCAGTGCTTAAGATCAAAACAAGGAGAGACATGCTTATTTTTCAGAGGTTAGTCTAAGTTTAAGCTTATAATCAGGAAGCAAATCCAACACTTTTAAGCGTAAGTGCAGTCTTCAATTATTCTTTCTCGTTGCATTGTCTAAGATTTGTATAAAACTTTTTTTTTTGTTTTGTTTTATTTATTTCTATTTTGAATCTAGCCGTGCTGTATATGTCACAGACGGGTTTCGGGACCAGCTGCTTGAGCTGGTAATCCAGGCTTTACCCTTTAATATGCAAATAGTTGAGGCATGTGGTTTACTGCTCTTTTCATTGTTCACCTTTCCCGCACTCCCCAGTATGCGGGCGTGAGTGAGCACTTTCGTTTGACAACAGGGAAAATGAAGATTGTGCAAACAGATCACCTTTGGTAATTCTGCGGGGCAGCAGTGTTGTTTGGAGGAATGAGTGCATTGCAGTGAGATTAAAATGGAAAAGCTGTGTTGTGCTTTGCTATTTTATTGCCACTAAATGATTTGTTTGGCAAAAGAACAGAGACGGTTAGCAGCTCAGCTAAGTGTCTTTCATTTACTGGTAGACTATAATTAGCTTGTAATCATTTTGCTACCTAGTATGAAGCTAAATTATTGGACTAACTGAAGTGTTTATCTGCCAGCTCCAGTGCCTGAGAGTACCAATGGTTCTATTTATTAATATGCCAATGATTAACAAGTGTGAAACCTCTTCATTTTAGCGCCTGACTTATTAGGATCACATATTTAAATCGAGCCATTTACAGCCTCCAGTTAGAAGCCCTGAGCTGCAGTGTGTGCATGTGTGTGTGTGTAGCACGTGACGTGTGCGGGGAGATTAGGTGAGGATGTTCTCCTTACAGATGAGCCCGAGGCCAAGAGTTGACAGGTTGCCAGTTTTGTCACTGCAGGAATGCTGGGAATCCCGTTCGACCGGTGGCGGTTGGTTTTGGTTTTCATTAACTTCTGATAAATAAGATTCTTCCTCTTTATACAAAGATGTGGAAAGGCTGTGCACAGGCATCGCCATCCTTTGAGCTGTGCGCTGACATCCCTGTGCGATCATGTTCAAAGGGGCAAAGCCCAGAATCATTAGGAGTCATCCTCTGTGTACCCTGAATGCCAAAAAAATAAAATCAAAATTCATAGCTGTTCATTCAGTATGCATTGAGATATTAAGCCCAAGGTATGAGTGCCACTGCTCACAAGAAATCCCCACTGGACTTGCATTTATACCTGCAGGGATTGGGCTTGATTTCCTATTCATGAGACTGCATTCTGAGGATTTTGGAACAGATGATGCAACTTAGGGAAAATGGAAACTGTCCTTAGCTCTCTGTAGCTTTCTTTTTTCTTTTCTTTTTCTTTTTTGAAGATGAATCATTTATGACAGCAAGGAACTTTTGAACTCTTTCACTCTTGAAGTGAAAATCCTATCATTCAAACATCAAATGCTCGCCACCTGTAGGTTTGTAAAACATTTGCTCGCTGACAGAGCTTGACCCCTTTCAGCTACAATAGATTTTGCTTTGGGAGAGGCTTTGAAATGCAGAAAAGTGAAGAAAAAAAATAAAATAAATATATATATATCTCTCTCTATATATAGATATATATCTTGTGTGTGTGTTGCTCAATGATTTTCTTTAAGCGTTGAACCTCCACAGAAATTCAGTTTTTATTAAGCGTCTACATCTGTTTCATACCTAGCATATAAATGGAGGTCTGTTTTTTCTTCTGAAGTATTTTATTGATGTTTTTTTCTTATTGAGACATCAGAACTTTTTAATCATTATAAATCACAGCAGCTGTCAGGTTGTGGAGCTATTTGCAGTCAAGAATGAAATTACAAAACCATTAGAACCAAGCCCAGTCCTGTTTTTGTACTAAAAACTACCCTTACTCTTAAGATTAACCACCCTTCTATCAAATTCTATCAAGACCGATAGACTTAAGAGCAGGCTGACAACTTAAAATGTCTGTCAGCTGTGGATTTACTGGGTCAGACAGGGACTTGGTCCCTCTGTAAATAGAGTGCAGAAGGCACTTGACATGTCTAGAAATTGGTTGGAATAAGAGCGAGCTGTGAGCGAGCACAGGGCGAAGACAGTGAAGATGGGAGCTGTGATTTTCTGGGAGGAGAGTGTGCATTTCTCAGAGGCTTAAAAGAGCCCCACTGTCTCTTTCTTTTTCCCTTTTCATGAAGAATCCTCTGCAAAGGGAAACTTCATAGTTAATCGTGGCATCTCTGAAAGAGGAGGATTAGCATTGCTCAGAGCTGCAAGACCTTGCAGTCTCTGCAAGAAGACAATTGTTATCTACTCGACCTTCAGAACCCTCAGATTTATGCTGTTTTGTAATTTGTAATCACTTGATCTCTTTCTGAATATTGATCTCTTGAGATTCCTCCTCCAAAAATACATTTTACGTGTTTTATCTCATTGTGGATTAGGGCTGCCACAAACGATTATTTTGATAGTCGACTAGTCACCGATTATTTTTGCGATTAGTCGACTAATCAGATCATGCATCCATTGGACGTAAAATGTACACCTGAAAATATGTTAAACGTTTATTTTGTGACCCAGAAAGAATAATAATTGTAATATTAAAACTAACTAGCTGCCGCCATTGTTGACAACTGCGCTGGGCCGCGCTATGAATTCTGGAACACAGTTTCTTCTTCTTCGGGGTTTAACGGCAGCTGGCATCCTTGTACATGCAGTGCTGCCATCTTCTGTTTCAGTCCGTTATTACACTCTTAAATACTACTACTTATTCCTGCGTCTTTTGGGATCTTACAAAGCTTCAAACGACGCGTCGACTATTAAATTAGTCGTCGACGATTTTAATAGTCGACGTAATCGTGACTAGTCGACTAATCGTGGCAGCCCTATTGTGGATATCAGTGCCCAACAATGTAATATCTCAGCATCAACATCACCACATAGTGCATCCACTGTACTCACTTCACTAAACCTACATTTTTATGAGTAATTGTACAGGACAAACAGTTTGTTTGCACTGTAAAGCTCCTGATTAATAGCTATTACATGCCCCATTTTTCAGCATAAATTGCATCTAACTTTAAATTTTAGTGGATGTGTTTAAAAGGTTAAGATATTAAAGGTTAAGATACACCATATTACAGACTATTTGAAGACTTCGGAAGATACACATTGTGGGAAATGTTGAATTGGTGAATAATAATTATGTGTAGTGGGCTTAAAATGTGCAGTGCACTGATGAAAGATTTTTTTTTCATTTCAGGATTCAATGAAAATGTCTGTGTGCGTCCATGAGAACCGAAAATCGCGAGCCAGCACCGGCTCCATGAACATCTACCTTTTTCACAAGTCCTCCTATGCTGACAGCGTACTCATGCACCTCAACTCGCTGCGGCAGCAAAGACTTTTCACCGACGTCTTGCTCCATGCTGGCAGCCGCTCCTTTCCCTGCCACCGCGCCGTGTTGGCTGCCTGCAGTCGCTACTTTGAGGCCATGTTCAGCGGTGGCCTGAGGGAAAGTCAGGCCAGTGAGGTTGACTTCCGTGACTCGATCCACCCGGAGGTTTTGGAGCTCCTGCTGGATTACGCTTACTCATCACGGGTGGTCATCAATGAGGAGAATGCAGAGTCGCTGTTGGAGGCAGGGGACATGTTGGAGTTTCAGGACATCCGGGATGCCTGCGCAGAGTTCTTAGAGAGAAACCTTCACCCGTCCAACTGCCTTGGCATGCTTCTGTTGTCAGACGCCCATCAGTGTATCAAGCTGTCAGAGCTCTCCTGGGGCATGTGCCTCAGCAACTTTCCTGCTATTTGCAAGACAGAGGACTTCCTCCAACTGCCCAAAGATATGGTGGTGCAGCTTTTATCGCACGAGGAGCTAGAGACAGAAGACGAGAGACTGGTTTACGAAGCTGCTCTTAACTGGATCAACTATGACTTGGAAAGGAGGCACTGCCATCTCCCGGAGCTCCTGAGAACGGTTCGCCTTGCGCTGTTGCCTGCCATCTTTTTAATGGAGAATGTCTCTACCGAAGAGCTGATTAACTCCCAGGCCAAGAGCAAGGAGCTGGTGGATGAAGCTATCCGCTGTAAGCTGAAAATCCTGCAGAACGATGGCGTTGTTAACAGCCCATGTGCTCGACCAAGAAAAACCAGCCATGCCCTGTTTCTTCTGGGTGGCCAGACTTTCATGTGTGACAAGTTGTACCTCGTGGACCAGAAAGCCAAAGAGATCATCCCAAAGGCTGACATCCCCAGTCCACGGAAGGAGTTCAGTGCCTGTGCAATTGGATGTAAGGTGTACATCACTGGTGGTAGAGGCTCAGAAAATGGCGTGTCCAAAGATGTTTGGGTCTATGACACTGTCCACGAGGAATGGTCAAAGGCGGCACCCATGCTGATTGCCAGGTTCGGCCACGGGTCTGCAGAGTTGAAACACTGTCTCTACGTCGTAGGAGGTCACACCGCAGCAACAGGCTGCCTTCCAGCTTCTCCATCAGTGTCTCTCAAACAGGTGGAGCAGTTTGACCCCGTGGCAAACAAGTGGACAATGGTAGCTCCTCTGAGAGAAGGTGTGAGCAACGCAGCTGTAGTTAGCGTCAAACTCAAACTCTTTGCTTTCGGAGGAACCAGCGTCACCCACGACAAGCTGCCCAAGGTGCAGTGCTACGATCCGCAGGAGAACCGATGGACCGTGCCTGCATCCTGCCCTCAGCCATGGCGCTACACAGCCGCCGCTGTCCTGGGAAACCAGATCTTCGTCATGGGCGGAGACACAGAGTTCTCAGCATGCTCGGCATACAAGTTCAGCAGCGAGAGCTACCAGTGGACAAAAGTGGGTGATGTGACAGCCAAGAGAATGAGCTGCCAGGCTGTGGCATCAGGGAACAAACTCTATGTGGTGGGTGGGTACTTTGGCACACAGCGGTGTAAAACTCTGGACTGCTATGACCCCACACTGGATGCATGGAACAGCATAACTACAGTGCCATACTCACTCATTCCTACTGCTTTCGTCAGCACCTGGAAACATCTACCTGCTTGAGTTCAGAACCCTCTACATGCACCCTTTCCATTAGGTAAGATCATGCTCCTGATACCTTTGATTTACGTGCCTTGTGGAGTACTGGTATTATGCGATCTATGAGAACAGTTGTATGAAGCAGGGTTTTTTTGTTTCAGTTGGAGCTGTAAAAAAATCCAATAAATTGCCTCAAGTAACTGGAAATGTAACTAGAAATATGAAAAAAAAAACCCTCAGCAGTACACTTCCCTTCTGTTTGAGACTAGCACCTTGAGACTATGTTAGCCGCTGCTATAACACACCTGACTCTTTGACAGCTCTGTCAGCATTCGTGTTTGATCTAGGACAGTCCAAGGGTCGTGTTTTCCCAAGGAAAATCATACAATTTGATCCTTTTTTAAGAACCCTCGAACACAAATCTGACAGTGCTACACTAGAGCGATTCTTTGAAGCACTCTTTGAAGGGTTTGACAGTTTTTGGTAGTATAAACACTCAATATTGAATTGCATTAGTTTTACTCCCGTATAGACGTATGTCTATGTGAATTGCATTTAGAGTTTGAAGTATCATGATTATAAAGTTAAAAAGAATTCAGGCCTGTAACGTGATGCAATTTTTCGCTTTCTTAAGCTTTTCGATTTTCACAATAAGAGTTACACTGGCAAGATAAGTGGAGTGGAGGGCAGACCAGTGGGGGATTGATAGGGCTTGTGTGCTTTAGTTAAGTGAGTTATGCGGCTGCGGGGATGGGCCGAAGGACAGAGAGGGTAATTGAAAGAGAATAGGATACTTTTATTGCTCCTGTGGGGGAAATCTCTCTAAGAGGGAAAAGGGGGTCTGCCAATTAGACAAGCTCCACACCAGCAGGCTGCAACACCCCAGCGCAGATAATCCACTCTCAGTCGCCTTCCTTTGATGAGGTTATGGTCTTTACACTGGGTGAGAGGGAGGTGGACGGCGACTCACGCAGTGTCGGAAACCATTCATCATCAGCTACAAGATGAGGCGACTGCGAGAAGTGGCAGCGAGGGACACGAGGAGGAGGCGTTGTAAAGCTAGACGGCGTGAGACCTACCCCTCAGCCCACTCAAACATACACCATCCTTTATAGTAGTGGCCTCGCTCTGAAAATTTACGGTCTCTTCCGCTTCCGTCTGTGGCTTCCTGGTCTTATTTTTAACTCCGCTCTCCAGCTCTGATGGTAAATAGGCTGGACGTATGTGGAGCATGGGTAGTGAGCTGGCAAACCTGATCTTTCTGCGCACTGCAGGCTGCAGGGTCATGATCACATCACATCAGACAATCACAGCAACCTACTCTGATGCCCACTCACACATAGCGTTGCAGACAGTCTTTCATTTTTCTCTATTTTTTTTTTCTGAAATGGCTAGCAGGTATGAATGGAAAGTACTGACATACACAGACTGTGTCCCACTTGATAATCCCAGGAAACTGCTCAGAGTGGCATCACTGCTATAAGGCTGTGATGTTCCTCGTCTTTACTGGATGAAAAATTTTGCATCATTTCCTTTTTTTTGTGACTTGTCTCTGAAAGAGAGACTGAAGGCCTGAACTATCTGTAAGCCGGCGCAATACAATGCTCAGTGAAGTGAATAATCCTGCCACTAATTTAATAGAGAATTTGTTTTTTTTCTGTGTCTGCCTGTCATGGCAACTGACAGTCTACTCAATGAACGCGGTGAAAAGATGAAATGTGGAGGAATGGAAAAGAAGGCTGACTGTTTAGGAATAAAAGGAGAATGAAGGATGTTAGACCTCACAGGAGGAGATTGTAGCTGTGAAGGGAAAAAGGAAGTTTGCAGTCTTTTTCTCCCAGGGGAAAATTCCTAACTCCTCTTTGAGTTCTCCTTTTTTATTTTCTCAGAAAGCTGTTAGGAGGGAAAAATGGCTGAGGAATTACCACCAAAATGCCTAATGTGAGGCATAACAGAATCATTTTAGACCTCAGTCTTTGTATGGGTGAAGTGAATATAATGGTTGGTGGGTTTTGTTAGCATCAGATGAAGCCACGCTAACTTTTTCTCAATTTTCCACAGTTAGCTACTAAGCTAAGCTAAGCTAAGCTAATAATCACATCTTTTAGAACAGGTCAGAGTAATCAGGCTTCAAACAACAAAGTATTGACATAAAAGTAAACAAATGGCGATCACGCTGCTTTAAATACTCGAGCAAATCTGAGTTAATCTCTGCGAATAAAACAAAACTCAGGACTCCAGTTTTCAGACTACTAATAATTTTGAACAGGAGTCCAGTACTTAAATAGGTTTCTGGATCTGAAGGTACACAACAGCACTACCCATACGGGGAGAGTGTAACACAGACATATATTCACATGCACTTCACTCACCTCTTTTCACTCTCTATGTGTTTATGCACTACTTTGCATTTAATCATGAGTTATTATTAAATCTGGATGTTCTTCCTCTGCGTGTCTTGTGGTTCTGCCGGAAGTTTCTTCCTGTTGAAAGGGAGTTTTTCCTTCCCACTGTTGCCAAGTGCTTGCTCACAGAGGGTTGTCTGACTGTTGTGGTTTTCTCTGTATTATTGTAGTGTCTTTACCTTACAGTATATAGCACCTCGAGGCGACTATTGTTGTGACTTGGCGCAATGTATAAATAAAATGGAATTTAATTAAACTGAATATACTGCTAACAGAAAGCAACGTTTAACCAACATGTGAGGCACGCTCACCCAAATGACACCAAACACTACACTTCTCTCACTGTGGTTCCCAGCAATACATTCACCGAGTTTGAAGTAGATTCACTGATTCTGCAGTAAAACACAACCTGTGGACTGTTTGTACTCCTAAATTGTTGTTTAGATCATGTGCATCACTCATGTCTGTAGTGATTATTAAGTGAATTAAACACAATCCAATACTGCTCATGTAAACACAAATACACATCTCCAAAAAGCTGGCTCAACAGCAGGGATACAGTCACTAGGCAGGAGTTTGGTTTTATTTTGTGCACCCTGACTCTTTAGATAGAAAAAAAATCTTTTATTCCTAATCCATCTTCTGTACTGTTTTGAATAATTAAAAAGTCACCTTTAAACTGTTTAGCGCTGTTTGCTTTCAGGCATTTTCACCTTATTAGCCTGCCTAATGAGTCCTTCTTTTCTCTCTCCCTTAGATTTCCCTGTTTTGCATCATCTACTGGTCTCCCAACTGTGAAGAAGCACACATTCTTTTCCTCCAAAAGAGACACTGAGCAGTGATGTACAGACGCCCGCATTCATTTTGATGTTGCAAAGAGGCAAAAAAAGAAAGAAGAGAAAAAAATCAGAAGCATGTACAGATGGACGCTTTCACTAGAACGATGCCATCTCTCGTTTTGTGAGATGGAAGCTGAGGCGTACAGTAAAAAGAAGTTCACGCAAACAGACCAAACAAACTGCTGCTTGGCACAAACTCCCACTATGCGTGGGGCATTTTACACTTGTGCTTTCATGCTGCCATTGGCGTGCTGAAAACATATCACACTACCTGCATTTCTTTCCCCTCGTTCAGTCATGAAATGCTTGTGAAGACTTTATTGTTGTTTTTAAATATTAAGAGAAAAAGAAGAAAAAAAATGTATAGCATGACGGATGCCCTGTTCAAATTGCTGGAGGTGGAACACGATGATGGGTTAAAGTTTGACTGAACATAAATGATTTATAAAAGGCAGAATGAAGGAGCAAACACCCCCTCAGTCCTCTAATAAGCTCTTCTGTTTGTATCTTCTTTTGCGTCGTTTCAGACTTGTGCGTCTAACAGCTGTGACACAGAAACAAACCAGACAGTGCCCTGTCACTGCCTGGTTTCTGAGGTTTTGATGACCAACACCAGCTGAGTTGGAAGAGGTTGGAGGGGTATATCTGTGCATGGCCAAGGGGTGGGATGGGGTGAAGGTGCCTTGAGGTCATGACCTTACACGTTTGCATGTGACGCTCGCTGAACCAACCCACTGTACACGGGGGTGGGCGGAGTTCAGCAGGCTCGGAAGGAACGCCGTAACACTTCATGCTGTAAAAGACTGGCTTTGCTTCTGACAAAGCAGCGGCTCGCTCGCCTGAGTCGTAGCTGAACCCTTTTTTGAGCATGTTCGTGGTGATTCGCTAAACAAACAAACAAAAAATGACAAAAAAACTGGCATGGACTCTGGTCACCTTAAACGCAAACTGAGAAGTTATCAGTTTCTTCTTAAACTTGCTGCAATGTAGTCTTAATTTATATGGCAATGAATACTCTTGTTATGTTAAGATGTTTTAATCGTATTTATTTTCTTCTCTGCCTGTGTTCATTATGCGAATGTATGTTTGGGTTATGTTGTGCATGGCCGGTTGTTGTGTTTTAATTTCATCGCAGTTGGGGCGGGCGGCTGTATTTTGCACAGTCCAGTTTTTTTGCGTGAGGTACTTGGTTCTTTTAAGAGAAACCTCTCCCAGGGTTTCATGGATGCAAGAGGAAGAATGACTCACACTACAGATGATGTAAAGCAGTCATTAGCAAGACTATAGAGTCCCTTACACTATAGAAGACTGAACGGCTTTGAAAGAAATGTTGTTTTAATTCTCTTTAAGCTCTAATCTGGGTCCAAACTTGCCTTAAATCAGCCTAAATAGGAGACCAAATGAAGTGGGTTAGATGAACCATAAAACAGAAAAGGCTGGGAGATCGGTGCAGTATATGACCCAGTACCAACAAGGGAGAGTAACCCTGACATGGCTAAGAATGTGACAGCTGGAGGACTGTCACATGTGCTAACTTGGCTTCTCATGAGTCTTTGTAATCATTAGGTTAAGAACTCCAGTAAGCTGTGCATTGTTAAGGGCAGACACCACAGTGCTTTTCACCATAGTGTCATTCATACACATAAAAAAAAGAAAAAAAAAAGAGGTATCCGAAGACCAAAACATGTCTCATTAAACACTTTCATATGAAACACTTGGTAACATTAATCAGTGTTTTTCGTCTGTGTGTCTGTCTGTGTGACCTGAACATTGACATTTTATAGTTGAATATTAATGGTATCATTGAATTTCAATGTAAGAGGTAATGTTTTGGTGGAATATGTATGTAATTGTTTTTAAAAAACCTTCATGTGCAGTCAAATTAAATCAACAGGGGATTAACAGCCCAGTAAATTCTGCTTCAGCGCCCCAAGCCACCCAAAAGTTCCCTTTTATTGGCAATTTCAGGACTTCTAAGGAAACCATTGTGGCTCCATAAGTTTGACCTCATCCAACCACTGAACACGGAGCCTCCGGCCCCGCCAATCAGGCGGGAGTACTTCTTTCCCTGGCAACAAGAGAGTAATGAATGCCCCTTCAATTTGCACCTAATTGCTGAGTGGCATTTCCCATTTCAGCTCTTTGCCCTCTGTCTTTATCCTCTTGTTTTATCTGGAAATCCAGCCGGCTCAGAATCGGGCGTAGTATCTCGCTTTCATGTGTTGATGTAAGTTAAGCCACCGTCTGTGTGCATCAGTTCCTTTCGTCATGTAAGAGTTTTAATTTCTATTTTTATGGCATTATTTTGTACATGTGATTTTTTTCACAATGTGAAATTCATGGCTAAATAAACATGAGAGTTTTTTCCTCTTGACTGTAACGTGTTGTGTCTTTCTTCTCAGTGCCAAAAACCATTTGTCCATCGGCTTGTTTTAACGTGGTGGTGGTGTGTATTTAAAAGGGCGCAAGGCAGCTTCAGCACAGCATAGGAGACTTTCTGCACTGCTGCATGTTTCACATATTTCGGCAGCTTTGGGGTGAACGCAGCAGCCAGAGCGTCCTGAGGTATTTAAGGCAGTATATCATGCGTACGGCTTTTGTTCTGTGGAGGAGGGACTGAAATCATCTTATCTGTGCCCCTGGCTTTTGAGCTTCCTGCACAAGAACAGCCAGATACTTTCCCTTTCTCTGTCAAGTCACCTTGGCAACAGCAACCTTTTTTTTTCCTGCCAACTGTGGGGGCTGGAAGACAACATGAAATCTTAAAAAGCACCTCCCCAGCCCTGACTCCCCCTCTCACTTTTTACACCCCCTCCCCCCTCCTCTATCTTCCAGTGAAATGCATTGCAAAGCAGCTCACTAGTGGTGAAGTCCTTGCTGCTTTAGGACGTCCCCTGGTTTGTAACAAGTCTTAACATCCCATCAGCCCGCGACCGCAGAGCGCACCGCCACCGGCTGAGTTCCTCCAGCTCTAAGGAGTCCGGCTCTGCTGCCTCTGTTTACATTCTTCGCCCTGACACAACTCCTGACCGGTGACATGTGGTTGAGAAACACCAGTTCTACTGGATCCCCGACCCTCATGCAAGCAAAAATACGCCCATACGCTGGAGGGGAGGGGGAAGGGATGGTGGCTTGAGAAATAAACAAGTGTTTTTTCTGACTGTGTCAGCATGTGCTGAGATGTTGGGAAAAAACAAAAAAAGCTGTGAAAAATCGTACCGGCACCATTTTCACTTTTCTTTCAAGAATGTTTTTCTCAAGCACTCTGAGATCTGGGGGAAAAAAACAACATCAAGCTGACACTGAAGGTTAAATGCGGGGGCTTTGTGTGTGGGAGGCCCCTCTGTGCCTCAACAGTCCCTTCATTAATCAAGACAGGAAGTTGGGCTTCCTGTCCGCCAGGATGTCGGCCTTACCCCCCACCTCCCTGGGCCTCCCAGACCATACCGAGGGTGGCTCGACCCTTTAACACTGTGAATCCTTTGGGTGCTGTAAGCTTATGCAGAACTTGGCTTGAACAGACTAAAAGTCTAGGATTTTGTGTGGGCAGTCTGTATGTGTGGCCGAGTGTGATAAAAACAATGTACCTACATGTCACCGTCGCCTGGCAA
The DNA here is from genome assembly GCF_001858045.2 of Oreochromis niloticus. Lineage (NCBI taxonomy): Eukaryota > Metazoa > Chordata > Actinopteri > Cichliformes > Cichlidae > Oreochromis > Oreochromis niloticus. The sequence goes on along the minus strand of NC_031972.2, from coordinate 14,356,985 downwards.
CGCAGGCATTAGCCTTGACTCAGTAATGTGCACACACACACACACACACACACACACACACACACACACACACACACACACACACAGACAAAAACATTTCAGATGTTTTTCCAGTAAAATATAAAAACTGCACATTTATTACACGTGTCTTTACCACCACTCTGTGTTTTGTAAATGTCAGCAGATGATCTGGAACATGAATGAAAGATGAATGAAAAAGTATCAAAGGTCTTATTTATTTATTTATACAAATTTTGAGATGGGGCACAAAAATGTTCCTGAACAATTAAATATAATTACGTAGCTATATGGTATCATTGTATTTCATTCATTTTGCATTAGAAGGCCAAAACAAACAGTGCATAAGTCTCACAGTACTGGTTTGTCTGGGGTACTCAACTCCAAGACCTTTGGTTCCTATAGAAAATACAAATACATATACACATATATAGTTTCATTTTATTTTTGGATTCTTCCATTTCTCTAAACTGATGGGCACTGTAGTTTTGAACTTTACTGCAAGCATGAGTCAGAGTGCATTTTATGTCGATGACTTTTTTCAGTTGTTTATGAGTACACATGTGATGCACTGCTGAGTATTTCCAGCAGTGGCACTGTGTATGTGAGATGGCCTCAGAATGAGGGCAAACATTTGGCAAATGATGTTTTTAATTGCCTTTGGAAACAATAAAGCTCCATGGTACAAAGAAATTACAGCATACTATATCAGATTAGTACTATGCTCACAGTAGGGGGAAGGATTCTGAGAGTTAAATGGGCATATTCTCTTCAATCTAAAGCCATAAATACAATATCAGGATGACATGCCACAGAGCAGCAGTGTCAGGCATAAGGCCTAGGGGGCCAGAATCGACCCGGCAAAGACTCAGTTAGCCCAGTGGATGGCTTTGGAAAATACGAAGGATTTGTATACTACATGAAAGCAATAAATTGATATAAAATTTATTACTAGCACAGAGGAAGCATACTAAAAAGAGGACATTTTCTGTAAATTAACAAAACCTTAATATTTTATGATTTATAACTACAGGACACTCTGTGCTACCAGAACTTTGTGTGTAATTTTACACATGCACATTATCATGTAATTTCACTGGTCCAGCCCACTTAAGATCAAAGTGGGCTGTAGGTGGCCCACGAGGTAAAATGAGTTTGGCTTCCCTGCCATAGAATAAAAACACTAATGGTTGAGCATGCTGTATACGGAGACTAAATATTTTAAAATGAAAGTATTAAAGGACCTATAAGTGTTCATCATAGTTTTTAATCTAAAACCGCGGCTCACAATACTGCAGAACTACACAAAATATATTATTGAAAGTAAGCGAAACTCGGGAAATAGTTGAGCCACAGTTAGTTATTTATGTTGATTTTACAGTCCTGGAAACCAACCATAACACGCTACACAGATCCACAACCTGAAACCTTTCCCTGAGGGTTTCAGAGGATTTCATCAGCTGAGCGGAGGTTCAGGTACATGGACACAAAGCTGGAAGCTTCTTTGGTTTTGCCCACCCACGAAATTTTCATGCCATTCAGGGTGGAGCTGGTTTAAACCACCCCAGACAGACACTGTGATCATGCCAGGAATGTTTTCGAAATGAGAGAGCCTTCCACTGGACTGTGCTCGCTCTGACCTATGAGTTACATCAGCATTCAGCCAGGCAGCTGAAGACCAATCTGCCTCAGGCAAGGGGACTGTGTCAGGGGCCAGTGTGCCACTGTCACATGTCCCAAAATGAAGCTTATAGCAGAAAAAAAAAATCCACATGACAAAGTTAATCTTTCACTTTAAAACTTAAAAAGTTTTCAACGTACCCTCTAAAATAACTTCATAGCACAAGTACACCAGGTTTCCTTTAGAAATGTTATGTTATATTTTCTAGATTGCTTGAAAATGCAATGGCGACATTGAAATGTTTTGGTATTTCTTTTGAACCTTGTTGTTTTCTGTGTCCTTCAGTGAAGTTTAATTTACTTTCAAAAGCCCTTCAGCAGATGCTGCTTATCTAGACCACAAAGCAGACTCAGGAGATAACATAACGGGCAGGAAAAAAAAGAAAAATGATAAACTGCTAAAGAAAAGGCCATGCAAGGCTCAGATTACAGAAGACTTTCAAAACCTTCCTGTAACCTTTATCAAGGCTTCCTTTTAACTGCAGACAGGAATGTCTGCAGAGATGTTCTATGGTTTTGGCTTCATTGCCGTTTGTCTCTAGTAATTCAAATTTCCATTACATGTTTGTTTTTGCCTTTTTTAAAAAACGAGTTTATTCCAGTTCATTTAAAACATCTTTGTTAGTTTTATTTATCCTTCACAGCATGGCTCTTGCATTGTTGTGAGAAAGCTGAATGAAAATGGATGGGCAGTAAATAAGTCTGAGGAAGTCTCTGCTAATCCACAATGACTCTGCTTCTTATTCTTTTATTTATTTATCTTTTGCCCTGTGCTTTAGTCTCTTGCTTGTGTCATTAATGTAGCCTCCCCGAAGGATAATCCCACTGACCCCATCCTTCAAATTTTGTGGGTATCCCTGGAAAGACATCCTGCTGATTATGGTGCTTTGCAGCCACAAGCTAATTTACTGCTTTACATCACCTGAAGTGAGATGAGGACATTAAGAAAAGTGCTTTAATTAAAAGAACACAAGGGAGCTACTAATGCATGACTGACCTTGGTTTTGTTCACCTCTCAGTCCAAGTGCAAATTTAGACAGCAAACTTAGTTTGTTAAAGTATTGCTTCATAAAAAAGAAGGGAAGGTGCCCGTTGTTGTTGTGCCTGTCAATAAATGTAACACGTGAGCTGAACACCATGACTCACAGGAAGAAGAAGTTGTTGTTAAGTGACTTGTTCAATAAAGTAGTGTTCAGCAAGAGCTGCCCGGCTCCTGGTTTTGTTTGATTTTGGAAGACTTTAGAACTAGGCTACTATTAAATGTGTTAGTTAGTGAGCTTTAGAAGTGCTGTTGGTGTTTTTATTTTATTTTATTTTATTTTATTTTATTTTATTTTATTTTATTTTATTTTATTTTATATCGGACAGAGGCAGGCTAGCATTTTCATCTTGTTTTCTATCTTTGTGCTAAGTTCAGTTACTGACTACCAGCTAGCTTAGCTTAGTTTAGCTTAGCACAGCACAGCACATCCACAGCACATCCATTTATCCATCCATTGTCTTAGCCCCAGAAATGGTTAATGGATTATTACTCCTATATATCAGGACTCAAAGCATATTCTTCATATAAGTGTGCACCTTGACTAGTAGTTGCACTTACACTCTGATGGATGCATCAGGGGAAACTCGCCCCAAACTGGTTCAGGATGGAACCACTGAACATCTGATTGGTAGAGACAGTGAGCCCCACCTTCATATAGTGCCTCTCTGTGTAAAAACTGACACAGACAACCACTCGCCCACCACATTTGCGCCTGTAGTCATTTCAGAATCAACAATTAGTTCCAACATCTGACTTGAAGAATGCCCCATTTATACCCTGGTTTATACACAATACACACAATTATTAATCAGGTTTATGGTTATGCCTGGTTTATAGTTTTGCCTACTGTCCCTACTGTTGGCTGCGTAGTGAAAATGCACATAACTTACACCAAGTCTTTAAACAAATTGTTAAGGCTGGTACATTGAGTGACAATGTTAACATACAGCAGGTTTAATATTTCCAGTCATTTGAACATAAATCACTGGACAACAAATAAGAACTCACCTGGAGGGGGCATAAATTGTTAAATCTATTGACTGAGACATTTCACTCAATAACATAAATGTCAACCTCGTGGTGCTGCAAAGGGAAAGGTCAGGGGATCCATCCATCCATTTTTTTAACCGCTTATCCAACTTCGGGGTCATGAGGTGTTATGAGGTCATGAGGTGCTTATTTGAGTGCAAAAGGCTGCACATGAAAGGGCCAGCACAGAGAGAACAACGACCGCACGCTCACCCATCCACACCTACAGCCTATTAGAATCACTTATTAACTTAACATGCACATCTTTGAACTGTGGGAGGAAAGGTCAAACCTTCTATTCTGTGACACGACAATGCTAAGCAGTCCATTTGGATCCCCTAAATGGCACATATACATTTTGATTCAGGAGTTGCTAGGATTTTTCAATGTGGACACACCAACTAATCAATATTTGGCAATGTTTTAACAGGACCTATCCTCCATACAATATCATTTTCCAGTCCAAGACTTCCACCAGCTGACATTCCTGCACGTGATGAAATAAAATCACCTTTTCTAGACTTTCCAAATGTTATTGGATCGAGTGGTTTGTGATGCTACAGAAGATTCATTCATTCACAGCTGCTGCTGTTCCAATGACTGTGTACGGGAGAAAATGCCTTCTGGGACAGAGCACATGTATCATGTGTAATGACACACTCACTTGCACCTCCCATGGGAGCTTGAGAAAAACTGAGTAACCAATCTATTGGAATCTTATCTGAATTGTCACTGAGACACCATATCTCTTGACAGAAGCACCCGTGACCCTTCCTAAATCCTCCTCTGCTGGATCTTAAACACATCACGCTGCTTCAAAGCTGTGAGACAGAAGCAATTTAGATGGCGTAGATGGTGAAAACACAAGGCTCTTTAGTTATGGTTTAATGGTTTTGAAAAGGACACAATCAGGAGATGAAGTTGTACTTAGGTGAGGCCGTAGATAAGACTGTGTTTCTACCACAGCTCAATAACTGCATGTTGCAAGTGTCATGAATACCTACACTCCTTTTTTTCTGACAGCTGCAGATTTACGAGCCTACGAATCAAAACACCGCTTCACCCTCTGGTTATGCTGGCGCTTTATCAGGCCTTTTTATGTTGATAAGATGTGTTTGGGAGTCATTAGTACATACTTATTAACCGCTCAGGGATGCTTTTAAGGCCACTTAGCTTACCTCAGCTTTCTCAGGCTTATCTCAGTGCTGAAAACCACAGAAAGATGAAATGCCGAACTACTTCATAAGATGTAATAACAGTTTGGGGTGAGTTACTGCAGGCAGCGTGCTCCTAACATTGTTTATGTCGTCTTTGAAATGGGGTTGGTGGGTCTTTTAATCAGTGTGGCTCAAAGGCATTTGCCCTGCAATTTCTGCTGTTATATGGATTTTCACTCGGGTGTGGTTTGAGGTTGGGAAAGGAAGGGTTGGGGGGGAGTAGTTGAAGAAGGGCCTGGTGGTTTAGGTGGGTTGATGGGGTAAAAGCACTTAACTTTAAAGTAGCATAGCTCAGGCTGAAGTCTGTAAACATTATTCCCTTGTGACGTGAATGAGAAGCCAAAACAATCAATTAACTCTTGCCTTCTAATTAAGGGAGGGAACAGGGGCGGTGGGGTCTGAATGCACACTGTTTTCTTCTTCCACTCCTCATCAGCTGCCCTTTTCAAACAGACAACATTAGGAACAAGTATGGTGGCATGTCACTGTTGACCTATATCAATCTGACAAGACGTATATCTGCAGAAATCATTCAAAATAATCAGTTATGGGGGCGCTTCATGGCTTAATGGTAAAGAGCACATGTCACAAAACCACTAGCTTGACCTTTGCTATATGTCTCTATCCTTTCCTACAGTTCCCGTCTGTACCTCCAGTATCACTGTCAATACAGGGGCAAGTTAAAAAAAAGCTATTTTGAAAGCAGACTTTGAATGTGGCATAGTTGTTGGTGCAGGAAGGGTTCATGTGAGTATTTCAGGAAATGCTGATCAGCATAATTTTTTAGAGTTTACATAGAATGGTCAGAAAGAGAAATATCCAGTGATCTGGGCAAAAATGGCTTATTGATGTTGAGGACAGAGGAGACTGGACAGACAGCTTTGAAATGATAAAGCAACAGTAACTCAATTAACCACTCTTTACAGCAAAGGTATGCAGAATACCATCTCTGAATGTTCTTCAGTAGCAGAAGACCACACTGAGTGCCACTCCTGTCAGCTTACAAGGCTGTGTGGTGCCAGGCGAATGGCACCATTAGACAAAGTTACACCAAATGAACGCCACATCCACTGTCGCAAGATGCCATTTGTGCTGGTCGTGCATCTTTCAACCATGTCAGTTTTTAATGCAGCTTCAATGACACATCATCACAGAGATTCACAGATTATACAGAGGGAGATGATGTGGAGGAATTTTTTAACTTGCAACACCTACTGTTCAGGAGAATATTGCAGTGGCTACTTAACGCCGAGCATGAATGAATGTTGCTGTGTTGACATTACTGGCATGCAAAGTGACTACTGTGGTATACTGCGGCCTTAAAACTATTGCATGATGCTATCACAAGGAATTATTTCAAGACCTTGCTGAATCTGTCCACCTGGTATTAGCAAGATGTGTGTTACAAAGTGGCTGGTGAGTGAATGTCATACTTTAAATAAATCACTTGCATCCTCTTTTAGGAAGAAAAGCAACACCCCATGACATAATTGATTACATTTTAGTATGAAGACTGAGTATAAGGTAATACATGGTTAGGTTTGCATTAAGAGGTTAGGGTACAATGGCATGTTTAGAGGTACAATTAATTAGCTCTCTAATTTAGGCCTCACAATCCAAAATGGTGCAAATCCCTCGTTTCACTGTTAAGAATATTTTGAATTTTCTGTTTACCTCTGCATTTAAAGTGAAGTAAGATTGGCATAAAATCGAAAAGTAGCTCAAAACTGTTTACTCTCAGCCACTTAAAACAGCGCACCTCCAGCTTTCCTGATGAACCAAACGACTGGAATTCCGCAATCTTCAAGGACGGACATGATTTAAACTCATTATTACCCACCGTTCTCTGGGGACAGACTTTCCCTGATCCTCTGAAACTACTTGTCAGGTAAAGGTCAGCTCTGCTTTTACTCTGACAGGCATGTCTGTACAAACAACTCCGGGCTAAGACCTTAATCTGCAAACCAAAACAACCTGACTAAGAGGGAAAAATACATATATATCAAGACAACAATGAAAAGAAAACATAGCTGAAGGAAAAGAAAGCAGTGTTTACTGAGGTATGCTCACAATGAGCTTGATAAATGAATGTTTGCTGATGTAAGGTAGCCTAGCCGCAGCTAATGAATGAGCGTGAGCGGTGTGCAGAGCTGCAATTTCTCAGGCATTTTTATAAGCACTTGAAGTCAGACTGCAGGTTTGAAGCATTTCTCATCAATTAGGAAAGTCTCCTTAATTAAATGCCACGCTTACAGATGGAGCAGAGGTGAGGCTGGGACAGCCATGGGTGTTGGAGGTGGTCGCCGGGGGATCTGGAAACCCACAGAGTTTGTAATTAGCAGAGTAATGCAGGGCGTCTGACAGCTGGTTAGGATTTTGACTGTTTTATCCGTTGCTTGGCTTCCCTCGTGGCAGGTTGTTATCTGAGCCTTAGAGGGATTTCATTGGCTTCCACTGGCCCCCCTGATGAGGGCTATGAAGCTTTATCTCAGGGCCCCAACAGTGGGGGACACCTAAACTTTTAGTCTTAATCGCACAAAAGGATTCCTCGCTTGACTCGGCCATGTGGTCTCCATTGGGGTATCAACAAGCACGCGTGAAGATGAAAGCCTGCCTCTCTTTCCCGTTCCGAATGTGCTCTGTGCACGCCAACCCCGCCGATGAGTGTCCGCTTTTGTTCTGCACCGGACCACACACGCACACATGAGCATAAACACTGCAAACCGCACATGCGCCCGAGCACACTTCCAAACACCCACAGACACACTCTGCTGGCCACAGTTGCTCACACACCAAGTCCCCAATGCCCCAGTGTGCTGTGAAAACTTTTCAAAACACCCAAAGCTCTGCGTCAGAATCGATGAAAAGCGTCTGGCATTTCGGAGGAGCTTTATCACGCGGCTTTACTGACAGCTTTAGTGGCCACATCAAACTTTGCTTCGGGTGGGCTCCTTAAACATGTTTCCCTCTCTAGCATTTTGCTTCATTTGGTCTAAGCAAAGGAGATAAAGGGAGACGGGCAGAAAAGGACCAACATGAAAAAGCCATCTTTTCAGAGCAGAGCAATGGCAACAACATTAACTTAAAGCACTGGATTGATCTTTAGAGGACTAAGTGTCCTATTTTCATCACAAATTTTTTAAATTCCACTTTTAAACGTGCACACTGGATGTATTTGAAAATATACGTGTGATCGGGCTTAATCACATTGGCCGAGCAGATGTGTATTTCAGCAAAGTAGATCCACATATGGAATATGTTAGGAGAAATTATTGGCTTAAGCAGGGTAAGATGCTCTTTGCCAGCAACCTGTTTATAGTCTGGAAGCGTGGCCACAACAATGCACGACGGCAAACAGAACCACGAGGCTGAAAGGAGCAAGATGAAACATTTAGTTAGCATAACCTGGCAGAAAATGTCACACTGTGAATACAACCCATCTCGAATCCTTTCACAGGATTTAATCGCTGCTCCTTTATGAATAATGAGCCTGTGCTGTTTTTAGAAGATTTCGGCGGTCGGGAGAGACATGGACAGCGGTGCTGTGGTCCATGTGGAGCTTTTAAGGTACAGTTGCTGGCAAAAGTATGAGCTAAATAACAATTTTGGAGCAGAGCAGATCCAAACACGAGCCCTCTATGGATTAGCCACAGTCCACTTTTTGTTCGAACAGTAATTATAATTGGCCTATGCCAGCTACCACTCAATCCTCAGACCTTGTCATCTTAATCTCCACTAATCCTCCTTTGTGTTTGCAGAAATTAGTTCGTGAAGTGGCCTCAATCTAGGTCAATCCTTTGGGCACTTTGGAAAGAGTCTGACGGGGGTTTTGTAGATGTGTGTGTGTGTGTGTGTGTGTGTCCCTGTGACAGATTTGATGTGAGGTTGGAAGAAGGGAGGATGGAGCTGGGGTGCAGTGGTGGGCACTGAGTTGGGCAAACACCTATTATCGCCATTTTAATTGGAGATTAGTGTGAGGATTTAGCTGTAGTCTGTAGGGAGGCAGACAGCAATGGGTGCTGGCAGCACTCTCTGTGGGCATGACTTTGCGCTCTCTACATAAGCCTGCAAATCTGTTTATGCTCAATGTGGAGGGAAATGTCTCTTTGGGGAATAGTGAGAAGACTCTTCCTTGCTTTTTTGTCTTCCCTCGTTCTTTCCTCTGTGAAGAAAAATAACTTAAATGTGATGGAGTGAAGTGACAATTTCAATTATAGTGCCAAATGAGTTTGCCCTTCGACAACGAGAGAAGCAATATTCTTTCAGTGGATTCCCGAGACAGTGATGGAAATGGGTCATGCTGTATCATGAGCAGAAAAATAACACTGAATGTAAAATGGACGACACAATGAGGTTAGAATAGTTTGTAGGTGGCAACACATGATAGGAGTACAACCTAATATATTCTGGCTTTTGATTAATAATTTAAGATATAAATTATTGTCTCCAACACCTCACCCAAACCTGCTGCGACAGACAGAGGTTTCTTCCTGTTAAAACTGAGTTTTTCTTTCCCACTGTCGCCAAGTGCTTACTCACAGGGGGTCATCTGATTGTTGGGGTTTTCTCTATATCATTGCAGGTCTTCAACTTATAGTATAAAGCACCTTGAAGCAACTGTTGTTGTGATTTGGTGCTATAAAACTGAATTGAATTGAATGTGTATCATCAATAGATGGCTAGGCATCAATAGGTGTGCTTATCCATCATTCCATACTGGATTCTAGTCAATGGATGTTGACCTATGGATATGGATAGATGGAGGATATCCATACTCATCAATAGATTCTTGATTGAGCCACAGTTAAAATCTGCATAAATGTTGGAAGAAGACTGTGTATCAAACATTAAAAAAAGAGTTGTGTTTATGTCATGTGTTATGTATGACAGCTGTTCTGCGGAGAGCTCTTTTGGCCAACACTATTTTATGGTTTCAGGTTTCAAAACTCTGCTATGATTAAAGCAACAAGAAAGATCTTAAGATTAAGATAAGGCTAGAGTTGGTGCAATTATGGATATGCAACCTAAGCAGATGTGGTTGCGTGTAGTCCCCCAAAAGACCCACAGTGCGTAGCCTGATAGGGATGACACGACCCGAATGCTGACTGGTTAAAAACGGGGCCTCAAAAGGAAAGAGAGCATCAGCGGAGTTCACCACAGCATGAAAAGTGCAGATAATGCAAAGGATAGTTTGCATTGTTTCAAACAACCTGTGCCACTTTAGCACTTTGTATGTTATAACTTACCTTGTCTTCTGACTGATGAACCAACAACAGCACATGGAAGACCATTTGTCCCACATATTTTTGACACTGCTCCTTGCTTGTAGACAACAGTGCAAAGAATGTATGCATAAGCTCTTTGTAAGAGCAACAGGTCCATAATTGGAAAACAGGCTTTATAAAGAATGTTATTTTCATTCTGCATGGATACTATTATATCAAATCCAAACATATCGAAAGTCTCAAGAAAGTAACAGTACACCATCTTCTGCTGGAGCATTCTCTGTGTGACAACATAAAAGTTTTACCTTACATTTAACTCCGTGTTAGAAGCAGCCCTGCAAACCCCTACTGAAGTTATTTACTGACCTGTCGACCAGCCCAGTGACAGGAGCTAAGCCTTAATTATACTCTTTTAAACCTTGATCATACTCTGTTGCGGACACGGACAGCTGGAGACACCATGGTCGAGTAATCATTCCTGTTATACTTCTTTTAAGTTGGTTTGAAGTCAGCCGCCTGAGGTGCATGCATAGTTGGTGTTTAATTACATAATATCTCCATGGAAAAGTCTGCACGGTAGCAAAAAACTAGCAGACGAAAAAAACTGGATGGATGCTCACACTCTGAAATAAAATCTGTGTCACTTGGACCTAAGTAAACTTGGAGATACAGAAAGGCAAGGCCTCAGGAAGGGTTCACATGTAGGTGTTGCTTCAGTGACAGGTGTGCCTGACATTTGAAGATGTTATCACAGAGATAGCAGTCACTGTAATGCTGAAATGATCATTCAGCAGTGATAGTGTGCTGGCAGTCCATGGGCAGCCCATCTACTTGCGAGCGTCGGTTGTCGATGGTACAAAGTATGCAGTACAATCGGTGTATGATCTACTCTTGCTTGCACTGCTGCCAGCTGTGAACTGTTATAACATACAAGAGTGTTATAAACAATGAACAGTGTCCACTGCAATCAGTCACTTGTTTTCATGCTAAATTCTTTGATCTTTGATGTTGGCTCATTCGATCTCAAATCAACACGGGCCTTTTGCTCAAGCCTTTTAGTCCAGTACTCCTGCAAAGTCCTATATTTGAGTACAAACTAATAAGAAACTGCATGCTATTACTACATACTTGTATTGTCACTAGCTGTCTTTTGCAATGTGAAGTTTCTCATTAGTGTAAAATACTGGATTCTGTAGGACAGCATGAATTATTAACTAGCCAATATTTTTGATCTGTCCAAAATTACAGATTCTGGTTTATTTTGATGACGAGAACCACCAGTGAAAAATTTAGGCTTTCATCTTTTAATAGTTTTTGAGATATTCATGTTAAACATTACCTCATCCACATCTAGTAACGTGCACCCAATGCAAATGTCTGCTGTCTGTATGGAAATCTGCATGCAAATGTACACGCATCAATTTGCATGTTCAGGTAAAACAGGATAATTACTCAACATAGTGATCAACTTCTCCTTTATTTGATGTCAGATGACAGGCTGAAATAATAATATGATTAGACTGACTAGTGGCAGCACTGGATCACTTAAAGAAATGTGGTTTAACTGGCTGGCCCTTCCAAATATTAACGTTTCTCAGCTCTTCAGCACAAGCAAACTGAAGGAGCAGATTGGTTCAATAGAGCAACACATGACGTCACCTTTTTTTCAAGGTAAACAGGATGAAAGATCGCTGAAGCCTGAAATGTGTGCCTGTGAATGTGGCCTTGCCGAAATAGTAAGTACAACACACTTCACACTGAAATCAGGTACATTAGGTCAAAAAAGGCGAGGGGCAAATAAGCAAATTTTCCTTTTTAAAAAAATAAACATTTCAAACAATAATGTAAAACCCCAACTTGAAGAGTTTAAAAGTAAAGGGTGCAAAAGCACAGCCTCTTCTTAAGTCAAGTCAGCATATTCAGATTAGTGAACGGACATGACAAATCAGAAATGTCCTCAGGGGTTTCCCTGTGCTGAGCCTGATGAGTAATAACCACAATTTTAGATTTAATTCTAAATTCTGCTGGCAGCCAGAGATAGAATAATGGCTTCCTGTGCTTTATTGTTTGTGTCTTGTCATGTTTCAAAAGCATGCCATAATTGCCCTCGATTTTTTTCTTGCCAACAGAGAAATCCAGAGACGAGTCAAATGTGACAAAGTGCAAGGAGCGGATTTGTTTTGTGACTCAAGAGTTTAGGCACAGCAAATGATTAATATATTCGGTGATAAAACGTGAGTGTGAAAAGCCTCTGTACAAGAAATCTTTGAGGGAGAAGAGAACTATCACTCTCAAGGTGAGTTTTAGAAACAAGAATGCCATCGCTATTAAGATTACAATGCTGACACAAACTGCAGTGTATTTCTACTTACGTTTCATTTAAGGCACAATTGAATTTTACTACCGCTTGGATTCACACCTTCAGATATATTACCAAGTTCTATATCTATAAAACAAACAAGCTATAGGTGGTAGTCAAAGTTACCTTTAGTCAGCATCAGATTAGACTGTCATTCAGAAGACTGAATCACACATTCGTAAACCATAAACTCTTCAATATTTAAAAAACCACACCTCCAACAAACAAAGGATCAAGATTTAAGTAGCTCTAAACGGTCAATAGTGCTGAGACTGAGCACAAACAGGCTGAATCAGCAGCCATAGTGCAGGTGCTCATTGATAAGAGTTTTATGATTACGGTTATCTCATACAGCACAGCACCTTCAGGTGTTACCTTCTGACTACTGTCATATGTCTTCACAGAAAAGTGGTCCGTGTTTAATCTTGGGTGTTTAAACTGGAGGAAAGTGCGCTGCCATAAAATATGCAGGGGTATAACCTTGGCCAGAGTGTGTTGGAGTGTGATAACACATATGGCCCTCAGCGCTAATAGGCAGAAGAGCTGAGGGGGATCTAACATGATATACTGCAGCTTAACGCAGTTAATGTGCTTGAAAGAATGTCTTGTTATCTTGCTTATTTTGCTTGTTTCCCACAAATTTATCTTCTGCGGAGCTATATCCGCCACCCTGCCTCTCATTTCTCACTGTCCGCCCAACCATTTCTTCCTCAGCTGTAATTTTCCTCATGTGTGATATGTTTAAGCTGGTTGAAGATCACAGAATGAGAAAACCCTTCACTCCACCTTCACACCCCACTTTAGCGGGCCAAATTAAAGACTATTGTAAATTTGTTTAATTAATAACGCTCTTGTATGTGTGCTATAAATATGTAGCTACAGCTAGCTTAGATAACTAGCTTAGCTAGCATCAAGGGAATAAAGTGGGGAGGTGCAGCTAGCTTGTTGGATAAGCTATTGGAGATAAAACAGAGAGGTAAAAACTTCAAATTTCTCCCAGGATACAAAACTGCTTAAAAACGTTCTTTACATGAAAAGGCCATGAGCTGCCACTTGCTGCCCTCTTGTAAAGGACAATGTCTTGACAGTATTTGAGGTAATTCAGTATTTGAGGCTGGAAGATGAAGACATCTCTGGTATAACACTTACCTTTATTTCTCATCATTTTCGAAAAACCCATATCAATTCATGTGGTGATGGGAGGCAAAGATTTTGTAAACTCATGTGAAAATCTCCTTAGCTGTTGTTAAATGCGTGAGTTCATCTGCAAATAATCATGCTTTGAATTTTTGGCGTCTCCCTGCAGTCACTGTTTAGCAGTTCGCAGTGTTCCAGAAACTAAATATGGGTAAATGATGAGCAAATATCTGTATTTTACCCTGTCCTCCTCAGATTCAGATGTGGTCCCTATTTCTTTCTGCATTTAAATCTCAAGAGACACTGGCCCACTTTTCAACTTTAAACTCATCTCGACTTTTCTGTGAAAGCAGCAGCAGGAAATCTCCATCTATTACATTACATACAGGGAGCACAACCCCCCTACTCCCTTATGACTAATCAGCTGGAACAATTCTTCCCAAAGAACTGCATACCATCCTCTCCCACACAGACTGTAAACTCTTGACCTCACCTCACACCGTTTGCAAATCACCAGTTTTACCCGACATGAAAAAACAAACAAAAAACTATCATGCTGAAATAATTACTGGGCTAATTAAATACCTCATTTTTTCAGAAAAGGAAATGAGGTGTTAACTGAATGTATTTTCAAACTGATAGAAACTGACATGAATAATAAAAAGTATTGCAAGGTTGTTTTTTCAGGTCATAGAAGGAAAAAGTAATATAAAAAATAGTAGAAAAAACACCTATTTTTCGTTCCATTATATTTTGCTAGGATAATGGGAAATAAGTGCAAAGATTTATCGTAACATGTGCAAACATATTTGGTTGTATGTTTGCATATAAAATCTGTTTCCAAGTATTTTCATTCCAGTCTTCTGTAATTTGGCATACCTCAGCCTGTTCTTCCTGTTACCCTTCCATAAGAATACCTTCTTGACAGCTACTCGTCCACTAAGACCATTTCTGATGAGGCTTCAGTGAGGAGTAGATGTATCAGCTGAAGGGCCAGATGCATCTCTCAGGTCCTATGTCACGCCTTTGATGGATATTTTCCTGTTTCTTAAGGACATGTCTTTCAGATACTGCTCATCTGCTGTAGATGGGCAGCCTATAACACATGGGAAAAACATGACAGCAAGGATGACAAAATACCTTATTACTATAATCATAACAGCCAGTCATAAGCTTTCCTCTCCGCTCCTCCTCTCTTCTCCTCTCCTCTCCTCTCCTCTCCTCTCCTCTCCTCTCCTCTCCTCTCCATTAGCAAGCTTTAAGTAATGCTGACCTGCTAATAAGTCACCACTTTGGCCCTCTTTGGCACTGGCTATGCAGTGGACCATTAGTGATGGAGCTGCTTCACTGTCTTCCAGATCACTCAAGGTCACTGTTCAATACTTATAGGGCTGTTCCCTCAGGCAGCTCATTTACTTTGAGGCTTTTCCTTTCCTGTATCTGAGCACAGAGAGAAAATATTTTTTTGTGTCATCGGATGTCCTGGAGCCAAAACCTGAAGGCTGTAATCCTCATAGGTTTTTATCATCAGGTTGTGAAACCATTTTAAAACACTATGGCTCGTAGGTTACACCAAAATGACAGCCACTTTCTGTGAAGTCACACTGGAATTTTAATCGACCTTGAAATCAGAGCCTTTCCTATTTTGCTTTGGCTGCAGAAATGAACACATTACTCTGTACACAGTACATTTCATCTGACCAGCTTGCCTTTATTCAGGCATGAGCAGTGACTGAACTAAAACTGAAGTTCATGGAAGCTAAAATAAACTAAAATATTGCTTCACTTGCTTCATTTAGAATCAACACTTTTCATCACAAATATGTTGAATTAATTTAGGCACATAACAATAAATACATTTTGGTCCTGTCATAAGTACTTAAAACCTGAAAAAATATTTAGCAGTATTTTAAGTATTAACATATCAATGGTTGCATTAAAAACCACAAATATCTTTGTTAAAGCCCTTTTCCTAGAGTGTCAGAGAGCAGGTCACATTTCAAGATTTAACGTTCTTTATTGGCATCATGCAAGCATAACAAGATTAAGTTTGTTGAAAGAGGCCACAGCTATCAGGAAGTAAAGTTTCCAAGGTCTTCAATAGGGCTTAGGTAGGTGATGGGTGTCAACGTAACATCCACAGGGATGGCAGGACCCAGTGTTTCCCAGCAGACTGCCTCCTCCAGCTTGCCTTCTTCCCATGCTTCCTGGTGCCTGCTGTTCTCTAGGTAAGAAACGCACACGTACCTGCCATCCATCTGATTTAAAAGCAAATACGATTAATCAGACCAGGTCACCTTCTTCCATTGCTGTGCTCCAGTTCTGATGCTCATGTGCCCATTGTTTACACCTTTGGTGATTGACAGAGGCCAGCGTGGACACCCTGACTTGTCTGCAGCTAATCAGCCCCATACACAACATACTGCAATGCTCTGTGTATTCTGCCCTTTACCTTTACCTCACTATGTTATTAGAACCAGAGTAAAATTCATACAGTTTAAATGATTCTGAATTATTTATAATTACATAGTAACTATCCTTGCTGCGGATGGCTCTTGTACTGGCTGATAGTATAAGCAGTTGTTTCTACTTTCCAGGCTCTTAAGGTGGATCTAGCATGGCACACTTTCTCTACCACACTTCGATTACAGTCATTTTGTTGTTTGAGCTACCATCTAACTGGCCTGACAGATTTAAATATGCATCACATTCAGGATACTTTCCTGAACATGTTGGACAAATCACAGGAATGATGGTACACAACTGACCCAAATATAAATCAGTGTTTATCTGTTACACACAGTCACCTGCCAATGTGCCTCAGGCTGCTGGCTTGTCCAGTGATGGAAATACCAGCAGTCACGTCTAATGCAAATCAGCTTGTGTAGATGCGTCTGAAAGGGCCACATAAGACCACAGGTTACAGTTTAACCCTGCTTGTTAAAGCAGTCAGGTAGCAGCACAACTGTTTGCCAACCTATTTCTCCTCCCACCCCACCCCCGCGCTAGATTTCCACACTAAAATCCTAACAAGCCTATTGCGATTCAGGAGAAGGCGTTTAATTTGCCCCGGAGCCAACATTTTTTCCAGCATGTGTACACTGTAATGAGATTTCCACTGCATTTCCCCAAGCTTTGAAACCATTCTCACCACATTTGAATACAGAGAAACTACTGCAATTCTCCCCAGAAATAAAAACTCAACGGTGAATAACAATAAGCACGGTTGGTTTTTGCATCACTCTGCTGTGCCTGGGACTCAAGCCTCTGAGAAAAGACCCAGTAACATAATGCCTTGTTTACTCATTACTGGAAGTCTTCTGCTGAGAAGAAATAATGGTCTAAAATGACTCATCCTGCAGCACTGTGGGCTGAGCGGCTTATTGTCATTTGTTTTTTAATTCGTTGTTTGGTGTTGAAATTATTACTAATTCCTGCTCGCAGTTACAAAAAATACAGGATAGCGAGTGAAATTAAATAAAAGTGGACTGCAGCGCACGAGTACGAGATCGATCATTTATAACACAAATTAAATGGTATTACTATTAAAAGTTTGCAAATATATACGAAGATAATATCACATCAACAGCGTCGCACAGCATCTGGTTATTTATCAAACTGAGTGCAAAAGGAAAAGTGCCGCTGCTGGGCAGACAATCAATATTGGAACAAAGTGAGAGCCACAAATTGGCATTGTGTACAAATTCATACGCGTCAACAGTTTATGAGTTATAACAGAATACAATGTTTATTCAGTTTAGAAAAAAAAACTTGTCATGCCGCGAGTCTACTCGGAGACAAATGTGCAATTTGCATTTTACCCCCCGCAAAATGTTGGAAAAAGTTGTCAAAAGTTTTGATGTAAGACGAGCCCAAACTCATCATCGTTTCTGTGAAAAATTCAAATTGATGACAATTTTTTTTTGTCTGCAGGAGGTTAAAAAAACAAACAAACCCATTAGGTTTAAATCAAGAGGAACAAATGCAAACATTAAATCAAACACAGGAACATTTTTGTGGTGGTGGTGGAGGGGTGGGGGGTGTGTGTGAATAAAATCACAAGAAATCCATACATACATAAACAGTGAGAAAATACTGAAATGCAAACATGGAGATGTAATCTTATGCTTAGCTAACCATCAGAAGACTGCCAGCTGTTCTTTTTCCTTTGGCTAAAAGTACAAAAAACGAATCTCTTAGCTGCAGCCAATTCATATTAGAGAACCAGATATCTCATTTACACCCTCAGCTAATAAATATATTTTCATACATTACCGCGCTTCTCATTTAAAGTAGTAATACTGTCATCTGTCACAGTGAGGAAGTTTCTGTTGTGATATTTTAATCAGATAATCACAAACCCCCTCCAAAACCAACAGAGAATGACAGATAACAATGGTTCTGAACACAGTGTTTCAGCAGGAATGTGTTTACTTGTAAAGATTCATAGATCACTGATTTAAAAAAAACAAACAAAACATCTGCGTCTCGCAGAATTGCCTATAAGTAAGTCTGTAAAGCATAACAAAGATAGCATGGGGGCGACTAAGAGAGAAATATACTGTAAGAGCTGATCTGTTATCAACAAAATAGACTCCCAGAGCTGAATTAGTCACACTAATACATCAGCTACAAAACATTATGAATCATACTTGAACCAGCTTCTCTACAACCTGACTTCACCGCACTACATCATTTTTCTCCAATCCCCATGCGGGGCCCCGTCTGACAAAATCAGTTACATATGTCTGAAAGGCTTTAGGGCTGTCTTCCAAAAGGCACCAAAACATACGTAACCTCTTCAGATAAGCCGCCATACAAGAGACACGAGAGGCCTACCATGATGCGTCATGGCCTATACTAAAGAAACAGAGCCTGAAGGGACAAAGGGTGGATCTGACTGTGAAGGGACTGACTGATGACTTGTGTTTGAGGAATTTACTGATTAGTTACCTGGTGAGCAACTACCTATCAATCAAGGTCGGCCCACCCATAACAATGCATAATCAATTTAACTGGGTGAATTCTAAAAAAAGAAAAAGATCCCACGCAGAGCCAGGTCATCAGAGTCAGCAGAGGTCACAGAGCAAGAGGGCCAAGGGTTGTTTTTCCATAGACTTCTATGCAATCATAAGTCTGTTGCAACCAGAGGAGTTGGCTTTAACAAGAACATTAACAAGAATGCAGATTTAAGACAGAAGGTAGCATGTCCGTCTCTTTTATTGTCTTTGGGACTGATGGGACCAAACCGTAGTGGATGTTTGGGAACTGAGATTTTTTTTACTCAAAAGTTTGCATTTGTCTCAAAAGGTGTCTCATTCATAAAAATGAAGAGGTCAAAAAATATGTTCTATATAGAGATAGATATATTATATATAGAGATAGATATATTTCACAGTTCAGCTTTGTGTAGGTTCTTGGAGTATCATTTTATATTATCCAATGCGATGCACGAAGATTGAGCTGAACTGAAACGGAAAAAAAGAAAATGAAAAAAAAAAAACTGCTGACTTTATATTTGGATGAAACAACCAGCTACTTCAGAGAGGCCCCTGGCAACTGCTGCCACTTAATTGGAAGCGGTTGAGTGTTTTGTTTGCGGGGCTCACACCCTAGCACTCTCCCACCTCTTCTCTCCCTGATATATCGCTCCCCTTAACTTCTTCACCCATTCGCCTTTGTTACTGCTGGTGTCACCTGCTGGGACAGAGTGTCATCTACTTGTTAGCTCCTCACCGGGTTGCCCATTTGGAGGAGTAAAGAAAAAAAAAACCAAGTGTCGGGGGGATGGTACGCTGAGGTAGCTTTTTCCAATTTAGAAAGCTCTTCAAGGGGTTGGATGAGTATGATTTGAGGTGAGAGCCTCACGTCTCTGTCTTTGTCTGTAGTGAGGTGAAATACCACACCCATAGAGACCACTGTTTTCCTTTATCTCTGTGTCCTGTGAATTTCTATAGCAGAATTATTTGGGATGTGGAGAGTAGTTCTACACACACATGTATCTGCACATATCTACACAGATATGTCCTACAGTTTAACATGGGTGCAAAGAGTTTACTGCTTGGCACTTTGTTTAATTAGCATTCAGCCCAGTAACAGGTAAACTGTACATGGAAACACGTGGACTTTTTAGTTGCTCGATCCTTTTGCTCGAACCATCTACCATGACTGGTCAACCCTAACCAGTCATGGTAGATGGTTGCCCCTCTCTAAGTCTTGTTTGTGCCAGATTATTTGGGTTTTCTCTGTATTGTTGTACAGTTTTTACTTTACTGTTATGATTTAGCGCTATATAAATACAACTGAACTGAACAGCTTTTGGCGAGATATTTGAATGACTGGAGAGAGTCAAGGCACAACGGTGACCCTGGGATCAGATTCAAGATTTCAAGGTGCACACATCTTCCTTGCTTTTGTTCAGCATAAGCCAAAACTGGTAACAGAGATAGACGTGCTAGGAAAGAGAAAAGAAATAAAATGCTAATGCTATTTGAATATCATATCCACCATTACAAAACACTGTCAAAATGAGTGCCTAATAACACATACGTCAGAGTAAACAGACAGAGAGGGAAGTTTAATTAGTCGATTCAAACCTAATTAAAGTCACATAGTATAAAATGAGCATTTGCATTAAAGACAATAGGCTATGCTCATACAGTGCAATTGATCGTGCCATCTGTTGACGTCTAATTAATGTGTTGACTAGAATTAATTGTCATAGTTAACACCAACTTGCCAAAATTACACTATGGTTTCATTAAACAAATAAACAAATGGGAGAACGGTGTGTTTTGCAGCAAGCTATGGTAAGAGATGATTGTTTCTATTCCTGTTTGTAGGGTATCATCATAGATATACACACTTTGGCCTGCTGATGTTACAGTTGCTACATTAATCAGATGAAATCCTCAAACTTGACAACATTTTACTGTGTCGTGTCCATTGTGCTCTACAAATACTGTCCTTTGTTACTGAGTTTTGGCAGGTGGTGTTTTGAAAAACTAGGCTAGCAGAACCATAGTCCTGAAAATATGGTTTCCAGTACTGTAAGAATCACTCTAGAAGTCCAAACTGTGATAGAATTGGTTAAGAAATGAATGTATTAAGATACTGATACAGTTCCAAGATGGGGGCATTATTGTTTCCAAGAAAGCTTCAGTTTCAGTTTATTAAGCACCTCCTCCCTTTCTGGCAATCCCCTCTACTCCTTTCAGAGGAACTGCAATATATTCCCATGCTTGTCAGAAGACACAACATCTCCAGCATGGTCTCCTCCAGCTTCATTTGTATATTCAGCTCTCTCTTCACCCCAGCAGACCAGTACAGTTACTGAGTCGTGTCTTCAATCTTGGAAGAGGAGACTCACTCTCTTCTTCAGCACACTGACTCAGACCCAGCAGACACAGTGGCGACTCCAGCTATATCTACTCCCTATCTTTCAACCTAAAGAGCTAGCCCCGGCTCCTTCCATGTTCCGGGAACTCGTCCTCTGACCGCTGTTTGATCCACACCGGACCCCATAGCTCTTTTGCCATGGATCTGTCTAGTGGCTTGGCCATCACAGTAGTCATTTTATCCATTTGCAGGCTTGACTCCAGTGTGAGTCCCCAGTAACCCAGTCCTGAGACAAGTCATAGTCACAGTCATTTTTTTTCCATGGTGATCTTTTAATCAGACTTTTTTGTCTTTTTTGCCACTTTTGCTCAGGGAGATCCTACCAGGTTTCCCAGCTCACCTGGGTGCACAACTCACAATACCATGATGAGGTGGTGATGTATGGACGGGATTTTAAAAGCCTTTGTTTAATTAGTAGTTTCTTTATTGGAAAAAGGTATCTTTATGTATAACATGCAGTACTGAGTGTAGCCACTGTGATAATCTCCTCACAGATCAGCACTGTTCTTGGCTTCATTCAGTTTTTTCTGTGTCCAGTGAGGGATTATTCATTTTTGGTGTTTTTTGTGTTTGAATGGTAAGAAAGACAAGTGGTCATAACACTTAAATGCCCATGGAACTAGTATTCTTCTGGTACGATGATGCAGTTATGTCTGACTTCAGTATTTTGGCTGATTTTAAAGCGTATGTGAGTGCGGACAGTATCATCACAAATGTCTATCACCCGCTGTAAGTGTGCATCACTGGTTTTAAATGTATAACTGCTGAAGAGCTTCAATAATTCACTGCACTGTATGTGTCAAAGTTCTGTTGTGTGCAGGGAGGACTAGTGGGCGTTAATATTTGATGTCCTCCTTTCTAACTGTGAGCTGGTGCAGAGCTGACGGATGACCCCTGATGTTTGCGTGTGTCAGTGTTATTCATCAAAATAATGTAGGGGAAGGAAAGAAAGAGATGGAGACTCATCCAGGCCGTCTCAGGTCACAAGATTTTCTTACATTTTCTTTCACTTTAGCAGCCTGCTAGAGTATTCAATTCTTAACAGACCCATCCTACAGATAGATCATGAATAATTTATTGCAAATCTTTCCCTCACCGCTACAAAAACTACATGTCACTCAAGCCAAGCTTTCAATTTAGAAATGAAAAATAATGAAAGAAAAACAACAAATAATACACAAGATGAAACTTAAGTGCTCCCACAGTGAAGCTGAGCATATAAACAATGTCAGACAACCTTAAAGCAAAAAAACAGAACCTCTTAGTTCTGGATGGGGATTAATCTTTGTCCAAGCTTGTATATGCGGCTTGTAGCCTATGCATTTAAATGATCCATGGTGAATACTTTCTGTGAGGTGTTAGTACTGTGATTGGTCTATAAAGTCGGTAGTAACAAATTATGTTAAAGTTGTATTTTGTCCTGATTGGCACGCACTCCTGATATTTTTTCTGGTGTGACCCAGAGCAGCTTTCGGCTGCTAACCCAGTTACGGTTCCCTCACAGAATTAGATCAAACAGGAGGGAAATCTTTCTTGGGACTTCAGTGGGAAACATGTTCTTGCTAAAGACAATAATAGAGTTGAATAAATTCTAGTCAAAACTGAGATATTTCAAGTTATGGTGAAGCTTCTGAGGAAACATCAGATTTGAAAGAAATCTTTCAAATCTTGAATTTGAAAGAAAGACTTAGACATAATAAGAGAAATGAGCTACCAAACATAAAGTTTGAGGTCAGGTCAAGTGGTATCAAACTAATCAGGGCAGGAATGAGGACACATTCTTTTTCAAATGCGAGTGCTACAAACCAAAAATATGAGGAAAGGAAAACAAGGTGAATCTTGTGCGAGACAGACACAAGGAGAGGACATGACAAAGATTTCTACAACCTTCACCACTGTAGGGTAGTTGATCACCTTTACACTTGTTCACTCTCTAACTGTCTACCTGATATGTAAATAAATCCTCCTCATGTGTGTTGTGTACTTTTAGTTTATACAGTATTTGGACAATTATACATTTTTCAAAATATTTTACCAGTAATCCAGCAGTCAGTATGTGATTAAAGTGCAGTCTTTCAGCTATCATTCCAGGGGTTCAACACAATTATTGCATTAACTGTTTTCAGAAGCTCAAAAGTAACTGGACAAACTATCATAAAAACTGTTTTGTTTTGGGTTTTTTTTTTTTACAGTCAATGCTGCCCGAGCTCATGGATATCAGCAGATACTGTTTACTCCTTTGAGATGTGTCAGGCCTTTACTGCAGCATTTTTCAGTTGCTGTTTGTTCGTGGGTCTCACTGCCTTCAGTTTTGGCTTCAGTAACCAAAAACCATGCAATACTAGACAGAGATCGAGTGACTGTCTTGGCCTTTGAAGAATATCCAATTTCTTTGCTTTGAGAAACTATTGGGTTGGTTTCGCAGCGTGCTTTGGGTTATCCATTTGCTCTGTGATGTGCTGTCTGATCAGTTTTGCATCATTTAGCTAAATGTGTACACTATTCATTCTCTTATGTTTGATCAGCTGTCACTAAAGTCATTAAACCCCAGTTTTATTGGGGCCATACGTGCCAGTGCCATAACACTCCCTCCACCATGTTAGACAGATGGTGATATATTTTATTCTAGCAAAAATATAATCAGGTTTTCCTTTTCTTGAGTTTAGTCCATGGCATACACCTCATTATAAACCATCTGCCTTCACATTCACACACACACACATCTTGTTCCATGGTTTTCCAGGCATTTTGGTGATGCTGAGTTGCCCAGTTAATTCCTTCCTTTTAAAAATGTACCAGATTTATGTTAACCAACATGGCCTCATTCACTCACTCCAACATTTCTTTGACTCTCATATTGAGAGCTCAGTTAACAGATATCAAATACGAGGCATTTAACATTTGCAGTCAACTCGAGAGATCTTATCATCTTCATTTGTAACAGCTTGTTTGAAAACAGGGGACTATGCATAAATATGGTCTCAATTCCAGCTGCAGAGACCAAAAACTATTCACAAGAACCACCAGACCTCCTAGAGTACTGGTCGTACTTGTTGCACAAAATGATCAGTTGTGTCCTACAGATGCTGCGTGCTAATGTTAGCAGCAAGCTGTGTCTTGCAGCTATATCTAGTAATCTATTAGTCCATTCAATACAATCAGGCTAAAAATGATTAATTATTCTGTCTATTAATATTCAAAATGTTGCACCGTAATTTATGTTTTCAAGCAGCTTGAGATTGTGGATTGTTAGTGGTTAAGCAAGTAACCACATGTAACAGCCCGAGTTCATTTCTAACCCAAGGCCCTTTGCTGTATGCCTACTTCTCTCTCTTTGTCCCTGTCTGTTTCCTGTCTCCTCTTTATTAAAAATCTATTTATTAAAGGCAAGAAAAGCTAATGAAAATGAAAAAAAAAAAAAGGTTCAGTTATGATTACTGTGCTCCCAAAATTTTAGAAAAATGTTCCCAAGAAAAGAAAAAAAAAAATACGGTATTACCAAATGTACTGAAATAAAACCACAAGTTTATTGTACCTAGAATTTCAAGGCTCCTTTGTTTTCAAAACAGTTTACTGAAACTTACCGCTGGCTTGTCAAATGTAATTTATTACTGCAAATGAGACTGTTGAGAAGTTGCTGTTGACTAACTTCCTGGCAAGATCCAGAGTTAACACACAGCGAGAAAACACCTAAACAATTTCCATGAAATGTTTTATTTAAAACGACCAATCAGCTGTCTCAGCATAGTAATTTTTCTGCTTTTTTCTAAAGGTAGTTAAAGCCCTGCAGCAACTGTACTGTATCTTAATTGTGTTTACTTTGTGTTGGTATGTGTGATTGTTTTCACCTGTAGAAGTAAAGCCTTGGAGAGAAAACATTTTGAAGTCTAATAAATTGAGACAAAAGGCACCTGGAGTTACAGTGAAATATTTTATGGGGAAGTAAACAAGGCAGCATTTATTAGGCATTTAAAGCTTCGTATTTTCAGTCTTGTGTTTGCTCTTAACACCTTCACAACAAGCAAATACAAATGTGAACAAAATGCCAAAAAGTGTAAAGCACTGTGTTATTTAGTGAGAACTGCAATACTAAACAAAAGTACAACCCTTAATTCAATATGTGCATGCTTGTAACTGAGCCTGTGTTTTGTAAGAGCGAGAGAATTCTCGCTTCTTGGCACTCCATTAAGTTTTAACTTGTGTTTACTCATTTTGTGTAGCCAATCTGAGATAACAAGCTCTAATTAGGCATTGCTAATTCATCATTTGAGCCAAAAGACTCCCAGCACAAACAGTAGGATTCATTCTGTAATATCCCACATACCTGGCAGCTGTATTGCATCAAAT
This sequence comes from Oreochromis niloticus, assembly GCF_001858045.2. NCBI lineage: Eukaryota > Metazoa > Chordata > Actinopteri > Cichliformes > Cichlidae > Oreochromis > Oreochromis niloticus. Next base: position 14,331,533 of record NC_031972.2, on the reverse strand, counting down.
CATTTCTTCTTTGCAGTTGTTGTTGTTTTGGTCTTGTTGCTCTTTGCTACAGAAGAAAAATTGTTCAGACTGTGCCTGGCTTTTGCCCATAAAGGCAGACTGAGAAATGCAATCAGACTTATGTACTATGCAATTTTTAAATATCCAACTAAAGAAACATAATAAAACCCTTCTGCTGTCTTGACAAGTAAGAACATTGCTAGCAATGACAATTCTCTGCACTTGTGATAAAAATGTAAACTGCTACAGTCACACCAGGGAAAGCAGTTGTTGGAGACCGCGGCACAAATTACTGTGACCGTATACAATGAACTAGAAATCTTGTTACCTTTGTTGCTTTGAAGAACAGCTGCCTCAAGGTGATTTAAATTGTAATCTTAAAGACACTACAATGGTACTGAGAATACAGAGAAAAGCCCAACAATCATATGAACCCCTATGAGCAAGCGATTTGGCAACACTGGGAAGGAAAAACCTCCAGCAGAACCAGGCTCAACACTTCATGCCATAACACAAAAGTAACATAATTAATATTATTTAAGTAAAGTAATGCAATGCATTACTTTAAAAAAAGTAAACAGAATCAGAATCAGAGAGACTTCATTTATCCCAAAGCAGGAATCCCGGCAAATATACAACAAACATTAAGCACTCATATAAAATGAGTGTAGTAACAGAGATATTGATAGATAAATATTAAGATAAATAGATAAATATAGAGATATAGGTATAAATATAAATATACATATAAATATAAAAGGACAACAATGTGCGCAAATATATGTCGTGGTGTACAAGTAATGTGTAGTATTTGATAGTTGTAGTTAGGATGCTCTTATCCACAGGCTGGGTAGACCGAAGGTCACTGGATCAGGTTGATTATGAGAAGTTGATTATGCTAGCGTGCATCCCATTTCCAAAGCCATAACTAAAAAACTAAAAAGCAGCGGAGAGTAGTTTCTGGTATCAGTTTTTATGATAAGAACACAGATGGAAGGAATTAACCAGGTGACAGACAGACAGAGCCGTATGAAAGACAAAGTTACAACACTGAAAACAAGTAATTTCAAGACTTTTTTCTGTATGCTGGTTTTCCTGGTGTCTTGTCTTGTCCATGAAATGAATGAGGAAGGCCTATGTGTAAGTAGTTTTTGCTTAATGTTTCATTACTTAGCCCAAATGCCAACCGTCCACCTGACTCAAACACTGTGACTTATATTTAGTTCTGTACCTGAATTTATTCATGCACATGACAGGATGACATGGTGAGCGTGTAGGAAAAAAATAGACATGCATCTCTGACACTCATTTCTTTTGCGTGAAAACTGACTTAGAATAGATGAGAATGTTTGAATGCCACAATAATTCCACAATCATAATTTAAAGTTTCAGTTTCTTTAAATTATTTAGTTGAATGTTGAACGCTGAGACCACTGGAACTGTATCAGGAAACCATGCAGATACAGTGCAAATCAAGTAAATTTGGAAAGAGAAATGATTATTTTTGTGCTCAGGCTTACATATATTTAGTTCTTGTAGAAGGCAGTGTTGAGCCTGTGTCAGGGGCCTCATTCTGATTGCCTTAAATGTTTAAAAAACCCTTGACAAGTCTCCCACCCAGAGCGAAACTTCTCTCAGGAACAAGGACTCCAGATGTTTCTCACTGTTTGATCAACCTGCACCATTCATATATCTTCCAAGGCTATGTAGGTCAGCTCTTTGTTGTAATTGGCCTTAGAGTGAGTACAACAGCAGCACACAGCACTATAAGGTTGACATAATGAGAGCAGACCTCTCCAAGTTTCAGTCCCTTCAGTACCCGCCACCCCCATTATGTTTCCAGTGCAGCAATGAGCTTCAGGTTTCCAAGAGTTCATCATTAAGTCCACGGGATGTAAATCGTAAGCGTACTTTTTGGTGAACCGTTGTGGAATATGAAATATGGCAGGCAGGTGTATGTGAACGCCTCTGCCGTGATAGTTTATATACTACATCAACCAGAGTCACTTGACATAGAATCACATATGTGCTGGTTTAGAGTCTTCTCATAGCTTGAAGGATGATAAAAGGATGATACATGGATGTTACACCATGCAAGAACAGAAAAAGAGTTTATGGCAAACTGTAAAAATGGGTAAATCTAAGTTACACCTCTTAACACACTGATTATGTTATATAAGCTATCCATTTTCAGTACATCACTGTGGGTGTCTATAATCCAAGTTTCACAAGATATAATCAGCCAGAGTAGGTTTTATTAGTAGCAGACAAAAGCCCTCGGCTCATATAGAAGGTGTTATGTCTCAGCGTTAACACATCTCAACAATGTGAATGGAGAGAAAGAAGAGGAAGAGCACGTGATTTGTAATCCACAAAGGAATCCTTTACTGCTTCTGTTACTGTGCGCACAATAAAACACATCCAGTGCAGCGAATTTTACGGTAAAAGAAGATATTGAAAGAGGACGTTGTCAGGAGGCAGGACGACAAAGCAAAGCCTGAGCAGGGGAAAGGAGTGTTCATTTCATAGTCAAACAGAGAAGGAGAATCCCTGTAGAACTTAGATTCATTCCACAAATTACTTTCCATCATGCTGTTTGAAGTGAAAGTATAATTCTATAACATGCATTACATGAAATAGATGAAAACTGGGCTGCTCCACAATGAAGTGGCAGAGGGGGCAAATCTTTTTAAGTGGTGAGTTATCATCTAACTATGCCTTTTTCTGCCTTTTCCCATCATGCTAGTAACATTACGTTTGTATTTTGAATAGATGTGAACATTTCCCTACCTATTCTGTGTGTTTATGCATAGTAGCCATGATATCATTTGTGGCAGATGTTAATAACACTGGAGACAGTCTGTCTGTGAAGGTTCTCAGTCATCCAGGTCATTGTAGTCTAAGGAGCTTTGAAAGAAAAGCGTCTGGACTTCTTTAAGTTGCTTGAAGACGTTTCACCTTTTATCCGAGAAGCTTCTTCAGTTCTGAGTTCAATTCTTCTTCAGTTCAGTTCAGTTCTAAGCAAACACTGGAGACAGTCATAGAGTTAACTGTGTAATTATCTCTGAAAGGCTCAGAAATAACAACACACACCTCCTGTTTTGAAAATGAAATAATACAGCTATTAAACAGAAGTAGTGAAGCCAGTACCCTGTTAAACCTGTTTTATTTAGAGCATCTAGAGCATAAATCAATGGACACACACACACAAACAAAAAAACAATGTGAAAACCTGAAACAAGGTGTTTCGTTAACTTGTGTTACTTGTATGATAAGACACAAGGCAAGCGGTAAGTGTTAGTAAGTGTTTTCGTTACTTGGGAAAAAAATACATAAGAACAAGCAGCACACCAAAGACTGTTTAACTGACCGTTCCCTTAATCATAGTGAAATCATAGCAACATGCAAAATGCATAAGCAGGTTAGAAAGTCTTTAGACTTCACCAGCATCTTCCCAAAACCACAAACACCAAAGTAAAACATGTGTGAAACAGTCAGAATACATTTACATTCAAAATTTTTGTGACAAAGACCGTTTTTGTGTGATTTTGCCTTTGTACACCTCCAGCTGAGTTTAAATTGGACTAATGGGATGTGATAGATATGCTGACTTCAGCTCCAAATCGAGGGATTTACCAAAGTAAATCTAACTGTTTAGGAATTACAAGCAAAAACGTAATTGAGTAACTAACTGACAAGCAGTTTAAAGGCATAGTGAGGCCTGCTCTGTATGCTGTAGTGTTGAACTTTGGTCTAAAGGTTTAGACCTCACATAAGGGTTAGGCTGAAAAACTGAAATAAACCTATCTGAGAAATAGCAAAAACCTTAGGAGTGGCTAAATGAATGTGGTATATTTTTAAACAGCAATGCACTGATGAGCTCAGCAACACCAAAAGGCCACAAAAAACTACTAAAACCTCTGTATGAAGACATCTCCTGATTATAAATAAATACATTGCACAACAAAGTGCAAACCACAGGTTACACTCAAGAACAAGAAGGCCAGATTACATGTTGGCAGAAAACATTTAAAAGAGCTGACACAGATCTTTAAAAAACCCAACAACTTTGGATGAATGAAACCAAGATTATTTTGTACCAGAGTGATTGGAAGCAAAACGTATAAAGAAATGATTCAGATTCAGTCAAATGAAGCAAAAATGATCAGACAGCGCTCTGCGATGCAAATGAACAATAACTCAAAGTGTATTGTAAAACCAATACAAGTATTTCTCAAGACAAACAGATGGGATGGTTTTAAATGGGCAAGTCATTCATCTGATTTCAGTAGAGTCTGGTTTTTAGTTATTAAATATAAAAATATTTGTACAATTACTTTTGAGCATGTAAAAATTCAGAATATTGTAGCCTGTAATTCCTAAACAATACATTTGATAAATCCATTTCAATCAAATCTGAAAGTTTTCACTTCAGTCACATTGATTGATTCCACTGCCGTGGTGCACATAGGCAAAATTACAAGCTAATGTGCCACTGTCCAAAAACCTACAGACCTAATTGTAAAAACAAGCATGTTTAGCTTTAGCAGCTATTTTTCCAAAGCCAATTCCTGTTGTAGATAACGACCCCCGCCTTTCACAACTAGCATCTTGATTGTTTAAAATGTATTTTCTAAACAAACTGGTTAGTTATCATTCATATCAAGGTGTAAATCTAAAATTAAAAGACTGTATTTCACATCTAACAGGATGTTGCTTCCTGAGATTGCTGATAAAATGTAGTCCTTACCACAGCGTCCCTGCTCCTTCTGTCAGCGCGAGAGAGTGACACAGATTAATGAATGAGCTGAATCGAAGCTGCCAGAGAAAAAAGGTGAGAGGGAGCAGAGAGGGAAATCTGAGGTGAGAGTGAGAGAAACGCAAAGAAAGTGATGCTATGCAGTTCCTCAGCTTGGTGGTTGCCGAGTTGAATTCTCCTTTGGGAGATCCAGTGGCATCCAAGAAGGATCGTGCCATAAAAATGACACAGCGTCAGGAGTGTGGTCATGGCCAGGGGAATATACATTACATTGTACATATATCCCTGCTTTCATTAGGCCCCAGCCTGCACACAGCTCAGTCTCCTCTTCTCATCTGCATCCCCTTTATTGCCTCCATTCCTCACACAGAGAATTCATTAGAAACTGACCGCGTGACAAGTGTGCAGAGCTTAATAAACCGCTTAACGGATGCAGAAGATAATGGATACTGGCCTTTGTGTGTGGAAGCGTGAGAGAGACAGCTGAGAGGGTGTGTACGTGTCTGCAAACAGTGTTGCCTCTCCAGTGGAACAGGGATGTTTTTTTGTCCATTAATGTATATCACTTCCTTGTGTGAGGTTCAACTTCTTTGCAGTCTGAAGGTGCAGAGTCTGAGACGCACTTGCTTGTAATGAAATATGGACTGATAAGAACTTTTTCTCCCCCTGCGCACAAACACACTCACCTTATCGTAGGGCTGCCAGGCAACTGTGTGTGTTTACCTGTCACACCAAATGCATGTCAAAAGCAGATCATGAAGTTTGGCACTGGGGAGGTGGTGGATGGGGGGGGCATCGTTGACTGCAGCTTGCAAGCTTTATTTGCTTTCATACTTGCAGGTTTGAATGGAATGATTGTTGTATGAAGGGAACCTTGCCCGCTTGCTCACGCGCTGGTTGGCATTAAAGGGCTGGTGGCATGAAAACATGATTAAAACAGGAAACGAGGCAATGTGTAAAGGAAAGCTATGACTGAATGCTTCTTGGAAGTAAATAGGGGTTGTCTCCAAAGCATTTTTTAGAAATTATAAGCAAACTGCTGGAAGTCAAGCATACAGATGACAATCGGGTATCAGATGCTCATAGGGATTGGTGAATTCCGCTTATTTTTGCTATAAAAAGCTCAAGATGAATATCTCCTCACTTCAACAATGCCATGAGGCTTGGAGATAAAATGTAAGCGGGTCCCTCGCTTCAGATGAACAATGTAACTAGATAAAATTCCCAGGAGCATGATTCACTCTGCTGCAATCTGATTTCTTCGATAACTTGAACTTGCATAATTTCTTTGGGTGTGAGGTAGCTTACATAAAGCACTATATTGTCATGATGCATACTTACATTGTTTGCGCTGTAATCAAATTGTCTCAAGATGGCAGATATATTGCTTTTAAACAGTCAAGCTGTGATATGTTAGCTGTGTTATTTCGGTGACGCTTATAGGGATAAAATAATCAGATGGTGGCCTTTACAAAGTCAAAAAAAGGACAGTATTTGGTAAGGACTCCTGCAATCTTCAATGTGAAATTACTCTGGTGAGTATGCATTCTCAAAGTTTACAGCAGTGCACTCGGACTCAGGCCTGAGTGAGGCTGTGAGAACAATGAATCGTCTGGAGGGTGAGATCATTCCTTAAGGACAGGGTGGAGTCAGCGATAGTGATGGCAGATGGATTTAACCCAGACTGACATGGTTATAACAGCTTGGATAGACTCTGGTAGGTCATAATTCACTCGCACACATATTAGCCAGTGAAAGCGTATCTAACGTATACATGCACACACATACATAAAAGTGGTTAAACAATCCGGCTCGAACTGAGTGGGGCCTCAGGCAGAGATGCTTATCTCTGAAAATGCCACACACGAGTTAAACACACTATACTTTCCCCTGCAGTGCTCGTCCTTGCTAAAGAAAGGGAGAGAGGAGGAGAGACTTGTGTTTGCGTAAGCAGGCCGCCCAGCCTGACCTCTTCTGGCACGCAGCCAGGGTGGAGACATTTGACTTAATCCAACATGATGAAGTGAGGCTATCCAGTCACACTGGACCCCAGCAAAGAGTCGTTCGACATGAGACAATGAAACTAAATCATGGACAGTAATAATGGATCACCTAAGGTTGCAGACTCTTATTGGACAGTACAGAGATAGGACAGCATGTCAGGTATTCATGAACATGTCCCACAAAGGAACAGCCAGAGAACTCTAAAAAGAACTAGGAGTTAAATTGAGAGATTCTCCATCACGATGCTGTTTTTATGATTGAAGCACACCATGTGGAAGACGCATACGTGATTCATTCATAGTGCATCAGAGATCCAGAATGTTATAAAGTTTAATAACTGAAACTTTAGAGCAGATTTTATAAGATATTGCTGAGGGCAAAGACACAAATACTAACAACGCATTCATTACATAGGACACCATGGGTATGTTTGTGGGAGTGGATGAAACATAACCTCTTCTCACTATTCCAATTAACACGTTATGGTATATATAGAAAATTAGTCACAGAGTTTTGACAGGCAGCCATACACATTTGGACTTATTTGTCCTCTTATGGTAGAGGATAACAGCTTTTCACCCCAAACTCTTGCACCAAGCTAGCACCAGCTGGCAGGAAAGCAGAGACCAAACTGTTTAACCCTCCGTCAAAGTAGCATTACTGCAGCAGACACGCTAAGCCCAAAATGTCAAATGATTGTTACTGAGATCAGTTAGAGCGCGTGTTACAATGTGCTACTTACCAGCGGCACATGAAAGTCAATCCAAGAAACTGAGCGATTATACGAAGGGTTACAGATAAAAGCAAATAACCTAATCCTAGACTCTAAGAGGCACGCCATAATTTCAGAGTCCGTGAATATGCTAGGGCGCCGCTTGGGTCCGAGTGATGTAAATTCTGTCACCAGATGGTGAGTGCGAGGCTACGTGCAGATGTTTGCGTGCCCTCAATTTTTTTGTGACTCCTGGAACTCGTCCACCAAAACATTTCACCAACTACGCATGTGCCCTGCAGGCAGACTTTAGTGGGACTTCAAAGAAATATAACAGGAAAGACTACTCATCAGTGGTGTGTTCGACTGTCTGCAGTATTATCCCTCTGTTATTATGCTGTGAGGGATGTATTTATGAGAGTGGAAGTGGTCTCTTCTTGGATGAGGGCATAAAGCTTCACCCAGTGCTTTAATGAGCATGAAAATATGGTGAGTCACATGCAAAGACCTTTAGAGACACCAGATCTTAACCCAACTGATTACCTGTAGGACATTTTGGACAAAAGCAACACTCTTTATCATCCTCATTAAAACATCAAATGAGAGAAAAACCTTTAGAAAAATGGTATTCCATCCTTCAAACAGTATTTCCAGCGAGTGAAGAATCAATCAGCGCTGAAGCTATTCTAGCAGAGGTACACTGAGGAACACTTTTAATCAGAGAATAGCATCAAGGGAACTAAACTACTGAGATATTGATTTGGTCAGATAAGCCGGAGAGAGGGTTGTTAATCAGTTTCAGCTGCTTTGGTGTTAATGAAATTAACAGGTGCACGAGGGGGACAACAAAAGGACAACCTCCAGCACAAGAATGGTTTTACAGGTGGAGGCAACTTGCAATTCTTTGCCCCTAATCTTTTCTGTCTGTTTTTTTCTTTTACTCGTTTTGCATTTGGCTACGGTCAGTGTCCCTATTGGTGCCACAAGGAGATTCCTGGACCCTACAGAGGTTGCGCAGGTAGTCCAACTCCTTCAGAATGGCACAATGGCATGTCCCATTGCCAGAAGGTTTGCTGTGAATCCCAGCACAGTGTCAAAAGAATGGAGGAGATTCCAGTTCTTGTAGAGCTGGACAGGGCTGTAGAAGGTCCTGCAGGACTGCTACTTTGTGCATGGGGGAATAGGATGAGCACTGCCAGAGCTACAAAATGACCAGGTCACTGGGATATATGTCTCTGACCAGATAATCACTGTACCGCTCAACTGGAAGTTGCCATGGAATACCAGAATTGTTATGCCCACCACTGCCTCCATGTGCTTTTCACAGATGAGGCCCTGTTCCCCCTGAGCACATGTGACAGATGTGAAGGGTATTAAGAAGCTGTGGAAAACGTTATGCTGCCTGTAACATTGTTCAGCATGATCAGTTTGGTGGTGGGTTAGTGATGGTCTGGGGAAGCATATCCATGAAGGGACACACAGACTCCACAGGCTAGGCCAGGGGACCCTGGTGAAATCTGTTCTCGGTACCTCCTGGTGCATGACAAGCCTCATGTGGTAAAGCAGTTCGTTGAGGATGAAGGAACTGATACCATTGACTGGACCCCACACTCGCCTCACCTAAATCCAATAGAACACCTCTGGAACATTATGTTTCTATTTTGCAAAACTGAGATTTCTGCAAAATGTACTGTACAAGCCAGCAGCATCATTTTTTCACTTAGGTTTTGAGGGTGTCTTTGAATTCAGCCCCCTGTTGATAAATCATTTTTAGTTCCATGAAACAATGTAGCATCTTTTCATTCCTAACACATCACCCAGTCCATGTCAGTACAGATACCCAGCATTTCCTTCCCCCTGTTAAGATATGATCCATTTTCAAAGTGTTCCTTTCTTTTTTTTAAGCAGCGTACATGTATACTATTAAGACATTTTATGTTGTTTTTTCCTGAAACTTGTCATTGCGCTAGTCTTTCTCTGTGACACAAAAAGCACTTTATGATATTTTATTCTTCCTTACCCCCCCTTTTTCTGTTGCTTCTGTATATCATGCAACAGTTTATTCTGTAGTCAAACTGGCATCTTGCTCTACAAATCTTGAGTCAAACACAGAGATCATGCTTGTCAGGTCCCTGTGTGCAAGTCAGCTCATTTCTATTCAGGGCACGCGTTCAGCCATGTCAACAGTGTTTTCCTCTGTCTCCTATGGATTCCATGCCCCGTTGGCCTCGCAAATGGTTTCTCAGTAAAACCCTGTGAGGATAGATGGTGACTGAGTTTAGTTTTGCTTTAATTCTTAGCTCTCATCCTCACAATTGCGTTCAGTCTTTGCAATGTGAAACAAATCACAAGAAAGTTTTGTGAAAAAAAAATCAACTAACAGCTTCATTGCGGTATACCATCGGGCATATGAAAGGATTTGTATGTTGTAATCACGCCAGTCCACCACTAGTACATACAAACACACAACTCAGCATTCAAGTACAACTACGATGTGATTTATGAGGCCAATGTCAGCTGCAGCTTTGCAGGGTAATGCATTAAAGCGCTTATCTGCCTCTCCAGTAGAAGGCAGCCCTCATATCATTTAGGAGAGGAGAACAGCCCAATAAACCATTGCCACAAGAGATCCATACACCCACAGAGCTGCAGAGAGAGAGAAGGAGCACAACAAAAATATTTTCTTATTGATGGAAAGCCGGTTTGGCTGAGAGCAGTAGGTGGGAGCAGTGTCTGAAGTGTTTGAAACGCAGAGTTAAGTCAGAGAACAGAGGCTGAGCTGTTAAAAAATTGCATACATGTGTTCTGGAAGGAAATGTGATATGAAAGGTTACTGAAAAATTCAAAGGCTAAAAACTGCCTTATCTGTACTGCAGAATCTTTGAGGATGGTTTGTGTCTTCAAAGACAGCTGCAAAACACAGTCTGTCTGATTTGGTCTAATAAGCTCTTCCATCATCCTTCCATGCTGGTCTTCTCAGAGTAAGGTGTTGGTTGAATAGTAAAAAACGCACAGAGGCATCTGAAAGGAAACACAATCAGGTTCACTGGAACATTTTACTATCAGTAAAGCTGATCCGATGTTTGTGTGCAGGCGTCAGGGACATAGAGTACAAAGAAAAGACCCGAGTTTCTAGAACAAGATACCAAAAGCTGCTTGGAGGAGACAGTTTTCTGTGAGTTATGCCTTGATCCGATCACTGCAACAAATCCAAATAAAGGAGAGATTTATATTGTCTTTAAGTCTTCCTGAGTCTTTCAAAGCTGCTGTAACTGAGGTTTTTATAACAGTATATCAAGTGACAGTGAGAACTGCATTGTTTTTTATCTTTATGTGAAACCTCTGCTTCCCCCCAGCTTTATGAAGCTTTATAAAAGCTGACAGTTTAGCGATCCAACTTGCAACTTTACTGTCAGGGGCTGATGTTTTCTACAAAAACCTGAAACTGAGAAATCGAGACACTTTGGAGTTTGAATTCTGGGAGTAAACACTGTGAATATCAACATTTCAACCACATGTGGACTGGAGGGTTAGAGCTGTGGAGTCATCAGCTAATGCTTAAACTGACTACCTGTCTTGGTTAGACTGAACACTGAACATGAAACAATTATGGGGTCACACCTCTAATAACAACATCCAATCTAATAACTTTAAAGTTATTTTACTATAAAGTACTTTAACAGGTTTGTTGTGCAGTGAAAATAAGTGCAAAGGGAAGGTTATACGCCTGGTGAAACCCATTTTAAAATATTTCACATCATTTTAAACATAATAATTGTTTTAATTAGTTTTATTTATGCTGATATATTACGTGTGTAGCATTTATTTCATTATTTAGTAAAACTAGTTTAAATGTTTAGTAATCAATCAAGTGAAAAGTGAAAGAAGTTTTTGATGACAAGTGTATTTTGTTTTTTTTTTTGTTTTTTTAAAGAAACATTTTTTATTCAGAAACACTGTACAAATTGTTCAAACTCAAATTGTTATATATAAAACGTTATATCCTGTTGCTATGACGTACATAACAAAGTCATAATTTTTCCCAATACAAACAAAGGCATGTAGAGCATAGTTTTAAAGATAACAGATGTTTTATGGACGTTTGACCTTATTTGATCTTGAAGAAGCGGTCCAAAGTAATCGGATATGTAAAACACAAATAATGGCAGCAAGAAACAGTTTAATGTAACTCTATATAGACCAGAGATCAGACGTTAATTTTTGAATCTTTATATGGTACTTTCTATATGTTGGCAATAAACGCCACACCTGTAAGAATCATGGTTTATAAGTTATAAGGATTTTGGTCAGTTTTTAACCAATGACTCATTAAGTTGTAATAATAATACTAATACTACTACTACTACTAATAATAAAGATTCCTACATAGGATTCTTTTATATATATGTATATATATATATATATATATAAGAAAAACTCAATAAGCATATAATAAGGATATCTTGATTAATCCTATTAATCCTTCTTTTTGTGTCAAATAACAACTTAAAAAACAAAAAAATTTTTTTTTACTTAATTTAGTGTCATCTGAAACTAGCAAAGACCCTGTGCAGTCATTAGGAAAAAGAAGGGAGATGAGGGCTGTTTTTCCACAGACTTCTATAAAACTTGAAGCATAGCAAAGCATGAATTTCCCCCCGCCGGTCATTGCAAAGAACAGGTATCAGCAACTTCACTTTTCAGAAGCTAATTCTAATTTTTGTGCTTTCAGTGTATTACAGTCAGTCACACAGAGATAGAGACCAGTTGGTGACTGCCTGGAAAGCACCAGTTGCTAGGAAAAAATGAGTATTCCCCTGCTAAATGTGAATGGTTGCTGGAAGTTGATAGTAATTGCTTTTAAATCAACTCCTAAAGGCCCTTCCAAAGGCTTAGAAACCAGTCTGTGCACCCCTGGAAACCGCTGGTCGCTAGGGAATAACATGTATGCAGTAGGAAGGGAAGACTGTTACTTTGAAGGCAAACAGTCTCTGTTTCTGGCTGATGTCTGACTTTTTCAACTTTCAGCACTACTCGGTGCTTAGTTAGCAAGTGTCTGTATATATTTGCATCTTCCATGTGAACTATCTGCAAACCAACAAAGCAGTCACAACCCACTCTCGGTGCAGCTTTGTGACTGATTTCATTTAGTGACAGCCAGCAGCATCCAGCAAGTACTCGCCAGCTAGTCGGGCAATGTTTCCCTAGTGATCAGAGGTTACCAGACGGTCTACACCTGTGTGACTGAAGCAAACAGGAGTGGTTGGATAGAGATTCAAACATGATCAAAATCATATATGTTGTTTTCTGGTGAAGACAGTTTTAACCAGGAATGAATACACAGCTGAGAGAGAAGCCCGTAGCACACTCACACCTTCAGATGTCGATGATCGTGACAAAAAGAGACTGATATGATTTTTTTTTTAAATGCTTACAATATGTTTCTTTAACAGATTTAACTTCAGTCTTCAAAATTCATTGTGTCTCCTTTTGTTCTCTCTCCATAAATTCTGTTCATGTTTAACCCTTCTTCATTTCCCGTCTCTGTATACATCGCACTACATTTACTGGTGAGTTCATGCACATCCACACACAGATAAAAACCTATAATTAGAGTCCTGCAAATTTCTCATATATGTCCCTCAGGTACAGCAGAGAGGTTGATCTGCTATCTAAAGGCCCCTGCAGGTTTGGAGTGCAGACTTCTCCGTGACCTAAATGTGCTGGCTGGAAATGAAGCAGATAACTCCAGATGGTTGACCGTACCTCTCTCCTCTATCTGTGTAAACACAGACTGAGCAGATGCACGCTGCCCTCCCATGAAATCTACTGTTACTGAAATAGATCCAGGCTTAGGCAATACAGTCTCACAGACTAGCAGACACGTGAGAGGTGCAACATTGTGCACAAGCAATATGTCATAACGTCCGTGAAAAGACAAACAGAGGTAAACTGCTTACTTAGACATGGAAGAGTTAGAAGGTGTATAACAATCTTGACCTGACTGAACTGTAATTTTATGCATTAACAGTGGAAAATGACTTTATTTATTTAATAGTCTAAGGAAAAAGTGAGAACAGCTGATTTAAATCAGTGATCAGCATATGGAGCGCTGAGGGCAACCTGTTGCTGTGAGCCAAGACAACAGGTCACACTGAAAGAGAGAGCATCCAGGTTTTGAAATAATAATCTTTGGTCAATATTTAATAATGATGATGCATTGATCATGATGATGATGCACTTCATGCGTTGCATCTGGAAATACATTCCTGCAGTGTGTTTCTGGGCTTTGCAGTTTCTGCCAGGAGCTCAAATGCTTGCAATAGCATGCAAGGGTTTAACTAGCTTTGAGTGTCTGCACACCCATTGTGGTGAGTCACGTTCATGTGACTGAGCTATGCTTGGAATTTAGGTTTCATTTGTGTTCTTGTTTAGGCCTCTTTTTTCCCCTCAGGTCCACCCAATTCACAGGTTGACTGATTATAGAAAAGCATATGACCAGTTAACAAAGGCCACCGCAGGCCTTTTTCCATCACTGCTGCCAAAACGCTTACACAACAGCACATTTCACTGGCTGCAAGTGTAAATGAAACACTCATAGCAAAATAAATAAGTTAATTAATTAAAACAAAAAGATAATAAAAATGTATAATAGTACAACAAATAATAAAAGCAGTGTGATCACAAAATCTATCCATATTTTTTTCTAAAACTGTTTGTATAAAACAACTGAAAAGGGAAGTAAATAAGTAATCCAGGTGCTTCTAAGCATCTCAGTTATCATTGGATCATAAAGGTGATCAAAGACGTTAAAACATAACATGACAACAAACTGAAATTGTTGGGCCAGATTATTAGAAGGAACTGAACATGATTTATTGATATACATAATTCAATTACGGTGTTTGGCGAGTAAATGCCGATGGCCCGTCACAACAGAACGCAATCCCAGCAGTGAGGTAGTAGAGATGAGGATGGAGGAGACTTAGTAACAAGGTGGAGGTGGAGATGGAGAGGATGTTGGTTGCACAAAGGGAGAATGACAGATGAGCAGTGAGATTTGAAGTATGCGGAGTGGAGGCTGATTAGCTTAAAGGAGGACGGCAGAAAGATGATTGGACCACACCAGTGATGTCACAATGAGCTTGAAAGCCTGGGAAAGTGGAAGTGATGTAAAGCTTAGATTAGCAAACAGGGAAGCAGACAGATGTGTGACTACAGATCTTCCTCACTGAGCTTACACATAAGCTTCACTACATAATGCTAATGTTGTGTTTGGTTAAAATTTGCTACGTTAGCAACATTGCCAACTCATGACATTGTGACACCATTGCTTTGTGTTTGGAAAACAACTACACCCCACAGCATTGCGTTAACACTATAGAACAACATAATCATGATGTATTTTAGTAATGGGACAGCACAGTTGTATCACAGTAGAGGTCATTTTATAATCTGGAACAGAAGTGTAACACATATGCAACCCTGTTTCGCATGTTGCCACAAAGGAGCCCTGGTATTACATTTAAAAAAAAAGTTTTTTGACCACCACAAAAAATGTAACACCAATAAACCAACAGAGGATGCTCACATTGCATTGCCCCAAACACACTTTATTTGTAAATTTCATGAGCAACATTGACAAATTATATTTTGCTATTTATGAATATTCCCACATCAATATTTTTATTTTTGTTCCTTGCTAGGGTACCGCAGCATCTGTCACAGATCAAACATTCATATAATGGGCCTTGGTTTAAGAGGTTTTGAGGACCGACTGAAGACTACTCTCTCTTTAATACTTGATCAGCAGGTGGGTGGAGCTGAGACTCCTGAATGCTGCTGTTTTACATCTAATCCCCGACAGGTCACGGGTCTTTTGGTAGCGTGAAGGAAACCTACACGGCATTAAGCATGTGGTTTTAATGCTGTGGCTGACTGGTGTCACTGTTCACACTGTTCCCTCTTGTGCATAATGATTTCGTGCTTATGTATGCATTCACACAAAGGCACTCACCAAAAAAACAAAACAAAACAATGAAGCATCCTTGCAAGAGCTGGATGAGGTGATACTTCTGCAATACTAGAACTGATGAAATAAACATGAAGGACTCCCACAGGACACCAAAGAGAGTCTGAGGCAACAGCATCTGTTCGACAGGCACACAACATGAATACTCACGGAGACACACAAACACACTTGAGATAGACAAATGCTAACAGGCTCAAATAAAACACCAACTCCTGCTGCTCACTAACCTGTAATAGTAATCGGATAGCCAGTAAATGTTGATGTGAATATTGTAGCTTTTCAATACAACTGCATGAGTTTAAAATAACAAGGATGGGTGAGGAGTGAACGTAATGCATGCCTAACTCATCAAAAGCCTTTATTTCTATTATCTTTTTTTATGCTGAAGTTTTGCTGTGTCTGAAAGTGACCAGGACTTTAATGGTGTCTCCTTTAATGAATTGCGCAGGTGAAACAGGAGACTCCCAACTATCACCTTACTACCATCACCCACTGGAATACAGTTTCAGACGTGCTTCTAACGGTGGATTTCAACAAAAGGCTGCAGACAGATGCCGTCTGGGGTAGCAAACGTATGGATTTGCCTATGCAAATACACACACGCTGCAAACGTAAACAAAGTCTGTAGACAGAACAACCTCACAACTGTATCTGACAATGAAAAACAGACACCAGGAAGAGGTGTTGTTTTTTAACCTTGCATGACAAAACAACACTGTTAGAATGCCACTTACTATAAATAAGGTCTTGCACTTGGCACTTATGCAATATCAGTACAAAAGCACAAAAGACCAACTGAAAAAACAATATTTGTAATGTGGCAAAAGAAACAAGCACACAGATAAAAGCGTTATTGCTGCAGAGACTTCTGATCTTTTGACTGAACCCATGCTCATTGAAAGACGTGAAAACAGCAGCTGTTGAAGTCAAAACAGGAATGACATGTGAGATGTCGACAAGTCGTGCTGTGTGCCATGTGACCCACTTTTCTATTTGCCACAGGTGATTTATTCATCCTTCATTTCAAGTCAAAGTCTTTACATGAGGAGTTTGCATTATTTTATCTACACCCCTCCCCTCTAAATCTTAATGAAGTCAGGCTTTCTTCTCGGTTGGCCACATCTCACGTTAATCAACTTTCCGTGCTGCTTATAAATACAGCCATTGTACACGACAGCCTCCAGAATTTAATCTACAGCGGAGCAGTAAATGAAATGCCCTTCACAGCTGATGTGACAGCGCCGTCTGCCAATGTGTTGCGCTCCTTGCCTTGAACTACGAAGCCCTGAGAAGCGTCCCTCAGCTGGAATGGGTATGCCAGGACAAGGTCACAAGATCAAACAAGCACATCTTGTCGAATTGCCGCATGTTAAAGTGTTTCAAGTGAGAGGCAGAGGCTGATGAGAGTGTGAGAGAGTCATGGAGGCAAGTGCCTCCTTCAGCCTCGTGTCTCTTGCAAACTGCCTCAGCAGAAGTGCACCTAATGCAGCTGTTGTCTACCCATTCAAAGATGAGGAAACAGCCAAGGGCAAAGAGTGACCACGCCGTGGGCAGCCATTATTGTAAATTTGCTCTGAATTATACTGTCAATCTCTTGGTTTACTTTGTCAGCCAGGGTGTCAGACTACTCTGTAGGTGAGTTAGGTTGTGTTTGAACCTAACTTGTCCTCAGGAGAACTGCAGTGAGCTCGGTTTGGTTAGTGGGACTCTCTCCATCACCATATCTCACCTTGCTGTAGATTCAATTATAGCACTAGCCTGCCTGGCTGCCTGTAATTATTTACTGATCTGATTTGCTGAGCCTTCAAGTTAAAATGGGCATGTGTATAAGGGGACTTTAAGTATAGGAAGTGTAGAGGTGAGCAGAGGTTATTCCTGGGGTTATTATTAGAGAGGATGGCCATGTGTCTTTGGAGTTCATTGTGCTGCAGTGCCAGTGTGCCCTAAGGTTTCAGATAGTGCTGTGAAATACTAAAAATTTTTGTGTCCAATTCCCAGTTTAAATAAAAAGCCAATATTGCTAATACCAATACTTTTAAGTTATAAAGTAGTGTGACCTTTACTCTCCACATAATTACAAAAAACCTCCACACTTTTCATTTTTTAATGTATTTTGAATCTTTTCTAATATCAGTGTTTGTATCGATACTATCCATATTCGGGTCGATTCACGCACCTCTACTTCCAGCTACAAAAATCAGACCATCAGAGATGTGCTGGAAATTTGATAACTGGGCAGTAAAGAGCAATGATTTGTTTCCTCTGGGAGACCTAAAGAAATCCACTGTCATGTCATTTGCAGGACTTTGGTAAAAGAAATTGATTTTGGCGACACCAAAAGCCTAAATGAAGACAGACACATTCATCCACACAGTAACCGCCCTCTGGTCAGGCTGTCAGCATCAGTCACTGAATCCAGTATTTTCATAGGCTGCGGTATGTATAGGCAATTAATCTAGAAACCGCTGACATCCTGTTGGCAGACAGCCAGGTGGGTTCCCCTCTCAAAAAATCGGCACCCCCCTTTTTTTTATCATCTCACAGTCTCCTCTCTTCTTTCTCTCTCTCCCCATTTATTCCGCCTCACTCGCTCGCTCATTACAGCCTTATCACAACTATTAATCTCACACAAGTACTTCACTCAGCAAGTCTTATTGTGAGAACCACCTGCACAGAAGTGTGTGTGTGTGTGTGTGTGTGTGTGCTGAACGCAAAGATGGCTCTCTCCATACGAGGAATCAACACTGCCCTATTTTCTTCTTTTTTTGGACCCTTTTCCAGTTTTCCCCTATGCTCTTAACTTTTGTTGACACAGATGTTTGTGCTCTTGCATGTTAAGTCCTATTCATGTTTCACCAGCTACCCTTGTAACCCGATAAGTTTGCAAATCTTTGTTAACTGATATGTCGGCGTGAGAGTCTGATAGAGTCTGGCCAGCTGACATTACTTTTCATAACAATCTTTTTCATTGGGCGTCCGGACGAGTGATGAAACAAGATATTGCAGTCATTAAACAAACTATCGTTGAGCGTCATCCCTCCATTTAAAATGTAATACCTGATAGCATCTTTTCTATTTCCTGTCTGCATGAAGAATCCTATGTTTATGTTTTTTTGTGCATGCTGGATCTATGCCTGTTTTTTTTCTTTTAGGTCTATGTTCTTCTTCAATTTTTGTTTGGAGGAACACTTTTTAAAATTCCAGCCTTTTTAGGAATAAAGAAAAGCTGTCTTGGTTTAAGTGTGACCGCAAGCATAATTCCTGATTCATCCAGTGGGATTTCAAAGAGTTTTATAAGACTGAATGTAGCACAGGTTTCTCAAGCCTGGGACGAGCGTGCGATTCTTCAGATTTCAGTTAAATCACTGAAGTCTGCACTCACATGTTCACAGAACACTTTTGCTGAAGAGACCTTTTTTTAATCAACGCTTGTTTACGCCTACACAGTTTCTTCATGGCTTTCTGCAGAGCCACTAATTCATATGTGATTTACATTTCACATGCAGTGATAATCAGAAAATATGCTAATGTATGGATGAATGCAAAGCTAAGGGGAAATAAATATGCAGACTGGGATAACTTGTACACATGCAGCAATGAGCAGCCTCAAAGTGGCTTAGGGTAAAGGTCTGTGTGCATTAAGTGCTGGCTACCCACCCCCACCCCTCCGCTCCAAAAAAAGAGAGAAAAAGTCAGACTTTTTGACGAGTTTCAGGGAGACGACACAGAGGCCGAAGGTGCTATAAGCTGCATCAGCTCACAGATGATAGTTGAGTGGGTGTTGCATCAGATTAAGTCTACTTTGTGCCACTCACTGTTGGCAGGCTTTGGTCAGTGTGTTACACCAGCATGTTAATACTGCATGAGTAACAGTGTTTGAAAAACCTATCCATACAGACTTGCCGAAAGAACAGTTCTACACACAGGTATCTGCACTCTTTTGTCCAGTGACCTTATGTCAATTCAGACGGTTAGTCTGAATTGTTATTAAAGTGAAACACCCAGACACAAAGCAAGAACCTCATCATATCATATTTTTTGTTTCACAGCTTCACTCATTTGAAGAAAGGTTAATTTTGTTCACAAATACATTACAATTACAATTATGTCTCTTCAAAGGTTCTTCAGTTATCGGTTAACCAGGCGAATAAAAAGAACAAAAAAACATCAAACAAACCTGCTGTTTTCTTGTGGTACTTGTGCTACAGTCAGCTGATTCACCTTGAGTGGTCTACAGCAGTGATATGGACATTACTTTGACTCTTATCCACCAAAAGAACAAGATAGTGATGGCAAAGTGCAAAAAGCATCCAGGACATAAACACTGGGATTATACTACTAACACAACTTTGCACATCAACTCTTTGCAAACATCTGCACAGACAACATGCTAATGCAAATCAAGCCAAAACGCCAGAATGATGTTAAAGCTGAGTGTGTAGCTACTTCAGCCCAGCAGCCAGACCCTGAACTTCAACAGGTAATAAAGGCAGTGAACTGCAGTCAGGCTGCAGACTCTGTTTCAACCTGTTCATGTCTCTACAGTAGAATCGCTGTCACTTTGAAGTCTCTTTGTCCTGGTTTTCATTTTTGCTTTGTGTTGCCAGCTTTATGTTCACACCCGAATACTAAAAGAAAGATTGTTTTGTTCGGTTTGTAGAATAAGGATTTGTGTTAGTGTGTGGGGCTGTAGCCTCAGGTTTATGTTGTTGACTGGTATTAGTGAGACAATGCATTTCAGATTATTTTACAGAATAAGAAGAATGTAATGTAACAATTTGTGTAACGAATTAGATTATCCAGGAAATACTTTATGTACTTCAATACTGCACAACTTAACCAACTAACAAACACTGATGTTGATTACAGCTCGGCGGATTAATCCAAATATAGCATTTGAACAACAGAAGCTGAGCCAGAAGCTGAGACGGACACATTTACATTTCAGGTCTCCAAAAAACCCAATTTCAAAATACATGAAAAGGTGTGTTTTGCTGTGTTACCCTAATATTGTAGAAAGTAAAAATCACAGTGATTTAGTGGTCATTAAAATGTGTTCAGACTTTGCAAATTGATTATGATTCATCTCAAAAATCATGACATACTGCTCTCCTCTATATAAACAACCTTTAAACATTTGTACATTTAAATGAAATCCACTGACAATGACACGGCACAACAATAACAAAAAAACATAAATAAATCAGGAACAGGCACAGCTGAAATTTTTCTCTTTACTGAGTATAAAGTATAAAACGTCATGCACACATCCACCTGTGCATTCCTGTTTGTGTGTCTTTCAATCCACCAGCAGACGTGTAAATCTGATCCTTACACCGCTGCTGTTTGAGCGCACTCCGTGACCCCCCCCCATCCCCTGCTAGGCACCCTGTCGGTGGGACAAAGAGCACGTTGTTATATGCGAGGCTTTAGATCTGTAATTACCCCAATCTACTCTGTAGGAAGCTCCATAAACACACAAACACATACCTTCCTGCACCTGAGAGGGAAAGAGGAATTCTTCAAGCCAGCACATAAAAATGGGTGATAGCAAAATCTAAGTAAACTATCTGCAAGTACAGAAGTTCTTAGGAGACAAGAAACAAAGTTTTTTTTTCCAGTTACATGCAAATTATGTGCTTCATTAATTCTTAACTTATGAGAAGATCTATTCTCAGGAATTAAACTGCTCCCACTGAGGAATCTAGGTTATAATTGCGTGCCTGCTGGCTGTAGGATCCTGATATTTGCCTTGAAATTTACATATTGAGCATTCCATGAAAATTGGTGACCTTTTCCTTTTTGACCCTCAGGGTAATAGTTTACGTTTCAAATTCACATATGAGAGGAAGGGCAATGTGGGGTAAGAGAGAGAAAGCAGGTGTAAGAACAAAATTTAAAGAGTGGTGGGTGTGCAGTAAAACCGCCACAGCAATAAATCACTGCTTTAGTGGAAATAATTCATGATACCTACATGTGTGCGTGTGGCTTTCTTTTTCACACGGAGATTAACACGTAAAGGTTTAGTGCGACATTAAATAACCAGTATGATCTTCAAAAAGAAAGAACTTGTGCTGCTTAACAAAGAAAGCATGATGATGAATGAAGCGTGGGAGACGGCGAAACCAGAATTCGCATAAAGAAACGTCCTCTAAATGAGCAGTCTGACAGAGCTGGATCAACCAGTTGATATTGGCATCAAATGAGTTGCCAAACGTTCACACACAAAGACGGAACAAAACAACAACCGCATTCACACACATACATGACATAGCTTATTTTCAGAGCGTTCAGAACAGATGATTGTTGTTGCTGAAACGTGCTCTCACATGCATGAAAATACTTATGACCTCTGGGAAGGATTTGCATTGAAGAGATCAAGGTTTCAAGACACAGCCTGACGTACAAGGATTTTCTCAGTTCCAAGCTCTCATTCTTCTCTAATCATTTCTTTCACACTCTGCTTTATGTGTGGGCTCGGGCAATGTAAATTATGCTACATGTATTTTAACTGGTTTAAAAAACAGGGCTCAGGGAAGGAAGATTATAGGTTTCGAATATAATTGTGCCAGATACTCTGAACTGTTCTGAAAACTGAATTTAGCAATGCTAATATTAATGCATTTTATTAGAGATTTGGCCAAACTAATTGTTAAAAGGCCTGATTATCATTATTACTGTTAATAGTTATTATTAATGACTGGCTCTTGTTCACAGTGTGGAAGAGAGTGGGTCTTTTGATCCGTCTTCCTCTCCTCACCCCCTGCGCAGATGGCTGCCTGCCCCTGAGCCTGGTTCTGCCAGAGGTTTCTTCCTGTTAAAAGATCTACTGTCACCAAGTGCTTACTCATAGTAGGTCATCTAATTGGTGGGATTTTCTTTGTAGTATTATGGGGTCTTTACCTATATCTTTACAATATGAAGCGCGTTGAGGCGACTGTTGCGATGTGGTCCTATATAAAAAAGATTTAACTGAATTGAAATACAGACAGGTGTGTCTTTTCAGCTATTTGGATACAAAACTGAACAATAGCTGTCAAGATATGACACCGAAATACAAAATTGTTACTAAGAGCATACTTACTGGCCACTTTATTAGGTACACCTGTTTAACTTCATGTTAATACAAACATCTAATCAGCCTATCACGTGGCAGAAACTCGATACACACCTGCTGAAGTTCATGGCAAGCATCAGATTTGGGGAGAAAGGATTGGTTGTTGGTACCATCCAGGCTGGTCTAAGTATTTCAGAAGGTGCTGGTCTACTGGGATTTTATATGTGAAGATGTCTTGTCAATTGCAGAGGTCAGAGGAGGATGGCCTGACTTCCTCAAGCAAATACGAAAGCAACACTTGTTACCGTACCAAGGTTCAGCATCTCTGAACATGCAAAATGGCAACCCTTGAAGCAGATGGGATAAAGCAGCAGAAGAGCACATTGTCGGCACTCCTGTCAGCTAAGAACAGGAAACTGAAGCTACAGTTAACACAGGTTCACCAGAACTGAACAATGGAAGATGGGAAAACCATTGCTTGAGTCTCACTTTCTGCTGCAGCATTCAGGTAGTAGAGTCAGAATTTAGCATAAACATAAAGCATGGCCCCATCCTGCAATGTCACAAAGGTCAAATAATTTCAAACTGGTTTCTTAAACAATGAGTTCAGTGTACTCAAATGGCCATCACAATCACCAGATATCAATCCAATTGAGCGCTTTTGAGGATGTCATGGAACAGGCAGTTCACATCACAATGTGCAGCCGACAAGTCTGCAGCCACTGTGTCACATGCTATCTTGTCAGTATGGACCAAAATCTCTGAGAAATGTTTCCATTCCTACAGACACATGCTATAACTGTGGCTATGAGGTTATCTGCAGTAGGTTTCTGCACAGCAGCAGAGGTAGGCATTGCTTGCAATGCAGAGATAAGGAATGAATTTACAGAAGTAATTAAAATGTACTTTACTGTACTTTTATCCTTAAGTTTGTGCTGTGTTAAGTCATGTCTTATTAAATAAAGTAAATTGATGGGCTTTCATAGCTTTTTAACTGCAGAACTTCTTGCTAAATGGCCTAACCAACTGTATTACAGTCCATCATTCATTGCTTTATTGTAAGTGTCATTGTCATGGTTCCTGTCTTTGTTCTTTTCCCACCCTCTGTATTGTCTGATAAGGTTCACTTGTGCCTTACTTTACTTTTTCCGTGTGTGTGTGTGTGTGTGTGTGTGTGTGTGTGTGTGTGTGTGTGTGTGTGTGTGTGTGTGTGCCTTACCTCAGTTTGTTTTCACACTAGCACCACATACCTGAGCTTCTAGACAGAGCTGTATATGAGAGCATTGTTCAGTGGAATGAAAAGGCATGCTCATGCATAAAAAAATTTGTTTTTTGCACGATTCTGCAGCAGCATTACTTATGTTCTGAGAGACATCATGCACCGCTCTTGAATCTATGGTTTTAATTCCTGTTAAGTGTGTTATAATAAAGATGAAGGTGTAAATTCATCAGTAAGTTCTCTATGTATTAACTGATCATTAATTGAGAAACATTTTGAGTGTGACGAGGTTCATTTGTTTCTATTATGCCTTAGTGATATTTCCATTTTCCTTCATCCTGCTCCTTCTTCTGCTCAGATTTGATCCTAAATGATAAATCACTGCATCTCTCCACACAGCTGCATCATCAATCCACTCAGATTCTTCACAGCAACGCCCTCTGACCTCAGAAATTGGTCAAGTTGCAAGCACAGAGTGACTGATCCTCCCGCAGCACTGAATCACCCCATCCTTCACGTCTTGATGTGGAAGCCCAGCTTAGTTGAAGTGCCCTCCCACATTAGCATTCCTTGACTGGACTTAACATTGAGTCATGCTCCAGAGCGCAAGTTCAACCCTGTCCAAGGTAAATGAAAACACACACAGGCTGCATTCCTAAATATGAGGTTATATCCCACCTACCCAATGCCACAAGTGGTTTCATTGTATTTATGAAGATGAATAATCACATGTGTTTATATGAAACCTGGTTTTTTTTTTTAGGAATTATCATCTTTTATGGAGAAACACTTCAAAAATTTACAGTTCACGAGCTCACTGAAAGAATTATTTTAGTATATAATAAAGTACAAGATGATGATTTGAATGTGGGAACATGGCAAGATGTTTACAGCAGCATGGCAAAGCTCTGACCCTGCAGCGGTGAAGTTTATGACCTTATGACATTCCTGCAGAAAGTAGAGGCGGCGAGAAACATAAACAAAGGAGAGGTGCAAATTTGCAACATATAAACAGATCATCCTTCGGAAAGAAAAAGAGCGAGGGGACAGACGGGGTTGCGGAATAATGCACAGAGAAGTGAGCGTGAGGTAGTTATGTGAGTGCTGACATTCAGGAGAGGCAGGCGCTGCACAAGGCTTCACTGTTAGAGGGCAAGACGAAGGGCTATAGCAGCTGTCTGCCCAGGCAGGCTGCGCTTCGCCTGCCCCCCCAGCTGTCAGAGCCTGGAGAAATGGCCAATTCACATGCAGGACATTGGGCCAGTGTTCAAGGACTGATGGGACATCACAACTTGCACCACATATACAGAAAGGTGTGTGTTCTTGAAACGTATAGTGAAGCAGCGTGCACAAAGAAACTCTTACAAGCAAATGCACATGCAGTCTCAGGAATGCATACCTTTTATTCCATATATTGCAAATTGTGCATCAGAATACTGAACTGGATCCCTAATGGTTTACAAGCTAACAAAAATTATGCCTGTTTTTAGAAATGTGTCTCTTAAATCAAAGATATCAAACCTTGGAAAAACCTTGTCTGCTTACAGCAATATTACTGCAACCTAACCAGTGTAGCAATTAATAACATAAGAGTATATATAGATATGTATATAATAAAGTATATATAGAATGGCATTGACTTTATGTTACTGTACTATAGTATATAGTAAAGCATGTTCAATTAATAACAATTTATACAGAACACATCTTCATAATTAAAGGTCTTATTGCTGACAAATTCTTTGTGTGTGTGGGTATAGCATAGATTGTGGTGTATATTTGTGAAGTCAAGTTTTCAGGTAAATAGTAAAATGATGTGACATGAAAAATTTAGGAAATTCATAGAACTTATAACTTCACGTGCTGTAGTTTTGGAATTTTTAACCTTTTTTTTTTTTTTTTTTTACAATTTTTTTTAAATAATTTTTTTCTGACATATTTCATAAAGATACTCATAGTACAAATGCCGGCACACAAATCAAGTGAACTTGAACTCTAGACAGTTTGACTGAAAGTCTTAGATCAGATGACGAATCTTTAAGATAAATGAAATCTGCTTTTTTTCCTTCCACAAAAAAGTCCTCAACCCTATTTTTTTTTTATATTTTATTTTATTTTTTATCTATGACAGTTCTCAAGAATCGCACCCAGACTCTTGTAAGTCTTGACAGGCGGCACTGTGGTGATATAAACAGTGATAGAGAGCAAAGACTTGCTTGTCAGTAAAAGAACCGCTGCTAAGCCTTGTCAAGACTGAGCTTGAGGTGCAGGGCAGAGCTCCAGCTGGAGGTCCCGACCAGAGAAGCATCAAGCTGTGTTTAAAAAAAGGAAAGGAAAAGAAGAGTTGGGTGTCGTCGGCATAAAATTATTATTGAAGACAAGGAATATGATGGTGGTGCTCACATGTGCACAGAAGAGACAAATCAAAAGGAACCCTGTGGAGAATTTGCCACGGTGAATACAGAAATCCTTTCCACAATCCCTGATAAGAGGATCAGTTTGGTGGAATGGAGTGTGGGAGAAGCAGAAACAGAGGAGCTGTGATAGAAACAGAAAGATGCTAGATATCATTTGAAATTTAAGATTTCTAAGGGGTTGTCTTTACTTCTGAGAAAACCCCAGAAATACCAAAGATTGTTCGGCTGATTTGCAAACGTCGAGATGATCAAATGACAAGACAAAATCTGAATGTGGAGCCATGCATAGACACAGAATTATATGAGAAAAATAGACATAAAGTCATGATACTGCATGTCATGTGTGAAAAGCAATTTCAACCAAAAACAGCTAATGCCATATAATGAAAATATTTTAAACAATCTAAGAACAAAGATCTGAATCTTCCATCACACACTACTTGACTTTATCTGCAGACCATGAAATCCAGCAGACTGTGACCCAAAGACTTGTCCCTTGGGCCTGAGTCATCATCCAAAATCATATTCATTTCAGGCTCATCATTTCTCTATGGAAATAAAAGTAACATGTTCATTGGACTTTATGCCACATCACACATTCTTTTTAGTCTTGCTGTTATCATTAACTGAAACATATGATGGAGAATATTATAAAATGAATCTTTTTCTTTCATCACTACTATCTTCAGTAGTGATGAAAGAAGCTGCTCTAGCTTTAAGTGTTTTTATCATTACCATAGTTTTTTAATCATTCGATCATTTTAGGGACGGTTTTTTGCATCAGTGCAATGCATTCTAATCATTTTGCACAGAATTTCATGTTGTTTTGTTCCCAAAGTGGAGAGATTAGGCTTACTTAGATGAATAGCGCAGTGTGACAAATGTATATTTGGTGGAGCAGCTGAGACAGTAAACTGTCTATAAACTGTCAAACAGCCATAACACACACATAACACCATGTGCATGATTACATCTGCACACTACAAAAATATTCTTTGCCTTTATTAACATGAAGCAATAGTTTACACATATAATCAAAGGTTTATTTATTCAAATAATTAATTATTTTATACCACTGCTTGGTATAAACTAAACTGTATACCATTCGAGTAAACTTCATTTGACTGGATTCACTTAAATAGAATGTTTTATATTGTAGTTATGTAACAAAATTAGATGGAAGGTATAATCAAATTACTTAAAGTCAGTATTTTGTGCGTAAACATTTTTTGCGCATAAACTAAATGAATGTGATTGCTACTTTTCTATGGGAATGAGCTGACTGTTGTGAAAGCTAATCTGAATTTTTGATGCTAATCAGTCACAAGCATATAATTGCAGGGAAGCTATTTGTAGTCAAACTGCACATACATACAGTATATTCTGCTATATTCTGAGGACCACCTACCCTTCCCAACTGAGGTTCCTTTGTAGAATCCCAAATACTTCATACCAAAATATTTCGTGAACCTGTCAGATTCAAATTAGATCCTTCAAAAGCCTCACTGTGCATTTCCTCACATGTAGTTACTGTGCAAACAGACAATGCCTGTTTGTTAAGTATTGCTTCTGGACCATCTATTTGCTACAACTGTCTTTATCTGTTTCAAGACACATTAATCCAATTTTTATCCGTGTGTTTCGAAAGGCGAATGAAGCAGAGCTTTCTGTCTGTGACACAGTAACACCAAAGATATCATCAAAGTACCCACAGAATTATAACCATTAAGATTAATGGCCTAATGGTGGTGTAATGATCTTTAAGCTATCATTGTGTAAGCTGTTTCTATTGTAATGGAGATTATTCGAATGGACAGCCCTGGGCAGTCGTGGATATAATCATGTGATATTTATTGCAAAACTGAATTAGATCTGAGAATCTTTACAGGGTAAGCATAAATTAGTCAAAATAAAGACTCACCTCGGGTGTTTTTGTGGTTGATTGTTTTATGGATTTTACAGGTTACCCACATAAAGAATGACAAAAGTAGTGGAGTAACCAAGAAGATTAAAGCCACTACTGATTAAGGTAAAGAATGAGAAACATCTTACTTCAACTGAGTAAATCCCAACTAAAAATATTTCCCTAGGAAAAAGAGTGAAGTGTTGGGAGTGAAACAAAGAAAAAAAAAGGAAAGGGAAGTCAGGCAAGTGAGAAAGGGAAAGAAAAGATCATCTGGCAGGAGAAAAAAGATGACTGACTGTGGTTCAGGAAGAAAGAAAAAAAATCCATATAACTTTTTAAATACCAGGGCAGCTGTAAGGAACTGTGGAGGCAGCCTTCAACCCAGGAGAGCACAGACATCAGGGAAGAATGGCGCCGAAGACAAACAGAGTCAAAAGTTCTTGGCTGACGAAGACAAAAAAAGAGAGCCTAAAAAAGAAGGCTGCTTCTGGTAGGTTGAACACTTGACCTTTAATTCACACACAACAAAAGTTATATCAGTTTCATCTTTGTTCCACCTGATGTCATGTCTGAATTTAAATGCCGGAAGGCAGAAGCTAGATCCTTTTAAAGAAACTCTTGTATCTTGGCTGTTATCTGTTAAACTCTGAGGAGTTATTTTAGGTCGACTAAACCAAGGCTACATGTAAATGAAATGTGATAAAGACCTGCTGAAGTTTCACATTATTATGGCTTTATTAATGGCTCATTTCAGAGAGATATTCATATGCAGTAATCACGAGGAATGATACCTTCAGCTTTACTAGAACTAGTAGTGAAACATTGTGACTGATACGTTTTCAGGTGTATCTCCTGACTGGCTGTTTGGAGTGGCCTTCTTGCGAGTACAAAACTGAAACAAATCAACATATTTAATGAATATTAACTTCCTAAAGCAGTTCCATAGATCCAAAACGTCATAGATCATTAACTGTATGAGGAGCATTTTGGATTTTGTACTCTCACTGATACCTGTGTTCCTGTATTATTGACTTACATTACACCCACGCTCATTGTGCTTGACGTTTCACTCAATAGCTCAGCACAAAGTCATTTCCGTCTTTCTTCTACAAAAACACAGCATTTTTGAAGAACTTGTCCAACAGCATGGTTATTAACTCAGTCTTTTGCCATGTGTTTATGTGCGTGAGTCATGGAGTGCTATTTACACAGTCCTGTGGAGTAATCCGCCTTTAAAGCCAGCTGTAGGACACATGAAAAAGCAGAATTTGTTTTTCTGGTACTTCAAAACCGCATAACCAAAAAGGTTTCAAATCATTTGACTGTCTGAACCCTTTATGGCTGCCCCACTAAAGAAAGGGTTGCTCTGCACGCTCCGTCAGCATTCTGGGGGAATAAAAGTTAACCAAACTCTTGATAGTGTGGTTCTTCAACTCTTTGACACTATATCATCATTTTCAGTGCAGTGATGTGGTAAATAATGGACGAGTAGAAGCGCAAACATCGAACGCCCAAGGCTTAATTCCAGCATAAGGGGGTCTCAGGCTTGCAGGAGGCTTAAATCAGAGAGCGCTGTATACTCCGTCTCCGATTTACTGATGAGTCGGCTTTGTAGTCGTGATAAAACACTTCCACCCAGCCCAACGGTGTCCCAGTGTTATGTGTTATGTTTATTATTTGGTCCATTTTGGTTTACGTTTTGCTTTATTTTACTATCTGAGTTTTGCCTTCTGTGTTTTCTTACTTTTCCAAGCATTTCTATGACCTTGATTTCTCTCTCAGTCTTTCTCAGGTCATCGCCTCTACTCCATCTTCCAATTACCTTTGGTATTCGTGTTTTGGACTCTCCTGTCACTCTGTACACTTTGTTCATTGAGATTAGTCTCGCAATTTCTGATATTTGTTGTTGCGTCAAAGATCTTAATTTACTTATTTTTATTTTACTTCACATTGTGCAATAACTAAGTGAGAAAAACTTTGAATCCGTTTCAATTTTTGCATAAACATTTACAAAAATATAACAGCATACGTCTTCTACTTCAGCTTTCAGTTGCTGCCACAGCAGATCCCCTACCGCCATCATCATCCTCTGCAACACCAACCCTTTGCATGTCCTTCTTCCCTTCCAGGAAGCCCCTCTGTTTTGTTCTGTCTTTGTTGTTTTGTTCATGAACTAGTTCTTACATAGTACTTTTCTACTCTCCTGGAGCCTTCAAAGTACTTTATTACAACATGCCTCATTCACCCATTTACACAAGCATTTTTCTACACCTTTCTACACCTTTTTCTACACCTAAGTGCTCTTTCGCTTCCTCTCTTGCTTGCTTCCCCTCCTCACCCCCTAGGTTCCTGGAGATGGCTGCTCCTCCCTGAGCCTTGTTTGTGCCAGATGTTCCTTCCTGTTAAAAGGGAGTTTTTCCTTCCTACTGTCTCCAAGTGCTTGCTCAAACAGGGTCATTTGGTTGTTGGGGTTTTGCCTCTATTACTATAGCGTCTCTACCTTACAATATAAAGCATCTTGAGCAGATTATTGTTGTGATTTGGTGCTAAATGAATAAAACTGAAATGAAAATGTAATTGAATACTTCTCTGTTACTCCTGACTCCCTCACACACTACCACAGCTCTTCTCTTGGCATATGCTTCTAGATCTTCAAAGACACAGTAAAACTCCTTCTGACTTTCTCTATACTTTCTCAATACTCTCAAAGCAATCGTATCTGTAGGGCTCTTTCTCAGCATAGTGCTGCTTAGTGATCGTCACCTCACTTCTTAACCTAGCTTCAACAACTCTTACCCATAGCTTTACGGTATGGCTCATTGACTTTATTCCCCTGTAGTTACTAAAGCACTGCACATCACCCTTGTTCTTGAAAATCTTTGCCAGTACTATAATGTCTCCTTTTCTCCAACAAATTACACATAAGTTTATGCTTCATGTTTAGAACAACCATGAAAATGCTGCTGGTAAGCTTCTGCTGCCAGCTCATAAGCTTGCACGATACTAGCTTTAACAAGGCCACAGTCTGTACTCCTCTTTATACTGAGTGATGAATATGCCTCCTGAGCTTTACCAACTACAAAAAACTAAAACAGTAAGGTCTAGCAATTCTTTGATTACACGTTCAAAGTGCAGAAAGTAATTTTCAACATCTTTCTCGCTGAAAGGGGGGGCCAGATTATTGTTTTTACAAATATCAAAATGCCTCATTTTTTTCATGGTGGCACTTTGGGTTTGAGCTCTAAGCTCCATCTCATTCATTTTTCTCTTTCATGTGCATGCCTTTGTTTTTTTAAACTCTTGCCCACACTACCTTACCTGCTCCTTTTCCTTGCCTCAACCCTTAATTCTTAAAGACCCAAGTCTTTATTTCCAGCTCCTTTAATCCTACAACTCTGTCCTGTATCCTTTCGCTCTGCTGCAACTCCTCTGTCTCTTCACCTTCAGCGGTTAAGTCACAGAACAACTCAAACACTTTAACTAGTATCTCCTGTTCAGCCAGACCATTAATGCTTTTGACACAGAAAATCTTTAAATTCCTTAAATTACCCTGAGGACCAAAACTGGTCTACCACAGATTGGAGATCTTTCTTTATGCAAACTAAGAGTGCTATGATCCATTTGTATTTGCAGTTCTTAGGTTCTTGTTCATTTAGTCTGTTCCGCTTCATGCTCTGGTTGGCTTGGTCTCCTCTGTGTTCTCCCCAGGCCTTCATGTCTCTTGCCCTCTCTGTTCCCTCGTCTATCATGTTCCCATGTCTGTTTATCACCCGGTTCCAGTGTCACACTTTTGTCTTTTAGTCTGCATCTCAGTGTGTTTCCTGTTTTATTTTGACAGTCTCTCGTCCTGTGTTCATTGTGTTTAGTTTTGCTTCCTCCCTGTATCATTATGTCTGATTAGTTCTGGCTGTGTTTCCCTCCTGTTTCCTATCCCCTTGTTATCCTCTGTGCATTTAGTCCTCTGTCTTCCTCTGCCTGTTGTCTTGTAGTCCCAAGTTGCGGCACGTGTGTCACCGTGTTCCTCAGTCCCCTTGTTATTGCCTAGTCTGTTCAGGTTCTTAGTTCCCAGTGAACAAAATTTCCCTCCTTTTCTCAATTCATTTGTGTTCCGAGTCCTGCAGCTCATCAATTCCAAACCTACCTGATGTGGTAACACATATATGACCTTAGTGAGCCAAAAGTAATGGGGCAGGTTTAGATCATGGGACAAGTCTCCCAAGTTTCTCTATAATGTCTGTAATATTGTAATAGAGGCTTGTCCCATGATCTAATGCCAAACTTATTAGTAGACACAGCACAACAGTGAGAGTTTACACGCCACTGTTTATTGTAGGCAGACAATTAGATAAATGAAGAGCCGAATGCCAAACACCTGGCAGCAGGTTAGAGGGAGAGTGCTAAAACAAAGAGCCAGCCTGTATAAGCCCAGCCCACAAGCCAGCACAAGTGCCAATCACCTGCCGTAGCCAGGGTTGATATGGAAACCGAGAACACTGGGATGTAACACATGTTTACAGCAATTTGCAGCATACTCGCATTTCTCACACGGACTTAAGTACAAACAGTTTTCGTTATGACCAAAGAATTCAACAGATGTTTTCTAAATACAAGACGCGGCAAGCTTCATGGAGCTTATCAGTAGAGCTTGAGGGGAAATCCCCCTCCCCACCCCCTCCACCTCCATTACATGGTTACATTCCTGGCCTGGCATTGATATGGGTATAGTTTGTGGGCTGCTGACAGCACAAATTGCCAGTAAACAAACAACTGAGTCTTCGCCTGATAACACATGAAAGAGAAAGGGTCTTCACAGTGCCACTGTGTGTGTGGGCAGACAGTATGTCTTCATACCTTTCTGCGGTGCATTTGTCTCCTTATATGCCATCGGCGCATCAGAGGATTCCCACTAAGGGGCCGTCGCTTTGAAATCCACCCGGTATGTTTGTTTATGTCAAGCGCTCGCATGTTTCAGGGATCACATCTTTTCTTTTTCCCTTTCTTGAATTCCCCTCCTCGATTGCCTCAAGGAATTTATCAACTCCTTCTGCTTCTCACACACACACACACACACACACACACACACACACACACACACAACACCGCACACATGCACATACACATACACATTGAGTGGTTAAAATCTCTCATATGATGAGGACTATAAAAGGTTATTAGGAAGAATTTGTGCAATATATGTAATCCAACATCACAAACACAGCATGGAGAGTTAGATCTTGAAATACAATCTGAATATTGAGAGCTGGTAAAATAAATATAGACAAGCTGTCTTAATGATTTTTGGCAGTAAACAAAGTGACAAATATTTGTTGCTTTGCAGTGTTCTTTTCAGCACCTTCCATCATCCTTTTGAGTTTAATGGTCAGGCTAATTAGGTCTTCGGAGAATACTGCTGTCAGACGTGTCAGAGTTGTCACTAGAAAGGAACCCAGAGAGACCATTAGAGACTGAATTGATGTCTGCAAGACAATCCCTCCAAGTGTTGTTCATTTTAGACTAAATGAGCATTTGCTGATATTCCAAACAGAAAGCTAAATCCCGTGGGTTCATTTGATATGTATTAGTGGTCTAGAAGTTCCCTCATGGCCAAGCAACCATGCGCTACAGTACATTTTGGACTCCTATACATCTGTTTTGTTTTTGTTTTTCATGCTTGTGAACTCATCTTGTACATATCTGTCCTCTTGTTTAACCAAGAATATTACATGTTATAGATAAACAGTAAATGAGCACTTTTTAATTTGGGTTTAGTCTGACTAGCTGCTCATAGGTTTGGTTCACTTGGCTGCAAGCAACACTGGCTTTTAATGAATGAGTTAAACCACTGAAAACATAATGCAGTGACAATACAAATACATATCAGTGTGAATATTTGTAGAAAGAAGTTCATTTCACAGCATTTCCAAACAGAGAGCTCTCTGTTATAGTTTGATAATTGATCTGTGAAGACAACCTTGGTCACACAGGGTGAAATCATTATTAGGGCTATGAATATCTATTATGAATATATCATAGCCACAATCAAAGACCCAAGTCTAGCTAGTGTTTCAAGGTAGTGTACTTTAAGATGAAACAGATACCAAAAGCACACTGATTACATCGCCATGTAAACTCACATTTAGTAAGTCACTGTTTTATTTAAGTGCATATTAGCACAAACACTAGTCTTCTATCTTACACAATGAGAGCAGGAAAGGTTTCCCATCTACCTCTATGTCACTCAACAAGAATGTCACTGAAATATCAAGTCTTAACATGTCGAGCCATGAAAGCTTTCTTACTGAACCGGAACATACTTTAGGAAAACGGTTATAACAAAGTTTCAGTCAGGTCTGAGTGGACCTGAAAAGCCGTCAGATGTAACTGACAGAATATTCAGCAGACTCAACATATCCTCACAAAGTCTGGTCAGTGATCTGGACTGCTAATGACTCACGGTGATTCATGCAGGAAACAGACAGAGAGGTGAAGTTTGGGAGGGCCAAAGTCTACACTGTCGAATCATTTATGCATTTCAAGTACTTCTCTTTCTTTTCTTAAACACCGTCTAATAACCTTGTCACACGTGACGAATGCTCTATGAAGATATATGAAGTGGTTCAACATATTAGAAAACCAACTTTTTTCTTTTCTTGTGTAAGCAAAGACTGAATATAAAGGATGGAAACAGCCTACAGATCTAAAAGGGTCAGTGTGCTGTAGTCTTTCTAATACCCAGAAGGGGGCAATTCCTCTGGTTTCAAAAATAAGTTTGGGTGTGTAGACGTCTGTGCTAAAACAACCCTTCATTTCTCTTGATTTTTTGATCTCAGTAAAAATTTTATGAGGATGAGTTTATCATTCTCCATCACTAGCTTAAAATCATACCGAATACAAAATGTGGTTCACTCATTGGACTGGACTCTGCATCCAGTTAGAGGTATGTTTAACCCTTTAAGACCTACCATAGAACCAAGTCTGCCAGAGCTTACTTTATATTTTTACATGCTGTAGTGCCATTTTTGGGAGCATTTCAAGTTGCTATACATCAATACAACTGTTATAGCCCAAAATTTAATAATATGTATGCATTAAGTCCATATTAACTACATAAATTGCAAAAAAGTGCAATAAACTACGAAAAAATTGAAAATCGTTTTGGTTTTTTTTTTACATATAGTTCTACTTAGAGAAATTTAAGAGGTTTATCCCTCAAAACTTTAGTTGCAAAGTTGCAAAAAATAGTTGACAACAACAGGAAATTTATTTTAAGTGTCTTCATAGTTTTATTTTTGAGATACACCAATTTTTATATACTGCATAAAAAATGAAAATAAATATAATGCAAATTTGTAAAGAAAGCAGCATGTGCATCAAAATAAACTATTTAAAGCAGTGCAATTTGAGTTCTAAGCATCTCAGAAACTATTCAGAAAAGGATGAATTCAAACATGACTTTTAAAAATACTAATATAGGCTTATAAGGCCTATAAGTAAAAAACTACATTTTCCGTGAAAATGACGTCACTTCCGGTTTCGGGCAGGTAATGGCGGGCATACGATAGTTCGCGCTGACGTCTATTCCAACCAAAAGTGTTACAAACAGCTGATCGGATCAGCAAACCTTGTTTCTGGAATATTATGGGTTTTTTTGCTGCAAGTGGTTTTTATGCAATTTTTGCAAAGCTATATGTGGAAGGAAACTGTGACCTAGGACAAGCTGATGGCATAAGATGTAAGTACAACTCCTCCGGTTTCATATGCAAAAAAAATTATTGCGTTAGCTTACGTGGTTCCGGTTCTACAGGGATTTAAAAATAGTTACGCAAAACGGAGCGTGCCTGCTCCGACCGGTGTTAAAGGGTTAAGGCTGTGGCTACTATGAAGACACATTGTTGCACATCTGAGGGTGCAGTGCCTTTAGTTGCACTGCTAGATGTACCCCTCCTCATTACGTTTTATGTATAAAGCTTAAGGCTTTACAGTAGGATTCACTAACCAGTGTCCCGAATTCGACAATGTGGCACAAGACAAACCAATGGAGGCCGAGTAGAGTGCAATCAGATGAAGAGTTTATTGACAACACACGCGTGGGAAGAAGCTCACAGCATCACATCTGCGGGGTTCTTCTCCCAAAATACACAGAGAAAGGTTTTTATCACGTCGGGGTTTGACGCCCCCTCTCGCATTCTAAGAACATTATTTGGATTCTAAGAACATAATTTGCATCTTGTACAGACAATAATCAATTCTTAGAATTAAATGCAGACACAGAAGTTCCTCTTTCTAGCATCTTCTTTCCAAATATGGTGATGATCTCAGACCCTGGAGATCCCCGTAAACTTGTCCTCCTGTTGACTCATCACCTATCATCTGTTGTTAAGCAAACTCGAATAGAGCAGGTTACACAAGAAGCTGATTACATTCAGGCCTTCTCTCAAGCCTGTTTCTAAATTATATGTACTATATGTGTTTTATAAGCGTGTATGCAATTTTAACCTTAATGTTATGTGTGTGTATACAATGATTATAGCTGCTCCTGTAATAAAAGGTTAATGTGAGATCAACAGGTTTTAATGAACATCTTAATGCAGTATAAATGCTGTAGATTAAATTGTTAATACAAAGTTAATGGTGCAGGTTATATTATAGCAATAAAATAATTTCTTCAATTCCACACCAGTGGGTGATGTCATGTTAACTACATGTAGCTGAATTGTAAGTTTAGACAAAGGTGCTTGCAAAGAAATTGTAAGTTTACTCATTTCCAACAAAATGAATGTTGAAGTTTCAGGTTACCAAGTTACCAAGCCAAGGAACCTAAAGGATTTAGAGTTTCTGTAAAGAAGAGGGGCCAAAATCTCTCTTGAGATGTATCCAAACATGGGATGTGTTACCAAAGTACTCACCAGAGAAAAACATGTACTTTGAGGACAGGGTGGCGAGTGTTTACTGTAGGTAGTTGCTTGTTGTCATTTGGTAGATTATTTGCTAAGAGGTATACAGTATTGCTCCAAAAACCCTCTTTTGATTGTTTACGTTCCTAGCAGATCGCCATGGCTGCCTGTAGTTTCCATGAAAGACACTGACTTGTTTGCACTCATCAGATACTCACTAAATAGTACTTTTACTTTGAAGGTTGTCAGTTAGTGAGTATTTGCAGACAAATACGGGTCTTTCATGCAGTCAACCATGGCAATCTGATACCAACCAAACAAGCAAGTTTTTAGTGTGGCACCTACTTTGCAACCATTTTCACCCAACAGCCAGCAACTTTCAGCAACCGCTTGCCAACCACTTGGAGAATACACGTTTCCTTAGTGCACAGAAGTTGCCCAGGCATTGAGGACCGCTTCTTGTCCTTAAATAGAACATATTTGTCACTGGCTTTTGATGTGG
Source organism: Oreochromis niloticus (assembly GCF_001858045.2). Lineage (NCBI taxonomy): Eukaryota > Metazoa > Chordata > Actinopteri > Cichliformes > Cichlidae > Oreochromis > Oreochromis niloticus. The sequence continues at coordinate 14,294,031 of NC_031972.2, read as the reverse complement.
AGACTTGAAAGAAAACCTTAAGCTGCAATTGGTTTCAGTGTAATAACATTTGCGGTTACTGCCCCACCCACTGATCAAGTATCTACCTGAGTACTTGTCAGTCATCTTGAGAATTGCATACTTGAAAGCAGTTGGCCTTACCTAATTATAGGTAACACCTATAATTATCAGGTTTTGAAGCAGCTGAGACATGCAGGGCGTCCAAGTTATTTTACTGTTGAAAAAAAGAATGCATTGCGGTTATGTTGTGTTATACAGCTGCTATACAGTAAACTAGAACCTGCGTAACACATGACTCTGATTCCTGGCCAAGAAATTTCAGGCTCCAGCAAGGATTTTATTAGCTTAGCTTAGCACAACAACCTGAATAAAGGAATCAGCAGGAGAGGCTCCGTTCACCTTCGCGAGAATCTTTTCAGCCTCGATCTCACGACAAAAGTAAAATGACAATAAAGGTTAAGTAGGCTTATAAAGTCTGAACATCACCTTTTTCAAAATGGTATTGATCCAAAACATACCAGAGAAGCACAAAGAACACAGAGTCTGTAATACACCACAGCCCCATGCTCTCCAGGCTACGGGATCAGCTCACTAAAAATGACTAGTTTCAAAAAACGGTAGGGCTATCTGCTAAATACAATAGTGAATATAATCCACAGAAGCAGCTGAGCCATGTAGGAAGTCCAAGTTATTTTACTGTTAAAAAAAATAATGCATAGTAGTTATGTTGTGTTATAAAGCTGCTATATTTCATATTCCACCGCTTGTGTTAAAGGTGGTTGAAAAACAAATTCACAGTGGCAAGGTCAACAAGAGGTTCAGGCAAGACCAAGATCCAGGTTTTAAATGATGTAAGAATTCATGCATGTGGTTTTCTAGTGCTTATTTGAGGTTGGAAAATGCCAATAATTTAGACTCTAGCTATATGTTATATAGTGGAATTAGCACACAAGATATAATACTGATAATTAGTGAGTGTTACATGTGCTAGATGGTAGATCTGTCACTGCTTGATCTTCTTCTTGAACCCTTCAGGGGTTCCCACAGCGGATCATCTGGTTCAATCTCACCCTATCACTATCCTCCTGCTCTGCATGTCCTCCTTGACTACAATCAAGAATCTTCTCTGTGGTCTTCCTCTTTTCCTCCTGCCTGGCAGTTCCATAGTCAACATCCTTTGCCCAGTATATCAGCTATGCCTCCTCTGCACATGTCCAAATCATCTCAACCTCACCTCTCTAACTTTGTCTCCAAACAGCTCAACCTGAGCTGTCCCTAAGATATACTCATGTCTAATCCTGTCTAATCCTGTCCATCCTGGAAAATCTTAGCTTCATCAACTCTGTTACCCCACGCCACACATTTTTCTGCACGCAGTCACTGAGCTTCGCTGAGATCGCTGCCTGGAATCAGGATGAAACTCTTTGGCTTATATACAAATTAGCAAATACGTTTTTATCAAAAACACAACTCATTTGTCTTCCTCTGAAGCAATCAAAAGTAAATATTTCATTTCTTTCTTCTCCTGACATTAAATTTGGGCAGCATTGCTCCCAGCATATCCCTTCTTTATTTCACCAGTTAGATGTAGAGGCTTCTGTAATGGCCCCCTGGAGGCACACAATTATGAGAGTCAGAATAAGAACAAGGTAATTACCATCAAGACTTTTGGGCCTCGACCAAAAGCATATTACCCACTTCAAACGCTGAGAGAAAAATGCAAACACAGGGGCAGGAGAGCTACTTTGCTGCATAGCTGAACCCTCACATCACTTCTACAGGAGTTATGTTTATGGAGAAACATTGTTTGATGTATTATTTCTCTTTTTTTGTGTAAAGATACATTTCGAATGCATTTTTTCACAAATGTTTGTAGAAGCAGTCCTCATGCCTAGGTGCTTAATTTTTACACCTGTGGCCATTGAAGTGCTTGGAACACCTGGATTCAATGATCTGGATGGGTGAGTGAATAGTTTTGGCAATACAGTGCATCACTGTTGCGAGAGAAAAAGTACATTACCATAAATAACCAACTATAAGAGAGGTGCAAATATGTTTTCAGGTGACAGATTGCCGTGGACAGCCGAACGGTGTGTGCAAATTACGGTGACTGCAAATACGGCGCCTCTTTGTTCCCATACCCATTTATTTTTTCTCGCCTGTGCAAACACACGGAATGTGACTTTTACGACATCTGCGGCGCACTTACCGCCTCGGAAATGAAAGAGCACTGTTCCAAAAAGTAAATGCACTCGAGTTAGTGTTTGACGGTTATTGGGCTGAATGTTTTACTATGTTTTTCTACAACCATCTCAGTGCCTCTTTTGTCCAGTTCGGCATCGACCATTATGCTCTTGTTAATCAATAGCTCCCAAACAAAAGCATTAAGTAAATGCACTGTAAAGAGAAATATCTCCTTGAGCACGCGGCTATGAATGACTCAGATGCCCAGCACAGGCAGGAAAAGAAAATCTATAAACAATACAAACATGCCCACAAATAATTATGCAAAGACTACTCAGTCCTGACTCCAGCAGCAACCATTAAAAATGAAATAATGCTTTGCACTGCTCTCAGAAAACTGCTTTCACAAGGGAGCAGATATTGTTGTAGTAAATAAAATGATAGTGGGAGCCCAGAGACTGCGTGCCGTGGTTATAGCTTGTTTCCCAGACCGCCTGTAGACAATAAACACTTTCCCTTCTCTCACCATGCCTGCAGATCTCTGTGTGCACTGTGAACCTTGTTATTGTACGGTGCAGCTTCTAAATTTGAATACATGTAAATATTGGGCTCTCTGAACAATGGTCAAAGGAAGCCGGTCTATTCACTAAGCACTAATTTGTAGCTAGTGTGTAAAATGCTGCCTTGTTGTTAATTATAAATAATGAACCAGTCACATCCACAGGTTGGTCTTTATATTACACTAAATTGTGTTTTGTGAGGCACGGCAAAAAACAGCTTTTATTACAGTTGTGAGCAGGATTGCTGCTCAGTCTCATCTCGTTTCTCTGTGGTCGAGAGGCGCTCTGCTCCAAAGATTTAATTCTAACCAGCATAAAATTGGACTATTCTTCACTCGCACTTAAGCGGAGCGCCTTGACCTGCAGTTTTACTTTGTGCATCCTCTAACAACGCAATGCTGAGCCAAAGATACATTACAAAGACATCAACAGACCCGAGCACAGAGTGTTCCTGAAGGGCCAAGTGAGTCCAGTCAAACCAGCAGACAGGAAATAATCTGTCGCCCTATACGGCCAGGGAGTGAACATTTTGATATTCAAAACAAAATGAAAGGTTCGGTTCCAGCGTTGATCTGAAAAATAAAGTTAGTAAATGTAAAGAAAAATAAATTAACCAAAAAAATGGAAGATTATAAATGTCATGTAACAAGCTTAGAGTTAGAAAATAAAAGCTGGATTTAAAATACAAGAAAGCTGCTGACTATTGATGAATATTCTTGTAAAAATTAGGTTTTGTAAGTATCTGTTTAATGCAATTTGTCTCTGCCTATTTTAAGGATGTGCCATCTGTATTCATTTATGTCAGCATTACATGACGTGATTAAGCACCAGATCTGAAGAGTGTTACACAACCTAGAGACTGATAACCTCGTCTGTGAGTACAAAGCATGAGACACTGTTTCTAAAGTAACCACAGTTCTCTAAATTCATGCCAACAGCTCGATATCTATGATAATTTATTGAATGAAAGGGTTGTTTTGTGGACATCCTGGATGACCAGTTTATTTGAAGCACTACTGACTTCAGAAGAGACAGATGGAAAACATGAACAATACGCAGCAATGCCAAGTAGAGGAGAAAATAAGAGGAAATGAATATTACAAACTTTATTATGTTTATTTTAATGGATTATTTGTTTTTTGAGAGATCACTGTAAAGACCAGTAATATTCAAGCCCTGTCCAAACTTACACAGGCACACATTTTGGAAAATGAAGCTTTTTCTGTGGTTTTTGGCATTTTGTCCATATGTGGTGTTTTATGTTGCTCAAAATTAAGCTTTTGAAAAACTTTTTCCATGTGAAGATATTCAGAGACGCTGTTTCTCTCTTTACATGTGGATGAAAATTAGGATTTTGCCTTGCAGTGTCAAAGGTGTGGCCTTTATCCCCTTTGCTGATGGCAGACTCTGCAAGTGTTATTGTTTGTAGGCTTCTGATTGGTCAGCATTTTTATATGGTTATATGGTACACTGATTTATTAAAACAGGTGCAACCATAAATAAGTGGAATGGAAATACAGAAATAAGATTTTAAAATCAATATTCGATATGACCACTTATTTTCTTCAACACAGCCTGAAATTTCTTAGGCACATCATTCCGAGATATGCCAAGTTTCTGCCTAAAAGCTTTTTGGAATCTCATTGTTGGATTAAAAATATCATTTTATTCTTTTCAAACTGTGTTATCTTATGCGATTTTCATAAATGTAGCTAAAGAAATAAGAACAAATTATATGTTTTTGTGACAGGCTGCTAGCAACAAAGATACAATTAAAAAGTGGTATTTTGCAGAGTTGTCTGTTACGTGTAGACACAACACCGGTTCATCCCTTGAGTTAAGTGGCTTAAGAAACATTTCTGTGCAATGGTCAGGTACAAGGACAGTAAAAAAATGTCTGAGAAGAAAAAGAAGAAAATCTGTCTCCTTGGAAACATATTTTAAAGAGAAGAGGGAAAACTCATGACCTTTGTACAGTACCACAGCATCAGGTTTTAGTAAATTATAAGTGGGATTGACTGTTTCCTTGACAAACCAAAAAAATATATATACAGAATAATATACAACTATACAAAATCCTGTGCATAACATACTATAGATTACTATCAGTTCCAACAACAACAATAAAGAGTCTTTAATGAGCATGGTGCTTATAAGACTTTGAAACTCGCAATTATAAAGTAATTGGCCTGAGGAAGCAAAAAACTGCTTTCATCATGTAATTTTACAAAACAGGTCAAAGTGATGGAGTTGAGCACCAGAACATTACTGAATGTATGCAGCTGTGTTAAACATCACAAGAGCCAAACATCTCATTCCCAGATGTTTCAATCACTTTCAAAGAAGTGAGTTAAAATGTAGGAAGGATAGTAACAGGATTCATGTTGGAAAGCGCACGTAGAAGCAGATGAACAACGAGTGGACTCAACAGCAAGACTGAAAGCAACCAATACAGGTTTTACTCTTTGCTATACAAGCAAGGATGCCATAAGGATTCAGGTAAGTGATCCCAAGTAAGTATTTTCAGCACGTGGGGAAGAGCAGAGCAGTGGACTGGCAAAAGCATAGAGAGCAGGTTAGTGGTGTTTCCAGTGAATCTGAAGAAATTCAATGAATTGTGCTTAGTGAGAGAAAAAAAGGAGCAGGGCCTTCCACACAAATGTACAGTGAGATAACTTATTTGTCCTCACACCACTTTTATAGAAACATAAAAGAAGGAAATGACAGCCTCTCAACACATTTCCACAATGCTTCACAGGGATTATAAACTGAGGAAGGCAGATTTTCTGACTGATCCTTTAAAAACACTTGGAGAGACTTTACTGGCACGGCACTCAGCCAAAGAGACCGGAGACTAATATGAAAAGTGTCAATCAAAGCAGCAGTGAAGCAGCAGAAAACACGCATACAGACTCAAACTCTCTCGAGCTCTCGGGATTCTCCACGGATCAGAGGGGGAAGAAAGTACATGCACTTGTATAACTGGACAAAAATAATTCTACGGGTTAAAGAAAAAGCCTATATTTGTTTCTGTTTGCACATACTGGCTCCATATGGGGATGTTCGTGATGCTTCTAAATTATGCCGAGGAAAAACGGGCTCGGATTTCTGCACCAGTAATCTCACATCAATAAACAGCTGCTAGCAGTGACCTGCACTGCTTGGGAGGTCAAAGAGGCATTCCTAGATTTTGTTGTCTTTCTTACTTTATTTATGTAGTAAGTGCAAACAGAGACTCTTACAGCTGAGATGGAGTGAAAAATGTCAGTTCTACTATAAGAATAACCAACTTTCTTTCTGAGCATTTTTTATAATACCTGTGTTTATTTGTCAGGTGACTTGAAGGATTATATATATTTTTTATGTCTGTGGGTGTCGTGATTGACAGTAGACAGAGCATAACATCTTTGCGTGCTACGGAAGAAGCTCAGCTGCAATAAACAAATAAAAAACACAAGAAGAAATCCCAATAACAGTGCTGAGCTTATTGTGATGGATTATGGTGCTCTGTGGATGATGTTTTTCTTCCTGTACACGAAAACTGCGTCCATGTGAATAAATCTCAGATAATTTTCTGTCTACATTTCCCGGGCTTCAGATAGATTTCTTAAAGTTCAGCATCCACACACATAAATGTCTAGACAAACAGTCAAATCCTTTCTTCTTCTGCTTCTTACAACAACAACAATGTATGCGGGAATGAAAGTGAATCAGACGGCTTGGACAGACACAGCCAGAGGCTAAATTACTGCTGGAGTCGCACTTTTTCTGTGATGACATATCTTGTGTTTCAATATAGCTGACCATAAAATAGAGATGCTGTCACTAACATCTGTTTTTTAAAAAGAGCTGCACTTTCATTAAGCAGTGATTTGATATAGGCTAATAAATGTGTCCTGATAGCCAAAGCTAACAGTGACTCCTGGGCAACTACTCAAAAGACCTTCAATCCAAAAGCGTGTGATGGTCTGATAACATGAATATAAAGACAGTATAGATAATTTTACTCTTAATGTTACTCCTACAGAGGCATAGCTGGCATGTCTGTGAAAGCAATCAATCATAGATCTGTGCTTTCAAATGCAACGCTGTGTAAGCAGCACTTCTAAGCCAATTCACTCCTGGAGAATTTTCATTGGGGTTCCTTTTCAGGGACCAAAAAGGTAATCTCTGAAGCTTTTTCCTTTCCAATTGTAGTGATATCAGTCAGTCACGTCTGAGTGAGATTTGGCTTTTTAAAAATCTATCTGATAGTGGGACTGTAAGCAGTGTGTCATGCAGAGAACAGGAAATCTAGATCCAATTCTCAGTTAACCATTATCCAGAATCTGTTGACTAATATGCAGAAGTGCAGAACACTGGCAGTTAAAGTTATCTTTGTTGGCATGAAAAATCAACATGAAGAACACACCTGGTTATGGTTCAAGCCAATGACAGCAAACCTGAAGGTTTGAACGGATAATGTAAGCATCTGCCGAATGCTGATTAGAAAATGGAGCGACAGCGGAGTTCACTGGGAATGGGAGAAATGTGAAAACAAAATACAGCATGAAAAGAACAGAAAGTGGCTGCAGTGGACACGTTTCATTGTTTTAACACTTTCACTTTAGCGCTTTGTACGTTAAAACCTCACTCTTCTCTGCGCTTGGCTTAAGAACCAATAATAGCACAAGCACGAGTGGCCCACAGACCTGGTTGTACCACACACTTTGAGTAAAACCCGAAGCTCACAGTAAAAGAATGGATGGGTGTGATGACAGCCAATATTTTGGTGCTTCTGGTAAATTTAGTGGATATTCAGGCCAAGACTTTGGGTTCCGAGGCCAGTGATTTCGACGTTGCATTCTGGCAAATGTGCTCTCCCCAAGGACTGTTTACTTTCATGGAGCCACAGCCTGCTCAAACTTTACTGGTCTATAGATGATGAGCTACAAACGCACCACAAACCCAAACCAGAAAGCTACCAATAACATAACCTTATGCTGCCTGCCAACAGGTTCTACATGTTCATACACAAATATTAGCTTACAGAGATTATTAGTTTAGTAACTGAGCAGGTATTGACTTTAAAAAAAAAGGGGGTATTAAGTTTGTTCCTTATTACGTCCCTAAGCCATGGAAGGACAGAGAGCAGATCCATTGAAACACTTGCTCATGTTGCGCATTGAGTCACACTATATGGCTTTGCATTGGGACTGTAACCACAACGTTCCTTTATGTCTAAATCAATATTTCCTTTTAGCATTTCTGCAGTTTTGCTGATTAGTCAAAAGGTGGATCACCTGAATAATACCGAACCTCAGATGACAACATATGTGTATCAGACACGTCAATGCATTTGTGCAGCTGTTTGTGTTTTTTGTTTTTTCCTTTAGCTAATAAGATTTTTAATGCATTTCTCCACAGTAACAAAAAAACACCAGTGCTTCCAACATGGACACTCCTGTGTTTACATCAGGAGGACCTCACATAGCACATCTGCGGTAATGAAGTGGAAGCCAGCTGGCTCTGTTTACAGGCCCCGGCAACAGTCTGCTTACAGAAAGCTGCATTAAATGATACATAAAAATAACTTTTGTTGATTTTCTGGCCCATAGCACAAAGTTCTTGATATATATATTTTAAATCAAAAATAAACTGGCAAACTTGAGCTCACTATAGGTGCTTTCTAATCAGTTAAGTGTTATACAGCTAATAAAACATTTCACAGTCCCTGTGTCAGAGCTGACCAAATGGATGAGAAAAACGTCAAACAAAAAGAACAGGAAAGGTGTCAAAATACGCAAAGCCAAAACATTTCCGTGGACCAAATGCTCAGTAAATGTTGGCATGTTTATACAAATGTAATAAAAAGTGTGACTGTCTGAGTAAATCCCCTCTACTGAGCAACATTGTACCTTTGTGGGTTCTGTTAGTGTGCTAGCAAGTGTTTGCGTTGGGAAGACAGAGGAAGAGAGCGAGTGTTGTGGGCTGTATTTGTGTTGGTGACTGTTTGTATGTTCGGTGAAGGTGTCAAATCACTCCGAGCTAACAGTGAAACAGCTGTGGAACTCTCAGGTTCTCATAGAGGATGAAAGGAAGGAAGGAAAAACAAGAAGAACAACACGATCAAAAGCAGCTGTATGGATATTTGTTCCCGAGCCTTTTTGTTCGCTTTATTTTGGAACACCTCGTATGTGTGTGGTATCTGCTCCTCTGTCTGGAAGAAGCTCTGGATCATTATCAAGTACCTCCAACTCGTTTCAGGATGAAGTTGAGGAATTTCAAACCTGGGTGTGATGTTTAGCGAGCCTCTGCTAAACCAGCACAAAGTCATTCCTGTAACAGCTTTGAGAGGGTGTTTGATTGAAAAGTGCTGGTGGTATGTCTGGAGGCGTCATGAAATATTCAGAAATTAGATCACAGGAAATGATCTTATAAAAATGTCTCCAGTGCACAAATATGCCCACACGGAAAAGATTACATTTCAGTGTCATCCAAAACTTCCTAATGTGACTGCCACTTATTTTTTTTAATAAAGTTTAACTTCTACTAGAACTAACCTTAAGACAAAAATCTGTCTCATCTGACTCTTTCTTACCAAGAGTTAGATGAGACAACTTAACACTGGTTGCTGCCCATCATAAAACACCACAGCAAAGTCATGTGTCTTTTGCACACATCTCTGTTTCACACTTCAATATTTTGTCTCCTTTTCTGTCTTCATTTAGTTATTTGTACTATTTGTATTTATCTGTTCTATTTCTATTGTATATATTAATCGGCATCTGTGGGGGGACAGCAAAGAAAGAATTTCATTGCACAGAGAAATGTCTTTTTTTCTTGTGACACATGACAATAAACACTTTGAATCTTGAATCTTGAATGTGTGAGCTAATGACCTATCCAGAACAGGTTTGCCAGAATGGGAAGTTCTGACTCCATTTGCCAGAAATATTTAAAAGAAAAAAAAAAAACCCCAAAAACATAATAAGCTGCAGTGAACCACGATGAGAGCCTTTACTCACAAATAGAGAAAACTTGGAACAGTGGTGAACATTCCCATTGTGGCATAGAAGAGTGGGCAACAGTTCCTCCACAGCGATGTTAATTGTCAATGCTTGATTGTGGCACAACCAGTTATTCAGTCTTGGGGGAAATTACTGTTTCTCAGAGGGAGAGCTAGGTTTGCATAACCCTTTTTTCTCCTAATATATGAAATCATAATTTAAAAACTGCATTTTGTATTTTGTCTGGTTACCATTCGTCCATCCATCCGTCCATTCTCTAATGCTTATCCAATTCAGTGTCACGATGGGGTTAGAGCCTATCCTAGCTGTCATAGGGCGAGAGGCAGCATATACCATGAACAGGTCACCACTCTGTCACAGGGCTAACACATTATCTTTGTCTAATAATACAATTTGCTTGACTATTGGAAACATGCAAATGTAAGAAATATGCAAGAAAGGAAGAAAGAAACCATAAAGGAGGCAAATACTTTTTCACAGCACTGTATGTGACAAAATGGGAATGAGAACGCTTTGGCTACAAAAGTTTTATAGTGAAAATCTATTGACAGCCCTAATTCATACATGTGGAATTCATACACAAACAGAAACATAAAAAGGACTCTGCAGCCTTTTGAAGAGAGAAAGCAAGGGGGAAATCAGAGTCTGACTCTTTCCTGTCTTAAACTAACAGAAGTTAGTTACACACACAAGTGTGGGATCAGTCTTCTTAGCAAATTCTCCAACAAAACTCCCTGCATAAAGGTGGAAGCAAGTATTTCTTAAAATATTAAACTATTCCTTTATTCCCAGCTGTATTACACTCTTCGTAGCTTTTACCATCCTACAAATTTGCCATTAGAGACACAGTGTTCAGCAATATTACCACTGCATATTTAGCACAACCAGTAGCACATTACACTGGGTTCTCATTTCACAGACAAAGCCACATCTTACTGCAGAAGCCACAGATATAAATGCCGTGTAGAAACCAGCAGTCGCCAGAAGTTTTGGGTGAGAAAATTGGATGGGCCTGCCTCCAAAACCCTTCAGTGTTTTTGCAAAAACTGGAACTAATACAATAATGTTAAATCACCAGAACAGCTACCGGCACAAAACGTATCATAACACCTGATGGAGGCCCTGGCATTCCTTGATAACTGTGCACAAACATACATATTTGGCTGATATAGCAGCAGAAATCAAACTAAAGCAGATTTACAGGCAATAATAATTCAAAGAATAATAACTAGCCAGCTGGAAAGAACAGACTTTTTTCAAAAAACTGATAGCTGTAGAAGAAAACATAGTCAGAAGGGCTTCTTTGTGCATATATTTAAAAAAGATGAAGTTAAAAAACATGCGTAGACAACAGCATTCACAAGCCTGTAGACAAGACTTTGAGCCAAATGGCTTTTCAACCTTTCTCAATGCGGGTAAAAAGACTTTGACTGACCTGAAAAGACAACTCATTTAAATTAGGCATAATCGGCAGTTATCCTGTTAAATTCAGATTTTACAATCACTTTTTCCAACACACAAATAGCAGATAAAGAGTTGCAACTACACAAACTGTTTGCAAATCCAAGATATAAGGGATTTTTTTTTTTGTACTTAGACTTTCTACTTCGACTTTGTACTTCAATAGACTTGCATGCACTGCGAGGCCCCCTTAGTAATATGGCAGCTGAGTTAAAACATTGCTTTAATGAATAGCAGCAAGTCCTGTGGTATCTCCCAGGGATGCACAGATCTTATATTTGGATCAAATATCATTGAGAGTGAGTTGATCTGTGATCCAGACCATTCAGTTCAGTTTTATACTTTGCCAGCAGCAGCTAGTGGCAGAGTTTACATAGCATGGAAGAAGCTAATGGCAGAATGTCATTGGTTCAGACTGGGACAGGTATTTCACTGTAGCTAAACTAACAGCATCTGTGCATTTGCAAAAGTGGTTTTACTTAACTGCAAACTGCGGTCAAAGTAAGCTGACGAATGAAAAGATCCAGTGATGAGGCTGCTGTCTTTCTCTCACTGCACGCTCATTTACTCCCACTCTCATCAATTTCGCTCAGAGACATTATTAAAGAAGCTAGCTAGCTCAGCCAAACTATTGTTGGTAAGCTTTTGGTAACCTAACATGCCAATAAATGTTTTTTCACTTCAGCTGTCTCCTGTCAGCTCTACACTTGTGTGAGAAGATCTGAAATAAGACCAGTGCAAATAAATTAAATAAACACCAGCACATGTATTTTTCTTCTTCTCTGTATTTATCCCGGCTACTCAGTATCAACAAACACCCATAGCTAAGAAACTGGTGCTGGATTAGAATGAGAAAAAACTGGACCATGCTATTCCCAGTACCTACATGGATACAGTATATCTACTGGGCTGGATTAGCTTAATTAGCCTACTTAAAGTATACAGCAAAAATAGATTAGGTCTCTTAGAAATATGCCTGAATATGACCTTTATCTTCCATCACAACATTGTCAGGTGGCAAACGTGAGAAATTGTTTGGTTGTTGCGAAGTTGAGAATGACCAAACAGTTACTTTGCTAAGCTACAGTTACCATACATGCACTATACCCCACATAGCTTGTATTTGTACAGAAGAGGGTGCTTAAACTTAATTGCATTGTGTAAGATATAATAAAGCGGAAAATAAACATAAATTAAGAAAGATACTATTGGTTTTTTTGTGGTGTGCTGTGTTTCAACTCCCTTTCTATACGCATGGTAAAATCACTTTTTAGCATTTTTTTCTAGTAACAATGTAATTGCCTCCGGAATTATTTATTTATTTTTAAATCTTATGAGGTTCTTTGTGAAATCTGCAATTCTGTAACACCACAACAATATTTTTTCAGATACACGGACATATGCAGTATGTAGATGTGTAGATATATGCTACATGCATAATGGATTCCAGTTACACACGACTATCGTGACACTACTGGAAATATCCAATATATATATATATATATGTATACATATATATATATATAGTCATATAGTGTATGTGACAAAATGGCCATATTTTGACCTCCTGTGTTGAGTTTTATGCATTTGGCCCCAGGTGAGGCGAACCTGTGACTAAATCAGAGCCAGGAAATCTCACAAAGACGACATATGTGACAGCATCAAAGACAGGATGTGTCCATTTTTCCCATACATTTGTCTGTAAAAGACTGAATGCAAAAAACAAGGCTCCACTTCTCCTCAACACAACATTACTTAAGGGCTATTATTAAGTATATTTACACATACAGACACAGGCATGTCTGTGGGTAATCAAACATAGCTCTTTAAAATGACATTAGCGACTGCTCTTCTGCTCAGTAAAACTGCGCATGGGATTTTGTTGTGAAACAAACTCCTACTCTCATTTTTCCTAATTTATTTTGTTTTATTTTCCAATCACATAACTGATTGATATAAGAACAATTACCACTGCCTGCTCTACCTCCCAGGCAGCCGCTGTGCTGCAGGCTTCACTAATGAATGTAATTTAAGTGTTATAGAGGATGCGGTTTCATATTGGTGATGGATGGTGGTGTGTGGGGGCCTATTTTGTGTTGTAGTGGAGGTGTATTAATCATTATTAAAGACGACTTAAATGCTTTCCCTATGCACCAAGGTGATTAGGACTCCTGGGTGGACAGTGTGTGTAGCACTGAGGGGACTGCTGCTGGTAGTTTCCATAATGAAGTACTTACTCAACCTGCTGCCAAGGGACTGCAGGGTCATGATAAGCTGTTGTAGTCAAGGTGAAGCAGTTTATGGGCATGCTCAAGGGCAAACACAAATATACACATGGCTACATGCGCATGCCAAGACATACGGCAATGCACTGTATGCATACTGTGGAATTAAGTGACACAATCACCAGACAAGAACAACAAAACTAAAGCAAAAATAATTAAGTTTGATATGGCTCCAGCCAGGGAAAATAAATGCAATTTATTTATTAAGTCTGTTTTGAAAACCAAAGTGTAAAAGTGACTATCTGCAGTTTGACAGTGGGTTATGAAGATGGCTACAGAGCGCCAGCAGAGACTTGGGGACGTTACTGGAAAACACAGTAATTAGTGAGCTTCAGAGATACTGGTAGGTGAATTCTATTAGCATCAGACAAAGCCTGCCTAACTGTTTTCTTCTTTTTGACAGTCTTCATGCCAAACTAATTTCATGTATTTGTTTTTAAGTTTAGCAAAAGAGCATTTTTTTTCTACAAGTTATTAGCATATGGTTGGAATAAAGCAACAGAAACACATTCAGTGCTCACCAATCACTGAGCCTGTGGTGATGGCTTTGGCATGTAGTGCCAAACCTAGCAATATTGAAATCATTCTGTTTAGCATTCATGGATAAACTAGTTTACAGAAAATAATGACCCAAACACAGTGAAGCAAAAAGATTAAAAAAGATACAAAGGCCAAAGAGGATACCCTGGACAGAGAAAGCTTGGCATCAATGTGTATATACACTAAAAAGCTACTTTCGACTGCTCCCTTATTTACTAAGGTTCGCCACAGTGGGTAGTTCCATGAGTTTCATTCAGCAGATTTTTAACAAGCGAATATGTATATGAACTAAGAGAAGTAATAAGCTCATTGGGATCGGTTGGTGCAGAAAATTAGCAGGAAAAGCACAACGGGCTGAAACAAAATGAACAAGAATACATGAAATCAAAGGATTACAAAATAGCACGGGAATCAGCTCGGCAGGAATAGTAGCCATAAGCACCCTTACTTTAATTTAGGAATATAACTAAATACATGTGCTTATTTGCAGTGTTGGGACTAACTACGTTATTATTGTGGTAACGAGCACGGTAACTAGTTATTATGCCAAAACCAGGAACGCGTTACTCGTTACTGGGATTTAGATAGGCTCGTTACTCGTTACTTCGTGTGGTGGATATCGCGGAGCTTCCACAGATTCAATAACATTAGCAAGTGGTGGAGGCCAGCAGGTGGATGAGGGAAAGGGGAGGCAAGAGGAGAGACCCGAAGCGGCCGCCGGTCCGCGTGTCAGGTGAACTGAACTTCAGGTAAGAAGTTATGACCTGCAGTCTATCGGAGTCAGATATAAACCAAGTTTAGGTGGAGTTTATTTTCGGTATGCTGACATTTTCGTACTGCGTGCTAGCTAGCATGACGGAGTTTCTATACAGCTGGGTGGGTGCTATGTTACTGATGTTTAACTTTATTTTGTTCATACGGTTAATTATTAGAGTTGCCAACCGTCCCGTAAAAAACAGAATCGTCTCGTATTCAGAGAAAATATTACGCGTTTCGTACTGAGGTGAAAAGGAACACAGTTTGTCCCGGACTTCAGCTACAATGAAAAAGACACAAAGCTGAAGCTGCACAGCTGCCTCTTCTTCTCTCATTCTCTCCTCTCCTGTTTCTACTTCAATCACGAAACTGATCAATGATCAGCTGATCGGCTTTTCTCTCTTGTTTATTTATCGCCCACTTTGCGCCAGAAAGAGGAAACCAGCGGATGTCGCGTTAAACAACAGCAGCACGTTTAAGCTTGATCAGCTGTTGTTAGAATTTATTTAATATTAATTTCTAGTATCAGCTGATGTTTGTTGGAGCCACAGCTGTAAAGCTGCTGGTCATGATATCGGTTTGGTTATCTGGTGAGAGGGAAACATGCAGATGAAACCAGGAGATGTCCTTACTGAATCATCAGAGCTGAACAGGTGATGGAGAAACAGGTTTACCTTTTAGGTGACATGAATGAGTTGAAGGGAAGTTATGAGCTGTTTCTGAGAGACAAATAACACCAGCATCCTTTTCTAAGTAGCTGACAGCTGGTAACTGTGCAGGGGCGGGTCTAGCAAAGTGTTGCCAGGGGGCAGGTAGGGCATTAACAGGGAAAGGGGGGACAAGGAAATAGTTTTCTTTATTATTCTCATTTAAAATGTCTCGCTTTTAAAAAAATAATTATCTGAGTCTTGCAACAAACAATTGATAGATTGATACATATATACCATCAGAACAGTGTACATCACTGTCACAACAGTGTTTATTTTCATTCAAAGGCTTTATGATTTTTCCTATAATGGCGGGCCGGTCTCTAGTCAAAATGCCTGGGACGATTTTTTTGTCCCAGTCCAGCCCTGTATGCAGCTCATCTGCAGTCTGGTGTTACCTACATCTTCCTATTCAGAAGGCAGAATTTCCAAGTTCTGAGTACAATCAAAAGCACCACGACGGCAGTTTTTGTGTTGGATGTAAAAAGCAGGCTAGAATCATGGCGGCGGTCAACGACGGTCCAGGCGTGGGATTTCTCTCGTGGAAATGTGCACATTATTTTTTCCTTTCTGTTGGTAGGTGGCACAGTGCACTTGTGGCAAGTAAGCAAGCTAGAAGACTGGCAATCTGGCTGGGTATCCAGTTACAGAAGCAACACATTAACAAGAGAATTCTGAGTAAAACCAAAGTTACTTTCCCTAGTAACTGAGTTACTTTTTTAGAGAAGTAACTAGTAATGTAACTAAGTTACTAATTTAAAGTAACTTACCCAACACTGCTTATTTGCAAACCTTCACCAATCTGTCTGAGAGTGAATGCAGTCAGTCCAAGTCGCATCACAAGTGTTGACGACAACTTGCTTCCCACCAGGAGACCTGTGCAATCAAAAGATGATTAAGGCAACCACCAATTTTTCCAAGTCATAAGGATGCAAGCCTTAGTGTAAATGAGTCATAAGGTGCTAGCTGCAAAAAATTACAACATGAATGTGATGTAAAAATGTCTGTGGCTGAGGAGACGCAGTTTCTCGGTGTTGCACTGTTTACCTTTGGCATAAAGATCACAGATAAGCATGCACAAAGTCTCCACATTTCTAACATCCTGCAGAGGACATATGCTCTATAGTCAGAATCTTCACATACACAGGCATACCATGATATATATAGAGAGAAGAACAAGTCTCTATAAAAAGATGTAAGCATTCATACAGAATACCACTTTATAAGCTTCACTCAAGTCAATGAGGTACACAATGTTATGCAGAGACACAGCAAACTCAAACACAGCTAGAAGCATCATGAAAGACTGTCTGATTCAAACCCAATCAACAGACACATCAGTGACTTCCTCCATTGCTTATGCTTACAGAGAGGATGGTGTGTTTGTGGAAAAATGTAATTACCTCGACTTGAAAGCCACCATCAATCTGTCCTCTTTACAAGGATCCGTGTGTGTTTGGATGGAAATGCCTAAATCACTGCGGCGGCTCTCCAAGATAACTTTAATTTTTTATTTCACACAAACTGAGCCGAAATAGAAGGGGAAAAAAGGAAAGGCATTTGAAGGTTAGCATTTAAGTTTTAGTCAATGAAAACAACTTTCACTTTAATAATCAGATTGTGATCAGGTTGATTTGTTAGGATTAAGCAACCAGAAAAAGAAGCTGGACTTTTTGTTTTGGCTTAAATGCTCTTTAGAGGAAGGATGAAATGCAGAAATGTCATATCCTATCATAAGCAACCAAATCTGCTCTGTTTGCTGTTGCCAAACAAGAGTTTGCGGATTGGCTCGCACCAATTCCACCATTACTTTTATTTTTATGCATGCCAGCAAGAGCATGACAACCGCTGTGCATAACTATTTTGTATGCAAGCTCTTTTTATACATGCAGACCAAGATAAGTGACAAATGTCAGATAATTATTCACTGCTCCTGCTTGAGAGACCTTCGAGCTCAATCAGAAGGTCCACTGGTCTCAAAAAGAAGTGGAGTATACTTCTTTAATGTGGCTTCTTCTATTTAGGAGGAAGACAATTTATAAGTAAAGTTGATTTTTGACTAATTAGCATCATTGCCACAAACATCCAAGGTGTCCAAATTAATGGACAGCAATTGCTGATGTATAAATGTACATAGAACATTAGTTTGCCTAATGAGAAGTGAAATGCATTCACTTTGTTCATGCATTTGTTATTAATCAAAGGTTATGAGTGACACTGGAAAAATCCCGAGCTACTACAAAAGCAAATGGCTTAGCATGAGGTAATTCACCGGCCAAAATACAGCTAATCAAAAAATCCGGTCCTTCCTTTTATGTGTTGTTCAAATCAAAATCTTCGTGTCGGTGCCCTGCTACACCTACAAGCTCTGCACTGAGCATTTTTACTGCATACAGTGTGTGAAAATTACAGTGTGCGACCCTGATCGCATGATCACACTAGTGACTGACTCTCCTTTGAGTCACTGTGGATTGCAATCTATGCTCAGCTTCAACAATAATAAATCCATTTTCTCTCCTCTCCTTGTTTTTTATTAAAACATCAGTGTGTCAAACATTCAGTCTGCAGCTTCTCATTTTTAGCCGCTTTTCCTTTAATTTAAAGAAAGCAAATAAGAGGGAAAAAGTTATTTTCTGTTTGTTTCACGGCACTTACCTTCAAAACCACAAGTAAATACACCCACACCTCCACACAGTCCCACTGAAAGGTGCTGGTTTGAGTGCATGTAAAAGCAACCAGGGTGCAAGCTTCTTGCTGACTGCTTTGGCCCTTTCTGCTCTTTGCCTGAGTCTGTAAGCACAGCAATGTCCTCGACTACACAGAGACTCAGATCTGCACCTCTTTATACATCAATGAATAACAGAGAGCTAAGAAAAGAGATGGATATGACGATGTTTGAAGGTTTTTTTTTTTTAAAGACTCTAACCTTCACTCTATGCTTGCTGTTATAGTTTACAAGGCTACACACGAACTGCCCAAAGGATGCAGCCCAGAAATGTCCAGCAAAACAAGAAGATATGAGAAAATACATGGTCAAAGCCCCTATGCTCACACTGACTTCTACTGGGTCATAAGTAACATAAGTTACATAAGCCTGAAATTGTCTATGTGTCTATATATTCTATACATTAATCTTCAAGTGACTTTGAAAGCCAGAACTTGGCTATCTTGCCAGTATTTAAGCTGTACAACCATAAGAAGATGTTTCTGGCATCCCAACAGTGTCCACATATTTATATGAATTTTCTGTAGCTTATTGTATCAGGTAACTTTAATCAATACTTTCTGCCTCGGAAATTGAAGGTTGCAGATAATAAAAACCTTTGGAAACGTTTGGATTTTTAATGTATTTTATCTGAAAGCTAAATGTAATAATGTAACTATATTTATACTATTTATATAGACAGAAATACTTACAAAGCAATACTATTTTATGTACTAAGTGACCAATTTTTACATATCATAGAAAGTCATGGTTAATTTTGCAGAAAAGCAAACAATATATTCCATGTTACATCAGAAATGTGGCCATTATATTGAGTACATTAATCTTGCGTTTTTACATCTTTTTTACATCTTTATTTAATATTCATTATCTTGATGTGCATCGTGGATGTTATGTTTTTCAGTAACTGTGTTAAGAACTATTCTGCCTGACCAACTGAGAAGAAAAAAAATAACTCACTCCATCAAAATGTGTATGTTTATGTGGTTTAAACTTATGATTGAGAAATTACACAGTAATTAAAAAATAGTTGTGCAGTACTTAAAATACTGCACAACAGTATAATTTGTTTGTTGTTTGTAAAATACCTGTGATATGCAATAGTTAAAATTATCATGCACTACCAAAACTGTTTACACTTTACTTAAATTACTTACAGACTGCTAAACATAATTACATTTTAATTTCTGATCAAATACATTGAAGCTACATTTAATTAAAGGGGAATTGCACTCTTATTCACAGGTGGTGTTAGAGTAGGCAAAACCAGTGTTACCAAATTAAAGACTGTATCAGATTTGGTAGCAGTTGATAGCAATATTGGCCGTGCACGCTATTTTTCAAAGTCCACCTTAATCACCTCTGCAGTTATACTTTATTTATTCAGCATTTATAACTAGCAAAATAACTAGAGTCTCCCAACGTGAAGCAGCAGCATGGGAGTGAATACACAAACGTGATGTGATGTTTCAAGTAAACTAGCAAAGGCCTTGAGAATCATTATGACTCCTGTCTACTGGGAGCAGAGGGTGTAGCGAGGTGTGATTACAGGGGCCACAAGGTGAACAGACCGAGGGAAGGTAGGTGATCGGGTGGTTAACAAAATGTCGTGCTTCTCACCTCCTTTCCTATAATGACAGTGGTAAGAAATAAGGAGTATTGTACATAACCTTTAAATGTTATTGCCGTTTACCCCCACTTTTAACCGGATTATTCATCCAGAATTGCTGTGCGTTGCTGACCTACAGCAGACAAGAGATTCTGGACATCTGGACTCATAACTCCAACAGTTTTATCGCCGATCTCCGACTCATCCCAGAGATCTCCAGAACACCGGAGGCTGCCCACTCTCCCCGGCCGGGCGGAAGTGCACGCAGACGGCGCCGAGAACGTAAACAAAGGCGAGGTAGGCGCGGAGGGCTACGGGCTAAGCTAAAGCTAACACCACATCGGCTGCCTTTACCCAGTATTTTCCTCGCCAATGTCCGTTCTCTGGCAAACAAAATGGATGAGATACGGTTCTCCATCACTAACAACAGACGGATTATGGACTCAAATGTCTTGTTTTTCACCGAAACATGGTTGAACAACAGCTGCCCGGACAATGCTATCGAGTTAGCAGGACGCCACACACACCGAGCCGACAGGCTAGCAGATGACTCCGGCAAGACCAGAGGTGGAGGTTTGTGCATTTATATTAACAATGCTTGGTGCATGAACTCCACTACTACTGAGAGTCACTGCTCACCTAATGCGGAGTTTTTAATGGTCAAATGCAGACCTTATTATCTCCCCAGAGAACTCACTTCGATCATACTCACTGCAGTATATATCCCCCCCGACGCTAATGCTAGGTTGGCCATGAAAGAACTTTCTGCAGCCATTAACAAACACCAGAATAAACACCCCGAGGCTGCTTTTATTGTTGCTGGTGACTTCAACCACACCAACTTAAAGACAGTCCTCCCCAGATTCCACCAACATGTCTCCTGCCACACCAGAGGAGACAAGACTTTAGACCATGTTTATTCCAACTTGGCTGGAGCCTACAAAGCAACACCCCTCCCCCACATTGGACAATCGGACCATCTCTCCCTGTTCCTCACACCTAGGTATTCACCACTCATCCAACGTGTGAAGCCTGCTGTGAGGACAATTAAAGTGTGGCCAGAGGGGACAGACGCAGTGCTCCAGGACAGATTTAAAAACACAGACTGGAATATGTTCACCCACACAGACCTGGACCAGTACGCCTCATCTGTACTGGATTACATCTCCGAAACCACAGACAGTGTCACCACCCAGAAACGGATCACCATGTACCCCAACCAGAAGCCTTGGATGAACCGGGATGTTCGTCTCCTCCTGAAGGCCCGCAACACCGCCTTTAGGTCAGGAGATGCACACGCCTACAGTACAGCCAGGGCTAATCTAAAGAAGGGCATCAAAAAAGCCAAACACCATTACAAAAAGAAGGTAGAAGAACACTTCTCCAACTCCAACCCCCGACGCATGTGGCAAGGACTCCAGACCATTACAGACTACAGGACCACCAAACCCTCCCCCGCATCCTCTGATGCCTCCTTCCTCAACGAGCTCAACAACTTTTATGCTCGTTTTGAGCGAGGGAACCCCACAACCACAACCATAACAGACATGACGCCAGACCACCAACCTCTGACTCTCTCCCCCACCGATGTAGGAGCGGTGCTGAGCAGGATCAATGTCCACAAGGCTGCAGGTCCTGATGGTATCCCCGGGCGTGTTCTCAGAGCGTGTTCTGGGGAGCTTGCAGGAGTGCTCACAGACATTCAACCTGTCCTTGGCCCACGCTGTGGTACCGGCCTGCTTCAAATCCACCTCCATCGTCCCGATACCCAAAAACTCCAACCCATCTAGCCTCAATGACTACCGCCCAGTAGCCCTCACCCCCATCATCACTAAGTGCTTAGAGCAGCTGGTCTTAGCACACTTCAAATCCTGTCTCCCCCCCCCACCCTGGACCCCCACCAATTTGCATACCGCCAGAACAGGAGCACAGAGGATGCAGTCTCCATTGCACTGCACTCTGTCCTCTCACACCTGGACAACAACAACACCTACGCCAGAATGCTGTTTATAGACTTCAGTTCAGCATTCAACACAATCCACCCCTCACAACTCATCAGGAAACTGACAGACCTGGGCATCAGTTCCCTCATCTGCAAATGGTTACTGGACTTCCTGACCAACCGCCCCCAACATGTCCGACTGGATAACCGCTGCTCATCAACAATCACAATGAACACCGGTGTACCACAGGGCTGTGTGATGAGCCCTTTCCTCTACTCCCTCTTCACCCACGACTGCAGACCTGCTGATGGTTCCAACACCATCATTAAGTTTGCAGATGACACCACGGTGATTGGCCTCATCAGTGACAACGACGAGGCCGCCTACAGGGAGGAGGTGGATCGTCTGGCTGAGTGGTGCGACACAAACAACCTGCTGCTTAACACCGAGAAGACTAAGGAGCTCATCGTGGACTACAGGAGGAATGCTGACCCACATCCACCCATCCACATTAAGGGGATGGCTGTGGAGCGTGTGAGCAGCTTCAAGTTCCTGGGAGTCCACATCTCCGAGGATCTCATCTGGACGACCAACTGCTCCAAGCTGGTCAAGAAGGCTCACCAGCGCCTCTTCTTCTTGAGGACTCTGAGGAAGAACCACCTGTCCTCAGACATCCTGGTGAACTTCTATCGCTGCACCATCGAGAGCATCCTGACCAACTGTATAACAGTCTGGTACGGGAACTGCTCTGCCTCGGACCGGAAGGCGTTGCAGAGGGTCGTGAAAACTGCCCAGCGCATCGCCGGCGCACCACTTCCTGCCATAAAGGACATCTACAGGAAGCGGTGTCTGAAAAGGGCTGGGAAAATCATCAGAGACCTCAGTCACCCATCACATAGACTCTTCACCCTCCTGCCCTCTGGGAGGCGCTACAGGAGCCTCCGGACTAAGACCACCAGGTACCGGAACAGCTTCTTCCCCACAGCTGTCAGACTCCTGAACTCTGCCTCCTGACATCTGACCCACGTTAAACTCATGGACTGAACATACACACACCCACAACCACTAGCACTTTACCACTACTGTATAGTTCTGTGTAGATAATCATTCTGTACATACGATCATTTTTAATCCCACAACTGTTTATAACTTACATAGTTCACATTTCTGTATAACTGTATATCTCAGATTTCTGTATAGTTTTTATTTCATATTTATATCCTGTTCATAGCCTGTACATAGCTTGTACTCACTACAGCCTGTACATACTTATAGTTATAGAATATTCATAACATACTTCACACTGTGTACATTATGGGGCGATCGTGGCTCAAGAGTTGGGAGTTCGCCTTGTAATCGGAAGGTTGCCGGTTCGAGCCCCGGCTTGGACAGTCTCTGTCGTTGTGTCCGTGCGCAAGACACCTCACCCGTTGCCTACTGGTGGTGGTCAGAGGGCCCGGTGGCGCCAGTGTTCGGCAGCCTCGCCTCTGTCAGTGCGCCCCAGGGTGGCTGTGGCTACTATGTAGCCAGTGTGTGAATGTGTGTGTGAATGGGTGGATGTCTGGATATGTAAAGCGCTTTGGGGTCCTTAGGGACTAGAAAGCGCTATATAAATACAGGCCATTTACCATTTACCATTATAACATACCATAATAGACCCATTTCTGTAATATACTTACACATCTCTATTATTGCTAAATTATATTGTAATATATCTATATCACGACTAAAGCACTTTCTGGATGGATGCAAACTGCATTTCGTTGCCCTGTACCTGTGACATGTGCAATGACAATAAAGTTGAATTCTATTCTATTCTATTCAAAGCATATTATTTTTTCATTCTTCATTTCATTTTGCAATTAGGTGCAGTCACGCTGAAACAGAATAGGACCTGCCCCAAACTTTTGTATTGTTTTGTGGCAAATGTCTTGGTAAGCTGAAGCATTAAGATTTTTCTTCAATAAAACAAACAGATCCAGAACAACCCTGTGAAATTCAATTTAATGTGGTATACTTGCAAAATTACATGGAGACAGAATAAAACATTATGGAGCTTTCTATTCATTAAGGCCCCATTACATTGGTAACTTCCCGCACTCGTGATAAAGTCATCACTCAGCTACATCCATTTATACGTGCCATTACAATACAGGTAGCCACTGCAGTATTCTCCTGAACAACAGGTGTTGCCACTCAAACAACACATCCAGATACAGGAGAAGAAGTATCAAAATACTATTAAAAGATCAAAATTTATGTCCTCCTTTAAATTCTCCAAAGTCTCTGTTGGGTTGATCCTGTCCCTTGGACCTTATGTTTGACACCTTCCGTGTAATCAGTGACTCTCTGAGCTTCCATCATAGAGTCAGAGGTGTGGTCCAGTACTTTTGTCTCTGTGTCCCTTTAGGCTTGCGTATCTCTGATTTGGAAAGGTTTCTCCACGGCATTTGTTTATTTAGCTTACCTGTAAAACAAACTAGGTGATCAGGCCTGCACTTCTGTCTGAACTAACCTGGAAAACCACAGAAACAGAAATAAAGTGAAATGAAATAAAAAATCACGGCTCAGCTTGAAAGTCTTTCAGATTCTCTTTCACTCCTCTCTGGACACCACTGACAATCCAGTACCGTCCTCTCTGCAGTCACAGCCAGTTCAGCCTCTGACCCTGGATCTCAGTGTCCCTGACACAGAAAGCAGTGGCCACTGATGTGAAAAATACTGTCACTCATCCATAATTTTTTTCTTTCTGCAATTTCTGAGAGGTAAGTGTGAAATAACCTCAGAGAATGATTCATTTACTGATGCAGCTTTTGATTACTGGCAGACTTGAGTGAGTCAGCCCTGTGAGAGCTGACAGATCTGGTGACATCATGAGCTGACCACTCATTTCTAACCCTACTGTATTTTGCTCTGCCCTCTTGTTTAAGTGCGGAAGCCTCACTGGGGATGGATGACAGTTTGCTGTTAATAATTCAGCAGCAAATAAAAGCCATATTGCAGCAAATTACCTCACTGCCGGCCTTGTTGCTGGGATTGTGATAATGAAGTCATGGGTTAGATCAGCTGGAGAGACTGTAAAGAGAAAAAAAACATTACATCATCAATTAGAAGGCTCGCGGTTCATAGTTTACACATTTTCCATATAGATTTATTGGACTAGCTTCTAGCTCCTTGCATCTGACTTGTTTTACATTATTTGGAAATTACATTTTGAACTCAAACTGTGAAAACTGGATTTACTGAAAGAAAGAAATGCTGCAGAGGAGAGAACATTTATATGTTTTGTTTTGCTTTTTTCAAGTAGAGCCTAATTTAAACACTTTCATAGCCCTCGTTCTGAGTCCATTCGCTGTGTGAACTACACACAGGCTGTTTTATTGCTGAGCCACAGTGGCAACCATGACAAATAAAAGAAACCACTGTAGTCAATTGCCTGTGGAGCAACCATGAGAAGAGAATGAAGGGATCATTTCTTGTGCTGCCTGAGACCTCTGGTCAGATGGCAGAATAGAGTTGTCAGGAGCTAATACAGAAGCTAAATTAAATAGATAAATCTCTCATCTCTGCCCTCACTGATTGTCTGAGATGCTTCGAGCTGTGCCGGGAGGTCAATGATGGCTCAAACTTCTGCCACGAGACCTCGAATCCATGACTCTGTTGTCACTAAGAAACTGTAGCCATGCTTGTGAATGCATCGTGTTGTCTAGCTAACCTCTCTCCAGTCAGCCAAACTCCCTGTACTGTATGTAGCATAGCCTTCTCTTTAAGAAGCAGTTAAATAACAAGATGATCAAATACCTAAAAGTAACAACATGCGCTACTCTCTCTCCTGCTTCTCTGTCCCCTGTAGCTGCCGTGCAGACACGAGTGGGTGGTTATTTCTATTTGACGGAGCCAATTTGAATGAGCGGCTACTGTTTGTGCCTTTGAATTTATGCGGTTTCTGCAAACAATATTGGTTCTGAGCCAGAAGGACTTTGAGCAATTTATACTGACAGCCAAGAGTTTCTTTTAAATGTATTTTACTGCAGATAATGAACAGGGAGGCTCTGACAGGAACATTACGTGTTTCTGCTGAATGTTTACTGATTATCCACTGTTTTTGTGTGCCATTCGAGCAGGTGGAACACACCTGCAGTCACTTTACAGGTGTGGAGAACAGCTTCACTGCTTGTTTTAATACACACTGCACATACACGCAACCACATAAATGACCACACATGCTGCTTTATCTTATACATCATGCTCTGTTCACCTGTTCATCAACGCTGGCAAATTGCTCTGCAGTCCCCTGTGATGTTTTATAAAGGGAGTGCAAACTGTTGCCACATTATGTGGTACCTAACTGAAATCCCTGGCTTTAAATATATTGTTTAATCACCTGATCCTTAGTTATTTTGGATTTTATTCATGTTAAGATAAGTACATGTTGAACTCGCTGGTTGGTTTTGTTTGTGTGTAGTTGTTTTATTTGGATTTGTTTACCATGTGTGTAGGCTGATCTGATGAGACGGTATTTAATTTCCTCTCTGGGGTTTGTTTGTTAGGCAAAGACACTATAAAACCTGGGTGTAGCTACTGGACTGGAAAAATGAAGCCTACAAAGAACTGCCTTAAAGCTGTATTCTCTATCTGAAGGCCACCAGATGGCTACGGCTTTGGGTGCAAAAAGACTCCTAGTTCTATTGAAGTGTATGCGAAAAGTGCCTTTCTGTCTCGATCTCTGTAAACACTTTCATGCTGAGTCACTCATTTCAGGTTATGTTAATAATAAATTACGTTTATTTTGTAAATCTTGGTCACGCTATGATTCAAAATGGAGGCAATGAGCAAGCAGTTTCACACTTCACACAATTTCACACCATCATGGACTGACACTTTATTCACCAATCAGGCATAACATTATGACCACTGACAGGTGAAGTGAATAACACTGACTGTCTCTTCATCATGGCACCTGTCCACTGTCGAAGCAGCAACAGTGCACACATGACCATCATAACGGGACGACGGAGCAACGGAAGAAGGTGGCCAGGTCTGGTGAATCACATTTTCTTTTACAACACGTGATTGGCCGGGTTTGTGTGCGTCATTTACCTGCTTTAGGCAATGTTCTGCTGAGAAACCTTGGGTGCACCACCTACGTAAGCAATGCTGAAGGACATGTACACAAAGCAAAAATGTTTCAGGGATGGTTTAAGGAGAACAACAATGAGTTTGAAGTGTTGACTTGTGTTCCAAATTCCCCAGATGTCAGTCTATTGAAGCATCGGTGGGATGTGCTGGACAAAAAGTCCGATCCATAGAGGCCCCACCTCCCGATTTACAGGATTAAAAAAATCTGTTGCTAACATCTTTCACCCAGATACCACAGCACAGGTTCAGGGGTCTAGTGGAGTCCATGCCTCGATGGGTAAGGGCTTTTTGTTGCAGCAAAAGGAGGACCAACACAATATTGGGCCTGTGGCCATATTGCTATGCCTGTGTATATACTGCATATAGTGCATTTATACTTAATTTTGAGCAGTCAAAGTACTTTTTAGTACAGGTCTTGTTCATTCACTCACACACATGTATACCTAACCATT
Source organism: Oreochromis niloticus (assembly GCF_001858045.2). Taxonomy (NCBI): domain Eukaryota; kingdom Metazoa; phylum Chordata; class Actinopteri; order Cichliformes; family Cichlidae; genus Oreochromis; species Oreochromis niloticus. Next base: position 14,266,660 of record NC_031972.2, on the reverse strand, counting down.
TCATCAAATATACAAACATGGACAAGAAAGAGCCAAGGATTGATCCACTGACTTTCCAATTGATTGACGATCCCATTCTACCACCTGAGCCACAGCCGGCTCTAACATCGTAAAAGCGCTCACTGTCACATCTCCAAATTACCATAAAACCATACATCTTAGGGCTTCAATACAGGACTTAAGAAACTGTTGGACAATGTCATGGTATCCACATCCATCTTCCTTACCATGATTTTGTATATTTTCAATGTGTTAAAAGAAAAGAAAAAAAGTGTTTCAAAACTTACCTATTTGTATTGTGATGCAGAAATTGTATCTTCTAAACATCCTGCATTGCTGAATAAAACTATGAATCATCTGAACCAAAAGGACCTCAGAAGTAAAACTGCTTATCTGAATGTATCATTCAAACTTTATTTGAGCTGCACTTTCATTCTCGGAGGCAACACTTTTTTGTATTGTATACAGACACATAATTTGGTTTGCGTGTGAAGTGAGATGAAAATTTGTACTAAAAATTTGCAACTTGTATGTTCAAGCAGGATTGGGAAGTTACGCTTGTTTGACTCAGAGAAACCTGGCTGCGGTGCTTAGTGAGAATTTTAATTCAAAAATGATTCCTTTGAACAATTGTTGGATGAGCCTGAGGAAAAATATGTTCAATATTTACATTTGGAGTACATTTTTCTGACACTTGAGAACAGGCAGGGGTTTGTGAATTAAAAATAATGATATTTATAGATCTAACTCGCAAGTGTTTCTCATTACAGAGCATTACGGAGCCTCTTTAAACTTCCTTCAAGCGAACATAAATACAGAAGGATAAAAAGTGTTCTCTAATTTGACCAAAGACTTCTACTTTCACATCTGTTGGATATAGATGGATATCAGCAGTAGGCCATTATATTGCAGCTATTCAGTAGCAGTTCAGGTGAATTCCAGCTTGAGGCAGATAGACATGAGCTCCAGTCGCCATCTGTGTGCCAGCCCAAAAGGCATGGTTTTCCTTTCGCTCTTTCCAAACATGAGAAAGAGTGCAGGGGGTTGCAGAGAAACCGATCAGACGCAAAGTCCAGTTTCAAATGCAGCTTCTTCTTAGAGCCACCTGCCAGGAAGCTTAATAAGAAAGACCTTTATATTTTATTCAATAGTCAAGTGTATTGTTACGATCTTTATAAAGGAAAAAAAAGAGCCACTGAGAAGAGTTGTGCTATTTGATACAGAGTAAAGCCAGTGTTACACAGACGAAATCTGGCCTCCAGTGTAGTGACTCCTGACCTCAGACGTGTACCGGCACGGATTACAACACGCCCTTGGAGTATTGTGTTTGTAAAGATCATAGATGGTGATGGTGCTGCGGCTGCTGCTCACACGGCACATGACCGAGTGTTTCACTTCAAATTTAAAACGAAACTACCATAAAAATTACAGCCTGTTAATTTCTTTGTAAGTGAGCAAACTTCAGTTTTCAGCAGGGGATCTGTACTAGCATCTTCGTCTATGTTTTAATTGTTAGCATTGTGTGGTGATGTGTGCAGCTGAACACATGTGCTGGCTCAGAAAAGACCGAGTGCTGCCGCTGAGGATGAGGCAGCGAGCAGTTTTCATTGACCTTTGCGGTGTAGCAATGATAGCTTGTGCTACTTTTAATTAACTTATTATACAGGTACACCACACACCTGGTACGAAGGCTGTGACGATGTGGGGCTATAATGAGCATGACAGTGAAATTCCTTGAAAACAACAGAGCCTTATAATAACCGCCCTCTGTGTACACTGATGTATACGCGCAGAAGATAAAGATCCGCTCTGTCTATCAAACACACCCAGAAGGAAGGTTAGCCAAGGACTGCAAGCCATCTGATGCTGTGATGTGTTTTTTTTTTCTAGTCTCCAGCTGAAGCAAAGCATCTCGCTTTCATCCTTAATATATTTACACTTACTCGCCAGAAGGGCAGAGGCTGTATGGCTGTATGAACAAAGACTGTGATTAGAAGAATAAATCTACTGTTGTCTACTATATTAAGCAGGAAATGAGGATAATATTTACAGAAGATCCTCGCTTGCTGCTGCACGTGTTCCTGCTGTCCAACTTCATATTCTGGATCGGATTCAGGTTTGAACATGCACAGGAGGATTTAAGGAATTGCTATTTCCAATTAGGAACATTTTTTAAGTGACTTAACAGATTGTTTTCAAAACTTTTTTTTCAAAATCAGAGTCCCAGAATGCAAATATGGATGTGAGCTGGAAAAGAGCACATGTCCGCGTAATAAAAGCAATAAAATTCCACAATTCAGTTACCAAAACATGAAACCAGTCTTTTTTAATCTTCATATAGTAATAAAATTTCAAACATAATACAAAATTGGTGCTGTTCTGATGCAGCTTTAGTCAAGGCAGATGAGAACAAATGCATAGGTGCATTCAGCGGGTTTCTTGTGAGGAATTCAATTTGCTTCTAATCAAGCTAGGTGCATAGCAGATGGAAAAGAACGGGTGTCAGGGTTTCAAAAATGAAAAAAGAAGAAGAAGAAAGGGGTCTTGTGTATGTGAATGTGTGTATGACAGTTCTAGCCCCCAGCCTGGAGGGACAGGTCTGTTTCTGCAGGCCTAAATTGGCTGTCAAACCTGCCACAGACGACCCTTCTCACAAGCCTCAGTCTCATATTTCTCCTGTAATATGAACTGGAGGCGAGAATGGGGGAGGGAAAAAATGCAATTACTGTTCTTTTTTTTGTGTGTGTCTGTGTGTGTCATCTCGGTCATGTATGAAGGCAAAAACAGAGCAGCTCTTGTTATAATGAATCCCCCAAAACTCATTTCCACTCCCACAACAAGCAACGGGTGTGCGGGATCCCATAACATGAACCCGCAAAAGATTGTCAGAAACACTCCACATTACATGCCATTACTCCGTATTCTTCCTCTGTTTTAATAAAGGCTTCTCGGTACATTGAGTTTCCTGAGAGCTTGAATTACATTACATCCTCTTGTCCATGGGTATGAAGGCTTTGTTTTTTTCTCTGAGAAGTTACGGTATTAGTCTTTGGTTCATCTTAAAAAAGAAGACTAACAAAGCCAAATGATATTCACCACCTGACATCCTCATTAAAATGATTTATGGTAATTGGGAGGAGTGACAGCAACCTATCTTGCTTTATGTGTGTATTAGCGCACTATGAGCTAATACAGAATATTTGTCCTCATTACATCACTAACATTAATATAGAATACGTCCATGGTATTGCACCAGATTGCCACTGGACTGGATGACATGTCCCTTTATTATGGGTACCGTGGGCATTGTAGCTCATTTTAAGCTGACTAACAACCTGCTGCTGTAAGTACGAAAGCTAATATAGTCCCCAGCAAATGTACTGTTTCCACTAGGCTGAGTACACTCTACGTACTATATCATCAACATCCATTCATCCATTCGTTTTCTTCTACTTATCCAATTCAAGGTCAGGGTCAGGGTACAGACAGTGTGGGAAGGCAGATGGCTGGAGCCTATCCCTGCAACCACAAAGCAAGAAGCAGGCACCAAGATGTCTTACAGAATTATTTCAACTCTTAACAAAATGCCATTTATGGCTCCCAATTAGTTTATAAAGACTTATGTCAGTGGGCTTGGTGCCCAAAGCCACAGAGCAGTAAGAGAAATGGATACACCAACAACTTAGTCATGACTTACTGTAATTATGACAGCCCATACCCAAGACATTATTTTAATTGGTAATTAATTTGGTATTCTAAATTGACTATAGACATGTGTGTGAGTGTGATTGGTGTACTCTACCTCTTGCCCTGTGACGATAGTCTCCAGCTCCGCCACGACCTTGAATTGGATAAGTGGAAGAAAATGGATGGATGGATAAAAAAAACAATTTTGATGACAGCCAGTGCCAGCATGGTTTATTTTATTGTCCTGTTCTTTCTTTTTCCCTCTGTGCTAGGAAAACAAACAGATGATAAGCTGTTTTTATAAAGTCTTTTGGCTCTTTCTCACCCTATCTGCAGACATTCAGCCAGTGCCAAACTGATGTAATATAAAAGATACCTATCAGCCACTGACCTTGGTAAATATAATCTAATTTACAGATAAGATGATATCAGTCAGCAGGGCCCATACTGCCCCGTATCACTGTTCCTGTATCAGCCAAAACAAAACTATAGAATTTCAACCCAGCTCAATCATGAAAGGATAGGTTTGTTTTCTTATAATGTATAATGTATCTTTTGTGTGAAAAATGAAATAAAAATCCAAGAAAGCCAACAACCAAATTCTCTGGCATCCCTGCTCAGAAATCCATCAGCATAATGTTCAATATTCTCTTTAACTTTGCCACGATGCAAAGTTCGAATTCCCTCTGCTTTCTCCTTCTTGTGGTTTAGTGCTTGTTTAATGCTTTGTTTTTATAAGCAGAAGTTATTCTGCAAAACATCTTTCATGCCATGCTACAACTACACTGCAATGGACTGCATTCCAAAGGCTTGAATTTGAAATTGATTGACAGCCACCCACAGCGACATGCTACTGTCTCCATCTCTCGACCAGACAGATTTCCTCATTAAATGCAGTGTTCTGGCACTGTGGAGGTGATCGATGGCGTCGCTTTCTCATCCTTGTGTGCTCCTCACACGATTCATCATTCATTCTGCTCCTAGACCCCGCCCCCCCCCACCCACCCACCCTCCACTACCCCAAACCCCATCTCAAAACTCTGCAAGGTGAACCATTTCAATGTGGGGATAACAGACATACAGTAGGTCAGTTGTGGTAATCAGATGTGGGGGAGGAAAGCACCAAATGAGCCGTGTTTCAAAACACTATGCAGAATAGACCTCTGGAAATGCTACAACTCTGGAAATTTCCAGGCAAGGTCACTTTTCTGTCCTTCCTAAGCTTCGTCTGACATTGTGACTTCATGCTCTGGCAACCATTTCCACCAACTGATGGATCACAGGCAATGCCCTCCCTTTGCAAGTCTTTTTTGTTCTGCTGCTTTTTTCCCTCTTGTAAAATAAACGGAGGTGATTCACCAACTCCAGGGAGGCAGGGAAGGCCCCTGATGTGACTTGTATGAACAAATCACAGCCTCATTATCCGCAATCTATCATTGACATCCAGCTGACCTGTTTTCCTACAGCTGCGACATACAGCCTCAACTGACGAGTGACCACCAGATGAATCATAATTAAAAACCAGTTCCTCCCTTCCCTCAATCACCACCGTGGCAGCGATATCACTGAGAGTTATCAGCGTGAGACAAGCTGAAGTATAAATGAAATGCAGAAAGAGACAGAAGCTGTCAGTCACCCTGTTTAGAGTGAGCATATCCATCTGTGTCTCCTACAGGCACCGAGGAGGTGCAGCGGCCCATCAGCCAGTCAGGAATAGTTCCCACCTCCTCCTTTCTACTTTCTGATTATTACGTTCTTCATGAATAACTCTGGTTTTCAGTATACCACTGTGCTGCATACTCCCGTCTTGGGAAAGGGGGAGATTAAAAAAAAAAAACCTGCCATTAATAAGGGCAAAGGAATGCAGGGTACACACAGATAACATGTTTCCCTGTGCTGGATAACAGCCGTCTGCTTGCTGTTTTTCTTAACAAGCACAAAAACAGAAACATGTGATGTGTGCTAGGTGTGTTTTTGGAACCCTCAGAGGCACAGAGGCTGGATTGGATTTCCATACCTTGTTTTGGTATAATGAAATGCAGATCCTCTTTGTGCTCCAGAAAAGATAGCTTTCCTAGCATTCAGCTGCAGGATTATCACGTACAGCATAATGTTCGTGCATAACTGAGTCGTCTCAGCCGAGACAGCCGAACAACATTTGACACAAATTATAACTAGCGGGACACAAGTGACATATTTGTGGCTCTGAAGAAAGACATTTTCATGTTATTTTTTTCAGTCTGTCAGAGTGAATCAGGGGTGTGCAATTAAATTTCCCAAGGGGCAACATGAGAAACTGGGACTGTTGTGAAGCGCCAATAACACTATAAAGCATTACAGTTAATACTGAGCTGAACTGAGTTCAGCTTATTGGTGTGGCCTGCCACAACAGACCCAGATTTTCATTAGGGCCCCTTGGGAAAATTAATTGCCCACCCCTGGTCTACCTGGTCACATATGTGAAACATGAAGTACTCTGAGATCACTCTCTGGGCAGTATTTATTTCTAAGGAAATAGTATTGTATTTTATATATATTAATTTGCTCTTTTCCAACATCCCTTAAGAAGTCAGATAAGGGTGTTAACTTTGATTACACTAACATTATGTTATGATGGTAATTATAGCAGCTATAATGTGATATTTAGAATCCCCAACATACCAGCAACATTTCCTAAATGCTGACAATACCAAACAGAGGCAGCAGAATTTAAATCACAGTTTTAAAGATAAGAGACAGTTTATGAAAGTTATTTATCCATGAAGATAAGGTCAGAGGTCAAAGTTACATGATATTTTGAATCCCCATGTAACATTCCCTATATGCCTATATGTTGACAATCAAAACGATGCTTGAAGGAAACTTAGTTTAGCCCTATATACCATTATTATCACTTTGATATTCAGATCAATCAATTGACCTTGAAGGTGGGGTCAGAGACCATGTGACGTGGTATTTTAAAGCTTATAGAGTACTTTCTATATGTTGACAATACACCCCACACTTGTAATGATCATAGTTTCTAAGTTGTAACTTTTTTGTTTGTTTTTTTACAAACAAATCATTAAGCTGACCTTCAAGGCCTTGGTGGATGTAAGCCATATTTTAATGGATTGCTAACATGAGCCCACTCTACACCCTTACGAGGTTTTATCAGAATTAATTCGAAACTTTTTGAGCTATTGCGTTTGCACACAGAATGACATGCACATAAACACTACCAAAGAACATAACCTCCTTGGTTATTACATCCAGTACAATAACATACATTACATCACATACATTTTTCTACTTACTGTAACCGCTCGGGCTAAATAGCATCACTTTCTTTCTTTCCTGCTTTTATTCTTGGGTGACAAGTAGCTAAATTGCCCTTTTAAAAAGTAGTACAGCCGCTAACACCAATTCATCCATGACCAAGTGGGTGTCCACTTGTTATTTAATGAGGATTTCCTTATATTAAGGAAACTTTAACAGGCTACAACTTTGCACATCAAAGTTTCCTCTATAGCCATTTAAGAGGATTCAGTAAGTGTAAAATCCTTTTCCCTCATTAAATGTCACTAAGTTAAGAACACACAAGTCATGCTTGGAGGGTTTCCATCACGTGTGCGTCAAGTCTGTGTCAGGCCTCCTCGTGGCAAACGTGTATTTATATAAACAGACTCTTAACTCATTGCTATAAAAATTCATATTAAGTCCTGACTTCACTTTTATGAGACAAATGGAGCAGCAGAGCAAACATTTTTTTCTGTATCACATCGTTTTAAAATGTCAGATTAATTATCCAAATAGGGTCTATTGCAAGCTTTCACCTTTGTCACACGCTACTTGTTAGCAAAGAGAAAGCCTAACAGGATATTCTTCCTCCGGTCTTTCTGCTACTAATTGGGCCCCTGAAACTGCTGCTAGTATGGTAATTGTGGCATTGTATCTGAATATGCACTTCACCACTTTAAGCTTTTGGAATGAAAATTCATACAGGGTTCGGGGTTTGTGGTTGTGCCACGTGTTCATGTGAGTGTGGATAAAGATGGCCTATTAGGGAGAGGTGTGGTGAACCAAAGGAGGTGATAAGAAAACCCTCCTTTATTTTTGCTTTTAAAATGTAATTGGCAGTCATTGTTGGGGTTATAGATTAATGATTCCATGTGAAGGCTTCCTTTGGGCATTTGAAAGGAGCGATGTGTAAGGCATTTTTTTAACATTAGGAAACATTAAAAACACAAAATTTTAAGAGAGTGTGATGAGTGTTGACATTATGGCTGGCACTTTGATATATTGTGTTGCAGAGATTTGTACTGAAGTATGGGTGCTAACCAGCTTGCCCAAAGGCTCTGCCATCTCCTATTACCACTTTGTACCCCAAGAGTGAGTCACCATGGTGTCAACTTCAGTTCAACATATGAGGAAAAAGAAATGGGGCTGCCAGAGTGTATTTTTACTCCGTAAAGACTGTCTTGTCATGCAACTTGTGAGGATAGGTGGATGATAAATGAAACAATATATGCAAAGGAGAAGACAAGGGGATCTAAAAATTATTCTTGCCATAAATTAATAAAATGTATTAGACAGTAGGTGCACTATTTTCAGAATTACAGCCAGATGTGTCAACTAGCAGGCCTGGGGAATAGAACTGGGCAGGCACTGCTCCAATTTGGCTCTCAGGATGACATGAATTTTATGGCTTTTCTTCCTGATGAAGACCACTCACATTCATACTACAACAAAGTAATTAAATAATAGAAAAACAACTACATGACAGGAAAGAGGACTGCCTGGGCAATAAGCCATCAATTTTAAACATTTCTTTCTTCCAATTTAAGGCCGTAGAGTAGTGGTGACAGCATTTATTTATCCTTTAGAAAACCTGAGACATACTGTTGAGACTGCACTTCTTTTTCTTATACTAAGATGGATACTGAGCACACTAAGCAGCTGGATAGTGTAGTGGTAAGACTACACACCTTTGGAGCGTGAGTCGCAAGTTTGATTCCCACCAGTATCCAGTAAGGGTCCTGGCTAGAACCCTCATGCTAAAAACCAAGCCCTTGAATGGTGCAGCTATTTCTGCCAGCTGTCTGCAGTTTGGACACGAAACACTTCCACTGCATGTTGTACTCTGTATGACTGTGTATGTGACGAATAAAGCTTGTTTGTTTGAAGATATCTCAGGGATTAACTGTGTCGTTAAACGTCTTTACAATGACAGAAGGGAAAGTTTCACAAGTCTGGCCCATTTACGATCAAAGTGGGCTGCATGAGGCCCACGATGTAAAATGAGTTTGACATTCCCTGCTATAGGCATTTTCCCATGAAGCAACCTCTTTTGAATATGCAAACACTGGCTGTAGGCAAAGTGATATTGCTTACTTTCCGTTAACCAGGTGTCAAGGAAGAGATTGGACCAGTGAGTCTAACACAAAAGTCTCTGTAACAGTAATTTTCGATATGGTTTCGATAATGGTTTTATCTCTTTAACTTTTTGGATGCTTTGTCTCAGAAGCAGAAGGTCCAGATGAACAAAACGCCCATGAAGCCATGCAGAGGTAGCAATGATTCATTCAGCATTTGTTCTGGTATATCAGGGTGTAATTCAGCAGGCTTGTCCATAAAAGCCAAGAGAACCCCAAAATGTCCAGGGACCTAAACTTAGACTATCTTCACAAAGATCCAACCAAACATCCATGACACTGTGAAAAAGGAACTTTTTACCAACTAGTGAAATGATGAACTTATATGTGTGAACTAACTAGCAACTGGAAATTTGGTGTAGAGATGAATCTTTAAACATGTTCTTAATCTACCTTTTAAAAATTTGCCTTTGCTTTTCAAATTCCATAGTTTGGGGTGCTATAGATCTAATCTCAGTTTATGCTTTCCAACTTTCAGCTTGCTATCTCTGTACTTTTTAGCGACACTACAACAGTATCAGCCACTGAATAATTTCCCACAGCCACAGTAAACTCAAGATAAACTCTCACAGTCCTTGGGTCGTTTTAATATCACGCATATGTTTGTTCTTTGCCAATCAAGTTGTGAAGCCAAAGCTCAGGTTGGCTGTTTATCTGGCGTCCCCGCTGGGAAACAAAGCCAAGCATTGTAAAAAATTCTACTTCCTCTTTTCACCTTCTTTTCTGTTCCAAGGCAGATTTGGGAGAGTCTGATTAACAGGCCTGTAACGCAGCATTTAGGAAACATTTTGTTTTGATTAAAGACAAAGTTTTCAATTAAACTGTTGCAGGCATTTATAGCACTGGTCTTGTGCGTTCACTGGAAAATGCATTTCCATTCCTTGCAAGAGGGAAAACACTGTAATCACTTGGAAAGAAATATTGCTTTTTTCCCCTAAAACTTCTAAAGTTGATAAACCTTATTTATCTTTTTTACTTTTTAAGAAATAAACTATGTCATAATGTCTCACATAGATATTGTGTCTTTTTTTCTTAGTTATTACAACCACACACAGTATTTACTGTTATGGAAGTATTAACTTGGCATGATGTATCAGCTAAATGACTTCACACAGCAGACATCAGACATCTGTTGCAATTTTCTTGGCAAAGTTTCTACACCGGGTTACAGGACCATCTTTCACTCTCACCTAAACAACCGTCAGAATAAGATGTTCCATGTGTTTTTTGTGCAAATAAAATCCAGCTGAAAATGAACTGCAGTCTGTCTGACAGCCTTGTGACACTCCATTTTTTTCAGTGTAATTTTACCTTAAATGGGCTTGATTTGGGTTTCTCACTGCTATCCACTGATGAAGCTCTAACTGCTGCTATTCTAAGCACTAACTACAAACATTCAAAATAGTGCTAAAACTCATTTGTCCTGAATTAATAATTATTACAAGACTTGTGTCCAGTGTTTCCCGAGTTGCTGTTTGTGCCTGTTTATGAGAAATTACCTTTTTACATACCGTCTAATGCATTTAGCCCTGTGAGACCAGAGAGCACAAAATATAAACACAGAGAAATGTCAAACATGATCATCCGACAGCTTCTTCATTAATGGGGATTTGCTAGCGATTTGAATATTTCAGGGTTGTTGATATACCAAAAGCAGCACCATTTGTCTGGGTGTTCATCAGTAATTTGGTAGTCTGGGACTGGAAATACAAATATTAACCACTTAGGCAATGCAGGCAAAAGTCAAAGACAGCCTAAAATCAGACATTGTGTACCCAGAAAGGTGACCCTCACGTCTGTAGGTTCAATGCTGTACATTGGATGTGTTAGACACATGATTAAGTGAATTTATAAATATAGCACTCATCATCTGCATCAGAATGTGAGGTCATTGTTCACCCACTCTTCCAACAACCTGTGTCCCTAAAAATGCAACGAAACAATTAAATATAGCTCTTAGATTAATTTCAATCACCTAGTGCAAATAATCAAAATCATTACAATTTCAGTGTGAATCCAAACAACTGCCGCTCTCTGACAGATAAAGAAATGAAACAAAAATAGATTCAGAACTATAAAGCTTTGAAATGTGTTTTAAATTTCAGTGAAATAACATTTGATTATGGCTTCACAGTGCAACACACCAACATCAATCATAAATAGCAGTGTGAACAACAAACACGCAGAGTGCCTCAGTAATTCAGCTGAGAGCAGGGGGAAACCAAACACAGAAAGAGGCTGTGATTTTAAAGCAATTGTTCTGTGATTGAAGTACTCTGCTCCCCAGCCCCAGGCTCTCAAATAAAGCCTGATCCCTCTTCCCCCATATCCTCCAAAATGTTTTAATGAGACCAAATCCTTTTAACTCATGCCCGAACTGCCAGAGTTATGGATATAACTGGGTTTGGTTGTGTGCGTGTGCGTGTGCATGTGCGTGTGCGTGTGTGTGAGCGTGTGTGTGTGTTTGTATATGAGAGTTCTGAACAGTTTCTCCTTCTCCTGGAGTGAAAAGGGAAGAGCAGCAGTTTCCTCTGGAGGGGAAATCACATCAAAGACATCAAAAGATCCAAAAAGGTGGGGCATCAATTTCAGACCAAATGAGCATTATCTCGCACGACCAACCGTCCGTGACCACCGCCTAGCTTAACCCAAATGCACTGAAATGTGTCTGAACTCTGAATAAAATGTTACCAAAATATTACACCTGACAGACTTAAAGCTTATCCCGAGCAGCAGTCCTGATCTGAGTGCAAAACTATAACCAAACTGTGGCCGGGATAAAAAAAATCGGAATGACTCTTTCATGTCATATAGTCGGTAGGCGTTTATCATAAACGGGAAATTTAATTTCAGTGTAGCAACTAGGTATTAAAATAATAATAATGATAATTAGCCTCAGCACAAACACACCCACATGTGTGTGCTCGGCTGTATAAGGAGGAAACGTTTTCTTTTTCTACACTTTCAGAGTACTGTGGAATTTTCTGAGGAACTGTTGCTTAGCACTGATGGTTATCATTCACAACAAAGAAACAACACACTGAAAGGGGATGTTCTAGAGGCTAGAAGTGAAGTAATGTTGATAATACATAGTTCACTCAGCTATTTGCAACAAGAGCACCACAAATATATAAACCTCCATAGTTATTATTAGCCATGCCGTCTATCTGTGAGTTGGACAGTCCAGTATTTCAGTTTGTATTAAATATTTCAAATAGCATTGAACAGCCTGCCACAAAATCTTCCTCCAGCACCACTTTGAGGTTGATGTGTCGTTTAGAGTTCAAAATATTTAAAAGTTTGAAATAGTTTAAATCATGAGGTGTATTTAAAACTCTTTTTACATGACTATTTAACTAAACATCTTAACATCCTTTAGATTATCACAAATTTATGTTTCAATACTAATTTATCCAACAGTTGTGTCTTGTTTTAATGAAATATCTTGCTGAATCGTACAGGGAGTGCAGAATTATTAGGCAAATGAGTATTTTGTCCACATCATCCTCTTCATGCATGTTGTCTTACTCCAAGCTGTATAGGCTCGAAAGCCTACTACCAATTAAGCATATTAGGTGATGTGCATCTCTGTAATGAGAAGGGGTGTGGTCTAATGACATCAACACCCTATATCAGGTGTGCATAATTATTAGGCAACTTCCTTTCCTTTGGCAAAATGGGTCAAAAGAAGGACTTGACAGGCTCAGAAAAGTCAAAAATAGTGAGATATCTTGCAGAGGGATGCAGCAGTCTTAAAATTGCAAAGCTTCTGAAGCGTGATCATCGAACAATCAAGCGTTTCATTCAAAATAGTCAACAGGGTCGCAAGAAGCGTGTGGAAAAACCAAGGCGCAAAATAACTGCCCATGAACTGAGAAAAGTCAAGCGTGCAGCTGCCAAGATGCCACTTGCCACCAGTTTGGCCATATTTCAGAGCTGCAACATCACTGGAGTGCCCAAAAGCACAAGGTGTGCAATACTCAGAGACATGGCCAAGGTAAGAAAGGCTGAAAGACGACCACCACTGAACAAGACACACAAGCTGAAACGTCAAGACTGGGCCAAGAAATATCTCAAGACTGATTTTTCTAAGGTTTTATGGACTGATGACATGAGAGTGAGTCTTGATGGGCCAGATGGATGGGCCCGTGGCTGGATTGGTAAAGGGCAGAGAGCTCCAGTCCGACTCAGACGCCAGCAAGGTGGAGGTGGAGTACTGGTTTGGGCTGGTATCATCAAAGATGAGCTTGTGGGGCCTTTTCGGGTTGAGGATGGAGTCAAGCTCAACTCCCAGTCCTACTGCCAGTTTCTGGAAGACACCTTCTTCAAGCAGTGGTACAGGAAGAAGTCTGCATCCTTCAAGAAAAACATGATTTTCATGCAGGACAATGCTCCATCACACGCGTCCAAGTACTCCACAGCGTGGCTGGCAAGAAAGGGTATAAAAGAAGAAAAACTAATGACATGGCCTCCTTGTTCACCTGATCTGAACCCCATTGAGAACCTGTGGTCCATCATCAAATGTGAGATTTACAAGGAGGGAAAACAGTACACCTCTCTGAACAGTGTCTGGGAGGCTGTGGTTGCTGCTGCACGCAATGTTGATGGTGAACAGATCAAAACACTGACAGAATCCATGGATGGCAGGCTTTTGAGTGTCCTTGCAAAGAAAGGTGGCTATATTGGTCGCTGATTTGTTTTTGTTTTGTTTTTGAATGTCAGAAATGTATATTTGTGAATGTGGAGATGTTATATTGGTTTCACTGGTAAAAATAAATAATTGAAATGGGTATATATTTGTTTTTTGTTAAGTTGCCTAATAATTATGCACAGTAATAGTCACCTGCACACACAGATATCCCCCTAAAATAGCTAAAACTAAAAACAAACTAAAAACTACTTCCAAAAACATTCAGCTTTGATATTAATGAGTTTTTTGGGTTCATTGAGAACATGGTTGTTGTTCAATAATAAAATTATTCCTCAAAAATACAACTTGCCTAATAATTCTGCACTCCCTGTACAGATCATGTCAAATCAGACTCCTACATGCAATAACAAGTACTCATACCTTGTAACAAGTACAAGTTATCATTCAGTCTTCAAGCATTCCTTCACTATCATATGATCTGTGAATGAGTATTTCATGGGAGAGTGAGAGAGAGGTGAGATAAAATGCCATTTCCTAATAGAATAACATAATTCCAATTGCTCTGTAACACAAACAATATGCAAGATGTGTATCATTGCTTTAACAAAATAAAAGTGATTTTTCTGCTTCCTGCATCTCGTCTTCTAATTAAGAATATAGCTTTTAATTCAACTAGGATTGTTTTGAATATCATTTGTTGGGCTCCAGAGATTCACTGGTAATTAGCTGTGAATATTCAAACGTTCATCCATGGGGTTGGATATTGCAATTATCCAGTGTTTATGATTAAATCTGTTGTTTAACTTTTCCAAAGTCAAAAAAAGTTAAAAGTTGAGAGTTAAACCTCTAAAAGTGATCCAGCAGCTGATATTTTGTGTCAAATTGCTGCTTTCAAAGCTGGAAATGATCACAATCTTGTAAATGGTGGCTGTTGTGGGTTTTTTTCAATTAATGGCCTCAGGGAGACAATCAGATGTTTGTGTTTGTATTTATTTTTCAAAGACTTTTACAGTTATCAGTGATTTTGGAAAATTTTGGTATTGAGTAAATACAGCAACAATATCAGTACTGATACGTTTAACTTATAAAGGCAGCTTATGTCAGTTTGCCATGATTTCTAAAGATGAATTAGAGTCTTTTTCTCCAGTTGATCCTTCTGAGTTAGATTTAAGAAATTATTTCCTCCAAACCATCAAAGTGCCTTTTAGACCACATTATGACAAAACTGCCCAAATAGGTCCTACCATTAATTAATGCTTCAATCACAAATATGATCAGTCTATCTCTATTAATCAATTACTGACGACACGCCTTCAAGCTGGGAGTAATTAAGCCATTACTTAAAAAGCCATCACTTGACCCAGCTTGACCCAGCTGTCTTAGCTAATTATAGGCCCTTCTCCAACCTTCAAAAGTTCTTGAAAGAGTAATTGTAAAACAGCTAACTGATCACATGCAGAAAAATGATTTGTTTGAAGAGTTTCAGTCAGGTTTCAGAGCTCATCACAGTCCAGAAACAGCATTAGCGATGGTTAAAAATGATCTTCTTATGGCCTCTCAGAGGACTCATCTCTGTGCTTGTCCTGCCAGACAAGCAGTGTTCAATACTGCTGACCATAATATTTTATTACAGTGATTAGAGCATGTTGTAGGTATTAAAGGTACTGTGCTGCAGTGGTTTGAATCATATCTATCTGATAAATTTGCATTTGTTCATGTAAATGGAGAGTCCTCTTCACACACTAAGGTTAATTATGGAGTGCCTGTCTCTAAATGACTTTGGGTCAACTTTTTCTTTTTCATTTTTAATGTGCTATAGCTATAAAACGAGACGTGACAGTCAACGCCAGGAGGTTCAGACATTTTTTTATAGGTTATGTTTGAGGTATATTTTTTTAATTTCCCCAAAAATAATTTCTATAATGTGATGACCGACAGCCACCAGTGATGGATGACCCAAACATTTGACCAACAAATTCAGCCTTCTCTCAGGCAGCTGCGTCTGCAACTAGGGGTAAATGACCCCTCATAGCTATAATTGCCAGTTCCCCATAGTGAACAGGCAGATGGAAGTGACTGACCTTTTTTTCACCTACTTTAATGACCAAGGAGGGCCAACTCACTATCTGTTACCTGCTGCCTCCTCTGATGCCAAGGAGAATGCTATCAAAGGAATGAGCCTGTCAGACTGTGGCAGGGAGCTCATGGTCCAGTGAAAAAAAGGGATAGATGAAACTGAAAATATGCATGTGAAATTCAAATTAAGCATGTTAAAGGATTTTTCCAGTTAGTTTTAACTTGGGTCTCATTTTTGTCATTTGGCTATCATTCTTCTTACTTATAAAGATGTTGCACCAGTATAAGTGGTCACAGAGACCTCACAATCAAAAGACATTGCTATTAGACTGGGCAGTGTGGGAAACACCAGTACTCAAATGATCATACTGTTTTAAATATAAACTTATTCAAAACATAAAACAACCAGAAGAAATATAAACTGTTTGTATGATGTTTGAATGTCAGTTTACAGGTGTTAACAGTGTGTTCATACCTCTAATGGTCTTAATAAAAACATTTGCAAATGATTAAAACAAGATTCCCCATTTGGTTTTATAATATTCTTCCTGTAAGACTACAGTAAACCACTAGCACCCATATGCCATCATGAAACTGTTATTTAACAGTATACTGATGGTAAATTTCATACTATGAGAACTATCTCAATAATGTGCCGTACAGAATATAAACATGACACTGTTATAGACTGGTTCTTGTATTTTCTACTGTACTTAAGCACTCAAAGTGCTTCATACCACATGTCTCAGTCATACAAAAATTCATACAGGTTTTTTTTCCTACTAATATTCTAGCTAATATTCAGATGATTGACACATTGGGAGCAGCTTTTGCCCTTATCTGATTGCCATTACATCATTATTTTAGTTTTTCTACTGTAATCTCTGTGAAGCATTTATCAGTGTCAAATATATTAAAGTGTTCTAGAGTTATAGCAACAAAATGATTTATATTACTCAGTTCTCAACTTGCATATCCTCTTTCATATAACTCAACTTGATGTTCTGTTATGTTTTGTTCTTTTCTGGACAATGGAAAGATATCAATCAGTCGATCCCCTACAAAAAAGCATTAGGCATCAGTGGGAAGAAAAAAACTTCCTTTTAACAGGAAGAAACATCCTTATTATCAGCCACTACTACTGTCAATGTTCCCTCTAAGCTGCGCACGTCTGGCACGGTCTCTGCGCACAGAAAATCTGCGTTGCGCACAAAAAAAAATCTAACCTGAATTGAAATTAAAATTAAAACTTTAACAATTCTATTTTGCAGTGTTAGTCAGTAAGTGACTGGCTGCTCCTGTATGGGATAAGAACGATGCCACCTTATCCTATAGTCCAGCCAATAATGCGATTCACATACGCAGCCAATCAACGTAGTTGACAGGCTATGACAGCGTCCTTATGTGCCGACACCGGTGTTTTAGCTAGCAAAGCGGCGTGGCTGATGTGCAGTGAAGCCACATTAATGACAACGTGTCCAACCATTGGAGATGTGAGCACGACAGACGGAACAATTGACGGAAAAAGTGTGGACTTTATACCAGTTTTTAAATTGTGTTGATAGGCCACGTAGAACCAGAGTTATGATAAAAATATCTGCAGTGTTTGGTTTTCTTCCTGAACACTATCGTTATTTATATTTACTGCGGGAAGAAACGGTAAAAACGTTTTTACCGTTTCTTCCCGCAGTAAATAAAAAAAGCGTTTTCCTTATAAAAAAAAAAGCGTTTTCCTTATGTACACGCCGTTAACGGCTCGAAAGCACTCCGCCTGTGAGCAAAACCAAAACCAAAAAACCCCCCGCCCTTTCCTATTGGTCGAAAAAAGTACCGTGTCGACCAATCAAAAAATGATATGGCAACGTGGCATCTAGTTGTTAAGAAACGGGGGGAAGTTTTAGGAGTGACGGCGGTGTTCTGAGATGTGAGAGATTTGAGACGTTTAGCGCAAATCTTGTGTAGTTAGTGTGTAGTTAGTGTGTAGTGTAGTCAATAGTTTTGTTGGTGTGTCAGAACAATGAGGCGACTGCTGAATGTTACAGGTGTTACAGGAGTGATACATCTCCTGTTGTCAGGCCTGCAGGTATCAGGCTGTTGTTCTCCTTTATCTCATAGTGGACAGAAATTATTTTTTGGAGTGGCACAAATAATTTGTGTGGCATCAGATTTGATACAAAACAGCTGATTGTTCTGTAAATAGTTTGAAATGTTTATTTAAAAACGCCTTGGCTGCATTAAAAAAAATAAATAGCTGCAAAAAACTTTGTTGTTTGCCAAACTGAGTTACTTTTTTGAAGTAGTAACTATATAATTAATTGCCCAACATTGGTCATTATATACTGTATTTTGCAGACAGAGAGTTACAGGACTCTCTCCCAGACCACAGACTCATAATACAAGTCAGAGCTTTATGAAAAGAAAAGAAAGAAAGTTGTGTTTTCAAAATTGGAGTTCAAGTTATTTTTACTTCCAATAGTGTTAACATACTACACAGGTCATGAACAAAATTTTTTAAATTTTCATTGTAAGTGGGCTAAAGCAGTTAATTAAAAGTAGTCTAACATAAATGTAAATGCTGTAATTTGATTATTTTAATAAACCATGTAACTTGGATGGATTAGATGCTGGCGTGACCACAGTGCACACGTCTGATGTCGCTCACAGTGGTCCAAGGGATCGCTCAGGGAGTTTGTGTGTTCGCTCAGACACATGAAAAATTAGAGGGAACATTGACTACTGTAATATGAAAATGGTTGCTTGCTGTTAATATTTGGTCCTTAAGGACGTGAGCATATAGTAAGCAATAGTCCAGGGGGTCTTATCTTTAGCTGGGATAGGCTCCAACCACTGGATGGATGGATGACAACTTGTTAATTGTGTGAATGCCTACAGCACAGAAATCAAATTTTATAAACTCATTCATATTTCTACACCAGTCTCCATCTATATTAAAGGGTTTTTTCTTTCAAACATTTGTAAGAGTCTCTTATGGTTGTCAAAATACTTCCACAAGTCCAGTAAGTGTAGTTCAGTAACATAACATATTGATGGTATCATTTTTACTACAGTTTGAACTTATTCTGTTAACATATGAACAACAGTAACTGAAACTGGTATATAAAATGCATTTCCTGTAGAAAATGCAGTGTGAATGCTAATAGCTGAATAGTTTGATTTGAATTTTTATAATTGCTGAAATCTTTGGTGAAAAACATGCTTAATGGGCTGAAATACACCGAAACATTCACCTGACAGCCAAAGCACAGAACTGAAATTCACATAGAAGAACTTAGAAACTAGCTGAACAGCTTGAAAATGTACATAAGAAAAACTGTCAAATGGCAAAAGAAAATTTAGAGCTAGAACACATCTGAATGAATATTAATAGCTCATATTCTTTAAATCACTGGAAGAGTGGAATTATGTATTTTAAATGTCTAAACTCAAGAATTTCAAATGAAAAAAGCTGAATATTTTCAGAATATCGGCTGTTTTTTGTTTTTTGTACCCTTGTGTATCTGCCATTTGTTCGAGGGGAATCCTCTATATGAGAAATACACTGCAGAAAGCCTGTGTCTCTCTTTGTCTGTGTGTGTGTAAGGGCTGCAGCAGGTGAAGCTGTTTGGGCAGGAAAAAGTACACAGCCTCTCTGACTGGTGGATTCAAATTGAGTTCAGACTCATTGACTGGCATAGATCCACTCAGGCCCCTCGGTGCTCCATGTCTGTGTGTTTGTGTGAGTCTCTGTGTGCATGTGTGTGTTCATATGTGTCCATATTTGTAAATTTGTGTATCTGCTGGCTGTTCCCTCTTGCTTTTCTAATGTTTCTGCCAATTTTTCACAGTTGAAAAAACAAGTAGTTTTGAGAAAACTTCAGCTTTTTTTCAGCTGGCCATTTTGCTTTTCCAATATTTCCGCTTAAGTTATTATTTTTCTACTAAATTATACTATTTCTGTTACTATGTTACATTTCTACTACTATTATACTACTGTATATTAAGTTATACTGTTACACCACTTCTTCCAAGCTGTTATGTTTGTGCTAAATATTAACATTTCTGCTGAATTACAATAATTCTGCTGTGTTGTACCATTTCTGCCAAGTTATTATGTTTCTTCTAAGTTATTGCATTTCTGCCAAGTTATTACATTTTTGCTAAGTTGAGCAAAACGATTACAAGTTCAACTACTTTTCAAATACTGACTTCATCTTCTTCAGCTATTTTCAGCTGTTTTCAGCAGACAGCTTCAGCTTTACAGCATTCACACAGCATTTTTGCAGGAAATGCAAATTTTTCTAGTATTATGTTAATATAATAATATAATGTTAATAACAGATTTGAGAAAAATCATATCTATATTATATCTTGCTATTATTATATTATTATGATCTGCTGCAAGCTGGTTAGAATCATATATGAAAACTACAAAAGTAATCCCAAAATTTTGTCCTAACATTCAATAAGAAAGATGGGTTGAAACTAAAACAAGTGATGTCAAGAAGAAGAAGGTAATGTGATATCAAGATAGTACCTGATAAAGGAAAAAATGTTCTTTTCTGATTTGTTCATTGCAAGTTTGATCATACATCACTCATACATCAGTTTTACAATTCCAAAAGAAGAATAAAGGTCAGACAATACAAAGTTGGGAATGCTTTCTTCATGTGGTAAACACTTTAGGATTACACTACATCTGTTAGCATTCCGTGACAGTAACCTATCCTATAGGTTGCACAACACCCCAGTAATACATTATTATCCAGTAATTATGCCACCTCTTGTTAAACATCATGACACATGGCTACTTGACAGTCCTCTATAATTTAAAAGGACAAAGAAGCAAAATGAGGGTCCCATTGAAAACCTGGTGGGTGGGTTGAACAAATGAGTGAACCTATTGTGAGGGATTACCCCAGTGTCACGGTGCAGGATCACAGTGAACAGCTCATCCACATGCTCTCACGAACAGCATCACATGAGTGTCCGACACTCCTCAAGTGCTGACAGATATGAACCTTTGATGTGTATTAGTATGCCTAAGAGATGGCTCACCTCCACCCTGTGCATAAACACCAAGACTGCAATTAAAAGAAGCATTTAAAAATAGATGCGGTCTGTCATGTCACAACAATGTGGGCCGTAGATAGCCGACGACCGCAGCGCGTACACATCCAGTTAAAATGATTTTCATCCCTCGCATACAAACACATGCGTGCATGCACACGCCTTACTAATACTGTTGTGCCAACAATATCGCAGGAACGACTGATGACACTGATGACAGAAAGATGAGAGCGCTGACAGGGCGACAGGCGGTGAATACACTTTCATGGAAATAGCTCACGATGAAAAATGATACACTATTCATAGCAGAAAGGTACCCAATTGGTGGCAGATGTTAGATGCAGTATTTTTATGTTATTCCTCTCCTCTCAATTTGAAAAAAGCAATATACAGTATAGCTGGAAACCATTATACAAGTGGACATTTTACCAAATCAATGTAGAAAAAAAAACTGCCATGAAATGCGCATAGACGCACGTAGATCATACTTGTATTGATTTGTGCTCACCCTCTAGCAGTGTGAGGCATTTGGACACCACTAGAAGGCCATGGTTATCAATTCAGATGCTTTTTTGATACATGATAGCCATTAATAGAAAGTATTTCTTTGCCTTTAGCAAATAAGAAAATCATTTAGTTGCGCCTTTTCTGCTATGAGGACATATGAGTTTCTGTTTTGTCCCTCTCCTCCGTTTTAATTTATTTTAACTTTATCTGTTGTGATGCCTCCAACCATATGTCTGGGAAACTAGATTCAGATGTACTGTACAGGGATGGGCTTGGATAGACATGAAAAAGAATAGAAACTGATTAAAATAATAATAATAAACAAAAGAGGTTTCAGTTAACCTCATTGAATTCCCTTCCTGCCCTCTCCCAATATTCTGATAAAATATAAATGTCTTTTTAACCAGTTTTTGTAGCCCAGAACACAGGAATGAGCACAGACTTCTGTCAAATGAGGTAACGCATGCTCATTTTCTCTACTGTACACAGCATTTATGTTTCCAGCTGCGGATATTCACCCCCCCCAAAGGCCTATTCCGAGCCAGGAAAAACTCTGATGTAGGCCCCAAAGCACTTTGCAAAGCAGTCCCATGATAACAGTGCTGGAGAGCCTGTTAATGCTGCATTTACGTCAAAGGGAAACAACATATTTGTATTTTTCCAGCTTATAAAACAAACATAGAAGTCCTGGAAGGTAACTGTTTGATGTTTTTTTTTCCCTAAACCTCTGATTTATCCGCCTGTGTTTTACACAAAACTGAAAGGACTGAAAAGCAACTCAATGCAGTTATGCACGTAGACCTACTTAAGTTCAAACTGAGCATCAAAATGGGAAAGAACGGTGTTCTAAGTGACTTTGAACCTGCCAGATGGGCATGTATTTAAGAAACTGTCAATCTACCAGGATTTTGGCACACAATCATCCCCACAGTTTACAGAACATGTCCAGTGAGCATCAGTTCTCTCTCTCTTTGCTGATGTCAAAGGTCAGATGATAATGGACAGACTAAGACTAAAGGACATTTAAGTAATCACTTGTTATAACTGAGGTATGCTGAAGAGCACGACTTACTGAACACCAGAACAACAGAAAACAGTGGATAAAACTTGCACAGGCTCATCAAAATTGAACAACAGAAGACTGGAAAAACATCTGGCCTGATGACTCTCGATCAATGCTTCAGCATTCAAATGGTAGGGTCAGAACTGGTGTAAACATGAAAGCGTGGCTCCTTCCTGCCACTTGTATCAATGGTTTATGCTTGTGTTACTGGTGTAGTATTGCAGGGAATATTTTCTTAGCACGATTTGTGCCCCTTAGTACCAAATGAGCATCTTATAACTGCCACAGCCTACCTGAATACTGACGCTGACCATGACTATCCCTTTATGGCCACAGTGTGCCCATCTGCTGATGGCTGCATCCATGAGGACAGTGCTCTATGTTACAAACCTCCATCTCAAATTGTTTCCTTTAACATTACAGTGAGTTCACTTTACTCCACTTTTGGAATGTGCATTATGGATGTGCAGCAGACAAATCTGTTGATCATGTCTGTATGAACCAAACTCTCTGAGGAATGTTTCTGGCAGGCTGTTGAAAACATGTCATGAAGAATTAAGGTAAAGAGGGCTTCAACCCAGTACTAGAAAGGGGTACTCACCAAAGTGTCTGATAATTGTACTGTATGTTATTAACAGTGATAATCTTAGCTATAAAGCAACATTTTGTAAAAGAGTGGCGTACCTGACCTGCCTTTGCTTTGAAGCTCAGACCCGTGGCCATGACACTGAAGCTGCACAGTGTGTAAGTGTTGTAATTAGCACTTATTTTGGGTTAAACAGCATCGCACTCGGCTTTGACGCAGCTGCAGGAGACGATCGTGATTTTAAAGGGACGTGATGAGTGAAACCAATTAAAACGGGGGTCAGAGATAAAGATCAGAGGATGTGTCAGTTAAAAATGTCTCTTCAAAAGAAGCAACTTTTTGCAAATGCTGCAAAGGCATGTCATAAGCAAATCTGAACGGAAATGTTTGCTTGTGCCAAATACAGTAAAAAAGAGAGAGCAGAAAACACTGAAAAGTACTGAAAGTCAGACAAACATGAATCAGGTTGTTATGATCATTATAGTTGTAGATTTCCCTCTCTGGGTATGGTTTTGAATAGTCTGTATATATACTGAGTCTATGCTGTAACTATAATTCACCCCTAAGAGAAATCTAATAACCTGTATATATGTTGTATATTGTGCAGGTTTCTCATAAAAGCATCACTCACTGGGATAAGCTTTAATAGCTGTTATTTATATTTGGACTGAGCAGGTTTATTCTGTGTGCCTACAGAAATCATTACACCTCCCCTTGGGAGAGCCTGTAGCAACGTGTGGTTCGGCCTGCCAGATGACTCAGCGATAATATGTTTCCCCTTTATCGGTTTTTCCGTCGGTGTTATTGGTCACCTTCCACAGAGGTCATTAAAAAACAACTAGGGAAGAAGGGACAGAAGCCACGTGCTGTAATAAGGAACAACCTTTAATTACTGATTCCAGACAAAGAGAAGCTAAACGCTAAAGAGCTATTACTTTAATTTCAGCTCGAGTGTGTTTACGCTTTAATGAAAGAAAAATTATGACACTTTTGGCTCCGCTGCTCAGTTAGCAGGAAATGAAAAGCGTTTGTGATGATATCGAGGAACTTTCAGCTGAACTGGAAACATTTAGATGGTTGATTGACATCCTACTGCTATAGCTCAAGTTAGAGCGCATTTCTCTGTCTCTGCCTCCTGATTCCACAGTCCCAAACACGCACCACACATGATTCAGTAGACCATCCTCTGCATGGTCACCTCGCAGCAAGACCATTCCAGTTTTTGACCTCGCTGAGCTGGGACCTTTCTGTGGGAAGTTTGTGGGCAAAAACATGACTTAACACTCAGTTACTTTTCTGATAGTTCAGAACTTTTTAACTCTTTGTGATGTATGTTGAAAAACGTGCTGGAAACATTCCTAATTCCTGATTCGTATTGAGATCTACAACAGTGCAGATGATTTCAGTGTATTCATAGTTTTCACAGGACTTCAAATCATTATAGGAAGGGCCACCTGAAGAGCTTGACATTTATTTATAAGCATGTAATAAAATTGGGCAGTCTGCCTCACAGCTTAGTAGAGTTTAGCAGAAGATAAATTATACCGCCCTTCACTTGCATCTAGTTTAAAGGAGCCAAAGGTTCAAATGGAACAGGAGAAAAATAAAGTGGAGGAGCAGGAGGAAAATTACCACCAAGAAGAATAAAAGAGAAGAGGAAGAACAATAAAAAGGTGGAGTTCATACCGAGGTGTCAACAGAAAGAAATGAAGGAGAATATGAGTTAGCTCTACAAGGCCATCATTTCTCCTGAAACTTACAACCCCACCGTTTCCCCCCAAACCTATTCACTGCCTCTTACTTCAAACCTTTACACCAACACACCCCCTAACCCATGCACCTGCCTATTTAACCCTTATAACATACCCATTTACCCCAACCCATGTTTCCCAAATGTAGATAAACAGATAAGAAAATAAAAGCCCAATAAAATCAAAGGAAATAGCTCAAAACAACAGCACAAAAACCAGAAGTAGCTCAGAATGTGTAACAAAGAACAACGACGACCAACCAACCAGGTCTGCTGAAGTGAACTGACCCTGTCTGTAAGTTCCTTTTTAACTAAAGCTCTTAAGCACTGTATTCTAGTGCTTGTTTATATAACAGTACAAGCATATGCGGCTGTGCGAACAATGACACCTGTCACATATACACGCACACACACAGGCACCTCTATGACATGCATACAAAAGCTGGCAATATCGTAAAAGGCTGTTTCTTTCTCTTCCCACACCTTTGTCAAACACCTTTGTCCTAGACAAAAATACAAAAGATTCTTTTTCAAACAGCTGTTTGGGTTTCCTTCAAAACTGATGAGGTAAGGTACACCCTATTCCACAGAAAGCTCAAGAAGGCCTGAGGGAAATGGGCGTAATCTCAATTTTAAAGCAAAGGTAATGCCTACAATGGATCCTTGATAAGGTCTGACTAAAAGGAATTATTTTTAAATGATTTAAAAAATGCTAATAGTGTTTTACCCAAAAGGCATAAAGTTATCGTACAGTCTCAGAGTCAAAGTAGCCCCTAATTTAATAAAGCAGTGGTAAATAGAAAACCATCAATTTTGCAGCAGTTAACATTTGAAAAAGCTCAGATCTCTCAGCAGCTTGTTTCAGATCTGTACCACAGAGAAGCTAAAGGCTTCATCACTATATTTTATTTCAAAACTTGAAGGAGAAACAGTTCCCAGATGACCTGAAAGGCCTTGAGGGTTTGTAAGAGCGCAGATCAGAGTATTCAGAATATCAGAAGTGTTTTGGTCTTAAAACATTTAGTGTTTTATAGGACTGAAGTATATATATATATATATATATATATATATATTCACACACAAAGGAAAAAATAAACAGTCAAGCTCTATGATCAATGAGTTTAGCAGTGGAAAAAATTCTATCAAAAACATATATAGACTCTATATATCATGCCATAATGATGATAAAGTACGTACAGTATGTATGTTTGCTCCTGAACTCCTCTATATGGTGACTGAGTCAAATATTTACCCCAAATAAAAAGTACTGTTTCTTTTTCTGTGCATTTACACATAAAAACTGCACGATCGAGGAAGGGTTCATTGATTGATTTCCATTTTAATTTCTACGTTTCTAATTTAAAGCCCCTATTATTGATATATTGTGATAGTTAAAGTGTCTGATCAATATGTTGGAAGGGTGGCACTTTATAATAACTTCATGCTATTAAGCATTAGTAAGGTATTAACTTATCATTATCATTTATATATCATTAATTCTCCTTAGTCATTTATAAATATAGATATTTTTATACATCTGTTACTTTTTACACCACGTACAGCTGCCACTGTGCAGTTACAGCTATCACTGCTAATACAGCACCCCTAGTAATAATCGTAATAGTTGTAATAATATTAATAATACTAATATATTTTTTACTAAGCCAAGTTTGATCACCTAGGCTACCACATGCAACCCTAACCCTATGTCCAAAAAATGATGAATTACACTGTAGTTCTTTAAACAAAAACAAAAATAATCATGCAAAATGTACCAAGCCAGAAAAAAGGCCGGGGCGTGCAGCTGACATGTAATGAAGTGGGCGTTTACAAAATATGCAGCAGGTCTGTGAAATAATAAGGTGCAAATTGGGGGCAGAGCCGGGACCCTGTTGCTATCACAGACATCTGCTCTTCTTAAACCACGACAGAAGCAGAGACACAGGTGGAGCACATGAAACACATTACTTTTATTGTCAGGAAAAAACCTGGAAGCTCTGTTTTTGTTTTTGGCCTCTCGTGAAAAGATCAATTTTGGTTCGCAGGAACCTGTATTTGAAAATAATAAATAATGAAATGCCCAAGAAACGTATCGTTTGTTGCAAAACAACATATTGCATTCATCTGATACTGGAGCGGATTTTATGATTGCAATTCAGCGGTGCGCTCAGATAGGAAATCATTGACATTCACGCACCTGGTCTGCCACCTGTCACTGCTGGCAGCTGAACGGGAAGCTCAATCACACATCTGTTTACACTGTTGGAGATACTGCACATGGAGACCAAGGACATAAAAACTGAAGTGTTATTGTCACCCATGCTGAGCTCTCTGTTTATGATTCAGCTAATTTGCTGTTTCAGTGTAATAAACCCCATCATGTAGCCCATCAAACAAACCTAAAGAAAAACAAAGCAAATCCAATTCTTTTTAAATGCAATTTTATCAGGAAAGTCAGGAATGTACAACACATGAGCTCAAAACAAGAAAATAGACCTGGTTACACACGTTCACGTCTTTGTGCAATAGAACCCTTCACACCGCACAGTAAAACATGACTTTTTTTGTAATAAATAAATAAAAGCACATAAGTTATGTACATGGTACTTAAGTCAAAACATCAAAATACTTCCACTGCCTTGTGGTCTGATTACACTACAACAGAAATTAAACAGGATTCATGTTATAGTGCCTGTACAAACATTAGGAGACACCTAAAGCATTGGCACATTCTTTACAAAAAAAAAAAAAATCCTCAGGAGAAGCAATATGTAAATGCTAGCTCAATTGTAATAGTTCAGCACAGAGCACAAGAGCATCAATAAGGCAACTTCTTATTGTTCTGGGCACTTGGGAGGATATTTATATTAGGACATTTTTCACCCTATGAAGCAAGCAAAGAAAGACAGCTAAACTGAGCAAACATATTTATGATGCTGAGCTTTAAGCACTGTAGTTCAATGGTTCCTCTGTCTTAGTTTAGGGTCTTAGCACACTAATATTACTAAATCAGCACTAAGCATAAAGAGAGACCTGTTAGGCTATTTGTTTACAGGAACTGTTCGA
Source organism: Oreochromis niloticus (assembly GCF_001858045.2). NCBI lineage: Eukaryota > Metazoa > Chordata > Actinopteri > Cichliformes > Cichlidae > Oreochromis > Oreochromis niloticus. The sequence goes on along the minus strand of NC_031972.2, from coordinate 14,238,793 downwards.
AACTGTAGCATTTGCAAAATGAAAGGGACATTAGGTTTTACGAAAGAAGCACATTGTAATGGCTATGAAATGACAGTGTTTAGACTTGCTTCCAAAAAATATCACTGTAACTATGAAGTTCTTCCTGCCACTGGTACTAAATCTGGACTAAAAAGCAGTTAGCACTTTCCCCATTACAATGCACTAGTCAGGCAAGGAATAACTGTGGTTAGACATAGCTGCATGACTGAAATTATTGTAACCATGTGCAATGAACATTAGCTACTTACATTCAGAGTGCAGCTATAGATTTAAAACAGGAATGTCTCCACAAATAGTCATGTAGTTGCTGCATGACAGCAATTTAACCAAGAAGGACACAGGCACTTAAATTCAACCTTGCTTTTATGTAGGAATATAACTAGACTACAACCAGTTGGCAACCAGTTCGAGTACATATTGCAAAAGACGAGACGATTTTCACTTATTGGCACAGACTGACTCAGATGGATTCCAATTTGTTGGCAATCTGTCTGTGTTTATAAATTAGATGCCAGTTATTTGCAACCCTTGACAAATGTGTCTGAGAGTGATTTCAATCCAAGCTTGTGACTGTTTGGAGACAGGTATGCCTTACCAGCTGACCTGTGCAATCCTCTTGCAATCAAAAGTCGTAACCCAGAGGTTGAAGGTGTTGCACCAGTTGGTCAAACTAACTACTTCCAATTAGTCGCTGAAGGCAAAAAAACCCACAATCCAATTATCACTTCAGTCACAAGGAGGTTGCAATTCTATTTTTACTAGAGCAGTTTCTTTACTCTCGTGTGACTGAGCCATTAGTGAGCGGTTGCTTCCCCAGTTAGATGACGTGATGGGTGTGATCCAGTCTTTGTGACAGCGGGTGCCGAAATCTGTTGCCACTTTTAAATGTTTGACCTGAACATGACACTAGACGAAATACTAAAGGCTCAATTACGGTCACATTTTTTCCTGAGGAGATCATTAACGTTTGTACCAAAGGTCATGACAATCCATCCAATATTTGTCAAGACGTTTCAGCCAAGTGTCAAGCAGGATCACAAATGTCTTTAGAAAATTTTATGGAAATATATCCAACAGCTTTTAGGACATTTCATTTCTGATTTCTGATGGACCATTGGACAATCCAAAAGAGCCAGGCTACATTTTGACTTCAGGACTTAAGGCGGTTTGAGCGAGCGTGCTTTTGCGTATTGCAGGAAATAATTCTCAAGTGCTTGAAAGCTTATTTCTCATTTCTACTCCCTGATAAAACTGACAGACTAGCCCAGCTGCAACATCCCCACTAAGACCATATCTGGGCTTACTTTTTTAAACAAGGAAAACATGCTTCAGATAAAAGGAAAGAAATGAGACGGCAAGACTGCAAAACGTGGGACTGATGTTGTCGGCTCTCATCTCTCATTTCTAATGATCTGTGCTCCCCATTGCTCTTTAGCTGGTAAATAAACAGGACCTGTCTGATGAATGAAACAGGGACAGTTTACTCCAAGGCAAAACAATCGCCCACCTGAGAGATCCAGGCTGATGTTTCACCGATATGGAGTATATGCTTTTCTCTCACTCTGTAGGAAAAATAATAAATATAGAGCTTGAGGGGTGAGATATGCAGGACCTGAGAAAAGCAGCGAGGGAGAGACTGTAAAAAAGCAAAGAAGGCGAAAGGGGAAAAGGGCTGCAGGGGATTTGACAGTCAATATATGGCCATATATATATACACACACACACAGACACACACACACACACAAAAAGAAGACAGAAAACAAGGAACACTGAACACTCAGTGGTGTTTTGAGCTAAGGTGCATGACAAGTGAGACAGAGTCTTTCTCTCTCCATGTTGCCAGTAACTGTTTACAAAAAAAGAGACCAAAATAACCTTTCAATGGTAGAAAACAAGCATGCTGAAAAACGAAAGTTAAAAAAAAGAATTGCTTTCTTAAGGCGGCCCAGTCCACTACTGATGCTGATCGTGAATGTCTTTCACCAAGTGTTTTTTTAGAGTTTGAAATGCACCAACGTTCAGAGGTACACAATAGTTTCCTCCCTGCCCTCCTCCCCTCCACTGTCGGTCTCCAAGGAAACCAGTGCACTTAGGTCCAGCTGAGGGTCACCGGGATGCGGGCGCACCGGATACGGGTCAGTTCCACTTGCTGTTGGCGACCAGGTCTCCCCATTGTAGCTGTGATCTGAGTGGGCACAACACACACAAAAAAAACATCATTTGTAGGAGAAATACAGTTACTGAAACTGAACAATGAGACGTCATCATTTATTCAGCGCTGATCAAGTATCTGACAGTATGGGACACGTAGCCACGTGTTTAATGAGCTCGGTCTAATTGCTTAGCCCACTTATGTAATCACTAACAGCATACAGATTAGGCGCTGCTGAGCCTGCTGCTCCCTCCTGCACCGTGTCTGAAAATGGGGGAAAAAAGAGAATTTCAAGCTATGCATCACACCCCCTCAACTCAGGCGTGTCACTTTTATCAGCGGCTTTCTCAACACGATCAATTGTCAGGCTTCGATGACATCAGCCTCCTCGCAAGCGATGGCGGACAAAAAGAGAGGAAGAGACAAGGGACCAGAAATGACAAATGAAACTGCTAACACCTACGAGTTGGCAAGCATATGGTCATGCTGAAGTATTCTCGCAGCAAAATACTAAACCCCGACCAGCCTGTAGTTGCTGTTCTCATAATCTTTTTCAAGGATTAATACCATTATTATTCAGATTCAATTAGCTCTTAAAGAGGCTATGCTTTTGTAGGTGGTAACTATCACTTGTCTCTGCTACGCTTGCATTCTTTTTTCATCCGTGTGCTGTCTAGCATTAGGGCAGGTGTGCTGTCATGGTAACAGATGGCGTGAACTATAAATTGCCTCATTGTGTCCCTGTAGGAAAGTGTCTGTTTGATTAATTATATAAGAGTCTGTCAGAGTAGCTCTGTTAGCCAACACACAGGCCAGGCCTCCACTAAATGAGATGTAAAGATAAAAATACCAAATCTTTTTCTTTGAGTTTCATCCATGAAATATTAAGATTGAATGATAATGTGACATGCATGCTGTTAAACATTTAAATTGCAATAAACACAAGGCTGTTAAAGCGTGGCACAGGGTTGTTTTATTTTCTGTCTACAGCAGTGAAAGGTAAATACTACACTACTGCTGTGTGTCATAGTTAAACTCACTATTTTGAGTGCATAAGTGTGTTCACATTATCAACTATGGATACATTTAAGAGTACCTCAGTTGATCCTCGTAATGGTCAAAAAAAGGGCAACATTCCTGACGTCTGACCCGTCAAAATTCAAACACTACAGAAACAAGTGCTCGCTCTGCAGAAAGTAGTGTACAAAACAGAAGTATCCACTTTAACAATTTAGCATCGCATTTTAGTCCACAGCATGGAATAAAATGCAGCACAACAAGAAATGGGTCTATTTTTTAAAGTATATGTATTTTTTTTATTTGCATCTAAATAAACCAAATGCAAAATTGGTGCTGACAGTTTAACCAGATGATTTACAAACAGGGAAGAGCTCACAACTCTCCCAAGTTCCTGGTTCCCGCATCAAATGATCAAATCAGCAATCTTTAACGATGCTCCCAATGTCTGCCATAATTATCGTTTGGAAGCAGCTACGACCAAGAGATATGTGCTGTAATAAATCCTTTATTGACCAATTATGGCTCAGTCACACTAGAGTAAAAACAGCACACCAACCTCCTTGTGTCTACAAAAAGTCAACAGTTGACTGATAATTGCAACGAACTTTGTTGCTTTCGGAAACTGGTTGCGGGTACTTGCAGCCCAAACAATCACCATCCAACTCAGACTGACTGCAGACAGGTTGCTGAAGGCTGCTGTTCAATTCATAAATGCAGACAGATTGCCAACACATCTCTGCAAGACATTGCTTGGTAATAGTGGACTTGACTTGGTTACTAACACGTTGTATTCTGTTTACATTCGTATATAAAATCAAGTATGTCTGTGATTTTACAGTTCAATCAATGTCCTGCAACAAATACGTCATTATTGGTGGAGGCAATTCTGAATTCCTGATTGAAATCTACAGGGTTCTGGTTGGACTCTGAATTTTGCTGCATGCTTTTCGGTTGTTTGTTGTGTCTGTATTAAAAGTGTGCATGTAAGGATGGATGGCTGACGTCTGTAGACCAAATCTACCTACAGATACAAATAAGTAACCACAAAGTGACCTGTTATCACTTGTTAATATGAATTTTTGTGCATGCAGACGACAAAAGATAAATTGCAGTTTTCAAGAAATTTTTCACACATAATCGGCATATTATCACAAAGAGATTTCATTTAATTGCCAACCTGACCCAATTCGGTTGCACACTCAAAGCAGACTAACTGCAGACTGACTCCATCAAGCATAGCTTGTTGTTCTATTTCCATATTGTTGCAGTTGCTTTGAATATGTCTCCAACTACTGCTTTACCTGTGTGACCGAAACATTCACAGATTTCTAGCTTTCTGTAGGGGATATCATGCTCTATGTATAAAAAACAAACAAAAAAACAAAAACAATAGAATTCTCCGTTTTTCATTTAAATTCTGACAATAAATAAAAGCAAACTTAAACAGAATTAGGACTCAGATTAACTTTAGCCGGCTTCAGCACAATGAAATAAAAGGAAGCGAACGGGCTCTCTGTAGATGGGCTCGATGGGTTTGATTGAAGAAGTGGCTGCGTTAAGCTAGTTAAATCTAATCAGCCTGGAGCTGCTCGCCTTAGGCAGAGAGAGCTCAATTCATTCTTTTTTTTTCAGTCTTTTAGGTTTGTGAGCACTTGGACTGACAACAACACGCTGATGTCAAAAAAACGATACCGTTTATTAGGAAACTAACGATGAATGAATAAAGTGCCGTGATCATTGTGTTATATAGGCTCACAGTGTACAAAGAAGCTTTTTTATTTAATGCCAAGGAATTTTTAATGCCGGATAAACACAACACTTGGACACCTTTCCACAAAAGAAATTGTACACAACCAGTGTTATAAAGTAAGCAGTAAAATGTCCTGATGAAGGGAGGTTTTGTTAAGTTTTGCACCTTTGCAAAAAAAAAAACATTCCTAAGTTATGTGTTGCATTATTATTTGTATTGTGTTATGTCCACTGTTTTTTAAGTGTGTGGCAGACTCACAAAAAAATGATCTATTCAAAAGCTACTGAGCACTGCGATGCTTGAGCACAAAGTCACAAAGCAGGTTTTTTTGCCTCCTGCAGCACTTTGTACAGGGTTTGAATTCGTCAGCGTGCCGTAAAGTGAAGCGGCTTCACCTTTCTTTTCTTCCTCAACCTCCTCACAGAGCTCTCATCTTTTGTGTAAAAAGGTGAACAACAAAAACCTGATACGACTCATCAGATGAAGCGTCAGTGTAAAAAATTCCATCCAACTGGTTCTCCAAGATTACACTGAACCAGAACGAATTATGGAAATCCACTGAATTAAAAAAGGTGTGTGTGTGTGTGTGTGTGTGTGTGTGTCGGTGTGCACAAAAAGAAATAGTCACATGCACAGGTGAGGATGAGAAGAGAGATCATATTTTGATCCATGTGACTGACAGCACAATGGGTCATTTACATCTGAAAGAGATTCCTTTTCTTTTCACACGAAAAAAAAAAAAGAATGGAGATACCGGGTTCCTCCACATACCAAGCAGCTTGTGACCCAGAATGAGATCACACGAGAGCTCTTAAAATATAAGATGACAAAAATGACTCCTTGCAGAGGTTAAAATCGAACAGGAACTTAGGTGGAGATTTGGTCTTTTATTAACTGTCGAGGAGACCCTTAAGGGACCCACTGAAGAGCCTTGTGGTTACACGTCAGCTGGAGCACACCCTGCGCTGTAGACTGCAGACATCCACCCCGGGCTTGTTAACAAGTGACTCAGGTTTCACTGGGGCATTGAATGTGCTCAATAATGAGGAAAGGCTAATAAGCTGATCAATGGCAAAGAGGTTGTGCTGCCTGCTGTAAGCTGGTAAACAATACCAGGAACACCGCATTAGGCTGCGCTGACCCGGTTTTTACGAGGGCCCAGGGAGACAGGCCGAATGTAAACTGTAATTTTCCCCGCCTGCTGAGAGCATCGGGGCGAGCACGCTGATGAATGGATTAGAAATGGGGACGGGCAAACATGGGAATGTAGCCGACACCTCCAGAGTGCAACCTGATTAATCTGTGACTGCATCTCTCATTCCTCCCCACCCCCGCCCGCTGACGCCACCCTCTTTTCACCTGATGCGATGACAAGCCATGCTGTAATGAGTTTTGCAAAGATTTCTTTCAGATCGATGTCCCAATCAGTCAGCCATCGCCTGCGAACTGTGATTCACACGCTGTTGTCTGCCCGGCCAGTCGATAGATAGAGAAAGCATTGATTTTCTTTTTCCTTTGGCAGGCTCGAGCATTGTGGGGTGGGGTGGAGTTTGGGGGACTGGATACTGCTGCAGGTGGAGGTGATGGGAGGACAGGCAAGGCCTCACCGTGGATACGGCCTTGAGAGCGCGGCGTGTTTGTGTGTACAGTAGGCTCTCGCATGCATGGGTGAAACCAGTGCAAGCAGAAGGTTTGTTGACATTCTCACAGGGAGCAGATTTCTAATTTATGTTGACAGGGCGATAACACAGTACGCTACTGTTCAAATACATGAGGTAAATGCAATGTGTAGCGCTGTGCTAAAATGCATGTTCTTACATATTAAATGTAGTAGAAATGGAAATAAGCAATTGAGCTATTCGGTGCTGAAAAAAATACGATCCTCTTTTGGCAAGCAAAAGGTATTCACTGAGAGAAAATATATCCCAGCCTCAACTTTGGTCTGTAGGAGCAGACGGGGAAAACAACAGCTCTGAAACCAGCACTGTTACAAGTGTACCAGAGACTTGTATGGAAGCCAGCTGAGGGCTCAGTATCATTAGGTCTTCCTCAAAGAGGAAGGTCCCATCTTATCTTAAAGGCTTCATAGTCCCCTTTGCTCTCAGACTGCAGGGTTACTTGTGGTTCCTAGGATATTTAAGAAGTAGAATGGGAGGGAGAGCCTTCAGCTTTCAGACCGCTTTTCTGTGGAACCAGCTCCCAGTTTGGATTCAGGAGACAGGCAACCTGTCTAATTTTAAGACAAGCCTTAAAACTTTCCTTTCTAAAAAACTTACAGCTAAGGTTGGATCAGGTGACCCTGCACCTTCCCTTTGTTATGTTGCAATAGGTCTAGGCTGCTGGGGGCTTCCCATGATACACTGAGTGTTTTTCCTTCCCACTGTTGCCAGCTGTTTGCTCATAGAAGGTCGTCTGATTGGTGGGGTTTTCTCCCCACTATTGTAGTGTCTTTACCTTTCAATATAACAGTGACTGTTTTTGTGATTTTTTTCTATATAAATGAAATTGAATAGAACTGACAGAGGAGAGAAAGTACACCAGTGTACAGAAAAGAGATGCACTGGATTAATCCCATGAAACTAAAACCAAATCGAGACCATCAGTATATCTCAATTAGAACCACTGAAAGCCAAATGTTAATGCAATTAAAATTCAGTGTATCATACAGTCCAATTTAGTTTTTGATCTGTTTGAAAATATAGTAGCAAGCAAGTGACTGGAAAAGTTTAAAAAACATATGAGGCCCAAGCTGGCTTTGCATTTGCGTCTTCTCTTTCTAACTTTGAAACTGAACTTTGTGGTAATTCTTACCATGCCTTCCTGCAGGGCTGTAGAGGTATCCAGTCCCCATCATCCATCCCTGGGAGTCTGAGTGTTGGCCGTGGGGAGTCTTAGCTCCAGGAGGCTGTCTGCCATTGGATTGGGCCAGCAGGGAGTTGAGACAATTGTGTGTGCTAGCATCATTTCTTCTGTGGTGCACATGGCGGTTGTTGACGCTGGTACTGGCTAACGCGGCCTCGTTCACAAACACAGAGCCGTTACCGGTATGGCCTCTGGGCGGACTTGATGCCGAGTCCTGAGGGAGAGGGAGGAAATGTCAGGGCTCGATCCAGACTAGCAAGACGATCATCGAGAACCGTGAGAACAGGAAGAGGAAACCCGTTTTCGTTCCAGGATAAGATCATCAACAAACAATGAATGCTGACAGCTGGATGGCATTCACACCTGTGAAATCTGTCAACAATCCACCTTTGAAATACACTCATGCATTTACATAAAAAGACCAGGAAACACATTTGACATACCTGCCAACAACTAGAAAAGCCTCCATTTCAAGATCTCTACTTTTCTCAAGCTTTAATTACAAAAAGACAAAAGTGAGTCACTCGAAATGACATTTTCTCACTTCATGCAATAAACGGATCTCTCTCTCTGTCTCTCTCTCTCCAATATAAAGAAAGTGAATGAAATTTTATTTTTTGATGCTTGCAGTACTGAAACATTTCTTTCTGTGGATAATATAAAGACTTCACTGTGAAGTTTCTGCAGAGGCAATTTCTTCCAGAGAAAGCCATTTCCAAGAAAAGTGCTCACAGTATGTTCTGTGGATTTATGTGAATAATGGAGAAGCTGTTTCTGGAAAGACACCCTCGCTGACATTTTTTTCTCCCTCACAAATGACTCACTTATCGTTGCAAAGGCAAAAGCTCTCAAGAGAAAATAAAAATAAAAGTATATCAACTAAAGGTAAGTGAGGGAAAATGTTGTCATTTGGGTGAAGCAACCCTTTAATGTTTGGCTAAGGGCAGATTAGGACTCATCTTCACATAAACATGGCCTTTCCCTCTTCTGAGTGCAGGCAGCACAGCTAATTAGATGCAACCAGAGTCAAAGTGTGTGTGTGTGTGTGTGTGTTATTTGATCTGTCTCTGACCCTATGAACCACTGCCTCTGGCTGAAGCATTAGTGTGTGTGTGGGGGGAAACATTAGGACCTACACTGTCTCGGCACGCTTTTGTTGGACCGACTAAAATAGATGAATGGAAATAAATAAAGACTGCAAAAAGCCAGGAGAGCCTCATCACGTCTAGCCTGGAAAAGACCAAGGTGGGGGTGGCAGTTGTGGTGACATCTGTGTGTAAATTAATGAGGGACAGAGGGAATAACGAAACCTGAGCCTGCTCATTTGTCCGTCCATTCTGTGCTCTCTGTGTGTCTTCTGAACAAGTCACACCTGCTGCCGAACACAAGTCCCATAAGCCAACGGAGGTTCAGATAGATGTATGTGCTAAATTAGTTTCACCACTGCTGCAGTTCCACGTGAGGTATATTGGGACTTAAAGGGCAGGGGGAACAGCACACCCTTTATCCTCCATGCCTTCCAGCTGTGTGGGACATTTCGCTGGAGTGCTTTTCAAACAAAGTGTCGATAATCTAAGCCCCTTTGGGTCATGATTGATTGGTTTCTTAGGCTGTGCGCCTCTGGTTTTAATTATTTTTGTCAGAGCTTTTATTTGCAGTGGTTTAATTATCATCAATCATTAAGATGTTTACTGGTGAGCGGAGCTGCCGGAGCACTAAGACAAATGGTGCTGAAATTGCTCCCATTATCGCGGGTCGTATGTCAAGAGGGGATTGGGCTTCTAGGTGTGAACGTGTGAACCAGCGTAACTCAGGCTGATGGCTGTTTGAGAAAAGCTTCGCGTTAATGATTTTAGCACAAGAAATACTCCATAGATGCTGTACATCTGCCCCGTGCTCCCACTGAGGTCACGAGCATTAGTGGGGGGCTTTACTAGCTCATAGATTCAATGGTAAAAGAAAGGCCTATCATTTCCCCAATACCTGCTGGCCATCAAGAGGGATTAACATGTGAGGATTCGCAGTTGGAGGGCTGTCCTGCGGCCCGTGCTTCCAGCACTGCAGCAGCTTTTGCTGCTCATCCAGGTGTTCTCGCTCCCTCTCCACGCTCCTCTGGCCCTCCCTGAGCCTCTCCAGGTTCTGCTGGTACTCCTCGAGCTGCTCGTCCAGCTCTACGCGTTCACGTCTCAGCCTCTCCGCTGCCACCTGGCACTGCCTCTCCCTCTCTTCCAGCATGCTCTCCTGCGCCCCCTGCTGACTCTCCCTAGCCTGGCACTCTCGCTCCCAGCGCTCCTTCTCCTGGCGCAGGCGGTCATGGAGCCGCTGGGCCACCGCCGCCTCCTCCTTCTGCTTCTCCAGGTTACGTTGCTTCTCCTGATCCTGGAGGGCGCTGCCCCGGACGGTTGGGAGATGCAGCCGTTGGGCACGAGGGGAAGGGCGGCCGCTATCTTGGAGAAGGAGCCTCTGGACCTCATAGCAGCTGTCCTGGATGGTCACTGCAGCCTGGCACAGAGAGGGGAAGGGCAAAAGCGACATGGTTCATTAAAATACAAACGATCAACTGCCACTTTTACCACCGTGTTGCCTCCTCGCAATATATTTGAATGGCAAAATGTGACGGAAATCATGATCAAGGCTAAACTGATGGCTTTTAATTTTTATGCATTAAGGTCACTGCAACTAGTGAAAGGAAGCCACAGCTGCTCTCCGCCTGTGGTTTTCCGAGTTCATACCCAAGATGAAACTTTGAATATGGAAATCACATCGTGATCAAATCCTCGAGCCTAAGTAGACAGGCAAGAGCGCGCGAACATGTCATATGCAAATACACCCACATTCTCCTCCTCGTACAAATTTAAATTTTACACCAAAGAAGGAGCGTGTGTACAGTGAAACAAAAGATCCTGCTACGTCTCCCGACTGAAAAAACTAAACAAAAAACAGATCAGTGAGATGAGCTCCTGGAGCTCCAGCAGAGTGATGCTACTGTTTACTGAAAGTGTGCAGGCGAATGAGAGCCTGCTTATGATATAGCATGTATCTGTTCATACTGAGATCACAGGAGGTGTTTTTCTTTTTCTTTTAATTTCTTTGTTGGCTTAATATAGATGAGGGCTGTGAAGAGGGTAAATAAAAATAGCTCACCTGCAGACTGTACAGCAACTGAGTCAGGTTTTGGACACTCTGAGCCACCTGTTAATAGACAGAGTCAGATGCAAAACACAGATTAATGGGTCTTCTGCAGATTTCATGTGTGAACATCAAGATTTCACTCCCTATTAGTTAGCTACACAATTAACTACAAGCTCCATTCCTGTTTAAGCATGAAGTTGCATTCACAGAACACCTGCGCCCCCTGGAGGCCACGCATGGAATGTCACCACATTGTTTAGGGTTAAATTATCACTCAGTAGTCAGCATGAAAAGTTATTCTCTCTTATCAGAGTAATTTACCTCACAGGTCACAGAAAGCTGCAAAGAGCAGCAAGGCTGTTGCATGGTAATTGGAATAAGTCCCCATATCAATATTTAATGCTGCAATACCTCAGGAAACTAAATGGACTTCCTTTATTATGAACTTATCAATGATTCATTAGATTAAGGCCAAAATGTAATTCTAATAGACTGCACTGAATTATTAAAGCAACAATCTTGAGCCACACATCTGTAAAGACGTGGAAAGAAGCCGTGCTCAGATGCAGGGAACACGTTACCTCTGCAGTACAGCAGCGAGGGAGGCATTACCTCCTGATATCTGCATCAATATTTAACTCAAAAAGCAATTTAATTTATCTTCTCTGTTTATATGGTGAAGTCACATTTCCTACAAGCTAAATCCATTTTAAACAGCAGGTTGCGTACCTTCAAGTCAACGTCGCCTCGATTGTCTTTTTGAAAGTCAGTTGTGGACTGAAATACAAAGGTCTCAGGCCAGCTCCCCTCACTGCCCCGAGGGTCTTCAAGCGAGGCCTCCAAAGAGTCTGAGGGCTCGACAGGTACAGCAGGGCTGACAGGAAACACGCAGTCTGTGTCAGAGTTCTGGCTGTGACTCGATGGTGAACGGGCCTTGGACGATAACATGGCCTTCAGGTTCTCAGCTGGAAAAAAACAGACGGGACAAGTGTAAAACTCAAACTAGTAACATCAGTAACAACATTACTGAATCAACTGAAGCCATCAACAGTTCAATTTTGTTGTAAGAACATAATCCAAGTTTTCTCGCTGGCACCGTTGGCATTTTAAAAATCATGTAACTCTGTTGAATTAAAGCGCCAGCATCTCATACTTTATGAATTTTCTTAAAATTGGTTTATTCATCATGTAGTGAATTGCAGGGTGTGTGGAATAAAAAGAAAAAAAAACATTATGACCATTTCAACCCAGCACCACCAAAGACGTTACTTTGATCCCATGGAAACTAAGCTAAAACAACACAGGCTGCATGCCGGGCTGTGTAGCATCATGCATTTTTTGCACACCTTTAAATATGAAAGCTGCTATACCAAGAGCTAGAGCTAGCTGGATAAGATTATTTATATCTCTTACTTATATTTGTGACTTTCTGACTTATTCTTACAGTGTAAATATGTTTCTTCTTTTTGCATATATTGCTCTTTATGTTTATTAGTGTTGCTGACCTATTTTGGCTTCATCTCATATACTCGTACACATGCTGGAATCCTTGATTAACACATAAATGCAAAGGGGACTGTAGTAAGATAAAAGACGATGGGTCACAGATACTACCACATTTATAACCAAAATTAATTTTTAGCTTTTCCATAATGTTTTTCTTCTCTAATAAATGAATTATTAGATGTGTTAACTATTGTGTTCTCTGTTGTTCCCTTTGTGGATTCTAACATGTATTTTAACTTCATTATTTACGTTAATTTGACCTGATATTAAAACTTGTTTGACGATCTAAAGCACAAAAAGAAAGGAATTAGGAACACAGGTTTCTGGTTATTTTTCCTCTGTACTGTATTGCTACAGTAGATTTTTTAATTAAATGATCAAGATGTGATCAAGTGCAAACTCTCAGCTTCAATTCAAGGGGTTTTACAAAAGCTTTTCAATAACTGTTTAGGATTTTTATAAGTACTATAAGGAGTACTGTAAGTTGATAGTACTGTGGATATGAAAATATGTTTGCTGAAGTGTGCAGTGCATGTGAAAGTTTCACCTTCTTGCAGCGCAGCGGTCAGCAGCGCAGCAGACTGGGGAAGCTCCTCTGAGTGCGGCTGCACCAGCAGTCGCGGTTCAGCTAGCGAAGCCTCCATCCTCCCACTCAGAACAGAGAGCTGTGCGTAGATCTGCAGCTTCTCCGCCAGGCTAGAGCAGATCTGCTGGTCCTGGCTCGTCAGGCTCTCTGGTACAAGAGTTCATGTAGTTCAAAGGGCGTAAAATGTTAACAGCTACTATGTTTACAGTTTTTCTCAGTTGCTTTGGCTCATTTCTTAAATGTCAGCTGAACGTGGCCAAATCATGTGTGAAACTCTTCAGAACAGTCTGTTACTTTAGCACTTCAGAACAAGCTTTACTTGTTATTAGTGTTTGCAAATATTTTAGAACATTTAGGCAAGAGACGACACTCAGTGTGGTACAATTCAAACCATTCAGAGATGCTTCAGTCTTTAATAATGCTTCTATACGCTCACTATTTTTACTCTTGGTAATATGTAAGCATCAATTCATTTGCAGCTCAATGAACAGCGAATAGTCCATCTAACAGTCACAAATATGCTGAGCCAACATGTGCAAGTCATCAGTATTGTAAAGCATCTTTTAGAGCTTCAGTGCAACAAAGTTAAAACAATGTAACATTTTTCCATTACAACAGATGCAAAACATCATTTTGACAAATGCATACAAGGCCGGCAAGTTAAGACCCTTTGGCAGTTCATCTGCAGTGTTTTAACATTTTAAGAGAAATGCATCTGCAGAGCCAAAACAGCAGCATTAGGAGAAAAGTGTCAAAGCATCTGAAAAAAACCAACCCTGTAATAAATCTACATTTAAAATTATTACAGTCAAAAGTAAAAACACCCCAAACAAAATGGTTAAAAATACCTTGTAGCTTTTGGATCTTCTGAAAACGAGCCTCGGCAGCTCGCTTCTCCTCGTCCGATTCACTTGTGTATTCCTCTTCTTCCTCCGGACAGCTGAACAGAGGCGACAGTGAAATCAGGTCAGGCAAATGTGTACACATCAAAAAATCTGTGTATTCAGTTCTCAAAATCTTCCTTTTCCCCAGAATACAGAGAAAACCCCAACAATCAAACAAACCCGAATGAGCAAGAATCTGGTGACAGTGGGAAGGAAAAACTCCCTTTTAACAGGAAGAAACCTCTGGCAGAACCAGGCTCAGGCAAGGGCCTCATACACACCTTTCTACGGCCTCTCTAATGAGCCTCATCCATGTGTTTCGCTCCTCTTTGGACGACGTGTGGACCTCATACATTTCTGGTCCAGCCGCTGAGGCGCTGATCAGAAACATCCCTCTCTCTTCATTCGCTACTTCCCGAACTATTAACTTCTGTAGTGGAATCACTGGAGGCTTCTGGTCCTTTAACACATTTAAAGCATGGAGAAAAACCCCCCAAAACAAAACATCAATCATCCTTACATGATGCAGTGTTTATTACTGATTTCTTTACTGAATGCATACCACGGTTGCAAATGTGTACTTCTGGTCTTTTTCTTGGAGGAAGATGAGGGTGTCTATGAGGAGCAGCGCCAGGACATCTGGGGAAAATAACAACGGGTAGAAAAACAGTTAGATCAGAAAGGATGCAAAAATGACACATGAACTTCTAAGTATCAGGTATCACCTTTGAGTCGCCCGGTGGCAGTCTTCCACAGGAGCACCCCCTGGTGTTTGAGCACTTGTCCGGGTCCCATCATATCCTGCTTGCGGAAGGTGTGTCCGCTCTTCAGCTTAGCTGCGCTGCGGTTCTCCATGCGGTTAAAGACTTCCTGTAACCTCTGATGCCGTTCGTATTCGCTGACCCTCATGTCCACAGCTGCTATGACCTCTCGAATGTGAGCCAGGGCTTTCGAAAGGTCTGCGTGCTCCTCTGTTTCCTCTGATGGACAGCGCAAAGGAAAAACAAAAATTAAAAAAGGGGTTTTCATGGGGTTTTTTTTAACTAAAGTAAGGTTTTATTTTTTGTCCCCCAACACCTAGGTGTAGTAGTCATAAGAGCCTGTAGCCAGCAGAGGGCAGTAGATGACTGACCTTGAGTATAGTGTAGGATCCTCTCTAGCAGCACTGGGTACTTTGTAATCCTTTGGGTTACCAGCAAGATGCACTCTGGGATTTCCCTCCGTCGCACCAAAGAATTATTCCCTTGTTGCTTTAAAAATGAAGTATAGCAATTATGAAAGATCTAGTGAGGTGAAAGGGACTGAGTCTATTTTAATTTAATGATTTTTGAAAGCATGACACAAACGTTAAATACCCTGATGAAGGTCTGAAATCTTTTGTTATGTTGTTGGAGCTCTTTGAAAAAGCTGACAGCTTCATTATGGCGGCTGCAGAATTCCCCGTATACCTGCTTCATCTTCTCCCCGTTCTCATCCGTGAACTGCAAAAAGTAGAACCAGGCGAATCAAACATGACCTAATCCGCTCTAACCACACCTGAGACAAAGGTAGACCCATGAACACCAGCTAACCTGCTGGAGCAAGATGTCTCCTATTCTCTGGATGAGGTAGTTCCTGTGGCCCTGAGGCTGGGTCGAGCTGTGTCGCCGTTCCTTCATGGCGGCAAAGAAGGCATGGTGAAAGAGGAGCAGCTGGTCCAGACAGGGAAAGACTCGCTCCACCGCTTCAGCGTCCAGCTGCACTTCTTGTCTCATGCCTCGCCGGAAAATCTCGGCCATGATGTGCAGAGTTTGCAGGTGATGAAGCTCGGTCTGCATCAACTCTGC
Organism: Oreochromis niloticus; assembly: GCF_001858045.2. Classification (NCBI taxonomy): domain Eukaryota; kingdom Metazoa; phylum Chordata; class Actinopteri; order Cichliformes; family Cichlidae; genus Oreochromis; species Oreochromis niloticus. The sequence continues at coordinate 14,223,054 of NC_031972.2, read as the reverse complement.
ATCAGGGTGGGGGAGGTGTTAGATTTGGGACACGTGTTAAATTATGCCAATAAAAAGCTGAATCTCTTACTCAGTCTTAAAACAGTTCTCTGTGGTTTGACACTTTTACATATGAAATCCTGACACATGCAGAAAGTAAAGCATTCCAGGAGACGCCTTTCACAACAGCAACATCTGCTTACCATAGATTACATCCTGCCTTTTGACAGCTCGTTTGTCTTGCTTCTTGCAGAACTTGTGCTCAACCGTCAGGCTCCATGATTCAGCTTCATATTCCACAGAATCAGCTGATATGTCACTGTGGATGTATGAGTCTGTGCAGTCTGCAGATGGAAAGAGGCATACGAATCACTTTAATTTCTCTCAGTCAGTTTTGTTTATTTTCTGTAACATTTTATTTAGTAAAAAGAGACTCCCTAGCTTCTTTCCCCGCTAATTTGACAAAATGACACCTACAAGTTCTAACAAGGTGTTCAACTTTTTAACTGTTCAGCATTTTAACTGAATGATAAAAGAAAATTTGGATGTTTCTTATCTCACATAATGTTTCTGTACGATTTAATAGCATAACCTTGAACTACAAACAAAGTGCAGGTTATAATGTTCTCCCCACAAGATTAGACGATAACAGTGAAAAAAGCTTCACAGTGCAATGTACTGAAACCACCATCAGGGCATCGGTGAGGCCTGAGATTTAGAGAGAATCACAGAGAAGTTGTTGGAGAGACAGCAACAATCCACACTTAAACTCTTCACATGTGAAACTCTGGGATCGCATTTTTGATCTTCAGTTGATCCTAGCAGCACTGGGTACCCCGTAATCCTTCGTGTAACCGATCCTCTGATGACATCAGACCAAAACAAGTCAACTTTAGTGACTATATGTTACTTTCGGCTGCTCCCTTGTTACAAAGGATCGCCAGAGCAGGTACTTAAATGTTTAAGCAAGAAAACCCCTCTAAAGTCAGATGTTGGAACTCTGAGGGCACTAGCTTAGTGCATTTCAGTAGGAAAGTCAGGAAAACAAGGGCTGCTCTAACTTTACAAATCCAAGTTGAGGGGGGCATTACAGATTAAAATTCTGACTTAAATATTAGGTTAACCAGTGTGCATAAAATGGCTAGCTGTCTGTCCCGCTATGTTAGCCCTTTGATGGACTGGCACACCCTCCAGGGTGTCACTAGTCCTTCTGTGACCCTGCACTAGTTAAGTAGTTAAGAAAAAGGATAGATGCATTTCAAATATTGGACAAATTGCTATGAAATCGGAAAAAATGAAAAACATTGCAACCACCATTTCCACTAATGGTTTGACTGAAAGTTGGAATGCACTAAAGATTTTACAAATGCTTTGATAAACACTGAACGTTAATCATAAATCATACAAAAAAATCTAGCACAAAATCTTGCCCCTATCATATAGCCTCCATAATAATTAAAAAGACTAAAACTAACACTGAAACTAATAGAAACAAAACTAAAACTCAACATTTTTAAACAACAAAGACTGAAATAAAACAAGAAATTTCACTCTGGCCTAAAGTGGATTAAAAGCAAAAAGTCAAAATGAAAAAAAAAACATCAACTAATAAGTAAATAAATAATTAAATACAAAACTATAATACTTCTGGTTAACATTTTAAAATATTATTTGTATTGTTAGAAGGTTATAAAAAACTAGGAATGGTTTTGGAGAATGTTTTCCCAAGTTTAAGAAGAAAGTTTTGGGAAAAAAATAAAAGTGCCACTCAAAACTTTACTAGATCTCTGAATCATAATCATTGGGCGTCCTACGCTATAAGTGCGTCTCAGAGTTGGTAAGGATAACTGCCCTGTGAATATAAAAGTCTAAAAACAGTGGAAGACCCCCCGATTCATTTACAGACTGTGGAATGCATGTTAATGGTTCACTAAAGCTGTGTAAATCTGAGACTTGTCTGACACACAAACACACGATGCCTTCAGTTGCTACAGGAAAACACACATATCTGTGCTCTCACTAAATTTCAGTACATTTTCTTCCTCAAAGCATCTCCTCTCTGATCAGATGATTTAAAAAAAAAACCTTAAAGTTAGTTTTTAAATATGCATTTCACTGTTACATACAATTTTTTTTGTATTTGGGGATCCTGAACGCATCTTTATCACGCCTTTCCTGCAACTATTCCATTTGAAAAGAATATATATTCATTGGTTCTATTTTAAAAGTCAAATATAATGACCAAAAATGGGTGGAAAGCTACTTTTTTTACAGTAATATTATAATCTAATCTTTTAGGAAATAGGAATGTTTTACATTTATTCTTTGACACCCATCTGCTTCCAAACATTTCCTGTTTTAATTTAAAGTAATGGGAGGAACTGTGATGCCTACTCACCAACTATATGCCTTTGTCCCCCATAAAAAAATACTTTCAGTTTCTGAATAATATTCTTACAGTTTGACCTTTTAAACTGCACCGATCAGCTTTTTCTTGCAGCAGCAAACAATGAAACAGAAACTGATCTGTTTCTTTTTGGCTCTTTTAAACAACAAGCCCTATTCATGCCTTACCCTCTCCAAAGGACGACTCGGTGGAGGTGGAAGACACTGGAGTTGGCAGGAGCTCTTCAGATTGGCTGCTCAGCTTCAGGGTATCGGACTCTGTCTCTGAACTCTCAATGAGTTGGCTGTACCAAGAGGAAAAACACGAACAATCGCTACTTATCTGTATTTTTTTCTTTTTTAATGAATGTCACCACAACAAATTGTGTAAAAGATAAAGATTAATAACCTTTCCACGTTGGGGAAACTTCGTGAGAGAGACTGCGTCACGGCGTCCTTCTTCTCCTTGGGAGTCATGACAGGTAGAGAGGTAGAAATGGGGATCACTGAGTGAGAAGGGCTGTCTCTCACTGTGAAGTCTGAGGGGGTGACGGGAAAGCAAAGCAAATTAGCCTAGATAACAATAATCATCCCAAGTTTTATAAACAGGAAACTCTTGCATGACATGGTTAAAATCACCGGCGACCAAGTGTTGTAAACTCACTCTGTGGAAGGGATGCTGTCCTGTTCTTCACCATGGACACAGCATATTTTTCCTGATGTTTCTAAGTAATACAAATGAGGGAGTCTGCTTACAGCACATAAACAACCGACAAATGGACGATCTGCTTTAGGCCAAGACTCACCTTTAAACACGGGGGGACAGATTCCTTACAGCCCTTATGGACAATCGCAGTGCAAGCTGTAATGGAAAAAAAACACCATTTTAAAGTTTTTATACATGAAGAGAAATTAATATAAATGCTCTTTTGAATTGAAGTTTTACCAACTTGAGCAATGTAGTAGGTCCTTTCCAGAAGCTGGTTTGTCACACACCACACACACCGTGGGGCCTAAACAGGACCCCGTCGCAAAGCGATGTCCATTCGGCTGCCTGTCCTTGCCTTCTCTGTCCTTCCCTTTCCCCTTTGAAAGCCACGCCAGAGACATTGGAGTCAACAAAGAGGCCATACATACGCGAGGCGAAACGTGACTGACAGTTACACCTATAAACTCAAGCCCATGCAGGACTTAGTACAAAAGAGGATAAACATCTTTGTGAAAGTTTCTATTTGCAGGGTAAACTCTCCAACATGCGAGCGGATAAACGAGGCCACCAGGAGGACCCGCCTTTTTCCAAACCGTAAGAAAGTCCACTGACACGGAAATGAAGTGTGGTGTAAACAACAGACACAAGCAGGGAGGGCTTCCACTCTCTGTGCTGACTCAACAACAGGGGATTAATCATTAAAAAGGAAAGAAGCTGGACATGTTTGGTCTGTCCCTCTGACCTTGAGTGCTTCCCAGAAACATTTCCTGGTTCGTGTCTCTCAGAAAGCAAAGACTTGAGTCTAGACGTGGGAATCACCCAATGACATAAATAGTCTTACAAGAACAACACAAATGATCCTTTAATCTACGAATTTCATCACACCAAGGCCTACAGAGCAAACACCTGAAAACACTGCATGCCCTTTCAAGGTATTATACTGAGAGTTTCATGTTGTAGCTAAAGCCAGCTTTAATCTACAACAAGCTGAAGTTATGCGAGTTATTCTTTACATTGTTGTTGTAAGTAAAACTTTTATAGGTGTAACAGCAGGACTCTTTGTGGCTGGGGTTTACCTTGCTTTTGTTACGTGTACTGGACATCCTGCTCTTGAGAAAACTGAATGTGCGGATGACTTTGTACTTCTCCGACTCCGTTTTGGCTGGAATGTTGTATTTATCCAACTCCTCCTCTTCAATTCTGTAGACAGGTTGATGTAAGCAATGCAGTTATTATTATTTGTGTGTGTGTGTGTGTGTGTGTTCTGCTTACTAACTGGACTGAAGACATAAATTAGTCACCGTGCTCTGATTTCCTTCTTGCTGAGTCAACAAAAGTAAACCAAGCATGACAGGTTTGTTGAGGTGCATACACTCTTACATGCAAGTAGTCCACAAACATAACGGCTATATGACGTGACAAAATATCGTTTCAGCTGATACTGTGCAGCATGTTGTTTCTGTTAGGGACAGGAACTGAAATAAAAGACTGTACAAACATTTCTGTTATCTACCGTGGGGGAAATAATTATTTGATCCCTTGTTGAATTTGTCAAATAAACATTCTCTAACTTTTATGGTGGAAAGAGACTTTCTATCAACCAAAAATCTAGAAAAAAAATTACAAAAGTTATAAACTGATCTGCATGTTATTGGGTGAAATAAATATTCAATCTCCTTATAGCCAGAATTCTGGCTCCCACAGATCGGCCGTTTGCCCTCTGTGGATTACAATCACTCAATCAATTACACATTCTCCTGTTGTCAACCAGTTTTTTCATTCCAACTTCTCCACCACCATGGGCCTGGCCAGTGAGCTGTCAAAGGACGCATCAGTTTGACAGAGAAATGCTGAGTATGATCCAAATAACACCATCTCCACAGTAAGGCATGGAGGTTGAAACATTATGCTTTGGGGCTATTTTTCTGCTAAGGTTACAGGACATTAATGCACTAAGAGACCAATGAATGAATCTATACTGTACCAAGCCATGTTTTGCTTGGGGATCAAATACTTATTTCGCTAAATGACAAGCAAATCATTTTTTGGGGTTGATATTCAAAAAAAAATTGAGACTGTTCATTTCTTTGTCAGTTAGAAAACTTCAAATTCAGTAAGAGATTAAATAATTACTTCCCCCACTCTACAAACACAGACCAAAAAACAAGTTCTCCATTTCTGCAACACTTTGCTGTGAAAGCAAGTAAAAAAAACTAAGAACTGTTAGAAGTTAGAGACATGCATGACAAAGAAAGACATTCGGTGCATATTGTTAAAAGATCCTAATTCTGTTACTGTTCTGCTGTTAGAGGAAATGTGGTTTGTTGACAGGAGGTACACGTGCTTTAAGTTTTGTTTCGTTTTTTAACGGTTAGTCTTTTATGTCGGATGGTTAATGACGCGGAAACAGGCAAACAGAGGTTGATCCCCCACATACTCTTTGAGAAACTCAGACAGGGTGAGATGTTGTAGGGACTCTGCCAGCTCCATGCTGCCTTCATCATCAGCAGACTGGGCACGCTTACGAAACTTGATCTCCCTGTAAAGAACAGCGCCATAACAGACCATGTTTATATATTCTCTGCCACTAGAGTAGCTTTGTATGAGTCACAGTTCAAAATAATCCTTTTTTATCCAACACAGGGCTTTGGTAAAACAAAGAAACAAACAAAAATAAACCCCAAGAGTTTTCTTTTGTAAACAGGAGAGCTGAACATCCGATTGGCCATCTCTGCTCCAGAGATGATCACATTATCTACTCTCTTTGACATCATAGAGATCCTGGAGTAAGGAAAGCTGTGCGAGTGAGTGTTTCAAGCAGTCAGAATCCCAGGAATTTGTCTCACAGGGATTACTTTTGCATAGTTTGTCATCATTATACAAAACTATGAGCATCTGCCATTGTTATAAAACATCCACATAACCAGAAAGTTGAAGCGCAAAGTAGGTCCACTTAAAGGTGATTGATAAGTAATATCAATTGGCTTTTCTTTTTTAATGGAAGAACTGGAAACTGTGCTTCATATTCAAATCATAAACATTTCAACATCAATCCATATCCCTTTCAACTCAGTGATGAAAAACACAGAGCAGCCTTGTGACACTGACAAAAAAATCAGGTTGGGCGTAGAGCAGGGTCATATTGATATCTCTGCGTCACTACCTCTTTTGTCCCTGGAAAAAAAAATAGATCAAACACCAGTAATGCCAAAGAATAGGCTCTGAGTCATCAGGACAAAAGAGCTTTTCATAAAAACCAGCAGCCAAGTTCACAGAGCGCCTGCTGTCACCAAGCAACCTGGTCATGACAGTTACCTACATATGCTGCCCTTGGGATTGCAAATTTATTGACGCATACGGCACTTTCAATTAAGAGCCCCGAAAGGTCACATCATTTAGTGCTAGGAAACAAAAGGAGACAGAAAAGAGACCCTGGAACACAAAATAATCCTAATAAGGTTGAGTAAATTAAATGCAGTGTATAAATACCTTTTCTCATGTGACTGATCTGATATACTCGAGGCTCTTGGCTCTGTGAACACAAAAAAGGGGCAGATGTTGCTAAAGTTGAAAACAATAAAAAATGATTATTTACAACCCAAGAAAAACAGCAGGTAAAGTAATATTCAGACTAGGCAACAAGTTTTGTCGTCAGATTTGTCAGATTTTATTTCCATTCTAGAGAAGCTGTTCAGTTTCATATGACAACATTTGAATACAGACACAATTGTTATGCAAAGCAGCAAAGATGGTCCTCAGGCATCGAATCAGGACAGGACGATAATATGAAAGGCAGTAGCACAGACAGACAATCACAAGTGCTGACCCGTCAGAGACCCACAAGCAGTCATCTTTTATTTAATGGCTGCTAATGTGAATTCTTCTTGCACTCCCCTCGAACGTTCTGATTACAGCGAAGGTGTGTCGTGATTACGAAAGCCATACACAGACACAAAGACAAGCCAAGGTTATTACAGTTTGGTGATTCTAATTGAATTCTCTTTTTTTCTAATCTTAACTTTTAATTTTTTGTTTCATGTGTTTTGATGAAGAGCATTAGAGTATATTTTTACATTTTGATGTTTTTTTAAGGTTAATATGTGTTTTGTCTAAAGTCCGTATAAAACAAGAATAAATGTTTTCTGAATTTGTCACATTGCAGAAAGTTGTGTTGTTAAGTGTTTAACGTATATGATTAAAATATGATGAACAAATGAAGAAACTCAAGCTTTGTGAGCATTTGCAAAGACAACAATACTACGCCCATCTGTAGGAAAGGTGCAGCCTCTCAAAAGTTGAAATACCAGTTGTGATTTGGTGAATGCGTAACAGAAAATAAATGCATTCTAGCGGCAGTATTAGAGTTTAAGCCAAAAAAGATATTCCAGGCAACAATGCCCTACACAAGAATCAACTTTTCCAGCAGACTGTTAATTCTGTAAAGATAATAACTGTGTGGCCAAGTAGAGTAAGGCTGTCAATAACAAAGACCCAAACATTATTTGGTAGTATTTCTTTGTCTCTCTAGAGTAAGATTAAATTGACAGATATGCTCCAAGCCGTCTAAGTTGAAGTGGCAGTCATTGTAGAAACTATTCTCAAATTTCAGGTTCATGTTTCTTTTGTAGTAGTTTATGTTTTGCACAGAAATAAAGGCTGTACTTTTATGATTTGTGGGGAAAAAATAATTTAAATATTATACGCATCCAGCAGGCAGTGTAATATTACTATAGGTTACTGTTACTAACTGGTTTTCCCTCATTGACAATTTGCAGTTTTTCCTCAATATCAGCCCTAATTACCCCATTATATAAACTTTAGGCTAACATTGAACCTTAGTTGATAGTAAATAGCAAGCTATCATAGTACCGTATCATCCCAATGGAGCACTTTGCTCTCAGACTGCTAGCTTAGTTGTGGTAGAATGGGAGGCAGAGCCTTCAGCTTTCAGGCCCCTCTTCTGAGCTCCCAGTTGAATTCAGGAGACAGACACCCTCTTTACTTCAAGATTAGGATTAAAAGTTAAGAGCTGGGTCAGGTGTCCCCGAATCCTTGCTTAGTTACGCTGTAATAGGCCAGGCTGCTGGGGGCTCCCAATGATGTATTGAGTGTTTTTCCTTCACACTTGTTTTTATACACCAATCTGAATTTAGTCATTAATTTAATCATTCACTATTATTGCCCTCTTTCACAGTGTGTCTTTTGTGCTGTCTCCCTCCACTCACCCCAGATCGCAGCTGATGGCTGCCCCTCTCTGAGCCTGGTTCTACCGGAAGTTTCCTTTCCTTCCCACTGTCACAAAGTGCTTATGAATAGTGGGACATCTGATTGTTGGGGTTGTCTCTGTATTATTGTAGGGTCTTTACCTTACAATATAAAGTGCCTTGAAGCAACGATTGTTGTGATTTGGCTCTATATAAATAAAATTTAATTTAAAATTAAATTGAATTATATGACTATTACTGCTTTTTTTCCACATTATTACCAAACTATTACCATGTTGTTACCAAGTTTCAATATAAAATTCTATCAATTTATAACTCAAGCCATTTTTTTTTTTTTTTTTTTAAGAGTTGAATCAGTTTACAATAATAACCTTTAATCGCCCCTCCCACAAACATGCAAGCATTAACAGTGACAGCGGCATGCCGGCTTTGCTGGGCCTTAGCACAATGAGACGGGTGCAGGTGTCCAGTACTTACTACCAGGGTGGAGCAAAGACAGAGATTTAGACAGAGAGAGGGCCTGAAGAAGAGATCGGCTGTGGCTGACACTGTGGAGCACGGCATCTACAGGGCACAGTGGATAGAGGACTGCTCATAGATCAACTAAAGACACTTGAGACTATCAGCATGTACAGTCAACTCTAAGCTAAAAGCTGTTAAACAGTACTTCTATTTCATTCAGTTTTGTAAACTTGTTTTGAATAAAAACTACTAATAACAACTACGTAAAGAAAAACCTTAAACTCTGATTGACATTTTGAAAAATAAAGTGGCTTTTTTAACGGTTGCCACTGTCATGTCTACGCATTTCATATGAAGCTGGAGGCAGCAGCCGGTTACCAGCTGGCTCACCATTTTAACAGGAAACAGCTAGCCTGGCTCTGCTGGAAGCTAGCAAAATCCATCTAATTTGTTTAGTCCGCACAAAGAACACTGTTTAAAAATGATAAATTGTGTTTTTCCAGGAGAGGTTTTCTGCCAGACTATTTCTTGTCTAGGTCTGGTACACTCATTGTGATGTCAGGACTCCAGAAATAACTGACTCCAGCCAAGAATTTGTCTGTCACATAGAAGCACCACTTTTTTATTCAATGCATAACGTGCTAATTTGTGGACTATAACTGTTGCAGGTAGGTTAGCTTACACCCACTGTTTCGACCCTTAGATAAAGATAGATATTTTTTCTCTGTACATATATTTACTATACAGACAAGAGGCTGAATGTTCTCAAATGCAGGAACGTGAACAAGCATATTTCCCATTCAAACCACTACTTAATTTACTTAGAGTTGACTGTACATTATATTAGTTGTAAGGCTATCTAGTTCAGCTGATCTGTCACTTGAAAGCTAATTTAAAATTAGCTAAATATAATTCTCACCGACCAACGATGTGAGACTACCCCATCAGTGACAGACAAAAAAAGCAAAATAAAAAGGTTAATTGGAAATGTTGTTAGTCATGTGTTAAACTTTTATCATGCTCAACGATCTGAGCGTTACTAACCGGGGCTGATATCTGAGGCTTGGTTATCTCGAGTAAAACGAGCTGGACGTAAGCTGATTTTGGAGGAGTAGGAATAGGATCGCAATCGAAGGCCCTCGTCAACCAGTTCCTACATGAGAAACAAGTAATGTTTGAAAGCATTAGTATAAAACTTGTAGAGCACTTCATGCTCATAAGCTGAAGTACTTGATGAGAGGATGGTATATTACTTGTGAAGTGGGTTCATATGCTGATGCAGACTGGCTACGGGTGCAAGTGAGATCAGGAGAGGGGAGAGGGAAAGTTTCCTCTTTGTCTTCACTTCTCTCCACATCTGACGACAGCGGGGAAAGTGGAGACTTTGGCCCGACGCTTTCTTCTTCGCTGTCCACTTCCAGAGCCACCAGACTGGGACTGGAGTTATAGATGACAAATTAGTTTGACACTATCCGTACTCACAACGCACCGGAGAAGACATCTGATGTTAATACCTGAGGTCACAGGTCTCCATTGGTGGACTGCCTCTCTGATCGGTCTGCTCGGAGGAGGCGGGACGGATCAGCCTTGTGAGAGCCAGATCGACAGGTGAAAGCAGGGGAGAGCAGGATGCAGAGGATGGGTAGAAGTCTTCTGAAAAGGGCGGAGGGGTATCGGTGGCTAAAAGAATTTCCTCCGAGTTGATGGTGTCCCATAAACTGCCATCTGTCCCTGTACTGTCCCTCGTCACTCCGCTGACATTGTACTTAATGTCAACATCATCCGCCTGAGGTGAAAACATAAGGCGGGAGAGGAAAGAGCAAAATAAAAGAAATTTATTGAGCAGCAAAATTAAAAAATGAAATTTTATAATTAAAAAGAAAGAGAATGACGTATGACCTGTGCGATGGTGTGGTCGCTGCTGTGGATCGCAGAGAGCAGAGGGTGGGCAGCTTCCTGAGTGAACTGGCTCTGTGCTTCACTGGACGGCATGCGATCTCCATTTACTATGACAAGCATACAGTTCAAACTTCAGAAGAGATTCACTTTGGTTTAGAATAATTCAAACAGACTACTTCTTCTTGTCACACACACACCACTTTCTTAGTAAAGATCAACTACTGCACACTCTTGATTACAATAATTCCTCCCAGCATCAGCCCCATCAGCCAGAAACTAGAGAGAGACGGCTCTCAAGAGCAGGATAAAATAATCAGGCGACTTATCCACACAAACAAAGCAAGAAAACTTCACCATGACGTGGTCAAAAAAGCATGTCATCATGATAGACCTTTAAATCATTTTTGCTTCTCTCTCCTGCTTTTTTTCTGTTATTTGAAGTCTTTTTTTTAACCATAATTCAGTCATCCTATTGCCTAAATGTCATGGCTTAACACGAATAAAGCAAAAATGTGATGACCTTTAAGGGGTTGTTTTTATAGAAACTTCTACATATGATCCTTACCGGCAGTCTGTTTGTTTTCTGAGGGGAAAAAAAAAAGCAGATTACTGATTTGCACTGAGTCATGCTCACTATCACTCTCCCTCTCTCTTTTCTTCAAGTGCTAGGTCAACACAGTGTTTATGAACACTCATTCGTAGCAATATTCAGAAATAAAGGCAATGACCTTGGTTAGATTTTAGTTTTGATCTCATAAAAATCCAATGATGAAGAATAAAAGAAACAATGTTGCCAAAGTTTTATATCCATGTGCATGGTTTTTAAGATTTAAGAGGCCATAAAGCTCCTTGAAATCAGAGTTGAAGTTGTTAAGACTTGATTTTTTGTTTTAATTCATTGACTGCTCGGCACTGAAGAGAGAGGCATCTCTGTCTTAATCTCATCTTTCAAATCTGATCTGTTTTCCTTTTGTCGCCATATAAATTTTTTGTGACATTTTCTGGTCACTGAGCCTATACATGGTTAGGATCTGTTTGTGCGTGCTGCCTCTGGCATTCAGGAGCTATTCTGCCAATTAATAATCTCTTTTTAGGGCGACATAACATTCATATCTACTTTGGCTTAAAGTTTCTAAACACTACATACTTTGGTATTTAGACAGAAGTGAGGTTTTAGGACTGGTCAGAGTTTGTCTAGAAAGGAACAGTTAGTTCCAGGAGGCTGACGCAGGAAACTCTTTTCTGCGCTAAGCTCTTGGGTTTGAAACTCAATGTTTTTTTAAAAATTTATTTTCTGGCACTTACGTCAAGGTTCATATCTTGGAGTTAATGACCAACAGGGGGCGACACCTTTGGCTGCATATAGAGTTTTGCTTGGCAGTGTTTCCCAACTACAGTGCCACGGCACATAGGTGTGCCATGAGAAATGATCAGGTGTGTCGTGGAAGATTATCTGGTTCCACCTGATTTGTACTCTAAGTGATCGGCGTGAGTAACGGGCAGAACAATTACATTCTCTTCCACTAGAGGGCAGTACAACTACCTGCTCTAATTAAATGGGTTGCCAATTGCCAGTAAAACAGAAGAAGATGAAGAAGAAATGACATAATAGTCATGCTGTGAGTGAGACAACACAGCGCGTAATAGCAATAGATAAATATTTGAAAAGAGAAAGTAGTCAATCTGACCTGGGTCCTGGAAAAAATTCCAACCCAGATGAAGTCCCTAACATGAGTAGTGGCCAGAAGAAAGCAAAAACGATATAATGGGGACAAACTGAGCCAATTCTGCTATAGCTGGTGCGCAGGGAAAAATTATCAATATGCTTTTTGTGACATTTTTGTTTGGTGGTGTAACGTGCGATTTTTCTAATGTAAAATATGCGCCCTGGCTCTAAAAGGTTGGGAAACACTGGTCTAGAGTCCTGTGCTCCCTCACTACATGACCTCAGTAGACAGTTTTCTGATGACTCCCAGAGGACAATCACTAGTTTCAGACTATAGTGACTAAAACATGAATTTCATAATGTGAATAAGTCATTAGCCAAAGAGCATGCGGTGCTCTTTCACAGTCAGATCCATACCATACTCATCAGCTTGGGTTTCAAAACACTAAAATCATAAAAAAAAGCTCAGTTTAAGTCTTCATAACATGACTAACCAGTGGGTGACATAAAATTTGGTACTTCTTTTATAGTGTCTATGGTCCCAGCAGCTCCCTTATTTTGCAAGGGGTCGCCTTAGATACACTCACTGACTCCCTGAGGGGTTTGTGGGTGATAAAAAGCTAGTATACTGACCAGAGGTGGGAGGTAATTAAGTACAAATACTTGGTTACTGTACTTAAGTAGAACAGCACAATTCACCATTACTCCACACTTCAAAACATTAAACCAGTTTGAGTCTAGATGGAGGAAAACTATAGCTCATGAAAGATTATCTCATTGGTGTATCCATTATGAGGGCTTTCTGCATACAAAGAGATGAAAGAGGCATCCATCCATCCATCCATCCATTGACTTCCGCTTATCCTTTTCAGGGTCGCGGGGGGCGCTGGAGCCTATCCCAGCTGTCATAGGGCGAGAGGAGGGATACGCCCTGGACAGGTCGCCAGTCTGTCGCAGGGCTAACACACAGGGACAGACAACCATTCACACTCACATTCACACCTAGTGGCAATTTGGATTATCCAATTAACCTATCCCCACAAACTGCATGTCTTTGGACGGTGGGAGGAAGCCGGAGTACCCGGAGAGAACCCACGCAAACACGGGGAGAACATGCAAACTCCACACAGAAAGACCCCGGCCTGATGGTGGAATTGAACTCAGGACCTTCTTGCTGTGCGGCAACAGTGCTAACCACCATGCCACCGTGCTGCCTGAAAGAGGCAAATATATAAAAAATTTATGCACCGTTTATAGCACTATGCTCGAGTTAAAATGGGTCAGAATGTTCTGGAATGGTTGTATGTACATGCAGATGTACATAAGTTGCGGTCATGGTGCTTCAGCATCTAGCTAGCGCTACAGGAGGAGGAGCAAGCATAAAGGGAGCAAAGTTTTTTTTAAGTAATTTCAAATGCAGTGTCACTAACAGTTCAACACACATCAACAAACATACAAACTGTTTGAGTGCAGTTTGTCACACAGTGTGTTGCTAGCTAAAGGTGCAGCTGTTGCATTTCACAGGAAGAAAAGATAACTTCACTCGGAGATGAAGAAAGATGTAAGAAAGAGAAAGATGTAGAAAGACGGGCAGGACAAAGGATGTAATGTCCTCATTTTTAAAAATATGGTGCACAGCCGGTGAGGTGTTCCTGGTCAGAGTTGGTTTACAGAGTTGGTTTACATAAAGGGTGGCAGAGATTAAACTGAATTTAAGCTGATGATGCTTTGGTTCATTCAACTTTTATAACAAATGTATACTGTCTAGTATAATGACAGTATAGGGAATGGAAATCAGAGAAGATAGCTCTTGAAAAATTTGCTTACAGCTTGTTCAATTCAGTTGTGTAAATCCACAAAGAGCAGCAGCAACAGCTGATCACAGCATGTACACAAAGAAAATAGCTCACAATACTAAACAGGAGTAGAGCTCAGAATAGAAATGACTGGGTTCCCTTCTGTGAAATCCCACTTTAATATTAGACTGTACTCATTTTTCTGTTCAAAAAAGTTTGTATTCTCATCTGTTAATATCATTTAATTATTTTATTATTTTATTAATATAGCACAAGGTTCAGTTTACTTTTTACAAAAAATAGCTGGTGGAGATGCCCTCCAAAGAGCTATTTTTTTTTTCCTTTTTTAATATGAGCACATTTAGAGCTTGTAATTCTTCACTTTTACTTGGGTAAAGAATTTGAATCAGTACTTTGACTTTTACCAAAGTATTTTTAACACAAGTATCTATACTAGTAAAAAATGCTTCTACTTTTGACACCCCTGTCTATGACACTGTCAAATATTTTAATCTATATTTTATTGGTGTTCAGATATTGTTTTTCTCTTGCTTTTTTCTGCATCTTATTTTTTCTTCTTTTCTAACCTACATTAGTGGTTTCCAGTTAACTTCAGATGAATCTTGTCTTTAGTGCTAATTAGCAAACGTGAGCATTTGGTTTAGATTAAAGGTAAGGTGGATTAAGCTTCTTTGTATAACTCTGCATGTATTTATACAAATATACACACTATAAAGCCTGCCACATGATCTGTATATGTAATATGACCGTTATATGTATTTAAATAGCACAATATTTCCCTTTCACTATGAAATGTAGTACATTTAAAGTAGCCTGAACAATGTCTCAAAGTAAAGTGCTGTTGAACATGTACAGTGTACATAATTACTTGGGCAACTGTAAGGGAGTGGTGGTTGGCATTTTTATTTTAAACACGTGGAAAATTGCCTTCCTTGATGAGTGCACTTTCCACCCAGACTTTGATGTCTGGACCGGCCACGGCTGCACTAATGTAAAGGAAATCCTGGGCATCACAGAGGCATTTCCTCTTTGCTGCTCTCACACAGTGAAGACATACAAGTAGCGCAAATGGAGCTCAAATATACAAGGCAGACTTCTCATATAGTTCCATGACTTTTATCTTGTTTTTATGTATCTGCTGTGAGCTTTAAATAGAACCTTTCACACAGGCAAAAACAAAGAACCAAGATTCCAGTAAACTGGATCTAATGGTGACAGACACAAGCAGCACAAGTCTCGGCTGGTAGACTAATCGTAACACGAGCTAGCTCCAACAATAACTGCCACCGCTGAGTTATGTCAGTGAAACATGAGAAACTGTTATGATCATTTCAACAGATCTGGAAAAAACAATAACTCCAAATGACAATTTTTCACCAAGACACTGTCATCCCATCTAAAGCATTCAGGCCAAAAGAGAGTTTAGGAACTTGAGGAATATAAGGAGAAATTTGCAATCTGTGGAAAACAATGGGACAATGCCTCGTGTTTTTCACGCGACACTACTTAACGCCGACACTTCGTCGTAAACGCACACACATACTTTCATTTATACAGAATTTACAAGCGCCATTCAGTAGCACCAGAGTCTCTCCAAAGTTTACAACAAACTCTTCATTCTTCCACAGCATCACACAGGAAAATTAGCATTCGCAGTAACCGTGGTGACACCTGAAACACTTAAGCATCCTCTTCAACTTTTTTTACTAGCCAATGAGCTTCAGCTTATATAGTCTTGGGTAGATGTTGGATTTAAAAGGGAATCAGCGTAAATGCATGTGTCTTATCTGAAATGTCAGCTTTTGTAAGCCGAGGACACTTTAGCTTGTTAACATTCCACCTCTTGCTTCGAGTACACAGCTCTACTGTTTGATCCAGGAGAGAATCGGGGGAGGGGATGGCAGGGCGACAAACCAGAGGGGGGCATCTCATAGCTCAGACAAAGTCTGAGTGGGACAAGCCTGACCCCATTCCTGTCTTTGTCCCAGTGACAGGGCAGATTCCTGGACCCCTGGACTGAGTCATTATGGAGCCAGTGTGGGTAAAGACACAACCAGCATCATCCAAAGACTCCCAGAGGATAATATGTCCATTTAATAAACGAATACCACCTCTGTGCCTAATACAGAAGCCCATCCCTGTCTGTGCCTGTGAAGCAGCAACTGCATCGATTTCCAATGATGTGATTCAAAACAGAGCTTCGCATATTGTGCTAAGACCACGAAAGAAACAGTTCCTCCCCAGGCTTTTGTACTAGCTTAATATGTTCTGTTCCCACACCCTGCTGTTCAGTGCAGCCACAAATATGTTGTTGTATTTTTTATGGATTACCCATTCATCATTTAATCCAGATGCTGAAGAGTTATTGCCGTAATATTAAAACGGAAAATAAAAAGTTGTGATTGCTGGGCCAGAACGTTGGGCCAGTGAATAAATCATCTGAAAATGCTTGAAGCAGAGGTCGAAGAGAAGAGAAGAGAAGAGAAGAGAAGAGAAGAGAAGAGAAGAGAAGAGAAGAGAGTTACCAGATAATGAGTACTCTTCTTCATCATCATCGTCATCTAAAGACAGGACGAGCTGCTCTTCAAAAACCTTTAAGCAAACACAAAAAGCATGCGTGCCTTTTCACCAAAATTACATATAGTTTACTTGAAAACATCATAAATGCATATGGCTGCATTCAAAAACCAGGAATGATCATAAGTGGCAAATCTGCAAACATCTACAACATATGTATGTATACTCACACTGTCCACGAGCACATGCTGTTCCTCATGTCGTTCCTTGTTGATGCCTGTGCAAAAGAAAAACACTTAACCAAAAGCTGAAGCCTGACACACAAACACCCTCATCTTCCTCCTCCTCCTCCTCCTCCTCCTGCTACTGCTGCTGCTGCTACTCTAAAAAAGAGAGTTATGTGGAAGGCACAACATCAGGTTCTCTGGATGTGACTCTGCTATCCAGGAATGGAAAACTAACCAATCAGACTTTGTGCTTGTCCAAACCAGCAGGTCCAGAGAAAGAGCACAAGCTCCCTACTGTGGAGCTGTTATTTCAAGAGGATTAATGGACGGCTGCTAGAGTCGCCACGGGGTTAAGGTCAATACTGAGGTACACTTCCTGCTTCCCTTTATGAGTCGATACTGCCACCTGCCATCTCTATGGTTACCAAAAAGAGTAGCCACAGGTTAAAGAAACACAAAATGTGTGTGTGCGTGTGTATGTGAGACATAGATATAGAATGACGGAAAATAATTACCTGGCATCAAAGATTAGCAAAGATTAGTCTCTGCGTGTCTGCATGCCAGCCTGAACATGTCACCGCAGGGAAAGAGAAACAATGTGCTTCTTCAGTTTTCTCTGGAGGCTCACATGTGCAGCGGCTGTGCCTTTTATGGTGTCTGTTGAAAGTGTTTTTCTAGTCTCTTTAGGTCCTAAGTGATGGATGTCTGATCATACCATTGTTTGCTCAAGTGAATCTGTGGCTGTTCATTTTTCCACTGCTCCAGAGTAAAGTCTCCAAACTCGCATGCCACCGCAGGCAGACAACACGCATGAGCTGTTTGCGCACACGCAGATCAGTGTGATGACAATAGCAGGGTTGTAAGTAATTATTATTTTCATTATTGCAAAATCCTTTGATTGTTATTTTTGACAAATCAAACACTTTGTTTCGGCTACAAAGCATCAGAAAAGTTTAAAAATGACCGCTACAGGTTCTCAGAGCCTGGGATGAAGTCTTTAAACTGCTAGTTTTGTCTGACAAAACAGTCCAAAGTCCAACTATGAGAGTAAGTGATCTGAAATATTGAAAAATGCAATGATCAGTTTATTATCTGTCAATCAAGAATTTGGATCATGACTGAGTTCATGGAAGAAACAGTGCTGACATGTGTGTTTATGAACCTTTTTTTGTTGTGTGTGTGTGTGTGTGTGTGTGTGTGGGTGGGGGGGTTACACAGCCGGAAAGTCCATGTAATATGGGACAAGACACTGCTTTGGTGTGGACTGAGCTCAATCACTACTTCTGTAGTAATAACATGAGTAAGGACAAACTTGATTAAAGCTATTTCTTATATTTACTGTCAATTAGTACGGTCCAAGATAATTCTTTATTCTAAAATCCATAATTCTAATCCAACATTTTTGATGAAGACTTGCACTAAAGGTACAATCAGCTGCTTTTTAAGGTTATTTAATAGAAGAAATACTGCTGTGCTCATAAATATAGACTGATTAGTGTGTAATTACATCTTCTAACGTATAAATTTTGAATTAATCCATAAAAATACACAGGAACAGACACCGGTTTGTAAACGCTGCCATGTTATCCCACCGTCTTGGATACAGTGATAAGTTGGACATAGCTGCTCTTCCTAATCACATTTTATGTATGTGGTTAGAGACCGGCCCCATCAAAGTACACGAAAAGCTGGATAAACATTGGCCTCATATTTTTCAGATAAAAGCCTGAAAGTAATCAATTTCTCTGATATTATGAACACAAATTGACCACAATACTACACATTAGACTGAGTTTAATTCCGAACTTACCTTTGTTAGTCTGAACACCTTCATCCGTGTCCCTCTTGCCCACCACAGTATCAGCTCTGAGCACATTGATCTTGGACAGAAACAGATGTTTGAGTAAATTAAAACTGCCATGAACTGTACAAAGAAACATGACATTATGATAAAGTACAAATATTTAGTCACTACTGCAGTCTTACTATAATATGTGTATATATAAGCTATGTATGGATGTATGTCCATATGTACTCACCTACAGGTGGGCCAATGTGAACCAAACTTTGCATGAACAACATCATACATACATTATTAATATCGCTATGTTTTTTCATTTGCGTATTCATCATCCAGGAATGTCACATTCTCTGTTTGTGTTTGTTTCAGATGTGAAGTTCAGTGTACGTCAGCCTTTGCTTTGTTTTTGCTAGTATAAATTACACTAACTTCAATATCAATGTCAATTTTATTTAGAGAGCACATTTCATTACATGTAAACTCAATGTGCTTAACACACACACACACCCACACACACACGTGCACACATAGATATTAATTATAAGCCTGTGAGAACAGAAACTCAAAACCTTTCTATTGGTTTCATTGGTCTGTTTCTGAGTGTAGACCCATATGTAACTGACCTCAGGTCAGCAGGCATTGTGTTCCAAAGAACAGGACCACATTAACTGAAAGCTCCCTCAGCTCACTTAGATCTTTTTCTGGGAATAGTTAAGAGCTGCACCTGATGACCTGAGTGGTCTGATTGGGTTATCAACACGGAGCAGGTCACAGAGTTGTTGGAGAGGTCAAACCATTGTTTGCTTTATGAGCTCACAAAAGGATTTTCAAGTGTGTCCAAACATTAAAGGTGGACTCCTTATATTGATTTCCAACTCCATATTTAAACTTGTGGACACTACTATTGTAGTTTCACATGATCCACAGTTCAAAATAATCCTTATTTGCCTTATAACAGGCCTTGACGTGACCCCTCAGTTTATCCTCTGCCTGAAACAATTTGCTTTGGCTTCTCACTCTTTAAGGTAATCCCCTTAAGCCTGTTATCATCAGCTAAAGTCATTCATTTTCTTCCCTCATGCCCTTCGTTTTACAGAAGTAATGTATTTACTGCTTCACTCTTATCAAAACGTGTGATTGTTAAAGAGCATGAGTGTTTACACAAGGGTTTACTAAACTTATGATATGGCCTTAACTTGACAACATAACTTTACATCAAGCACAAACAGGCATGGGAACAGTCATTTGCATTTTCTTCCCTAAATTTTCAACAGATATCCCCTGCGGTTTATTCTCACCATTTTAGAAACACCAAAGTCTCCTAGTCTTTCTCGCAGGACCATGATGCTCTCCTGAGGGTTGCTTCCCGGGATATGCCTCACAGAGAGGGCTAGAGAGTCGGTCCCAGGACAGAACCTCAGCATGTAAGAACTGTTGGACCACAAGCACCACACACCAGGAAGAGGGCTAACTGCAGGACCTGGAGAGCTGATGGGGAAAAGATTTACTAAGAGACTTCCAAATATATCAGCTATTGTACATACTTCTCAAGCTCAGTCTTTACAATGTTATTACTGCATGTGGAAATGTTAGAGGTTTATCATATATAAAATATATTCTCTGACATTTAATGCATGTGCATTTGGTGTCTATTTCAATCTTTATTTTTTCATCATTACTCATCATTTACTTCATAAACCAGCTATGTACGATATTACAGTAATATCCTCAAAAGGAAAATACTACTTTCTTTCAAGAGCCTTACGCTGCTAGCAGCATGAACATGGCATGCTGTCCAGACTTTTGAGCCAGTTGAAGGGGTGTGTCTCCCTCCTGATTGGGTAAGGTCAACGCCCTTTGACCTCTTGGTTGGTGAATTAAGAATCGGGCAAGGTGGACCAAACCCAAACGCACCGCAACGTGGAGAAGGGTTTCTCTGGGGTGAGGTTTGACAGCTGGAGAAAAAGAAAAGAAAAGCGAGAATTATATGGAGGGAGAAAGATAATGAATAATCTTTTAATCAAGGAGATGTTTAAAAAGCGCTGACACATGTAAAACAGCCTTCTTAGGATGTGTCTTCTGAGTAATCAGTGTCAGGATTGTTTGTGTGAGTTGTTCATGTAAACAAAAATGACTTTTAGTCAATATGAATGAATCCAGAACTTGTCCTGCTATTTCAAATAGACTTCCAGTGCATCAACGCACCAGCAGGGCACTGTGCATATAAGGAATGAGTGACTCTGCGTTATGCCTGTATGCACTATATGAATATTATCATTACCAACTAAAACCAAATGCTTCCCTGAGCAAACACCTGCTGTGACACAGTTGCTAGCTCTAGCCTCCTGTTCACTGGAGTATAAGGGTGTATAAACAATGAGTATGAGGACATGTCAGCAGTCATTATTCCCTATGACTGACTGATCTTTTAACAGTCTGTAGTCTAATGTAGGGCAGCAGAAAAGAGCAAGCGAAAAACCAGCAGTAAAATTCTTCTCTCTACATCGATGTCGTCTAGTAAGCTCAGGAAGAAACGTTAAAAAAGATTTTATCATCTGGGTCTTCCCCCCGTCTGTGGGTGAGAGTTACCATGGTACCATCTTTCCAGAGCAGAAACAATGTGCAGAAGAATTCAACTATTTCTCTTCTCCTTTCCAGTTCTTGTTGAAACCCCAAAATGAACTGAAATGTCCTGCCGCCTCAACAATGGTGCCATTAAATTGTGACCCAGTTTGGAGACACCAAGGGGAGTGAATGCTGCACATGCTCTTTATGCAAAGTTCAACAAACAAGCACGTCATTGTCAAATTGTTGTCATTGCAAATAGTGCGCCGCATGGCTATGGGGGCCAAGAGCTACTTTGAATTTGCACCGCACCCAAGCTTTGCATCAGCATTTGCTTTTTCTTTAAGCAAACCATGACCATACATGCCAAATAAAAGGACACACACACACAGTCTGAATGCAGCCTTTAGCACTGCATGTGAATATGCTGCTTTAGGCTGCCTGTAGTCTCATTTGCTTTTCCTGCTTATGATGAATACAAACAGTCTGGAATTGTAAAGGCATAATGAAACAGCTGGACCAGGATATGTAATTCCTAATTTCTTATTTTCATTAAAATTTTGTCATACTATTGAGCATTTTAATCCTTTTCATTAAAAAGGATAGGTCAAAAAATAATAAATAACTCAATCTAAGGCTAGATGCCAGAAACTCTAGCAATGGAAGTGTAGTGCAAAGGATTGTGGGAGTTGATTTAGCACCCAAGGAGGTCTGCAAGACAACTCTAATCTGACCGAGAAAGAATAATGGCAATAATTACTTTGTCTTTGGAGCAAACCAGCCTCTGCCCAACTGGCTGGCTGGTCCTCTGAATCATGTGATGACTGAGGTGAGCCGCACAGTCAGATCTCATTGGGTTTGAAACCACTGAACACGAGAGCACCAGAGCAATAATGATCTGAAGGATTAATACTGTCCTTTCCTCAAAACTACAAAAAAAATGTTTTCCAAATGATTAAATAACTTTACTTTTGTGAAATCAACATGTGAAGATAGTGGGCACCTTGTGTGCTCCTTTCCAGCACAATGTTTTAGTGTTTTCATATTATCTAATACCAGACCTTGCTGCAACCACTCAGTTTAACCTCTGTCTGAAACCAACAGTTTCTGCATATTTCCCTTTAAGGTCAACTTTTCTGATTGGCTGCCCCTTTTAAACAGAGGGGTTGACCTACAAGTAGGTGGAGCTTCTCTACTCACAGCCAGAGCTGTGTGGTTAAGTCATGATATTAGGCATGTCCACTCTCAGTGGCATCATTAGAGAGCTAAGAGACTGACCTTATTATTTTAAACTTGACCATGTTCTATATGAGTATCTACAATCTACCATAAACCGAGCAATGTACGTTTATGGTCAGAGGTTTCCATACACTTATCATGCCAGTTTGCAGCTTTTAATGATTTCTCTGAAAATTTCTTTTTCCAGGGTGGAATAATTGTACAGCATACATCTTTAATGAAAATCTATGCACAAGTTTAAATTTATTTTGGATTTTCTCAAAAGCACACAGGCACAACAATATTTGGTTAAATGTCCCGATAACAATTGCACATTGACCAGACACTTTAACTAGCTTCTAGCATGATTTTGGATATTTGACCATTTCCGATGTGTATTTGAGAATGTGTATCACTCTTCTGTTGTAACACTCAGTTGGTATCAGTACCACAGCAGCAAAACAGCCCCAAAGCATGACGCTACCACCACTGTGCTTGACAGTTAGTACAGTCTTCTTGGGTTTGAAAACCTCACCTTTATGCCTCCAAACAAACTCTTGTCAATGTGACAAAATAACTCAATCCTTCTGTCTTATGACCATAAAACTTTGCAAATTTGAGTTGATTTTCTTTATCAGCGCCCTCTCATTTGTTGGTGACACAAAACATGTTCCACTGTGAACAGTGACCGGTATTCCTGCAGTTTACAGGTCCTGTCAGGCTTGAGTTGGTGGTTCCTGGGTTGTTCCTGAATATCCTAACCAATTTCCTCTCATCTGAGGCTGACAGGTTGGGTTTTCTTCCAGACCTTGGCAGTGCCGATATATCCAAAACCTTGTGCTTGCTTACAATTGTTTGAACTAATGAACTTGGAATTTCCAATTATTAAGAAATGGCTTCAGAGACCTTCTCAACTTGTGTAAATCTACAGTTCTTCTTAGATCTTCACTGAGTTACTTGGACTTTCCAATTTTTCTGAGTATTGGTCGATCTAATGAGTGCTGTCAAACAAATCGTTTTTATGCTGGCAAAAAAAAATTATTAAAGTTTTAATTATTAATGATTATTAACAAGATGTTAATAGGCCTTGACTTTGTCTAGCTAAAAGACATAGTAGAATCTTCAGCACCATGTAAAAGTTTAAAGTGAATGCATGTATATATTTGAGCCTGTGTGGATAAAAGATCCAAAATAAATTCAAATTTGTGTACCCACAATTGTTCTTTTAAAAGTCATTAAAGATGTGAAGAGAACATGAAGCAAAAATAACATGAAGACACATTTGGGCTTTAGAGTCAGAAACCTTCTGAGATGCAAGTGGTTACTGAAGTTTCTACAAAATAACCTCCGACTTAAAGTTGGACTTTCCATTTCATTACCTTCTTTAGGTTGGCCATCTGTTTTCCACTGCTGAGGGTAATCCATGTTAGCCAAAGCATGTGTGATCTTCTCATCCAGCAGCCGAAGATCAGCTGAACTTTGATTGATCTCCACCTCCTGCTCAACATGAGCTAACTGTTCCACAAAGAGCTCATCATCCGCTCCCTGTGCGCAACAAGGAAACTTCTTCAGGATCTCTAAGAAGTTCTGGGGGTCAAGATGGTCCCTGTTTTCACTTAGGTATTCTGCTACTTCCTGGGCATCATCCCTGACGTACTCAAAGAACGCTTCCCCCTCACACGGTTTGACTTTGTTCTCAATGTGAAAGTAGGATGTGACAGAAACAACTTCCTCAAGGTTGTGGCCTGTGGAATATAGAGAAAATCATAAAAAAAAATCAAAGCAGGAAGTGATGACAACGTGAGAGCCAAAGTGGTTGACTGAAGGACATACCTGGAACTGTGAAGCAGAGACTCAAGCCATCATTGGCTCTTTTTGCTGTAGTCACGTGTGCAAGTCTAGAGCCTTGTACAACAATGTAGAAATCTGCATGTTCAGAAACTCTGGTTTGCAGCCTCACATGAGCCTCCACTTGTCCCTGGTTTGAGAAAAAGAAGGTCAGACAATATTATCACCCTTGTGTATGATTTCTAGTAGAACTGAAGAATATTCTATCACTTTGGCTAGAAATCACCAAACTTATGCGATTGTGTCCAATGATGATGTTTCAAAGATGTGTACCAAGTTTGCGAGCACTTGCAGTCAGTTGCCTTTCAAAGCAACTTTGGTGCATCAAGACAGTGATAAAACAGTAATAAGACAGAGCCACTCTGCTGTCAGTGTGCAAGAGAATGTGATAACAAAGCAATTAACTGTGATACATCGGTGATAATCTTGAACCTGTTGCGAATCTATTGCCATCAACATGCAAAGAATTTCTCACTAAACATTAATTTGCATTAACTACTTGCATTCAGAGTCCAGCCAGAACCTCATGTATTTGAAGTATATATTCAGAAATTCCTTCACAAATAGGGACAAAATGGCACAGATGCTCAGCAACCTTGATTATATAGCAATAAAACCAGGACACAGTCTTTTGGCAACCAGTTGAATCAAGCCCACTTATGCAAAGAAACTTGTCCCAGGTGACTTGTGCTCATCTTGGCAATCTGTCTGCGTTTTTAAGTCAGACAGCAATTATCTGCAAATCTTTACCAATCTGTCTCAGTGTGGTTGTAGTCAGTCCAAGTCAGACTGTGACTGCTTTGGAGACAAGTTGCCTCGCACCAGGCAACCTGTGGCTTGTTACTCAACTTCTTAACGACCAACTGATCACTGCAACTACTTACAAGCTGTCACCAAACACAAAAAAGTTTATGCAGTTGTTGGGAAACCACCAGTTGTTCCTAGGATGCAAAATGTAAAAATAGGCCATCCTATTTTAACTCTAGTGTGTCCGAGCCATTAAGCGTAACCTATACTGTAAGAAACCTGAACTTCAAGACAGAAAAATGGGGGATTTAGTTTCACAACATTCACTACTCTTGTACTTAACCCTCCTGTTGTGTTTTTCCAGGAAGAAAACAGGGGCTCTTAAGTTTTCACAATCCATCCCATGAAGAGATTCTACTTTTTAACCCACTGCAGCCTTTTTTCCTGCATTATCCTAACAACTGTCATAACTTTACCATCTTTTAAGGATATCAGCAGGAAACATGACAGCACTGACTTACTCTGTTTGTACACAAACACAAGCAAAAACCACCAAGGTTTTCTTGCCTTCCAGCTCATACACTGCAAAGAAAACACAATGACATCAAATCAGGAATATGCTGGAAGGACAAATGTTCTCTGTAAACACCGTCCTCGTGTCAGTATAGATAGCTCAACACTGGAATTTATCTTCTTGGTATTATGTTCCTCCATAAGAGAGTTAGCAAACAGTTTGTCCAGACTCTGACGTTCCAGATAAATTGTGGGCAATACTCTTATCTAAGACATGTCACTTTCTAATGCATTTGCAGTGCCTGCAGTGATTTCACTTTCAAGGAATTTTTTTCTCAGGACATTTTATGTCTTCAAACATGTTTTGACCTATATTATACATGCAAGTATAGGTCAATCTTTCCCTTGGAAACAAAAAAAACCCAAAACAAAAAGTATAATCATTTTGACTGCACTTAAAATCTGGTTCCAGTCAAATTTCTAACCTTTACCCCTGTTCTTTCGAAACCCTTGGGGGTTTCAAGAGTTGCTATCTTCCTGTTGTTTGCGAGGCTGCTATTTGGAAGTGATAAACAGGTCTGACTCAAGCTGCAGTTTCTCCGTTTTCAGCGGTTAGCTGCAGTACCACTTAGTGCACACTTATCTCTGATTGTTTTTCCGCATAACAAAAGATAAGATTTCATCCTGCTGCTTGTGTAGCCTTCGTTATTTCCTGTAAGTCTAACTCCACATGAAGAGTCATTCATAAAAGTACATTTACAAAAAAAATGTAATAGAACTTATTTAGATATTAATGCTATGTGCAGTTTTCTGTACTTTTTATACTGTATTCCTTTGTAAATGTCTATAAAAGACACATCACACAATATTGTTTGATTGTATTTTGAATCCTGCACAAAGGATATAGTTTCAACTCAATTGTCTCAACATTACTTTAAGAGGAGCAAAATTTGATCAGACAAATCTGTACCTCCTGAGCCTTGGAGATGAGAACAGAGGACGGCTGGGGTTGTGATATGACGACACATCGATGTGATCTATGGCCTTTTTTCCAGAGCACCATCATGACACAACCTGATCCAGTAACAATGAAATATTCAACACCTTGTGGTTTTTTACCTCATGCCTTCCACGTGGCGAGTTTGAAGGTCGGGGAGTATATTTAGTTATGAACACAAGGTTTCTCATATATCCCTGATAGGAATCTACAAGGCGGTTTTGCTGTTGTATGACATAACAACTGGGGTGTTTTGTTTTTAATGTTTATTTTTATTAAAACACTAAATCCAATGATACACCAGAGAGATGGTTTTATAACCTCCACGTGTTATTGTCCATTCAGTGTGGGGGGTGGGAGGAAAAACAACATCAAATCTGCTGCCCGGTCTCCAGGAAACCTGTAGTTGTCAGCTCTACAGCTCTTTGCCATGATCTCCTGAGTGTATCACACGGGTGACGTCAGGGGAGTAAGCTCAGTGCCACCGCAACAACAAAAACAGCTCCAATAACAGTTAGATCCCCTCAGTGCAAAGACCTATTGATGTCAGCTCTCAAGCATAGTTATTTCAGTTTAATAACCAACACAAATAGCATTTGGTATCATTAAGAAAAACTGCACTGTGCAATGGAGCCTGCTATAATCATAGAGTCACTATAAACCCTCATAGCCTATTTAATTTGATCAAAGAACAACAGAGGCCACCGTCCCACTTACTTCCACATGCTCTAAGATGATATGCTCATGAACGTTCACACACAAAGACATTACATTAAGCAAAACAATTGTCCAACCACAAGTATGTGACAGTACGTCACACACTACCATAGCGACACTCTGGGCTGTTCACATCTGAACTAACATAAACTCCAGAGTCTTGAGAGTGACAACCAGCTAGTGCTGAAGGCCTTTTCTCAGGCTCAGCTGAGACACATACCTCTGATTTAATCTGCTGTGCAAATGGGATACTAATAACTAGTCTACATGTCAAAAGGGGCTGGTGCAGTGCCACAACCATTCATCTCAAAGAAAAGTCCTGTCGGTAGACTAACTGTTACATAATATTCTCAAGAAGTACTGAAATGAATAATTACGACATCTGAGAAAGCAGCTGTAATAGGAGAGCGTGTCTATTTGGTGAAGTAATGTTGTTTTATCCTTCTTTTATGGCTAACTATCTTATTCCCCATCAATAAACATTTGGAAACGTGAGTCTTTCTGTTGGTTTGACATATGAAAAGCAAACACAATCATCACAGCACTTAAAGGGGGAAAAAACCCATAAACCATTGCACACACACATACCTGCTAGTTTAAAGGAAACCACGATTACACTACACAAACCACACTCGCAATCTAACAAACATTGCAATAAGGAGACACCTAATCTATCTTCATCTGTCAAAATGTGGCAGTACTGCGCTGAGATAAAAGCTGCTGTTAAGAAAAAAAAAGAGGCTTGCAAGCAGATGTGTACTGGTTTAAGTAGAGCCCAACAAGACACTCACCAGCCACTTTACTTGGTACACCTTCCTATTAAGTTGGACCCCTTTTGCCTTCAGAAAGGCTTGAATTTTTTATGGTGTAGGTTAAACAAACTAGCGGTCCCCAAACCTTTTTGCGCCATGGACCGGTTTATGTCCGACAATATTTTCATGGACCGGCCTTTAACGTGTCGCGAATAAAAACAACAAAATAAAACCAGTACCAGTACCAAAAAAGATAGATTTATTCATAACACACGGGAAAAGACCCGTGAACTGACAAAAACCCTGAAAACCAGAAGTTTAACACCCGAGCCTCAACTCTCGCGGCCCAGTACCAAACGACTCACCGACCGGTATCGGTCCGTGGCCGGGGGGTTGGGGCCGCTGGGTTAAACAACAACCATTCCCTGTAAATTTTAGAGATAATTGTGTGAGAAAATCCAAACAACCAGTCTGATCACCTGCCTCCCCAGTTCTGATGCTCGGTTTGAGCATCAAACCGAGCTGGTCATCGTAACCATGTTTACATGTCCTGTGTTGCTTTTTGGATTAATGAGCAGTTGACCATGGGTACCTAGCGTACTGTACCCCCAGTGACCTAATCCCTAAATTAGGGATTGTGAGTTTGAGTCCCACGTAGAGTGGCGCAGTGGAAGCGTGCTGGGCTCATAACCCAGAGGTCGATGGCTCAAAACCATCCTCAGCTAGAAGAATATTTAACCACAATTTTGTTGTATAATAACAAAAGGCTATTCTATTGTAATAAAGTGTATGTGTGAGTATATACTGATATTAACAACCGACACTGGCCTATAACAGATGAATCGTTCTGCCAGGTATGTTGACATGTGCCAATATAAAAGCGTTTTCACAGAAAATAATCCAGATTACAAAAATTGAGCCAATTTTAAAGAATTGTTTTTCAACAAAATGTATCATAATTGTATCAGGATCAACCAGGGCTATTGTTACTATCATCCGTCAATATTAGCTATTTGCCAATCAATTGGTATCTGCATTTATAGTAGCCAGCAAATTCAAGTTTAAAAACGTACAAAGGGAACCAGATGAAAACACCCTTCAGCCATGTTATGAGAGTTAACATAGTTTGTCCAGCAGAGGCACTTTGCAACTTCCTTGTTGGAACCAATATGTTTGGAAGACCACAAACATAAACCACGTGATCCAAGCAGAGTCAGACACATCATAAATGTGTAAATAAATAACTGCAAATAACAAATGTTAGGGAAATTTGTTTATGTTTCATTTCTGAAAGCCAAAAAACTATTGGCCGGCATATTGAATATTGGATTCTTAAATCACCAAATATTGTGTCAGTGTCTGTCTTAAAAATCCTGCTGGGCTCTAACCTTGGCAACAAACATCCAGGATTGGTCAAGCACTTGGATATAACATCTTAACATAAACATTAATGCTGTTATGCTAACTTGCTCACAACAGCACTGCTAACATCCTGATGTTAAGCAGTTGTTATGGCTACCCTATTTACCACCTTATTTGGCTTGCTTTTAACCATGTAAAGCACTTTGTGCTACAGTTTTTTTTGTATGAAAAGTGCTTTATAAATAAAGGTTGATTGATTGATTGATTGATTGATTGATTGATTGATTGATTGATTGATAATAGCAGTAACAGCAGAATTTGGGATTTTTTCAAATCTGCTGCTGCGGTCCTGAGAGAAATACTGAGGAGAACGAGTCTAGTTATCACATTTAAGCCTCGTGATAGTTTCAGATCCTTCAGCATGAACGAATGTGGTGGCAAACCAACAAAAGAAGCAAGCTGCTGGTGTTGCTACAACTGGAAACGTAGTTAGTTCAGCCTCCATTGTGGTAAAATTGCACTTTCCATTTCACCAACATGGCCACACATTCTTCTTTCAGGGGCATAAGTTTCATTCAATCATGCACCTGGACAAACAAAATGACTTTCGCATGAACCTGAAGCTAAACTACAGCGCAATAAAATCTCCTTCCACACAGGAACTCCCAACACTTTTTCCATCCAACTCATGGCAGCCACTTCTCCATTGATCTCGTCCGTCAGTATTTGCTATGGGCATGACACTGTTGCGTGCGTGGAGGTGCACCATAAAACTTTACTAGGCGTGCTACAATAGCAGTCTTTATATCACAGCAGTGTGCCACAGCTTGTCTACACAAAGCCCAGCATTGAAATCTGGATCTCATTCAGTGCTGAGAGTTGCTCCTGTTCAGCTGTGTCCTCTGAGGGTGGAGACACCACTTCCTCTTAGTATGTGTAAGTGCTAGCGCCCATAATGATTCACATGTCTGGGCCTCGAGACCGGCCCTCCATCAGATTCTGTGAGCGAATGGAGGCAGCGATTTCGAAGCGACCCCCACCCCCATCACCACCCCTCTCTCAAACTGGTGACACAGCAAAACAAGCAGACACTCCGCTTACCAGAAATCTGGCAACGCTTCAGTGACTGGCCCACCCAGGCTTCCACATTTACAGGAGAATAGGCAGAGAGAGAGAGTGAAAGAGGCAAAAAGGAAAAGAGAGAAAAAGATGGGGAAATGAAACTAAAATGTCCAAAAGTTTAAACAAAAAAAGTTGTTGAAACATTGATTTGACAATTTTAGAAAAGAAAATCCACATTTTTTTTTCAACTTGTGTAATCAGTAGTTCTCAAAGAGCCAACAATACTCTGTTAGTCCCATGTTCACTATGGGAGCCATGCTTTCAGAAGCCCTTGTCATGTGGTGGGTGGCTGTGTAGAGCCTGGCTTCCCCAGGGACTGAAACCCTGCTGGGTTGGGTTTCACCTGCTACACAAGGCTTACTAGTCAACCAGTGCACACACAGAGAGAGTCAGGACTGAGAGAGGAGAAGGACCGCTGGAGGGAAACACTTCTGCTGAGTTAAAAAAAAAATGTTTTCTTTATATTAATGAAGACTTTCAGTTTTGCATTTGCAAGAGAGTCTGGACAATGACCAATAACCAATGACAATTTCTTTTATTTACTACAGCAACTTTCCATATAGATTAGAATTCAGAATAATGATGTAAAAAACAGACCTGCTGTTCAAATTGCACTTCTTGTTCTTCTATTAATTGGGATTGAATGTGTATTTGACAAAACGGGAAATTGTGGCCCACCATGCAGAATAAGTTTGACATCCCTGCATTATGCAAACACCTCAGACACACACAAGCAAAGGAGGTAGTCACTTACATATAAAGGCAGCTCCCTCTGGTTCACCTCCATTTTCTCTCCATCCACCAAAGACCTGGAGACAAAATAGCAGTGTTACTATGACATCGGGTTAATAACAGCACCGCCTAATGTAACCTATAGCCATGCTACAACTGAAGCATTGAATGTTGCATCAAATTTATTGCACTTATGTTATTGTTTGGCGTGAAACTTTAACCTCCAAGATCTGACCCACCTCTTAGCCCCACTGTCTCCCAAAGTCAGGACCGAGAGATCGCTTGCTATTTTTGTTTCAAAACATTTCCTGAGGTGAGTAAGATGAAGACTGTTATAGGGCTTAGTTCGCTGATATTGCCCTGCCTGCGTGAATGGAAAAACAATAGCCTTCAGACAGGATAGAGCAGTGGTAGAAAGGGTAACTGTATCATCAGCACACACCTGATCCACTGTGACTTCAGTCTCAGCTGTGAATAGTGCATGACTTCAAAGCTGCACAGCAGGTCTGCAGGCTGCGCTTTGTCTAGACACTCATCTGCATCAGCTGGGGCACATCCAGCAGACCTTGTGCCTCTGCAGACTTTTTGCATGTCCCAAACAGGCAGAAATTCCATTAAATGAGTCGAATGTTAATGTATCCCTAACCCATAAATGGCTCCCTTGCATGAAAAAGATGTATTCATGATTTTATTTTAGGAACATTTTCATTTAATTGTATAAAGTAATCCACATGAATGTCCTGGCTAAAATATCAAGGATTTTTCTTATGGTAAGCATGATGAGAAAAAGGAACAGCTATAGTTTTGGGTAGATTAAGTATTTCCTGCTTTTAAAACCTTTTTAAAAAAATCTACCAGTATGCAAGTTTTTACACTTTTGAAGAAATTAGGGTTAAAATTGTGTTTTTGTTGGGGTTTTTTAACCAACCAAAAGCAGGAATCACACAATGTTTATTAATTTATTAACTGAATACTCTTCTCAGCTTTGATCTCAATACACATATTTTAATGATTATTGAATATTTTTTGATTATGCCACTTCTTCCATATAAAAGTACGTAAAGGAATGGTGGGCAGGTCAATTCATTTAGAGTGGTGGAAATGATTATTTTAATTTCTAGCTAAATTTTTAAGAATAGAGCAGGATCTAATTCTGATGGTAGTTTAAATTTAATGGAGAAAGACAGGATATCAAAAAAAGAAAAAAAAAGACTACATAGAAATTATAAATTGCTTAGCACATCAATGAGTGAAATAAGTTTGGGTTTTTTTCACCACGCAAAATATGACTTAGTACTTGGTGGAGAAACCCTTGTCGGCAACCAACCTGGTGACCAACTTGCAGTTGGTCACCAGGTTTGCACACATCTCAATGCTGGGCTCACTTCTCTCTACAGAAACTGTAAATCCTTTAGCTTTCTTGGCTGCTGCATGACAACTTAAAGTTTCAGGTCCCTCCACAGATTTTCTATAGGTCTTAGGTCTAAAGACTGGCCTGGAGACAGCATGACCTTAATGTGATACTCCTTTGTTGGCTTGGTGGTATGGTCTGTGCCATTGTCATGCTGGAAGACCCATAAATGATCCATCTTCAATGTTCTGTCTGAGGGAAGGTTCTCATCCCAACTTTTACAGTACATGGCCATGTCCTTTGGCCCTCAAATGGATGTCAGTGAAGTGAATTCGCCTTGTATCCTTAGGAGAAAAAAAAACAGCCTCAAAGCATAATGTTTCCTGCAAATTGAGTTGATGCCAAAGAGATCCATTTTGGTTTCATCTGACCACGGCACTTTCTCCCATATCCCTCGCTGACTCATTTAGATCTCAACTGGCAAACTTAAGGCAAGCCTGTACATGTGCTTTCGTGAGCAGGAGAAGGTGCTGCAAGATTTCAATCCATTACACAGTATTGTGTTACCAATGGTGTTCTTGGTGACTGTGGTCCCAGCTGCCTTCACATCATTAACAAGCTCCTCCTGTGTAGTTTTGGGCTCCTCCCTCACCTCTATGATCATTCTCACCATATGAAGCAAATTCTTACTTTGAGCTCCAGATCAAAATGGTCATTTTATATTTCTTCAATTTCTAAATATCACACCAATCACACCAACAGTTGTCACCTTCTCACTAAGCTTCCTGCTGATGGACTCGTATCACATTCCAGCCTTGTACAGACCTTTGACAGCTCTTTGGTCTTCCCATGGTGGTGGAGGGCTTGGAATGGAAGAAATTGACTTTGCTGACAGGTGTGATTTATACACAAGTTGAGATCAGATATATATGTAATCGATTGGCTGATGATAATCTGTTCACCTGGCTGGGTTGTAGGGGGTCATTTATTTGCATGTGAGCAAACTTGGCAATTCAGCAGGGGATCAAATAATTATTTACCCCAATGGAAGATCACTGTTCTCATACCAAGATATGTAATCCCCTGCATTAAACCCAATATTATGCCATGTTATTTTATGAAAATAAACCTGCACGGTGACACTGCAAACCAACAACAAGCATTCAGCGTCTTTAATGCAGGTCCAGTCACATTAGACTGTAACTCTACAGCTGATGTCCTGAAGGTTTATCTAACAATAATATCACTATCATATTTACACAGTGTAATTCTCTTCACAGGGGATACTTTACCAATAGAAGAGTGGAATACCAGAGGCTTGGACATTCTCAGTTTTCAGTCATACTTATATCCATAGCATTACACTACTGTGATGTACAACTGATGATGGTTTATCTATCCTATTACAGAATATATTTTTTTTAAATGCCCACAAATGCGATTGTTCTGCTCATCTTCACTTTATAGAAAGTTCAAAACAAGATTCACATCCAAACACAGAAGGAAGAAATCACCTGAGCTTCACGAGCTCAAAAACAACTTTTGAATAGTCTGCAGGTGAAAGCAAAGATTGGATGACCAGGAAACCAAAGTAAGGCACACCACCATCTACGGATTAACCTTAAACCCAACGTTTATTGTCTATTTTTTTCTAATACTATGCGAAGCATTAGTGTCATTCATTGTCCTCAGTCTGACTGTTCAGTATGAAGGAGAAACCTGATCTGAGTCGTGGCCAGGCACGCCAGAACAGAGCGTGAGAAAACAGAAAAAAGATTACACATAACAGCACGCTGTCAAAAAGCATTTGGAAAGCATTTTGACATACACAGATGGGAGTATGTACACCCTGTCTTCATCAGGCTTTTTTTCAGATGACGCACGGTTAAACTATTTAATTTCCGTTCACATGGCAAGCTGCAGAAATAGGCTGTCGAATGCATTTTTATGCATGCAGTGAATGACAACTGCATAATTCCGCACTTTTCAACATGACGTATTTAAACTTAATAAAGGAGCTCACAAATTCATGAATGATGTATGTGAGTTTCTCCGTAAATTAGAGTTATCGGACTCAGAATGTAAAGTATTACTTAGAGGAAAACAACCTCGCTTTCACACGAATGCATGGAGCAGCCACACAAAGAAGTGAAAACGGGGGACCGCACACATTGTGAGCACTCCTATGAACAATAAATGATCTCCACTGCTACTGTCACTAGGAAGCGAAACCCCTGCATTTAACAG
Organism: Oreochromis niloticus; assembly: GCF_001858045.2. Taxonomy (NCBI): domain Eukaryota; kingdom Metazoa; phylum Chordata; class Actinopteri; order Cichliformes; family Cichlidae; genus Oreochromis; species Oreochromis niloticus. Next base: position 14,188,196 of record NC_031972.2, on the reverse strand, counting down.
TCAAATACAGTCAGTAAACACATCATTTATCTCTCTCCGGGATCACAACAGCGGGTTTGAATAGACAACATAGACGGGGGAAAACGCGCGTTTTGCCTTTTACCTGTGAACGCACCAGCATTTCACTCCATCCACGCCTCACGTGAACAATTAACAAGTTATATATATATATAAAAAAAAAGTATATACAAAAATTAAAAAGTACATGAAAACAGTTTCGCTGTCTGCACACTGCTCCTTCCTTTAAGCTTTAATGAAAATCTGCGTGAAACGGAACTTTTCCGAGTGAGGATGAATCAGCTTCCCATTACCTGCTGCGCTTTCCTCCCTCCCTCCGCTTTCTCGCTCCGGGAGTCTATTTGGAAAGTGTTTGAGCCGCTCGCTTCTGCTCCGCGTAGTAGGTGTGACTAATAAACATACTTTATTAATGCACCTTTTATTCCGAATGAGTTGTTTCTTTCCGCTTCTTTCAGGTTTCCATGTTTTTGCTCCGAGACAGATAGACAGTTCGTTAGGAGTCTGCAGGTGTCGCCAGTGTTTTTCCTTTTCCTTTGCTGCCTGTCTTTTTTTTTTTTTTTTTTGGTCCACCCCTTCAAGGACCGGGCAGCATGAGTGAAACCTCTCCGGGAGGCAGGGCCAAACGTGGCGACATGTGCTTAATTCCGTCTCTATAAATGTAACGTCCCCAGCATAGGGAGCTCATAATGACATTTAATGCTTCATTTGACATTTCCTTTGGCCACAACTGAGCTCCTGTATTTGGTGTTTGTCATTTTAATTTTCTCCAATCAGAGATCAGCATGAGTGATGTCACTGTGACCGAGTACAAAGAAACCACAGCAGCAGCGGTGAAAAGACTGTAAGTACAAAGTCAATTCAATTCAGTTCAGTCACATTTTCTCACACAATAGTCGCCTCAAGGGACTTTATATTGTAAGGTAAAGATCCTACAGTAATACAAAGCCCCAACCATCAGATGACCTTGTTCAAGCAAGCACTTGGCAACAGTGGGAAGGAAAAACTCCCTTTTAATTGGAAGAAACCTCATCCAGAATTAGGCTCAGGGAAGGACAGCCATCTGCTGCTACCTGCTGGGGGTGAGGGGAGGGAGACAGATGGAAGAGAGCTAGAGATTAATAATAACTGGAAAGAATGCAAAGTGCATAAACCACATTTTTATTCTACTACACTTCTTCCACGCTTTAATTACTATTAACCTTAGAAAAAATTGCTCCACTTTATCAGCCCCAATGTTAAAATGCGCCTTACACATTAATACAGCATTAACATGCCACATCACTATGCTTTGAACTTCTTCTTGAGGTGGATAGTTGTAGAGTGTACTTCTTGATAGGGATAATGGATCTTTTAAACACCAGGCAGGCTGATACACTAAAGTCCAGAAGTTTACTGACAACAGTTTTGGATACATTAACTACATTTTTTTTTTATGTACTTTTACTTAAGTATTTGTAATACAGTCTCTCACTGAGTATTTTAGCACTTTGGTGTGGCTACTTTTGGCATTAGCTAACTTGGTAATAAATATAGTATAAATACACACATGAGACGTGTGTTTCACAGAATTCTAATTTATTATTAAGATTATAAGCAAGACTGGATGTATGAATGTTCAGCACCTTACACTGATAGATTCCATGTTGTTTGCCAATAGCCAACTTCAGACAACATGGCCAATATCAGCTGAAACAAATCTTATATACTGATGTATCCTCATCAATCAATGCTTGCTTTCAGTTTAATTCAATTCAGTTTAATTTCATTTATGTAGTGCCAAATCACAACCACAAACCCTATTTATATTGTAAGGTAAAGATCCTACAATAGTGGAGAGAGGAAACTCCAACAATCAGATGACCTCCTATAAGTAAGCAATTGGCAACAATGGGTAAGAAAACCTCCTTTCCACTGTTGCCAAGGAAGAAACCAGGAAGAAAACTCCGGCAAAACTAGGCTCAATGCAAAGTGGTGTATAAACACACTGACAGTGAAAAAAGGTGAATAAAGAAGAAAAACTTAGTGCATTGTGGGAAACCCAAGTAGGCTAGATATATTGCAGCATAACTAAGGGGGGGGGGGGGGGGGGGGTTTCAGGGTCACCTGATCCAGCCCTAAATATATGGTTTATCAAAAAGGAAAGTTTTTGATAAAACTTGCCAAATCGGAAAAGTAGAGATGTGTCTATCTCCCAAATCCAAACTGAAGAGGGGCCTGAAAGCTGAAGGCTCTGCCTCCCATTCTACTTTGAAATACTCTAAAACCACAAGTAAGCTCACAGGCTGAGCGTGAAGTGCTCTACAGGGGTGATGTGCTACTTTGAGGTCTTTACGATAAGATGGGGCCTGATTATTCAAGACTTTTTACATCGGCAGGTGCATGAGGGAAAAGTAAAAATAAAAGAGCCTTTCTGGACTTTGAGATGATTCTTCTTCTTTTTAGTATTTTAGCATTAACTATTGACTCAATAAATGTGGCTGTACAGCTGTTTTATGTAGTGACATCAGGTGTATCAAGCATAACTCACATTTCATACGTAAGCTGATTGGTGATTTTTGCACAATCTACTTTAGGAGTTATTTTCTTTTATGAAAATGAACTCAAGTGGAGTTAATTGCACACTGATAGCAGAAGGACAGAGCTGTCTCAAAATAGCGCTTTGTGTGGGACTCTATACTTACTTTTTAACTGGCTCGGGGGGAAAAAAGACCTCTTTCATTTTCAGCTGGATTCTCATCATAGTCGCACACAGTGGAGGGCAATTTATACTGACATTTTACATTAATAAGAAACACAAAAAGAAGACAACTTTCCCACAATCCCTGCTCCCCGGTCACTCCCAACCCCTGTTCTCCCACTAACTAATAATGAGCAGCAGATGAACTAAAACGATGCTCCAGCTTTCACACAGTTGGCAATATCAGTTAATTTCACCCTGTCCCCCAAAAAGTGCCGTCTTGCTTAATTGGGAGATCAAAGGATTATAGAAAGTTTGAAACAAGGACAAAGCCACCCTCAAGTACAGGCACTGAATTCAGAATTTATAAGACTATGGTGCCATCTGCTGGTGTAACCAAGAAGTGACTAAAATAAACAACACTTGTGCAGGAGGTTTTTCCATACCACATTCCACTTGCATCCTCTGTAATTCATACACTAAATTCCAAAGTAGTTAAGGTGCAGTAATCTGCTGTATTTTCTGCATGCAATCCCCGTTTCCTGTAGATGGCGAGAGCGGTACACAAAAACACACACTGAGGTTCACTGAGTCACATTTAACAAGGCACAGCTTCCTCAGTGCAACTGACCTGGAAGGGTTTTTTCTTTTTCACCAAGACCCCCTGGTGTTGTTGGAGCAGCTTCATGGACGTCCCATGACCCTTGACCTCCTCATTAGAAGCTTGAAAAAACAAAACCAACAGAACAAAAAGGCCTCGGGAGAAGCATCGCCATCACTTTTTTACTTCAAAACAACAGGAAACAAAGACACTAATATTTGAGATACAAAAGCACTTTCCTAAAACAATTAAAACAACAAAACAAGAAGGGTTTCTGTCCCAGCGCAGCTGCCATCACGCTGTTTCAATGAAGCCTTTTTTTCCCTAGCCGAAAAGACATTTCAGTTACAGTCCAATAAAAACAGATTTTGAATCTTAATTTCAATCTCCAAATCCTCCTCTGATTTCTTAAATATGAAAAGCATTTTAAAAAATCATTCAGGGGTTTCAAAGGCAATAATTCAAATAACTGTATTTGTTTTCTCTCACAGAATTTGTAATGTCTGTCTTTGTGGTTTGACATGGTGATAGATTACCAAGTTTAACTCAAACACTGCATAATCATGAGTGAGGAATTAGCCATCAACCAACAGTAAACATTGCTCACAGAAGCATTAGAGGAAAGCTGCTGGCATGGATACCAGGCAGTTAGTCTGATTTTTTTTTATAGAAATTATACAGAAAAAAACACTATTAAACCTTCTATTTAGGACCGCAGGGGATAAATACTGCAGGGACTTAAATACTGTTTATCCTCCAAAGCCTAATCACACCATTAAGAAATCTCTACTTTGCAAAACAAACAGAGAAAGTCAAAGAACACAAACACTTTCAGAACATCGACAGCAAGCAGGGAAGCAAATACGGAAATACACAGATTGTGAAACAAACAACATAACATGAGAAAGGGGGGGGAAAGGATCATTCCATATTTATTTCTGAATAAAAGGATTTCACACATTCTGAGGAAATAGTTGCCGCGGCCTTTAAATTGGATTATTGTGTTGTAAGGTTGACCTTGCCGTGAAAATAACCACTGTTGGCAGGACGTTTGAATTCCCTGTCATTAATGTGGCAAACTGTTTAAAAGGAAAGTAAACAAGCTCGAATTCTTCAGCTTTTGTAGCTTTTCTCACATAAGCCCCGACTTAATTATATAATTTGAATATTATTTCGAACACGCGTCCACACAAGTGGGGATTAATTTCTCTCAGACTTTAGCTTGAACCAAAGACATATGCAAACTAAGTATTTTATTAGGTGCACCTTGCTACTGGGTAGGACCCCCTTCTGCCTTTAGAACTGATTTAATTCTTCATGGCATAGAGTCAAAAAAGTGCTGGAACCATTCCTCAGAGAATTTGGTCCATATTAATATGACATCAGCACACATGTTGCTGCAGATTTGTGGACTGCACATCCACGACACCAATCTTCCATTTCACCACATCCCAAAGGTTCTGTACTGTGTGCTGAGAGGTGCTGACTGTGGAGGCCGTTTGAGTACAGTGAACTCATTGGTGTATTCAAGGAACAAATTTGAGATGATCTGAGTTTTGGGATTTTGCGTGTTATTCTGATGGCAGCAGGCATCAGCAGATGGGTTACACTGTCTTTATAAATGGACTGAGATGTTCAGCAACAATACTCAAGTAGGCTGTGGTGTTTAAATGATGCTCATCTGGTCCTAAGGGGCCCAAAGTGTGCCAAGAAAATATCCCCCGACACCATTACTCCATCACCATCAGCAGCCTGAACCGTTGCTCCAAGCCAGGATGAATGGGATCCATACTCTTTTATGCCAAGTTCTGACCCTACCCTCCAAAATTCACAGATGACATCGAGATTCAACAGACGAGGCAGCACTTTTACAATCTTCTGTTGTCCAATTTTGATGAGCCTGTGCAAATTGTTGTCATGGTATTGGGAGATTTGACCCAGTGGTTCATAGATTTTGGACTTTCTAGTCTTTATTTGAATACTCTGTTCTGATTCCTGGTTTGTTTAATGTTTATATTTCAGGTATTCATGTATGTTTCATGTATTCTTGGTGTATTTGCTCTAGCTTGCACTTCCTAGTTACTTTAAAGTGTAAAATAGCTGTCTCCGCTTCCCTTAACTGCCCTACTGCGCATATACAGTGAGTGCCTCCCATTGTCCTATGTCAGACCATGTGTTTCTGTTCCTGTCTCTCTTGCCCCTAGTGGTTTTCAGCATGAGTGTGTTTCCTAGTGGTTATACTGTAGTTTTCAGTTTCCCCTTTTTGGATTTATGTTTCACTTTTTTCTATTATGGCCACTTTGTTCTTTTGTGAACAGAAAAGGGGCCCACTTTTTGTTTTATTCTGGCTACCTCTACACGACTGCATGTGGGTCCTTTTCCCTACAGCTAGTCTCTAAAATCCACAGACTGTGACAACTGCAGCCTTTGTGACCATTTGCTTCAGTGTTTGTGTTCAATGTATGTTTTTCTGCATACATTTGTTCTAACAGGTGGTTGTTTGAGTGGCTGTTGTATACAGCTCAAAGCAATCTGGCCATTCTCCTCTGACCTCTATGATCAAGATGGCATTTTTGCCCAGAAACCTGCTGCACACTGGATATTTTGTTTGAGTGAACAGAATAGACGGTGAATATATTTGAAGCATTAGATAAATAACCTTTTTTCAGACTTCATTAAATGATTTTGTGAACTTGGAAAACCAAATAAAACAAAAATATAGAGGAATATATCCTCAGTTTTAGTATATGATAGTTTGTTAAATAAACATTCAACATAAATTCAAACATTAAAAACTAAAATAAGAAAATCCACTCTGTAAACTAACTAAAACTAATCTGATTTTTTAAAAATGAAATAAAAATAAAAAAATAAATAGAAGATACAAAACTATGGTAACTTTGCTTCATACTGTAACAGACCGTCAATTAAATGGCCTACCATTAAATAACAGCTTTGGTATTTTGTTTGTGTGATGTAGTCGGTCCGGTCGGAACCTACTGGGGGGAGTTTAAAAGATGATGCACCGACGTTTCAAAGACGTCCAATTGCGCATGTGCAAATCTATCAAAACACCGACAAAAGAGCGAGGCTTGCATGGAATTTATCTAGAAAAAATGTCTTATGGACTTAGATTAATTTATTTTTTAAAATAAATATTTCTTTCTTGATAGTTACGGTTAATTTGTATGAAGGTTAGCAATCCGTTCTCCATACACAGTGTACCTGGCGGAAGGTTACATTAACAGTAGCTAGCATGCTAAGTACTGGTTAACCACCGTCTGTTGTTTGCTAGTTAATATGTTTCACACGCTGTTGTTTGTAAGGCTTTTCTGTGTGCCTTTAGTACGCAGTCGAGGATAAATGAAGATGACTCTGGCGCAGAGTGCTGATTTCCGTCGATTTTTAGCATAAATTTCCTCCGTGTTTCAAGCGTGCATAGTACACCGTTTAACCTCAGTGTGAAAGCTCAGTACGTGATCCGGGGATGGACAACGTTACGGTGTCAGCCTCCGATGGGACCGCAGAGTGCCCTCTGGTCTCTGAGGATATGGAGGGGATCTGTGTAATGCCTGACTTGAGTGCCATAAAGACTGAGCAGTCGGTGGGTGCAAGCCCAGACGACACAAACACCCAAAATGTGGCTATGGGCATCAAATTCATCTTGCCCAACCGCTTCGACATGAATGTTTGCTCAAGATTTGTAAAGTCGCTCAACGAGGAGGACAGTAAGAACATCCAGGATCAGGTGAACTCTGATCTGGAGGTGGCTTCCGTTTTGTTTAAAGGTAAGAAAAAAGCAAAACCCTGTTTCTTCGTCTTAGATTTACTTGTGATTGTGTCAAGTGCACGATACTAATAAACGTGTTTTACTTCTGTCAGCCGAGTGCAACATCCAGACCTCACCTTCCCCGGGTATACAAGTGCGTCATGTTTACACACCATCCACCACCAAACATTTCTCGCCAATCAAACAGTCCACCACTCTCACCAATAAACATCGAGGCAATGAGGTGTCTTCCACACCTCTTTTGGTGCACTGTAAGTACCATCATTTCCTTCAACTTCAGTTTTTTTCGTTGTTTTTATGTGAGCGGAATTGTTAAAATGTAATTGTTACACATGCACATGTTTCCTTTCAGCTCTATCCATTCATCAGCTGGCAGCTCAAGGGGAGATGGTGTTTTTGGCCAGCAGGATTGAACAAGGTAGGCTGTCAAAGGATTACAGTTTTTGTTGTCATGGAGTTCAATCCATCCAAAATTAGTTAAATGAAAAATTGCACCACAGTAACAACCAAAAACATCACTGTCATACATGCACCATTAAACATTCATAAATTATGTACCAATGAAGTGCAACACTTTAAAATAAAAACACATAAATTAATATAAATGATTGCACATTTTTACAGACTAGGTCTACTTTCAGTCTTCTATAATGTTCATATATAGTTCGCAGAGGTGTGAACTGTATATGAACCAACCATATAAACAAACTTCTTCCATTTTCATTTAACAATGTTAGTTTTTCCAGACTGATACATTCTGAAAGTTCCTTTATCCCATGTTTCATAGAAGGAGCATCCATACTCTTCCAGCATAGTGCTTCTGTGTTCGTCAGAAGCCCACTGGGTAAATTCCCAGCAGGCACAGTTTAACATTTAGAGGGATGTTGAAGTTGAACACCTCTGACAGACAGTTGATGACATCTTTCCAGAATTTATGAATGTTTGGACATTCCCATGAAAAGTAAAGAATGATTCCTTTTTCATTTAAACATGTTTAGGTTTAACAGAAGTTCTACAAGTCCACATCAGCTACTTGTATTGAAGACGCTTTATTTATATTTGTACCTTTAGACAAGCCTCATTCTAGTTTGTCTCATATATGTCCTCTTATCTGCCGCTTCTCGGGGCATTTAACTTGTTCACTGCTGAGACTTTAAAATTAGATATTAGTAGGTTATAGTAAATAGAAACTCAACCTTTTTTCTTCTAAATCTCCAAAAGAGACTAATTCTATTTTTCATTGCTGTTGGATAAGTGTGCATCTCTCTGGATCTGGATGACATGTATTTTTTTTAACTGTAAATGTTACAGATTCTGCTTTTTTAAAATTTTTGAATCCTTATTTCTCAGACATTGAATTCACCTTCACATAAAAGAGAAAAACAACAGTTCTTCATCAGTTTACCAGCAGATATTGAATCTTGATAATTACTTGTATATGCAAAATATAAAGTTTAAAAATGTAATTAGACCAGTAGATGGAGATTAAATACACTGCCATGTTTTATTTTCCATGTTTATTTTAACAGAGACTGTAATCAATCTCCAAGATGAGGAGGGCTTCACCCCGCTGATGTGGGCAGCTGCACATGGACAAATCGCTGTGGTGGAGTTTCTGCTCCAAAATGTATGGAAGATCATTAAAAAAGTTTATATTTTTAATGATTTTATATTTTATATCCGAGCAAGACTTCTTCACTTACTGTTTGTTTGTCATCCTGTGACACTTTTTGCTGTAGGGTGCTGACCCTAACCTCCTAGCCAAAGGAAGAGAGAGTGCATTGTCCTTGGCTTGCAGTAAGGGATACACAGATATTGTGAAGATGCTCATTGACTGTGGAGTCGATGTCAATGAATATGACTGGGTATGTTATTATTAAAAAGTGTGGTTAGTTTAAAGTAGCGCCTCCGTTCAGTTTGTGATCTTGGTATTAAATGTTATTATCTCTGTGGGTTTTTAGAATGGAGGAGCCCCTCTGCTGTACGCTGTCCATGGCAACCATGTGCGCTGTGTTGAAATCTTGTTAGGTGAGCAGAAATCTTTGACTTGAAGGAACATCTGTGTTCATATTTGTTAAAGCGGTTGTGTTGAGTTCTAACACAAAATGATGTACAGTGATTGAAATTTTGTATGTTTGCATGTCTTCCAGAGAGCGGTGCTGATCCTACCATAGAGTCAGATTCTGGTTTCAATGCAATGGACATGGCTGTAGCCATGGGCCACCGAAATGGTATGTGAGAAAAAGAGCAAAACACAGCTGAGAAACATGCTGGAACAGTCTCAGTAATCAAATAGTCTCTGGAGTAACCCTGACTATATTCCAATATGTTTTAACTTTAGAGTTTGCCGCACAAACCCCAGAACTACACGTTCATTTAAATATATATGAGAGAGAGAGTGTTTCTTTAAAGGAATAAACAACTGGCACTGTTATGACTTCATTTCATTTTACCTGTTCAGCTAATATCTTTAGAGAGAGTAGGGCTTAGACAGGCAGAGGAGGGGTAGTGGATCAATTGAACAAAAGTTGTTTAATATAGAGCAGCCAGGCAGGAGGAAAAGAGGAAGACCACAGAGAAGATTCATGGATGTAGTGAAGGAGGCCATCTTTCATTCACCGCATGTGCTGGAGCTGCTCAGCACAGCTCTGTTGTTCCATATCTGCCACATAGTTTGTGGTGGATTTTTTCTAAAGGGGGATGCTTGAATTATATACAGACATGTTCCCTCTGTAAGAACTTGATACCTTATGGGTTGAGGGCATCGAAATTAGATTTGAGATATTTTTTTTCCTACAATGAATCATTTGGTGATGGCATGAACTTGCCAAAAAAAAAAAAGGTTTTGCCCTGCTGCCAAAGCCTAAAATTGGAAATTGTCCTGGTGTTTGTCCTGTAAAACTTGATTTGAGTAGATAAGAATTTGTTGACAGTATTGCTGTTTCTGCTAAGATAAACACAAAGTCGCCTTTTCCTGCCAGATCCACACTTTCTCCTTTCTCAGAGTGAAGAATGGTCACATGGAAATGTAAATATTGGTCTTAATTTTCACTTTTAATGCTTAAACTATCGCGGTAATCAGGATTTGTTTCCACAAAGCCCACAGTTCTGTTAAATGACTTCAGTGTATGTTTCTCTGTTTAGTTCAACAGGTGATGGAGGCACACTTGCTAAAGTTATTGATGGGGATCAGAGAGTGAACTGCTGCACTTGAGGGAGAACAAATACTGAAGAGATGCTGCTGTGCGCTGGACAATCATGTAGCATGGCCAGTCTGTCAGCCTGCAGGAGTATTTTGTTCCCTTAAGAGATATTTCATAAGCATTGCTTCATATTATTCATGATGCAAGTGAAGGTTTGTGGTGTGTGAAACATCAGTTTTAACCCTCTTTAAAGCTATTAAGCGCTGCACTTTTTTCTTTTTTTTTCTTTTCAACATTGACTGTGGAGTTGCATATCCAATCAATATACACTGACTGGTTTTCAAAGAGCATGCTGAGTTCTTCACTGCAGCCCACCACACACTGCCCTCCACCCATGTTGCCCAATGAGCAGTGCAGACTGGAATCGACTTTGTTCTAAAGTAGCAAAGAGCTTACTTTTTACGTTGTTGTAATTTAATACCTTTTGCCCATGTTTGTGTTTTAAGACTAACCTATTATCCTCTATTACATTATTTTATTGTAATATTTTCACGTTCACACTCTCTGGACTCGGGATATTTCTGAGGCACGAGATTTTATGACTCTGTCAAGCTGTTTGTGGTCCGTTGACTGAAGATCTTTGTGTTTGATGTATTGAATTTATTTATTTTAATAATTTAAACTGTTATGACGTCAGTTTGTTTCTTTGTGTAGTGATACAAAATGTTCAGATGTGTTGTGAATTTTAAAAGAACTTACACCAAAATTAAACGACCCACAAAATGCTGTGGTGCTACTTGTATGAAAATAGCACCACAGTAAGTTTATTATAGATATTTGTCTGATGTGCAAGAGTCAGTGAAGTTAAGCAGTTTAACTTAAACACCAAACTTTTGAAAGTCCAACCAACAGCATCACATTCTGTGGAGAAGTTGTTCTTTTTATATTGTTGATAAGACAGGAAGAAAAGCCTGCGTTTAACAATTTTACTCTGAAAAGCACTGGAAAATTTTGAGTTTCATGCTTCAGTGGCCATAATGCACTGAAAAAACCAAGCAAGCATTTCATGTCAAATAAAAAGAAATGGGGAAAATAAACAAAATCATATTCACAAATGAAAGGTACAGTCTCAAGGTTTTCACAGGGCTTTATGGAGCTTGTAGATCCACTGTTTGCAACAATAATTTGAGGTGCTTGTTTTCTGTATGCGTTTACATCATTGTGGAGGAATTTTTGCCCACTCTTCTTTTAATAGTTCTCTTTTACTTCAGTTATTTAGATTTGCAGGCATTCGTTCATGAATGGTTCTTTTAAGCTTCTCCCACAGCGTTTCAGTCAGATTGAGGTCTGGATGTGACTGAGCCATTGTAAACATGGGGGGAATTTGCTGGGATGCTCCCTCCCTGGATCATTTTAACACGCACCTAAATGGCTGGTAAAATTGTTATTTTTACCAAGTTTAATTAATTTGACAAATGAATTTATTTCATTCAGCTGCTGTTTCTTTGTATCCAAAATGTTGTATTTCCAAAATTGCTCATGCAGATTGCACCATCAGCTACTCACAAAACTGGAAAATGGCATTTTAAAAATAAAATTTTGAAATCAGCATTGCCTCTCTGACCTAAGTTTTAGCTAAAAGCAGAGTCCTTGAAGCAAATCTTGACTCTTAGCAGTCATCTTGAAAGGCCATCGGTCTTTTATTTAAAGCGCTGTCTAAATTATCTTTAACCATCTTTCTTGTTGTGGCATTTCAAAATAGTTTTCTATTCAGCATGCTTTGTGCTTAGCCTGAACTCTCTTAGGGAAGCTTGTGTATTTTTTTTTTTTTTTTAAGTAATCTTCAGAAAAAGTTCTCCAGCTTCTTGAAAGACACCCAAAGCTCCTTGGATGTTGGCTGATGAGCCCAGATTGCTGACACCTGTTGTGGTCTTGACTTTGGGGAGGCCTGTCCATGGTTATGACAGTGTTTCCAGATGTGTTCTGCATGGTGAAATCAAAATCCCTCCTCCGTATATAGTGATAATTTTTAAGTATGGCTTGTCAAGTCAACCTTCCATACTCACCATGTCTGATGAGGCATCAGTGAAAAGTAGATGGATGACACAAAGGACCAGATGCATATGTTCGATCTTGTTTTGGGACTGGATACTGTTCGTGTGTTAAGCATGCCATTTCTTTCGTCCTCCACTTGTCCCGTTTCCTTCATTTCTTTAGGGACACACTACACTTCATACCAAGACAAAATGTTTTCATTCAAGATCTCTGGGAATCACAGTGTCGCTGGAGAAATACCATTATTTGTGTTTTAAATTGTTATTTTTGGCATTTTTCATAGCGAAAACTAAAGAAATGGAGGGAAAAAAGTGTTTGCAACAGGCTGCTAGTAAAGTACTTAAAAACAGCGCGCTACACTGTTTTGTCATTCGACCAAAATGAAAGTATGGTTCCTTGGAAGCAAAATATAATGATTAAAGACTTTTTCATATTACTGCCATCATAGGTAATTCTGCAGTTGTTATAGCTGTATTCTAATATACACTTATGGTCACACTCACCCTCTCCATTTTCTTGACCATAATCAAAGTAAAACTGAGGGCTTGATAGCCCTCGTTACCAAAAAAAACATACCTCTTACCCTAATTTTCATATGTGGAAATTGTGAAACATACTAAACTTTACCTCCCTGTTACTATCTGCACAGAATGCAACTGCCGTGTCCTTACAGTAACTAAACAATGTTACAAGTTTAATCTGTACAATTCTTGGTTTCTCACCAAATCTACACGAGCAGTTGCAGTGTTTCAATTGTAGAACTGTACTTGACCAGGAAAACAAAACACAAAAACAGAATTTTTAGCTATTTATTGACAGTAGCAAAGGTTTATTCCAGATATGGTGTTTTTAGGGAGGCCACAGATTTAGGGGGTCAGTAACATGGAGGAAACAGAAGGACAACGTGAGCCTTTAACACCACATTTTTACAAACACTCTCTCACTCCGACCACACAGCACAACAAGCATTAAGGAAGTCTGGTGGCAAAGGGGAGGTGGAATGAGTACTAAAATACCTTTCACGGAAATACTGCTACTCAAGATTTAATACAGAGTACTATTCTAAAAAAAGTTACTCAAAAATAATTCACTTAAGAGTATGCAAGTACTTTCAGGTGTTGCACATGTTACAGAATGCTCACAAGCCAAAAAGAATTTGACGTGTTTTTCCATCTTCTCAGGTACTTCAACTGTTAAACTTTCCACCCCTTGAAAAAAGACATTACAACATCTTGTGCCCCACGTGGTCCTGTCAAGTTTCGACACTCTGGAGTCCCGTCCCCTCTAGTTGGCCTCGTCTTTGGATGCTTCATCGAAATTCTCCACCAGATCTGAAACAAAAGATTAGACATTAAATTGATTGATTGGGGAAGAAAGTAAATGCGTATCCCATCTGCACAAGTGACTCAAAGGTGCTGGAGAACAATTCAGGAAGTGTGTGTTTATGTGAAACAGGATACTTGGTGTAATGCAATTCTTTGCTCATCTCTCCCACTCCTACACACAGATGGCAATGTGCTCGACATATGAGGTCCTTATAACTACTGAAAGCAGCTGTAAAAATGACGGCAAAGGGCATCAAAAAGTTGGCTCCAATTACCCCGTGAAATGTGAGAAACCCACCTATCCAACTCAAAGCTCAGAGGGTCGGGGGTTCAAATGGAAACAATTCAAAAGGTCTGAGCAAACATGTTCCTTCAGTGGGAGAACAAAAAGAAATCCTTGACTCCAATAACAATGTGATGGCAATGGATGTTAACCCCTGAGCCATCAGGCTTCAACTGCTACAATTTCTGAGTACATATGTAATCGTTTGTTACGTTAGTGAGAGCTCGAGCTGTAGGGAGAGAAGCCCTGGGAAAAAAAGAAAAAAAAAAAAAGCTGAGATTATTGTAATGGCAACCTCATGTGCTCGGTCCATTTTCTTCACAAAGAAAAGCAAACTGAATCTTACAATCCTATAAACAAAGAACATGAGATTCAAACAAAACCCAGCCCTGCACCATTGTCAAAAGTAACTGATGAGTCCCCTTCATATGACCCCCTTTTTATGAGCCAGAAAGAAAAGCAAACCCACCATGATTTTTCTCTTTTTTTTTTTAGCTAACAGAAAGAAAGAAGAAAAAAAATCCTGCAGCAATAAATGACAAGTGTAAAGCAGGATCTCCAAACAGAACCGCAAAAAATCTAATGTGAGGCAAACAGATTTTTCTCGAGAAATGTCGGGCTGGTCTGATTCTCAGTGGTGGAGCAAACTGCTCAGACGCTTGGATGCAACATACGAAAATTGCTCACCTGGAACATCATCTTCTTCTTCTACTGCAGCAATTGGCGCTTTTCCATCTGCAGCTGTAAAAAGAGCAAAGGTCTGTGAGAAGCCTGAGAGTAGCCACTAACTAAACCAAAGCCTTTTTCAGACACAGCTGGCTTCATCAGTCCATTACACTGATGGCATTCTTCATGGCTTCACTGAGACTTTACCAGGACACGGACCAAACTAGCCACAGTGCTAGTTCAATATGGCACAAATAAAATATAATGCATGTGGCCGTGGGTTTTCTCTCTTGCCGATAAAATTTTAAAAGTTACTTAAGCAGCACTGTTGCCTCACAGCAAGAAGGTTCTAAATTTTAATCCACCATCTGGACAGGGTTGTTCTATGTGGAGCTCTTTGTGTTCTCTCCAGGTACTCCGGATTCCTCCCACAGTCCAAAGACATGCAATTATTGGGGTTAGATTATTGGATAGGTTTAATTTGCCCATAGCTGTGAATTTGAGTGAGAATGGTTGTCTGTCTCTCTGTTAGCCCTGTGATAAGAGTATTGACCCGTCCAGGGTATTCCCTGCCTCTCGCCCTATGACAGCTGGGATGGGCTCCAGCCCCCCCGCAACCCTGATAAGGATAAGCGGAAGACAATGGATGGATGAATTTAATTAGATGTAGTGAATCAATCCCACAGCTGTAACAGCTCATCAGTCTAAAGTAAAGTACACAATGTCACATGTAGCTACCCTGATCTATCCTGTCTTCATGTGTTTTACGACATTACAAATAAATTAAATTACTGTTGTTGTGCAATATGTAAATATAAGGAAATCTCAATTGGCTAATGGATGGATTGTGGTGCCGTCTGCTGCAGCAGGTTTTTTTTTTTTTTTTAAAGAAAAACCATACAGGACTTCTAGGAACAGCTAGAC
This sequence comes from Oreochromis niloticus, assembly GCF_001858045.2. NCBI lineage: Eukaryota > Metazoa > Chordata > Actinopteri > Cichliformes > Cichlidae > Oreochromis > Oreochromis niloticus. Next base: position 14,172,714 of record NC_031972.2, on the reverse strand, counting down.
GCAACAAAAAAAGCTTTGCCTGCTGTGGAAATTCTGTCAAAACTCAGATTACAGTCATTAACAGCGAGTCTTCTTATTCTGTTGTCACAAATGTGGTCTTCACTGCAGTCACATTTTAGAACTATTGCATTTTCACTCTGCAACAGACCTGAAGCTGCAGAACAAGCTGCAGGAGAGACGTGGACCTGTAATCTCACATGCGCATTCAGACTTACTTTAGATTGCTAAGTATTGTTGTATTTAATTCGATGGGAGGTATGTTTTATTTGGTACATGCCAGTGGTGGTGTTAAAAACAGCAAATTATTGTTCTGGGGTTAAAGTACAGTACCATCGCATCTAACCACACTGTATGATTGACAGCTTACAAGCAGTCAGACGTTGACGACTGACTCAGCGTCTGACTGCTAGTAAGGATTCTTCCTCTATTTCTTTGATTTACTGTTAGTTGGCTAACAGTTTCTATGCATTACAAACCTTGACTCTTACAAAAAAATGGCTGTGCAAGCAGACACGAAGCTGATACCTTAAAATGTGTGTCAGATTAACAGAAACAAGTGGATATCTGAAAACCACTAAAAGTCTGACTAAACAAGCTCAGAGTCTAAAGTGTGGTAAGCTACACGCTGCATAACTTGAGGCTACCGACCTTGTTTGGGCAGAGCCTCGGCGAGTCTCCTGAGGCTCGTCAAGCTGTCTGCTCCCAGCTGGTTCAGGATGCCTGGCAGCATCTCAGTCAGCTGTTTGGTCTCAGCGTGGCCAGTGATGGTGAAGGTGTTGGCTGCGAGGGAGGCCTGCACTTTGGGATTGTTGAAATGGATGACTGTTCCTTGATTTGTAAACATGTTGACCTGGAACCGATCAAAACACGTTTTCCATTCTTAGTGATAAAAATGGCAATCTGTATTGGTGCATGTAAGAAAAAAATCACAATCAAAGGGATGACTCAAGAGTGATATATGCCCCACCTCCTCAATGCCGGAGATGTTGTTCACACCGAGTTTCTTTAAGGAGAACTGTAGCTTCTTGTCATCTGCGGTTGCTGTTCTGTGGACCACCTTCTTCTTTCTGCGAGCTGTTCCCTGAATGTGGACATTCGCACAAACATGTTTCTTAGTCAACATAACTTGAGTGATGTTTTATGCCCAAATAAGAGAGGGTGTTTTTGGTCTATTTATATACTGTACGCAACGCTGCCTAAAATTACTGCTGCTATGCAACAAAACTATACAGCAAACTGCTGGTTGTCATAGAAACTAGCTATAGAAAATTCAGCTGCTTGAGCTCAGGTTTAATGTCCCTAGATTCACATTTTTAGAAAAGAAAAAAAAAAAAAAAAAAAAAAAAAAAAACAGGAGCAGATTTACACTCAGAAAATGCTTTGCAAAAGAATCTTTCATGTGATGCTAGATCCGCTTTGCGTGCATTACCTTTCCACCAATGCGGACTTGCGCTTGTAACTTTGCAAGTTTTTCTTGATTCATTATTGCTTCTTTCATCTGAAAAGCAAAGAAAGTTGCATGTCATTATTTCAGTATGCAAATATAATTATCCAAAAACAAAGGATCAAGTAAGCAAAACAAGTTAGTCCACCCCAAAACAGGCACCAAAATAAAGTCCAACATGCAGATAAGAAAGTAGCACCCTGAGACTGCCGGTAAAGGGAAAATGGAAAACAGAAGGGAACTGGCAAGAGGTAAAGTGTTATCTGGCCGGAAGCTGACTTGAAACATTTCTGCCTTAACACTTGACCTGATTTAATAAAGGTGACCTGAGAAAATCCAGTCACTTCCCAATCCACTGTTTAGAAATTAACTTGAGCTAGTGCAGTTGGTGACTGGCTCACACCAACTGCATTTTTGGTCATTTCATGTGTTGATCAGAGGCCATCCTACCGACATGACAAATGCTAACCAAGCACTTGCAAACTACTGTGTAGGTGACCACGTGAATTACAGGAGGTCAAACATACACAATTCTGTTATTCTAAATAACTATGAAATAGTTAGCAAAATATTTGGTTTGTATATGTTCATATTTTTAATTTAACAAGGCCACTCTGGCATTTCTAGTTATTTTCTGTTTTTTGTATGCCTTTGTAAACTTAAATGTTTAATAAACCGAGCTGTGTACACACATCCATTTGTGTTTAACAAGCACAAACTTGCGTATTAAGAAACTGCCATATTAAATACCTGTTCTGATGATTACATTCACACCTGCTGATGGCCTCTAATTAACCACGTGACCAATAAGCTCTAAACATGACTTCGTTTGTTCCCCCCACTATACAATTTGGCTAATGACTCACAAAAATATACTGTGTGCCGAGGAAATTCACAACAACAATGCTGGACAAGATATACTTGCGAGGAAATCAGATGAAAATAAACAAACTTCAAAAACAGACGAGAAACAAAAGTAAGGCGGGTGTGGCTGTGGTAATGAGCGGTAAAATAAGATATTCAAAACAGCAAGCAGACATTTTAAAAAGCCAGAAAGGAGCCGTGACCGTCACAGCAAGCGCTGCTCACTTCACAGGTTAATTAGCAAACGCTTTTTTTCCCCTGAAGTGTGAACCACCGAAGGCAAACCAACATTAAGTTATTGTTGCTCAAATAATCTGAGGTGAAAGCACCAACGGTAACAGCAGGTCTGGTTTAGCTGATGAACACTGAACCGAAACGAGGTGTGGTTTAGCTTTTGTGCCAGAACTTGCAGGCTAACTTCGGCTAGCTTCTAAGCTAACTGGGGAAATTGTCGGCCTGTCACCTACAGCCTCTCACAAGCCCGTCAGTACGGTTAGCTTCACACCACGGCAGATTTCAGCCATCTAGTCAGAAAAGGCTTTCGTTTACCTCTTGCCGTCAGATCAGTGGAAAAAAGAGGAGAGAAGAAGGTATTTAAAGCTCCTGACTGACCTGTAAACTAACAGCAAACACATGCGGGGAGCAAGATGGAAGCGAGAGAGCGGAGGGAGGAAGTGACGTAGTACAAGAAGCGCAAACTAGCGCGCGTTGGGTGTTCCTGCCCTGAGTTTTGCTTTCCAGGCAACACTTTCGAGATTCTTGCACATTGCCAACCAGGCCTGAAAGTTCCAGATTAGGTTAAATTTAGGGATTCGTTATTTAGGAGAGTAAGGCCTAAAGCCTCTTAGACAACACAGAATCATTTTGTAACTACACAGACTATTTTATGCCATAGAAAAGTGGGATAATTTACAAGTTGATATAATTCCAGGTTTGCAAGAAACCACAAGACTTCTGGAATAAGGTCCTTTAAACAGACGCGACCACAGTGGAGATGTTTAGACATAATGCACAGTACCACATTTGGTGAAAACCTAACACAACATACCAGCACAAACACATTATACGCACTGTCGAGCATGGTGGTGGAGGGGTGACTATTTGGGGTTGTTTTCCAACTACAGGGCTTGGGCACCTTGCAGCAAAGCACACCAGCACATCTTCAGCAGAATGGCTGAGAAAGAAAAGAATTAAGGTGTTGCTATGCTTGAGCCAAAGTCCAAACCCCAACCCAATTGAAATGCTTAGGTCAGGGGTGTCGAACTCCAGGCCTCGAGGGCCGGTGTCCTGCAGGTTTTAGATAACACCCTGGGTCAACACACCTGAATCAAATGATTAGTTCATTACCAGGCCTCTGGAGAATTACAAGACATGTTGAGGAGGTAATTTAGCAATTTAAATCAGCTCTGCTGGATCAAGGATACATCTAAAACCTGCAGGACACCGGCCCTCGAGGCCTGGAGTTTGACACCTGTGGCTTAGCTGGAATCTTAAGAGAGGCGTACATAAGTGAATGCCTGCAAACTTCAGTGAACCGAAGCAATGCTGTAATGGAAAGGGGGCCAAAATTCCCTCACAATGATTTGAGAGACTGATAAATTCATTCAGAAAGCAATTACTTATTACTTAATTCGTTATTGCTACTAAAGGTGGTTCTAGAGGCTACTTAATGATGGGGTGTGCTTAATTTTTCACAGAGTCCCATGAAAACTTTGTTTAATTATCTGCATGTTTAAGAATGAATCTAATTTGAGAGAGATTGATAGCTCATTCTATCAACAAAGCTGTCAGTTTTGCTTGCTGTTTCTGTTTATATCTTATTTTTATACCTTTATTGTTATACCAGATTATATGCAATTATATTTGGTGATCATCACACCATACTATTTATTTATTGTTGGAAACTTTGGCTAGCTTTTGTTATTGATTTCCTGATGTCTGTCTCTATGTTGGATTACTTATGAAAGAAAGTTAATTATTTATTTCATCTTTGAAGTAGTTGCTATGGTAGCCGAACAACCGTATGCTTTTGGATTGCCATGAAAATGGGATATCTCAAAGGGTTTTGTACTAATAGATACATTTAAACATGACCATAATGTGGCAATGCTTAAAAAAATAAATAGTCTGATTAGACTAACATTATCAGGTAACAAGCATGTCATCCCAACTCAGCTAACTCTGTGAAATGTCTTTATCACCAAGTAATCGGGACTGATTGCTGATTCACAGAGATAGGTAGTTACACTCTTAAATCTAAACCTACATTTATCTTAAATCACCAATTTATTTACCAAGCACTCCAAGGATGTCTTTTAATTGTGTGATGATACACAAAGGCACAAGCAGAAGCTTCAAACAGCACAAGGAAAGTCCCCAGCCAACCTGGCAGTTCAAACCCAGCATCTTCTTGCTTTGAGGGGACAGTGCTGACCACTGAAGCCCCAACCCTGAACAATGTGAAAATGGGATAGCCTGTAAAGTGAGCTGATTGCTTTCTGAAGTATGTCTTATAATTACGTTATTTTCTGTTTTCAGGTCTTTGTAATGGACAGAAAAAGATGAGGGATTATATCCAAATCCTACTTAGAGCCACAAGATTATAATTGGTTTGGGATTAGCTACAACCTCGAAGGTGAAATTCCTCAATGTGGCTGATGTTTATAAAAGAAACCAAGCCTCAATACATCTATTCTTAACAATTTAAGTTTAGTTTTTTAATGCTGGAAAGTTTTTGGGAAAGTGATGTATTCAGCTCATATTCACTTTAATCTATTATAATCGAATATGTGATATTTCAGTCAGTCTTTAGAACTTTACACAGAAACTATTCAAACTATTTAGTCCTCAGGTTCACCACTGATGTCCTTTTAGCAGATGATAGGGAAAAGGGTGTAATTTTGATTCTTTAAGCCATAAATGCAGCTTTTGACACTGTAGATCAGTCATTCTGAATACCAGGTTGGCATTGAGGATGCTGGAGTTAGTTGGTTTATAGAAACAAACTGCTGGCTTACTTTAGGATAACTATTCATCAGCAGCAGCTCCCTTTACCTGTGGTTCATTTCTAGGTCCCCCCTATGTATATGATTCCACTGGGCAAATAAGACAAAGTCACAAAATCTCTTTTCATTGCTGTACAGATGACACCAGGTGAGTGAAAAAGGGCTCGCTGATGTAAGCTGTTGGATGGCACAAATGTTTCTTAACTCAATTTATTTTAATGAAAACACTCAAGAGTTTACTGATCACTTTTAAAGCACATTTAAATGAGTCTCCAAGCTTCATAGCCAAAATGTTGACCCCCATATGAGCCCTTTCACAGTCCAACTGTGAAGCATAAATCTAAGTCCTGTTTTTGCCAACATGGCCCCTTAGCTCTGCCCAAGAAGACAAGGCTCACAGAATCAGTGACTTTATTAAAATCCCTTCCAAAAACACAATCCTACCGACTTTTTCATATGTTTTTCATGTGATGTTGTCTCTTTCAGTCTTCTCAGTGTCTGTCATCCTTTACTTGTCTTGTTTGTCATTTCTGTTATTGCTTCATGCGCATGGTATTCATTCATATTTGCAAATGTCTGCATCACATTCTATTAATGGTGCCTAGATTGTGTGCCAAAGCTAGTAACTCTTGCTTTCAAAAAAGAACAGTAAGTCAAAGAAAGTCAAGCCAGTTGCACGGAAATATTTATTTGTTGTTTCTCTTATTGCTTCATGCGTATGGTATTCATTAATATTTGTTATTTGTTCTTTGCATTTTGTTCTAGTTTCAGCTCAGTTTCATGTCTTTCTTGTATGGTCTTATTTTAAGGGGTTTCTCTTTGAATATATTTATGCTTTCTGTTATTACAAATAGCAAAGCATCAGAATAACCAGTCAATTAAAGTTACATACAGTGTGCCACAGGGCAATGTGTCCATATTCATTTAAAGATATTCTGCAAAAACAAAGAATGAACAAATTACATTATACACCTGTTTTAAGCCAATTATTGTTATTATTTTGCATTTAATAATAATAATTCGCACCTTGATTTGTTTTGTATATTTGTATATCTACTGCACCGAATACTGTATTAAAAAGACAACATTTAAAAAACATTGATCTTCTTAACACAAAAATGTGAGCTAATATGCCACTGACGGTTATCATGTATTCTTCAAATGAGTCTACATCTGGTCATTTGCCCTCGTGTAACCATATAAAGTAAAAAGCGTGATTTTGTAACAGGAGTTGCGCTGAAGTGGTCCCAGGACCCGAGAGGGATAGAAAGAGCGAAAAAAAAACTATACGGACTTCCTGAGACTGAAGAAATCACTTGGATGAGTGAGGGAACGTTTTTCACACTGACAATACGTCCAGATGAACAGAATGAACTTTTGGGGATTTGCTTACCTGATTGAGCATGCATCAAGACATACACGTACTGTAACACTTCCACAGCCTCGTGGCTCATATTTTCCCACTAAGTCTTACAAATGAAGGCACTAAGTCGACTGATTTTGTGTTGGTCATTTGGTTTGAGGACTGATCAGGAGGGAAAGACGAAAGGTTTTGTGTCAGGACTGCACGAAAAGTGTGCGCAAAACCAAAAGCCTCAAAACGGACTCGACAAAGTATTCTATTAGGTGTCCTCTCAGGGCAAAAACTCTCACTTGAATTCAATTTATCGATTGTTTGGGGATTTTTTGTTGTTGTTGTTTTGTTAGCGTATTAATTATTTGTGTATGACGGCTGTTATAGACACAAATTCTAGGCAACATATCATTGCCCTTTTTCTGCATGTGATACACATTAATCACATGCTCCACTCAGACGGAGCGTTTTGGTGACTTTCGGAGTTTTTATCAGAGCGGGATCAAGGCGGGCAGGGTTGCCTTGAAACAGCTACTGTAAGTGCTTACTTGGTTGATTTTCAAGACAGTTTAGAGGTGCTTCACCTCGTTTTATAATAATAATAATAATAATAATAATAATAATAATAATTTGACAGCCGATATTTGGATACGAATCCACTCTTCCGTCTTGACTCTGTTGAGTCACTTACTTTTCATTCCAAGTACATTACAAAAAAAAGACTCATTAACTCATCACACAAATTAACAACTCGTGGCGTCAAACGAGTCCAGGAGCTTTGCTAATAAAACGTCACATCTGATGTCAAGTTTCACGATTTCCAAATGACGGTGACTTGTGAGTCATCACATCTTCTGCGCATATGGTTTCAAAACTGGGAGATAAGCTGTGAAAGACCAAAATGCAAAGACTAAAATGTAATTATTTAATGAACACAAATTCTTCTTCAGTTCATTTAAACTGATTGTATTTGCTTGTTTGTTTTGAATCCATTCTCTTATACGAAAGACTGGATGTTTCGAGTGTTATATCATTATTGATGAGAACAGAAATATGATCGACTGATAATTGGTTATTAATGCAGGTAAACTGGGCACACATTTAAAACCTTAAAAAAAGCATCAGTCTTAGCTGTTGCAGTAATTCCTTGCAGTAAGGCCTAATTTGCACCGATAAATAGCACGGATGAATTTATTGGAAATCTCTAATTTTAAAACGTTTATTTAGTCAAAGCGAACTTTATCTGTTTGTGTAATAATAGTACACGTCATTCCAAAGAGGAAAGTGGCGAACAGTGGTAAGCAGGACCAAGAGCACTGGCGTACGCAGAGAAATCAGAAATACCAGAATCTATAGTTTGATCCATCCATGGCAGTAAATTATTATAAACAGTAAATAATCTAAACGGGATGGTTGGAATCTAAAGCTTTATGCGAGGATGCTAAACTGTTCAAAAATGTTGTTTCCCATATTTAAAGAAAGCTGGCTGCATGCCATATTTCTGACTGTCTGTACAGTTAAAGGAGCTTGAATCCTTGGAGGAAATAGACCGGTAGTGTTTTGTTCATTGTGAAACAAGTTCACCACTAGATGGCGTAAGACAAATGGGAACGTCTAAAAGGTTCGAGAGGTCCCACACAGAACCTAAGCATCTGTCAGACTTAATGAAGCACACGTTTATACCCCAAGTGGAAATTTCATTTAAAAGTCAGCTGCCTTTATTAACACCTGAGTGATGACTTCCTTTTTAAAATTTAGAAACATATTTAAAAATCAAATTAAATTAACAAAATAATTTAAAGGGCTGTTTTGTTAAATGTGCGTGCTTTGTTTTTAGGTATTTATCACGTAATCTGTTATTTCCTATAAAAATGGGTACGTGTGGCAGGGTGACAACTTGTAAACTGTCACAATGGGTGTAAAGTCGGGCGGCGCGTAAAACACAATCCTTCAATATTCGTATTTTAATAAGCCAGCCATATTCATCTTGACTTGGTTTACTGCAGCTCCCCCCAAGTAAGAAAAAAATAATATAAACTAAACTATATGCTGGTAGAGTCAAACCGAATCTGCAAGGAGAACAATTAGGCTAGTATAATATATATTACCGTGGGTTTTAATTGGCTTACACAAATTCTGCAACTTCTGAAAATTTAAACTTTATTGACACCATTTTTTAATCACGTGTTTATACTGTTTCCTAAAACGCAGACCGATTCATAATTTTAATCTAATAAACACAGTAAAATAAATAAATAAATACATTTAAATAAAAAATAAAAAAAACACCCAATTGCCGTAATTTAGTGAAAATGTTGAAAATACCAAATAATTACAAAACACAGGCACAGGCACAGACACACATACACACACAGTGTAACGTGCTCCAGACGCATGGCACGGCCTTCTTTCTGTGGCTTGCATGCGTGACCCGTGACTGATTCGAGTTAACAGCTGACTCTTTTCCATTACAAATGGCTCCCGGATAATCTAGATAACTACCGGATCACGCAAACCAAGCTGAGTATGATGCAGCAGACTCCGACAAAGACTGTTTGATAAGAAATGTAAATATCGTTGGTGGGGGCGTGTATTTCACGCCTTTATGATTTTATATATAGGCCTACGTCGCTGTGTAGTTTGTTTGGAAATTAAAAATCCAGATGTTGCCTCCATTAATTTATGACATTCGGTAACTTAACAAAGTCCAACAAAGAAAAAAATGCGTGTCAAAATATCCTCTCGGATCCTACAACGACCACACCGCCAATTAGACTTTTCTAAAGATTTTTTAATCTTCCAAAATCTATTTTTGTTGAAAACATTGCGTGGAATAAAAGCTTTAGATTAGTCATGTGTGGAGAGTAGGCCACCGTGAATGGCCACTAAAAAGGATGCAGGCCACACCAAACTTTTTTTTTCCATAAAAACACTCATAGTTCATTTTCAGTCTCTTTTTTTGTGATTTAATTTGTTCCTCTCCTTTCATTCGCCGTGGTGACGTTTCCTCGCCATGTGATCAGAACAGTAGTATAAATACCGCGAGAAGATCCGCCCCCTGTTTGATTCAGGTTTGGCCCTTTTGCGGGTTTCACAGCACAGTTTCTCAGCCTGCCATCGACGGGGGTCGCTCCTCATAGTTGGTGATTTTTTTAAAAAAGGAAACAGCCTGTAAACATATGGAAATAGCGACAAAACGGAGGGACAGTTCTCACCGGTGGCGAAGCGTGCTCCACTCCTCTCCCCCTCCTCATATGAGTTGCTGAAGAGGGAGGAAAGGGACAGCTTGTGCATCTCACGGTCTTCCTCATCTGGCGTCGGAGGGGCACGGCTGTGCGTGAGCCATGACTCTGAGCTCAGAGATGTCGGATGCCTCCATCCTTTCGGAAGAGACCGACATAGACGTGGTCGGAGAAGGCGAGGATGGGGACAGCCAGACGCGCTCCTACGTGGATGAAGTAGCGCAGATGCACGACGGTATCCTCCTGGCCGGCTCTCCACCTCCGTGCCTGGACAGCTCCACCTCTTCAAGGGATACCTACAAGCCGGCGGGCAAGAACACCCTGGTGAAGCCACCTTACTCCTACATCGCCTTAATCACCATGGCCATTCTTCAGAGTCCCAAAAAGAGGCTCACTCTCAGCGAGATCTGCGACTTCATCAGCAACCGCTTCCCGTACTACAGGGAGAAGTTCCCGGCCTGGCAGAACTCCATCAGGCACAACCTATCCCTCAATGACTGCTTCGTTAAGATACCGAGGGAGCCCGGGAACCCAGGGAAAGGCAACTACTGGACTTTGGACCCGGAGTCGGCTGATATGTTTGACAACGGAAGCTTTCTGAGGCGGAGGAAACGCTTCAAGCGGCAGCAGACGCAAGACCTGCTGCGCGAGCACAACACTTTTCTGCCCGCGGCCGCTGCCTATGGCTACGGACCGTACGGCTGCGGGGATACGGCATCCAGCTCCAGTCCTATCACGCACACTCTGCGCTTTTTGCTTTCCAGCAGCAGCAGCAGCAGCACCCGAGGCATTCACACTCACACTCGGGGACCATTATCCCTGCACCGTCCCTGATGCCCACCAGCACTACCACGGACTTAACCAGGAGTAGATTTTATCCCCAGCTCAGCTCCAGTCTGGGCTCAGCCGGCGTGCAGGCAGCATCACCGGTGCAGAAGTCGAGCTCCCCGGTGCAGCGGTCCCCCTTCTCCATAGAGAGCATCATCGGAGGGTCGCTTAGCCCCTCCAGGACTTCTCCTGTCGTTGTCCCGGTCTTACCGTCCTCTCTGGGGCCTGCAGCGGCCAGCCAGCCGCAGTCCATACATCCTGGAGCTGTTTTACATCCGGTTGAAAACTTTCCGAGCAGAGTTGTCAGCGGCACTAGCGCCTGTTAAATGTCTTAACTCCAAACTTTTCAAGACACTTAAAAAAAGAGACAGCAACCTAAACAAAAACGCCCCTCTTTGAAGGTAGGATTATTTTTGTATGTTTGTTTTGCTAGCACGCAGCTGAATGATGGACATGCAGAACACTATTTGTGCCTATATATTCATGCTGTTCATGAAGATATATTTAAGTTCATTATTTTTGTTTGTTTATTTCGGTGTGAATCAGACTTTCGACCACGAATTTAACTTTCCAGCCTTTTTTTTTGTAATTTCCTACCATGAAGTGATTCGTTTTCAGTCACTGTATAAAGGCGTCTCAGGATAACGGACAGGTTACAAACGATCACGTGTCTGAAACAGGCTTATAATGTATTTGTGTCAAACACATCAATGTTTTCTATCAGCCAATCAAAGCGACCTTTTTTGAAGGTTTTGATTTGATGTTTGTATTAAAGAGAAACGCAGAGCAAAGTCATACATTTATAATAATATGCAGTGTGTTTATTTCAGTAATTAAACCTTGTACATTTTTGGCAAGTATTGTGTAATTCAAGTGTGATATTTTTACACAGTTTATTGTTTGTTTTTTTTTCAACAAGAATAAATTTCTTTTTGCAAAAATAAGAAGAAAAAAAAGTAATTTGTTTGAAAATAAATTTATGAATTGATGTTGAGCTTTCTTGGCGGTTACTGCTACCACTGTGTGTGGAAACAGACGTGTTGCTGATGTTGTTGTGTCTTTACACTGCGGATGTGTTAACTATAACTGTATGATCCAAATATAGTAACCACTGAATGGCTTAAAGAAACAGACAAAACTCTTTATAACACACACAAACAAACACACACACGTGCGTGCCAGTCAGAGAATATTTACAAATGCATTAAATCTGACTGCACTCTAAAGTCATTGCTGTGCCCTTTTGAACATGCGCACACAGGGCCTGCGTGTCCGTCTGACCTCTTTCACACTCATCCTCGTTATTACAGTGAGCGGACAGGAGTGTGTCGGAGGGGTGAGACAGGGGCTGTATTTTTGCCTGCTTCAGCTCAGCGATTATCCCGGTGCTGGTGTCGACAGGCGGCCTGGGCTCTTGAGCAAACACTACTCATCCAGAATTTCATTATCTGCTCGTATTAGACCCGAGAGAAAAATGAAATGTTGCTCCTGAAGTCAACAGCGCTCACGATGTTTCGGAGGTTAGAATCACCTTTAATCCACTCACCGTTTTCAGTGTTTGACAGCCTTAATGCAGCTTTATTTGCCCCACACGCAAGAACCCACTAACACATGTATCCAAGCAGACTGTGTTGTTTTTTAAATACACGGACATTTAATTTGACACTTGAAAGAAAAGAAGAAAAAGCCTTCCCAAGCACCTGCGCTGTCGTGATGCTGTGTCTGTCAGAGCTGTGCTTTTTTAAAAATTTCATAAGCTTTCATAATGTTGCCTGTACTGTACAGCCCTGCTGCTTCCGTGACTGTAAGTGCGTTTGCCTCCCTTTATTCAAAGCAACGTGTGTGTGTGTGTGTGTGTGTGTGTAGTAGAATGGCTAAATTGGTGCAGCGCTTAGAGCCAGTTCACTAGGCCACGAGAGGACAGCTATTGCGTGATGATGTAACACGCAATGAGAGAAAAAGGTACACGCACGCGCTTACACTCTGGAGAGAGAGTGACTATAGCAGGGAAGGAGGTCAATTGTACTGTGTGGGCTTGTTTACAAATACAAGAGGTTAAACAGGGAAAATGAAGAGATGAACGTGATGTAGCACATTATAATAACGCATGTACCCGAGATTGTGTCTGCTGAGCAATGGCTTGTAATTAAGGCCTAGCCTACAGGGTTTAAATAGTATCTGTCTATACGGCCTGTAATATATATAATATCCGGGTATTCAAAGCAGATGTTTACACTAAATGTGTGTTTGAGTTTCCTTCTCATGGGTCTGTACACTGTGTTTGACATTAGACATCTCTATTCTACAGGATTTTATTTGACTAATACTAAACTCACAACAGTTAAGCTGCTGTTATTTTTAATCACAGTTTCTCTGCACATTTGCTCTGCCGATTAACGTTAAGAGTTCTTCTTTTAACGCGAGACTAAGTGTGAATCCAAACTATGCAACAGGGCTCCGGAATAATTTAGAAATTGCATTCATAGCAAGAATTTATCCTTGTATTCAGGGCACAATATTTGAAAAATGGCACTGTTTTAATTACGTGAATATTACAGATATATATGGTAATGTTTACATGAGTATAATTGTGGCAGTTATGTCAAAAATACAGTGCATCTCAAGAGAAGTTGCTGCATAAAGACGCCAGATGGTAAAATATCTATCTATCTAATAGTAAAGTGTGCACTAATTTTCCTGGTTAAGGTAGTTCATGAAAAATTGATATCTACGCTTTAAATTGAAAATTCAATTATACGATGTTAAGCAGAATAATAAGGAGGGTTTTTTTTTTAATTATTATTATTACTAACAGCTTCTGTAGCTAACTCACTGCTTTGGCCCCAGTGCCGCCATAATAATAAAAATGCCAAATAATATGTCAAAAAAGGCGTAACAGACTGATCAGAAAGTTTGCTGCCTATGTAAAATAAAAATAAAATAAAATAATAAAAAAAACAATCGTAATTGACAGTGATACTCTTAGGGAGAAAAAAAATAGTTGAATCACGTAAGAGAGAGAGAGAGAAAAACGTTTTCTAAAGCTTATTTTGTGGATCAAGTAGCCGAACTCAGAAATGATCTCACTGAATGTTTTGCGATAATCTGCAGCAGCAGCACACAGTCCTGCAGTTGTGTTAAAGAAGGGTCTTTTCACGAAATGTCACGGATCATGTGGTCATCAGCCTCCGTGAGCATGACTGAAGCTCAGTTTAGCAGCCGATACTTGGGGGTCACAGGTCATGAGGAGAGGGGATAAAGCAAAAACACTCAGCCCATAAAAGACACTAAAACTTTGGGAACATGCGTAAAGGCCATTCAGCGCAGTGATAATAATCTATAATTCAAAGAAAGTAAGGACACTTAACGACTTCCGTTTAAGATGACCAATAAGTTATTTCGCTCACTCTTAACCTCGACATTTAGTCATCATTTAAACACACACACACACACACACACACACACACACACACACACACACACACACACACACACACAGAATACACTGCAGCACAGCTACTCTGAAAGGTCATATCGAATGGATTTGAGGTGAAAAAAATGATGTAAAATAGGATTCATAGTCGATTGTATTGGGTTAAAATGTGTTTTGCAACCGTACAAAATAAAACAGACACGACAAAACGGTTGGAAAGAGAAAAACATATACGTTTGATAATATTCAAGATGCCTTTATTAATTATTATTAATTATCTAAACGGCATTTTGTCCTTTGATTAGAAATAATAACAAAGATTATACAAAAAATAACAAAAAATAAGTTCAAACTATATATATATATACATATATGTATGTGTATATATATATATATATATATATACATACATATATATATATAATTTTCATGTATATATATATATTGATGTTTTAATTTGTAAAATGTGAAATTATTTATATCCCATCTGCGTGAAGCCTAGCCAGAAGTCTTTTGTGGTCAATGAGGGAAAGAAAGTTGTTAACGTGTGTATGTGTGTGTTTCCATATAATAACAATCACCTCTATCACTATTTTGTAATTATGTAAAAAAAAAAAAAAAAAAAAGTTAAAAAAGACGTTGTTAACCTCTATAAGACAATATATTAGAAAGACCGTCTTCTACCAGTTTCTATTTATGTTAAATACCAAAAAATAAAGAAAAAACATAAGGAAAATATGCTGATTAAAAGAAGCATTAAAGATTCTGAATTAAAAGATTTTTTAAGTTATTCAGATTTTAACGTTTTAAATTAAGTATTTACAAGATTTCATTAGATTTGTATTGAGCATCTGATATAAATGAAGGAAATGAAGAAACCCTTTATTAGAAAATGTGAAAAAGGACACACCTTGTGATCAACAGCACAGTAAATGTGAAAGTGTGAAACTCAATTTCGACTCTTGATCGTTAAATTGTGTTTTCGAAATTCTAAAACCAACTTGCCTGAAGCTTGTGGTATCTGCAGATGTGAAGACAGATGTGTATAAAAAAAAGTAAAAGTAAAAAAAAAAAATTAAAAAATAAGATTGGTTGGAAAAGTGGGGAGTATAAGGAGCAATGTAAAAAAAAAGTGAATACCTCCCAGGAGGTGCAGAATCTCTCCATCTGCTATTCAGTGTATGGCACAGTGGCTACACTTATCCGCTCTCTCTAAAAGGAGCTCCGCTTTCCACCCCATTAAAAAGTTTGGGAACTAATGCCACCCCTGAATACTACCCTAATTAGAGGCTGCTCAGAATTGCAAGGACCTGCTACACAAGAGTGGCTTTGGGAGAAATTCTGCTTTTCCCCTTTTGTAATGACATCGTTTTGCTCTCTTTCTTTCTTTCTTTCTTTCTTTCTTTCTTTCTTTCTTTCTTTCTTTCTTTCTTTCTTTCTTTAAGCAGAACAAAGCTTTTTATCATTTTTAAGCTCCTTTGATGCCATCCTACAGATCCAAATTGGTGGTGAAAATCCAGTGATGAGCACACATGATGAGACATTCAGTTACAGTAACAGCTATAGAGATGCATGAGGTGCTGTTTGACAGAGGAATTAAAGACTCTGGCTCCAGGCCACGTCGCTCCAGACAGGCCAGGGAGGAACTCTGAGCTTTCACCACTTCATGAAGTGCAAGCTTACAAGTCCTTGCACATAATTTATTTAGCTGAAGACTTTTCAGGGGTGTTTTTATTTGTTCTACATCTTGCCTGTCTCACCTCAGTGTGAACCCACCGATCCGGGATCTGCTGCAGAATTATGTTGCCTGCCTCTCACCGCATTTTTCACTTTCTTTTCTTTTCTTTTTTCTTTTTTAAGTACTGCACGTGTTTGCTTTGGCACGTTATCCACTCGTGCAAACAACTAGGATCCGTAGCTTATCCATCACGCTTGTGCAGAATGTGATGATAAAATAACAGGCGGCTTGAAACAAACCATTTGTTGCAGCAGGATTTATTATTCTGTCCACTTGAAATAAAGTACAGAGGTTACCTAGACTTCTCCTACTTAGGTTACAACAATAAATAGAACAAAAATTGGCTACCCCCAGCATCTCCGCCAAGTCTCCAATCTTGGTCATTCCAAATACCTCTGACTCCAGCAGCTGTGTGATGTCACTGCAACATCCGCTGACGGTTTGCGTCCTACACATCATTAAGCATCGTTGCATTGCCTTTCAAAGGGAACTTCCAAAGAAGCATTGCTCGCCTACCAGCGTCAGGCCTGATTAGTTACATGCAACAACGCCTTTCGGTCATAAACACTTCACCGAGCTCCAGAAGCCCGTTCATCATCATGACGCCCACAGGTAATCCACACCAATGGCTGCAGCTGACACAAGGCAGACCCCAAACATTTCCTCTGAGCAGGACCTGCCTCTAAACACAGTCTGCCACTGCACACAGCAAAACATCTCAACATTTTTGTTCGTGTACATCCTGCACTTTTGTATATGCATATGTGTAAATTGGAGGAAGGGGTAAATTTAGCAGGGGGGTGTAGTTCAAACTTTGGCTTCCTCAGGCAGCAAGTTTGAACTTTCAGTCCTCATTTTCTGCATCATGTCATTGATTTTGCAGCGATGATGGCCTTGTCACTCAAAAGAAAGAAAGAAAGAAAAGAAAAGACACATTAAAACTGGAAGCCACCCATGTAGGACCATTCGCTCCCTAGCTTCTTGTCTAAATCTCCTCCCCAGATCATTTTCCTCAGTTTCTACATATCTTTTCCTTCCACCCTCCTTTCTAGCTCTAGCTTCATTGACTCAACCACAAAGTGTCTATAAGGCAGATGCCTTAGATCTCTAAGAGGAACAGGGAGACGCTGGAGCTGAGTATTTAAGTGGTTGATTCAAGTCACCGCACCCCTCTCTGTGTCGCTGTATCTTCTCAAGCTTTTGGAGGTCTTCCCAAATCTGCCTAAGCATTTGACAGACGTGCTATTCTCACACAGCAACGGATCAACCCCACAATTAGATCCAGAGATGTTAGGGTACAAACACACAAGCCCTGCAACTCATGGATACAGTCCTTGCTGAAGTGTATGCCACATTAAACTATCACTCCCTGCAACATATTAGGAGTCTGAGCTCTGATTCCCTGATCACACACTTCATGGTTTTATGAGGTCGGGAGTTCCCTTAAAAAAGGCATATTCTTTATTTGTTAAAGGTCTTCAAAATCACAACTCGGTAAGAGCAAAAGATTGAGCACCTACACAGCTTATGCATGGGTGCATAAACAGCTTTCAGGTGTCTCCTATCAATGATATATAATCATCTTAGAGAACTTTTCTGAAATTTTTATGAAATTCAAGAAAAGTTTTAAGCAAATCCTTTTCCTTTGCCTTCTTTTTCTTCCACAGGTTCGATTCTCTGAAACACGGGAATGAAAGTGCATAAATGTCCTATTCGGTTCTGATCTTTGTGCCAGTGTTAAAACTCCCATGAATTTTTTTGAACTGCAAGATCACACCAAAGTAGAAAAAAAATTCAGTTTTATTTGATATTTCCTCCCAAGGCAGCAGGAACTTCCTGTGCCCCGTCACAACATTTTCAGGAGCCTCTATCAAAGTATAGCTTCACCGTCGGGGGTGTCCAGCAACCCCTGTGCTTCAGGGTGGTCAATTCAACCATTTCTGGTGGTTCCACTGACTGGTAACTGAATACATATTCAGGGCTCAGCAGACCTACTGACATCTAGACTACCGGCATCTACTTCTTGTGTTAGTGCAGGCGAAATTTACCATCTGAATCGTAATGTAGTTTTGCCGCTAATGCAAGCTAAATACACTCGATCAGGGCAAAAAAAAAAAAAAAAATCTGCACTGGTACTCAATTCACACAAAGTGCAACAGTTCACAAAGCAGTGAGAGAGGTCCATCTTGTGTATTTACTGAATTATCATAATCTCAACTTGCTTTCTGTATCCTATTTGAATCTACAGTTACTCTGGGGGAGGGGGGGTCCACATGTTTTATCTCCAATGCTTAGAGTGCCTCACTTATGATTCCATTTTGCCCTCTCGTACATGGCTAAGCTGGAAAAGTGGCTTTTACACTCCCACATACCCTCTGTGCACACGCACTCCTAAATGCGAAAACCAAGACTAATTACCACCATCAAATAATGGTAATTCAGTGCGATCATTATACAAGCGGTCTTCTCCAAACAGCAAAATATCTCTTTTACCAGGAATCACTTAAGTTACTCTGTCAGTAACATGCTGATGGCATGGCCACTGGTCAAAGGCACTAATTACCAGCTACTAATGACTTTCATTTGTATGATTTTCTAAGCTGTTCACACAACAGGTTATAAACAATGATACAGAGGATATACAGTAATCATACACAATATTCAAACCAACTCATGTTGTGTTGGTCACCTGCTCTGACCTATTGGGACATGGAAATTGGGTCACTGAGGTATTGTCTGGTACCATGATGTTTGGATCCGATCCTCTGGGTTCTGTAGGTCCCTCCCTGTAACTAGCTTGTTCTGGTACATCCCATGGATAGATAATTGGATTTGAATCCAAGGAGTTTGGAGGGCTTTTAAAGGTCTTGTGTGCTTCCTTTGTGAGTGTAGTGGGACACATTGTCCTGCTGGAGAAACCATGGCTAACACTTTGCCTGGTCTGGGAGTTATGTGGTGATTTCCAACAATTTTTCAGTTTGTTATATAGTAACATCCATGTGCACAGTATTACCAAAAGACCTTCCATTAGAATTAATCATAAGCACTTCAAGAAGGTGTCAGTGCTTTAAATGTGGCTGAGTAGTGTATTTATTCTAGTGGCATTCAGAGCACTGAAGACACAGAGGTCATGCTCTTATCGTGTTTTTGAATTTGGTTGATTTAACACCCTGAAAGATTAATATGTGAACTCAAAATGTATTTTGAGGGAAATGGAAGAATGGATATCCATCCATTCATTGTTTTAACAGCTTGTCCAACCTGGACCACATACACTCGGAGCCTGACGCTGATATTATGGAGCAGGAGGCGGGGTAAACACCAGACAAGCCATCTGTCTGTCATGTGTCTCAAAAAGAGACACATGCAGGTGCATATATGAATATTTCTAGAATATTTCTCATCTGAACTGTGGACCTCACTTGTGATATTATGGCATGTCAAATATCTAAAAACTACATATGAAAAAATACACTTTTACTAAACACATGGACTGTATAAGTTCAGTGAAAGATTTTTGTGTATTTGGTCAGGTATTCTTACATACTCGTATTATATGCAGCTCTCTGCATATGCTTCATTTCTTTTCTATTAAAAAAAGAATTACTACAATCTATATCAATGCATAATATAAACACTGTGACATGTCCTCATCTTCCTCTAATAATATTTGGGGTGGGCTTTGCTGAACATATGCAACGTTTCACTAATTATGGTCTATTGTATGTGAAGCCTAAGAAAACAACATCTGACGTCTGTATTTGTTTCTTTGGCCTGCAGCAGTTCCTCAAACGATGCCCTGGATGGTCTTCAGTGACTGTTTATTTTTTACTGATTCATGTACAGCTCTGCAGCTCGTGTAGCCAACTCAAACATTTAACAATAATATATGTGGAAACTTTAAACAAAACTGGATTACATGGTGAGCTCTTGTTGTAAAAGCAAAGAAACCAGGTGACAGATAAAAATAGTTTGGAAATGTGATTATAAGTGAGACAGAAAAATGGTTTTGAAAAGAATGAAAGCATCTCATTTCATGTCCTGAAGGTCATCTGAAGGAACCCATGATGCATTAAGTAATAAAAAGTGCAGCTTTATTGTCGTTTTAAAGGTACGAAAAAGCCCAGAATGACACTGAAGCATACTGCATGGAGGCCGAGATTCAGCAGTAGCAGCAGCTCTAACAGCTGTGGCCTCTCTTGCCTGCATGTGCCGTTTTCACAGTAGCTTAATAGATTCATTGGCTGCTCCGGTCTCCTCTTTTTGATCTCTCCATCCACTCTCGTCACTCTGCACTCAGGTGGAACAAGGCAGTAGGGGGTCCAGGACGGGGTCTCCACCCAGCACAAGCACATATGTTACACAGATCAGCGTGCTTCCATTTCTCTGCCCGTCACCAGGAGGGATAGAGTTACTGTGTACTGATGAGAGAGGGTGAAATACACCGCTGGTTGGATGGCAGTAGGACGTCACAAAACAAGCATATATAAATCTTTGCATCTAAACGCTGGTCATTATTCAGCCGTGGGGCTCCTTCTCCTGAACATACCTCATCAGTTCTCTCACACCTTCTTTGGCCACCCTTAAACTGGGTAGTTTTAGACTGGAGTTTACATTTCAGACTATTAAAATGCATAAATGTCTTTCTTATGCAGAAATAAGAAAGTTGTATTAACAATCAGCCATGAGGTAAAGATAGAGCAGGAACTGGATCTTTAAAATATAGAAAAGGTCATTTCTCTGTTAAGTTAGTGAAATTTTGGGCAGTCTACTTGTCGTCAAAATGTGACACCATACTCATCGTCATCATGTCATACTCATCTATGACATGAAAAAAGTATTTGCCCTCTTCTTGATTTTTTTAGTCTTTTGTATATTTGTCACACTTAAATGTTTAAGATCGTCAAGCAAATTTTAATATTAGGCAAAGATTACCCGAGTAAATACAAAATGCTGTATTTAAAAGGCAATTTTATTTATTAATGGAAAGAAGTTTTCCCAACCGATCTGGGCAAATGTGAAAAAGTAAATGCTTGCTAAACCTAATAACTGGTTGTGTCACCCTTGGCAGCAGGAACTGCAACTGAACATTTGCGATAACTGGTAATGAGGCTTTCACATCACTGGGGAGGAATTTTGTTCCACTGTTCTTTGCAGAATTCAATTCAGTTGCATTGGAGGGTTTCAAATGGTTTTGAATGGCCTGTTTAAGGTTATGACAAAGCATCTTAACCTAATTTAAGTTTGGACTTGAGCAGGTCACTCCAAAACCTTAATTTTGTTTTTTTAATCCATTCAGAGGTGGATTTATTGGTGTGTTTGGATCATTATCCTGCTGCATAAGCCAAGCGGCTTTGAGCTTGAAAGCACAAACCTATATCAGACATTCTCTTTCAGGATTTCTTCTTAGAGAGCACAATTCATGGTTCCATCAATTACTGCAAATCGTCCAGGTCCTGAAACAGCACAGCAGCCTCAGACCATCACCACTATCACCACTGTGTTTAGCTGTTGGTATGATGCTCTTTTATACCGTGTTAGTTTTAATATGTAATAGGACACAAACCTCCCCAAAACTTTTGTGTCATCAGTTCATAGAATACGTTCCTTAAAGTCTTGTGCATCATCAAGATATTTTTTGGCAAATGTGAGACGAGCCTTTGTGTTCTTTTTGGTCAGGAGTGTTTTATTTCCTTGAACTCTCCCAATGGATGCCATTTTTGCCCAGTCTCTTTCCTATCGTTGAATCATGAACATTGACCATAACTGAGAGAAGAGAAGCCTGAAGCTCTTTAGATGTTGTTTTGGGTTCTGTTGTGACCTCCTGAATGAATTAGTAATGTGCTCTGGGAGGAGTTTTGGTAGGCCAGCCACTCTTGTGAAGGTTCACCACTGTTCCCTCTATTTGCAGATAATGTCTGCAAAAAAGATATTTTGCTGTCCGCAGAAGTCTCAAAGCCTAGAGAAATGGCTTTCTAACCACATTTTCCATTCACCCAGGTTATCTTTGAATAATGTTATAATGATTTGAATATGCAAAATCAACATCAGGAAGGGGGCAAATAGTTTTTCATGGCACCATATTAAAAATTCTAATAAAACATTTGGGCTTTTTAGTCATTACCCAAGTAGTGACTGTCGAGTTTGCTTGTTTTCTAAAATTCAAGTGGTAAAAAGTTGCATTTAGTGGCTTATAAAACAGTGTTATATACACTTTTAGAACATCTCAAATTATTATATAGTTTTTGGCCGTGGGATGCTTTAACTGGATTGAACTTAATTCACATGAGACAGAAACTCTATGAGAAGCGGGGGAAACAGCTTGCCTAAAGAGAGAAATCCTGTCAGCACCTCTGGAGCTAATATAATTCTTTACACTCCCGTGTCCATACAGATTTGAGAGTGCACGGTATCAGTCAAGCAGCACAAAAACTCGAGCAGCAGTTCTGCCCAGGCTAAAACAGGAAGTATGGGAACGCAAACAAAATAAGCCTGAAGTTTCAGTTGTCAAACACATTCATCTTCTCCTGCCACATTACCTCCATGTTAGCAGCTGACTATAAACTGCACGTTTGTTCTTGATCTCACTGAAGAAAGCAATTCATCATTTAATCACAATCCACTTTATTTAGCTACACATAGGAGAATTTCCATTGTTTTTAGCTCAATTCTCTTTCAGTGTAGCACAAACTGGCTGTTTAACAGCCTGACAGATTGATACTCTGTCGTTAATACTTAATGACTTTCCCAGTCTAAACAAATAATCAGTCTCTCAGTAGCAGAGCTGGGGGATTCGTATGGCTATCAATTCTCTCTTTAGGGATGCAGGAGGGAGGGCCGGAGGGAACCAGGCTTGATGGCATTGGAGGTGTTCACCAAAGAATTTATCCTCCTGGTTTTTGGCTTTCTGCGTGGTGCTGCTACGAGGGCGGTCAGTGTGGTGACCTCTCCCCAGTAGGAGGGGTCCTCTTGTGACCTCTATATTCCCCTGCATCCCCTTCCAGCCCTGGCTCAATGCAGGCCATTCATGAGTGTGTGTTTATCCGAGTGATGCTCCGCAGGGACAGACTGCTATCCACTGCCATTTTATGGAGCCTGAGGGGCAGGAGGAGCGAGAAAGCGAGAGCAATGGAAGCGTTTAACTGCTCCGCTCACACTCATACACAATAGCATTTCTATTCACCTCTTCTCTATGTGTTTGTTTTTCTTCTTCTTTCCCTAAAATGGTGTTACAATGCACCTGATTCTGGGTTTTCTTTCTTTCAGCGAGACACCTTTTGGCCGCATAAATGCAGAAGGATTGATATGCACTGAAGAATAACACAAACTTTCTCTCTCTCACACTGCCTTAGACAAACATACAGTTGAGGCACACCCACAGAGAGCAAGAGGGAGAAAGCGAGGAAGTGCTGAAGTATGTCTTACGGCGCTTAACCAAGTGAACCTTGAAGTTATTTAGCTTCCTTGGAACCAAGCATCTGGATCCCCCCCACCCTAAAATCCAATCCCTGCAAACTCCCCCTCACCAAAACCGGCCTCCAGGGACCCGCTGTAGGACAGGGCAAGGAGGAGGAGATGCGTACATGTTCTGTTTTTACAGCTGAGATCATTAAAGTTGTACGTGCAGGATTAGACAAAGAGCGGAACAAGGTTGATGATGTCTTAAGGCATATTCACATTTAAGGGAAAGAATCTTCAAATTCATGATGGTCTTTAGGCTGAAATTGTGGAGATATTGCAATAAACAATGAGATCATCCCCCTCTTCTGACCCATCTCTTTTTTTACCTTGTCATGTGTGAGCTTCTGTCCACAATTTGTACTGTATTTATTTATGTTTTGTTTCTTGCTTCTTCAATATAATGTTGACTAGATTTTAACATAATTAATAGAAATACTAAGATGTGAGAGGGGGCACGTCCATGAGTAAATAATAGCAGCAGCATATAAATGGTACGAGAGGTACAAACATTTACTGTAAGTTGTTTCAGTTCCTTTTCAATGTGGATGCTTTAGGCAGCAAGATCGTTAGATTGAGGGGAAGATCATGGTTTGAGTTAAAATAGACCCTTTCACAACATTAAGCACATGTTACAACGCTCCATTTGACATTTCAACATATTTCCAAAGGGTAATGAGTTCCACCCATGCAACACAATGAGACAAAAAGTATAGGGATCTCCTAATTTTACAGCTTTATTGTAAAACAGACTTTATTGTATAAACTGAGGTCCTGACGACCAAATGTTTTTGAAAACTTTAGTGTTTTAGTGTTGATTCAGCGGCACTTTGGTGACCCAGAGTGCAGTTTAATACTAGCACAAATACCTGGCAACACTTGAGGAGTAGAGGGTGTACCTGTTTACAGGTCAACATGCTCACACTCCTTTAAGAAAAAAGCTAGTCAAACGTGATCACAAAGCTTGTGTAGTTTTTTCTCACAGTAGCAGACATAGTAAAAGGAAGTGGGTATTACTGAGGAGTTGCTGGTGGGTAATGTGTTGCCTGTAGTTCTTCATTTTACAGCTCAGTGTATCTGCTCCTTCTAAATCTAGAACACAAGACTCAGACTTCTCCTAACAATAAGCGCTAATCTATGGAGAGGTAATTATATTACTAATGTAAATCCACCGAGTAAAAAAAAAGATTATGACCACTAATGCTATAAAAAAGGCGTCATGAAAATTTAAGGGATACTACTTATAAAGTAGGATGTCTAGTTATGTCAGTAGTTCACTGATGATTATAATATCATTTGCAAGAGCAGCACAGATGGACAAAGTGCAAAAACTGTGGGTAAAAACAGAAAAGTCAGACACTGAATGGTAACATCTTACTTTTTTTTCTCCAGTGCTGCACCTCACTGTGCTGCACTGACTGATTTAACTTCACTTTGACAAGAACACTTCTGCCCACACAGAGTAAACACACACCAATTAAAACATATCTACTTCAGCTGTAATGGCAGAAAAAAAAAGTAAAAATGAAAAACTGTGTTTTTCCATTTAGTGTCAAGCTCATATCAGGTATTGGTCATAGGTCCAGTACAGTGTAAGTGTAAAGGACATGCTGTAATGGATTTTTGGGATGATCTCTGGGGGAGGTTGCTTGTCCGGTGTGTACTGAAGAGTGTAGCTGCCACTGAAGAGAAGTCTTCTAAAAAATACCAAAAGAGCACGCTCACATTAGTCAGCCTCATTACATTGGCTTCCACTTTGGTTTAAAGTCAATTTTTAAATTATCTTACTTACAATTACCCGGCAAAGCCCCAAAGGACATTTTGTCTGTGGTCTACTGACTGTTTCTCCAACTAAAGTTGATGTTAAAGAAGACAGATTTTGCAGTTGCCTCTTTAAACTTTCCATCTGCTTATTCGTGGCCTTTTCCCACCTACTTTATTGCACAGTACTGTATTTATTTCACCTGCTGTACGCATATATGTTGACATGTTATCCACTAGGTGCATCTGTGTATGTTGTTTTGTTGTACACTTATTGCCATGTTGTCAGAGCAATAAAACAATCTGACCACCCAACAACAAAGCTCTGTGAGTCATCATACCAAGCTAATCACACAGCAGAAGTTCCTACCATAAATAAAGCAATTAACCCATTGTCCATTGCTTTGTAGCCAAGAGTAGGTTGCATCAAGTTGTTGCCATGAATGTTGGGCTTAGTTTAACTTAGAGTTGTCTAAGGAACTTAATTATCCTGGATGAGCCCCCATTTGTTACAAATAGAATTTCGATGAATATATTTACTTAGGTAAAAGAGAAGTGAGGTGGCTGAAGTAAGACACAAAGTAAACACACTGGCCAGCTCTTATACACTGGGAGACCCAGGCAAACAGTGTTTGCTGCTACCCTCTCAGCAAATATTGTCAAGGTGTATGTTCAATCTAGAAAATGAATTAATGTGCAACAATGGACACAATGCTGTGATATGTTTTGTTTTTGTTTTTTTCCTACCAGCTAGGTGTGTCCAAAGTGTTACAAAATGCTGTTAATCTGTTAAGATTGCAGTCCTTAGGTAGAAAAAGTTGAACTCAGTTCCTACAAGCTGTCTAATGATTTTGAACATCCTGGATGAGCCCCCAATTGTCACAATTAGAATTCTGCTGAATACATAAAATTAGATAAAATAGAAATTAGGGGGACTGAAGAAAGAGACCAGTTAAACACACTGGCCAGGTTTTATAGACTGGAATACCCAGGTAAGTTGGATTTGCTGTTATCATCTTAGCATGTGTAATCAAAGTGCATGTTCAACTTGAAAATGCTGAAGTTGGGTAAAAAGACAGAATCACATATTTGCAACAAATAAATTCAAACATAGCTTTTCTGTGAGACAAAGAATAGACATTTCATTCACAGTTCAATGCTAAAGCCAGAACAGCTATCCTTTTTTAAATAGATCCCATTCCAAGTTAAAGAGGTGGTTGCTGATACAAACGGGAGATTTGTCATTGTTTCAGGTCTATTATTTGCCAGTCCTTGGTCAATGTGTACACCAAAATTATGATGACTGTAACTTTTTCAACAAGCTGTTTGACTCCCATAGATAATAGTTACAACTTGATAATAGGTGGTGACTTTAACTGTGTGCTTAACATCATGCTAGAACAGGGGTGTCAAACTCCAGGCCTCGAGAGCCGGTGTCCTGTAGGTTTTAGATGTGCCCATGATCCAAAACAGCTGATTTAAATGGCCAAATTACCTCCTCAACATGTCTTAAGGTTCTCCAGAGGCCTGGAAATGAACTAATCATTTGATTCAGGTGTGTTGACCCAGGGTGATATGTAAAACCTGCAGGACACCGGCCCTCGAGGCCTGGAGTTTGACACCCCTGTGCTAGAAGGATCATTGTATAAACTTCGAGCCCTTATCCAACGTACTAGAATTATAAATATTTTCATTGTACATAATTGTACAAAAAGTTCAGTCTTCTAATTTATTCCTAAAATGTATAGCCAAACAGGCATTCCTTTTATAAACCCAGTGGAAATTAACAAAACTTTCAAACAATATTACAGCAAGTTATACAGCTCTAAATGTGATGACGCTCTCTCAGCTACACCATTTCTTTGATAACTTTATCCTTCCTCCCCCTCCATCTGAATATAATAATCCATTGGGAGGTGAGATTTCTAACTCAGAGATCCTACAGACTATCAAATCACTAAAATGCAGCAAAACTCCTGGTCCAGACAGTTATACATCAGATTTCTTAAAGAAATTTGCATGAGAATTATGCCCACTGTTACAAGCCATGTTCAACGAATCTCTGTCATTAGGACATCTTCTCACCTACCTTACAACAGGCTGCTATTACACTCCTGCCAAAAGCAGGTATAAATCCAATCCAGTGTGCTTCTATCAGCCAGTTTCATTACTGAACATAGATTATAAAATCTTATTCAAGATTTTGAGGCAGGTTTTATTTTAAACTGGCACTCTAGTTCAAATCTTAGAAAGCTTCTTAATATTATTTACTCATCTCCATCCTATTCCCCTGAAATGGTTATATTACTAGACGCTGAAAACGTGTTTCATCATGTCAAGTGGCAATATTTAATTTTTACCCCGAAAGCCTTGGGCTTTAAAGATTCCTTTATCTCCTGGATAAAGCTCCTGTATTTCCAGGCTGTCGCCACAGTATTTACCAATGGGCAACAATCCAAATATTTCTCTTTAGCAGAGGTACATGTCAGGGGTCTAGCCTATCTCCCTTACTTTTTGAAAATGCCATCGAACCTTTAGCCACTGCCTTTCGACAATCAAAGGACTTCCTGGGTATAGAATCTGGGGGGCTCTCTCATAAATTATCTCTTTAGGCAGATAAAATTATCTTATATGTTGCAGACCCATTAAAGTCATACCCAGCAATTCTCAACACATTAACTCAATTCAGGAAACCCTCAGGAGACAAAATAAATTTTGAAAAAAGTGAAATGTTCCCCCTCAATCACATCATGTCTTAAATTACTATTTCTCATTTCCCATTTAGAACTGTTAGGAAGGGCTTCAAATATCTTGGAGTTGAGATCACACCTGGCTTCGCTTCCCTCTCACAAAACGTTTTGGCATCTTATTTGAAAAATGTAAAAAAGATATGAGTAGATGGGCCAAGCTTCCTCAATCCAAGGCCGAATTAATCTAATCGAAATGACAGTGTTACCAAAATTCATTTATTTATTTCAAAGCATCCCAACTCTGATATTATTAATATTATCGACCACATCCTCACATATTCCTGATATCGTAAGGGTTTGATTTCCATTCTTTATAACAGTATGTGCACTATCACTTCTGATTCCTTACAGGATGTTAGGAGATTGTGGGAGATCGACATTGGAAGGGAAATAACAGATGATAATTGGGAGACAGTAATAAAATTAGTACACTCATCATCCCTGTGTGCCCGGCAAATGTGACCACATTTGACCAATGCAGGTCTGGCAAAAATCTTTCCTTAGATGGGCCCTTTATGCCCTTACTGTAAAGGCCAACTAGTAGACCATATACCAGGGGTGTCAAACTCCAGGCCTCGAGGGCCGGTGTCCTGCAGGTTTTACATATCACCCTGGGTCAACACACCTGAATCAAATGATTAGTTCATTTCCAGGCCTCTGGAGAACCTTAAGACATGTTGAGGAGGTAATTTGGCCATTTAAATCAGCTGTTTTGGATCATGGGCACATCTAAAACCTACAGGACACCGGCCCTCGAGGCCTGGAGTTTGACACCCCTGCCATAAGCATGTTTTGGTCCTGCCCTAAATTGAGTTCACTTTGGGCCAACATTTTTGATGCTTACAGTAAAATTTTCCAAAAAGATATTGTTTCTAACCCCGTGTGTGTGCTTTTTGGATTTACTCCTGAAACTGAAACTATTGCATTCACTTGTCTAATGTCTCTAACGCCTCAATCTCCTTTCCTGGACACCCCCCACCCCTCCAATTTTTCTTTTTTCTTTTTTTTAAATTATTTATTTATTTACTTCTTTATTTTTCTATTTGTTTAATTATTTTGTATTTCATTGATGTTCTGTTTTCTTCGACTCAAATGGACAGGAGTAGGGTACCCCTGGGCTGGAATGGGCTAGAGTGGGTGGAGTAGATCAGTATGGTGGGCACAACATTTCTTGTTTGTTTTTTGTGATTGACACGTTCACTGTCATGCTGCAAAAAACGAACAAACAAAAATCTAATGGCTTTTTTTGTTGTTGTTTTTTTCTTGTTCTTTTCCCCTCCCCTTCTGTTATTAAAGTAATCAATAAAAAATTGTTAAATTTTTCTTTAATGCCAAGGAACCTATTCATGAATTAATTTGCAACAATGCACTATAGGCTTTGATGTATACTTGTTTGGTGTAATTAATAAATCTGTTAACATTGCAATGTTCAGGTAACAAAAGGGCTACCTGTTTTTTCTTTTTTAATTTGAGTTGAATGTAGCCCAGGACTGCCGGAAAGACAGCGGGAGCGGCGCCACACTTCAACATCCAACACTGGCTCTTAAAAGCCAGTGAAGGACTACATCATCCTCCAGAGAGCCTGCTGTATATGAAGGTGTTGTGGTGAGTGATGCCCCAGGATGTTTATTTTAAAATCCCCATAAGTGAGGCTGTTGGACAAAGGCAAACCACAAGCAAAGCAAAGGAACCTGCACTTAAATGCTGTTAAAACCCAGGCGCAGCACAATGAAAAAACACAAACCTTCCACCATCGTACGCTGCTTTTACGCCAATGTGAGACCAGTGATGAATTTTCTTCTCCTCTTTCCTGCTTGCTGCCATCCTCACAATATACTGTTTATGCAAAACCACAATCATTTTGCAAGATCACATAATTTAAGGGCCCGTGGCCATCACTGTAAAAACAATGTAACACATCTGATATTTTAGGCACCTATCTGTACAAACTTTAACTCATAAGGCCCTCTGCACGTATGCCTTTGTTGCGCACAAGCTTTTATGTGTACTTTATGGCCCTGCTATCTTTAGTTCCTTGGGAATATCACAAGAATGCCTAAACTGGCTGCTTCCATAAAATTCCTGCCATAGTCCTCCCACTTTGAGGTTTCTGGCTTTAACATGCTTTGACATACTTCAGTAAATATAATTTTCTTTATTTTTTATGATTATTTCTATACCAAACCATGCTCTTCAAAGGTTTTTTAAATCTTTTTTTTTTTTTGCTAACCCCCTTTTTTTCCTCAGTTGTTGAGTCCATTGCCAGGGAGCCATGACCTCATGCTGTAATTTTAGTCTAATTCAATTTGGACTAGGGGAACTCAACTGAACAGGCCTTTGATTTGAGACCAAAACGGTTAAGAAACTACCACTGGCTAATAGCAGAGGTAAGGATGCTTAAAAAAAAATAAAGATCACATTTTGACCTTCTTCACTTCCTCTTTCAATTGTGGCTCTCAATCATTTTTCCCTCTAAAGGGCCGCAGCAGCATATGTTTTCATTTATGAGATATTATTATGATGCAGATTTTGCTGTTGCTTTGCAGTCCGGTTAATTTTTGCACATTGCATTGGTGCTTCCAGTAAGCATTCACTTTAATGTATTAAAATGTACTAACTGGGAAACATGAATATTTGGTTTCTTGCTGAGAACTGAATAAAACATCATGTTTCATCAACAGTAGACAGTAGTACAAGCGAACACCTGCAGCTTTGGTTAGTACATCATTATCTCACCACAAGGCTGGAGAAAAAGAGGGAAAGAGAAAAACCCAGTGTGTGCTGTGTTATTTCTTGGAGTGTCCACAGATTTAGGTCCTGTACAAAAAGTGCAGTAACCTATAACCCAGAACATACACTCTGATATATTTTTTCAGCATCTGACATAACAGTGATATTCTGATGTCTCTTTTTTTCATGGGGGTGAATGTGAACTTCTGAAATGACCGTTTAATAAAAGTGACTGACAAGAGCAAAAGCGGGTTAAGCACTTAGGTGTGTTTTTCCTGCATCTGGAATCACAGGACTGTAAGCTGCCTGATTCATTTAGGGGAGATTTCCAGCCATCTTGGCACACAAAAAGGGGAGGTGTATGAATTGAAGTCTGGGTGTCAGTCTGTTGTAACTGATTCAGCGGTAATGAACCCGCGGCTTGGGAAAATGCCAGTGAGCACACTGAGCCACCGGTAAATGATTCACTCAACTCTTGAGGTTTGCCAAATGATGTGTTTCCTTATTTTTGACAGCTTTTTTTCTAATAAATGCTTAATGCTCTTGTTATTCATCTCATCGGGACTCCGTCAGTTATGTTGGTGGACATGCTGTCCTCTGAGCTTTGTTGCTGAGAGGTGTGCAACTCCTCTAGGACGCTCGCTTTGAGAGAGCTCACGAGTCAGCACCGTGCCCCCACCCCTTCTCACTCCAAGACAGACAGGTCTTCCAAGCTCCCATTAGCACAAAATCACATAATACCCATAATGTGTTTTGTCTATTTTCATCTCAAACACACATACACACACACATACACACACACACCCCATCTCTGTGACACCACCCTCCTCCCTACTCTTTTTGAGATAGCGGCTCCTCCTCTCCAAAACCCATTCATCTCAGTCTTTTGTCGCCACTGTTTCTCATGCAGTGTGTGTGCCCTCAGCTAACACACCAGGTGAGTAATTCCAGGGCTTTTATCATGACATGAATAAAGCACAGTACCTTCAGGCCCATTAGGAAGATGTGCAAATGTATCTGGATATCATGAAAGACATGGCAGAGCTAATACTGAGATGTCAAGATGATAATGTAAAGATAACGTTTCTGGCAAAGAAGCGCAGCTAAGGTGCTGTGTAGACATGTGTGTGTGTGTGTGTGTGTGTGTGCGTGTGTTATGTTTATTTGACTGTGTGGTTATATAGCGAGTCCCATATGAGACATCTCGTGCATTGAGCACACAGGGACACTGAAGCCACACAGAGCATTTGTGAGAGATTATTAGAGCGAAAGATATCGAGTCTGTTTCTCTGGGAGGAGGTTCCTCGAAAGATTGAACCAGAGGATGGAGATGGAGAGCATGCATGCAAACCATAGGGCGGAAGTGTTTCGGGGGAGGGGGCTTTAGCAATAATATGACTGACATTTAGACGTATAACAGTAACACACACGGTTCTATTGTGACATTAGTGTGGCAGTGATAGATTCAGTGACATTAGGCTACATAAATATACAGATGATGTACTAATAAATCATTTGGGTGCAGAGCGGCGCCTGCTCAGCTTCATTCTTGAAAACCATCAGAGCACACTATTGCAGCTGCGTCGCTCGATTCCAAACTTTAATATTGTACTAAACAATAAGTACAATACCGAGAAACAAGAAGGCCTACGCACTTTGAAACAGTTTTTTATACAAATATAGACAAAAATATAACTTAGTGTTGTTTACAACTGGATGCTGTATGTGAGAGCTCAGATTTAATCTCTATAAGAGCACTTTGTGACGTCAACTAGCCTGAAAGCCATTTAAGTGGTACTTAAGTAACTTCCACTTTCACTGAGCAAGTGCAACTTTTATCTGGTATTTATATTTTGAAAGTTTTTAACATATATATTGGTAGATTTGTTGTCATTTGTAGTATATAAATCCTTCCGCACATGTTGCCAGAAATGACACTTTTTGCAAAAATATCCACAGAGAGTAACTTAAGCTTTCACTTCAGAGTCCTTGTTTCCCAGGTTGTTCAAGTCAGTGTGGTATAATTAAAAATTATCATGCGTTTAAGTGTTAACTTTGATGAGCATTTGGTGTTAATTTTAACTACTTCATAAAAAGGTAATGGCTTCCAACCTGGGGGTCAGAACTCTTAAATAAGTCGTAAAAAAACCCCAATGGGAATCTTCTCCAGATTACTGAGTAGTTGAGAAAAAAAAAAATACTATTGCGCTTTAGCACTCTAAAAATCCTTCAAAAATAGTGATCTCACCAGAGAAAAAGCAAGGGCTATGATCCACGGTGTAACATCATATTTTATGAGCTCATATTGTGTTTAATATATACAACCCTAAACATGGAGGAATGTTACTGGTGGTGCAATAGTTTTGAAACTGGGTGAACTGGGTTTAAACACAGGGCAATTTTACAGTAAATGTACTCACATGCCACTCCTCGCTTACAGTGTTTTTTAATACCTGTGTGACTGCTGGTCGAGAAAAGAGCCAAAGTCAGAGCTTTTAATAAAAAGTGGCTCCGCAGTTAGTTGTTACTCCAGCTGAGAGACTGAAAAAAGCAACACTGGCAAGACCGAGGGAAAAGTACATCAATAACACAGCTAAACATACAAAAAACAGCCCTGCTCTCTCTCTCTCCTTTTTTCTTTCTTTCTCTCTGTCTCTCTCTCTCTCACACACACACACAGTTATAAGATAGCACATGCACAGCAATAGTGCCTGTGCTCTCCTACATCTCTTAGGTTTAAAAAAAAAGAAACATCAGAGAGCAGAGCATGCTTAAGCTGGTGGAGAAAAGATGAAGGTGGAGGGGGCCGGGCTGCATGAATGAATGAAGGTAAACGACACTGGAAAACCCAGCCTGAGTCCAAGTGCCCCTGCTCTGAGAAGTTTGCGTGAGGCAGCTCAACGGAACGTCGGGTTGTTTTTCCGCTCCGCTGCTTTCTGGACTGAACCATAAACTAAAGACGACATCCTCTCATTAGTCTGCCCTCTGTAGCAAAGCCAGGCCATTTAGTGTACCCAAAATCCCATTGTTTAATTGTGCGGGTCAAGTCAAAGGTCTAGCAAAATATTGATGAACTTTTTTAAGGAAAAGGAGGAGGAGGGCGGCGGGGAGGCGGGCGAGGGCAGAGGTGCGAGGGCCACAAACACAGCTGTACTGAAGCAAAACAGAGCCAGAAGACAGCATGGTCGCAGTTTGCGCTGTAAAATTACAATGCACGGAATCACCAGAGCAGCACAGATGCAGTTCACTGGCTCCTCTGTGAAGAGAGAAAGCCCTCTCACTTACAGCAACGCAGTCATAACAGCAAGGGCAGGGGGGAGCATAACGCCAGCGAGACGGCGCACAAACGGCTAAGTGTTGTGGATTACACTGTTTGCTCAAATCCATCTTAGGTGGATTACGCTCCTTCACTAAAGAGGGTTGTTTGGGGGTCAAAGGCCAGTGAGGCAAAGACTGCTAAGAAGGTCCTCCAAACACAGCTATCTCTCTAACCTGAGGGGAATCCTGCAGACACCAATATTTAAACCCAAGTTTGTTCCAATATATTTAATCCCATCCCGTATTTATTCCACATTTATACCAACACAAAAGAGCAAAGAAATAGCCTGAGCCCAGTTCCCTGTGCACATACTTTGGTCAATAAAGCTGATCTAAAACGGCCTAAAGAGGTGTCTGAATGCCTAACAAGAAATAATAATAATAATAATAACACTGTTGTGTTTATGCATATGGGTCTATCTCATTCCTTTCCACCTATCTGAGCTTTCAACTTCTTGCATTATTACAGTATGTCTCTGATGAGGCAGTGAAGTGATTTTAAGCTGAATTTGTGTGGTTTTAATCAGGGCTGAGAGGAAAGGAAAAGGGGGACCCGTTTGGCCCTTTTGGGTCAAAGTTCAAAGAACTGAAATGCATCTTGACGCTATAACCTAAAAATAACATGAAAAAAAAACTACTAAAACCGTGCCAAACTTCTAATAGCAGTTCCCACCTTAAGCCAGACCATTATTTATTAATGAAATGAGCTACTTTGAGCGCGCTCTCGGTCCCATCCAGTGCAGGAAGCTCCGATGAGGGATTTAAGCACACAAAACAAAAACAAAGTGGTCACTTTATGCCTCAGGCGCGTTTCTGGTGACATTTAACAGCAAGGAAAGCTATTTCCTTTACCATTCAAAGCCAAACGCCCTTAATTGCTCGAGAAGTCTGCTGCAGTTTGGGAAACACTTTGTGATATTTCTCCAGCTTGATCTTTGCGGTTCACTTGAGTCTGTGTTTATTCCCGTGTGGAGAAAATTGGTTTACTCGAGTTGTAATTTTGATATGACACTAAAATATGCCCTTGAACGCGCACCATTTGGAAAACCTTTGTAGTCCTAATGGCCATTCATTATGGGGTTTCAAGATACGTTTATGTTGCCATTAAATCTGACTAAACACAGAAACAAACACGTCCCAAACGCACCTTATCTTTTTCAGCGGAGTGGCCCGGCAACCACGCTGTTTGGCAGCACAAAACCCCCTCGGCCTATCAGATCACTGCTGAAGTCATCTGTTAACCAGGACCGCATCGACGGGATCATTTCACCGATAACAATCTTGGGAACATTTCTACTCGCAAAAAAACTCCAGCAGATCGCTTCTCTGTGAGCGGGCACCCATGGGCTCCCACAGGGAAAATGGAATTTCCTTCATGCTGTGTCACAGGCTTTAAAACTTAAAATCAGCATGCATCCACCGAGGGAAAGAGCAAAAAGGAAAAAAAGCCTTCTCTCTGGATTTCTGTGGGTGTGCGCGCATCGAAAACGTTCACTTTACGAGTTATTTTAACCTCTCACCCACCTCTAAAACTTTATTTAAGACGAAGAGGGCAAATACACCGAGCGAAGGCTGTCGCTGTCGCTTTATGTGTTTCAGAAATTGGAAACAAGTGTTTGACAAATCGCTGAAAATCAAGGCACATCACTGCCTTCTGTCAAGAAACACCTGGTGACACTGGTGATAAAAGTTTTTCTTTTTTCGTTTTTTTTTCCTTCTCCGCATTACAAACCGTGTAATTATGGAAGATTTTTAAGACTGTACTCTAAAAAGAAAGCATTTTATAAGGATGATTTTTTTTACATGACACATTTTTAGTTTTAATGTAACGATTGAATGCCCTGATTAGAGTTATTTCCCAAAAAACATTTCAATATTTACATAATTTAATTTCTATAAATCCAAATCCTACTATTAAAAGTGTTTTCTACGTAATTCAGTGATGTTTTTCTTAATTTGCTGAGGTGACGCGGTCACAGTGCTCTTTTAGTTCAACTGAGGTAAACCTGCTGACTGGAGCTCTTCCAGTTCAAACTCTGCAAACTGGCCTGATTCGAAGGAGTTTAGCAGCTCTTGCGGGAGTGGAGCCAAGCTAGTTGTGATGCCTTTTCATGGAATTATTTTCGTGGAATTAATCCTAAATGTAGGGTGTTGCCTGTCCTTGCAGAACTGCAATGTTTTATATCCAAAGGGTCGCTTTAAGAAAGGCTACGTGTACGTTTAGCATCACAATTGCCATTTTTTTTAAAAGAACGATTTTATTGTGAAAATTCCCACCCTCCCTGTGCACAGTATATGGAAAGGTGAAAAGAGCAGATGTACCCTGCTCGCGAAATGTTTGATTTGTTGTGTTCTTCAAACAAAAACTGTTTAAACAAAGTTTTAAATCGTCAAAAAAATTGCAGTAATGCGTTATTTTACATCATTTTAAAACAAGTGAAAATCAGCTGGCATATTTTCCTTTGTTTGGCGACACGACATCATACATGTCTCTGCTACTTTTCAAAGCGGAGAAACTAGCTTTGAGTTTAAGGTACTTGTAACTTCAGTCATTTGATTCTGGGGCACAATGAATGTAGCTGAATAGAATATTTTGACCCAAAATATATTGATAATGAGAAACTGTAGAATAACAGCACACTGTTATTTTAAGCACTTCTTTCTTTTTCCTTTTTACGTGAAACAACAAAATAATACAACAGGTTATCGGTATTATTTGATTGATACTGGGTTCTTTTGTTTGTTTCTTTGTTTTTCCTTTTCTTCCCCCCTTTTTTAAGTCATTGGCTTTCCCGGGCAAACACTCATCCCGGAACTACAGCCAGCATCGCCCATGCGCGACCGGTATATTAATTATTAATCGCTTACAGCTGCTTACGGTTTACAGTTTGGCATCGGCACAAGCTCCTCAGCATACAGCAGACCTTTCCTGTGTCCCTTAATCAGGATTGTGTGTTTGTGCCCTAATTATTCATAATGCCTCGTGGGGGAAGAAAAAAGCAAAAAAGAAAGAACGAAAAAGAAAAAAGAAACAATGCTTTCGGGGCAAAGGGATTGGCAAAAAAAAAGTTGTAATTTAATAAATCGACGAAATTCGTTTTTTTCCTTTTTTTTCCCTCCTTCCCTCTCCATTCAGGCTCACGCGCTCAGAAGCAAACATATGTGACTCATGGGTCTAAACTGTGTTGCTTGGCTTTATACCGTCACCAGTAAAATATTAATGCCGAACAGTCAAGCTGATGAAAAATCTGTTTAAAAATGGATGTTTTGTTTTGCCGTAGTCTGAAGTGAATATGTTTTGGGGGTGGGTGGGTGGTTGGGTGGAGGTGTGTGTGGGGTGGAGGGCTTCATGTGGGGCTGAGTCGTGGTGGGAGGTAGGCTAATTGATGAAAGGGACGAGTGTGTTTTGCCCCAAAGCGAAGGAAGCAGTTCTCCTTTCCTTCACTGCCAAACACACTACATGAGACTCACATTTTTTCTCTCTCATCAGATCAAAGAGTTGCAAAAGGTTCGAAAACAAACACAAAAGTACGGCTCCAAGTCTGCCAGACTGAAGGAGCAGAAATGAGATTTTCGACAGAGGAACTGGAGTTTTATTGTTGTTGCTTTTGGTAACATTAGAAAAATTATTGACTGATTGATGTTTTTTTATTATTGTGCATGAGGTGAGATTTTGGATTTATTTGGGATTTAATCCAAAAATCAAGTGTACGCTTGCTACTTGGACTTGAACTCAGTAGCGCGTGTATTTGTACTAAAAATAAACTCTGCATGTCTTGTGTCCAGCAGGGAAACTTTTTTCTTTTCTTTTTTTTACCTTTATGTTAAACTTTTTAACTGAAAAAAGTGACAAACATTATTACGTAATTATATTCTTCCAAATATGTTATTTTTATTTTGGAGTTGTGTGTGCAATATAATCAAAATATGTAGATATTTAGATACAAAATTTTTAATTAAATATATATATATATATATATATATATATTTAAAAAATAAAAATGTGACAATAAAGTTAATAGCCATGGACTAATAAGCCAGTCACGACATAGGTGGGCTCAGTCTGGTTGCAGGCTTTATCTCACGCATGCCTATTGGCTCAGAGCTGTCGCTGCACGCAATATTTGTGTTTCGTTGCAGGTCGTTTTTTGCTCTGCCTCCTCACTGACTGGTCGTGTTCTTGTAGCTCGGTGTGAACTATGATGTGGAGGCTGTGAATGTGGGCCACAGCTCCCCCGAGGGCCGAGAGGAGGATACCGAGAGGCAGAGCCACTTTTCCTGCTCCTCGTGGAGAAAAGCTGAGTCTCTGAAGCTTCTTAGAATGACAGCCTTAAACCAGCGGGTGCATTATGATTAAAATCTCTTCTATCTTCTGATCAACTCTGTATATTTTTTGACTGACATCATTTTTTGACAGATTTTTCATTTTGATTTGCACGGTTCCCCAAAATTAGCTAAATCTCATTAAATCGGGCGATAAGACTGCCGATGCAAGCACATGAATGAAAGGCCATTTTTGAGAGCAAAAACAGGCTACACTTTTGTTTGTGCTGACTAATTGCAGTAATGTGGGAACCTGCAATTAATGGGTTTAACACCTAACAGATGGCTCCGTATTTACCTAAAGTAAATTTCCGATAATCCACATGTATTTATTATTGCCTCCCATTAATAATGGAAGTCTAATCACACCCTGCTTCACTGCACTGCCGGAATTGTGTAGCACGAAGGCCTTTATTGACCTTTTGGAGCTATTCCTTTACATTTTTAGCAGGTAGATTACAATTAAGTTTATGTGTAATTCATTTGTTTCTAAATCACTGCTTTTTTAATTTAAAGTGAACATGTGGCACTGCTCAACATTAAGATGTGAACTACATAATGAAAGGTGATTATGAAAACTCTTATTACTGTGTTCAGAAAATGATCAGATTATAATGTTAATGAAATTCTGCAGACATGAAACAAAGAAGAAGAAGGAAAAGAAGGAGAAGGGAAAATGCTGCTTTAACCTCTTGAATGGGGTTGGGAACATGATGTCAGACTTCTCCACATCCAAATTAACCTCCAGGCATGGGCATTGATTTGCAAATCACTGCCATGTAGACCTTCAGTCGCTCCCTATGCTATTCAGTGCATCTAAGTTCAACAAGCACTGCTGCTCACCTGCTACTGCTTTGACTGCTGCCAGCTGCCAATTAACACCTATGGCATGTTAATTAGGCCGCAGAGTATACCACTTCAGGAGACTTTTCAGACCCCTCACCACAAGTGCCTTTATTTTCACAAGAGCTCATGTTGCAATCTGCATATGCATCTTGCATGGGGAATCAGGAGGAAGCCGATGTGGGATTCGGCTGAGATGTTTAGCTGTGACATGTGGGGATCAGGTGAAGTTTGGGTTTAATTAAACCAGTTTACTGTTGTGGGTTATAGATTCATGTTTAGGGCAAGAACGGGCGGAAGGTAACTGAGTTAGACAGGTCATAAATTAATTAACAGTTTAAAGGCTAATATAGTGAATGAACACATCAAATAGGAGAACCAAATTGATGTAAAATCAATCTAAAGGCTGAAATTCACCAGCTGAAAGCAATGAAATGAAACATCTATCATTAGATAGGAGATTTATCCAGTATCCACATGCTGTTCAGTTTCTGCTGCTCCCTCATACATGAGCACGGATGAGTAAGACAAACAAACCTTGAAAGTAATTAACAAATGGCTGGCTCTTCTCACGCACAACTAACCATGATTCATCTTCACAAATCTGGAATCAGTCAGCTCTGAATAGCATAAAGAACCTGCCCAAGTGAGTCCAGAGGTAGAGGAATGCCTCAGAAAATAAGACAAATGCACAACATGGCATCATTAGTGCCACAAGGGATACTAGAGGTGAAGTGGGTGTTTGGGGCCGGTGCAGGAGTGAGGAGACTGAGGAGGTGCTGTGTGTGTGAGTGCACGTGCTTGTGTGTGTGATTGTGTGTGTATGCTGGGGATGTTGGTGGTGGGGTGATCATGAAACATTACTCAGAAAAGAAGAAAACCACCTAAAAGGCTTGAGAAACACAATGACACATCAAAAGGGAAAACCTGAAAACCTTGGCATAATAAGACTCATGAATGAGCTCTGATCCCAAAGGAACAATGTGTGTTCAAGTGTGTGTGTGTGTGTGTGTGTGTGTGTGTGTGTGTGTGTGTGTGTGTGATTAAGGTATTACTTGGGTTGTGTTGTTTCTCGTTTCTCCCTTCCTGATTTTCTGTTTTCTATATGTTTGTCACAGTTAAATGTTTTAAGTGAGAGCCACTATCCACACATGGCGAAAACACGGAAGATTGGTGAACCTTCCCTGGAGTGGCCAGCGGACCAAAATTACTCCAAGAACACAGCAACAATTCATGCAAAAAGGTCACAAAAGACCCCAAAACAAAATCCGAAGAACTGCAGGCCCCACTAGCTTGTTCATGACTCCACCATAAGAAAAAGATGGGGAAAAATGACTTGCATGGCAGAGTTCCAAGACAAAAACCACTGCAGAGCAAAAGGAACATAAAGACTCACCTCAATTTTACTAGAAAACACCTTGATGAGCCCCAAGACTTTTGAGAAAATACTCTGTGGACTGATAAAACAAAAATCGAACTTTTTGGAAGATGTGTGTCCTATTACATTTGGCATAAAGGCAACACAGCATTTAAGAAAATGAACATCATACCAACAGTAAAATATGGTGGTGGTAGTGTGATGGTCTTGGGCTGTTTTGCTGTCTCAGGACCTGGAAGATTTGCTGTGGTAAATGGAACCATGAATTCTGCTGTCTACCAAAACATCCTGAAGTCCTGACCCAAATCCTATTGAGATGCTGTGGCATGACCTTAAAAAGGTGGTTCATACTTGAGAACCCTCAATTGTAGCTGCATTAAAACAATCGCGCAAAGATGATTGGGCCAAAATTCCTCCAATGTGCTGTAAAAGACTCATTGCCAGTCATTGCAAATGATTGCAGTTGTTGCTGCTAAGGGTTGCCCAACCAGTAATTAGGTTTAGGGGGCAATCACCTTTTTACAGAGGACCATGTAGATTTGGATATTTTCCCTCTTAATAACAAACTTAATAAGAAACTACATATAGTTTTTACTTGTATTATATTTGTCTAATATTAAATTTTGTTTGATGATCTGGCAACACCTCTACTGCTATGAGCTGAGCATGTCGGCAGTGTCACACAGGACAAAAATGAGTGTTTTGAATGATTCATGCATTCTTTTTGCATGCGAGTTCATTTGTTGCTTTGGTGTTTGAAAGAGAGTAAATGGATACAATGAAATAGCTAATCTGTAAATGTTCTTTAATTATAGGGTTAAAGTTATAGTAAAAAATGAAAAATTATCTCTAACAAATAATAATGACTTGCGTGCCGGTACGCTGAATAAACACTTTTGATTAAACTTTGCAGCACCAGATGCTATTGATAAGTAAATACAGAGCAATAAAGTACAGACATGGAAGAGAAACAGAGTCATCTGGGTTCTGTATGCCCACACAGCGCTGCAGTCCATTAGCTATGTGTGTGTGTGTGTGTGTGTGTGTGTGTGTGTGATAACCCAGTCCTGCTTTCTTACTTCAGTTTTATGATTTGTCAACAAACAGTCTGTTCAGTGTCCACTGTTTCTGAGCTGACCCCACTCTCTGTATATTATGACATCATTTCCTTATTGTTAGGCCATTTCTGCTTTGAATCCAAGGTAAGGTGACACTGTGCCAGAAGTTAAGGGATACAATATAATTCACTTTTCTAAACAATGAGAGGCCAGCTTTGTATAAGCAGAGTCTTTGGACATGTAACAAAGTTGCTCAACAAATAGAGATTTGTTGAGGATACTAAAATTGTCAAATTGTTCTCAATGAAAAAGTCCTGAATGTGTTTACCGCATGTGTGAGTGACGTAGGTTGTAGTAATGCATTACACAGGCTAATACAAGTTATGTATTGAATTGCTTTTAAACCACAGCACTTAAAGTGCATCTGAATTCCTGTAGTGTTGGAACTACCTTAAACAAACAGGACTGTGGGTCCGGAGAGCTGGTGCAACAGATTAAGGTCACGCCATGTCAAATGTGTTGCATTTTTGAGGAAGTTGTCTTTACAGTTTTGTTTTTTTATTTCATGCGATGTCAGTTTAGAAATAAGTGAAGAGAAGGCCTAAAAACTGAAAATAAAACAAGAAGACCAAAGTCTTTCACAGGCACTTGCTTCTCTGTTTTTACTTGATCAGCAAGTTAAATATCTGCTGGCTTCATCGATGCAAGTGGCTTTGTAAAAAATGGGTCTGGAAGTTGTGTATTACTGTTTTTAATTGAACACAGCACACAAATCTTAAAACAAACAGTACCTTAACAATAAAAGGAGATCACAAGCTTCAAAAACCATACAATGCAAAGAGTCAATATGTCACCATTCAATACTCCAATGACTGAAGTGAAGTAGAGCAGAAAAATATTAGTAAACTGCAGTGAAGTGGAAGAAGCTCTTCAAAGACAAAAATGGAAAGAATAATTAAAAAAACAAAAAAACAACAACATTACTTAAAATTCTAAAATGTCAAAGACTAAGTCAGGGGTGTCAAACATAAGGCCCAGGGACCAAAAATTCAATCTGGCCAACAGGACAGCTTTGAAAGATGTGACAAGGAGCCTAGATTTTGGACTTTTAACTCTAAACTGGTGAAGAGGTGATGATAGAGACCTCTTCAATGGCATCATATTGCCCCAAAGTAACTAAGGAATAGATAAAGAGTTAAATTACAGAATAATTCCTGTTTTACAGCATCTACAATAGAAATCTTTTAAGCGTATTTTTGGTCCAGAGTAAAAAACTAAACACAAAAAACTAACTACTGTGAATTAATGTTGACGTTGTACTTCTTTTTTTTATATAAGGATAACTGAGAGATTAGATGTGTGATTAAACATCTGTACACTGTCCCTGGTCTAAGTGATGCCTCCATTACTACCTCTGCTTTTTGTCTGTATGTGCTGCCTCATAGTATTTTAAATCAGTAATATTTATTTATTTAGTGCAAAATGAAAATGACAACAACAGTCACATCATAGCTTTATTTCTATGGTAAAGACAGTACAAAAAACCTCAACAATGAAATGACTCCATATGAGAAAGCACTTGGCAACAGTGGGAAAGAAAAACTCCCTTTAAACAGGAAGAAATGTTCAGCAGAACCAGGATGGGGGAGGGGGAGCCATCTGCTGTAATGGAGAAGAAGGGAGAGAGACAAAACAAAAGAAATGCTGTGGCAGAGAGCAAGATTTTAAGATAATACTCAAAATACCAAGAAATGTGGTTCTGAATGCAATCAAAAAACTATAAAATGCTACAGTTTATAAACTAAGATCGTTAGAAATTCTGCCCTTTGACTCCTTAGCAGATTTTTAAAGCGTAAGGTCCCTAAAAATAAAGATCAAATCATCTATATGGACCATTAATTGATCTGGATGCCAGGGCAGCCAGTAGGACTCAGGCCTTACCATAGCAGTGCAAAAAAAGGGGGGTACAAAAAAACAGAGCTGGACTCCAGTGCTAACTGAACTTTAAGAGTGTGTTCTTCTAATGCTACAGCTAGCAATTTGGGTAATTGCCAGTTCAATAATATCCAAATAGGATTTTAGTAACTCTATATCTAATTTACCACTAAAAAGGTGCAAGTTGGTATAAAGTAATTTTCATAAGTTTAGGAATCCCTAAAAAAAACATAAGTTGGATTTTTACCACATTTGGTTCTGATATTATTAATACCCTTATTTTGCTTAGATTGTTGTTATTGTTACTTAACACGATGAAAGGTTGAAAAATTGGTTTATGTTACGGTCTGAGATCTGACAGGGTGCATGGAGTGGAGTTTCCACGTATAAACACACACATACACAGACGTGCACGCACACACACACACACACACACACACACACATATCTCAAAAGCACAGGACTGGGGACTTAAGTGGCAAACACTCTGCAGGCCTGCCCAATTTTCAAGGCGATTTCCTAACTTGAGAAAGAGCGGGCTGTGAATAATTGTGGCTCTCTTCATGCTTGTGATAATAATGTTATTCTAAAGGGGTGAAAGTGGTACCAATGGTGGAAAAAAAATGCTTAAGAGGAGAAAAAAAGGGAGAAAATAGGATATGTAAGAAACCACACA
This sequence comes from Oreochromis niloticus, assembly GCF_001858045.2. Classification (NCBI taxonomy): domain Eukaryota; kingdom Metazoa; phylum Chordata; class Actinopteri; order Cichliformes; family Cichlidae; genus Oreochromis; species Oreochromis niloticus. The sequence continues at coordinate 14,128,576 of NC_031972.2, read as the reverse complement.
TTCCAACTTGCTGCCAAATTACTCCTTTATCGTGGTGTTTCATTTACTCCGACAATTAGAGCGATGGAGGGACTTTGGTAACACCACACTCTTTCTCAAAGACATCGACCATGTGTTGAGGAACGCTGGTAAACTCTGGTATTTTTTTACTCATTTATTTGTTGAGCCCCCACCTTTCTGATAAATTGGGTCATTGAAACCCAGACACCGAAACGCTGTCATAGAGAAGAGCTAATTATTTGTCTAAAAGTAATGGTAATGGCTTCTTAATTCAAAATCAATTTAAAACGAATAAAATTATAGGTAGATACAAAAAAATAAGACTGCTTTCTTCCATTTGCGCAACATCTCTAAAATGAGAAATATCCTGTCTCAGAGTGATGCTGAAAAACTAGTTCATGCATTTATTACTTCCAGGCTGGACTACTGTAATTCTTTATTATCAGGATGTCCTAAAAACTCGCTGAAAAGCCTTCAGCTGATCCAAAATGCTGCAGCAAGAGTACTGACAGGGACTAGAAAGAGAGAGCATATTTCTCCTGTTTTGGCTTCCCTTCATTGGCTTCCTGTTAAATCCAGAATTGAATTCAAAATCCTGCTCCTCACATACAAGGTCTTAAATAATCAGGCCCCATCTTATCTTAATGACCTTGTAGTACCATATCACCCTATTAGAGCACTTCGCTCTCGCACTGCAGGCCTACTTGCTGTTCCTAGAGTATTTAAAAGTAGAATGGGAGGGAGAGCCTTCAGTTTTCAGGCCCCTCTTCTGTGGAACCAGCTTATAGTTTGGATTCGGGAGACAGACACTATCTCTACTTTCAAGATTAGGCTTAAAACTTTCCTTTTTGCTAAAGCATATAGTTAGGGCTGGACCAGGTGACCCTGAATCCTCCTTTAGTTATGCTGCAATAGACGTAGGCTGCTGGGGATTCCCATGATGCATTGACTTTTTCCTTTCCAGTCACCTTTCTCACTCACTATGTGTTAATAGACCTCTCTGCATCGAATCATATCTGTTATTAATCTCTGTCTCTCTTCCACAGCATGTCTTTATCCTGTTTTCCTTCTTTCACCCCAACCGGTCGCAGCAGATGGCCCCGCCCCTCCCTGAGCCTGGTTCTGCCGGAGGTTTCTTCCTGTTAAAAGGGAGTTTTTCCTTCCCACTGTCGCCAAAGTGCTTGCTCATAGGGGGTCATATGATTGTTGGGTTTTTCTCTGTATTTATTATTGTGCGATCTATTGTACAATATAAAGCTCCTTAAGGCGACTTTTGTTGTGATTTGGCGCTATATAAATAAAATTGAATTGAATTGAATTGAATTGAATTAATGCTTCTTAACTTGGGTACACTTTAAAATGCTAGCTGGTTACTTGTTTTCTATAAACTAGTTTTTTGGGGGGGTTGCCTTTTATCTATGATTCAGTTTTGTGGGTGGTTTTTTGGTGTGTGTGATTAATCACTACAAGACATAGCTGTAAGTCAGATGGTCACGACAAAAAACAATCTATTTCTATGTTTTCATGGACACCTGCAAGCTCTTGACTTTTTCCATTTATAGTTGGCTTGTTTTCGGCCAAACACCCGACCCCATTGTGATCTGGATGTGTGTGTATTTTTCTAGTTTGTTCTGCCACCTGCCAGCTATTTTTCACCAGGGCTGTTTAGCCAAAATGCTGGAAAGTTGTTCACAGATAGTATAACGCACAGACGTAGCGTCCGAGCCTGAAAAGTAAAGCCAACACAGAAATGGCTTAAAACTTGTCACATCTGGCTTAACGTGAGGTGAAACCATAAATCAAGCCGAAGAACAAAAGCTTTTATTTGAAATTAGCAGAACTAAACAAAGTTGCCAGAAAAAATAGGTCAGTCAGTAGTGCTGGTATGTTTGCATGTGTTCTAGTGTGGTGAGTGAGGTGTTGTTTGGGTAAAAAGAAAAACCCAAATAGTTCTACAGCACATGGCAATCAGTAGCAGAGCTGTTCTCCTCTCCGAGGGAGCAAGTGGAGTGAGCTTTTCTGCTGGGGAACACTGGGCCCAATCACTGATCACTATAATACCACACCTACTGAGTACCTGCAACACAAAACATTCAAAAACAACCTGCCAGCCCAACAGCCAAAAGAGGCAGGATCATCATAACCTGCATTCTTTTCAGTAGTCACCAGGGGGCGATACCTGTGGCTTGCAGCTGTGGGAAAACGACTGTGTAACTGGACCTCTGCAAACATTTCTTTGATGAAGTTCATGGGTCAATTATTAATTTCACGTCATACTGACTGAAACCTTAAGTCAATTTTGTAAACTTTGCTAATTTTGCGTTTCAGAAAAGATGATTATCAGGGGTGTGTTCAATGGCTAACAACATGTGACTGTCAGACTGTCAGCCAATGACTGCGTGGTTTAACAGTCTCGCCCACTCCTTTGCTCATCACCTCCAGTTTCAAAACATCAAGATGACGGTGGTTAAGGTGTTTGCCTTAAGGCTTCAGAATGGGACTTCACAAACCAGTTGGGGCTGTCATAGTAAGAAAGACAACCTTTATGCTGTCTATCAACACAGAGTCACAACAGCTTCATGATGAATTTCTAGCTAGGACAAGGACACTTTGCAGAAGCTCAAATAACTGGCACTGCATCCAAAACTTGCAGTTTGTTCACATATCATTGTTTTTCTTCTCATGAGAGATGATCTAAATACTGGTGACCTGAAACAGACAGAAGACTGAAACGTTTGAGCTGTAGTTCTTTGTCTATTGTTCTTCACTGGTCTTTATGTCTGAATGTTGTTTAGACTTTGTGATACTTAGTAATCATGTTACAGCTACAATTACATTGTTACTTGTATTACAAAGATTCTTCAATTATGGGTAGACAGAAACAAAAAAAAAACATGCCCTTCTCTTCCTGCTCTTGCATTACAAACTGCTGATTTCAGTTTGTGTGCAGAGAGGAGGAAAAAGGTAGTGTACATATTGTGATGAGTGGATCTAGGAATATTGCTTTTATTTTTATTGCATGAAAGAACAAAGGGTAATGGTAAAGTACAAACTGTGTTTAGGTCAGAAACACGTGCTTTATACTGTTAACACAACATTTTCCCTTTGCACAGACAGCATGGTAACGCAAGACTAACAAAGAACCCAGAGTGAGTGCATGCTGACACCCACTCAGCAGCCAGAGCCACACCTTCAACAGGTAACAAAGGCAGTGATTAGCATTGTTCTACCTGTTCATGTTTCTACTGCAGAATCACTGTGACGATCACTCTGAAGTCTCTTCGGGCTGGTTTCCATCTTTGCTTTGTGTTGTCGGCTATGTGTTTATACTCAAACAATAAAGATAGTATGCATGTCCTCATCAGGACAGAGATTTATTTCGGTCTGTGACGGTCACCCATGGTTTGTATTGTAAACTGGTAGTTTGTGATAATGCATTTCAAGGCTGTGCTACTGAGTAATGCAAAAGTAATGTAATGAGAAGCGTAACAAATTCTTTTCTATGGCGGGTAGTATAACACATCATTTTTTTTAATAAACACCTCTTAAACTGGCGAATTACAGATGAAACACCAACAAGACTGATAAAACAATGAGAATAATACATGTAAGACTGACAAATAAAGGTACAAATGACTCATTAGGCATCCTCCATGTCACTTGACCCATCTGACAAAAAATAAATAAAGACGTATGACAGATTTCATAATGGAAAAAAAAAAGATTTATCAGCGTTTAAGTTTGTCTGCACAAGTATTTGCTGTTAGTTCCTGCTTATTGTTTCACTAAGTGGACACAACTGTGTGTTGGACTTTGTGTGGGTCGGTGTGTTTGAAAAGGAATGAGGGGAGGCATTTGTGTACACTTTCAATGTTTTGTCTGGGGTTTGAGTGCCCAGGCTATTCTCTCAATCTGTGTGTGTATGCATGTGTGTGAGAGCGAGACAGAGAGAGTGAGAGAGAGAGCGATACCCTAGAGAGTGCTCTACACACTCTCTGTGTATGAAATGAATAATGCATCCGGAGATTCCTTTCCTTTCGGTCTTCTCTCGCTTCTTGTCCTCGTCTCCATCACTCGCCTTAATCCCCAATCTTTCAATCATGCGCTTGTTTTTCTAATATTCACCTATAGTTACATGACCTATGTTCTCGTGTCTCATCCTCTGCAATCAATCTACATCATCGCCTTCTCTCACTCTCCCGTGCTCTCCTCCCTCTGTCAGTCAGCCCCTCCCAAGACTACTCATGCGTAAGGCAGCGGGGTGAAAATGCTATGCTCTCGGCGCAGCTTCTGCACGCAACAGTGCTGAGATCGTGTGAGAAGGCCGGCAGACGTGATGCAGCCCCACATGGCTGTGCATGGAGCAACAGAAAAGAGAAGCAGTGCAGAGGGGAGGGGTGTAATAATAAAAATAAAACCTCCGTGGTCGCCGTTATCCACAGCCAGGGGTCTCAGCTCAGCCGAAACCATGGCAACGTTTCACACTGATGGGATTTTTATTGTGCTATCTACTGTACAATATAAAGCGCCTTGAGGCGACTTTTGTTGTGATTTGGCGCTATATAAATAAAATTGAATTGAATTGAATTGAATTGAATTTTTTTCATTTACCACCTTCAGGGTCAATCAGGCAGGTCAAGGTGAAATGGCTGGCACTCACGCAATGCCACTCTTGAAGGGAGGGAGGGAGGGAAGGGGAGAGTGGACTGACAGAATGCACTGAGAAAACAAACAAAGCTGAGTGACTTTCCGTTTTTGCAGGAGGGCTCCTAATGAAAAAAAAAATCCCTGGGCATATTTCTTTTTAAACACGTTGATTTAAAGTGGTGATTACTGCGAAAGGCTGAGGGAGGAGGAATGGCTCTAAATCACAACCATCACTCATTCCCGTTTGATTTTTCGGGGCTCAATCCTCAAAGGCCAGTGAGCGAGTTCCTTTGACTCCCACTTTCCCCTCGGGCCGCCTGCAGCCACTCTCCACACCTCCACTGATCCCGATCTCATTTCAGGGGCGGGTTGTAATGAAGTCCTCACCCTCTGATGTATGTTCCTCTGAGGCTGCGGGCCGTGTGGGCCGAGCTGCTGAGCAAGCGAAGGCCTCTCCATTACAGACGGGTTAACGTCTTGTGTCAAGCTTCGGTCCGTGCGGCTGCAGTTGTGATAACAACATAATGACTTTCTACCTCTGATTACCAAAGGCTCCGAAACATGCAGGATCAAAGTAAATAAAACAGAGTAGCACCTTCAGCTAGAATAATAAACCCCCCTCAGAAGTGGTGCATGCTGGGAGGATTACTCATATTTTTTCATCTAATTAGGACAATACATCATTTACATTTCACACGGTGGAATGGGGCCAAACACAGAGGCACAGGTTGCTCAACATGAGGTAAGTTAAAACGTGTGAGCAGCCAAAGAAAATGAAGCAAATGTATGAAATATACAGATTCTGTCTAATTATTTTAACAGAAAACACGGACATTTTTTAGTTAATTGCTGTAATTGTAGTCTTAGTTTACATCTCAAGTAATACAAGACCGTAAAATCATTCGCGATCTATTTCAGTTTCTTCTTTAAATAGACAACTGCAATGGAAGTGCGTCTGAATGTTTGAATGTAGGGTCCTTGATCTGAGTGCATGTGTGTGTGTTGCATGTGTGTTTTTTGTGAGATGCCGCAGGTGTCTCTGTGTGTGTGGTCCCGTAGTGGAGGTGCTGGCCATATTAGGGAGGGTCTTTGAGTGAGAAGGCCTCTTGGAGAACCATCACTTGCAGGGTTAATATCTGTTTCCCATCTTTTCCAAGTGGCTCTTGAGGAACTGCGAGTTTCCCCATTTTATTTTCAAAAAGGGGTGAAAAAAGGCTTCTCTTATGAAATTACAAGCACTCGAAAAGATCTAATGTGGTCTTAATTGTCTCACAGCATTTGACAATGGGTGTGGAGGGAGGCCTTGGGCTTGGTGGGGGTGCGGGGGGTGGGGGTGCTTTCAAGTGTGTTTCGAATTACAATTCTTCCATAGAAAATGTGCTCGGCTCTGTTGTGAGGCTTTGTTGTCTTGAACAGGATGAGAAGGTGCAGGCTTTGGTGAGGTACCTATTTAGAAAAAGAACATAGGAAATGAAATGACAGGTTTGAATCGAAAGCTTCTTCTGATTGCACAGAATCACAAAAATTAACTGATGCTATCAATACAAGAAAAAAACAGCAGTATTTATTTTGTGTTGCAGGATTAATGTTGCTGTATTACCTCTAGTGGCTGTTAACATGCAGAGGCCTCCATAAAGGGGCGCGTCTCCGAGCTAGACACACACCACACACTCCTACCTACATCCTGTCTGTGCCTATTTCATTTGGCTAAAATTTACCCAACTTTAACTCTACTGATAGAAATTTATGCTTTGAGGGATTAAATCAGAAAAAACTCACAGAGGTGAGCTGCAGACTAAAACTTTTCACTAAATAACTGTGAGTTTCACAAAGGTTTGATGACTGAGTGCCAAGCAAGGGTGTCAACAATAGGTGATTATCTCTTCATCATAGCACCTGTTAGTGTTTGGAATATATTAGTGAGCAATTGAACATTTTGTTCTCAGAGTTGATGTGTTAGAAGCAGGAAAAATGGTCAAGTGTAAGGTTTTCAGCAAATCTGACAAGGGCCACATTTTGATGGCTACAGGACTCTTCAGAGGATCTTCCAAAATTGAATCTCTTGTGGGATGTTCTTGGTCTGAAGTGGTCAATGAATCAGGTTTTTTTTCTTTTTTTACAGGAAGTGGATGGTCAGGTGAGTGTGCATCGCTTACCCAGGGAAACACCTGGCACAAGGATGGGAAGAAGGCAAGCTGGTGGAGGCAGTGTGATGCTTTGGGCAATGTTCTCCTGGGAAACCTTGGGCCCTGTCATGCATGCACTGTTGCAGACCATATATACCCTTTCAGAGAAATGGTACTCCCTGATGGCTGTTGCCTCTTTCAGCAGGATAATGCAAGCAAAATTGGGATGGTTTGAGAAGCACAACAACAAGTTTGAGGTGTTTTACCCATCTGAGCATCTGTGAGATGTGCTGGACAAACAAATCCAATCCATGGAGGTCCCACCTTGCAGCTTACAGGTCTTAAAGCACAGGTGTCAAACTCCAGGCCTCGAGGGCCGGTGTCCTGCAGGTTTTGGATGTGACCTTGATCCAACACAGCTGATTCAAATGGCTAAATTACCTCCTCAACATGTCTTGTAGTTCTCCAGAGGCCTGGTAATGAACTACTCATTTGATTCAGGTGTGTTCACCCAGGGTGTTATCTAAAACCTGCAGGACACTGGCCCTCGAGGCCTGGACTTCGACACCCCTGTCTTAAAGGATCTGTTGCTTGGCCCCAGATACCACAGCACACCTTCAGGGTCTAGTGTAGTCCATGCTTTGACAGGTCAGGGCTATTTTGGCAGCAAAATATTAGGGGCACAATATTAGGTAGTTGGTCTCAATGTTATGTCTGACCAGTGTATGATTGAGGGTTGTGTACAGGGAGTGCAGAATTATTAGGCAAGTTGTATTTTTGAGGAATAATTTTATTATTGAACAACAACCATGTTCTCAATGAACCCAAAAAACTCATTAATATCAAAACAAAATGTTTTTGGAAGTAGTTTTTAGTTTTAGCTATTTTAGGGGGATATCTGTGTGTGCAGGTGACTATTACTGTGCATAATTATTAGGCAACTTAACAAAAAACAAATATATACCCATTTCAATGATTTATTTTTACCAGTGAAACCAATATAACATCTCCACATTCACAAATATACATTTCTGACATTCAAAAACAAATCAGCGACCAATATAGCCACCTTTCTTTGCAAGGACACTCAAAAGCCTGCCATCCATGGATTCTGTCAGTGTTTTGATCTGTTCACCATCAACATTGCGTGCAGCAGCAACCACAGCCTCCCAGACACTGTTCAGAGAGGTGTACTGTTTTCCCTCCTTGTAAATCTCACATTTGATGATGGACCACAGGTTCTCAATGGGGTTCAGATCAGGTGAACAAGGAGGCCATGTCATTAGTTTTTCTTCTTTTATACCCTTTCTTGCCAGCCACGCTGTGGAGTACTTGGACGCGTGTGATGGAGCATTGCCCTGCATGAAAATCATGTTTTTCTTGAAGGATGCAGACTTCTTCCTGTACCACTGCTTGAAGAAGGTGTCTTCCAGAAACTGGCAGTAGGACTGGGAGTTGAGCTTGACTCCATCCTCAACCCGAAAAGGCCCCACAAGCTCATCTTTGATGATACCAGCCCAAACCAGTACTCCACCTCCACCTTGCTGGCGTCTGAGTCGGACTGGAGCTCTCTGCCCTTTACCAATCCAGCCATGGGCCCATCCATCTGGCCCATCAAGACTCACTCTCATTTCATCAGTCCATAAAACCTTAGAAAAATCAGTCTTGAGATATTTCTTGGCCCAGTCTTGACGTTTCAGCTTGTGTGTCTTGTTCAGTGGTGGTCGTCTTTCAGCCTTTCTTACCTTGGCCATGTCTCTGAGTATTGCACACCTTGTGCTTTTGGGCACTCCAGTGATGTTGCAGCTCTGAAATATGACCAAACTGGTGGCAAGTGGCATCTTGGCAGCTGCACGCTTGACTTTTCTCAGTTCATGGGCAGTTATTTTGCGCCTTGGTTTTTCCACACGCTTCTTGCGACCCTGTTGACTATTTTGAATGAAACGCTTGATTGTTCGATGATCACGCTTCAGAAGCTTTGCAATTTTAAGACTGCTGCATCCCTCTGCAAGATATCTCACTATTTTTGACTTTTCTGAGCCTGTCAAGTCCTTCTTTTGACCCATTTTGCCAAAGGAAAGGAAGTTGCCTAATAATTATGCACACCTGATATAGGGTGTTGATGTCATTAGACCACACCCCTTCTCATTACAGAGATGCACATCACCTAATATGCTTAATTGGTAGTAGGCTTTCGAGCCTATACAGCTTGGAGTAAGACAACATGCATGAAGAGGATGATGTGGACAAAATACTCATTTGCCTAATAATTCTGCTCTCCCTATATGAATAATGGAGAAATCAATACTTTTAGTAAATGTAATATTTTGTTTGTTAGTTTTGCTTTATAATAGTTATTTTTTGGTAGCTTTTTATGGTTTGTCATTATTAAGAAGGTTAAGTCTGGTATGATAGTTAGGAAAGAAGAGTTGATATTGAAGAAATGCTCCCCTTTGTCTCACGCTGAGCTGCTAAGGACATTCTTTACTTGTTTTAGCTGCACGTTGAATAAAACGTTGCCAAGGGCTGCCACTGGCCTGCAGGCTGCTCTTTGAGATCAGTCTCATGTCCCTCATGTTGCATCTACACCTGTTAAAGAGTAACTTTTCTTTCAGACTGTAAATGGAAGACAGCTCAAAGTTATTTTGAGCCATCGCTATCAAGACTCATGGAAAAAGATGGTGTTATAGAAACAATGATAAACAGTTTATTCTTTAGTTAAATGTTAGTTACTTTTCAATCACTGCTGTCACCCTTAAAGTGTCACTCAAGCTCCAGTTTGTCAGCCAGATTCAGTTCATCTAAAACATTGTTGATTTTCGCCACTTTAAAACCCAAAGAATCGTGTTTTTTTTTTTTTTTCTATATTCAAGCGCAACAAGAACCCAATGAAACTGAAGCCAAACTGATCCCTGGGACTAACTGATGAGTTTGACTACGTATGGCCACCCCGGCTGCCAGGTTTCTCCTTTGCCAGCTGCTGTAGCCTAATTAGCCATTTTCAATTTCACCCTGCCAGAAGAGATGTGTTTCGCCGTATGTGAGTTTCCCTCACCAGCCATTCACTTAAACATGTTTCCCACCCTCCGCGGCTAGAAATCTGCATGTGGCGCACATCTGGGCCTTCATTCACGAACATTCAGGGTACTGAGGTGGTTATCTGATGAGAGGAACACACAGAGAAATCTGGCAGGCCTTTTTTGCTTACTGTGTGACCGGCTCAATGTTGACAGAGAGATGGTTTGAGAAATAAATGTGTTTTGGATCCCACGGAGCTCAGTCGGGTTGGTATACACAAGTGCTTTTGTTATTTTCCTGTTTAACTGTGAAAACTGCCTCCACTGCATCTCGTAGCACGAGCTGAAACAATGAGAACAGTTTACAGCGTCTGATTATTTTAAAATGAAATCAAAGTGCAGCCATTGCTCTACAAGGGATTTATAGCTTGCAAAAATAAAGAAACAAAATGCACACACACACACACACACAGACACACAGACACACACGAACACACATGCAAACAAACCATCTCTAATTGGATCACGGCAACTCTTTGGGCTGAATCAGTGACCATGGAGGCTCTATTCTCTGATAAGCAGGGATCTAACCAACACTGGCTGTCTGTGTACTGACCTCCACAGTCACTTAGCATCCACTGACACCTAATGCAGCCAGCTTATTCTCCACTGGAGCCAAATGTCTGCTGATGGCAGAGACCACCATCCCCTCTTTAGTTTGGGTGCAGTGGTCCGCGTACACACAGAATAATAAAGTGTGTCACCTTCCACCCACCCACCTCTCATTAGGACGAGACGACCTGTGCAAATGACTCTTGGGGTATTCTATGCAGGTGGTGGGCACAGGGGTTTCCCACTCACTATGTTGCACTGGCTCAAAGATAATAATTAGGCTCAGGGCTGTGCTAAAATACCCTCAGAGTCTGGTTCTGGTTGGATTTATACAAGCATTTAACATTATGTGGCTTTTAAAACAATTTAGAAAAATTATACCCCGGTGATAGTGCTCTTAAGTTGTGGTTTTCCCCATTACACAGAGCATGTGCAAGGCAAGAGTATGTAACAGCATAAACCTGCATGATATTAATAGTATGCACGGCAGCAAATTTGGCAGGGAGGTGGCTACTTCACAGACCTCACTAACAGCAATGCAGTTTTCCCATGCTTCATAAGTCACCCATAGCCTCAGTCATTTCCTCTCAACAGCTTTTACTCTATTTTTGGATTAACTCTTTAATGCCACAGCCAGATTCTGAACAGCATCAGCCCATCAAATCAGAAAAAAATCAAATCATTTGAAAGCACAAAGCTTCACAATTCATGGTTTTTGGACATACCACATTAGCAATAATTTTTAGAGTTGTAGTCTGTAGTGCTCAGAACTGTTCAGTTACTAAGGGCTGTGAAATTTTTCATAACAAGAGTTCAACAACATGCTTACCAGTTTTTGGTCTTTTAGAAAATGGTTGATACTTAATAAAACTCCAAAAAACTGTGAACGAATGATGATTCTTTGACTAAATAAACCTGCATGTGTAAATTCATCGACACCAATAAAGGCAATCTAAAATTAAAACATTAATAAATCTAATTTTTTAAATTTCAAAATACTTTTGAAAATACATACACGAGGAGATAGATTTTAAAGTACAAGTGGCTGGCTCATAAATTAAAGTAGAACCCTCATCTGGTATCTAAGTGTACATGTAAAATATGTAGGCCTTCCTCTGAATCGAATTTTGATAGTCAGATCACATTCAGCCATTCACTACAACAGTCTGCATAGTTATTCCTGTTTTGAAGCATTAGCAAAATCTATTTACAAACACCAATGTACACATAACATCGACATCCTACATATAACGCACACGTAATTTCAACAATGTATACATAGCATAGAATGTTAATGTTCTTCTTTATCTCTCCACTACACATAATATATAAAATTATGAGCATTTGCGTGATTAAAAATAAATTCCAAAAGATATGTAGGGATTACAGTCTTGTCAAAGACAGTTTGATAGTAAGTTTTGTTTGAGTAACACATCTATGAAACTTGGGGGAACAGGACTTTTTGTATACTTATGAGATCAAGCTCTTTAATTTTAATACTAGTCAATAGTCAATAATCACAGGTGTGCTGGGAGAGCAGGGGGAGGAGGAGACCACCCCTAACATTTAAACGTGAAGGAAACTAAATTAGAGAGAGATGACTCAAGCAAACTTAACTACTATACTTTTTTACTTACTTATAATTTATGCAATATGAGCAAGGGGAATATAGTAAAAAATACACTGCAATGAATCATATGTAGCAGATATTTGTGCCACTCTCAGTTTCAAACCATTGTGATTACCTGCACTGTCTGGTAGTAAAAACACAGACTGACATTAAATGTTTCAAAGAAGGCAAAACTTTGAAGTTCCTTAAAAAAAATGTTCCATCCATCCATTCGCTTCCGCTTATCCTTTTCAGGGTCACGGGGGGCGCTGGAGCCTATCCCAGCTGTCATAGGGCGAGAGGCGGGGTACACCCTGGACAGGTCGCCAGTCTGTCGCCAGTCTGTCGCAGGGCTAACACACAGGGACAGACAACCATTTACACTCACATTCACTCCTAGTGACAATTTCGATTATCCAATTAACCTATCCCCACAAGCTGCATGTCTTTGGATGGTGGGAGGAAGCCGGAGTACCCGGAGGGAACCCACGCAAACACGGGGAGAACATGCAAACGCCACACAGAAAGACCCTGGCCTGATGGTGGAATTGAACTCAGGACCTTCTTGCTGTGCGGCAACAGTGCTAACCACCGTGCCACCGTGCTGTGGCACGGTGTTTTAAAAAAGTATTTTAATGGAGCAATGATTGTGGCAGTTTGCAATAATGGCAATCCAAATGGGAATTTGAGTGGGTGTTTTATGCAAGGACAACTCTTTGAGTGACTTTTGCTTTGTTTTTAACTCCAACTACAAATATAACTCTCTGTGCTCTGATGATTATGAGTTTATTTTGTGTACATATACAGTATATATATATATATATATATATATATATATCTCCTTGTTTCCACCCTCCTTGTACCCGTGTGATGCACCTTATGATGATCACCAAGTTCACCATTGGTTGGTTTATTACAGTGACAGGTTATAACTATTTGAATACATAATTATTTGAATTCATGTACAATGTTCCTAAATAGGTATTTTTCTTGATCATGATTCTTCACCTGCTGGCTGCTTGTAGTCTCAATCAAGCTGCAAGTTGCACTCTACATCTCTGCCATACTGGCCTCTTTCTATCTCTGTAGTTTATATTGAGAACATATGGCAAAAATTACTTTGGAAGCATATCTGGAGATTTCTATTCACGGGGAATCTAATTGGTCAAACTGTTTGTTGTTCATTTTGACAACTTCAGAAATAGTCCACCAGAGGACTCACACAACATCAAGCATGCCAAGTTTAGATGCGATACTTTTTTTTTCTTTGTCCCACAGAGGTATGCCTATACTATGCAAAAATAAGAAACATCTGAATGCTATTTGTCTAACTTTTCACATTAATGCAGTTACAGTGGTGCCTCAGTCAAAGAAAGCCCAGCTTTCTATACAACCTTTGTGTCAAGTGTGCTGTGGATTTGTTAAAGTTGCAAACACAACAGAAGGCTGATGCTGGGCAAATGTAAAAGAGAAAGAGTGAAGACATGGATCAGTGTTTATATTCTGCAAGGTCTAGGTAAGTTATATTGTCTGACAGCCTCCCATGCCAGCCTATTGCCCTCTAAGGTAGGTAAGGTTCTGACACAATTACATGTGAAGTTATTGCTGGAGTTGGAATTGTTTCTATATTTTATGATGTTTAATGGTTCAGTGTCATGACTTGGGAAAATGAAAACAAGTAGGAAATGAATGTTGTGGAATCTAATGTTCACCAGCAGTAATTGTTTTCAGCTGCCTGGTGTTTGCCTCACAGGTTGGTACAAATAAAAAAATCATCAAACATCCAGCACAACGAGCTGATAGTATAAAGGGCCATCAAAAAGTAATCGACTGCAGCTTTGCATCAGTGTATGGAAGTGCAGCGCACAAGAAAAGGAACAGGACTCTTTTAGTTGGAACAGTGGTGACAAACAACCATTGAATCAAAACTTCACAGAGTGGCTGTTAAGTCCTACAGCATGTACACAAACCATCATCAGATGCTGTTTTGTTGCTAGAAATGGGAATTAATCATTTACACTCCTCCTTACTTGAAAATAGCAAGATGCCCCAGCAAGGTTTTAAATGCGATCAATCTGCACATGGTCATCTGACATCGGTCGCGTCCAATTATGGTTAAACAAAGTGGGGATGACGCTCATTACGATGGGTGGAGATGCTTTCTCGATTCCTCTCCTTCACTTTTTGACAGATGCTATAATTCAAAATGTGAGGGGAACATTGGTGCGAGTTAAATACTGAGTGTAGCCCACGCTCTCATTCGACTTAGCTGGTGGTCCGTTTGAATTATGGTTGAGGAAATGTTTTGTGCGTGTGTGTGTTTTTAACTTTTAAAAGGAACGAAAGAGCCAATCTTGACAAAAGCTATCCTTAAAGCATCCATTACGTCCCGCCTCATGTGCTGTCTATGAACACCACATGCTGCTGGTCAATGGCAAGAAAAATATGACTTTCTAAAACACTTGTGGCAAGTTTACAGTACACTTCATTCACTGCATGTCTGTCCTGCTCTCTTTGTGTCTGCTCTTATAAAAACATACACATAAACACACATATGAAACCGCAAAAAGAAGAACGTGCTGTAATGGCTGAGGGACAGCGTTTTACATCACAGAACAGGATTACATCTGTCAGCGGTGGAAAAAGCAACATTAATGTATAATATGTGCTTTACATTGTGTTAAAACAAAGTAAAAGGATAAAATGTTCACAGTGGTTTAAGAAATATTCATGTCCTGAAGTTAAAGGATATATCAGTGTATCCCTTCAATGCACTGAATCCCTGTATCGAAAGCTTTTCCTTTGCTCTGTGCCAAAAAAGAATAAAAACTTATATTAGACACACCACCAGTCAGGGTTACATAGATCTTCATTTCTACAATCACAGGCCTGGAGTTCTCTTTTTGTGGATCTCAGCGGTATGCTGAAATCAAATCCTGAGGCTGAAAGTAGCCCCAGTGGTTACTCTGGTTTAAGTAACATTTGGTAAAAAAAAAAAACTATAGTGATGATCAAGTTTTTATAGAGAAGACAGTATATATCTGTTATTTTACTTTAAAGATATAAATCCTAAGTGGCAGGTAATGGGTTTTAATTTTAGTGGCTCAAACAGACAGAGAAAAGTTTGTCAAGTTATTCTGAAAAGTTATTCCGACTCTAAAAACCAGGCCTAATGTTACTACTCCAGCTTTGGTCTGTAGCTTTAACCGTTAGCTTTCTGGCTAGCCACACTTCCCCTCTTTTGCATGTATTGACTGCTCCAGTAGGTTAGCAACTAGCCTTAGCTGAGATGCTGTAGTGGTGTGGGCTTTAAATGTACCTTAGTTTTAGGACAATTTCTCTTCTAATTACAAGAAGGGCATTTTGAACTCAACTGCTCCTTTGGCTTTTGGCATGCTAAATACGCTAGCTTTACAAAGACTACTAAATGAGCCTCATCCTTCTAGGCATCATTTTTCCTTGCATGCTTCCATATTTTATGAGCTATCTCACCAAAATTTCTGAAATAATTACACCGATCAGGTATTTTGTCACAGGATTCTTTCACCTGTACTTTAACAAATTTTCATTTGCTGACTCCAAATCAGAAAAACATTTTCATCTGGCAAGCCCCGTTATTTTACTTACATTCCAAGTGTTGGACAACTGGGACGACTGGAAAAAGCGTTTCAGGTCTGGAGTAATAAGTTTGGTCTTGAAAAGGTGAAGGCCAAAATTAACAAAGGTGTTTTTGTTAGTTTTCAGGTCCACAAACTAATGCATAAAGTAATTAGTAACGAGCATGGGAAAAGATTTCATGCAGATATCAAGTTATGGAAAACAAATATCAGGCAAGTTTTAATCCGAGCGTGATGGGGGGCTGCTGTTGAGACGGATGACATAGTTTCTCTCTAGCTATTAAAATTGATTATAATTATAGCTATAACATTTAAAGACTGTTCATTTCTTTTTAGGTGAGCAAACTTAATTATTTCCCCCATTATAGTTATATGATGATATATACTATCAGCATATAATGTTAATTGTCCCCCAAATCAACTTTATATGTACAATTGTTGTTGTGTTGCTTTGAATGAAGGAAAATTAACACATCACCATGGAGTGCACTCCTCCAGCTCTGGACTATAAAAAGATGTACAGTTGAGCTACAGTTGCAGCTTCCATGGTTTCTCCAGCCAAGAGTTTAAACTGGTTTCTCAGTTCTTCCTCCCAAAAATTCTCTCTTTCCCCACAGAATAATTCCAAATTTTTATGTTAAGTGTGTGCAACCTCAAAATAAGAGCCAGCCCCACTCATTAAAGAAAAAAAGAATTAAAGTTCAATAAAACTGATAAATCGTCAGTTCAGTTTTACAGCTAAACAATGTTTTGAATCAACCATATCAAAATGAGTACGGCATCTTTGTGATTGGTCCCTGCTGAAAGAGTCAGAGCCCACTGCTACCACAGACCGAGATGGGATTTAACTCACTGTTGCCATGTGTTGAAACGCTCCATCGTGAAGACTGACCCAGAAAAAAGAAAAAAAAAAAAACAAACAACCAAGTGGGTCATATCAAAGTTTGTACCGCTCCCTCTGAGGCGGTTATATATGTTGCCAGTTATTTTGGCCTCTGGTTGGTGTTTGTGCAAGGTGCTCTGCTAAGATAGATGCCAACTAAATGTAGGCATGTCATCCATAATGTTAAAAAAAAGAGCATCCAGTGCCTAACGTTACTGTAATATATTAAAACAGCAACATATCAGCATTTCCATAAGATCATCATGAACCTAATAGGCCTTTTTTAAACAGCAGCATTCATTTTGAGCCTTGTTCCTCTTACCAAGTGTAAGGCCGGTGCTGACACTGCTGTTAGCTTCAATTTGATATCCACCAGGTGATACTCAGAAAGTGGCATACAGTGGGCTGCTAAATGAAAACATTTAGCTTGCTGCTAGAAAGGACTCTCATCAGAGCAATGATAGTGGACTAAAGCAAACACTCAAACAAGCTGGGTGAAACTGGATTGCCACTGGCAGTGACCTTATTTCATATTTTACATCCATTTGCACTTGCTGATCGTTTATTTACCGGTTGTGTTTCTATTGCTTTCTTACAAAGAAAATGCATTTCATACTTAAGAAAACGTTTTGCAAAAAATGAATTGCATGAGCAGCAGGTAAGCACGTTGGATGTATAATGCACCCATCAGTGTGGGATTAGCATCCAAAAACATGGTTACACAGTTGGACTCAAAGTATAGACTTGTGAAGCTGATATGAAAGCATTTAATTTTTTTTTCTTATGGCCAGCAGAGGATGATTTCTTTACATAGAAGTTCATGAAAAAGGATCCCACTTACTTGATTTATTTATATCTATTTATTGTCATAGTCCTCACAGGCCTGCTGTCTTGTGCTTCCTCTCTTTCTCCCCCTCTCTCTCAACTTCTCTCACTGCTTTTGTGCCAGTGAGAGAAGTTGAACCCATAGATGATTATGACATCTATGGGTTCAGTGTTCTTCAAGAAAGATTTATATTCATTTTGTAACTCATGGCTCCATTTTGAGTAAAATATATAAAAATCCAGTCCTCGGGTTTCTCAATGTATTTGTGGGTTTTTACTTTCTGTTTTGAAAGAGTCAAGGCTTAATATTTTTTAATATTTTCAAGTGTTTTCAGTCAGCCTCTCTCTCTTACTACTGCTACACATTTATCAGTGTAGGTATTTCAGTGGCGCGCCCAGTGGCAAATTAGACGCCAAGGAAAACTGCAGTTATTAGCTCACAGTTGAAGTTCAGTTTGATCAATCTAGCCCTGATCAGCTCTTTAGGTCATCCAACACTACACTGTGGTATTTTTACTTTCATATTAATTTGTGTTTTTTGTGAAATGTTAATTATGCTTAGTCATTTTAGCAAGTGTCTGAGGAGTTTTGCTGCAGCAAAGGTCAACAAGAGACAAAGTTGTTACAAGGTTACTGCCCTCTTAGGGAGGAGGTCGGGGTAGATAAGCAGGTCAGCCAAACATAAGATTTTTAATCTCTCAGGTTCAAGTTGTCATCAGTGATAAACCTATCCTATCAGAGTATATGTCTTTTTTTTTTCTTTAAAAATACAATGCTCTTTCAGCTCTTGGCAACAAATAAAAAGGGGGCGCAGAAAATATTCTTTCTAAATGACACACATCAAAATCTATTTAGTTTTTCTTTTAAAAAAAAGTTGTTGCTTGTCTTTAAAACATACGCTTAGGGTTAGGGTTCAGGGCTAGGCTTGATGCTGTCACTGATGATGACTTAGACCTCAGAGCGATGATATGGTAGGGCTGTATTTGCTTCCTGTTTCCATGTGAGAAATAATTTAAAACTACCAAGTTATCCCAGTGCAAAGGTTATGTGTTCACTGAGCTCCTTCTATGGATTGTGTGAGTTATAAAATAAAACAGGAACTAGAATTGTTTCTAAGAAAAGTTTAACATCTGGTGTATAAATTTCAATAATGACAAATTGATCGGATTATGAAAGAGACTAAGTAGATGTCATTATAGTTATAAATGGACACTAAATTTGCTCGTAGCTGGAACTATGCATATTTCCACTGAACGTGAACTGGAAAATATAAGCATGATGGAGGGAAAATGAAGAAAAGGGACTGATAAAAAGAGACAATGTATCCCAGCTGAGTAATGCAAGTGGCAGATGAATTGAAAACAATATCCCATCGGCTGGGCTTGCCAAATTCAGTTACGGATTTCGGCTCTAACCTATTGGAACCCCGGAGCTGTTTTGAGGCGAGTGAGCAGGAAAGCAAACAGTATTAATCCTCAAAAAGTTCAAAATATCTTCCTGTCATAACAAAGGATTGAGCCCTTGTTCTGCACAAAGTCTGCAAAATAATATTAAGTGCAGATGTGAAGGAAGATGGAGGCATAAACACTGGACCCTGTCTTCTATAAATGTTTAAAAATGAGCCCTAATGCAGAAGGGCTGTGGGTATTTGCCCAGCTGTTGGATAAATAAGCAGTGAGATTCAAAGGCTGGATAACCTCCACCAATGCCCATCAAACCAAACAGATGAGAGGCCATAATAATCTGCTCCATCCTCAAACAGGACATCACTGTCTCCAATTAGCATTTTGAACTAGTTCCACAGTGGAGAGAGGGTGAAAATTTGAAAAAAGGAAATATAAAGGGAACAGTGTTGATCTGCCTCAGATAGCACAGAATGTAAAAATGCGTGGCAGAATAACTGATTTTCTTCTATTGTTTAATGATATTTTGCTAACATTTCTCAACACTCTCTTCCTTTTCATCAAGGCCTCAAGCAAACACAATGTTTGGCCATCTAATGCGAGTTTCCCTCTTTCTGTCCGCGCAATTAAATCACAACAATTAATAAAAGCAGACGAGCTGTTTTCTTTGCAAACACTGACGTCACGTTTCGTTCTGCTCAGACTTTTTTTGCCTTATAGAGGATCTTGAACTGTGATAATGTGTTCTTCTTGGCCAGCTGTTGGCTGAAAGATGAACGATTGCACCCTCGGTCGCATTCAGAGCAAAAGCGCTTTGATGTGCAATAATTGGCAACAGCGTTCTTCCACAAAAAAAGAAAAAAATAGGACATCTTTCAAGAGACTCGAGAACTGTTTTCACTGCCTGCTGAGCTCGTTCTGTGCTACGTTGGAGGGGGACGGAGGGTGCGGGGAGAGTAATTAAAGCGAGGTGGAAGAAGTGAGCTGACATTCATCAGGGCCGAGGGAGGAAAGCTGATGCTGAGTCCTGGGCCAAAGCAACAGTCTAATTCTTCATCTCTACTTATTTTCTTGGCCTTTCCACTCTCCGAAGTTTGTTTTGTCATGGTATGGTCTTTTTTTTGTAGCCCAATCTCTATTTCCATATTTAATCTGCACTATTTATTGCACAAATACAATTTCCAGAGTTATTATGTAATTAAATGTATGCTTTGCTGCTGGATACTTCAAAAGGCCGGATACCTCTGAAGGCATTGCTTTCTGCTGATGCAATCATTTCCCTGGGATATTGAAAACAAACACATTAGGCCTAAAAGAATTCAAAACCTGTCTGGGACTATAATGCCTGGCTTTTTGATTGGCGTGAGGCGCAGAATGCCACTTTTCAGTGGAAAACCAACGGTCGTCTTTAACAGCCCACGTTTTCCAAGCTCCCATGCAGTGTAAATTATAGGATAATAGGGTGCAGGCGATTGTAGACTCTGTTTATTCAATCCATTTCTTCACACAAGTTCCCATTGCCTTTTCCCTTCTTTTCTGCCTTGTGTGTGGCGGTCCTCTGATCCCTGACCCTCGCCATGTGTTTTCACTTTCGGCTCTGATCTCAGCTCTGTGACCAGCGGGGAACCAAATACAAATTGAACAGTAACCATTCACAGGCCACTCCGTTTCATACCTCCGCTAAACCCGCTTTGTCTTCCCAAGGAGGCGCTCAGGGGATAGCTGTCCCTGGTTTGTTCCAAGGCTTTGAGCCCCTCTTGCAGCCATCAGTCATCCGACAACAAATGTGGTTTACTGTAGCTCGTGGCGCAATAGACATCTTCTAAATGGACATCACGGTATTCCCCTCAAAGAATCAACAGACCACAAAACACGGGCTAAAATGAAAATGTTTAAACTTGCTTTGAGAGTGATGAGCGGAGGCCCAGAGAAAACACTAGAGAAAAAAAAGAACAAATCATCAATGTTTGGGTGGTGTGCTTTTTATTATTTCAGTTAAGGTGAAGTTTTCATTAGACCCATAAGCCCCCTCCTTTGGAAAGCGAGCCCCCCCCCCCCACACTTTTTTTTCTCCTGTGAAACTCGCTGGACAGCAGCCGCTTGCAAGTGGCAGGGTATGTTTGTTCAGCTTTTATTGGGAGATGTGGTTTGAAGAAGTTAAAAAGAACCCTTTTGTTGTTCTTGGGGTTCATATTTTTTCTGGAGTTGCTCCATGCTCTGTATTTGCTCCCCCCACCCCCCTCGGCAACCGAAACTGAAAAAGGATAAAACCTGAACGCAATAACTCAACTAAAGTGAAGACAAACTCTCCAAAGACTTGACAGATAATCTCTCAGATAAGATATAAATCAAGAAAAAACTACCAGCTGCAAGCTTTTTACTGAGAGCGGCTCCCAGAAGTTGTGCCTGGACAGTTCGGCTTCATGCTCCAAATGCCCATCTGAGACTTAGTGAGCAATTTTGCGATTTGACATAAACTAATCCGCAAAACTGAACCCAGACTTACACCAAAAGCTTTAGTATTTGATGAAATGATATGGCACAGATAACATCTACGGGCTATTATTGAAATATTAGTCCAGGGCAGGACATGTGGATATGCTACAAGTGCATAAAAACATCCCTACACGTGGGTTTATGATGGGATTTTTTTCCCCAATAATCTTTTCTTCACCCGGATTCTCCCTCGGAGTCTCTTTATTAGAGTAAAAACACATTCATCACCTGTTTCGCGTTAACGTTTCACGCATGCAGTCCCAGCCTCTTGTATCTTGTAAACTCTGCTTCGTTTACTTAGCCTGGCTTTCATTGCAGCCATTTTGCACGGTTTACCTTTGTTTAGTTTATTAACCCAGGGGGTTACTTAACCTAAACATCCCAGCCGAATGCTTCAGCTTTGTGTTTCAAAGTTTTTAACAAAAGTCTTCTTTTTTTCTTAAACACAGCTGAAAGTGGTGCTAGGTGAGGATGATAGAGGTTCGGTTGCAACAAATCATTTGCTATCTATTTATGTCATCTGGTTACTCAATAAAGCTCACGTCTAAAACATTTGATTCAAATGTGTAACTCGGTGCTGAGCTTTAACGTGCAAAGGGTAAGAGTAGTAAGTAGTAGTGCCAATCACATTTAGAATTAAAGCTCTCTCATTTAACTGGGGCATTTTTGTCCTAAAACCAGTAAGATTTTACCTCCTATCTGTCTTCAAGGCTGCATCAGTCTCAATATCACATGCCACCAACTCTCAGGGGACTTTCCTTTGACAAGTAAAGGCTCAGAGCGGCATTAAACACAAGTACAGCCTAAAACCCAGTGTGCACGCCGAAAATCGAGGGAGCCTTTCCTCATGTGCTAAACCAAATATATCCCCACAGTTTAAGGACCAGTTCCACGGCTAATGGCAGGAGCTGGATTCCCATGCTCCGGCATTGTGTCTCTTCCAGATGCAGCCAGGGGAAAATGGGGGAGGCACGCTCATGGGTGGTCTGCCCCACATGGTCCCACACTCTGCGGTTTGCGCCCTACATCTGACATCTCTCATCTACAGTGGCTCTCAGCTGGGGCGCTCACAGCTCACATTCTCCGTGCCATTTTTACTGCAACAATCTTGAGCTCCGGGACGAGACTGGAACTGTTTACCATCCAATGTCTTCATCAGGGAGGCACACAGCAGATCTGGCTTCCTAAATACTAAAACTTACAGTTTTTTCAACAAAGGACTTTGCAAAATTCTTCAATAAGTTAGTGGAGTACTTCCACCGTTAATCAAACAGATGATAGTTCTTAGTGATTATTACTTTTATCTTTTTATCCACTCACCATACGCGTGCATGCTGCCTTTTAAATAATACTTCGACATAATAATCGACACTTTTATCTACTTTTATCGTGCTCAGATAAGTGAGCATTAACTACTTATGCTGCACCACAACCATTACTTTGCACGCATTTGGCTTAAAGAGACTCTCACACGCCCTTGCTATGGGGGTAAAATCGATCATTTTTTAAGCCAGAAGGCTTTAAAATGTTCACACAAATCATGCTGATATTTCAGTAGTGAACACCGTACAATCTAGGTAATAAATGAAGGGGATGTTAGATCATTTATATTGAAGTGGATTTATCCTCAAGCCCACAAATACCACATTTTATTGACTTTCATATGCTGGAAACCTGATGTGAAGTACAGGAGGACAATTAGCGTCATAATAACATTTTATGGGAATAATCGATATAGAGCAGAGCAGAGATTTGGGCTGGGGCAAGGGCTTCAAGTGTGGTCTTACATACGATGCATGCAGTGAGGCTATGGTTCTCAACTAAGTTCTCATGAGCAAAGAACCCAAATTGCTGCAATCGGCTTTTAACCCAGCCACACACGTAGATAAATACTGACACAGATTTTTGTTTTCTCTGATAAAAAAAATGGGACTCTTCATACTGTTACTGTTGAGTATCACAATAGGTGACTTTTTGCTTTCATTATGTTGCCTGCTAATCTTACAGATTTTTATTATAAATCACTCATGCTGCAGATCCCTTTGAGCAAATTCAGCATTTTAAAATTTTGTGTATCATAAATTTAAACATTTTAATCTGATACAATGCTGATACAATCTGTTGCATGTTTCATGACAGATGTGCTACATTTGTTACATCTCAATTTTGAAAAAAAAAACATATATACATATATACTATTATTGTAACTATACATATATATATATATGTGTGTGTGTGTGTGTGTGTGTGTGTGTGTGTGTGTGTGTGTGTGTGTGAACCTTCAGTTGTGAAAATTCAGGCCACTGTGCAAGTGCCTTAAACCTGTATTTTATCTAGTGCCCAGCAGGGGGCGATTCCTGTGGTTGTAGAAAGAAGTTAGATTGTATAGCGGTCTATGAGAAAATAACCCTACTATAAACTTGATTTATGACTCCAGTAAACTCAATCCTGGTGAGTTTATTTTCTGAATCATTAGTTTCAAGTCCTGTTTAATACAGAATGGCATTCATTTAGTAAATTATGGTCCCGTTTATTGTAAAACAGACAGTAAATCAGAGTATGCTTTAGGGTTATGACTGACAAATCACAATAAGAGCGAGCAGTGTTGTTGGCTTCATCTCGCTCGTCTTGTCAAGTTTCAACAAGATGATGACACTCAAACTGCTCAACTTGAGGCTTCAGAACCAGGCTTCTTAAATCATTAGAAGACAACGCAGGGGCTTCACACACATTTATATGTTCTGTCCTGAAAACCTAGACTCACATTCTTTCATGGCTGCTTGATCAGAAGCCCTACCTAACAGCACACTGTTTTCAGTGTTGACTTTACCTTTTTTCCAGCTCTTTGGTTAGTTAGGTTTGAAGGGAAGTTTTAGGTTTAAGTACACAATCTTTACACATTTAACACACATGAAAAGGTAAACTTTATCTATGCCCCTTTAATTACAGTGAGAGTAAACCTGTCCATGGTCTCATGCTATTTCTTTTAGCCTCAAATTGACTCTAACAGATTGCTCAACATCTCTTGTAAAAAAGGATAACCAGTGAGCTACAATGGGATGTCTACAAGTCCTAACAAAACATCAGTATGTGATGAATTGGGAGAGCAGGTTGTGAAGAACATGATCTATAGCTATGGCGAAAAAGTGATGCTCTGTAAATACAACAACTGTGAAAAAAAAAACCAGATGCAGTTGTAACACGGCCAAGTGTTTTCAAGTGCATATGTGTGTGTAAAGCAGATGGGCGGTTATAAATTCTTCTACTTCAGAAGCTGTTTTTCAAATTTTTTATGTGCAACATGTTTCTGAGAGACATTCTCAAAAAATGAGCTCCAGAAGATTAACCAAGCCAAAGGTGATATCATTCATCACACAGTACTGCAACTGTGGTGCAGATGAAGATGTTTCCGAGCCAAGAGATGACACTGATTGGGGCTGTGAATATTTCACAACCTTATCTATCTACTAAAGGCATCAACAACTTTGCTGTGAGTCATTTGAACAAGGACATGGAAAAACTCAAGATAACTTTATTGGTTATTGTCATCAGAATAAATCCAGGGCTTACTAGTTTGTTCGGTATACATGTACAAAAGCTAGAATTATGGACAGATGGAAGGGATAAAAACATTTTGGAAAATTGCAACAGTGTCATGGAGAGAGTTTAAGACCTGGATACCTTTTTTTCCAGCCATTGTATCAGCTACTAGTCCGCAAAAAACTTAAGTTGGACCAGTCAAAAGTCAGTAAACCAACACAAACAAGCGAAATGTGCTGACATGCTCCATGAGTGCAGCAAAAGCATCATCTTGCTCACACATTAATTGTGCTCGTCATATGCACAGAAGGTTAGCGCAGCAATAATCATAGCCATACAAAATAAATACAAACTATATGCAATTAATCAAATGTAATCTGATGAATGTTAACTGTTGTATTTGGCACTAGAGTTATATAAGTTGCTCAGCAGCCTCTGCTTCAATTCGGCCTGACAAGAAAAACCCAAGGTCTTATTCGTTACAGCAAAGCCTCCAATTGTTTAAAAGTTTTAACCTTTAAGTTTGGTTAAGACCACAAAAATAAGAGTAAAAGACCTATTGACATGCACATGTCCATATGGATTAAACACTACTAGTCACTTTAATAGTAACCAAGGGATTTTTATTGATTGGTTGTTCCCTTATATAGTTTCATCTCCACTGAGGACATCGCAACAAAGAAACCCATAATTAAAGGAACATGCTGAAAAGGGCTTTTTCTTTTTAAAGAGTATTACATAATAAAGCAGCAGGGGAAGATGGTCCCATGCTTGCTGACAGCAAATTAATATCTTCAGCATGAAAGATTAAATGTTGGCATTGTTAGTGGCATTTACAAGAACAAACTTGGAATAAATTTAACGCCCTCCACTTAAACTCATCAGTGAAAGCATAATGAAAAGCAGTGCAGTTAATTCTAACAAAAGTCTCAGTGAATCATTTTGCTGAAGTAATATCTGTAAGTATTTAAGAAAAAACACAACTGAATGTAGCTAAAACTGAGACTAGAATGTTAGAACATTTAAGATTATGACTCCATCTCTGAGCCTGGTTCTGCCAGAAATGCCTTCCTGTTAAAAGGGAGTTTTTCCTTCCCACTATCACCAAGTGCTTGCTCAAAGGAGATCATCACATTGAGGTTTAGAGTAAGTTTATATAGAATGATCTTAATGTTAACCTCGTAAATTTTTAATTTCTAGCTCCATTTCTCTAGTCGTCACTCAAAATTTGAAAACTGACAAGTGAAGGGCATCGTTTTATACATTGACAGGAAATACATTGTTCTGTGTTGTGTTACAGTCTTTTTACAGGCTTTCAGTAAAGAAACACTTTCCACCAGAAAAAAATTGTTTCAGAAGGAAATTACAAACTTTTTAGTTGCTTCGAAAAGAGATGCTTTTGAAAGATAATGTTTCTAAGATAAGAATGTCACAAGAGTGTACAGCTATGCTAGAGGCTTTCACTAAAGCTGTGCTTAGACACAATGGTGCTTTGCACTAAATGCTAATGTCAGCACATTATTTAAATTGCAACCAAAATACTGTAGCTACTTTCACACAAGCACGGGAGCGCCAAACTGTTTAAAATACTTCCTGATGGAAGTGATAACCTGCTTTAGTGTTTATTATACTAGTAAAAATACTTAAAAATGTGCAACTGCACCTGTGGGAGAATACTCCAGGTAATTGTCTTGTTAATTCACTACAAGCGAATACTGTAGCTTTCATGTGTGCGGCCTGCATAGACTCTAATCAGGCCATAATCTCAACTAAATCACAGTTTTTTCAGTAGTAAGAAAAGTACAAAAGTCCCGCCTGTGCTCTTTGAGGAAGACATTAATGTCTGTATCAATATTTTATGGTAATCTAATTGTTGAGGCTATCCACTGTTATTTAACTTGTGCTGTTACAAATTAAAAGTCAAGGGATCCAAACTGTATGTCATCTCTTAGAAAGGTTTCACTGGAAGGTGAAACATTAATTAAAGTTAGAGTCCTCCTTTGGACCTTTTTATATCCTTTATCTCCTTTTTATATATATTGTGTATAATCTCTACTACTTGTACTCTTTCTACTATCATGACTACAAAGTACTTATCAATGACTGTCTTATCAGTAGGTCTTATACTAGTTTACTACTAGGTTGCAAATTTTGCATTAATGACGTGTTTAATGCATGAAAAGTCTCTAATTTTTTGCAGTCTGTGTGTAAAAGTGTGTGTGCGTATGTATGAGCGTGGGCTTCATTGTACACACATGCACAATGTTTATATGTGTTTGTCAGAGAAAGCTTTGTTTCTGGGTGTGTGTGGGGCAGGCGTGTTTGATTTCAAAGCACGGCAAATGAAACCTAAAACTTGGGAAAGGCTGACAAAACATACCAATCGCAGGTGGTTAATGGGATGGGAGAAATGACCAGTTGACCAGCATCATAGGCGACCCCATTCTGATGTGCCCTCCTCAGTGGCTGACCCCCATCTGCTAGATATTACTCCTATAAAACTCTTCTGTTTGTCCAACATATGTCAAGGATGGGTGGTCCTGAGACAACACGGCACAGAGCCCTCATGTCATATTGCTGAATGACACTTTACCTAGTGTTCTCATAACGCTGTCAAAACAGTTCTAAAAGGGGGGAAACGGCTGCTATTGTTGCAAGTACATGCACAACCTGCTCGTTTCTTCATGATGCCACTTAGATGCCAGTTTCTGGAAGGATGCAGGTCTTTGGCAGAAGGAACTTTTATCTCCTTTCAAACTGCCAATTGCACCGTCTCACACAGACGCCTGAAGAAGACACAATAAAAGAAGAGTGTCAGAAAGAAATCTACGTTCTGGGAGCTAAGTTGTGAAAGTTCCAGGTGTCAGGGGTGAGAGGTTGAAGGTCCTTGTAATGTGGGTGGTTCTGATGAAGCCCTGTTTGCAGTTAATGAGGGCTAAACAGACACGCTGATCACCCCTTGTAATTCGCAGGGGACTAATCGCTGAATATTCCCTTTGACAAGAGAGATTACACAGAGCCTGAGGCCGGACAATAGAGATTTGCCATGTAATGTCTGTGCTATAGACAGGGGACACAAAAAATGAGTGGATCAGACCATAGGAGAGAAGAATTAGAGGAGAGGGAGGCAAGGGGGGTGGATGTGACACTGGCCAAGAGGTGCCACCTTTGGAACAATGTGATGACGTGGGTGGAGGGTGGGGTGGGGGGGACATAACAGCACCAACCTCAGAATCACATGGGTCAATTATGACCTTAAGGAACGGCCGTGTGTGTGAGGCATCTTGATTGGCGAACATGAAAAAAAGAATCCTCAGTTGTTCCCCTTTAAAGCAGTGCAGATTCCTTCAGCTCTACACAGTTTTACAGCGTCTTTAATCTTCTCAGCAAAAGGAAAAAAGAAAGACAAACCCACTGCCTCTATCTTAGCAACATCAACGAGCAGTAACTACACTAAAATTTGATATAGTCAGATGTTCTCTGTAGACTGTATATAAAAGAAGAACATTGTCTCTGTGGCATAACCCATTGTAATGTCATATCGCATTAAGAAGCCTTGAAACTGAACATACTGGTGGTTTCTTTGTTTGTTTTTTCAGAGCCAAGGATAATCTTATTTGAGAACTGTTATAAGACGGTGGAGTGCTAGCTTGCTAACAGGCCTTGCTAGCAAAGTACATTCATACTCTGTATAGGTGCATCTCCTAGATATGGATACCTGCTAAGTAGTGTTACCTAACATACAAATAAAATATTAAAATTTTACTCCCCAAAACTAGAGTGCAAATGTCTTGAATGGCTAGAATGAATGACAGCAGAAAAAGGATGAAGCTTAGCTTAAAGCTAGCGAATAGGGCAGCCTGCATAGGTCCGCTACTGTGAGGATATGTTCCTAATAATGCAAATGCTAAGCTTTAGAAAGAAAAAATTAATAGCACTTTACTTCCTGGTATAAAATTTGGAACTTTAACATAAATGTCTGTAACACTTGTCTTGCTTTTGGGCTCGAAATGCAGAGCTATTGCTTAAGCTACCGTAATAGCGTTGCAACAAGTATCACTTAAAGTTAATATTGTTCTGTTTGTGCAATGTGTCAATAGGCTGTGTTTGTGAGCATGTTTAGCATATAACCATAATAAGGTGATCAAAGACGGCATTTTCTTTTGTCACTTTTTTCCTACTTCCCCAAAGTAGCCAAAAAAGAGTGATTAATCAGGATCTACATAAAAAAGGAGAGAATCTCATCAAATAATTTGTTGCCTCATAAGTGTCAATCAACCATTCACTCCATGAAAGTCATTTTTGCTCAGCAAGGAAAAACCCAAGGGATGGATTTGGGTCTGAGTCTATCAAACACATGGAAAGCTCATAACTTGATGAGGTCGAGCTCACTTTAGCGGTTTCCAGTAATACAGATGGCTTTCACAGGCAAAATTATTCCACACTAAAAGCAGCGTTCACTCCTACATGTGCAAATACACAGTATATACTTATGTTGGTGGTCTGTTAATATACATTACATTTGGACATTTATATAATACTGTGGCCAAATCCAGAGGTTTGGGTTTGTCATCATAGTTTTTAGATACAGCATAACCTTCTGTCTTTATAGAGTAATCTGAGATAGAAACCCATATTTCTGTCAATTCAGAAATTTCAAGCAAGTCGTGTTTCAAATACTAGCAATACTTGTTATTTTATTTTTTGTTTTACATGTAGTGTAAAGATATTAATTGTGTGCATAAAAGTGGAACAAATTCATGATGAAATGTTATCATTAAATAGTTGAGAGAACTCAAGTGAGGGATATATAAGAAAGGACGAGAGAAGACATGGAAGCTAACGCAGAAACAAAACAGAGCAGAACAAAACAGAGGAGACACGGAGGCAATGTGAACACTAGAAACATGATAAATAATATCAATTATTATCAATCAAAGCAAGAACCAAAACTCTAGTACTTAACACCACACCAATAACCATGGCAGAAAATGATATGGTTTTTATACTTGCATATAGAAATCCAATGATGTGAGAAAACATTATTATTGTTATTAACCACATCATAACATAATCACTGTTTATGCCACAATGTGGAGTCCTAATCTATGTTTACAGAAACTTGGATTGCCACCAGTGAAGAATTAAGCCAGAATTTCATATTTACTTTAGCTTTTACATTTTTTTCATATAGAAATCTGTGCCAGTGGCTTTGTGGTGCAGGGACAACTCCCAAGTGTCGTTGGCAAACTGCAATAGCTACCTAATACAGTATCAAAAGCCGCAAACAACGCAAACAATTGTTCTTTACACATTTTTTGGAGTTTTTTAGAGTTTAGAGTGTCTAGCTTTACGTCTTCTGAAAGGTCATTATCTATAACATAGTGCAATGTTTATCTCCGTGTAAAAGAGATGGGAATGGCTTTACTTTGACACTGCATGTCATTGCTCTGAAATAGCACACAACTGAAACTCTTAGATGCCGGTGTGATTGTGTACAGTGTGATGTCCCTGTTACCCAGTTCAGGGCAATTTACTGCCATGAGGTACGTCCACTTGTTCCCTTAAGAGGGAATAGTAACTTCAGATCAATACAAAGTCCTGAGCAATCATCTTTTTCCTGTGATGAATAACTTTGGTCCTGATGGGAGTGATTGCTTCTCCTGGATGAAAATTCCCAAGGGGTTATTAACGGGTTTGATGAGGCTGAAAATGATGTAACGCCTGTGTTTTGGCCTTTGAAGTCACCAGATTTCAACAAGTCTGAGTACCTAAGGGAGATATTTGGACCAACAAGTTAGCACCAGATAGGGAACATCTTTTCACATTTATCATTCCATCCCACCAGCAAACTTCCAGAGACTTCCTCCAGTTGTTTTTCCTTTAATTTGTCACTTGTATCCATATAAACAGTCTCAGCAGGGAGTGTTTGGGGGATTGTGAGAAATACCACATGACAAAGGTCATGCACAAAATAAGGGTAATAAGGCCAGACTTGCTATTTTTGACCTTGTGTTATTTACAGTGATTTGTTGCTTTAACTCATTTGTTTTCTCACCATTTGTTTTCTTCCTCAGCTTGATGTTCCTATATGTCAGTCATATTCGAGCCCTGCGGTTTTCTGTTTTGCCAAAAACATCCTTTGGGGTTTGGCATGCATGTTGAAATGAAAGGATGCATGCAACATGTTGCAAGAGTCTGTGAAGAAGGACAGGATTTTCCTTGTTTTTCACCCCCCCTCGCCATCCTTTAGAAGCTTGCGTGGACCACCAAAGATGTCAGCTCCAAACGCAAATGAATTACAATCTCAGGGATGATCATACTCGTCTGACATCGCCTGCGTGTTTCTGAGCCTCTCGTCATGTTTGTGTGCATTTACTTTTAAGTTGTACTCCGCATAACTTCACATACACTGAAAAAGAGCTCGACTCCCAAAGGCTCCACGGTCATGGGAATCTGAAGCTGCACATTGAATATAAACTCCCAGTGGCAGTCTGACGAGAGCCCTTTGGCTGAGAACATGTACAGTATAGTTCGTGAAAGTTGCGGGCACTGTCACTGGAAGCGTTATCCCCTCTTTCTCTCTCTCACACACACACACACACAGACAGTTTTTAAACTATGGAGATGAAGTACAAGGTGCCAGGTTGGAAAGGGGGGTGGGTATGGATACACTGAAGACGTAAAGGTGAAGATCCTGACTGCGGTGCCTTGATTTAACAGCTGAAGTTTTGAAAGGCCAGTGCATATAAAAGCCTGCCATCAACACATATAATCTCTTAGCTGAGCCCATTGAAAGCTGGGTCCCAGGGGTTAATTCTCCCTTCACTCCATGTTTGAATCAATTCCTGACTCACATTGAGATGAAAGCCACAGAGTCCCAGGACCGAGCCCGGACTCCGAAGGCCCACTGATCCCGGACGACTGGAGTGGATTATTGCGTGTTCGTCTCGTCGGACCTCCATTGGGACAGGGAAACTGAAAAGAAAAACAATAATTAGAGATAATTGCTTGTGTCCAAACACAAGCATTAAAGCCCTCCTCCCTCCCATCTCCTTTCGTAGTATGTGAGGTGGAATGAAAGGGACACCCCCCTGTTTTGACAGCTGGGCAGGCGAACATAATTTGTGACAGCTGAACTGAAACGTCTTTAACCGCAGGGAGACAGAGAGAGAGAGAGAGAGAGAGAGACAGAGAGGGAGAGAAGGATTTGGTTTGAGAAAGTAATGGTGGGAGAGGGAGATCAGACAGAGAGATCCTTCTCAGCAGAAAGGAAGATGTCAGAGAAGGGAAAAAAGAAAGAGAGAAAAGAATTAGAAGAAACTGATTGCTGTGTGGTGGGGTGGGATGAGCAAGATTAAAAGAGGGGAAATAGTCCCAGAGTAGGACGAGTTAACATCAAATGCAAGTGTTACAGAATAGAATATTAAAACAACAGGGCTCGGGTGAACATGGTGTCATACCAGGTCTGACACATTGGGTTAATTTGCTGCTCCCTGGAGGTGACCCCTGAACTTCAGGGACACGGGGGTCGCAGAGACCTCAGAGCGAGACAGGCAAAATCATGTCAGTCTGAGAAGCCGGGTCATGGGTCACCACTGATATTCTGGGTATATAGGCCAAAACAAGGACCATATGTGGACAGAAACACATTTGAAACAAAAATAAGTCACGAATTTCCATCTTCACTCATAACTGGTCGCTTGCTTTCTTTCTGTTTTTTTTCTCCTCCCCCTCTTCTCCCCTCCCGCCCCGAACATCTCGACCAACCGCAGACTTTCTGCCCTAATTCAATAAAGTCATAAATACCAGCGTAACAGCAAATTGACATAATGTTGGCTGTATGCCCTTTAAATTGTCAGTGACAGAAGTTTTCCCAGAGGTGAAATATTAATACAAACACAGGATTTCTTTTTCAAAATACCCAGCTCCCAAATTCTCCCATGTTTACTTTTCTCCTTGGTCCTAATTTCTGTTAGTGTGAAATGTTATACTTACTGTTGTATTTACTGACAGGGGAGGGACAGAAACCTAGGACCTGGGAATGTGATCTTTATGGCTCAGATTGCTTGGCCAAATAAGTGACTCTCTGTGCTTTCATTTTCACTTCATAGAGAAAGTTTGAACCCTTCTTCCAGCTTCCCTAAAGTATTAAGTTACAATAAACAGAACCTGTGTATTCTGTTGAGTGTCTAAAAGTGCTGTAATTCATGAGGGAAAAGGCCCAAAACATTTTCATTTAAGAATGAGGTTATGAGGATCACCACTAGGAACAGGAATTGATAAGAATTTAGCGATTCAAATTCCATTATCGATATTACTTGTCGATTTGATTCCTTATCAGTTCTCTTATTCATTCTCATTGGGTTCTCACTAGCTCTGCTTTGAGAGTTATCACCATCACTAAGTAGCATATCAAAGCATTACATTTGTGCAAATTGTGCGCTGTGTGGTCAAATGTTTGTGCATGTTGGATGTATTTCCTCTCTCTGTTGCTGTTAGGGTCTCCCATAGCAAACTGGTCCTGGTGAGACAGACAAAGAGTGATTCAAACACCCATATGAAGGAACAGTTCACCCTACCTGGGAAAGGGTTACCGGGGCCCCACCCTGGAACCAGGCCAGGAGAGGGAGCCCAAGGGCGAGCACCTGGTGGCCGCGTCTTAGTCCTTGGGTCCCGGCAGGGCACAGCCCAAAAAAGGGGCATGGGCATCCTCCTGTAGGCCCAACATTCACTGGGTGGCTGCAGAGGTGAAGACCCTGGACCCCTGGATGCCTTGATTACCGAGACTAGCGATTGGGACATGGAACGTCACCTCTCTGGCGGGGAAGGAGCCTGAGCTAGAGCTATTAAATTCTAGCTTATTTTCTACATTACCACTCCCAGTTCTATCACTATATATTCAGAGAAAAGGTGTAGCTGGATTATTGTAGTTCTTGTTGAAATGTCTACTTTTAAAGTAAAAGTGAATCAGTGAATAAAAAGTGCAGATTCAACATGGTTTCTCCATTTTTGTATTTCCAAAACAATAATGTCAAGTGTTGGAGCCACTGGGAGAAAACATTACTTTTATTTTTAACCTTTCTCGGGCCTTACGAACGACAAGTTCTGTTTAGCTGGTCGGTATTTGAGTCACTGAAACATTTACCCTGAGACAACTGTCTCTAAATTGTTACATTTCTATAGCAATGAAGCATAGCATTATAATTAATCAATCCATGTATCTGAGCAAACAAAAACAAAGAGTATTAATAGCATGAAGGGAAAGAAAACATAAATAACATAACATTAAAAAAAGAATTACAAAGTTTGGAAGTCAAAAAAAAAACTTGAAGTCATTTTTTTTTTAACCAGAGAAACACTAAAACATTTACATTCCACATATTATCCAAAAAATATAGGATAATAAACTGTTAACATTCCATTGTAAATGAATAAACACATGATAAAGATCTTCCAAATATATTTTTTAAAAGGACTCAGAGGGTTCATGATGTCAACTAACTCAACATTTAACTAAAGTCATTATTATCTTGTAAAGGGATATGGGGATTTGAAAATAAAGGAAAAAGAAAAGAAGTTTCTCTGGCTTCTACTTTGGACCTTTCCTTCTCACACGAATCCCTGGGAGTTCATTGTGTGATACAACCGCATTTTAACACACAGGACTTGTCTGCCTCCATTTATCTATGATAGCCACTATAAAATATCCCACATCTGGCATCACAATTACTAATGCAATCATGTCATTTTAAAATCTCTGACTTGTGGAAGTAATATAAAATATAAAAATCTTATAAGGACTGCTAAAGCCAAAATTTGATCAAATGCAAAATTAAACAGTGTCCATAAGTGTAATCTCGGGACTCTTTTCCCTCACCGCATGATGTGATGTCCTCCTGCGACAGACGGCACATGTGATTGCACTCAGAACAGAGTCACATCCAGTGCGGTTGCCCTCATAACATATACGGCAATTTTCAATAACGCAGCAAATGACCTCGCTGTGCTCTCCCCCAATGAGCTGAACACCTGCTCTCTGAGGTAAGTCAAAGAGGGAGATGAGAAAGTTATTCGTGAGAGAGCAAAAGAGAGAACAGGGGTAGAAGGTTAAACACACAGGGGGGAGGATGGCAGTATGTGGCTTACAGTCAATAAAAATAGCTTGAATATCAAAGTGGATCTAAAGAAGTATGTGTGTGTGTGTGTGTGTGTGTTCTGGGTGCGGTGTTTAAGCAATTTAGCTGGTTTTGCATACCTCCAGTATAACTGGACATACCTGTACAGCTCGTTTGTGTGTTCATATGGTGTGGCTTAAAAGTGGGACTGTGTGTTTCTGAGCCCAGCTCCACACAAGGATGAGTAACTAAAAATGGGTTATTATGCTGAGGAGATCTGCAGATGATTTCCTGTGGGCAGACTGTTTATCGGATCTCCTTGAGGCTCATCCCCATGCAAACTTGTGTGTGCATATGTGTGTGTGTGTGTGTGTGAATGAATACGAGTAAGAAGAAGTTTGGTCTCCCTGTATCTAAAGGATACAATTAGCTGTAGCTTTGCATTTTTCATCTCCATCACCACCAAAATGTAGCTGAAACTGACGAAACTGTCAGACCTGTGCAGTCCCTCTGTCTCTGTGGGTGCATGTGAGTTCACTGCATGTGTGTCTGTAAACTTCATGCACAGACACAGATCTGCTCGCCGGGTGGTGACACTGCTGGCGAGCGAACTAAAAACTGCAAACGACAAGAGCTGGAACAACAGGAAGATAATTCAGATTTGATTGGTTTCACGTGTTCTTCATAAACAACAAAAGTTTTTTCCTGCGCCTCCAGCGTGTTTTTTTCCTGCAAACATGGAATCCATTTGTCCCCCCGTCTCCATGCCCTGTAGTTGCCCAGGCTCTTACGCACACACGCGCAGACACACAAACACACACACACACACATGAAACATGCTCAGAGTGAAATGAAAGCAGGCACAGAGTGAGCCCACCACTGTGGCACTGGAATCTTTTGATATACTGTCAGGAACTTATTTTGAAAACAGCCACTTTCAACTGCTAAAAATAATCACGGGGGACTCTGAGATGAAAATGTGAATGAGGTTTGCCAGCTCTTGCTCTCCAGTCAAAATAAAAAGAAATGATCTGTCAGACACTTGTGTACTTTAGTGCCATTTTAGTGAAAAACCTTGCTTGAATGGACCCAGTTTCTGCACTTCTTTGTGAGTGACATTTTAAAGGGGACGTCCACTAAAATACAAGAAAACATACTTTTAATTTACTTCAGGAGTAAAACTGTTACGGAGGGGTTTGGATTTCTTTAAAACTGAATCAAATTGAGAGATTTTTTGGAGCTTGCATACACATAAAAAATATGCTGAAAAGTGTCAGTAGCCATGTTCAGCAATAAGATGTAAAATAGGGGAAATAGATCTGTAATACAGGGGTGTCAAACTCATTTTACATTGTAGTGATCACTTTGATCTTAAATGGGCCAAACCAGCAAAACTCCTCTTTGTTTCAGTGTAAATAATAAGTAAACATTTAATCCATGAGATATGCTGATATTTAAAAAAGTGTGATTTCAAAAGTACATCTCGGTTTTTCTACATGATAAAGAAATGCTGCTGTAGTAAAGAAAGGACAACTCTTTGGACTGAAATAGAAATAAATGTGTAAAATTACAGGAAGAGTTCTGCCAGCTCAATGCCCAGACGGTCCTGTAATTATAAAACAGGAAGTTTTTGTTAAATCACAGAAAACCTATTTTTTTCTACAGTAGTCCCATTGTGAAAAACTGAAAAGTCTAGTACATAGTGAAAAACAGGAACTTTTATGTCACTGAATTGTTAATCAGTTACTTAATGGCCTCTGTGTAGTATGAATGGCTACATCTTTATTAGTGGGAAAAGTAAAACTTGCTGTAAAACTTATGAAAATACAGTTAAATCTCCAACATTCCTTCCTTCCTTCATAAGTTCTAAAGCCCATGCAATGGGCTGAATTAGAGTCTTTGTCGGGCCATGCTTATGTTTGACACCCCTGCTGTAATAGAAACTAAGACTTGTATAAGATTGCAACGATGTCAGCACAAAAATAAAAACCACCAAAACAATCTGAAAATAGTTAATGAGTGAATTAGGATGTATGAGCCACAGAAGTTAAAAACTTGTTACTGCTGCAGCGTGTAATTCAAACATTACTTTCATTTGTAACGATTATAGTGCATCAGGATGATGTTTGGGAGTATGTACGTAAAATCTTCCACATGATATCAAGATATTTTTTGCTGATTGTGCAGGTAAAAAAAAGGCATGATTGTTGGGGATTTTTTAACTGTTTGAAAATATGATCTCTAACAAAGCTGTATCACTGCCCTACTGTTAGCCACAAGATGGAACAAAAAAGGGAAAGTGTTAAAAATGACTGGGGGTAAGACACACAGCTCCTCCTGGGGTAAAAAGCCTCCACCCTACAAACGAGTTCCTTGTGTGTCCTGCACTGAGACAATTTTCATTTCAGCTGTTTTTCTACACAGAGCTGATGAAAATCATTTTGGTGGTGGGCGGGAAATTAAAAAGAAAAAAAAGTACTTCTGATAGATGTTGATGTTTTATTTTGACCCAAAACGTTGTTGTAGTCTGTTGAGAAGAGAATTGGAGGTGATCCATTAAATTAAACAAAGAACTGAACAAAATCTGAAAGCAGTAAAATCTCCCATGTGGTATTAAAAGCCCCCACAACTCATCACCAATGTAATGTTTGATTTAATGATTTAATGATTTACTTACTTACTTACTGCCATTGTCCTGGGATTTTACCTGGATCCACGGATTTGAAATTATCCATTGTGTTTTTAAAACACAGTCAAAATCATTTTTGTATGTCTTGCAATTAAAATAAATGAAATTTGAAAAAAAAAAAATTTAAATTAAGATATCAGGGTTTTTTTGCTTTTTTACAAAAACATATAAAATATCAAGTTTGTATAGATAAGATATAGAGGTAGAAAGTGGGGGGTCTTGCTCCCTTCTCAAGATTTTGCATAATTTGTTATTGTAAAACTGTGTATTACTTTTGTATTTACTTTTAACCTATAAATCATATATGTGTGTATATATATATATATATGTGTGTGATTTTTTTTCTAAAAGTCAACAGTCTGAAGAAAAACAGACTATTAATATGTTATGTGCATTTTTCTACAGTCTGTCATGTGCACTGTAGCTTTTAATAATTCAGTGACATAAGAGAGTTTGTATAAGGAAGTAATCTCCAGTTACAGCTTGAACACCAGCTTCAGCTGTGTGTGAGCAGCACAGAGAAAGCCTTCTTTACTCTTATTAGCGCGCCCCATATGGGAGCATGGTGTTGTAACAATGAAAAGACAATATCTCCGTCCACTCACTGCCAGCGTGCAAAGCCAGGTCAGTGCTAATCACACTAGTCTAATGATGATTTCCAGGGATTATCTGAGCCTTTGGTATTTTTTTTATTTTTTTTTTTATTTCAAAAGGAGAAAAAAAATATCTCAGATAGTTGTAGTTTTCAAATCCGTCCACAAATGTTTAGCTGGGAGCGCATGTGGTTTAAGAGAGAGGGCCTCCAGCTCAGGCCTCCTCAAGCTTGATCAGACCACTTTAGGGGGCCGCACAGTGTCCACGGAAATCCTGGAAAACGTCACGTGACACACACACACACACACACACACACACACACATGCACACACACACACACACACACACATACACACATACACACACACACACATACACACACAAATTAAAATTTAGAATTCAAAAGCAATCTGACTGACTAGGAGTTAGTCCAGTCCAGAAGAGATCATTTTAAAAAAAGAAAGAAAGAAAAGCACCTGTTGCCTTCAGAGAGAGCTCTACATATTCCAGACTGAGGCAATCAGCTGTTTCATTTGGAGAAAAGTTACTGAAATCATCACGTATTAGGAGATTTTGCAGGCTGCCAAACAATTTCACTTTTTCAAACTCGTGATTGTAAATAATTGATTGTTCCTGCTTTCCTTTTTAAAGACCTCCAGCTGGAATTAATAAAGCGGTCCTCCTTATTATTAACCACAAAATTACTGCTAATAACCCATTCATAACCTTCAAAACTCATATCAGAAGTCATTCTGGGGGGATTTTGTTGGCAAATATAGCCCCTTTTTTTCGCCTCTTCTTTTTTTGTTTTAATTTTTTTTTTATTACGGACTTGTTATCGTTCAGCATGTTCCGTAATACTTTCATAAATCGTCTCCAATTCTCCAGAATGGTGAAATAATGGCTCTTGTCGGCCACCCGCATTTTACTGTGCTGTAAAAATAATGAAAGTCATATTGCGCTGCGGTTGCAGATCTGCACAGGCAAACGGCACAAGTTTCCAGGAGGTCCCGAGATTTTTTCCTTTTCTTTTTTTTCTAAATTGCTATGAATTTTCATTTTTGAGACAGTTTTTGGAGAGCTGCTTCGCTGTGTGCGCGCTTTTTTGGAGCAAAGCCGAGTGTAAACGTAAGGAGATGTTTAGCAAGAGTTGGAATAATTATATTTGTACTTATCAACTCCATATTTCCCGAGCTGAGCCTCCAATGGGGAGGAAAAAAACAGAAGAAGTAGGTAATTCAGTTCAGTTTTCACCGCTGCCGAGATTCAGTTTGGGATTCCTGAAGCCGAAATAACTAAAAGCCGTCACAGACAAGTACAGTGGTCATAGGGATACATTAATAAATGATCTCAACTTTTTATTTCTTCTTAAAGTTTTTAAAAACTCCTGAATAAGCCTTCTAAATTAAGTAAACAATTAAATGAAGGCTTGCATAAATAAAGATCTTTAATGCAATCATTCGCTGAACTGAATTTAAAGTAAAGTACCGTCTCCCTGTGTGGGTGTAATATCTGCCTCATCTGTAGAGAAACTTTTGGGTGGTGTTTCCTCTTTTATGCACGTATTTATTTATTTGTTTATTGTATCATTGACTTGTCCGATTAAAGATGAACACCCGGAGATCGTTACGCTTTCTTCGTGGGGGACTTAATAAACTTTTCATGATAAGGGAAGTGTTGCATATAGTTTACTGCAATATGGCACAAGAAGTGAGATTTTTAAATAATATTTAACATATTAAAAAACATTGAAGAGAAAAAATGATTTAAAAAATAAAGGTAAGTGCTGCATATCACACTAAATAAATTTAAGTGGCAAACAAGACGGTTTATTTAAATTCAAATATTAATGTAATACAGCCTAAAATAATAGCAGTAGTAGACACAATAGGCTACCTGCGGTTAAAATAAATAAATTGAGTGACCTGACCCGGTGAAGGTGTATTTGATTTCCTCACCCTTTCTGCCCCCGTGTGGTGCAGTGACTCTTGTGTTTATGCTGCAAACTCATAAACTCTTAGGCTGACTTCAGTGCACACAGGAAAACACGAAAGACGTCAAAGTCGAATATTTTATGATTCTTTTATTTAGCAGTAGTAGAAGAAGAGGGGACACAATTTGTTTGGATCAATTTATTTTGCGCCAGTCACATTTTGCCACAGATGTGTTAAATCTACAGTGTGAGGTAATGGGTTCTGAGGTAACTGTTTCTGAGGTAATTGCTGCTGAGGTAACTGTGTCGGTGAATGCCACACAGATATGGGAGTTGTGCAGAATTCGAAACATAATTGTAAAGTCCTGTTTTTCTTCTTCTTCTTCTTCTTTTGATGTTAATTTACCCCAGCAAAGAGCCTGAAAAAAACAGAACTCTTCTAAAGTATACTCTGGTAAACTATCCCCATGTTTGTTTCAGGCAATAGTTTGCATTTCCTCTGCTAACATTTACAGGGCATGTACAGTGAGAAACAAGCAGACGATGAGTGGTATGTGTGTGTTCTGTGCTGAATATAAATGTGTGTTTCCAAAACCTTCGAGCCCTCAGACGGAGGGCTGTCCATAAATCTCGATCTGAATGAGGTTTTCTTCCAGGGAGCCTCGTCTTAGTGGAGCTTGTGATTTCAAACATAATCATTATGTGAAGGCTCCACGATAACACATGTGCCGTAAGCCCAGCTGTACTTATTTTGCTGAGGAATGAAACGCCACAGATACTGGGGGAGGCAGGGGTGTGGGGGTTATTTCACAGGACACGATCAAATCGGTCGCTTTAACAAATCATCGAATGGATCAGTGAGGAAAAGAAAAATCAAAGACGGATACGACACTCCTGATGTTTCTGGAGTTTCTGGAGATGTTTATACTCGGCTGCAATTGCCAGAGGAAGGGTTGACGTCTTGGTACGCAGGTGGATATGAACAGGTGGAGCAGGTCTTGTCACTGCCCCCCTTTTCGTCTCTTGTCTTCTGTGGGCTATGAGAGAGGGAAAAAGTGTGTGGGGGGGGGATAAAATATCACACGAAACATTACAGGCAGGCTGAAAGGAAGTGAAGCAGTAGTTTACAAATGTTTACAGGCCCAACTGGTGACGCTCAAAGAACAACCTCAGTGCTTTCTTTAGCTTGTCCCTTGATCGTTCCTCTGTTTGACATTAAAGTTGGGGGTTCATATGAGCAAGCAACACTTTATGGTTTTCCTAGGTTAAACTGCATGCTGCTGGAATCGTGCAATTGTTTTTCTTTTTCTTTTTCTAAAAAATTTATGACATATGTATTCTTAGACTGGGCAAATATGCTGACCTAAAAATTCTCACATGAGAAAATTACCCATGCATGCTGTAAAAGTGTCTTTTAATCAGATGGGGCAGGAGGACGGTTATATTAAAGGATGAGTAGCTATTTGGGGGTTTAATCATTCCAATTTCACTAAGACTAAGTTTACTTTGTGGAAACAAGCTGAAAAAATCCATCATTTAGTCACTTTTTCAGAGTTACAAAAACCAGCACTCATGTGCCACATTGCTCAGTAATTTCAGCGGTAATCAACACTGAGGTGTCGACTATCAGAGAGACCTTAATTACGCCGTAATTGACTTGGGAGTGCAGTGACGGCCAAGAACCACTTTGGGCTGAGAGAAAAGTGATCTTGTGGCTAGTACGAAATGAACCCTGGCACACAGTGTCTGCTTTAATGAGCTCTGCGAGGAGCAGCAAGTTGTAACGCACTGAAATTTTGACATAAGATTCATTCTGTCTTTTGTTGGTTTTATCCACTCTAGCCTCAACATATTGCATATGTACCCATCTTCCAAAGTCAGACCTCTAAAATAACAGCATGTTTAAATAATGGTGAACCCCAGCGGGACTACAGCTGTTCTTCTTCGGGTTATATTTTTCACAATAAGCATGGTTTCCTACCTGTTTGCACGATACACTGCATCATATGGAGGCAGTGCTCCATCAATGTCGTTCACGGAGCTGTCAGGCTGGGACCCATTGGCCTGGCGTGCTTCTTGAGTTTTACCAGTTGACTTAACTAGTACTGGCATCAGTGATGTAATTGGCAAAAATGGTAAAACTCGGAAGGTGTGCAGCATAGGTGTTCCATCGTCCTGAGCCTTCATATGCAAGAAGAAACCCATGAATAGGAAACCAAGTGCGACTATGGCCAGGAAAGGGCCAATCAGTTGTTTCAGCTCTACTTGGGGATCTTTGAAGTGAATAAACCAATCAATGATAGTGTACAGGATAGCCACTATTAGTATTATGCTTCCAGTGTTCATCAGGTATTCTCCAGCCTTGCTGCACCGCAACTGGCTTGCAGTCATCTGAGTGGGGTCATTAGATTTCCCACTGGGATCCTGTGTAGATTTCCACCCTTTTTGGTTTTCATTGCAGGCTACTTTCCCACCATGTTGAAAAAATAAAACCCTTCTGTAAACTGGACCACGCTGTGAATGCAGAGGTATACTGGCTGGAAACTGGATAACAGTGAAGACTCTTATAGGGGACAGGTTACAAATTAACTACTAACCCTAACTACTTAAATCGTGTTGGCCTTTCTGGTTAGATATGAAGACTGACACCAGCCTCTAGAGACCATGACTTATTAACACAAAGAGAGATTCCTGCATAGAAAATCATCCACATATCATTTCACACAGACTCATGTGAAACTGGCTCTGCTGTAATGCATTGCTGATAATCAACAATGGCTTGTGCTGAAGTCTTGCATCTTAAGTGGAAAGGCTTACCACAACATCACCCTGTAGTACAAAGATGAGCTAGCCTTTTAATCCTTTTTAATCCTTTTTTATCATATTTGTCGTAGGATAAATTATTATTATTATTCCTCCATACTCTACTTTAGTTGTCCATAGGCTGTAGCAGATCTGTGTCTGTGAGTACTACAGTAATAAAAAAAACACACCTTTGTTCATAAAATTTTCATTCTGAATGCAAACACAGTCACATGCAAACATGTTTTTCAGTAGAATTTCAAGCAGTCCTGCCTTTCCCCCAGAGGGCAGCTTGAATTTGCCTACTCTGAGCGCATCTACGCTGTGTTGCGTGTAACCAGCCTGTCAGTCACAACGCGAGGATAATGCGCCACTGATGGCAAAGCAAAACAAAGGGTCTTCAGTCGGATAACAACCGACTATCAAACACACAATACCAATAGCTGATTAAATCTAACCTGCGTGTGTATCTGTGTCCTCGAATGTGCGTCTGTCTGTTTACCACAGCCTCAGCTCATTTCAC
Source organism: Oreochromis niloticus (assembly GCF_001858045.2). Lineage (NCBI taxonomy): Eukaryota > Metazoa > Chordata > Actinopteri > Cichliformes > Cichlidae > Oreochromis > Oreochromis niloticus. The sequence continues at coordinate 14,085,142 of NC_031972.2, read as the reverse complement.
TTGGCGCTAAAGAACAAGGGGACAGATACAAAGGATCCATATGAGCGCAGTGTTTAAAGAACCTCCCAGAATTTAAGCTGCGCAGATTCTTTCAATTAGCAGACTCCAAATATTTATGGAGTGAACATTTCCTCTCTGGAAGGAAGGAAAGTTTTGTGTGTGTGTCTGTCTCCTGTTGACTCACTCTGGGGTGTATTGATCCCCGGGGCTTATGCTTCGTTTCACTTCAGCTCTGTCATCATCCTTCAAAAACATATCTTTGCAGCATTTAGACTGTCACTTTCAATCAGAAATAGTCACAAAGTGGCAATATTCCAAAAGGCTATCCAGAGAAAAGAGGTAAGAAATGATGCCACGCCCATGCAATGGATTATATGCCACACATATAAATAGCCTGAATTCATCCATCCTTCCATCATTTCCTGTCTGAAGTCTAAAACACTTTATAGGGTAGAAAACTGGTTCATTTCACCTCTTGGGTCTTTCGTTTTGTGCTAATTGTGTCGTCCAAATGGCACTAATATTGCAAACATGGTCAAGAGGTCCAGTTTGGTGACTTGGATACAATGAGTTGACACCTACCACTCCTAATAATACATGATCCCAAAGTTACATTGTGTAAAATTTTAATAAGTCAGTGACACTCACCTATGTCCACTGACAGCAATACTGAGGTGAGATTTTGAGGATATCCTGACTTTTCTGTTGGAAAGCGCTGCTGTTTTTGATGTTGTCAGCTACTGTTAGCCAATGTTAGCAAAACCTTCTTTGAAATGGATCTAACACTGTTGGACTATGACACTGAATAAACTCTCATACGATCTGAGAATGCACAGAATATAGAGAGGTTTATGAGAAGAAACGTGTGACACTCAAGCCTAACGTTAGCTGGCATAATGTTTGCTTATAACTAGCTGCTGTTGTTCAGCTAGCTCGCTATAAGCTGTTTGGAGACTTGAAGTTCACATGCCTAATTTGCTGACAATAAGTTATTTTGACAATAAGTCAGCACAATATTGTTTTCTTCTTTTAAAGAATCTAAAAAAAACTGACTGTACCTTTAAGTCTTCAAGTTTGTTGAGTTATTTATCGGGATCTGCATTTTTCATACATATTTGCAATCGATTGCTTGTCTCTTATACCCTCATCTCAGTTACAGAGGTTTTTGGGAGAGTCTTTCTAATCCAAATTAAGGGTGCACCAAAAGGGACATTTTGTAGAGCTCATCCATCCATCCACCAATTTTCTAACCACTAACCATTGAGTGAAATTTATAATTTGTGATATTGTTCTATGTAAGCTAAATGAGTTTATTTAATCTGAAGGGACAAAGTGCTCCAATATCATTTTTAAAATCTTATAAAAAAGCAAAGAAAATGCGATTGTCCTAGGCCACTAAAGAAGCACCAGAAGAACTGCAATAGGAATTGAGATGTGACCATTTTTCAGTTTTCCCCTCCCCCACATACACACACTAAGACACACATGCGTACCATGACAAATAGCCTGTGACGTGCCTCTATGAACATGGCACGAAAGGGCCCACTCCCTTTCCCCAGGGCTAATAAGGCAATGCAGTCTGCTCCTGGGCAGATCTCCCTGCTGAATCTGAATTTTACTACCAATAAAGGAAAATCTCATGCGAAGCGACGGCTTTATTTCTGTTAGTGTTTGCAGTCGCCAGGTAGCAGAAACACAATCAGTACAGTTCATTATGTTTTCCTGAGCCCCCAGGCCCACCGGTTTGCATGACTCAACATCTAAATGTCCAAAGAAGCAGAAGGGAAAAGGAGTCACAATTGGTTGATTGGAATTCTGAAATCGGCCAATTACAAAGCTCGATTATATTACTTCCATCTCACATTCAGGTTATGTTTGTGAAAGAATGCATCCGTGCGAGATACATAATTCAGATATTAGATACCTATTGTAGCTCTACAGGCTCAGACTGAAAAAAGGTAATTGTCTGTTACTGTTAACTGGATAAAAATGGAAAATTCTTTGTTCTTAGCTTCCGGTCAGATCTGTTATCAAGTTACATTCAATATTTTCTTTGAGAGGGGGAAGCAGTTGACAGGGTTCTGCTTGCTCAGTGGAAAATATGACAGGTGGCCTCGCATGTGAGTACGACACATTCACGATTCGAGTTATTCTTAAAGGTCTGCTGGGTTTTGGTACGAGCACGAGAAGAAGAGGAAAGGAATGCATATTGATGCCATAAACTTACACCATCCTTGTTTATTCAGATGGTTTTTCTCGTGGTGAAGAGGGAGATCAAATAGGCACATCAATTATAAATTGTGCATAAGTGTTACTGATGTGGGTCTCGCTTTTCGGGATACTAGAATAACTCAGCTCTATGGCTCCAGTGGGCCTTTGGACAAACAGAAGTTTGATGGTGGACAGCAAAGACTAAATGCTCCCTCAGGTCTGACGGTTGCACGGGGCTGTTGTAACGTTAAGTTTCTCACAACCAATACCAGACGCAGACAGCTCGATCGTCCAGAGCAAAAATGTTCTCTATTCTTTTGACCAAGAGGCAGCCCAGAATATAAATCCTTGTATACGCTTGTCTTCTTTCTTTTCCTTCCTTCTTCTTTTTGCTATCGATATATAATATGGTGTGGACAGGGTTTGAGCAGCACTGGTCAAATGCAATTGAGAACACTATCAATCTTCCCATCCAGCTCTTGGTAAGCGAGCATATTTCCACTGTGCTGTTACCCATTTATTTTTGGACCATTGTTTTAAAGGCTTCAGTTTGGCATTTCCACTCCTGCTATTTTGGTTAGCATTTTAAGCCAGATGTGATCAAATCTGGAAAAGAGAGTAGAGTTTCTCACGTGATTTCACGCGCACTTGCTCGAGTTGCCCGCCATGTTGGACGTGATACAGCGTACGGTCACTAGGGAAATATGTCTACTCCCTGACTGGATGGTGAATTTCACTACATCAGGCTGAAGATACTGTTCATGGACATTGGCTGGGTAAATACACTACTAAAAAATTAGTCAAACACTCATTTTATATAATGTAGCAACAGTTATTTCCATCCAGAGTTGCATTCATTTTTCCATATTGGCGATGGGAGAGTCGGACTATTGCGTAGTCTTCAGGAACTCCCAACGATTCTCAGCGGGGTCAAGATCTCAGCTCTGTGGTGCTCAATCCGTGTATGGAAATGTATGTAACGGCTCCTACTCCCTGAACCACTTTTTCACTGTTTGAACCCACTGAATCCCGGCATTGAGATCTGGGAATATTCACATGTCATCAGGGAAGAAAAAATCCACTGATGGAAAAACCTGGTCAGTCAATATATTCAGGTAGTCGGTTGACCCAATCTTCTATTCACCTCATCAGTTAGAGGTTTGCCAGCCAAAATATATTAATCAGTAATGAACTATTTGCCTAGTTAAATCCAGGTGGTGACTTTTTTGGGGGTCAGGAAGTTTATATAAATTACAACCTGGAAAGTCCTCTAGGGACCACCAGACACAAAGTAATGTGTATTAAGCTAATCACTTTATATGTGAGCGGTGTGTTAATGTGTCCATGTTTGATCAGATAGTCTGATGACTTGGCTTCTGCGAACAATGGTCAATGTTTTCTGGGATTCCAGTGAAGCCAGCACATCTCAAGGCTAAGATTTACATTTTTATCCTCCAAGCATGTTTATGAATAAACATTTTTTTTAAATCATAAAAAAATTTCATCAGAGTATAGCTGATGATTTTCCATTGCATTTTAACAAATGTCTTCCATGTATTACACTCCACATGGACTATGTACTTGCATGCAACCAAAGCCTGTTCCAACTGTCAGTAGCACTTGGACTACACGTGCACTGCAAAGGCAAACCAGAAAGCTTCAGGTAAAGTTTCATGTAACAAAATGTCAACATAGCTTATTCATATCTATTTCTGGAGATTTGCCATAAACAATTGCTGAACGGGATGGTGCCCACTTTTCACTCAAAGCTGGAGTGCCTTTTATTTTGCACATTTTAAACTTCAATACAATTTCAATAAGTCACTTAAAAAAAAGACCAAAAAAAGCGATTGAGTCAGCCTCACACTGATGTGCCAAGCCATGCAGTTTCTGGCACAGGCTGGCTTCCTTTTTCATGGGGTTGCCACAAATAGGCAAATTTTTTTTCTCCCTGAAGACATCAAGCCTTTCCCAAGTGATCTCCCACTCACATTATTAGTCTTCCTACCTGTTACAGCCCACACACCCACACACATAGATCCACTGATCCTCTCTTGCTGTATACATTGTCTGGCCACACACAAGAATCTACATATGGACCAACACACTTTTTGGATATAATTTCAGATCACATATCTCACTTTGGCCTTTCAGAAAATAACATCATACACAAGAGACCCTAAGATCTTTTCCTCTGTGTCTGAGTGAGGCGGACAGGGGGAAGCAGAGTGAACACTGATGGCTCGCACATGTGGCTGTGAAACAGGCAGCTCAGAGGCTGTATTTCAAACAGCAAGGAGGAGGTCTTCAGGCAGAGAGACACAAGGGATGACTGAGTGTGTAAATACGCACAAGGTGTTGATGTAGTGTCGAGTGTGTGCGCACAGTCATGCCTGCATCCTTCTAAGCACTGCATGAGGAAGCACTAACGCGTGTAACCGGGTCCTTTATCTCATGCTCATGTTGCATCCTGATAGTTTTAATATAAACTTTTTGACATGGATTTTGGTTTTTCTCTTGCAGTGCTAGACAGATGGGGTAGGGGTTGCAGGCTTTACAGAGCCATTTCAGTCAAAGACTACCTCCTCCCCCCGGGCACTGTATTTATCAGTTCAAGTCAATTCAGTGTGATTTTCACATCTTTCAGCCTTCATACTGAGCTCAAATTTCCACTAAAGCACACCCATCTGTCTCAGCACCAAAGAATAAAATGTTCACAGGAGGTTTGCTTATTACTGTGAGAACAGATCATACTCGTCTCAAAAGAGGTGTTTCTATTTGGCATTAAAATGGGATTTTTCGATAGTTTAATGGTTTGACATTGCACAGTAGTGAAGTTGCAGTAATTATCTACAGTAAGTACATTTGCCAAATAGAGGCATGCAAATTTAAACATAAGATTATCAAGATTTTCTGTTTTAATTCCAGGAGTTTATCAGAAGTACTGAATTACATTTTTTATATTATATATATATATATATATATATATATATATATATATATATATATATATATATATATATATATATATATAAAATATATAACTATAAAATATATATATTTTATAATTAACAAACAAAAATAATTTTCAAATAACAGTACATTTCTAATACTTGACTGCATTCATTGCAGTCAATGACTACGCAAGCCTAGAAAGAAGACCCAACCAGTCGCAGCAGATGGCCCCGCCCCTCCCTCAGCCTGGTTCTGCCGGAGGTTTCTTCCTGTTAAAAGGGAGTTTTTCCCTTCTCACTTTCGCCAAAGTGCTTGCTCATAGGTGGTCATATGATTGTTGGGTATATATCTGTATATATTATTGTAGGTTCTACCTTACAATTTAAAGCGCCTTAAGGGGGCTGTTGTTGTGATTTGACACTATATAAATAAAATTGAATTGAATAGAATCTATTAACATCACCAAATGCTGCATTTCCTCCCTGAAGATGTTCTGTCAAGACTTTGGTCAGATTGAACAGCACAATCTGCCTCATGAGGCATCGATGGACTGAACCACTTTATATCTTATCCCTGACAAATACCAACGCATGACAATAATTTTAAAAAAAGGAGAGTAAAAATAACTAAAACTAAGTATGCTAACTAAATGCATTGCAAAACCCTACATTCACGCTCACGTGTCAGTTTGAGTAAATACAATAATCAAGAAGTCGCACGGGACACATTTAAAGTAGTCATTTTCATATATTTGTATATGTTCATATATTATACATTTAATACAGGCACAATAAGAAATCATAAAATAGAGACAAAAAGTGGCAGAAATATTGGTAAAAACATATGAGAATCATTTACACAATCTTGCTCTTTTTAAACTCTGTCTAATACAACAAATAAAGAAAAAGAGTGGAAAGTGACCATAAAAGGAGCTTTGTAGGTACAATTTGAGTGTTGTAGGGACAGCAAGAACCAGCTTGCTGACACTGAATGCAGAATCTCCCTGCTCTTGTTTTTTTTTTTTTTAAACCAATCATACAACTAATTCAGAGGGAACACAGTGTGACACATGTGATAGTACAATTTCAGGACTTTGTGTAAACTCATTTTAAATGCCTTCAAAATATTTGGCTTATTAAAGAGTCAGGTACAAAATTTATTTCTACAAATACTTAAATGAATGTTTTCCTAATCTATTTAGGAAGTTAATATTAAAGGCATTAAGAGTCAAAAGTAAAAAAAAAGATGATTACATGAATCACCCTGGCCAGATATGATGACTGAAATAAAAGAATCCTTCTATTTCTACAAGTTTTCAAGCAAGACACTTGAATCAAGTATCATCATGAGCCTAAATCACCTGTAAACCAGTCAAAATCTACAATGAGCCCAGTTCCTTAGCACTGAGGACACAGTCGTATCCGAGAGGTCAGCTGGCCACGTGTTGCACAGTGTATCAAACTCCTCTCATTAGGGGTTTCAGCAATTTTCAATCACAGCTTTCAGGCAACTTATCATTCATCTCTCCAAACATATCACATTCCAACACATCAACCAATTTCAGGACCATGCCAAGGATGAGGTCGATAGGGGAGGGGGGAAAAAACAAGAAGAACAAAAGGCAAAATATTCAGTTAAGAAGTAAAACAGCCTCTACAGCACTATCCCTCCATTAGTAAAAGACAAGAATGAAGCACCGAGAGTCAGTTGTGGCCATTTCCCCACACATCCACGTGTTGTTCACAGCTACAAGAGGCTGTACTTTTCCCCCAGCTTACTGTGGGTGAGAAGCAGGACAGGCCAGCAACGTAAGACAGAGGCAATGGCAGTGCTGTGTGACAGTATCACTGGATTACTTGGTATTAAGTAATCACAATAAGGCATTTCAATCATTAATTTGGCCTCAAGGTGCTACTTTTCACCAACATCGTCTGCTGCGTGGCGAGAGTAAGAGAGGCCATCAGATGAGCTTCAAAGGCTAAAAATTGATAAAAGAGCACAATGATTAAACTCAGTCCAGATGATCATTCGTTTCTGGAAGACACGTTACAAAACGGAGACGTTTTCCCTTCGATATCCAAATAAAAGAGTAAAAAAACAAACAAAGACACAGATGGCACATTGTTGGTGCTATTCTCAATGACTGTGCTGTTGCATACAAAACAGAACAGATAAAAGTTAGATTCAGGCACATTTCAATATTAACACAGAAGTATGTTAAAAAATAAATCACTGACGGCTCTTACAAAAGCCGCCAACTTCAATTTGGAGAAATGTCCCTTGATTTTTTTTTTTATATATCTATCTATATATAGATAGATATATAAAACATATGACTTTTGACACAATGTTTTACAGTCAATTAAAAGGCTTAAAAAACACAAGGCATGACTAAAAGGGGGGTTTACAAAGTAAAAAGTTCAATTTTTTTAAATGACCACACTGATACCGATAAGGGTGATTGTTCAAAAGGACTCTGTGGTATTCAACCACAGAGAAATGCAGCTTCAAACCCCAAACACTAACAGAAATTTTTTGCCTGCTGTTCCACAGTATAAGAGGAGGCACTGAGGTCAGATCATTATTGGTTTTGCTTCTTTTTTTTTGCATTTTCCGAAAGCAAGATATTTTATAAAGATTAAGCCTGTGCTGCAAGTCTGCGAGTTCTGTTTAAAGACAGATTTTACCTTCATTGCACCAGTTTAAAAAAAAAAAAAAAAAAGTGAAAGTGAAGAAGCTGATTTGTGAGCCGAGTCAAAGGTGGTCGAGCAGAATATTCAGCATTATTATTTACAGTTTGGACAGAGAAAGAGAGAAATTGTTTTCTTTTATATTCCTTACAAGTTCTTGGAAATTGTATATAAGAGCAAAAAGAGCATCTGAAAGATTGTTAGTGCACTTTTTTCTGTTTTTTATGATTTCAAATACAACATAGAGCCATAAACTGTTTCTGACTATACAAAAAAGAATTTGATCGGAAAGCATTATTAGACTTATCTACACATTTCCTGAAATCTCATCTTAGTTTTCTTTTCTTTTTAACAGTGTTCAATACTCAGTGCTGTTTAGTTTTGTAGTGAGAGTCTCGCTTCCTGGGTGCGACAACTGATCCAGAGGTTCAGGGGGCCTGTGCGAGTGAGTCGGCAGGTTTTGCTCTTGGGTTTCTTGGCGACCGCGATGATGGGTCACCTCAGCAATCTGCCATATAACGCCCTGAAGACAAAAGATGTGAAATTTAAGTCATTAAATAGTGCCACCTAGTACATGTAGACCGTCAAGCTTTCTACACACCTGTGGCAAATCTCTTCTTGCTGAGGGAAAGTCTGTATCCGGCCCCCTGCAGCTCCATGTCCACACCTGACAGGGTGCTCCCCTCATTCATAAACTGCACTGCCAGAGTGGAGGGGTGCGATGGGCCATTTGACAGTTCAAACTTGGCCCTCAGGGACCCGGCACCTGAGGTTAAACACAAACGAGTAGGCTCACCTACAAGGAACCGATCCAGTACTTGCCGCAGGATTTTGCACAAACGTTGATGTCAAACACATTTATAAATACGAATAAAAGATTTCTTACCATCATTTTCAGACTTTTCTGAGATGTCAGTCAGCCTCCACAGACACTTACTCTGCTCCGAATTCCTAAAATACAAATATATACAAATATTTTATACAAATCAAACTATTGTATATATTTGTACATTGTTTGTTTGTCGACTTTTAGTGTGTGCATGCTACTTTGATTTAGTTTGTGGACGCTCTACGTTTCTTACACATATTATTTTCACAGACAATGCAAATTTTTAATCTTCTAATCATCTATATTGATGATTTATCGTTAATTTTACAATAATATTTATATTATTTTGATGTGACAAAATATCAGATCTGACCATTCATGTAAGACTTCTGTGCCATTGCATGTGCCACAACGGTGGCAGTATCATAGCAACAACAGGAGGGGGGGGGGTGCAAGTCGATCAATACTGCTGGTCCATAATAATTCCATGTTGCTCTCCTGCACTACGTCTCACCATATGGAGTTAGGCAGAGACTGCATGTTGGTGACTCCTCCATCAACAGGCACTAAGATCTGTACGTTGGTGAGTGGACTGGGTGAGTCCATGGACTCTGGGTTGTAGCGGTAGTCTATCCGCAGGTCTGTTGTACTTGGTGTACATTTCCAGTATACGGCCAGGTTTAGCGGGGTGGAATGGATCCCATCAGACATCACCTGGACACATCAATAAAGAATAAGTATCAATCTTTTCACAATATTACGTCTCTGTGTGTTATCCATTTGTTGGACTGCTATGTTGGATGTATGATCATGCTAGTTTTTAAGGAAGTGTTTTTCAAAAGGCCTTATTTATTGGTATGCAATGTTTTATGACCACAGTAACCCACACCAGCACATGTCCCATAACATTAAAATACCGACAGGTTCAGTGGACTAACACTGATCATGTCGTGATCATGCAATGCTCTCCTGATAAACGCTGGATCCTGCAGTCTTTTTCTTCTCTTTCAGAAAGAAAAGTCTTAGCCTGAAATACAATTATTTTATCTGGTTTATTTTTTTGATGCAGTTCTGGCTGACTGACCTGGTATTTCAGGATGTCTACATTATAGTAGGAAGCTGAAGGACTCTGTTCTGAGGCTTTTCTGAGGTAGGATGTCAGTGCTTGCATGTTAAACCAGAAGTCCTTGGAATCTGAGTCACTTTGAGAGGGATCACTAGAAAAAAGCCAAACAGTCAGAAAGATGAATACACACACATACACACACAAGTAATAACAATCACAGGCTCAATTATTCATTGCGCTTCTTGGCTTTGTGTGTAGAGCTCCAATAGCTTGGAAAAAATGACTCTGTTATATCCAACCAGCTACTAAATCATGAATTCCATTTGATTCAATTAGTCCTGCCATGTGGTCTGAGGACAACCGAGAGGAACCAGAGCGGGAAATATTCAAATAAACAGAAAAAAGATGTGGTTCTTCATTACTTTTCGGGAACAAGGCACTTTTAAAATAGAGGCAACTAATTTGGTACCTTATTGAAGCTTAATTAAAAAGTTTTGCCTGAGACTGAAGAAGTAAGATGTGGAATAAGATGTTGAACAAATAAAGTGTTGAATGAAGCACTGTCTGTGGACTTTTTTTTTTTTTTGTCCTTTGCCATTTAAGGCATCTTTTTGAAGAGACACGGGCTGCTGAGAACCTGGCTGTTAACGTCTGGTGGAAAATACTTCCCTGACAGCTTAATGCTAGGTTCATGTCAGATTACTAATTGAATTTCCTCTCACTGACGCAGACTGCATTTCTGTGATTCTCGCTCATATCACTGAGTCCAAGGTCCTCTTTCACTCCATCACTGTCAAGTTATCGACTCAACAGCTCAGCTAAGATAGTTAATTATAAAGCAAAACAAAACCTTGTTGTTAGCTTTTTCTCGATACCTCACCTGTATAATAGCTGTTGGTTGGGTAGGATCTGCTCCAGCCTGCTGGTGTTCTTCAGCTTGAAGGTGAGGACGGCTGGGGAGGGATTGGAAGTGAACACCTTGATGATGCCCATTGGAAACGACAGTGTCATGTCTCCTGTGATCTTCACAATGCACCTGTAGAAAACCACCAATGGTTTAGCATGTTAAGCTGAAGTAGACTTTTTCCCAAAGTGCACAACAGTCCCATGTAAAACCAGTAGGACCAACATGGCTCCTAACATTTTTCATCAAATACTACTATTGTCTGCTACTGTGTCAGACATATATTCGCTTTTTTTAGGCTCGTACTCCATTTAAGAGTTATTCATTTAATTATTTTAATCTAACAACTTATTTTGTAATGGTAGTCTTACTTTTAATTTAATTAAGTCATTTTATTCATAATTTCAGCTAGCTAATTTACATTGTTTATCCATTAGGTTTAGCAAACTGTTTAATTTGTACACTTAGCTAACCATTTAAATGCTAACCACATTTAATTTTTTTTTGTTTTTTGGATTTTTGTTTGAAAAATCTAAAAAAAACTAATGTACTCAATTTCATATATTAAAATTTAAGCTAGCTATTAAATCACCACCCACTGTGGTGACCCTTTGCAACAATGGAGCAGCTGAAAAAGTAGCTTTTTATCCATCAAGTTTAACTAACAATATATTCTTTTTACTCATAATTTTGGCTAAGTAACAAGGCCCGCAACTTGCGACTATAAGAAAAAAATAGGTTTTTGCTGTCAGAGACAAAAGTCTGTCACCAAACAAATGCGGCCGACAGCAATCACTCTCAGAAAAACTGTCAAAGGTTTGCTAATAATTGCAGTCTATCGATTTAATAAACACTTACAGACTGCCGACATGTTACATTGGAATCAGTATGCAGTAATGACTGCAACTCAATAAAGGGACTCAACTCAATTAGTTGCCAAATGGTTAAATTCTGGCTCTATTCCTACAGAAGGGCAAAGCTGCCAAAAAGCCATGTCATTTTGCAGTGAAAATGCACATCAAAATGTCAATATTTGCAGAGGAATTTGTTTCATATCTGTGAAAGCACACTATTGGCTAACAATTAAAAGGTTGGCTAAATTCTTTGTGAACTATTTACATCGTTCATTCAGATTTTCTCCACTACATCATTACATCCTCCTAAATAATTCTTCTTGGCCACTACTATTTATTGCTCACCCATTACTGTTAGTTACTATTACTGTTTTTGCTTAGTTCTTTAAATAAATCCACAAAAATGGACTGCACATCACTGCAAACAGATAATGATTTATACAACCATCACCAACACGCCATCATGACAATTATCATTTTAACTTTCTAGTACATGGCATTACAGACAGCCCAAAATGATTTACAAGCTGTGTAGAAGTCCTTGAGGAACATCATCTTTAATACCGATTTCATCTGTTAGTCTTTTTGAATATTCTACAAGTCACCAAAAAGCTAGAAAACTGAAAAACAAGCAGCCCCCTGGTTTTGCACACCAGCCAAAGATTTTCTATTTGTTTTACTCTAATAATATAAAATTTAAAGATACACCTTTGAGAACCTGGAATTAGAGAATGTATTCAAACATCTAATCATTTCTTTAATACAAAAAAAAATCTATGACAAATTGGGTCTAATTGCAGGTGATTCTTTAGCACCAGTAATTCATGTTTTAAATAACCACAATAACTAAAGCAAAGACAGGAATAGCTTGCAAACATTTTTTGTGTAAAACCATGTCACAGCTTGGTGAAAAATTTTTTTTTTTCTCTTACTGTATATTCTTGTTGGAGATTTGTGTTTCAGAAATTCTATATACTTTGAGGCTCTAATGTAGAGCCAGTGTAGGGGTGAGAGGTGTATACTTTCAGCAGAAGTCTGGCCTAAGTTGTGGTGGTAATGGCCCACAGTAGGTCTCAACCTTGCACTCCATCTCTGCTGCATTGCTTATGAAATGTTCCATTTGCTAATCCCTGCAAAAATAAGCCTTCTGCACAGCAGCAATTTAACAGCAGTTAACCAATAAAAGGCTGTATGTTTTCTCTGCCCCAGACTATAATCTGCTCCACGGAGGTTATCCACTCTGAAAGAATGGTGTCAGACTAACGCAAAACATTCCACACATGCAGAGCCAACGGGAGATAACACTCAGTCCAAAGGCTCATGGAGTGTGTACTGCACATTTGGCTAGGGACAACCGCGTATACCACTGTGTACTGTATAACTCACAGCACCAACTTGAACATGTTATTGTTCAACTTCAAATAAAAACAATGTCTGTATGAGCGCAGGTCCAAGTCCGGGTCTTGGAGCAGCAGGAGGTCATGTGAGACTCACTTAGTGGGATCAGCTCCTTTGAAGTAAGCATTAACTGATTCTGTGAAGGCCACAGCAATGGGCAAAGCATCTTGGGATGCCAGGGTCACAGGGCTGGGACCGCGAGACGTCCCTGAGAACGAGAAAGGCACAGAGTTAGAGGTCTGTTGACTCAGCTGCAGATCAGACTTTCACAAGAGTCCCAAAACTCACATCAGAATTAGGAATGTTTGATCATGCAAAGGTGCACTATAAAATTATTGCATTTCATGAGGTCAGCCATCATACACTGCAAATCAGTATATTTTGTTATTTTTCAATAAGAGGATGGGAGATTTTTTAGATGCTTGTGCTGCTTAAGTTAAATTACTATAAGTAATAAGTACTATTAGGCAGTCAGGACAATCTTAGACATTCCTCACTATATCATTTTAACAAACAAATATTTATCAGGTTAGGAGCTGCTCCTCACAAATGTGAGAATCAGGCTTAAAATGTCAAAAACAAAACTCACAAACAAGACAGAAAACTGCAACCACGGCAAAGCAAGAGATTGGACTGTCCATCCATCCGGCCCATTCAGCAGACTGGTGTTAGTTTTAGCTAAGAGCCCGCAAATATGAACTTCAACCATACCTGCTGGAGTTTCACACCGCTTCTCAAAGGTAGGCAGCTTCGCTATGAACATATCATCCTCTTTATGCCGAATTAAAGGCATAAAAGAGGGAAAAGAGGAGATACACAAAATCCAGAGAGAAGAAATGTGAGGAAGTGATGCAGAGCACAGTTCCTATATATGTGATGATGATGGCAGGTGAGCCCTGAGCTGATCAGTCTGATATAACTGCATATAAAGATGATAAAAGTCAGTGAAATGCATGTAGAGTAAACCCACAGTGGTAGGAGGCAAGAAAAGAAAGGAAGACTCACTTTGGTTTAGTGGAAAGAAAGGAGAGAGGGAGAGCAACTCTGGCTCTGGGGAGGAGAGGGGGAGAGCAAAGGTATGCTCAGCTCCTGTAAGGAGAGGAGTGAATGAAGGAAAGCGAGGGCGGGGTTGGGGGGATGACAGTGTACACTGTACTGCAAAGACAAAAGAATGTGACAGACTGGTGAGAAGCTGAAGAAGAGGAGGATAAAAGAAAAAGTATTACAAGAAAGAGCCTTTAAATAGGTGTATACTGAGGGAGCGTTCCTACCGACAGTGGGGGTGTTGCCAGCACTGAGTGAGGCGTTGGAAGACAAAGAGGAAGAGCTCTCTGCCCGGGCGAGGGGTGCAGTCGGAGTAGGGCTAGACGCTTTAGGTGGACTGAATGGCCGTACCTGCGTTAAAGGGATTCAGATAGATTGCTATTAGAATATATGGGCATAATTTAAACAGCAATAAATGTATGCAACACATATATGTTTCCTTTACAATTTCATTGATTCCTGTGAGTTTTCCAGCTGGGAGTTTGGGCCTGGAGGAAGGTCGTGGAGGAGGCACCAAAGCTCCAGGTGCCAGAGGGGTTGTAGGTCGGTTTGGTACTGACACTAAACACAGAAACACATGTTTGTTCTGGTCAGTGCTATTTAAACTGCATGAAAACTGGGTATGAAAAAACATCTTTATATTGCGTGAAATCCATACAGTTAGATACAGCAAACTCATGCAGCATGACCTCTTTTTTTTTTTTTTTTTTTTTTTTTTTTTTTTTTTTTTTTTTTACACACACACACAACAGCAAAAAAATTAAACATTAAAATTAAATACCAAAAACAACAGAAAACAAGTAAAAGACATTCCAAAATAAGTGGCACAAAAATAAACCCAAAGACAAACAAGCAAACTGAGTCATGAGTTACACAAAATAACACAAAAACAACAGAAAACATTTGCAAACAACATGTAACCTCCACGCTTAATCATAAAATAAATGCACCAAAAATAAAACCTTACAGTTAAATGAAAAGAAAATATCAAAATAATCCAGCAAACCTCAGGCAAAAGGCAGCAGTTTCTAGCAGCAGTTACCATTGAATATTTTGCTTGTTGGAGCTGCGGCCCTATCTGTAACCCCAGAGAAGACATCAGTGAACGAGAGGCTGCTGTCATCTCGGCTGCTCGCTGCTTTGTAGAAGGCATCAGCAGACTCATCGGACAGGAAGTGACCTGACCTACTGGAACCTGACTGTGGTTTTTGAAGCTCCTTCACAGATGACCCAGAGCCCTGACAGCGAGATGGAGGTGGAGCAAAATTATCACTGAAGGCAATCCACTGGCTCTGGGCCCAGGAAACAGAGGAGAAGGTGTCGGCGCTCTTTGGAGGGCTGGGTGTGTCTGAGTTTTTGATGGGGTCGACTGGCTCAGTTGGCCGGGTGATGGGGGCGCTCTGGGCCCTCGCCGGTACGGGCTTAAGTGCTTGAAAAGGGTTTTCTGGTGAATCCCAGGGAGAGGACGTAGATGACGAGAAAGAGGAAACATCTTTGGACTGCTGGCTCTCTGCCAAGGGAGGAGAGCGCTCCCGTTGTGGCACTGTCTCAGCTGAAGGGGGCAACGTGATTGACAGTGGGAGGGTAAACATGACAAATGCAAAGTGGTTGGGTTTAGATGGACAGACAGCAGATATACTCTAATGCACAGTTAACAGTAATAAACTGCCTCAAACTGAAATATTTTAACATAATGTATAATATTAAATGTTAATAGGTATTTGTATTATTTTCCTTACAGTTAGAAATAATGTGAGAACAGGACACACACACACACACACAAAAACATACCAGCATGAATTAGTATGGGTTCAAAGTAGCATCAAGTCAATCAGCTGAGAATGGGGACATCTATGCATTGCAATCTAAACAATAACTTAAAATTGAGCAAATTTAAAAAGTTTTTTTTAACCGTCTTTTATGTCGACTGACTAATCAGACACACTGAGCATATCATTAGTTCACGTTGGACATTAAGTCAAGCTTAGCTGATCACAATCCCAGCCCACATCAGCTGATGGCTCAGCTGATACCAATCAGCATCCAACTGGCAAATCTCATTTACGACACTCTGTATAAGCTGCTTTACTGTGATGCACACTCCAAGCTGCTTTGCAACCCACCCCGACCCCAGCTCCTCCTTTCATGCTGTGTCTGACTTCATCACTGTCAAGATCTGATGTCATTGTCTCCTTTTCTGTGCTGCGCTGTGGCCTTGCTGCTCTCTTTACCTCCAACTTCAGATGTAAGTGCCTGGATGTGTGTGGAGGTTTCAGGACAGAGTCAAACCACCAAATAAATTACTGCTGGTGGAAATAAGTAGGTTGTTTTGACTATAGAGGCACTGACTGAACATTTGGCTGTTTTGTGATACAATCTTGTTCCTGTAATAAATCTTTCTAAAACTTTGCATCATGTTAATGAGACCACTTGGGCACTGGGGAAGAAATATAGGAACAATGTCAGTGTACCTGTATATGATTGTTTAACCACACAGCAAAGAATAGAGAGAGACTTATTTTGTGTAACGGCTCAGACACGCAGGAGTAAGAAGAAAAACAACAACTTTCTTGCAACAAGCAAAAATCGGTGGTTGCATAGCAATTTCATTGAGGTTTTTGTTGCTGTTGCCTGTCTCATTGGAATGGGGGACTCAGCTTAATTTGACAGTTAGTTGTATTCTGGTTACATTCTTATATAAAAGCAAGGTTGCCAAGCTCCTATGTCATAAATTTTGGTCATGCCACAGCCTCCTATCACTGTTTTCCATAGTGTGACTGGAGCACAACGACCCTTTTATGCCTGCTGTGTGGTCCCTGGCGAGTTGCACCACACAACAGTTAAGTTAACATTAAATAATGCTACATCGGCTGTCACAAGCCACCATTTCAGCCGGTTGCGCAACTCTCGATTTTTCTAACCTGG
Organism: Oreochromis niloticus; assembly: GCF_001858045.2. Taxonomy (NCBI): domain Eukaryota; kingdom Metazoa; phylum Chordata; class Actinopteri; order Cichliformes; family Cichlidae; genus Oreochromis; species Oreochromis niloticus. The sequence goes on along the minus strand of NC_031972.2, from coordinate 14,068,266 downwards.
CATGATGTGCTGCTGCTGACAAAGCGGTGGGTATACCAAGACTTTAATGATCCAAAATGAAAAACTCATTTTAAAGTGTAACCAATTTAGATTTATGCTGTCTCTAGGTTCAATGATCTTTTGACACATAACGTATTAACTTGTGAAAGTTAATGCATATCTTTTCTTCTTCACAAAAGAAGTGATTAAACTGTTTTCACAAGTTAATGCATGACTTTTTGTTGACATGAAAATCATCTACAATTGTTATTAAGAATTACATTTCTTTACAGTTGCTTAAAATTTTAGTAAACTTCAATTACTAGAAGGCAATCTACTGGCTATTATTACATTCACTTCAGTGTAGCGCTAACAGGACTGTGAATATTCACTACAGTTATCAAAGAGCTTTAGTTACACAGAAACTCTGTGTATCCACAGTCTGTAGCCTAGCCTGTTGTCGCATTCTTACAGAAATACCACGCATATTTGAAACTAAAACATATCCTCTTATTAGCAATAAATGTGCCAGGTGGTGACCCTGATTTTAGATAAGCTTATGGAAGCACATCCTGATTATTATAGGCAGCATGAGTCACATGCATGTGAAGTAGAATGCACTCCAAGGTTTACTTAAGATGAAATGAAAAAAACTTATATAAACATATATGCCATGCAAAAAGAAAAAAGAAAAATAAAAGCGGTTGATGTCTGGTGCTCTTTGAAAAAAACTCAATTTCAGCTACTCTCTGATGAACAGGGCAAACAAAATTTACCTGATGTCTCTGGCAGAAAGACATCTGAGTCTGAATCATTCACCAGAAAAGGTGGAGATGGAGGGATTGAAAAGAAGATAGATGCAAGGTCTGACAAGAACAGGTGAAAATAATCAAGCCAACAATAAAGCAGGTCATTTAAAATAAAAATGTAAAGAATAACATTATAATAAAACAATAAAAGGAGAAAGTAAATGGACAAAAAATAAAAACACACAATAAAATCCATGACCACAAAATAAACAGACACATGCCATATATATTTACATAACAACAAAAAAAAAAAAACCCTTTAAATACTTCTCAAATTAGACTTGTTTAATGTGTCATGTGTGCATATGGGGTTGGTAATACCACTGCTGTGTACACACAGAGATTTAACATGCTGAAAGCTGGGACTTAATTCTCGTCAGCGTATCCTAATCAGGGCACTTTTTGATGCTATTTTGACTTTAAAGCCAAGACCTTTGACAGTAACAAGATTCTGTTTGACAACATACGTGCCAGCGAGCTTTATAGCTGACCCTCTGACCCCAACTAGGTGCCAATTAACTGTGGATTATGCTTAACCTAGGCAATGGGTCAATGACAATGTCACTCTCTTTAAACATTGGTGTTGCACATGTAAATCCATGAGAAACAAGCTAAATGTTGGTGAATGTGGTGATGTTAAATGCACTCAAATTTCTTGCCGGAAGGTCGGAGTGACGTTTTGATTTGCAGACAATGGTGAAAAACTACACCGGGAAAATGCAAAGTGGGGAAAAAAGCCTACACACTCTAATAATTTGGTAACTTTAGGCTTCTGTTTCAACTAAAGGAGAGGCTTCAAATTAAGTAGCTTGAAGAAAAAACAGAGCAACAAGTTAATGAGTGAAAACCTGAACTGTTGTAGCATAGCTGCTTGTTGAAGTTAGACTATTCAGATTTTCATGTAACCAGAGGTAATATTTGAAAAGCATTCTCAGTCTGCAGCAGCCCCTGGGTTCATTGCATGCAGAAGTTTTACTAAGAGGATTGGCATTTCTCTAATTTAAATAACATTCAACTGCAACTTTTCTACCTTTATAGTAAAAAATACAAAAATAAAATACGTTTTATTTTTTTATTATGGAAATAAGGCAGAAATAAGGCACTAATTCTCATATGAAGCCAGACCCCACCCCACACGGTGCCCGCTGGACAGCCAACCACCGGAATATCACTACTCATTTGCCACTCACTGTTACCCAGTTTCTATACTTTCAATATTTGCAGGAAGTGATAAACTTTAATTATATGCTTCTGCTGTAACAAATCATTTCAAACACAAGCTGTCTGGGGGTTACCTGCCGATGATGACACAGCTGAGGAAGATCCGACGGCCTGAGCTGGACTTAAAGGATCCAGAGACAGAAGGTCGTTGTTAGTCAGCCTGCCGTAGTTACGAGAGAAAGAGAAAGTCAAATAAACGGACGTCACCTTTCTAATACAAAGCAGCACATTTGGATTCAGAGTAAAACAAGAAGCACTCAGAGAGCGCGAAACCTCCACCAATGCAGCTCACTCTCTGGACAGTGTTTACTTTTAAGGGAATAGTATTTTATTTTGGATATGTTCATTTTGTTTTCTTTGTTCTTCTGTAGTGCGGTAAAAATCAGATAAGAGCAGCATGACAGATTTTAAATAGGTCTATACAGCATTATTTATCACTTTGACCTTCAGATCACAATCTACTGACCTTGAAGGAGAGGTTAGAAGTCAACTGTGACATGATATTTTAAATCTTTTTATTTTGAATCTTTGCATGGTACTTTCTATATGCTGCCAACACACACCACATTTGTAAGAAGCATAGTTTCTTTTTGTCAAGTTGACCTTTTGGTGTATGTAAGCCAACTTTCAGTGGATGGTTAACATCACTCCACTCTACACTGTAAAAAAGTTTTACAATAGTTCCTTTAACACTTTTCGACCTATTGTGTTTACAGACAGAATGACACAGACATAAATACTACCAAAAACATAACCTCCTTGGCAGAGGTAATAATAATAATAATAACTGAAATATTCACAGATGGCGCAAACATAAAGAAAAATATGATCATTGGCACTGAGCAGGCAAAGGTTTGATGTTTTACTCCAGTACTCACTCGAATGATGTTGGCACTCTGGGTTTTCCTAGCTCATCACCTGAAGCAAGAGAAAAACAAACAGAAAAGTCAGGCCCGCAGTTCTTAACAGAGTGATGACAGCAAATACACAGTCACAGCAAGTTACTCAAAATCAAATTTAAAAAAAGATATTTGAAAATTACACCTTAAACCAGATTTTTTTTCCCATTAAAAAAAAAATTAAACCACCACCTACAGTACCACTGAAAAAATATATATTTGCAGTAAGGTTAGATACAGGTGTTTAATTTTCTTATTTCTGCTTTGTAAAATGTTTTTTTGAACTTTCATCCAAATACTGCAAAAGAGTTAACACAGGAGGTTATGCTGTATGTTCAATATGGTGGTACCACTTTAAAACAGGGGATGAGCAACTAATCAGGAAATCCCCTGTTCTTTTGTTCCCCTGCTTTAAAGCGTTACCTTACATTGAAAAGATCCATATAAGCGACCTGAAGCAGCACTTCAAGCACCAGAAGTAAGAAGGTACAACTGAGAGGACCCAGATTTAAAACCACACGTGTATGTAAGTCCTTCAGATTTAGGAACTGAAAGTTTGCAGTGAGTCAGTGATGTTAGCTGGGGGGTCAGCTGGCTTCAGAAGCTGTGTGAAAGGCTCCCAGGAAGGGAGAGCGATGAGGGCTGTGGAAGACTTTTTAAAAGTGGAGGGGAAGGAAGGGTTGTAGGCCAACTACTGTAGTGAAAAAATACTCACCGAAACCCTTAGTCTTAGACCTTACTGTAGACACTCCTGTGATCCCTGAGCGCATGTAAAGTATACATCTATCAATGCTACTAATTTTTGCAAATTGATGTAAATGCTATCAGTGTGTGGGTTGCAGAAAGCGAATGGGATTATCATTAAGCTTCATACAAACACTGACTATAAAAACAAAGTAATATGAAGAAAAACAAGATGAAAAGAAGATTAACAAAAAACTTTCTGGGTGAATAATCAGTGCTTTTACGCTTCTTTTATCAAAGACCTCGTGGAGTATAACAAACACGTTTTCATAAGCTCTTGGGGACATACACAAACTCAGCAAAACTCCCACAACTGTGCCAGCTTGCAGAAGGGAAAAGATAATTTCTGACGTGTCCAAACATAAACAGTTAATTAAGCAATTAATCTTATTTGTACCATTGGAGGGAAATATCCACCGAGCTCAGATTTATAGAAGGGAACAGTTATTTACTTTTTCTCGGGATGTGTTGGTTTTGGCTAGATTTCTGGATTTTCCCTCTTAAAGACAACCCCTTTAAAAACAACCCGGGCCAGGAAAAACGTGGTCGAGGAGTTGTGCAGTCGAGCCCCCCTCCACTTCATCCTTCACAGTCATGTAGCAACACAGATAAAGAAAAGGTCAGGAAGAAAAAAAAATACTCACTGGACTGATTCCTCCGCATCTGTCCCTGAAAGCAAAAACAGACAATGATTAACCAAAGATGCATATATCCCAAAGCCAATTACTAACCGATACGTCCCAGAACTTTGTTTACTTGTTAACAAAAGGACAAAAAGGACAAGAAAGAGGCAATCGCACTCTTCACACTGGACTTCACGAAGGGAGAATGATCTACGAAGTGCAATGCGGTGCTGAATGGATCCCTAACTCTCTCTGGGGATTAAAAAAAAAAAAAGCAAATACCTATTAAAATACGTGTTAACACTGGTCAAAATTGTATTATTAATTATTCCCACTGGCAAAGGGAATTTTTTCCACTTAGAGTTCAAGACAGTAAATCACAGGACTACTCTCAACTCACACATACCAGACATTAAACCTAGGGTGAAAAATTCACCAGCGCAAAACCGTCTACGTAATCCCGTATAACGATCAGTCAGGGACAGCACAGAGCGTGCCTCAAACTCTTCACCAGCCTCCTTCACAGATTCTTTTTTTTTCTCCTTTTCCTGCGACATAAATCTTCCCGGGTCCCACTGCGTTAACACGACCTATGCAAGATGCACTCTTCAGGTCCGACACTTTCAGTGAAGAATTTATTTCTTACAAGAATAAAGGTCAGGTTGGAGACGAGGGAGACAAAAAAAAGAAACAAAATGGGTTTAAGGAACATAGCAAAAGCATTTAACCACCGTTGAGCTGCGAGGCCAGGGTTTAGTCCCACAGGCGCTAAGCGGCAAATGGGTTCAATTATGGCTATTGCTGGCCACACACACACACACACACGCACACACACACGACTTCCATTGCTATTTCAATAAAGGGAACACCATGGAGGGGAAACGAAACAGGAGGAGAAATGAAAGAAAAAAAAGACAGAAAAATGAGCACTGATGGGGGAAAAAAAAATCTATCAATAATTCACACCAGATGATGCAATGTTTGTCATCATCTTGGATGGAGTATATGTTTTCAGCTTTGTGTAAATATAAAATAGGCAGAGGGAGCAGAAAATAAACAAAAGGAGGGCATATACAATCTAAAGACTATGCTGGTATTTCAATTCAAATCAGTAGTGACAGAGACGAGAACGTAATGGTGGGTTTAACTACAAATCGGTGACAGACAAGGTTTAAGGTTAAAACTCCAAATCAAAATTATTTATTTTTTTGCACTTAATAGAAAAAACATCTCTGTAAGCTTGAAAGTTATCTGTATAATTAATGTCGGTGGGAGAAAAAAAAAGAAAACATTTGTCAAAACTACGTAACGAACCCCATAAAGTATTCATAAATAACCACAACAGAGTCCTGTCTAGAATAAATGGGCTTCAATAAAACCCAAAGAGTAAAACCAAACAAAGAAACGAGAGGGGGGAAAAACAGAGTGAGGTACGACGCAAATAGTGAGGAGGAAAAGCAATGTGAGCTGAGGCTGAGAGAGACAGAGAGAGACGGCCAAAGTCGAGAAAGAGGATGCCGTGACAATCGGTTAACGGTGCAGCCAGGGAGCGAAGCGGGTGAAACCCACTAGACCCCCTTAGCAACACTGAGCGTGCCCCTCTCGGCCGCTCCACAACACCATTAACAACAACAGCTCAGTGCACACAGGCTGCGCGTTTGCACACAAGCAGTAGTGGTTTTAAAGTTTAACGACAGTGGCTATTTTCATGGAGCGCCAGAGAGTGATTCAGAGACTGAGAGATGATGAGGGACAAGGAGTTGAATGGAGAGCTCCATGACTGAGGTCACAGATCGTGTGTGTGTGGAGACTGCAGAGCATTGCTGTAAAACATTCCCTAAAGAGCTGAGAGTGCGTGTGTGTGTGTGTGTGTGTGTGTGTGTGTGTGTGTGTGTGTGTGTGTGCGAGTAAAAAGCAGCAACATCACACACTTAACTCAAAAACAGTTTCTGAGTTCTTAATATTTGGGAAAAGAAGATGGAAGAATGAGTGGTCCTAATGTGATATTAATCTAAATTCTAAGAAAAAAAGAAAAAGAAAAAATTGCACAAACATGAACCTTAATGAATAAGAAAACAATATAGCATGTAAAATAAACAAAGATATTCAATGTAAAAAAAAAATAGCTTCAAGAAAGAGTAACCGATGGGAAACACCTATGATAAATGGTAGTTTAATCTGCCTTACGAGAGGACGTTTTTACATTCTCATGATGCCCTCTAGTGTTACACAAGCAGAGTAGCCTCCTTCTGCAGCAGGGCAAGGTAGCAACAAGTTTATCTTTGAGGATTTTACTATTTGGTGTGTTATCAGAGTGTCACGAGCCGTACCGAGGTTGAAGGTGACAGGATGATGTTTCCGATGGAGGCCTTGAGCTCATCGATGTTGGCTTGGTTCCGATGAACGCCGTTGTTTGGCTGAACGGGCTTGATCTGCACGTGGAACTTCCTGGGTTCATCTTCGTCCTCAGAGTCGCTGGACGAGTAGAAGGAATTCTCTTTGGCATGTGAGCAGAGAGAAGTTAAGGAGGATAATGGCAACAACCGCAGATCAGAAACACGGGCATAAATCTGAGTTTCATTTAGCCCCGTTTCAAAAAAACAAAAAAACTCCAACGTGTCTAACAAGCTAGACTGAACCAATGAGAATGACTGGCGCTGAGACAAACAAAAAAGGATATCGTTTTCATTTACTTCTGGTCTGATGCAGAAACCCTCTTCATCAACTTGAGGAACATTCTGCAAAAACACAAGCAGGATACGATTTTTCTTTCTTTCACAATTTATTTTGACTTTGTTAACACATCTTTTCTTTATGCTGCTCATTTCAAACTAGATAAAAAAACTTTTTCAAATAGTAATTCATTGTCAATTTGTTCAGAAAATTGCTACAACTTCATGTTAAATTGTAAATTATACATTTTAAAAAGAAGGCAAAAGGCAAAAAATTCAGATTAAGTCTAAAATTGTGTTTTTGCTTAGATATAAATTTGTTGTAAATGAATGGGTAAAATCATTCATGGTGTTTGTTGAGGCTTTAAATAATAAAAAACATACTACAAATGAAAATCGGTACACATATTTATAGATACAAAACAACCTAAAACAAATAAAGACCGGGCTAAAGGGGTGATATTATGGTGATTTTTCACTATCTCATCCTACACAACCAAATTTGAGAGCACTATAAATTCAGCTGAATCACACAAAACCTAATACCATTAGGGACAGGTTTTATAGGATATTAAGATTTTTAATGAAATGCAAAGTGACATTATCTATGTCGGCATGAATATTTGCTGCGCATGTGTTAGAAAGAGACACTGTGTTTAAGAGTGAGGTTATTAGCTTGCTTACAGCATTCTGGATGTCTGCAAAGTATCCAGGAGGAGCACCATTAGCGGTGTTCTACAAGCACAAAGAGGAATGAATACATGAATACGTGAACGACAGATCCACAAAAAAAACGAAACAAACGGGAACAGAGAGATGGAGAGAGTGACCGGGAGTCATTAAAACAGAAAATGGCGATAAACGAACGAAGATGTTTTCCAACTCCTGCTGTCTGAAGTCAAAATAACACACCAGGGTGAAACTCAAAGATTATAGTCACGGTCTGCGTTGGTGAAAGTTATACTCACAGCAGCCTCGACTTCTGTCGACTCCCTGGAAGACACAAATGGTCACGTGATCGTGACTAAGCAGTCTTTCAGGGAAAAAAAGTGAAGATGCATAAATTGTGCTGTGGACTGGAAATATGAGTCTACTCACGTAGAGTCTGTGTCCTTGTCTTTCCTCCGACCTGGGATTAATAGTTTTCTTCTTCTGGGTTTGGCACCTTAATATATATTTTAAATCACAGTTTTAACCACAGACTTTTAAAAAAGCATCAGTTTTCAGACATATTTAATATTTGTGTCCCTCAGATGTGTTTCTTCTGTTACAAAAAGGCTTACCTTCAGCAGCAATAGCTACATTGCACTCCTCAAACTCAATGGGTCCTAATGAGACCAAAAAAAAAATTAAAATCATTTAGGTTCATTTGACATACAAAGGGTCAATGACCCACTGCTGTGAATGTTGTGAATGTGAATCACGCAATAATCACACACACACACACACACACACACATACACACACACACACATACACACACACACACACACACACGCAGTCTGGCGTGCAATGCAGCGAGTGTATACAAACAAAGCTAGGCTGCTCCCAGAGGGCAGACAGGGTCAATAGCAGAGTCAACTGTGTGTCTGGTGGCCCTTACAGAGATGGCACAATCCCTCCTGGTTGACACGAAGCCCCACTCTACACCGTCGCATAATCTTCCTCACAGAGAGACGCTTCTAAACACAAAACCTTACACAAAACCTCACCGCAACCATAAACCGATTCCAAATCCTTGCAGGAGCTCGGGTATTTTCAGCAACCGGCAGGTATGAAGGCTAAACTGCGGTTAAACTAAACCCGGCCGCGCAGCACACGCACAGTTACTAAACCCTACTACAAAAAAGACAAGCGAGTGCAAGATTACATGCGCTGAAGTGTTTAAAGACACTCAGACAAATCTGCTCTTGAGCTTTAAGTAACGCCCTTTTCTCCTTCACTCCCACATGTAGAAAACGGCGAGAGAAAGAACAAACCATAAACAAACAAACACGATTGACTGAAATCGCTGCAACATCCTTGGCTAACAGGCAAATCCTTAAATCGGTTCCAGCAATTGATCAGTGCATCATTTGGAGTGAAACCAGCCATGAATTTATATGGACAAAAACAACAGCAACAAAAAACCAAATAGTTTTTGGTTATTTGGACACATCATTTAAATGATGAGAAAACAAAAAACAACAACGTTTACGCCTAATTTACTCCTCGTCAATTATGCATATTTGCCTCTAAGGCCCTGCACTTTGATTGTCACGCCGAGTCGGCAATCACACACACACAAATGAGAAGTAAGACATGCAATGCGTGTACGTGTCAATCAGCCAAATCCACTAGATCGGGGCCGTGCGTGCCTCTGTATCCGTGTGTAGTTACAATCCATTTAAAAGACTCACGCCTTCTTAGGTACACAATTAAACAAACAGTGGTTAATTAATGATTTTAAATGGAAATGTGACTATGACTATTAGCTCTTAAAATGTGTGACATGAAAGAAATGGGTGATATACTGCACATACCTAGAAAGCTTAAGCGTGTACATAAGATTAACAGGAGGCACAGAAAGACAGAGAGAGGAAGAAAGATGGGGCAGGACCCTCCGGCAAAATCTGCAATACACTAACAGGACTTGACCTGAAAACAACAAAGCTAATGATATTTTAACTCAAAATATACACAGCAGCAGTCCAATGCAGTCCCCCGCCCCCCACCACCACCAAGAAGAGGCCGGTCACGAGCAGAATTGACGCATTGTTCTGAGTGTGCGATGCCGACTGAAGCGCAGGGAAGCGGCGAGTCACGAGAGGCATGCGAGCAAGTGGAGTGGATAAAGCACACCGATGACCGATCTACTCTACTGTGCAATATCGGGCCTCGGCACTGCTGGCAAACACACAGCGGCGGCACGGAGGGCTGTTGTGGGTTTTGAGTGAGCGAGAGCTTCGTGCCAATCAAAGCAGCCCTGGCGTGTTCATTCAAGAAGACTCACAGGAGGAGGCGAGAGATAATTTCATCATCCCTGTTCAATCAGCTTTAAGAACAGGTGAATATATGTCGAGTGTTGCTTTTTTTTTTGGTGTTTTTTAGAAGGAGAAGAAGAAGAAACACATCATTAACTTATGACATCAGTGTTTATTTACGCATCAGTGGTAAAAATAGTCAAACAAAAGTAGTGGAGGGGGCTGAAAAATTACTCAGTGCGATCTTTACTTGAGCCATCAGGATGTTTAAAAAAAAAAAAAAGGCCATAGGAATCTGCATGAGACCCAGGCGGAGCAGGAATTCTTTGCCACCGGCATCCTGCGATCCCATCTGACAATATTTATCCACACAAACAGCCGAAAACGTCTAAACACCAGACGCATGAATATTACCTAAATCTGGACAGACATTAGGAACTGTTTAAGCATCTCCTAAACAGACAGACGACTTTGTTTATACAGGGGAAGATGTTTCTTTTCTTTCTACTCTCTGTGAGGGAAGCATGCAGTCACGCATGAGAGGAAGATGGATTTTTTTTTTTTTTTAAATTGCATATGCTTCACATGGCAACTGGGAGCCGGAGAGAGGGGTGGAGTGGTTTGCGTGTCTGGCCCGCCGCCAGTTGACAGCTCAGCTGGATATCGTTGAACACTCCGAACCCCCCTGCCTCGCAGCGTGTCACTTTGGGATTGTTTCCGCAATAGAAAGTTTATTCAACCTCTCTCTCTCTCTAAAGGCTCCAGACCGGCCATCCGTTCAGCTATTTCATCACGGGGACAGACGGGTTATTTTTCTGACAGGGCAGGGCTGGTGAGCAATTCCTAATGAACGCGTTTGATACGGGGGAGGAATTTTCTGACCGTTTTTTTTTTTAAGCCTCAATTAATACTGCTGTCCAAACAAATGAAGGCCACCACTTCTTAGATGCAGCGTCTGGACACAGGGGGTCACCGTTTGTGTACACACAAACACAGCAGAGGTGACCCCTCTGCGCCCGTGACCTGACGTGATGTAGTACAAGTGCACAAGGGCAGCTTGTAATATTTCAGACTGGGTTTGAACTATGTTGCATGATCAGACCACAGAGGCTAATGCCAGAAAAAAAAAAAGTACGTCAGAGACGCTGTAAAAGAAGGAAAATATCAACCAAGGAGATAAGGGACTGAGTGCGTGTGTGTGAGAGGGAGGTGAGGGGGTGGAGCCAAAAGAGTGGAGTTTTCCCTTGATTATTGTGGCATGGCAAAGTTTACACAAGAGTTATTGTTGAGCCTTGACCTCCTGAAGAAGTTGGTTATGCCTGCTTAGCCTGTGAACACAGCAAAGCCCCCCGTGTGTCACATGCTTACTGGAATGCCAAGCCTGCCTACCTTTACAGCAGATTACTGTGATTGACTCTGATGGCCCTCTCTCCTACCACTAATTGCCCCTCTCTATATACCCCTCCCCTCTCCACAAGCCTGTGTCAGAAAGAAGCCCCCCATACCCCTGGCAACAATTTATTAACACACAGTACAGACACTGACAAATATTAATTACTCTAAATAAAACATACAGGACCCCAGCGGCTTACCTGGTCTCTCTTTGCCCGTTCCTTTGCTTTCAGCCAGTTTCTGGATTAAGCTCTCCACTGATGTGTTCTCGATGTTCCTCACAAATTCATGGTGGACCTGGAAAGGTTAAAAAAGAAATCAGATTTACAGATGATCTTAAAATTCATAGACTTCTTTAAATGAGTTTGTGGTGATTTTTAACTGATGTAGTGTTAGAGTGAGAAGCTGCTTGGTCAACTTATGGTAGAGTTTGTTTGTTACTTGTATTATTCAGTGCAACAAATTTTTAAAAGAGGTCATTTGGGACCACTTGCCAGGTAACATTTCTCTTAAAGAGTGATAAGAAGATGATGTGCATATTTAAGCGCTGCCTGCAAAGCCAGATTATATGTTCCTCTAAAATCTGGCCTGTTTTTTCACTGTGCAGTAGCTACAGCTCACAGTTACAATGTACTACTTAAAAGTTGAAAAAAATGGTCTTTACCCTCTGCAAGCAAATACCTACACAAATGAAAAAAACCTCAGTATCACAAACCAAGCATTGATCTTTACTGTAGCTACAGCACTGTTAGAACCCCCTCTCATCTCAGTGATTCACGTTACCTCCATGCAAAATGAGGGGGATGTGAGCGGTTTGCTTTGTCTGTTTGTTTTTTGGCACAGTTATTCAAAAAGTTTTGATTTACATGGAAATCTCATAAGACCCGGGGCTTGGCCCAAGTTAGAAGTGACTTTTGGAGCCCATCAGGATGCAGGAATCCAGAAAGTGTTTGTTGCTTTTCACATCATAACTTTGCAAACAAATACATTTAATAGAGAAAAAAAATGGGAGAGACAAGTAAATATCACAGAGGTGACATCCTTTTGGATCCAGAGGCTCAACTGATGCCTGCTGTGAAGGTTAATTTATTGCCTTGGCAGACGTATGCGATTTTGGACTCCTTTTCCAAACATTTTCTTTGCATAACTGAATAAATTAAACACGGAGAAACTGCTCTGTTTGATAGATTGTTTATAATGGGGCACATTAAACTTAATGAATGCTTTTAATGTCAATATGTTTGATTATAACAGTGTCAGTGTCATTCGCTTAATAATCTTTATGAGCACATATCTGACACAAGTAACAAGATTTGCGAGACTGGAGGTTTTCTGGGTTTCAGCAGTAGTCTGTTTGTGGTCCGACTTCTACTGACCAGTACTGTATAAACACACCAAAAAGCCTAGACTGAAAGCCCCAAAATACTGACCGCTGCCCCCCAGATGATAAGGATGGTTAGCAATAGGTTAGTGCTGCCACTTGTTTTATGATATACAGGAACGGAGACAGCTTCCTGCTGTTCCTCAGTAACATGAGCTGCGTTGCCTTTGGTCGGCATTTAAAACCATTTGTTTTGTTTATTCTGCATGTGGAGAAATACTGTACTTTACTGGCATTCTCTTGTGTCAGGTTGCATCATTGTTGCTGGCACTGAGATACCCTTTGGATAGTGTGAGAGGAAGGGTAGTGTTTGTTTGCTTGTTTGTTTTGGATGTGCGTATGTGCTTGTGTGTTTAGTGAGGGGGAAGTGAAACTGACTGACTGAGCCATCTCAACAAAACCATTTAGATTTGCGTGATACTGTAAGCGCAGCGTGGCTCCACTATCGAAAACACGCATACGCACACATATGTGTTTGCCCCCCGGGCCCCTGTGGCGAGGTGGAGTGCATTAGCCTTCTGTGCCCTGGCAGGAGAGGATGTTGGTGGGGGTCGAGTTGAGGAGGTGGGGGCAGGGAGGTTGCAGTGGTGAGGAAGTGTGCTCAGTACAGTACACGCAATCTGTCAGGTGCTGCTGCCATGATGGAGGCTACTAATGTCATCAACCCTCCTGCCCCTCTTGCGTCTCACTCTCCCTATCTCTATCTCTCTCCCTCTCTCTCTCGCTCTCACACACAGACAAACAACAAAACTCGTCCCAGAGAGTCTTTCGCCCACATGCTCGAAACATGTATCTGCCTTGAAGGTATCCTCGCTCGCACACAAATGCTCACTTACCAAAACAAACACAGCACGCACACAGACAGATGCAACTACCCTTATGTGAGTTCAAAGCTCTCTGAACAGCAAACCACACTCAAATATGAACCAAACATACCTTTCAAATCTCCCATGCCTACCCAGCTTGTCTGAAGAAACTTGTATGTCTAATATTATCACTGCGGTTTTTGTGTGTTTGTGTGTGTGTGTATGTGTGTGCTAGTCTCTTTGCTGGCATGGTACAATAGTAGTGCCAGTAAAGAACATGGTCCCTTCACCAGGCTTTACCATCTGTGTCCAATGATGAGCAGGTGGCAACTGTTTTTTTTTTTCTTGTTCTTTTTTTATTTTTTTATGTAGGACAGGTAAAAAAAAGAAGTAAAAAACAACAAGCTCAAACAATAAAAAATGTATTGTAAAAGAAAATGGCAACAACACTAACAACTGTAGTATGTATGTTAAACACAGACACACGGAGTGCTGTGGAAAAAGTATTTGCCTGATTTTGTTGTTTTGTTTTGGGGGTTTTTTAGCTTAACTTAGCTTTAACAAATTTCAGTAGTAGTCACAGATAACCAGGGTAAACACAAAATGCAGTATTTGAATGATGATTTCAGTTATTAAGGGGAAAAAAAATCTATTCAAACCTACCTGTCCCTATGTGAAAATGATCCCCTGTAAACCCTTGTGTCATCCTGGGCAGCAGGAACTTGAATAATACGTTTGCAATACCTGGCAATGAGTCTTTAATACTGCTGTGGCATTTTGGCTCACTCTTCTTTGCAGAATCATTTTAATTCAGCCACATTGGGAAGGTTTAAGTGTGAACGGCCTGTTTAAGGTCATGCCAAAAAATCTCAACTGGACTTGAGTCAAAGACTTTGATTAGGCCACTTTTTGAACCATTCAAAAAGTGGACTTGAGGTGGACTTGCTGCTGTCTTTTTTAAGTGCTCTTGAGCTTCAGGACACGAACTGATGGGTGGAAATACTCCTTCAGGACTTCCTGGCAGAGAGCAGAATTCATGGTTCCATAAAGGGCTAACCCTAACCCCGAACCCTAACTCTTATGGAAAACCATCAAAGTCCCGAAGCAGTAAAGCAGCCCCAGAACATCCCAGACCATCGCACTACCACCACCATGCTTGACTGCTGGTATGATGTACTTTTTATGAAATGCTGTGTTAGTTTTAGACCAGATCTAACAGGACTTGAACCCTCCAAAAAGTTCAGCTGTTGTCTCGTCAGTGTACAGAATATTTTTCCCAAAAGTCTTGGGGATCGTCAAGATGTTTTTTTGGCAAATGTGAGATGAGGCCTTTGTGTTCTTTTGGTCAGCAGTGTCAAATTGAACCCTCCCATGGATGCCATTTTTGCCCATTATCTTTCCTAGTGTTAAATCATGAACTCTGACCTTAACTGAGACAAGTGAAGCCAGCAGTTATTTAGATATTGTTCTCGGCTCTTTTGTGACCTCCTCGTTGAGTCGTTGATGTGCCCTTGGAGTAACTTCGGTAGACCAGACACTCCTGGGAAGGTTCACCGCTATTGCTTTGGAAGCCTTTCCCAGCTGACAGATGACAATGTGTTTCTCGGCTTTTTGTTTTGATAGTGGCATAATGTGTTGCTCTCTTAGAGCTTTTATCCTACTTCACGCTTTGTCAGACAGGTTCTATTTAAGTCATTTCTTTACCCTACAGGTCTAGTAAAGTTGAACTCTTTTTTTTCTTATTTTTTAAACATGTGGTTAATCACAGTTACTTCATGATTTAACAGTGGAGTCAATTACTTTTGCACACATGTATATTTAGATAACCTTTTCCACTTAATAACTAAATTAATATTTTGTATTTACTCGGGTTACCTTAGACCAATAATAAAATTAGTCTGGTGATCTTAAACATTTAATTCTAAAAAATGTGCAAAAACAAAAAAAAACAGAGAAGCAGTAGTTTTTACGGCACATGTACATGTACATATGTTGAATAGTTTTACACACTCTTCTTCTACTAGCAGAGGCCTTGTAGATATTTGTGAGCATGTATGTGGGATTGTATACCTGGTGATGACTTTAACAGGCCCCTGATGGTAGTATGACTGGTGGTGTACTAACATAAACAACTGATCAAATCCTTTATGAAAGATCTATAAGCACCTGCTTACATTCATAAGCAGGTGTCTGGCTAACCGATGAACTGATAAACATAAAGGTTGCCTCATGGTAGGGGTTAGATTAGTGGAGGTGCAATGCTGCGGTTCTGCCCATCTCCTCCCCTGTCCTCTGTATCTACATCGTGATGAACCCTAAAGAGGAAACAGTTTCTAACGTTTGACTTTAGTTTTGTGGTTTTCACAAATGTTTGAGGCTTGGTTCAATACTACACCCCCTTTAGAATACATTTTTAGAACTTCTGAGAAACACTTGTTTAAAATCAGAGCGTTCACAACTTGCAAATTTTTGTTATCGTTTAAATGAAAATGTGAAACAGTTCTTTAGCTGCTGACTTTCAACCACAAATATAATTTTTTCACTGTCATTAGTAATATTATGGCCTTTTAAGAAAAATGGCTCCAACTAACCGAAATGCTTTTATGTGAAAAATATTTCGATTTGTAACTTTAAAAAAAAAATGTGCGTATTGAAATAAACATTTTTTATCAAGTTGTCCTGAGGCTACAATCACACGCCAATAAAATGGCATCCAACAACAGAAAATAAGGGCACTAAAACAACTTGAACGCAACAAATAATTTAGATTTTAAATCAAGTTATATGCAAACACACGCTGTTATCTGCACGTCTGCTTGTCAGAGCACAGTGTTGCAGTATGAAAGCTTATTTCGTGCTGCCTTAAACCTATGAGACAATGTTATTCCCAGCCGTGTACACTGAAGAGGATTTCTTTTTTAGACTGTCCACAGCTAGACTCTGATTCTCTTGGTGGAGTTGCGTCGCCCTCTACAGATCTTAAGGGAACTACAACAGCAGCGTTAGCACAAAGCAGCCACAGATTAATGAAACAGAGCAGCAGATTGTAGTTAGGTATTCTGTGTGGCACTGGTAAGTATGAGTGCTAAATAAATAAATGAAAAGCAATCTCTGATTCAAGCTGAATACTGATTGATGTAGTTCTGAATGATGTTTGAAAGCCTTCACAATTGTGCTTGATGCCAAACCCAAACCCAAACACACTGCTCCAGAGAGGAAAAAGAGGCCTGTGCAGCACTTTTTACTACCATACACAGTATTTGGCAAAGTCTCTGCCCCTGTGGAGGTGCTTTCGATAGACTGAGAGGGAGTTTTGATCTGAGAGGGAGATTTGATCAGTTTTTAATTGCTCGGCATAAAAGGATGAATGGACCATTTCCTGCTCCTCGGTTAAATTATTAGCGAGATCAAAGACGACACTAATTGATATGACGCACAGTGAACCCAGTGAGCACAGCCTCAGGTCAGCGAGACACCTACTCCACCCACAGGAATGTTTGAGAGCATGCTCTCTGCATGTGTGTGTGTGTGTGTGCACGTGTGTACATACTCACCTCTCCTATCTGAATGTGTGTTTCATCCACATACAGCGAGTACGACTGAATGATCTCCTTCATGTGGAGAATGTGGTTTTCTTCGATGTCTTGGAATTTCTGTAAGACAGGGTTATGATATTAATGGCACAGCGATGTCACTTTAAGAAGGCTTCACCTGGTTAAGAATTAGTCTTTGGGGGGATAACTATGTATACACAAATATGTGGTCAGCATACATTAAAGGAAAAAGGTTTGTGCTACGTCATTTAACAAAAATCTATGGACATTTAGTTCTTTCTTACCAGCTGATGAACCAAAAAATATTTATTTTTGTCTCTTACAGGAATCTGTTTGTGCAATCTGTCTCTATGCAGTAAAAAAAAGAAAGAAAAAAAAAGCTTCATTGAAAACAAATTATCTGCATGCCAAAGAATCTGTATAAGAAACTTACAAGTTAAAGGCCAAATGTGAGACTTTGCTTCCGTATTCTGTTCCTGTGACTTTCTTTCTGTGTGTGTATGTGTGTATGTCTGGGTGGTCTCTGGCCCAGGAGCATATATAGCTCCTCCCACCAAGACTCAATTCTGGACGTGACATATAGTGATGAGGATTCATTTCGGGTTTTAAGCACAAGTATGGTGTAGACCACAAACTTAAATGCTGGTACTTACTTCCATTTGTGTTTGACTCGGGGCTTTGGGGGTAAACCGAGGAGAATGAGTATAAATAATCATAAACTGGAAAATCGCAGGGGGACCGGGGGGGACTGAGCCTTTCTGACCACGAAAACACCGGATAAAGAGCATCCCGCCTCTGCATCTACACTTCAGAGACTTGCACGCAAAATAAAACTGCGCTTTTGTCTTCTGCCACAATGACAGCTCGCGCAGGCTCACACGCAGACAGTCAAAGGGAACACACATGTCGGAGGCACAGTGATGTCAGAGAGCACATGTGTTCAGTGTTTATAATACACGTCTACATGTGTTGCGCTGGAGATGAGCCGTAGACTGTAATTCGGGGGAAGCGGCAATACGGCAATGCTGCCTTCTATAGGGGAAAACAAAACCACTGGGCTAACTGGAACCAGCTCTGGTGGCAGCGCTGCTGCGGTTCAGGAGGATACTGAGACCAAATTCTGTTGATCTGATTTTAATTTGGAGTTTATCTAATCAGCGCTTCAGATGGATTCAATTACACAACGATTCCGTTAAGGGGGAAAAAACACAATCTGGAGATGATACAGGGCTCAAAGCGTGGACCAGACACACACATGCGCGCGCACACACACACAGGACTAACAGATTTACCAACAAAAGTGTTGCATACCACAGAGATAGACAACAAACAGAGTTTGCGAGTATGCATTTGATTAAAGCACATGCACAAAGAAGGAGGGAGAACCAGCTAATAAATACCTGTGCAGTTTCTGTCATCTTCTGTTCAAACTCAGACTTAGCTGTGGCATATTTCTCCACGTATGATTTGTAGGTCTCTGTGGCTTTTTTGGCTTTCACTCCAGCCTGCAGAACATAAACAAACAGATAAATGACTATCAAGTGTTTGTATATTGGAGACAATGACTGTCAGTCTTTCAGGCTCCTCTGACAAACTGGCAAGGAAACCGATCTCCACTTAA
Source organism: Oreochromis niloticus (assembly GCF_001858045.2). Lineage (NCBI taxonomy): Eukaryota > Metazoa > Chordata > Actinopteri > Cichliformes > Cichlidae > Oreochromis > Oreochromis niloticus. The sequence goes on along the minus strand of NC_031972.2, from coordinate 14,049,602 downwards.
CATCTGAAGCCTTTGGGGTTGAACTTTCAGTATAGACTCCTCTATTAAAGCACTTCATCATGCCTTATTACCAGACCATGATTATGTGGGAGTGTGTACGTGCGAGTGTGACCTCCCACCTTGTCTACATCTCTCTGGGTGGCCCCCTCTTTGCGGAGGCGTTCCTGCTCCACAATTTTGGCATTGTAGTTCTCCTTGGACTTCTGCAAAGCCTGGAAGATGCTCTGGATGTTCTGGACGGCCTCAAGGGTAGACGCCACCTCTTCTTTTGTCTGAAAACACACATGTCATATAGGGTAGGCTTAATAACAACACACCTTTGCTTATGATGTGAGTTTGAATGTGTCTGTGCAAACTGGCTGCATGTGTACAAAGGCCCTTGGCACAGTATAGCGCTTAGCATTAATAAGCATCTGATCTATTCTTAAAGCCTTTCGTCATTCACATGGATATAAAAAGAGGTCTATAATGCAGGGGTAAATGCTTATGAACACTATAACCACATAACCTTGCTTGATCATCTGTTTTACTAATTAGCATCATCCCTATACCCTCTTATGTACTCATTTAGACACCATTATGGTGCAATGTGCACATCACTGGATAAAAAAAGAAAAAAATGTAAAGTATTATATCATATTATATTATGAACATTTATCTAAATACAGTCTTATATTGTTTTAACAAGTGAGCCAAGAAACATAAACATCTGAGGGGAGGGAGTTGTGGGGAAGTGATGAAGAGAAACTGTGACAGCCTTTTTGTCATGCTGAAAGCACAAACACAACTCCACTAATGCCGATCTCCTATTTTACATTGTGCTCCGTGGCTTCATGCATCAAATATGAGTTCATACTGTGTCTCAACAAAACGAGGATGCAGAGTGAGGTGTAAAGAAATGCCTCGCAGAACGACACCACGCGCACAACGCTGTGGTTTTGTCAAGATGGAATCCACCAAAACTATATCCCCTCTCTTGTACATGGCTTAGTTTCAGCTTCTTTGACTCTGGGGACAATCACTAGAGTGTGAAACAACTTGTAATGGTGGAAGGTTAGAATGGGTTTAAATTTAAATAGTTTATTTTGTTCAGTGAAGATGAGTTTGTGTCAAAAGTGGAGCAGAAAACCACTGTAATTTAACTAGAAGAAAAACAGCATCAGTGCAATGCAAGTATCAAACCTCAATTAGTATTTACAGGAATGTCAGTATCAAAAATGCATGGTTCAAAATGTTCTCTTACTGTGCATTCATGCGGTGTCAGAGTAGTAGGAAAATACACTTAGAAAAACTTTGAGAATATTTTGATGCAAGAGTTGGCTGAGTTTGACACAAAAACACAGAAAACATGCCGCATAAAAGTAATCATTGGGTTGATGCTAAGAAACTTTAGCTAATAGTTCACTCTAACTGCTTAATGTGTGTCACTTTCAGCTAACTTTTAGTTAATGAATTAGTTAATATCGCATCAGGTTTCAGTCTCTATTTGCTGTCTGTACAGAGTTGTGTAGATTAATCAGAAAGTGAGAAGTTGTTATTATTATTAGGAATTCTGATAACACGGGATCTGAAGCAATACTGGAAACAGCTATCAAAGTATTCTTCAAACGATCTGAGAAAGAAAAAGACTTTTTTTTGTACTTGTCACTTTTAATGTTCCCATTTAAAAGCACGCAAATAGAAAATCAGAAGACTGACATCATCATATCGCACTGTATCAGTATTTGGTATTCACAGTTTCTCCAACACCAAATGTCCTTACCTTTTTGTGTGCTTTGGACTGCTCTTCCACATATTTCTGAACCTCTTTTATAAGTTCCTGTAGTTTCCTCACTAGTTCCATGTGACAACTGGCCAGCTTCTCTGTTGAACCCTTAAACACATCCCACATCGGAGCAAATGTCCTGTGATAAAGAAAAGAATATTTAAATTTACATAGTTAAATTCATATGAATTCATTCAAGCATCTTCTTTAAAAGTAAATTAATTGAAAAGATTTAATTGAAATTGTAAAACTAAGTAAAATACAATTAAATAATATTGAAAATATCCTACATATAGTTTTGAGAATGGATCATTTGGTAACATTTATTTTTACAAACTACCTGATGAGGCTTTGATGGACATGTTTATTGAGGCTTTGTCTAGAAGAATGTGAGTCAGCTGCTTTTAAAAAGCTGATTGCTTTTTTGCTGAATTTCCTAAATCCTTGCTCTGGCATTTGCCATAAATACAATAATAATTAAAACAGACTAAAACTAACACTGAAATGAATAAAAACTAAACATTCTCAAACAATAAAAACTAAACTGAAACGAACAAAGCCACTTTGCAAACGAACTGAAACTAAACTCAATAAACAACAAAAATTCAAAGCAAAATCAAATTAAAACTAACTAGAAAGCACTAAACAATGATAATAACTCTGGTACTAACCCAAGCTGAGAAAAGTTGCCAGCTGACTTGGCAAGTTTGGTCATTGACCTGGCATAGGCCTCCTCAATAGTACTCCTAGAAGAGAGCAAAAACAAGAAATAAAAGACAACACCACAATATATAAGCATGACTTTAAATAAACTGTTCAAATAACCATGAGTTTATACTATTATGTCATCAATGTCAAAATAACAATTATTCTTCTCAAAACTAGAGGATAGTGTTGTAGAGTATGATAAAGTTTTTCCAATTCACTTGCAACTAGGCTGCAGCTCAAACAGGGCACGTCGCTAAGAATCTGCACATCCAGGCCAGAAACACCCACTTAGAACTTGCAGCATAAATGTTTGACCACATGCACCGTGTGTGGGCAAATAAATGTGGTTTGGCTTGGGATTTGTTCATAAACCTCATGCGGAAGATGACAGAGTATGAAAGCTAGTGTTTGAACTGCATGCTTCTCTCAATTTCCCTTTTTATTCCTGTATTCTGTAACAAAGTGACAGTAGTGGGAGAAAAAAAACTGCAGCGGTGTTGTAGTGAAAGTGTGAATTTTGCATTTGTGTCTCCCGAACGAGGTCAGCCAGGGGGATGCAGGTCAAATGTGCACATAGGCAAATGCATGCACCCAGCATAGGCACACACACACACACATAATCACGCACAGGATATTGTGACACTGTCTGCAGCACAGTGGAGATGCCTACACTTCTTCTTCTGCATCTTTCAATAGCCTGGGTTGGGAGTTTGTTTTTTAAAATTTATCATGTTATAAATGCTCCCAAGCAGAACTACAGTCTTTAAATTAATCCTAAGGAAGTTTGTGTTTGTACTTCTGAAATAGGGATCTTATTAGACCTTAGATTACCTTTTAACTTATTATTCCAAGACATACGTCAATGGATTTTTAAAAGTGATTGTTGGTTGACTTTAAGTCCTTTATATGAAAATGTAAAGCATAAATTGTTAAAATACATTTATGAATAAGTCTACAGTGTTTGATGCTTTTTGTGTGACACACATGACAGGGAAGTGAATTTAAATTTAAAGACATTAGATACTTTCTTTTCCATATTTGATATCCATTCTCTCATGGTGAATAATTATAAGCTTAATAATTGATCATTTTTACGTTAACAAGGGTGCTCTTTGTTTCTCTCTTTACTTCCTCGTCTGCTGAAAATGAGAAACGGACTCCACGCCGTCTCTTTCTCCTTTCCCTCGTTCAGTTTTTTAAGCTGAAACAAAGGTGAAAATAGGCACCATATTCAAGCACTGGGACCTAACAGCTGCTAGTGATGGACTGGAAGTATTTTTGAGAGTCAAAATGTGGATCACTCTCATTACTCCATGTGAAGTTTAATTAGCAGACACTGTTGTGTGTGTGTGGTGTGTGTGTGTGTCCCTTTGAGATTTCATTAACTGACAGACACACAGTGCACATAGCTGCTTTCCCCAGCAGAGGAAGCCATAGTGCAGATTTTGAAACACACTGTTAAAAGGTAAAAGACCAAGCTGACTAGGAAGCTGGCGCAAAGCAGCATATCCACACAGTAAGTAAAACACTAACTGACCTTCTGTCTCCTCCATGAATAATGCATTGATTAATTTTAGTGTACAAAAGAATAGCACCACTGCAGCGTAGGAGGAGTGTTAATATTTAAGCAAAGTCAAAAATCTGAAAGATTATTTACAATGTTTATTACGGGTCTTTGTTGTAAATGAGACATTGAGTATCAATGGGACTAGCTGTATAAATAAAGGTTTAATAAATAAAAACATCAAAGTGAGGTGGATGCTTTAAAAAGTGCAGGTGAGTGTCACAATTGTTGGAACGGCTAGTGGCAAGAAATATGAAGGTGGTGGTTTTCCTATCAGCCAACCTGCCACCAAAGAAATAAGAACAATAAAAAGATGTGGAATTATTGGAAAAATAAACATGTTAAATGACTGTGCTATGTGCCCAAGGAGGACTATCGCAATATCGTAAATAATTACTTAATTGTTGTTGTATATGACTGGTAGCATGATTGTTTTAGAGATATTTGGAAAATTCTATTTTTATCTTTCAATAAAGTAATCTGATCAACTCAAAGCGAGTTGAGTGCATTCCTCAACAACAGGAGGAACAGACAGTGGAATCCACGGCTGAATACCAGAGCCAGCTCATCCGTCATGTGGCAGGTTACAGACTCACACCTCTTCCCACACTGAGTCATCGTGGAGGTGGTAAAGGATGTGTAAGTTTACAGCAATATGGACGAATGAAACAGTTGGCAACGATTAAATCATTTTCAAATTATAATCATATATAGATGTCTTTTTGTGAGGTTTCACCTTCCCTGGTTTATTCTTCTTATTTGCTTTCTCCAACCAAAAAAGCTCAACTGAACTTAATCACTCAATCGATTATGACATATGAAGACCTAACAGAGATTTCTATATGATTAGTCAAAGCCCCTAAACAGCCCAGTGCTGTTCAAGGTTACAGCGTGTAACAAACTTGCAAATTCAACGTGAATATTCATGGAAGTGTCAGCAAAGAATCTGGAAGTTATTATACGCACAGTATGAGGAACTGGACGTGCAGGTTATAGCCTTAGAAAGACTTTTAAATACCAAAAAACCACATGGACAGGAAAGACATGTATTGAAGAGCTAGACAGAGTGCAACCAGTTAATTAGTAATGTGTTCACTGTGTTAGATTAACCACATTGTGCCCTTGATGCGTACCAGAACACTGTGTCTTACCTTTCTCTGATGAAGTCTGTCAGCTCCTTGGTGGAAATTTGGCCATGCTTCATGTTATGGTAGAGCACATCAAAGCCATTATTTTTTTCCCCCTGTTTTGCAGACAGAAACAAAAAAACGTGGAAGCTGATGCTCAGTCACTGCAAAAACCATTAAGTATAGCAACAGAACCTCTGCTATTGATTACACATTACCGTTAAGGCTTTTTCAAGCAGCAGCGTTCTCATTTTTTGCATAGCTTCTATCTGCATCTGCAGCAAACTCTGGTCGACCATATTCATCTTGGCCATGTTTAAGAGCAACAACACTTAGAAATTAGCAAATCAACAGCAGACTGGTTGAAGGCTAAAACCTACAATGAAAGACACACCTGAACAGCTTTCTGCGCTGCTGTAACCATGCCACTGGGCAACAGTGTCCAGTTGCACTTTAAAAATGCAAAGACATTCTAAATAATTAATCTAGATGAAAAACAGCAGGCTTTGTTTTAACCAGAATTACTGTCTTCTAGGGGTAGCGGAACAATCGATAACCCATAATGTTGTGATATTTTGCGTGCCAATATTGTATCAATACAGGAACACACCAAATATCTACATTTTATTGAATAAAATTAAATGATCTGCGAATCTTATAAACAAGAGGGCTCTCATACAACACCATCCTGAGACAACATTAGTCAAGCAAACATACAATAAATAAGCTCAAACGAAGAACCATCCAACACTGGACACACACAGCTTGACAAAGCTACCTCGTAACTGGCTCAGTTACATGAGTAAGAATAGGATGGTTGTCCAAAACCTGAGGGTGTTGCACATTCATTACCACTTTTGATTGCTAAATGATTGCAAAGGTTTCTTAATAAGAGGCAACCTTTCGCAGTCTGACTTGGACTGGGTGCAATCACTCTCAAAGAGATTGCCAAATGTCTGCAAATAATTGTTATCTACTTTATAAATGTAGTCAAGATTGCCAACATGTTGCCATTAATCTGAATGAGTCTTTGTCAATGAGCACAACTTGACTCAAGTGGCTGCCAGCTGGTTGTATTCTTGTTACATTCCTACAGAACAGGAAGGTTGCTGAGTGCAACTGTAAATGATATAAGACTTCATCAGGGTTCATCCAATGCCAACAGGAGGTTTTATTAACAATCTCATTTTACAACAAAAAAATAACTTAAGTGAGATAACTTTAGCTTATTGTATAAAAAAGATACTGACAGAGTTTAACTTTGAGGACATAACACACATCACAACACATCTTGAATCTTGAATAATTTGCAGTTGAGGAAAAATCACAACATATGTTCACAATATTGGATCGCCAGGTGTCTGTTTATTCCCACCTCCATTTTCTGCTGGTTGTATAATTCCTAAACCACTGAAGTTACAGATAACAATTGTCAACACACATGACACCGCATGTGTACAGGCAGTTATATTTATAGATCATTTTGCAGGAATAGAAAAGTTCAGTATCTGATCAAATGTAAACTATGTTCGTATTGCCACTTCTATTGCTGACTTATGGAATTAAATATGCCCGGAAAAAAGGCTTTGTAAAACATTAGGATGTCACAGAGAAGATGAACTTAACTTGCTGTGTGTTTAAATCTCCCCAAAGCATAAAAAGAAAACTCATAAATGAGAACTCATGACATAAAAATGTTTAGTGAGGTCACAGTACAATTCTTCATCTTCATATACAACTATAAGTCATAAGTTTTTGCTGTCTGAAATAACTCGTCTAAAAGGGCATCCACACAGGAAGTGATGCGCTCATTGCATATTATTTTGAGGCTCATGGCTGGTCACTAGCTGACCTTCCAGGCTCCGATTGTCTGGACAATCCTACGCCCTGTCAGATGTAAAAAATGTCTGGGAGTTGCGTCAATTGCTCACAGTAAAGTTGATGAAAGTTTAAACATGGGACTTGTCCTGGTTATTAATTTCACTAACTTTTGGACACACCTTCAATGTTTCTGAAATTACTGTTTGTACTGTTTCCACTTTAGCATACAAATACAAATGCCTTCTGAAATAGGATCAGGAAAACATGCATTAAAATACCACCTTATACAGTGTGAAGCACACGGGAAAGCTGTATTTTGTAACTTACTGGCTGCAAATCTTACATGGATTTGTTCACGCAGCTGCTAGAGAATACTTTAAAAATGGGGTCTGGGACAAGCTAGTCTCTATAGCTGATCTCGACCTTCGACCAACAAAGTCTAGCCAGTTCATCCCTGAGTTAAAATGAATGATTGTGGCACATGAATCCCCTCCAGGTGATGCTGAGATATTACATTCATGAGAATAGGATGAACAACCTGGAAACATAATGCCTTTGGCCAAAGCAGCTGTGAGTGACTGGGTAAAATAAAAAGATTGAACTTGTACTATAATGACTGTAGTGCATTTATGTCGGTTTCCAAACCCCTCCAAGACACGTTAATCAATCTGGATAAAAACTGATATATAAACTACCCGGGTACCAGTATTATCAACATATATATATCTTTTAGTATTTATTTTTATAACCCTCAAATCCTTACAAATTACCTATATTATGTGCAGTAGCTTATCTCAAAACGAACAATGACATTAAATGTACATTACATGTACAGTGTTGTCGACAATACTTGTACATTTCTGTTTGTAAATATAGTTTGCTAAATTTTAGTGCAGTAGCACTTTAGGGTAACTGGAATGTGTGAAATTTACGAGCGACTGGGACAGTTAGTTAGAGGTTAACACCAGATCAGCCAAGGCTTGTTACACATTACAAAACCATTTGAAACACAACACTGACTACAAAACCTAGCTTTGATTGTACAAGCAAATGTGTGGCTCTTTGAAGCTAATACAATTAGCCAACAACTAAAGAGAGGGAGATTGAGGTGAATTGGACAGCCTGAGAGCGATTGCAGTAGAAAGCATTACGACCTTACAACCCTTTGTGGTGACAGGGACAAAGAGGACTGAACTGAGCTACTGTAGACAGTTCATATATCAGCACATGATATCTGCATTAGGAGTGCAGATTTTATATGTTTATAAAACTGCTGTTGTCTGACATGACTTATTTCACATTGGCTTGTGTTAGCGAGTTTATAGGAAATGACAATGACGTGTTTTTGCAGCTTCACAGCAGCAGAAATCTGCACAGAACAGCCATGGCCACTGTCTTACATATGCTTGAGCAAAGCGAGAAATGAAATATTAAACGCTAGAACTGACAGAAAAGTTGGCTTGTTTAGACCACTGCAAAAATCAGCATAACCAATCAATCAATAATCCATCTGATGCCATCAGATGTGGTGGAATAAAACTGATTATGATGGGTTTGTATTCGCATGATTGGTCTTTGGAAAATAGATCTGGTCTTGATTTCTAACCCTGTGCAGGGGTTGCAAATCTATGGCTACAGAACCATAGACATGAATATGATATGAAAATAAACTATTTCTAGCATTTTAATTTGTTTTGGTTGTTGTTATTGTGGTTTGCAGGTCTGAGTACTTACTGCTATATGCAGCTAAAGAAAAAAAATGAAGACCTGCTCCTACTGACTTGGACTTCAATCAAAATTAAATTCAAACTACCCAATGTCTTTATTCTTTTATTTTTGCTACTTATTATTTTACTGAAACATTTGGAGGACAGATTTTTCCTCGACTTCACATTTGGTTCACGTGCCAAAAGATTTTTGTTTTTCCACTCCTATTAGCAATGTTGCCATGCTAATTTAGACCTAATAGGACACGTCATTCTGTATGATGCTTAAATTTTTTTTAGGGCATCACAAACAGTTCTTTGGTCAAAAATTTCTATTAAAAGTGAGTCTTTTGACCCCTACTCTAAAGCAATAGCTTTCCGACACTGGTAATAACCTTCTTTAACATATTTAAGCCAAACTTGGGCATACAAGTGTGAAAACAGAAATAAAGATAGATCTTTAGGACAAAGTTGAATAATTTAACATTCTCCCTCCCCCAGAAACATAGACAAAGAAGATAAAGTTCCAGACTAGAGAACGTCATCAGATTTATTTTCGATTTAAAAATATCCTCTTTTTCCTGCTTTACTTCCTCATTGGCCTTCTTGATTGCTTCAGCTCAGGAGGACACATGGCATACTAGAAGCCTCAAAGGATGTCAAACAAAAATCAATAACGGTAACATGACTAAGAACACTTTACTGGCACACTTGTTGTGACATTTTGGGAAATGAAATGAAAAAGCAATAAATGCTGATAAACCCGCAGTTGGTGATGAGATGCCGTCTGATGTGACATACAAATAAGAAAAGTTTAACTAAAATGCATGTCACAATATGGGAAGACTCCAGTTCACCAGAGTTCACCCTCAGTCTCGTATAAATCTGCAGTCCAGCTTAGTTTCCCCTTGTGCCGAGGCCATCGCAGATATTTCCTAGTTCCTGAAGCAATCCACTGTCAGCAGTTTGGCCTAAAGGCTAAAGCATTAGTTTTCATTTTCCACATATGTTCAGGAAGTTTATGTCAAGAAGCTCCAAAATAACTATATACAAATAAAATACACACTAAAAGGAAAGCGTTGTTCTCCAGGTCACAGCTCACTGGCCAGTGAGCAGACCACTGAGGTGTGCTTCCTACTGTAACAAGAAAACAGTTTAAAAAAAAAAAAAAAGTTTAGCTGTTACCCCACTAACAGCAATCACGACATGCAAACTACTGCACACATTAGATGTCAAAGATATAGGAAGATAAAGCACAGTTTATGAGACCACATGTTACACAACACTTTACAACACAAACTAAGAGAGACTGGCCAATCGTACTACAAAACAGGGAAGTGACGAAAGTAAGTGAAAACACAAAGCAGAAAGCCAACAGGAAGAGAGCCCATTCTGTTCAGCTACTGTGTTCAACTGGTACCTGATATCAATGAATACAAAAGAAAAAGAAACACGGGAAACAGCTAAGGGCGTTTTTTTTTTCCACAACTGCTAAGGCTGGAATAAATTTCTAAAGCAGTAGAGAGAAATGTAAAAATACATATAAATATATAAATATTATGTACATTTTAGATAAATACATAAGTGATACCAGAGTGACGCAATTTTTTTCACACTCATGTCTGTGATGTAATCAATGAAAACACTGTTTGTTTAATATTCCAACCACACATTACATGTGCCCACCCCAACTGGACGATAACCTACTGAGAATTTAGCATACGTCAACAGTGGTTTGTTTGAGCAAACAGTACAGATGAACTGAGACAGCTTCCTATGAACTGACTGAATTCATTAAAAAAGGGAAGAGAACAAGCTGTGTCAGCTGGTTGTAGCATAATTACAGAAACAGGTGCTAGAATGAGAAAATCGTGCTACACTACACTGCACAGACTACAGGGAACTAAAGAATAAGTTGTATGCTTTAGGCCAAAAAAAATAGGTAATACTAGTTTCACCCATGAGGGGAAAGAAAAGAGAACTATTAAATCCGGAATTAAATTTAAAGTCAGTTGAAATTAGCCAGATGGCTGATGGGACAACTGCCCAAGGAAAGAATAATTATACAAACATTGGTGACTCGCGGTTCTGTGACACCTTTCCTGTACAACGTTTTAAGCTTTTATTTCTAAACACCACTTTATCTTTATTTGGGATTACTGTCTGTGAAATCATATCAAATTTAATCTCACTCAGAAGTGGGCTGCTTTAAATATTTTTGACTTCTCATAGAGCAAACAGCAGAATTGCTTTTCATATTTATCATTAATTGCTTATAAAATTCAGTTTTAGTTTTAGCCACCACTTATATCTTTATATTTTGATTCCAATGAACCAGATTTTGTCATTTTTTGGTCTTCAGTGGTTCAAACTGTTGAGCAACAGTTTGAACGTTTTTCTTTAGACAGTGGCCGTTTTCATTCATTTTCACTTCAGGTTTTGTAACTGACACCTTTCAGAGAAATTTTCTGTTTGCTTGGTAGGTCACTTAACACTGACCTATGAATTGTTCAATGATAAAAAGGCACCTAACTCAAAGGGATGAACTAATGTTATATATACATATGTAACAGACAACTTAGCAAATAACCAATTTTGATTGTATCTTTAGGCACTTTGGCTCTAGTAGCCTGTCCCAAAAAACAGATATTCTATTTCTTTACTTGAATCTATGAAAAATGCCAAAGCTCACACAGTTTGGCAGACAGAAAATAGCATTTTGTATCAACAAGCTAATTCCCAAAGAGGATTTTGCTAAGAACAGCAGAAGAAGTGGCAGGCAGATGAACAGTATCTCAAAGTCATGTTCGTAAGAAACAGGAACAATCCAGCAAAGACCAGACACAGGACGCATCTGGCCCTTCAGGGGCTCCAGCTACTGTTCACCAAAGCCTCACCAGAAATGGTTTCAGTGAAAGGGTGACTGTTGAGAAGCTCTTCTTAAGAAAGGGAAACAGGGAGAAAAGACTGAGGTATAGCCTGACTAGACTGAAAAACACTGGCAACAGATCTAATGGAGTGATGAATCCAAACAGAACATTTTCAGTTCAATTTGTCAGTATGCACAGTAGAAGTCAGGAGAGCGGTACACTGTAAAACATTATGGAGGCTATGTCATGGTTTAAGGCTGCATTTCAGCTATTGGTGTTGGAGTGGTATTGTGAATACAGAAAAGTACCACCACCTTTTGTCCCACCAAGCAATACTACCTGCAAAATGTCTGATTGGCAACAGCTTCATTTTACAAACATGGGAATGATCCCAAACACAATGCCAATGGAGTAAAAGTATACCTGGCTAGAAAAATACACAATGGAACACAATCAGTCATGGACTGGCCTCCCCAGAGCCCGGACCCTAACATTGTTGAAGCAGTGTAGGATCTTGACAGAGAACAAAATAAAAGGCACCCAAGATTCAAAGAAGAGCTTTGAAATGTCCTTCAAGAAGTCCAGACAACGATTCCTGAAGATCACTTAAAGAAAGTACCACAAAGCATGAGTGCACACTGTGTTTAAAAATAAAGGTGTTCATACCAAATATTCACTTACAAGCTCATTAGAACTGCACATATATTTTTTGCTTTATAAACTATTATCGCATTTATGTTTGCAGAAATTTCAAAAAAATCGCTGCACATATTTCCACTGTTCTAGCAAAATATAAAGAAATAAGAGGTGGCACAAGACTTTTGCAATTTAATGTGATGTAAATTATGAAAGCCGAGAAGAATGGTCAATAAAGAAAAAAAAAACAGTCATTATACAGAGTGAAGAAACTCTCTACATGTTACAACAGTCTATGTACTAGACAGAGTACATGGCTTTCTCACCAGCAAACAATCTATTTGTTAAGTCAGTAAGAACATATCTTTGAAAACCATGTTTTATATTTACAGCAATTCAATACTGAGCACTGAACACAAAAAGAAACTGACAGCTTTAATCTTAACTACCACCTTAAAAAGGAAAGATAAACCAAACCACAGTGCTATGGTTTATCATGTAACATCTGCTGCACAGAGATGGACAGGAATTCATTCTCCTCCTGTCAGACTACAATGCTGGTTCAATATCCTTTATTTAGGGACTCAAGTGGTTGTTGCCTATTGTTGTTTATCATACTGCATATTGTTATACTATACCTTCCAAACTGCAAAAGAACGCTAAAAAAGACTAAGCCTGGGAGTAAATGAATGCTTACATTATTTCAGACTATTTTTGTTCGTAAGATTGTCTGCCTCAGTAAACACTGATGTTTGTGTGCAATGCTTTTTCAGTTAAACAACATATATGTAGGACATGTAATAAATGTGCTTGAGTAAAGAATTACAATTTAAAATTTTCTAATGTGCTAAATGTGTGAAGTTGGGACTATGGGCAAATGAATTATTGCACATAGGTGCTGAGTGTGTAAATCTTTGGTATGCAGGCAGGAAAGTGGCACAGTGTAGCAGTTTACCTAAGCTCTAGGGGAAACTTATGAAAAAACTTCATAAGTTTCCCATGCTTGTTATTACAGCACTGATGTTGTGCTTTAGGAAGGGGGAAACAATACACAGGATTAGAAGTGTCTAAGCTGACACAACTTCTTCTCCTGTTCCGGTGTGTGCTCAGGTGAGAGCAGTGGAAAGAATTGCACGCTCTCCCTGAGGAATTTAGACAGAGCCAAACAACACAGTGTCTCTCCAACACAGACTGTAAACGGTGGCCGGTACAGCCTGTGGAGCACACAGACATGAGCTGCGCAGACGGTGCCTTGACATCAGAGTGTCTGGCCTCAGTCATGTGACCAGAGAGGTCTGGGAGCGGTGCACTGAGCTATCACAGCTCATCACAGACAACACACGCAGCTTTAGTATGCGGTATGCACACAGAGGCTGGGCTTTGTTTGTGGTAGAAACAAATGAAAACTTGACCATTACTTAACTTGTTAGTGATGATAACGCCAAAACAGGTTGGTCTAATGCAACTAAAACCGACTCATTTAAATATAAAGGGAAAAATGAACAACAACCAGCAAGAGGCAGGATGTTTGTTTCACACAAAAACCATAATTAGTGTAATGTTTTCACTCTCTGGTAATCTTAGAAAATTGCTACTGATTCTCAAGGCTGTTGGGTTGAACCACCACTCAATCCAGTTACAAAACCTCAACAAGCCCTTCCTCTGAAGGCAGAGCCATACTGGTTTGATTTGAGAGACAGCTGAAGAAAATGAGGCAGCCAAAAGGATGTGTGTCACTCCTGTCCACCACTTTATTAACTTCACTCTTTGCCGTGTCATTCGGACGCTGTGTGTGAAGTGTGGGACAATATATAAGACAACATACTGGCTGTCTCTATACTGCCTACTCAGTGCTAATCTGTTAAACATAAGGTCATCATGGTTTTGCTACAACAATCCAATGACTCAGGCATTTCAGCACATAGGCCACATCTTGCACTTTTGCGCCAGAACTTCCATTAAGAAACCAAACTCTTGCTTAGATTTCGTACAGAGAAAGAAAAAGGAAATGAAACAAAGCCTGCAAATAAATCCAAGGAGTAGAAATGTTGCAGCTGGTGACCAGTCCAGTGCTGCAACTATGACAGATAAACGGCACTGCCTGAATTCCTAAAGAACTTGTATATTCAGCTGAGGAGATCCATTTTGTATAGATGACAAACAAGGGCAAAACAAAAAATGTAATGAAAACATCGGAAAAAAAGGTGAAAGATCATGGGATGTGAATGGGGAAAACCTCTCTGCTTAGCAGTATAACAAACAAACTGAAAAACTCAATATGTCTGATAGAGATGATGATGATTTGTAGTCGAGTCAAAAGGGAATAGGATGCATCTCCTCCCAGTGCCAAGTATGTGCGCTCATGTGTGTCCTGCATGTTAAACACACAGCTGATCGCTACCATCACTGGATTCTCTTGTGGCTCACAGCAGGGCACAAAGGGCAGATTGAAGAGTCAGGAGTGTCTCTGATCGCTCCTCTTTTTGCCATTTAGACATTGATGAACTCTCATTTAGGAACAAAAAAGGTGTTAGTGGGTAACAGCAGTGTTATTGGTAATTACTTCAAGCACTTAGCTTAATGTTGTTTTCCACAAATATTCATTACAGTCCCTTTATAAGCCCTGGATCACCTCCAGAGTTCAACTAAGGCTAAAACTTAAGGATGTGTTTGTCCACCTTAAAGAAGACAAGAACAGATTCTGATTGGTTGTTTCAAGCTGAGAGTCCTGTTGTATTATATATAAATGAGTAACAGATTAACAAAAAGAACAGAAAAAGAAAGGGGGAAGTTACAACATTTAGCTACAAATTTACTTATGGGTTTTATTCAAAACTATGTCGCTGTTAGAATTTGTAACATTTAAGCTATAACGCATAACCCATACTTGTTATAGTGAAATACATACACCGTCTTGACATGGAGTAGCCCTAATGAGGCTAATGCTGTGCGAGTTTCACTTCTAATGGCACTATCTTTGTGACTTCGGTGTAGTGTAACAAGTAGTAAAGGCAGACTTCTAGTTTCCCACCTGCTTTGACACAGCCACGTCAAATTATTATCGGAAGAGAAATGACCTTTAGGCAGTACGCAGAAAGCGCTGAGCTCAGCTTAACACAGCCTGTGGTCTGCGGCACCAGCTGTACGAAATAAAGTATCGCTAATTAGGTTGGTATTGATGCTTTTAAATTTATTCTAACTTACTAACATCTGGTGTCTCACTGAAACTTTGTCACGGAAGAAAATGACGCGTACGACCAACGGCTATGACTGACAGCCGAGGCGTCCAATAGCATTCAGGGAACTGACCATATACGTTCCAAGCGATCCTGACCGAGCCAATTGACAGAGAACAGGGGTGGACGCTTCGACGTTTCAAGTTAGATTGGTTCACAGAGGCCCAAACCCCGGGGTAGCAAAATATTTGCCGAAGGAAATTAGCGGTGGCCGCGGGGTTGCTGACCAGGACACTGCGACTTCAGAGGGAACTAAGCTTGTGAGCTAGACGACTTCCTCTGCAAAACGAATAACACTTGATTCCTGATTGGCATGAACATGATAAGCAGGGAACATAGCATGAGAATAGCGCCGGTGTAAACACCGTGAATAAAAAAGCACCACCTACCCAGAAATTCTCTAGGAAGTACGGCGTTATCATCTTGCTTTATTCCTCTTCGCCACAACTCTTCAATTTGTTGTAATGCAACTTTTGAAGCGTATATCATCCACCGTCCTCCCCCTGTTTCTCTTGTATCTGCCTTTCCCCGTTTTCCTCCTCTCCCCTTTCTTCTCCCTCCCCACCTACAGACTCCACCTCCACCCGGCTATACTGCGTCTCTCCCCTATGGTTTATTCCCGTAGAAATGTAGACGTTCAGTGGGTGAAACAGCGCTATCAATGGCGAAGAGAGACACCACAGTCGCCGGGTGAAATGCTGCCTTCAAATGCTTTACGTACATTTGAAGGCAGCATTTCACACAGAAGGCCAAAATTGACTAAAATACACATAAACTCTAACGCAGCTATGTGAAAATAATAGTATATAAAAATAAATAATAAGATATTATTAGCTATATTACTGTTTGTTTTAGTCAGCATTACAAATTCAGCATCTACAGATATGTCTCCCTGTTTAATAAATCTATGTGCCGATTTGTTGTGCACTAGTGGGTAAAGATTATTCATACCCGTTTAAACGTCATTTTCCAGTGGGATTGTTTATTCAACACACGTTCCACAAATATTGCAAAAGCAAATACTCTTGTTACGGTTGTGGTTTATTTAAAGCATAAGAAAAGGTCTTCTAACACCAAGTCTATGAATAAGCCTTTACATTTATTTAAACTGATTTATAGATTTGTAGCAGTATGTCACTTTTCAAGGTTTTGCAAATCATCATCTGTCAGGCAACAAGCATCTAGGTTTTGGAATAAATTGTCTTTCCACGTTAGACAGTTACATTGTTCATTTTTAAATCTTGTCTTAAACACCTGTATATTGCCTGGCCTTTGACCCAGTGTGAGACGTTGATCTTACTTGTTTTTAATTGTACGATAGTTGTTTTTGTAAATGATTGCTTTCACTCTACTTATTCACTTTTGTGTACAACCAGTTTGCATCTGCTGTGGCTGTTTCAAAGTGCTTTATAGATAAATATTGTATTTAAAGGCCCATTTAGAGTCGGCACAGTGGACAGAGTCTGTTATTTGTGTAATTCAAATTTCACAAAGCCTGATAATTTACCAGTGACATTGCAAAGAAAAAAAAAAAACCTTGGAGAAAATACATGATAAAGGCCCACAATAATGTAAACAATTTATTGGAACAATGTACAGATTCAAGCAATGGTAACCAGTCACACCCACTATATCATCTTACAAATATTACAAAATTACTACAGTACAATATAGAGTCTTTGCATGATCCAAAAAATTTGGTGGCCCCAAAAGTATTACTTATTTTTAAAATTCAGCAGCTTATAAAAAAAAAGAAGAAAAATCAAAACATGTCGATGAGAATGTTTTCACTTTCATTAGCAAAAGGATGAAGGCAGATAATCTAATCAAGTTTAAAGGCTAATTAAACTGTAGACTACTAGAGCTCCTTGACTAGACATTCCTTAATATTAATGGGTGCTTTATAAAATACAAATTTTTCAATAAAGCTTCATAGAAAGTCAAACCTATATTTGCAGAGAGTTTTTAAGTTGTCAACATATGCAATTACTTTTAAATCAGCTTTCACCTGCATCTCTACATACAGTGTACTGTATTTCTATTGCAAAACCCCAGCAAAAATCCTCAAAGTATTTGCATTCAAGGCATTGTGCAGAGATTACACCATTTACCTAAGCCTGATAACAATCACGTTTGACAATAAGGATGTAAAAGTAGGAATCATTCCTACTTCCTGGTTTCCAACTGTAATCCCACTGTTCAGCTAGCAGTGTTGCATGTATTAACGCTAATGTGAATTAACACCCATTTTGAAGATGATGGGGTGGGTTTTTAAACCAATCTTTCCTTGTTTGAAAAGATGTGGAAAGGTGGAGACATGAGGAAACCAATTAAAAACCAACCAACAAACACACACATACACACTAGACATAAACACAACCTGAGGTTAACACAAAAACATATTCATATAGTGAAACACAAGTACAATGTATAGCAGCAGTTACGTCAAAATTATAGCACAGTAGAAATTGGGATTGTTGTGTGTTTTGTAGTACTACTATCTTTTGAAGAAAGAACAGAAGTGTGTGCACATCCACCCCGTCAAGCTGCGATTACTTCATATTTTTGCAAGCCAAACAGCTGGAATGTGACAAGACAAAAATCACTTCTAAACACATAAAGATGTGACACATACGAGTATTTGCCTCTGTATTCCATGATGCATTATAACCTGCATTCATCGTGTACGTCCTCAAAACATGTTTCATCTAACATTAGTAATACACTTCATAATGTGGCAGTTGAGCCAATACATTAAACTACTTCTACACTCCAATATCCCAATTGGATCAAGATGCTTAATGCATTAAGGTCCACACATTTTAGCAGCAATGCTTAACGATCTGTCGGGTCATATTCTAAAGTGTTTGGCTACATCATTCATTTTAAGCACTTGCTAAGTAAGTAAGTCGGTAAGCAAGTAAGTAAATTGTAGGTGCATCACAAAGGATTTAAATACTGCAGTTATTACTCTGGCCAGCAGAGGAAGAATGGATGGGCATAAAAAATAAAAAAAATTAAAATTAAACAAAACAATAATATAAAAATAAAAAAAAAATAAAAATCCATCATGGAATACATTCAGGCCATCTGCAACTTAAACATATAGATTAAAAAAAAAGAAAAACATAACACTGCAACACAAGAAGACAACAACATGTAATTTCACAGTATTTAAAATCTACACATCCAACTACAGGTGAAACGTGAGGGAGAGAACACTCCAGCAAGATTACTGTGAAGACTTTAAAAGTCACAGTGATGCTGAACATAAGTGGTTGCTATAAAAAAAATAAATAAAGCAAAAACTTGATTGAAGCTCCTGCAACCTTCCCACTTTAAGTTGGGGTGTAAGGGGCCACCAACATGCAAAAGATGAAAGTACCCCACAGTGACAACCACCCAAAACATTAGAAAGTCATCCTCAAGATCATGCTTTTAGCACAAAAATTCCAACAATCAATAACAAAAACGTCAGTACATTGAGAAATTAACATAGTTAACATTGATTTGATGGTTTATATGGTTCTGACGACCAAAGTCACAAAAAATCAAAATAAAAAAAAAAATTAAAAAAAATCACTGAGACAGGATTTGTGTCATTGTGATATTTACGTCCAAAACACAATGACACAATAATCAACAAACAGGATCTTGTTATCCTGCATGCTTCTCCTTCATTTGTCCTTTCCGAGGCTCAGACAATATAAAAGGATAAAGTAAGCATCTGAAGCTTTGATATGCCTGCAGATGAATGTCCATGTCACATTCACGCCACAAGACCAAACAATGATTCACTCGGACATCACGCCACAGCCAAGATTTTACACATTTTCCTAAAAGTCAGTGTGTGTAAAGCCCGTCATGCTACATTACAGCTGATTGCCGTAAATCTCCAGTAGAAGAAAACATGAGTACTGTAAATACAAGACCCAAAAAAAGAACCTTATCAAAGCTCAACGACAGCTGTCAACACATTTCACTACAGCTTTTCCACAATGATATACACATGCTACCCATTTTCAGAAAAGCTGCTCATTTAAAGAACAACCACCCACCCCCCCCCAAAAAACAAAAAAAAACTATGTGCTCCTTGTGACAAAACAGCCTTTTCTATAGGAACTTTAAACCATCTCTGTACTTACAAGAAATGTGTCTCAAAGAACCTTCAGCTTTACTTCACAATACTTCTCGTTTACGCTTATAAACGCATATCTGAGCAGAAGACCTACATTTCTCCTTGTCTAACAAAAAGTACAGGGTTTTGTAAAGATTTCTCCATTTTTGCATTCATTTCTTCTCAGTAGTCCAGAAAACAAGATGTTTGGAGAATAAATGGAGAGGAAAAAGCAAAAACAAACAAACAAACAAAAAAAAAACAACAACAACAACCAACAAACTACAATTTCTGATTGAGATATGATTAGATGAATTTTCCTCCAGTGATAAGGTTGTCCTGCCAGTCCCTTTTGCCCCTTTGCCTGTGCATAGGGGCACTGAGAACTGTAGCTATCATCTCCCTCCCACCCCATCCACCAGGTCAAGGAGGGGGTCAGCACCCCTTCCCCTTCCCTCAGCAGGCAGATCCTTCCCCCCAGTAAAGGGTAACATGCTCCCTGGGATGGTTCCCGATATTGTCTCCCATAGTGAATGACCTGTATATAGAGAAAACCCTGATTAGGATGCAGCATTTTGGGTTAAATAATAAAAATTATTTTCAGAGTGGAACCGACCCCAACGATGAGGCACGTGCTGTGGAAACAGTTACACCCCGTAAAAGGTTGCCAACCGTTCCTTCAGTGGCATTGGAAACTGATCTGCGAAGCGTCTCCAGTTGTCGTCTCCCACCTGGTTCTTAAACCCATGAAGGATCTGAAATTAAACACCACGAGATGTTTATACTGAGGAGTGCCTTTCAAAATAAATCCTGTGCACATAAAGTGTCAACTGCAAAAGCTGCCATTCCTGAATTTGGTCACTAGGGAGCAGCAATAACTGTTGATAAGCAATAAATGGATTAAAGCCTGAGTGCAAATTCTCAAACCAGGCAAAGCTGACAGAATTTATTCAGCGATTTTTATTGTTAGTGTTTTTCAGCTTTTACCTTGTAGAACATGTCTCTGAGGTCATCCTTTGGATTGACCCAGGAAGCCACTGCATCACAGAAGAATATAAAATCCTGTTCCGGAGAAAATAAATAAGGCGATGCTTCAGATTCCAGAGCCATTAAAAACAAAGTGGGCACACAGTCATTTCTCTACTGCATCTCACCTGCACTACACCTCCTGGATTTACACTGATCATAGTGCAAATTCCTCTGAATGCAGAGTCCTTCTCCTCGTTGTCCCTTATATTTCGCAGACAGGTGCACCTGACAACAGGGACGGCCAGATTTAACACCACACTTATCAAAAGAATACTCGAGCAACAACAGAAACCAGCATAAATCTGCAACTATGAATAACTAGTACAGAAACGCAGATGCATTCAGTACATGTTACTAAACTGACATGCATGTTTATAATACCAACATTAAATGAAGCCAATTGCCTCCTTTGCCACAAATGTGTTTTCATTATCAATCCTTTTCTTCATATACTCTAAAGACAAATGTGATCAAAATGTCCTGTGAAATCTAAGCCACAAAAATGAAGAACCACTCCCAATTTGCATCTGATCAAGGTTCAACTTCAGTGTTTTCTCCTTGCATGCCTCTGAACTGCTTCCAGTAACACTGCTGTTTTTTCCCCTGACAGTCCTACTTCAATTGCAACTTTTCTACTGAAAAACAAACAAACTGCAACTGACACAAGGATCTAGTTCTTATCACTGCTGCCATTGAGAGCAGGATCTCAAACGATGACCCATGAACTCAAAAGAAGATTTCTGTTGTCCACAGTATCCAGCATAGGAAGTGTTACAGGCATGCTCATGGTTGATGTTTGCAAGGCTGCGCAACATCAATTTGTCCCCCAGGGTCAGACTCTGTGCACAAAGTTCTACAGTAATGTCCTGAGGTAAGCGAAGGAGAAGGTCTGTAGTACATGTAGTAATAAACTACACGCCTGCTGTAGATTTTTGTAGGTTTGTAGGTTTTTCCAAACCCAAAATAGCTTCATTCATAGTAAGGATGAGAATCAAGAACCACACATCCAAACCTGCACTTTGAATCAGTGCTGTTTTCTCGACATTTGCACAGTAATGTATGGCGATGTCAAGTGCGGTGCAGCTTTTGTACACATGAGTCACATAAGAGCCTTTTTTTCCCCCTACACTTTGTTCAAAGAGTTGGAAACTGCTGCAGTGATGCTTAAAACCTTTGTAAGCCTGTTGGTTTCTCCACTCAGACTGATCAGGAAGAGTTTTAAAAAAAAAATGATAATGACTTAAATATCTCTTTAAAAAAGAAAAAAAAAAAAAAATTACTTTCCCTACTTTTTTCATTTCACCAAGGAGATCCACGACTCACTGCATGTGTGCAAGTGAAAAAAGAAAAGAATAAGCGCATAAACTGAATAATTTAAAGGATCAGCAGCTCTTGAAAACTCTCCAGAGGTGCACCAGGAGGCAATGCTGAAGAGGCGATTGGTCAAGTTTACCATGATTTGTTTTTGTTTTTTTAAAGCCACAGAACTTTTTGATCACTTTGCACATTTATCTAAATATGAAATTGTTTCCCGATTTACAACAACACATGAAGCATGCACACAAGAGATTCAAGTAAAACAAATCAAGCATTTTAAAATATTTAAAACTCAGAAACTCTTCTAATATCTTCACTGATGTCTTTGAGCAGTGTGTTCAGCAAAACCTCATCTATAGCACCTTGAATATAACATTACTTTATTATTTTGTTTTCGAAGATCTACTAGAGAAGGTTTGGGGTTGTTTTGGGACAGGCACATGCAGCTGGGTGACTACTAAATGAGAAAGGAATTTAAGAATGCTCTTTCTCATTAAAAGACTGCATCCTTTCTCTGTTGTTGAACCAGCAGGCATGTGACAAAAAAATCTGATCCCATGCATCTTTTAGGTTGTTAGCGACAGTTTACAATGACAAAAAAAAAACTAGAAATTAAACAAATTAATGTATAAAAAACACATGAAGGTGCTACTGAGGCAAAAACAAATCACAAGTAGGACCTAAAAGAGGACAGGGTTAGTCACACGGTTGGCAATGATTACAAACTGATAGGAAAAAAAAAAAAAAACTGAAAAAAACCAAAACGCTTTTGAGAAAGGAGAGTGAGGAGGGGAAGAGGAGGAGAGCAACAGGGGAGAAAAAGGGAAGAACAGGCGACAGACGAGAAGATCAGAGGAAAGCAGAGAGAAGATGAATTAAATAAAAGATTGAATAATACACACCAGGGTCTTATAAACTGCTGTAGCATGGGTGCCACCTCTTGAGGACAAACGTAACCAAGACGACCAATTGTTATTGCTAAGGTAACGCAATCACGGTTACACACCACCAAACGCCAACCAAGACATGAGCAATGAGGAGGGGGGAGGAGAAAAAAATAAAGAAAAAACAAACAACTCAGAGACAGAAATCAACAGAATCTGTGTATGATAATAAACAGAAGATTTCACTAGCGTTGATTATTACTGCCCCTTCAAGTCAAAAGGGAGGAATGTAAAAATATGACACTCTAAAAAAAGACATACAACACGTTTAAGGGAGAACACATTGACAACTCTGACAGGACATTCATAGAAAAGGCAAACAATGGCATCTGCTTTCAGGAATTACATGGATAAAAAAAAAAAAGCTATTTAAATTTATTAATTTGATTAAACTGTACGTGCCAAGACACAGGCTAACAAAAGGTGTAGCATGTGTGACTGTATGGCGTAAAACAAGAGCAATTCACTGGGATTTTTTTTCCCCCTCTTAGCGATTTCTCCCTTAAACTCACAAATGTTAATTTTCATAAGAAACAGAAATGTTTTTTGTTTTGTTTTTCTTTTGGAAAAGAAATGACAGATTACTCCAAGCCAACTACATGGAGGGAGACTAGTATCCAGCACAGCAGGTTCTTATGAGGCAGAGAGGAGGGAGGACCTAAGTTTAAGAAGACACAAAACTATGCAACATTCTCATTAACAAACAGGCATTTATGAACAGTCCAATGACACATGCAGAAAGCAGATGGTATGCTCATTAGAGTAGAGTTCAGTGCAGGATCAGCTGATTAGAGGCAAACTGAAGAGTGCCGCTGTGCGCGCCGAGAATTTACAGCCACCTTAAACTGTGGTATTATGTGACCTAGTTTAAAAATAGTTCCAGTGGTACACTGGCTCTCGTGCAAACATGTGAATGGAATTTACACATGGCTGTGTTTGCTAAGGTTTGATTCACTGTGGCGTTGTCAATTTATAGATCGATAACATGCAAGAAACTGTTAATGGAAAGGTTAATGATCAGATACCTCAAAAATTGAAGAAGTTGTATGATGCCCAATTAGTAAGACGTGGTTATTGATTATCATGTATCCTGCATCAAACATTGGCCATTCTTAACAACATTTAACATCTATTGGCAGATATGCATCCACATTTAAAGAACAGTAAATAAAAGCAACAAATAAACTGACAGCAAACAAACAGGAACACATCTATAGAGTCCCTAGTTTTTTTTTCCTTTTATTTTGGCAGGTCACACTTCACCCTTGCATGCATAATTTTGATGCGATGTTCACTTGACTCATCCAATTCGAATCTCCAATGCATTTGGTTCAAACAAGAGTAGAGTGTGCAACCTAAAAATAATCTCAGCTAGGTGCCCTACTTTTAGTCAGTTTAGGTGTCATTTGGGATTAGTCGTTTAGCTGATCAGTAACTATGTGAGGCTATGCAGTCATCTATCTATAATTCTGCGTGAGCTTTGCATTTGGTTTCATTACAGTATTGTACTTCACCTCATAGAGCAAAGTCAGTCGACATTAATTCATTCCAAGGCAGGGCTCTTACATGGTTTGCTCAGTTGAAGAGTGTTAAGAATTTCACACCAAGGCTTGCTCAAGGCTTCATTTTTATTTTATCTCAACTTACAGGCCACTGTGCCAGGCTGCAAATCAATACCTGAAATATTCAGCATACTTTGGTGAAACAAGCAAAACTAGTAAGGCTCATGCCTTGGGAAAGGCTGAAATTAAGAGCAAAAGACACGCAGTCTAATAAGTAGAATTCATCCTGGCTAAGTGGACCTGAGTGAGTGAGTGTGTGTATGTGTATACAACTCCCTCTCTCTGTGTTTGTGTGTGTGTGTGTGTGTGTGGCAACCTGGCTGGCTGACGGGCTCAGCACTACCACCGAGTGGTACCTGTGTTCTCCAGTAGTGTCTTTGGGGTATTGGGCCTGTTAATGATCTCCACCAGTTGGTGCAGCACCATCGCAATGTATGGCTGCATTTCAGGCCCTAAGGGTGTAGATATAAAAACTTAAGTTAGTTCAGATTTGAAATGTGTCATTGTACATCGTCTTGAAAGAAAGGCACTCACCCATTTGTATAGATACCTCTCCAATAGCCCATGTTGCATTGTTGCACACTGATATTAACTCTGGGTTTAAGTTTGTACCCAGTATGGGCATGAAATCAGCTGAAAGGAGGAAAATAAATATCTTAGAAACTGACTTGGAATTTATTGTCACTAGTGCTTCAGGGTCAAGTACACAAAACGTACCGATGCATGGTTTCACATGCTGGAAACAAGCCTTGGTGAGATCCCCTAGCAGAGCAAATGAACTCTGACGAACTTCTGGCATTTTGTCCTGAACAGTCAGAGAAAAAAAAAAAAAAAAAAAAAGAGGACAAAGTGAGACATGCAAGTCAGTTTACGTTTGTTTTGTTTTGTTTTTTTTCATGTTGTATACTTTTACAGGGCCTTACCTGCATGCACTGGTACATGAGGGTGAGGATATTGCTACGAGCCACCAGCTGCTCAATGGTGCCTCCCAATCCTTCCGCCAGTCCACTAAGAAGATCCAAAGCCACAATCATGAAGTCTTTGTCAGGGGCCTCATACTGTTCTGGTTGGGACTGATGAAGCTAGAAAATACAACATGACTAAATTTAACAGTAATAAATATTAAATAAGAAGCTATATGGCATCCATCTATGGATCTGCCCCACTGTGGTAGTGGTTAAACGTCCACTAAATACCTTGTTTACCAGTTGGGGGCAGTGCAGCAAATTGTAAACAACACTAACAGATTGTTAACTTGAAAAAAAAACAAAAAAACAAAACCAACAGATAAATAAAAATCACCATTTTTGTTGTTATTTTGTTTTACATCGATTTCCACTTGACTATGCAGACTCTCCAGCAGGTTTAAATGTGTTCATTTTGCATAAATACATAACAAAAAATGCAGACAAAGCTTTTGTGTTGTCCATCCTACACATTCTCACCATGGACTGAGCGAGGGTCTTCTGGACGAGGTTGACACAGCGTTGGTACACGGGCTCACAGTAGGGCAAGAAGCCACTCTGCAGCGCTGTGGCTACAGATGACAGACACTGAGGAAAGCAGACAGAGGTTAGATACAAAAATCATGGATATCATGCAGATTTTTGGCACCTTTAAGTGTGCATGAGAAACTCACTTCTAACAAAGGGAAGAGATCCTTGTCTTCATCTTTTAGCTGGTTCCATTTCTGGATCAAAGGTGGCATCAACATCTGGATGTATTCCTAATACATACCACAGATTGAATGCACTCATGACAATGGCTGCCAATGTATTCTATTTTACATTCAAACAAACAGAGCTTTTTTGACATGTGGTCTACTGTCGTCCTCATTTTATAAAAATAAGTACAGGACAACAGCAGCATTAATGTTAGATTTAGAAATGTGAAGTGAAATCACGCAAAGGCTTCTGTTTTACATACCGGTTTATTGAGATGGTGGCCCACTGAATCTGCAAGTGTTCCTATCGCGTCATAAAGAATTAGCAGATTTTTATGTTGGTACTTGCTGAAAGCAAACACCAGTGTGTCCAGGATGAATGCCAGGTAGGGCACCAGCTCTGTACAAGCCTCCTCCTCCAAAGTGGCAAAGGCACTGGCAGAGAAAGATTAAAAATGGGAGGGGGGGGTTAAAGCAATGTGTGAAAATAACTACTCTAAAATTTGGATGCATCTGAATCCTTCAGGGGAATATGTGGGAAACACCAATGAGGAAAAAAAAAAAATCAGTGTTAATGTGCTGTAAAATGAGAGACATGGTTTTATCATCTTGCTCACCTGCAAGCAGCCTCCTGCACACGCTTGTTGCTATCCAGAATGCGTTTGAGCAGCTCTGTCATTAAAGGCTTCAGGTAAACATCCGGAGGCTGGCTGACAACCCAGTGTGCATAGCGGCTCAGTGTCCAACAGGTGATAGACCGCACCAGGGCTTTCTTGTCAGACAAACACTGGATGAGATGAGGGATGAGCTCAGGCAGGTATGGGATCATTCCTTGCATGCAGCCTGGAGAAAAAGGATAACAAAAGTATCCTTTCAAAGTTGTGCTTCTTCTGATTTTATATTCAAAGAGAGATCTCACTCCTTTCACTTGCTTTTCATTTCCCCCTTCTTACCTTCAGCTATAGCCCCCAGCACTAGGATTCCAGACTCTTTAACTACCCACTCTGGATGGAAAAGCAGCTCTTTGAGGAGAGGCAGAATGTGCATCAACAGATCTTCCCTGAACACGTTGGCCAACACGTCGAGCGCTGCTGCTGAACACTTGCCTAACAGCACACACACACACACACACACACACACACAGAAACAAACAAGTGCACAGACAAACATCATACAGACGTAACAAGCACAACACAAACAAGCAGAAGACAAATTATTAATAGACAACCTCCTTTTTGGGACTGTTAAAAGGTGCACGATGTGGCATTTTTGTTGTACTGATTGTAAAGTTACCTAAAAATAAATAAATAAAAAATGAGACCTTTCTCATCTCTATTAGCTGTCTGGACTACCAGACAATGCAGGGCGCCTTTCAATGGAGTTCGTGGATAAAGAGCCACTATGAATTATTTTGAAACAACCATCGGAGAGCAGACAGTTCAATTTAGATATGCACTGAACTCACGCAGGTTCCAGTCAGAGATAGTATCATCATCATCTAGTTCGTCATCTTCATCCTCCTCGTCCTCAATTCCATCACCCTCATGCTGTTGGGCAACAGTGCGGGAGCGATGGAAGCGTGGTCTGATGTCTTGCTCGTTGTCTGGAATGGCCTCATCCTCTTCAATGTCTCCCTGAAAATGAACGTATAGTATAAAAAATTTGGGGGGGGGGGGGGGGTCGTACAGTGTGTGGGCATTAGCATGAGAGTTCAGTCAGCTGAAACTGTAAATTAGCCATGCATTTTGTGTTGTAAAATGTATACAACTCTAATATGTTTGTACATCACAAACAACTTAACTGAACTGCATGTCAGCTTGACTCCTGGAGCAGTTTATCATTGTACCTTCACGTAAACATATTAGGCAGTACAAACTGACCTTGAGCAGAATGATGTCAATCTCGGAGTACTTCATCCCGTTGACAAGCACCGGAGTGAGCCTGGAGCAGAAGCCGCAGGAAAAATGATGAGAACAAAGGGCAAGGTTAGGGCAGAACTCACAGGCAATTACTCACATGTGGTCCCTGCTGTGGACACAGTTTAATGTGACAGTTTGGTGACAGATGTTAAACCTGAGGTCAACAGCTCGTCGAGCTCTTAATCAGCCTCCATGAGGTGAGGAAAAATAACACCCTGGTACAAGGTCTTCGCTGACTTGCTGCCAAGGCTGCTATGAATCAGCTACTTTCAAAACCAGCACAAGTCTGTACATTACATTTGGCTCGGTGTGCGTGTTTGTGCATTTTCTTACTGGGAGAGGTGGCCACACAGCACTTCCTTACACACCGGCTGCTCGGCCAGTGTCAGCCAGAACTCACAGGCCTCCAAGGCAACATTCTCATCATGGTCCTGAGTCCTCTGCAGCATGTACTGAATTTAAAAAAACAAACAAACAAATAAACAAAAACATTTTCACATGCGAATCTGAATATTTCATCCCAAAGGAAGGAATGTAACCAAATCTACAACCTGCGGCGCAGGTTCAACTATCTGTTCAGAGATCAGTTCATTTCATTCTCATCTTACTATAATGACCGTGGTCCATGTTCGTCTGTTCCTAAACTCCTCATAGAGGCATTGATCAATCTATATCAAACTTACTACATAAATTCCTATGGTACCAGGATCATCAACACCTATACAGCTTTTGGAAATTATTTTTAGCTCACAAATAATATGAGTATGAGCTGATCTAAAAACGAACCACAACATTATAGTACATCGGTGCGTGCCTGGGAATTGTCCTCGTGTTTAACGTTCATGAGTTCAGTACATGTTGCATGTATGTTTTATAAGGGCCAAAGATTTGCAAGATTCTAAATCAAACAGTGATGCGAGTAACTGTAACTGGTTACTTTGTCTTCTATAATGAATAACTCACAAGGAAGAAGGGAAAAAAAAAAAACAAAAAAAAAAACCTATTTATAATTTCTTTGTTTGGCGTGAACATCTGTTTTTGCCATCTGACTGCCATGATATAATGAATATAAAAAAATAAAATGATAAATTCACATAAGGCGTTCATATTTTAATACATGAGTAAAGAAAGTGAAGGCAAAAACACAGCTAAAACTACGCGTGCATTTCTATTGTTTAAACCAAACCCGTCAGAGAAAAGCAAATGGGCTAATAAAGTGTAAGCAATAACTTTTTGATAAGAAACACCATTTTATAGATTTAGTGGGCAAACAAATAATCATTCAGCAAAGTCACGTTTGCAAAAATAAATAAAGCGCCAGCCCTACTTTATTAGGCCATGTTCATCAGAATTACATAAAATGACCTCCAGTGCAACAGAGATGCTTACTGATGTGTTATTAATAGAGGTTTATGTCATATTTATTCAGGGTTCATGCACATTTTCCATTTCAAAATGTCATATTTGTCCACACTCCTGAGGTTTATTTAAAAAAAAAAAAAAAAAATCAACAAAAAACAAACAAACAAACAAAAAGACATTTAATCCTACATTTAACAACAAGCTAGATGTTTATATGTTCAATATGTTTTTATACATTAATTTTAAATATCTAACATGCAAGTTTAATTTTGAAGAGCTGTCACACTGTAATTTTTTCCCCCCCATTTCCTTTTTACATGAATACATTGGGTGGTTGTGGCTTCTCCACTAGCTGACTCACTAAGGCAAGTCATTCTAATCTGGCTCTTCAGGTATGCATGTCTAAAGGGCTTTGGGTAAAGTGTTTTTAGTATAAGTATAAAAGGTGCTGTGTGTGTGTGTGTGTGTGTGTGTGTGTGTGTGTGTGTGTGTGTGTGTGTGTGTGTGTGTGTGTAAACATGGCTTGTGCTGCAAAGCACAGTCAACGGTTAAAGGGACAATAGCAAGTGCCAAATAAATGATAGTCCATTTATGTTACTATAAAATCCAAAAACATTCTGTCAAGCTTGACATTTGACCATCTGTAATGCTGACTTGATGTAATTCAAAGACTGTAGAGCAGGCATGTCCAAAGTCCGGCCGTCTAGTTTTAATTGGCCCGCAAGTAATTTTATAAATTGAATAGAAAATGGCCCGCACTTCAACTTTTGCTTGAGTGTATTGCACTTCTTAGTTTTAACACCAGGGGGAGCTGCTGTTGATCAAGGCAGTTGCTCCACCAAAAAGGACAATCACAGAAGAAATTTACCCCCAAGTTTTGATTTGCACTGAAACTGTGGCAGTTATGAAAGAGTATAATGTACGACGTCATTATGAAACCAAACATCAGGCCTATGCATCCTACACTGGTGCTGGGCGAGAGCAGAAATTAAAGCAAATGCTAGCTCTCCTGCAGGGTCAGCAACAGTATTTTTTTCGTGCTCAAATTGTCCAGGAAAAGGCTCCAATAGCAGCTATGAGGTCGGGATGGAGACCTCATAAAACACGGCCTCGTTAAAGTCACCGAAATAATGTGCCCGGAAAAAGTGCAGGACTTCAACAACGTCAGCATGTCCAGAAATACAGTTGTGCGACGCATTGAAGACTCGTCAGCCAATATTAAACTACAACTGTTTGATAAAGCTGTGCTCTTGATTTTTACTCCATCGCATGCGATGAGATCACCGATGCCACAGACGCCGCACAGCTGCTAATTTTTTGTGGGGAGTGGATGAGAGCACGAGCACTTTAGGTGAGTAAAAATATATTCCACAGTACCCGTGTGTTAATGTGCAGGTACACATGCTTCAAATATCAATAATGCGCATCAATTCTGTCACTACCCTGCTTTTGCGCACCACTTTCTTATATGCGTTTTTCTTGTTAACACACAGAGTACACACCGCTGTGCACAGCGCACGCACACGCAAAGTCAGCTGATCTCATCTGATGCAGATCTGCTCCTTGGTCAAGTGACATTTGTCCGGATTTTTTGGCACGAGTGGCGTCGGATCAGCACCGCAGCTGGATGGCCCGATTTACATACCCAGCGCAGCTGATACTCACCAGAATAATTTACTAAAATTATATGCACTCCTGTTATTAAGTCCAGTTCAGTCTGTTAATGTTGATAATCGTTTCAAACGAACGTTAATAGATGTTTTGCTAAGCCTAATAACTTAAATAACAAGCTTGAAATGTACCCGTCCCATTTTCCCCTTTGTTTTTTCTCTGTGCTGTAAATATTCCTCTAAGAAGAAATCTGCTGCTGTTCTGAGAATGAGCTACCAAAGCTTTTTCTGAATAAATCAATAAAGATCCATTTATGGAAAGCTGTGATGAAGGCAGTTTTGTCTTTAATTATATTCAACAATATAACACATTTGACCATTTTTAAGTGATTTTTAAAACAGCAAAGGTTATATACCTAATTTCTAGTAAGTGGCCCAGCCCCTCCTATATTTTTATGTATGTGGCCCTCAGCGAAAAAAGTTTGGACACCCCTGCTGTAGAGGGAGCTCTGTGCAGGAGTGTGCATTTGGGTGCAGGCTAAAGTTGGCCTGCACCCAAATGCAATGGTAAATATTTTGTCTGAGGTGCCTGCATTAACCAAATGCTATTGAAAAAAACACTGCAGAACAAAGGGATAATCTAGAAT
The DNA here is from genome assembly GCF_001858045.2 of Oreochromis niloticus. Lineage (NCBI taxonomy): Eukaryota > Metazoa > Chordata > Actinopteri > Cichliformes > Cichlidae > Oreochromis > Oreochromis niloticus. The sequence goes on along the minus strand of NC_031972.2, from coordinate 14,017,999 downwards.
TATCCAGAAGGAAATATTTTCTGGATGCCCACCCCGGTGCCTCGCTAAACCTTGAAAACCCATTTCAATACTGCGCCGATTCCCCGATTATCAGCTTTTAGGCTTCTCCCTTTTAGTTAATATAGTCATTCTTTATCTTTACAATATACTCACCTCTATGATGTTATGCATGTGTGGCAGGAGACGATCGAGGCGAACCTCAAGCAACATAACAAGAGCTCTGCAAACATTCTTCCTCACTTCTGGCTCATCATCTGTTGCCAGCGCAAAGAGATTCTACAGAGGGCAGGGCGACAGCTTAAAATTAATACCACTGTTGGCAATAACATGAGAATAAATATGATTGAGAAGGGAATAGTCAACACGGTATAGCAGAACAGAAAATGTACCAATGTTTTAGATGTTTGTGAATGTACACAGTTCTGCAATTTGCTGTATGTATAATCTGTAGCCATTTTCTTTAAATGTCCTGTTTACTATATCAAAATGTTTAATATACAAGAATGCCCCATATCTTTAAAAAACATAAGAAAGACATACATTTAGTTGCTGCACCATCTTATGGTACAAACTGGGATTACAGAAAGGTACAGCTCAGGCCCAGCTTGACTTCAGTTGAGTTGTCTTCAACACAGTACACAAATGTTTTGTACATAAAGTCATAGCTGTCCAACAGCTTTAGTTCATTTATTACACTATTAAACAGAAATGTACAAAATGAACATTTAACTAAGTTTTTTTGTGCTTCAGCCTCTTGCCATTGCCAAATATCTGACTTCAATTTTCTTATCATTAATCTCTTCTCCCAAGCCCTAAATATAAAGTATAGTATAGTATAAGAAATAGTACAGGAAGAAAAAATAAATAAAATAAAATAAAATAAAATAAAATAATGGTAAAGACTATACAAAATCAGCAGAATAAAAAAAAAAATATTATTTTTAAAATATTATTTTTTTCTACCAGGATTTTTCTAAACATCATTTTAAAATGTATTATAAATAAAGTGAAATAATTTGCAAGAATTTGCATGAGGCTTGCAGAGGCGGCGACTGATTGCAGAAAGTCACAAACTGGAGAGGTAAATCCCAAACTGTCAGAGCAATAGCTCGCTTTATTGAAGAGACCCACCAATAACTTCTGCTTCTCTCTTTTGGGGCCAATGATTACTTGTGTTTTGTGTATAGATGCACATTAAAAAAAAAGAAGAAGAAAAGAAAAAGAGCATTAGAGTCTGACTTGCCTCAATGAAAGGATCGATGTGAAGCATAAGAGCCTGAGTCCTGCTGATGATGAACTGATTGACGCAGGCGATGGCATGAGACCTGCAACAGAGTCACAACCACATTAGAGTCACACCGACATGCTTTCCTCACATGCTGCACACTGTGAATGTAGCCTCTGTATTATTATTTGCCCCATCTCCTCCAATCTAACCTCCAAATATGAGAAACCTCTCTCTCTACAGGAGTTTTACACTGCAACAGACACTTATTGTGCGTCGTCTCTAAGACAGACTGAAAATGTACATGTTGGCTGTGTATTCAGATTTAGACTAAACATTTTATTGTATCCAACAAATGTAGAATAGTTCAGGCAAGACACAAAGTCACACAGTTTTGGTACAACAGCTGATATCAGGTGGAATGTCAAGGAAGTCCCAGTAGAAGTATTTCATCAATTATAAATTACTGAGGAGGAAAGAAACCATTTTCATTTGCTTAAAGTAGTTTTAACTGAAAAGTATGCACTGTCACTAAACGAGTATAACAAACAGCATTCACAGACAATTTAAATGCAATGCCATGCACGTTCTAAAAGATTGTAACAGACTACGTCATTTCAAATAATACAAGCTCCATGTGTAAGTGAAAGGTTCAAAGGACAGTGTGACTTAAAGTCAACTTTAGTTAGCAAACTTGGAACATAAGAAGTATTGTCATACCTAATCTTAGGACTGCTGTGTTTGAAAAACTGCAAGAACTTGGGGATCATGATGTTCAGAGGACGGTCCAACATGTCGCTGTCCAGGATCTCAGCAGAGTCCTCGCAGATCTTCTGAAGAGCTCCGAAAGCTCCCTGAAGACAAAGAAAAAAAAAAAAAAAAAAAAAAAAAAAAAAAAAATGGCATAAGAAAAAGACAGCAAAGTAAACAATGAGAATTTCTCTACAAAGACATGATGGAAGATTGAATTTGGGGTCAAAGTTAACCCCAAAATACTGAGACACTGAAGCAGAGGGTAGGAATTAAATGTGTTTGGGATTTGTCTTGTTTGCTTGATTCTCATCTAACATTGAGGCAACAATTACTGTTTAACAACATTATTCTTATTATGCAATGAAGCAAATTACATTTGCAATCAAAAGCACTCAAAAGAGCCAAAGGTTTTACATGCTTTAGAGCCAAATATGACAGGTGCAGTGTATGAGGCCATTCTCCACTCAGTGACGGTTAGTCGAGAGAGAAATGAAAATACTTTGCAATTTAATCACAAATGTATTTAATAAACAATACATGCAGATCAAAGTCAAAGTGGTTTGTCTTTTTGAATTTGTATTTCTAAGAATGTTTTCAGAGTGATGCTTATACGCCACGCTATTCTGTGTGTCTATGCTAGTCCCCCCCACCCCCTACATACAGGGGCAGTCCTCAAAAAGAGTTTTAGTTAACCCCAAACAAAAATATCCTCTGGTGTTGTTGATTGGAATTTCTTTTACTCAAGCAAAAGAGACATATTTGCATCAAGGAAAAATATAAAAATAAATAAATTTTCCTCATAGTACACTATAATCATGTTAAAATCATGCAGATTTAAACCCAAGCCCGAAACAAAATCACCCTGGTTCTATAAATCCACATATTGCGTATAAGCTCTGTAACATATGAGTCATGGAGGATCATAGTGCTAGTATTTGCACAGTGAAAGCACTAAATAATACATTCCACCTTCTCATCCATGATGTTCAACAGGACTCATCCACTTCTGCTCTAATAACCTTCAAACAGTTGGAAAGCAGTCACACACACGCACACACTTAATATAAGCTGCTTGACAGATGGTTAGTATGCATGCTCACGATATGCTGCAGACTTCAGTCTCTCTCGCATAAAAAAGAAGAAGAAGAAAAAAAAAAAAAGCAGCCTGAGAGGCAGATACAAGAAACGGCACAGCACTGACACCAACGCTGTCTGCAATGTGTTTCCATGGAAACCACTCCCATGTCGGCATTCCTTTTAGAGGACAGATACAGAGCCATCTCCACAAGAAAAAACAATAAAAAGGAGGGGAAAAATATGCTCAGAACCGCAGGGGTGACACAAGATGAGGAGGCTAAGGTTAAATCAAGGTCACAAACAAGACGGGACAAAGGGCATTTATGAAGGCGAAAAAAAAAGTCTTTTCTTTCATCAGACTGAATCTTGATGCCAGCAGGTAATCAACAGTGGCAGCAGTGGAAATTTAAGTGTTCCTTTAAGTGTATAAGACATGCTGCTGTTTAAACTATGAATTGGGAATACAAGCAAACAAAAAAAAAAAAAAAAAAAAAAAAACTAAACAGATGTCATATAAGCGAGTCATGATATAAAAATCTCATGACAGCCCCAAAAATGTCAGATTTATCTTAATGTTGAAAAACATGACTGGGTTACTAATGAGCTATTTAGAAGAAAGATGTGTTCCTTTTTTCCTGCTATCCATATTTACTCAAGATCACTGGGGTTTAAATGTTGGCAAGGCATGATATGTTAACACCCATCACGACTAAATCAAGAATAATGACCAGATTAACTGATAACGCAATTGCTGGTTGCAAACCTGCGTGGGAACCCAAACAAATGTTTCATATTACGCACAACTGCGCTCCAGCACTGCACACAGTGACGTCAAAACATAATACAGGCATTTGTGTGTGTCAAGAGGGAAGTGCAAAGGAATGGGAGTGGCCTGCAAGCGTTTCAATGATATACAAGCATCTAAAGTGTAATCTTCCTTTCAAGTCCTGCTACTGAAGGTCGTTCACTGTGAGAATGCAAGTCACGTAGATGACTGTGAGCCAGGGCAAAGAAGAAAAAATAATAATACACACGTAGTCGACTAAGAGGCTCCTTCAGAATCCTGTCCTTGAAATGTGAATAATGGCACAAATGAGCGCTGAGGTAGCAGAGCATTATCATAGGTGATCGTTTTCCCCTTCGAGTGGCATGAACACCGTTATAGCCACTTGTCAACCTCCATTAATCAAAAACACAGGCATAACCTATATTAAGCTGTCCACCAGCATTAAACTTGGCATCCGACACACCTGCTTGTTTCTTTATATAGAGCATGTAGAGAAGGGCACAGCGTGGTGACACGAGGAGCTCTTCCAGCAACCACTCGTCTTAAACCACAAACAAGGCAGGACTCACTGGTAGGGCAGCAGTTCCTTGTGTTACCAAAATGGACGTCTGTTTTGATTTTCCTGCGTTATGTTATGTGCACACTAAGCTTAAATGAAAGAAAAAAAAAAAAAAAAAAGCAGTGACATCATTACTTGAGAACAGAGGATTTAAAGCTAAAAACTGCATGCTGCAGTTTCACCACGTACAGAAGCTTGTCTTTATACACAGCGTCAGCAGACATTATGTCTCAGCGTGGGACTGTTGAGCAATCAGAGGGAGGATGATTCACTGGGAGAGTCACGAGGATCATCTTGCACAGATACTGTAAATGCACAACATATATTGATCAAATGGCCCAAGGCCAACATGCATTTACACGTTTCTCAAAGTGTAGATTACAGATCGGAAACTGAACACTGGCAGTCACTAAATATATTCCCAAAATAGATATCAAAGTCATGCTGATAGAAATAGTACATTATTTTGGGAAGGCAGTGAATGCTCAGTTCTATATGGCAAATCAAGAGTAGAAACAGCTCTCTTCTAAAACGAAGAAGCTGCCAGATACTACAACAACAACATCAACATCAGCGACAACAATAAGAAAAACTGACTACGTGTACTAATTTACTCAATTTCAGCTCAATATTTAAATCTTGGACTCTAGACTAGCTGATTCACTTTTCCCAATAGTCCCCATCTATTTCACACTAAAACTCTTTACACACCAGATGTATACAATTCGGGCAAATATTTAGTGTGTTAATATTTTTTGGACTTGCCTATTTTTACATGCAGCCCTTCACACCGACTGCGTAATATCGCAGACAAATTTTAAACCTTCATTTCCCCCCTGAATCAAGCTTGATTTTTCATATATTTTCTATGGAAATAAACAGATCTGACCAATCAGAGCAATTAATTTAGAAACAACTGCATTCGTAGTTAAAAAAAACAGTGCACTAAACTAAATATACAACGATGTCGAAATAGTAAAATAATCCAATTTTACCTCAGACACACAGCTCGATGCTGGTCTGGGCCACGGTTCTCTGAAATGATCTTCAAATGTGGTCTCAACTCTGCCAACAAGAGCTCAAACTGCCCCACTGACATCCTGACATATGTATGACAGCATCTCTTCTGACTGGCTACACTGAGGTTTTCATGTCAAACTTTGGCTGAATTAAATATGGGCCTCCACCATACATGACAAAACAAAAAGGAAAAAGAGAGGCACCAAATGTGAAATTCAAAGTCAATACCCACACTAATGTAATATCTCTTTACCTCTTGAAAGCCTACAAGCCATTTTCTGAATTGAGCAGTTTGTATCATATTTCAGGCCTGCTTATATAAAATGTAAAATAACTGTGCATTAGAAGTTGGTGGGGATGGTCTCTGCTGATGCAGCTAAACTTGGAAAAACCTGGAAACTATTCTAATGGTTGTCAAACCACATCTTCATTGATATATACTGAGGTGTCAAAAGTCATCATTAAGGTTAGAGGGGAGGCCATCAAATGTTGTGCTTTTGGAGGAAAGAGATATAGTAATGACTATTTGTTTGCTTCCTAGTTATTCACAGTGCAGCAACTTGACCATTTTTAACAAGAAACATTAAGAAGCTTTCCAACCCTCAAGCTTCTTTTCGAAAACATAGCTGGTCTTATAAGGAGTTTCTACATTTGGTTGCTTGAGTGTTAAGCCTCTTTCACGCACACATACACTTCAAGATGGTCTGCAGCAACTACCTGACCTAAATCTTAGCTTCTGAGCAAGCTTTACAAGAGAGGCTGGCAGCGGTGCTACACAGAGATTTATTTTTTTATGTCACACCTATTCCTTAAATTACTTCAAATCACATTGACAAGTAATAATCCTGTCACCATGTATTTTAATTGCCCTATGACACAGCTGAATTTACCACGACACTTCAACATGCCATTTAATTTATTAATTCTGATGTCATGAACAAGTCCAGCTGACAGAATACTAATGACCTGGGAGTTTATGCGAGCCTGAGTATGGTTACACAAATCAGATGATCTAACAGCCACAACAAATGACTGTGCTGTCATTTTCGTGGCTGCTGCAATGGAGCATTTAGAAGAACGAGCACAGAAAAATTTAAGATATTAAAAAACAAAGAGTGGATCATGGTGGCCTGTAAAGATGAAATATGACCCAACAGCATGTTGGTGGTTTGAAAATCAAAGCATATTTGGATGATGATCAAAAAAGAGAGAATAAATGAGTCAGAGCTGAATAATCTGTAGTCTGCAGCGGCTGCTCCAGCTGTGAGAATGTCTTTAGCTCATCTGGCCAGCAGGATACTATCCAGATGCTGCTTTATAGCCGAGCCAGCTTTTCTTTCCACAATAAATTAATTAATAAACAAATAAACAGTACACGCACAACTGTCTGTGTGCCCAGACAGGGAAACATGCTTTATTACAGCACACATGGGCTGTAATATACAGTCAGAAATGTGTGCACGCTTAATCTCAGCACTCCCCACCCATCCCCAACACAGCCATGGCAAAAAGCTGCCTCTCATTCTCACACTCACACACATGCTTTTGTTAAACTTCTGATGAGTTGAAAGCACAGTAATTAAAGAGGAAGAAATCGGAGTCGTTGGCAGATGATAATATTACAAAATGACTTTAGCGTCATGTCCATATCAAGCAAAGTAATAGCTGCTGCCATATTAATGCTGAGCCCATTACATTTCATGTTGGATTCTTTAAGCTGGTTCGGTACTGTTGTACTTTTGGGGATTTTTTTTAGTAATGAAATGTTGAATTTTGACACTTTCCTGTGGAGCACTATTTATGTGCTACAGAGTGACTGAAACATGAATACATCATGGCTACTCAGCTGCAACATTTGGGTCCATCTTAACCAAGTCAGTTTTGTCAGAAGACATTTTATTAAAATCAATCTCATATTTTTGATTACGGCAGAAGATTTTAGAGTCACCTTGTATTTGTATGATGTAGTCTGTTACAAGATAACTTTAGATTTTTAAGAGCTGTTGAACTGATCTAAGTGATTTCCTGGTTAAGTATAGCTTGCTCAGTTGTAATTGGATTAGTACATAAATTTCTGTGGAAACACGGTGTTAGTGGATTATTACAGGAAACATCATCTGTAAAACCCTTAAGAAATAGTTTTCACATCTTTCACCCATATCAACACATTTGTGACGCCACCAGAAAACATCAGCTTAGTGACTAAAAGAAATTAATTTATAAGCTTCTGATTTGTTTGTCCTCACTTCACATGTGTTGTAATCCTCAGAATCCAGCAGCAGGCAGAGTTTGGGTAACAGCTCAGGCCAATTTTGTAGCTCTCCCTTGGAGGCAATTGTAGTGATGAGGATACCTGTTATCAGAGGGGGCTCTGTTAGATGATTAAACCAAAATCCAATAACATGCACAGGACATAATGAAACGCAGACATTTAATATTATAAAGCACTTCTGTTTATAATCCATGTGAACAGAAGCAACAGAAATGCAGCAAATAAATAGCTTCAAGTTAGCTTAAACAGCTGGACGACTCCTAATTATGCAAATGTAAATATCAGGATTCTGCAATAATAGCAGGGAACGCTTGGGAGCAAACCAGCATTTAAAAGCTGGCCTTTAACATTCTGATACAGTAGCCCACTGAGTTAAGAAAGACTATTTAGAGGCATTTAAAGCCAGGGTAGGGTTTTGCTCTCACTGGATTAAAAAGAAATAGATTAAAAAGAATTTCACAGTAGCCTTCAATCATATTGCAACTGACAAGGTCTGAGAGATCACTGCGCTCTGTTTTCAGGCTTTACAATCTGAGCCAGTTACAGGTCCGTTAGGCCAGATTAGGCGAGCAGGGGTGAAAATCTGGGAGAGCAAACTTTGAGTCCCTGAAGTCAAAAGTCAGCAATAGCACGCTTTTGACAGCAAGTCTATGCGTCCATGCTAATTTGGTGGGAGGGGTTAAGAATGGAGAGAGGGTTAGGGTTACGCCCTGCAGGAGTAGGGCTGTTTATTTCTAGGGATTTTTTCATAGATTTCTGACCACTGGATAAATAAAGAAATATAAACAACACAGAAAAGCAGATTAATTTCATACTAAAAACATAATCATATCCCTAAAAATAAGAAAATAAATTAGCTGCTATCCCAAAACAGTTTCACCGGTTTAATTAGTGTAAATAATATACAACCATCACAACCAATAATAAACTGTTGTGTAAATATTCATTGTTATTTATTTCCCTGCTTTGTCTCCAAATGCTGATTATGTTCCCAATATATTGACCTGTAGGTTCAATATGTCAGCATGTAGTTTAAGCAAATAAGGAAGTTATTTACAGGTACAACAATGCAACGTAGATAACAAAAGAAAACATTTAAACATAAAAGCTATGCATGGATGCTAAGGGCGACATTACAATCAGAAGACCGAGAGGATGAGACTTACCAACAGTGGCCCGAATAAGAGGAGATGAATCTCCGATGTTTTGGAGGCACTCACTCTTGATGAAATCAGACACGCCATTAGGGAAGTTCTGATAGTGAGCTTTCACATTGTTCTTCAGTATCAGTCCACTCAAGGACCGGGTCGGTTCATCTTGGGAGAGAAAAGGCCAAGGGAGGAAATGTGAAAATTGCTTCCCTTTCATTTTTCGCAAGCAGAGCATTACAGAAATTATGTTCAGACATTTATACTGACAATGTGGACAGAATCTATTTTACTGTTTGCTTAAAATGCGTAAGTAATAAATTAAATAAATTCTGCTAATTTTCTTTAAACACTTGTGACTTGTTGCATCTAGGGTAAGGTAGTCATGCAACCGAAAAGGTCTTAACACCACTTAACATTTGGGTCATCTGCTGTGCGGAACAGTCAAGCCAAAAGTTGAGCAGTGCCAGGATTTAGCTTTAAAATTAGAGTGACCCATATTCTGTGTGGCACATCATTTGCAGCAAACATGCCATCAGGTCACCCGAGTCGCGGCCGGACTAACCTGTCAATGAGCAGTTACATAAAAACGACAGCTCTGACATTCACCCGTGCTGCCCGGGTGCCATTAGATAATCTAGGAACACACCACAGACACAACAAAATGACAGAGCGAAGGAGAAGGGTGGACAGCTTACCTTCCGATTTTAACTTTGTCAAAACAAATATCAAATAGTTGTTAAAGTCTGGATACTGATTCAGCTGCTCAAGTCTCTGAGAGAAATGATTAAGGGTTACAAATGTTCGAAGAGCATGTTAAAAGGCTGCTAGGACATCACCACTGCATTCTGTAATTTTATAATAACAATAAAGCCAAAAACAGATTTTTTTTCCCCTCCTCCTCATATAAAGAAGAGGAGTGGTGTAATGTAACAGCATAATGATGTGAGTGTATGTCAGTGTGTGTGAGTGGACTGGGTGTACGCTTGTAAGGGGGTCATAAATGTGTCATTTGGCATGACTGTACTGGCAGATGGCATCTTTAGGGCTATAACAGCAGCTAGTCTATGAGTTAATGAGACAGTCCATATGAAGGGTTACATAAGAAAATTATTAAGGATCAGCATGAAACCAGACAAAACCATAAGGCCCAGCAGCACGGAGAGGCAGATGATAATTGCTCTCCAATGTAAAAGCAGGCAGTCACATGCACACAACACTGGAGCACAGTTGCAGCTGACAATACAGTGCATGAGCTACAGAGGAAAGCTAATAATGCACTTACATGTTAAACCTACACTTTAGTCCTTGCCATTTAATCTAGCCGGAAGAGGTCACCTTAATACGGGTTTGTTTGATAATCCCTGGCATCCTTTGGAAAAGTGACATAGAATAAAGTGTCACAGCGAAAAAGCTTGAATAACCATGGCGTCTTATTCCAGGTTTAACCCAGCCATCCACTCCATTAAACTTCTGTTTTAGAATAGGAGATTTTACTAGTGCTGTTGCACTAGTAAAATCCAGCAATTTCGTGCTTTACATACCATGATACATGCAAGGCACGGACAGATGTTGGGGGGGGGGGGGGGGGGCTTTTCTGTCACCATTAACACCATCACCTTTACATCATTATATCTAATTCTGATGTCTACTTAAATTATTAACATCAGCATGTCTCCGGTAACCTTAGCTTTATCAAGTTGCAGATGATATACCGGGGCTTTAAATATGTTTTATTGTGATGTTCTGCAGAAGCAATATGAAAAGGGAAGGTATATAGGAGGAGCAATTACAAGCTTTACCGTTGCTTGTATTAACCAAGCAAGATAATTTATGGCACTTTTAATGTCAGATGATGTTAGCACGACCTGTTCCGTTTGCAGCGCGTGCAAGTGAGACAAAAAAGGCACGAGCGTACCTGCTTGTAACCGTAACCACCCCGGCTAGTATTAGCTGTCGTTAGCCTGTTGAGTCTGTTTTGTTATTAAACCACTAACAGATTATAACAGATAAGTTATCATCCATATCCGGCTCAAGACAAAAGGATACTTGCTGGACGGATCTCTGTGTGGACGTATCAGGCGACTGAGACTCCTTCAGCAGCTGTAAAATTTGTTGAAGTCCTTGCTCGTCTGGTTTCCACTCACACTCCATCTTGCTGCTGCGGATAAAGAAATAACATAAGCTCACACAGAGGACTTGTCATCGAACTAATGCTGTCTCCCTACGAGGCGAAGTAATTTCGGATTTTTTTTAAAAAAAGCTTTTACCCGTTTCTTCTTTGCCGACCTGTGCAGTTGACTTTCTGCTGAAATGTGACCGTCTGTCTGGGTTTTCAGACATGGGCCTGACACGGAGAGTGGACCCGATTTCTCCCAACAAGCTGAAAAAAGCTTCGGGCTACGGTCTGGCGTTGCATATAACTGGCTGCATCGTCAGCTGACACCGAGCTGGCGGGTCCTAGTGCGCGACAAGTTTTATTTTAAGCCAAATAATCAAACAAAAGATGCTTATTTACAGTAGGAGGATATCTAGAAGGACTCTGGCCAAACATGTTTAGATATATCTATTTAGTCTTTTTATTGAAGACAAAATGGGTTTGTCCTTTGTTCAGAGAAGGTAAGGAGAAGCTGCAAGAGGAAAAATATACTGAAAAATCTGGGAAATGCCAAAGCTTCTCTTATATTTCCAACAGAAATGAAGGCAGCACAGCTCGTGACATTGGCTATGAAATTTTCCATTTTATATTTCAAGAAAACAGCTCCATCTTCGGGCTATATTTTTTATCGAACAAATTCAGCAGCATTTACCCTGTAATTTTAACTTAGCAAGCAGCACCACTTAAATTGGCATTTTTGAATCGCAGTAAAAAACAGAAACATGTAGCCTAGGCTATTATAAAATATCAGTGAATGAATAATTTAAAAAAAACATTAAAAATAAAAATAAAAATATATATACTTTATTTTTCAATATAATATATAAAACGTAGCCAACGTTTTTGCTTAAAATGTTCCTATTCGAAGGAAAGAACAGTAGTTCTAACCCATTTGCTACACTAGATGGCAGCACACAGTAGAGCTGCGTCTGCTCTGCCTTCAAGGTTAGATGAAGAAGTGAGTATTGCAGTCAGTACGCTGCTGCCTCCCAGCGTACAGCAGCTAGTGGATCGCTCTGTGTATAAAATACATTTGTTTCTCCCCTTTTTAAATTAGTGGGTAGTTATTTCTGTTACATTAATATTTATTTCGGATGTTTAACAAGGACCGCACAACTAAGCCAGAGAAGAACCGAGGAAGTGTGAAGCTTTAGAGTTTTTGGCAATCCTTTTGGGCTGCCTTTACTCTGCTTTTATTATCTGTTTGCCAAGAAGGGAATTTTTTCGGCGACCTGAGGAAACATGAGCTTTCTTTTGTGAGTTACAACCGTTCGATACACGCGTATTTTGTCTTGCCATTTAGCTTCGTGTTTGGAAAATGCCAGCTTTGCTGCAACAGCTAGAAAGTTAGCTAGCCGTAGCGTTTCAACGGCTTAGACTACTTCCTGGATGTACCTCGGACTGCTCTGTGTAATTCGCATTGCTTTCTGTAGCTTTCATTTTAAAAACTGTCATCAATACTAATCGCATATTCATCAGTACTTTAAGGCTAGTGGTTACAGTTGACCAAATGAGAAATTTCACCTGCTTAGAACAGATCCATTGACAAATTGCCTCAACAGAGATGGAGGGTTTTGATTGTGGCTTGGATATTTGCTGGTATAAACACTTGGATGCCACCGGCTAATCTAACACAGCCCTGCTACCGCTAAACGCAGCTGTTTCATCAAAGTAACACCACAATATGACGTCGATATTAGCCAGCGATTAAAATAATGTTTGTTTCAGTTAAGCTGAGAAACATCAGACACACCTACTGTGACAGTATGTAGTTAGATTGAAGAAGATGAGGTCTAGATTTGTTATTGTAATATTTCTTTTTGTGTACTTGATATATATGGGTAGGCTAGAAGGAAGTAGTTGATGAAGAACAACAATATACTGATAATAGCAGATACTTATTTTGAATTACAGAAACACTATAGAAATGCTACAGGATATTTTGGATCTGATCTCGCCATTAACGGATTCTCCAATTAAACATTTATTTTGTGTGTCCAACCCACCATACTGTGAGAACTCACAAATTCTTGTTTAATGGGGCAGTGAGATCAGCTGAATACAGTACCTCTACAAATAGCCTCATTATACAGAGAGAGGCCACACTGTTCACGCACACCCACTTACATTCTGCTAAACCCAAACCAAACTTGAGCTCCCTTTGACATCTCTTTAACAAAGTCATAACTTTTTGTTTTAAAAGTCACCTCACATTAGTGTTTGGTGACCTCATGATTTCTCATCATATCTTTCTGTCTTTTGATTTATTCTACTTTTTGTCTTCCTGTTTTATGTGTGACTCACACAGTGGAAATCGTTCATCCAAAACATTCAAGCCCAAGAAGAACATCCCGGAGGGTTCTCATCAGTATGAGCTGCTGAAACATGCAGAGGCTACTCTGGGGAGTGGAAACCTGCGCATGGCAGTCATGTTGCCTGAGGGTGAAGACTTAAATGAGTGGGTCGCAGTCAACAGTAAGCACTGAGTTTTATTTATTTTTCTTCTCTCTTGATACACGCTTTTATTTTAGGTTTAGATTCCTGGCTAAAGGGGCTCGGCACACTTTAAAATTTGTTTTTATATCTCTTAAGTCTTGTTTCTGACACTTAATTAGTCCAAATCATGAGTTGGTTGAGAGCGAACTGTCAGGCTGTCTTTGGCATTGCTTCCAAAGGCCACGTGCATTCATGCCAGAGCAGCTACCGTGAATGTTAAATAGACTTTATTGTCTGCGCTGTGAGCGCCTTGTTTACTTTCCTCTAAAAGGAAACAAATGGTCAGTGGATGCTTAATTCCTCATGCGTCAAAAAGCCTTCAGGGTTGGAGACGATCACTAGCCCAGCCTTTTAACGCGTGATTGTCTGTCAGACGCTTTGTTAACAAAACATTTTTGGGCGTGCCCAATTTCTAGCTTTGTTAACTGCGTCTAAGAATTGCCACCGCTGCTGCACTCGTCTGATATTTGTGCTCTCCAGATTCAGAGGTTAGAAGCAAGGTTGGCTAGTATTGCACAAGCTGTTACAACTTGCACAATGAAGGGAAGTCAGAATAAAAGTGCTGTGAGCAATCACTTCTCCCACCACCAAGTACAAATGACTTTTCACATGATCTGTGTTCACGAGAAGCAGTCCACTTCATGTTTTTAAGATTGTTTTGCTTGTACTGGATTGCAACACAGTCCTGTGACAGCTGTTCTACCCCAGATGGATGAATGGATGGATAGTGACAGTAGAGGGAGAAGTTACGGGCATGCAGCAAAGGTCTCCAGGTACAACTGAACTTGGGGTAGTAATCTGACAGGCATCTTAACCAATTGTCTAGCTGGATACCCATCAGTACACTCTCTTCTCCAGTGACCTCACTTACAAATGGATTTTTAGGATCCTTTTGAGACCTTTTCCAAGCATAAGCGGAACAGTGAGTAACAACAACGTGGACAGAAAAGCGCTAATGTTGGTCAAACTTTTGCAACAGCAACTCTCCACATTAGCCCTAAAAGTGGAACCATGCATGGAGAAATGAGTTGACAGTGAAGTTGTCTTTATTGAGTCTTCAAGTGGGACGAGGAAATGCAATGCAGTTTTGCCTCACCCAAGCATTACATTGAAATCTTTGCTAGGATTTCCCCCCTCAAACTGCTTCATTGTGACACAATGAAGCAATGCAGAGCGAAAATAAAGAGGGTGAAACAGGATTACTGGAAAATAAAGGACCACAGGAAGAGATGGGGGGTTTTTTTATCACTGACTGTTACATTATTTTAGGGTTCTTATTAGCTTTATGAATGAAAAAAGAAAAAGGGTTTGTAAGGTTCATCAATTAGAGCTTAGCATCAGGTATTCCCCAGACTGTTTGGATTTTGGCTTCTGAATTTTCAGTCTGTTTTCTATCATTAAGATAATTCTGCTTTCTCTCACTGGAATATTCATTTCTAGACTGTAATCACATCAGTATGTTTGGTGGCATAAACAGTAATTTGATCTTTTGTCTTTGTTTAACAGCATACAAAAATATTCTATCAACTATGATTGGACAGATTCTTGTTTTTAAAGGAATCTCAAAGTGAACCTGACAAACCACATGCCATGACAACTGGACAGTATGTTTGTTTTGTTTAGTTTTGTTTTTCAATGAGATTTTTAAGTTACACTCTCAACTCAAATGCTGCCAGTGCTTAAAATGGATCTCCCCAACTGATGGAAAGCCAAAGTTGGCTGTATGCCCCTGGGAATGAGTGGTAGCACAGTTTGTGCCAGATAACTGGACTGTGCACTGGTCTACAGTTTGGCCTGGGCGGTGAAATAGGGACAGGCACAGTGCTGTGGGGTAATCTGATGCCAGCAATTGGTGCTGGCAAACACTACAGTTGGTGTCATATAGCAACACTTTTTCATCTCCAGGGCCAGAAACTGCCTTTCTGTTAGCTAATATTGTCCTTGCAGAATTAGAAATGTCCTCAAGTAACCCTTTTCACTGACGCGCTATTGGTGCCCAATTTATAACTATTCCTGCAAATTTTTCCACCCAAAAAATAATATTAATACTAATAGTACCATCACCTAAAGGCTGGAAACATTGTGGGAACAGAAGAATATAGTGTTAAAAGTAATGAAAGGGGGGAGTAGTACAAACATTGCTGAAAGAGGTGTGAAAGTGTCCTTTGGTATTTGCAACGCAAGAGGATTCGACCTGCCTCATTTCTGTCTGCCGTTTATTTGCTTTCTGGCTCTTTGAAACGTCGCGGCAAAATGTCGAGGAAAAGCAAAGTTTTTTAAATGGACTAACAATGAGATGGAGTTGTTGCTGCGAGTAACACAAAAGTACAAAGTTGCAAAAGCGAGTGAGAATGAAAGAATTTGAAGAAAAGCTATCTGGAGCATGTACAAACTGATATTAATCAAAACAACTGCTGTATAATGCCCTCCGCTATCTTAGTTTAATTGGTCACATAACTGCATCACATGACTAAAATGTGTCATCGTTTTCGAAAAGGCTCTGGGTTTGTTGTCCACACTGCGGCGCTAAAACAGCATTTTCAAATGTATCCGCTTTGGAGAGCGTTTTCAAAACGCTGCATTTTCCTTGACCGCAAATGCCGTCTCAGTGTGGACGGAAGGCCAAAATGGAGAGAAAAAGATGCGTTTTCAAGCGAAAACATATGAGTGTGGACATGGCCTGTGTCTTAACACCAAGGTAGTCCCCACACTGTTTGACCAAGTGGGGGTTTTGTGTTTTGCTCTGTTTTCAGTCTTTTGCCTCCAACTGTTACATGCTGGTTAAGTTTAGACACTGAAAATTATATTTAGGGGTATCAAGTGTGTTTAGTGTGGACAAGTGAGTGGTTAGTTCACTATTACCATAACTACATAACTACAGAGCAGAGGTGAAATGAAGCCTTCTGCAAATCACTAACACAGGAGTGTGTGATGCACCAGGAATGAAAACAAGCTGCATAAACACCATTTTAATAGTTTTCTTTTTTTCGCATTTTTCCAGCTGTGGATTTCTTCAACCAGATCAACATGCTGTATGGCACCATCACAGATTTTTGCACTGAGGAAAGCTGTCCAGTAATGTCTGCTGGTCCTAAGTAAGTGATTAAAACTCATAAAACTAGCCCACTGGCTATTCTCCAGTCTTTGTTGTATGATGAGACTGAGCAGGGTCAGGATTTGGAAAATGGACTTGTCTTCATAATTGTAAACACCCTGTGACGTAGATCTTTTTGTTTTGCCCTCCTGCTGTCTCACTGTGTAGATTTGCAGCAGATGTCTTTTATGTGCTGATAAAAAGTTAGATTTACTTCTACAAAGGAAAAAACGCCTATTAGAAAATGTTTGGTTACTAGCATGAGCCCTTACTCATACCAGGACGACTTGTATATTATCTGCTTATTGAGAAATACCACTTTGCTTTACAATTGATTACATCAGTGTTGAATAAGCCCAGATGGAGACCATAACAGGGGTTTTCCTTGCTCAGAATGGGCCTCCTGCTTGGGAATACTCTCACAAGAGCATGATTAGTGCTTGTAGTTACTGATCCACATGCAGCCCAGTTTGATCTCAGCTGGGCTGGACTAATAAAACAATCACACAATAACAGACCTTTCATTTAATATACAGAAGTTTACCTTTAAAGATCCACCTATTAACAAACAAAACACATGATTATGTGTTCATCAGATGCTATGCAAAAGCACAAAGCCTTCACATAAATCATTTTTCTCCTATTTCTGAGAATTTGAAAAACATGAATATTCATTATGCTCAATTAAGCTTTTGTTATAACACTCGGGATTTTCTTCCTTCTCTTTTGAGTGAGCCAAAAATTCCTCTTGGTATAAATGTGCTCAAAGTGTGTTTTTCATCTTTATTTCCTGTAGGTATGAGTACCACTGGGCTGATGGAACCAACATCAAGAAGCCCATCAAATGCTCTGCTCCCAAGTATATTGATTACCTCATGACCTGGGTGCAAGACCAGCTGGATGATGAGACGCTTTTCCCTTCAAAGATTGGTATGATTCACTCTGTCGTTTCTACCAGCCTTTACCTCCAAAGAAAAGTTATCTTTTAATGCACATGCTGTACATCAAACAATTAGGTGTGTGGAGATCCAGAATGCGTACACAGCCATTTTTATTACCAGAGAAATCCATCTCCCATGCAAAATGTATGTAACAGAAATGATGAACTTAGCAGAAATGTAAACTTTTGCAAATTTTCCTAATTTAAATGTAGCGGTGCATTTGTCTTATCAATTTCATATAATAACCTAACACATTAAGAGATCATTCTACAGGATTGTTAAGTAGTAGCATTTGCATACTTACGCAGTTATCAGCCTCATAACTAGTTGTGGCGTGTGCAGTCTAAGGTGGAGTTTTATTGCTATTGAATGGCAGCCAGCAGCCAGTCTGATAGACCCAGTACATGTCAGTAGAAGTGGTGAATGTGCTGCCCTGGAGGTACACAATTCACTCCATTGCCCATGATCTGTTGTTCACTTGGGCAGATTCAACCTCAAAGCCTGCCAACATCTTCAAGGTTCTTCGGAGGTGTGTGTTGTGATGAAGAACCCATTGCACACTTGTTAAAATCAATTCAAGGCTCAGTAAGCGTGCATTCAGTTGTTCAGCATCTGAAGCTTTAATTTACTCGTGCTGGTGTCTTCATCCAGATGTTGACTTGTACGGTAGGATGCTCTCTGTAGAAGCCTCTGTGATCTGCAGCAGTTTAGTTTAGTGTTGAAACTAGCAAACTTTCTGCACTGCAGATAAATACTGTGAACGTGAGGTGTTGCTGTGTTGCTTTCATGACTGCTTGAGCTTCCCCGAGATCATGCTGTGGCCTGCCTGTGTAGACTGGATCATTTTCACAGGCAGACTATAATGTAGCTGCACGTCGAGCTGTCTGGTGTTTTTTCTAACCAGCTTCCTTCTCTTTCTTTTGTTCCCAAGGCGTGCCCTTTAAGCGTAATTTTATGTCTGTGGCAAAGACCATTCTGAAGCGTCTGTTCAGGGTCTACGCCCACATCTACCACCAGCACTTTGACTCCGTCATGCAGCTGCAAGAGGAGGCCCACCTCAACACGTCGTTCAAACACTTCATCTTCTTTGTTCAGGTAAAGAATCCCTGACATCTGACTAATGTGGCATGTTGCTAACAAGGGCTGTAACGTGTTGAGTCATGGGGTAATGTTTCTTTTTTTCTTTTGTCTTTAACAGGAGTTCAACCTCATTGACAGGAAAGAGCTGGTCCCACTACAGGAGCTGATTGAAAAACTGACAACCAAGGATAGATAAACAGCCATGTAATCCTTATTTTATTGTTCTTCTAGTTTTTGCACAGATACCCACCCACCCCCACCCTGGCTATATGTATGCAGTATGTACTATTTCCATTTGGGGAAATGTTTTTAATAAGGCCAGGAAGAAGGAAGGGTGTTGTTAGGTTAAAGGCACCAGGACTAATGCTATCAGGGATTAAGTTAATTGAGCAAACCACAGATTAACATTAGCTGTATGAAAAAAACCCACAAAAAAACCCTTATATTCTATCATGGCTTACTTTAGGATAAGATAGATATATGTTTATTAATTTTCTACCTGACTGCAAAGATGTTTTGTTTTCATCCCACTTAATTTTAAGGGAACATACTATTAGGTTCCAGCTCCATCACAGACGAGAGTAGTGTTTAAGCAGAGATGCAGTATCATAGGGTGGTGTGATAAATAACTGGATATTCTTGGTTTATTTTAACATAGAAGGATCTTGGTTTGCTACTGTCCACATCTGTAATATCGTAACATCAGTCACAAAAGAATCCTAAGTGCCTAGCATGGCTCATAATTGCCCTAGTATATCAAAGGCCATATACCACTGATGTGATTGATTCATTCAATTTTCCTCACCACATCCCTTTGGAGTTTATGTGCTTCTAAAGCCCCTCCCCCTTATTTTTTTCCTATTTGTCCTGTAACTTGGCTCAGAATTATTTCTTTATTTCTTTTGGTCCTCGACGACTTTATTTAGTTAGAAAGTCTCCTGCCCAAGTTTTGTAATGTGCAGACTATGATAAATGAATGTGTTGAAGGACATAGAAGTGAAGCTAGAATATTGTTATGCTGTAGCAGGGATTAAGAAATTACGAATCTTGTAGCATGGTCTAGTAACATGTCCCTGTGTACTAGTTTTTCCCCCTTCAAAAACTTTGAAATAGTAACAGGTTTTAGAAGAATTTCGAAGGAATGGAAAACCTGAAATTGTAGGGAAATAGATGTAGAAATCTGTGTTTAGACTCCACTGTTTGAGACATGCTAGCTTTATGAATTGGATACAGCAGAATCCCTTGTTAGCACACTAGCCGTCAAGCACTTTGAACAGTGTTTCTGACCTCTATCGTTTGAATGTTTTCTTCTTCCTTGCCCGACATCCCTCACCCCCACATGGATTGGCTGTGCTTTGGGAGAAGCTGTACCATGTAACTGACCATAGTTTATTTCATTTAACTCCCTCTTAAATCAGCTGAAAGGCACAAGTGAGACTTCTTATTGCTTTCTTTCTGGACTGGTTTGTTGTTGTGGTGATTCAACGAGGAGATTCATGTACCTTTCTCCAATCACAAAGTGTAGTTTTTGACTATGCAATAATTGACATGACACTAAAAGGGGATGCCAGTTGGCTCATTCATACTTTATATCCAATATTGAGATTTCTTTATAGTGCTTCTGTTTGGGTGAAGGATGCATACAGAAGTGCTTCTCTGTCAGGTTCAGTTTAAAAAACGGTGACATAAATATTTTATATCTGAAATTTGTCAGAGGTATAACACTTATAATGGCACACGTGTAAATACTGAGAGTTAGACACGTCTTGGAAGTTTCAGCAAGCATGGAGTGGTAGTTTTTGGTTAAACGAGTGCATTTATACCTTTTAGAGGCTGCTTCCTTCTCCCTTTCTTTGGATATTAATATCTTGTTTGTTTTGATTGTTCGATATCTTCTCATTTCCAACTTACTTAGCTTATTATGATGAATGTTACTGCTCACCAGATATCTGAAAATGTAATAGAATATCGGTCATCCTGCAAGCATCTCATCCTTATGAAATGCCCGTAACATAGCCTGTTGCCTACAGTTTTTCCTCTTCGACTGAAGTAATTGGTGAATAGTCTGTAAATAAAGGCTTGGTAGGGGTTTTCAATGCTACTGAATTGATTTATGCTGTTTATAAGGCAAATAAAGGTGGGCTTGACTCTTTGAAAAACTTGTATGTTCATTATGTACTGTGAGCTCAGCGCTACTGGTGATCAGAGTAAAGCATTTAATAAAGTACTGTACTCAAGTACAGTTGTAACTTTTTCTTTTTTTTCACTGCTTTATGCTGCTGTTCCAGGGTGTGTGTATATATACATATACATGTTTTGTTTTTGTTTTTTCCATCCACATTTGTATTTGACCGCCATCTTGAGTTGCATTAGGGTAAAATCGACTTTAAAACCCCCCCAGCTAGGATCAACATGAGACTTTCCTGGTTGGGTATTTTGAGTTTTCTGAAATTTTTATATCCCAATGCTTTTCACCCATGGCATTGTGATTTTTGTGCAATAGCAATAACAGTATTACAGTAAAATGTACTGCAATTTATCATCTCCTCTGTCAATATCTGTTTTATCCAATAAGACACATTTTACTCTTTATCAAGGTGCCCAGGTCTTGTGGCTGTTTTTCAGCACAGGACCTGAAAAAGTATTCTGGAGTCAAATGTGAGGCTGTGCAGCCAGACAGTGATCCCAAACTCAGCAGTACAATCATTGAAACAGGAAACGATCAACGTGCTGCAGCAATGGCCCAGTCAAAGTCCAGACCTCAACCTGACTGCAATCCTGTGAAGGGGCGTTAAGAGAACTGTGAATAAATGTCCACAAATCTCGCTGAACTGAAGCAAGGTCGTAAAGAAGAGTGGGCCAAAATTCCTCCACAACATGAGCGAATGATAAAGTCATAAAGAAAAAGATTGCTTCAAGTTATAGCTGCTAATAGTGGTTATACAAGCTATTCAATCAAGGTGTGCAACATGGAATAAATGCACGTAAAATATAGTACAATGCATACCTAATGTTTATTTTGGACAATGTTCTCAATGAAACAAGAAATCTAATAAAACTTAAATAACCCCAAGTCTCTAAATTGACCTGCACAGCTCACATTAATGCTGTGTGATGCTGCAAATTTTGTTATCAATCTCATGCAAAGTACATACAGGGACAGTCTAGCCGATATACCAGTACAGATACTTCTAAACTATAAAGGCAGTTTATGTAGGGGAGAACAATGTGTCATGATGCATAAAATAGATGTGGCAATCAACACTAAAGGGTTCAGACAATTTTCATAGTGTGTTTGATGGTTTTTTTCCACTACCAAAACATTTTTTTTAATTCAATACAGTTCAGTGGGCTAAATATTGAACTTAGAGCACAGAAACAAAGCATCACTCTGATACCAATACCAGCTTTGTTATCGATACTATTGGTATTTGGAGAGCTGCTGAATGACTTATTCATGGACTCTGGTTCCACCCACTTTAATGCAGTTCAGAGAGATTTTTGAACCTTTTACTTAACAACATGCAGGTAGTTTTTACATTAAACAGATTTTACATATAAAATACAATGAAATTAGATATTTGAAAATATTATTGGACTACATTAATTTAGATATCAGCATAAGAATAGTTGCACAGCTTACCAGTTACTACATTGAACTCGTGTTTACACATTCATACGTGATTACAATTTACGTGAAAAGGGAAAGACCATTTCTGAATCAAGGAGGGGGCCTAAGGGTATATCTTTCGCCATCTTACAATGCTGTGATTGCAGCCATTTCCCAACACTCTGTGAATGCTACTCATGGCCATTGATCAATGTTCTTTGATCAGTGGGTTTTGGTCAGATGTTTGATCAACAATCACTGCAGTGATTGTTGATCAATCACTGCAGTGATTGTTGATCAATGGTCATGGGAATTGACATAATTATGATTAAGGAACTGACCTCACAGCCCATTGTTCCTTCAGTGGGCTGGTTTCAGTCATTATGCAAATGTACTGTTTATAAGGTTTGGGGAAACCTGCAGTCAGCTGAGACTGAAGAAGTCACTTGGATGAGTGACGAAACGTTTCTCCCACCAAACGCTACGTCCAGATGAACGGATTCAACTTTTGGAGATTTACTTTCCTGGATGATTGAGAATGCATCAAGACATGATACAATAATTCAAAGCTCAAAGGACTTTACTTTGGGGAAATGAGCGTAATGCTAATTTATCTGTCTGTTTTAGTGGGAATTACATTTTTTCTTTTCTTTTTAAATAACGTAAACAACAGCTGCTTCCGGGGCGGATACACAGCTGTGCTAACTTCCGCTTCCTAACATTGAGCGCGCAATCTAAACCAACAAGCTGACATCCCAGCAGCTGCCGCAACATCCTAAGGAATATTTTATTCATTTTAAAAATATTTATTAATTTTTGCGAAGATGTCTTTTACTCCAAAAAGGCCATGCCCAGACCCAATGAACGACTCGATGGAGAAAAGAATAAAGCGGATTTCTATCGAGGGGAACATCGGTGAGTACTGCAGCTTATTGCAAAAGTCACATTTAAAAAACAAACAAACAAAAAGTTCATTTTATAAGTTTAATGTCCGCAGATGGATGTCAGGTACTGCTCGGGGTACCTGTGTGTAACAGTATACAGCTTCAGACGATGTACTACTTTTGCCGCCAATTTGCTACTAGAGTATTCTTCTTCTAAGAAAATATTAGACGATATTGCACCTGTGTGACGCGTAGCCAGGTCGATACAATACGCTATATGACACGAGTTAACTTTAATTTGTGCTTCTTTGTGTTCAGCGGCAGGCAAATCTACCTTTGTGCGCCTCTTGGAGCAGGAGAGCGCGGACTGGGAGGTGGTACCAGAGCCGATCGCCAGGTGGTGCAATGTTCAAACAACTGGCAGCGACTTTGAGGTATTAAAATAAAATACGATTCTACATTAGAGTCGTTTAAAAAAAAATGCATTTCTGAGGTTTACATAAAATCTGCTTTGTTGTCAGTTTATGGCAAATTTGTGAGTAATTTAATAACCAGCATATTATCGTGCATGTGTGCATTCAGGAAGACGTATTAACTGGGGAGACTCCCCATCTGTATTTAGAGTGCAGCTGCTGTCTACCCTTATACAGTATCTGCATGGCCACACACCCAGAGGGACAGATGGTCCCACTGTGGGCGCATGAATGTATCATCATCAGGCCAAACATCTGACCTCCCACACAACTGTAGCCTCACCTTCAGCCTAATATTAATTGTCTCTACTCTACATGCCATAAGGATCCCCCACCCTACCCCCAGCTACCAGGCAGTGAGAAGGATATTCAGATACTTGAGCATTCTTCTACATATCAACCAAAGATGCTTAAACAAGTAACGTAATGGAATGAAAAGCAGACTGGTGTGTTGCATTTGCACTGTTGTTATATTATTAATGACTGGATACAAGTTACCAGTCATCCATGTTAAGTTAGGCAGATTATTCATTGTGACCAGTTTTCATTCAGGCCAGCAGAGGTGGGAGTCATCAGACAACACAAGATACGATATTATCACATGATATTATTGCAGTTTTTTAAATTTTTATTTTGATTGTATTGCAGTAACATATACTGCAGTTTATCACCTTTCAGAAGTGATGTCCTCAAAGATAAAATTGTTAGTATCTGTCTTGTCCAATGCTTTCACTTTGTGCTGCAACACCAGATTGTCGAGTATACCAACACTGTCAGTAAAACCTGCCAGAAATGTTGGCATAAAATGGACAGGCTAGGGTCATGGTTGCAATTACATGCAAACTGTTTCTGATCATTCAACAATTAACTGTGGAAATTGTTGAAAGCCACACATCTGTTGCTGTCTGCGTAGACAGGAAGTCACATTTAACTTTTAGATTTGCAGAAAGTTTGCTTCCTATCAGGCAACTGGTGCAGTCGCCCTGCAGTCAATCAAAATTAGTTGTGAGTGTGCAACACCCTCAAGCTCAGGGAGACCATTTAGTCACCACTAGTTGCAATTTGTTGCAGAATGTGGAAAAAATTCAACACATGCTGTCCTGTTTTTCATTTATTTATTTAATTCCCCCCACTCCTAGTGCCCAGTTAAAAGAAGTTAAACACTTCAAATAAAAAAATATATCAGCTCACATATACACTTTTTGTTGCTAACCCAATAAATAATGCAAAATGGTGTCGGCACGCTGTAAAATGATAGTATGGAGGCATTATTAGAATGCACTGCTTCAGCTGAACCATTCAACGATCCTCAACGAGTCTCCACTACTGCCACAACTTTTAAAGGCAGTGGTCAAGCACCCCCTGCCAGTCATTGGACAAAGTATTTTTGGAGAGCAATGCTGGTGACAAACCCATCAAATTTAGAAAAATGGGTTATTTTGACTAAATGTGGGCTGAGATATTTATGGAAAATCCAGCTTTATTCAGCAAAAGACAAAGCTTAAATGATTTACAGTACATGGTTAAATAATAGTAACTATCACTTGTATATGACACACGAAACTGTATGAATTAAGATGCTTCGGATTGTCTTAAAGGACCTGAGTTCAATGCGTAAAGTTGTATTCTGATATTTGCAAGATCTAAGAAGTCGTAAAGGTGGGTAAAATTAAACAATGGGATTTTTATGTTCTAGGAGCTGACCACATCTCAGAGAAGCGGGGGGAACGTCCTGCAGATGATGTACGAGAAGCCAGGGCGGTGGGCTTATACTTTCCAGAGCTACGCCTGTATCAGCCGGGTGCGTGCCCAGATCAGATCAGCCAACGGGAAGCTCAGGGAGGCTGAGAATCCTGTGCAATTCTTTGAGCGGTCCATCTACAGTGACAGGTATCCGACCTACTGAAGAATGTACACTTGATAAAAACATTGTTATCATTAGAAAAAATAATGGTGCTGAACTGTGCAAAAGTGTTAAAATGACTACCCAGATTTTTATTTTTTTTCGCTGTGAGCACGGTGTAGGAATTTTTACCAGGCTTTAGAAACCTTTGTAAGAATTCACTTCTTTCCCACCACAGGAACCAGCCTCTGATTTATTTAACCCCTCAAAAAATGACATTTTAAAACAGTCTGTGGTAAATAAAGCAGAATTATTCATCCTTTCTTTTTGGATTCATCATATCTTAGGTACATCTTTGCAGCCAACCTATATGAGAGTGAATGCCTGAATGAGACCGAATGGTCCGTCTACCAGGACTGGCATGGGTGGCTGCACAACCAGTTTGGCAAGGACATCGAGCTGGATGGCATTATCTACCTCAGAGCCTCGCCAGAGGTAACCTCCTTCTTTGTACTGCACACGTTTATACCTAAATTTAGAAGGTTTTGCAATTTTCATCATTCATGATTTAAAAAATAATAATAAATAAAGCTCACACCAAGCAAAAAGTTCACAGTGTTCTTCTTCGTCGGTGTACAGAGGTGTTTAGAGCGGTTACACCTGAGAGGGAGAGAGGAAGAGCAAGACATCCCTCTGGAGTACTTGGAGAAACTTCACTTCAAGCACGAGAGCTGGCTGCAGCACAAGAGCCTGACGTAAGCAGAGTGTACAGCTGGAAACTGTGTGCATTTATATGAGGAAAACAGATGTACTTGTATGATAGGAGAGGCTTTGAATAAGCATTGGAAACCCCCTAATCCCCCATTCATGCAACAGCTTGAGGGGGGGAAGCGAGGGTTCAAACAGCGATACATGTGATCTTCATCTGCGTCATTGTCTTTGTGTGATGGGCTGTTTCTTTGCTCCATCATGTGTACATTTCTTTACAAAGTTTAATGTCTTCATTTCATTAAAAACTGTATGCAGTTTCCCACAGTGGGAAACTATAACATCTCTAACTGCATGTGCTATATCATGTCTTCCCACAGCATGGAGTTTGAGTATCTCAGTGACGTGCCGGTCATGACGCTTGACGTGAATGAAGATTTTAAGGGCGATAAAATCAAATGTGCTGACATGATCGAGAAGGTTGGTACTGTTTAAGCCTGCGTAAAGATCAGAAATGATCAAGTAATGCTTTCATGCTGGTTTCGCTTTGAGTGGAGCTTTAGGAGAGCCAGAAATACTGTTTGCTTTAAGGGGAACGTTTGCCCCTAAATCAAATTTTCATATCCTCTGGCCTGTAGTGCTGTTTATCCTCTTGGATTGTTCTGCATTTATCAGCTGGAAAGATGTCTGCCTTCTCTTTAGTATCATGGAATTAAAAGGCGCTCTTC
This sequence comes from Oreochromis niloticus, assembly GCF_001858045.2. NCBI lineage: Eukaryota > Metazoa > Chordata > Actinopteri > Cichliformes > Cichlidae > Oreochromis > Oreochromis niloticus. The sequence continues at coordinate 13,991,143 of NC_031972.2, read as the reverse complement.
TTTTGATCCTAAAAGTGGCAAAGGCATACATCTGATGCACTTGGCAGCACCTCAGTGTCTGCACCAGTCTGTAAAACATGGTATAGGCTCTGTTGTGGTTTGGGCTGTATTTCAGCCAGTAATCTTATCAGAATTAATGGAATCATGTATGTAGAAAAATACAGTTAAATCTTGATCCATCGGTCCATACTGTGTGGAAAGCGCTTGATTGGCTTCATTTTTCAGCATAATAATGATCCCAAACACACTGCCAATGCAGTAAAAGCATATCTTGATAGAGAAACACACAATGGAACACTATCAGTCATGGGTTGACCTCCCCGGAGCCCAGACCTCAATGTTACTGAGGCATCAACTTGACCGAGAACAGAATAAAAGGCATAAATATCCAAAGAAGAGCTTTGAGTGTCCTTAAAGAGGCTGGGAGAACTATTCCTGACGACTAAAATAAATTACATGAAAGCCTAAAAAAGTAAAGGCTGTGCTAAAGAATAAAGATGGCTATATCAAATATTGAATTCCAGGCTCGTTAGCATTGTACAGATTAAATTTTTGCCGTTACATTTTGTATTTCCATGTATGTTTTTGCACATTTCAATAAATTGCTGCGCCTATGCCTCATTTTCCTGGCAAAATGGAAAGAATCATCAAGTGGCTCAACACGTTTAGCAGCACTGTGTCAAAAGACACTACTGTAAAAAGAAAACTGTTATAAAGGAAGCCACTTTGGGCAAAATGCTGCATGAGACTGAGTTTCTTGTGCTTCAGGGCTCAGTGATGCAATAAAATGTATTTGAGCACTGGCACTTTTACTCTCGTAAACACACACTGCGCTTGTTCATGTATCAGTTTCATGTTGATGCTATCAGCTGTGGTTAACTCAAGCACTTATTTTCATATTAGGCACAAATAAAACCCTGTTTCACACACAACTTGGTGCTGTTACATAAACCCAGCTGTTATGGGGGGGATCCAAAGTAATGATCTGTGCCTTTGTTGGTTTAGATTTTTATGCTAATGTTTTTATTTTTATTTTTTTTTAGGTCAAAGAGTTCTTGAGCACGCTATGAACACCGCCACAAAGAAAAGAGTGAAGACTGGATGGAGTATGGCTTTTAAAGCATAGACAATGACAATTACTTATATGTTCAATAACTGAAAAGGTATTGGGGGGGGTTTTTTGTTTTTTTTTAAGTGTTGTGTATTTATCAGCATTAATGTGCGCAAATGAGATTGTAATGTATGTCCACTGATAACAATGACAGTAAACTTGTTATTTTTCGCCCACCAACTGCACAAAATCAAGTGTCACACGTGTTCTTTCTCGGCTCCAAATGTTTCTTGGCATTCTGTGCAACTCTTCCAGGAGATGTCGCCAGTCTCCATTAAAGCTGCCTGCCTATTTCTGACCGCTCAGCCTGCCTTTACCTGGTAGCTCCAATAGGATTTGACTAAAGCTATCTGACATTAGCTTCTTTCATTTTTCCTTTAATGCCTTTTTGAAAAAGCACAGAGTAGAAGAGATCACCCAGGTGGAAACATCTCATGACTTTTTTGTGTTTGTTTTTGCTCTTTTGGCAGTTCCAGGTCCAAAATAAATGCCCATCCTCTGCAAGTGTTCAAATGAATTATTTAAGTGTAACTTTTGGAGTGCTGTCAGCAGGATTTGTTTACACATTTCCTGTTAAGCAATAAAAAACTGATTTTTCATGTTTCTGTCTGTGGTTAAAGTTGTTTTAGTGAAGTAATGTGAAGGCAATTTGTCAAGTTTAAGTGTTCTGCGCGCCTCCCAGCGCTAATGGTCTGACCTCCGCCCCCCTCATCCGTGGCGTCACGCAGGAGGAGGGATGGTACTTTAAATATGGGGAAAGACACGCTACACACAAAGACTCCCGTGGCACTTCCAAACAGGCGCTTTGGACAAGATGTTACCTTGGCCTTGCGTGTGGGTTTCCAGTTAGATATGTGGATTGTGCGTTACGCGTTAGGTTTGATTTGTAGGGTCGAAGAGATCATCCCAGCGAGATAGCCGAAGCTCACGTACTTTAGTTTTAGGCACTTTGGGAGCGCAGCAGCTCGATTAGGCAACCGTTCTCAAACACGCACGACTTTAACACGACTCGAAACTGACGAGGAGGACAGGTGGACGCCACGCCGATCAGCCGCGAAGGGGAAACTCGTCACCATGAGTTCCGACAAGAGCAAGTAAGTGTGATCGTCAAGTGTTAGCTGGTGAAACTAAAAGCTGGGCACATTTGAAGTTTTACTTCATAGCTTTCGGTCCTCGGGTTTTTGGAGAGATTTGCTTTGCTATTTCCTGGCAAGTGTCGAGTCGGTGAACGAGGCGTCAGAATGTCGCTCACCAGCAAACAAAGTGGACACGTTCAAAGGATTGCGCCAGTGTGCGTAAAGCTGGAATTTGTGTGGTTTCTGAGTTTAGTGGATCGCTGATGCCATGCCATAGTAACGCCACGTGCAGGCTATTTATAAGAGTACTGATCTTTCTGAAACGCGTTCATTCATTCCAGCGACAACCTTGGATAGATAAGACACACACAGCCGCACTGCTGTGGCTATGAACGGGCTAATCTATTTTCCAAGAAGCTGTCGCTATTAATTAGAGGGGAGGAGAGCGTGGAGAGTGTCGGAGATGTCTTCTGCATTGCATCTTTATGAATAAAGCCGTGCGTAATGCGTAGTGCGCGTAGAACGCACTATCCCCGTGGTAGACTGGTATGACAACCCACCCACCTCCCCCCCTTCAAAATAAAAAAATAAAAAAATCCGCACTCAGCGTGGGCACAGTTGTGCCCTCATATGCAGGAACACATCAGACTTCACAGTACTGTCAAACAGGGAAAATTCACTGAATCTGCACTTTCCTTATAAGCATCTCATTGACGGATGTTTTTGGTTTGAAAATGTAATTGCATCGGAATAGGCGAGGCACGGTTCCCCAGAGCGAGCGTGACGCCCTCTCCAAGTAACAACGAACAAAACCTGAAATGACCTATTGTGCCGTGCCTTGTCAGCAGAAACTATAAAAGTGACAGCCGATTCCTCGTTCTTGTGTCTTTCCCGGAGACAGACGTTTGGTTTTGTAACAGGGAAACGTTTTCTCTATTCTTTTTGTTCTGTTTCACCTGCACCTGTGTGAGCGCCTGCTGAAACTTAAAGTACTCTTTTGTGTTCTTCCCGTTGATGCTTTGACCAATGTGCCATTGAAGGAAATTCCAAAAGTTAAGGCAGAGCTGAAGGGCACTGAGCTAACTACTGTTTGGTTATTACACAAGTCAAATAACCTCTTTGATTGTACTGGTGATATGGCCATTTATTTGTTTACCCATTTCACTTCACATTCAGGCTCAGCAATAGTGCGGTAGTGGAAGTCGCAATAGCCCCACTTGATCGTTAATTGGGTAGAAAGTAGTGGCTATATCTGAGTAATATTAGGCTGAATCTATATCTGAGTAATATTAGGCTGAAAAGTATGTTGTGATAACAATACCAATATAATGGGTTTATTATTGCAACACTTTGATTAAATATATATAGGTGTATGCTTCATATTATGGTCTGCTCTCAGCCTGCAAAACTGCCAAATGGGCAATAGTCAAGTAATATACCTAATGCTGATCACCTATATGTCTCCCTCTGTCCTTCAAGTAATGAGTGAAGGGTGCAGAGGTTTACTGCGCCCAGCCAAATCAACTGTTTTATGCTTACCTGTTAAACCTTCATGTGGGTATTACTGCCCAGAAAATCAGCTTTAGCGCGAGTATCACTTTAAGGCTTGAAACTCGCTGCTGTACAACTTCCCCCCCCTTTTTTTTTTTTCTTTTCTTTTTTTGCCCTGATGGTGCTGAGGGCATCTACCCTCATGGCCAACCTGGCTGGTGGGACTGGGTGCGTCATTCTGTAAAGAGATGGGGATGATCCCTGATCCCAAACAGCTGATCCCGGCTCCTCACGCACTGACAGGTTTATCCAGACACCTGAGGTCACCGGGAACTGAAGCAGAATGGAAAGTTCAGCAATGAGAAATGGATGCAGCTGGTTGCTCAGAATTTCACCCAGATTATTATTCTTATTCTTACTATCATTATTATTATTATTGATTAATCAAGTAGAGAGAGCCATAGAAGGAAATGGGGGGGGAAAAAAAACAAGATCAAGTATATTTCCTGTATTTGACTTAAGTGAGGAGACGTAGGATCCGATGTTGGCCTGATTTTTAAACTCAGCGAGTCATTTTGACTTTTCTGAGTAATACCAAAAAGCAGATCTAAAGTTTCTACTTTCTTTGAAGCCCTTGCAGTATTTTTTTATTCCATTTGGCAATTCAAAACAAGAATGATGCGCTCCCCTCCTGCATCCAGGATGTCTGTGAACCACCTGTGGCCTGTTTCTCATGGTTAGTCGAGCCCTGTCTGAGGCTGCAGTGTGCAGTGATTAACACGGCTCTGTGAACTTGCCTTAGCCAGCAGTAAAACCTGAAACATGAGCTTTCTTTGCTCTTCTGTGTGCTCACCGGTTTCCCTGATGGCCCTCTCTCTGTGCTACATGAGCTGCCTTCATGCATACCGCTGCATCACCAGCACTTTGGTACCTGCTGCAGAAGTAAATTCTTAGAGAGATCCTGAATCGTAGCTCCTGTCTGTACAGCCATTGTGCAAGAATGAATTAAAAGGGCCAGTTTCATGTTTTTATAGTGTGTCTCTTCTGATTGTTCTTAATGTCTGCTTAGGTACAAGGTACAAAGAATACAGCATGGTAGAACCCAGCTCGTGCTGTTTTCTGTACGCTCTGTCCTGGGGTGGAAGAAGATGAGTACAAGCAGAAAGGAACACTCAAAGCAATCAGAGGCTTAATGATAGTGTTGACTCCATGTGCACAGTGCAGTGTGGAGACTTATCCTTGGTCACTTTTATTTCTTTTTTTTTTTCATATTGAGAAAAGAAAGAGCAACAAAAAGAAGGTATAGAGGTTAAGGATTGCATATAAACTTGGCGCTAAACCCAACCACTCCTCGACACCCATTTGATCTGGGAGCTGGTTGCATCTGTTATCATCAGTGTTGTGTTCCTAGCGTTCTTAGGGCCAGAGATCATATCCACTAGGGAGATCCAGATGAGCTCGGAGTGCAATCAAAGGAACACGTTGTATCCTTCCTGACTTTGTTTATTTAGCGGTTTTGCGCACTGCTCCCATCCCTCTCATCGTTGGCCTCACATTGTTCAGTAGCAAATTTCAACTGCCCACGTGTTTATTTCACATTCTTTGTGTGCATCCTAAAGCAAATATTTATTTTTTGTTTATTGGAAAAAAACTGCTGCCAAAACAGCTGCCAGAGCGGAAAAACACTAATTTGATTGTGACATGCATATTTAGTTTTACTGCAGTTTGACGCAGTACACTGACACAAAGGCACAGGGTAAGTAAAGTTTATAGCTCAGCTCAATGGAATATAAAGGCAGCCTGTTTTTTTTCCCACCTTTTTATAGTAATGTATATTGGTTTCTGTATACAGTGTTGAAATTAATTATTTGATGAACAGTCTAACTTTTGGGGTAGTTTGATTTTTAATGGAGAGAGATTGAATCTAAATTACGTAAACAGTCTGAATGGATTTGCATGTCGCCGAGCGAGCAAAACATGACTGGCTACCTGGTGGAGCAACCCTTTTTGGCAAGCACAGCTGTAAGACGTTTCTTGTAGTTGGTCACCAGGTTTGGAGATTGGCTAGACCACTTCATGACCTTAATGTGACCTATCCATGACCCGTCTTCAGTGTTCTAGCTGAGGGAAGAAGGTTCTGCTCCAAGATTTTATGGCACATGGCCCCATCCATTGGCTCCTCAAAGTGGTGAAGTGGTCCTGTACCCTCTGCAGAACAATAGCCCAAAGCATAATGCTTCCACCTCCATGTTTGACTGTGTTGACGGTGTTCTTTGGGACATACTTGGCATTTCTCTTCCTCCGAACATGACAAGTTGAGTTGATGCTGGCGGGGGGTGGAAGTACCTTGCAGGGGGCTTGTTGAGCAGGGGTAACCTGTGGGCACTGCAAGACCTCGATACATTATATTGTAGTGTGTTACCAATGGTGTTAATTAACGAGCTCTTCCTGTGTAGCTTTGGAGTGATCCAATAGACAGAAAAAGTTGAAATATAAAGAAAGTGCAAATCAGATGTTTTGCACGGTGGATCAAAATTTTGGAAAAAAAAGGATACTTTCCGCATTCATCATTTCATCACTTTTGACCAGATCCCCCACTGTGTTTTACTGATTGCTGTAGACACTCACTGCTGTACGTATCACCTGATCTCTGATATTGACGATGATTTGAAACAAAAATTTCAAATTTAGATTCATTATTCCATAACACCTCATGCTTCAGATTTTTCATTCCAGTTCTCGTGTGATTTGGCATACGCCGGCCTTTTCTCCCTGTTTCCCTTTCCTAAGAACGGCCTCTGGGCAGCCAGCCTTCTACTGAGACTTTTTTATTGTTTCTTAAGGACACGACTTTCAGATACTGTTCATCTGCTACGGAAAAAAGATTGGGTGTGCCACTTTTTCTTTTGCCCCGCATTTGTCCTGTTTCCTCAAATTCTTTAAGGACACATTGCAGACCATCCTGAGATATGCAAAGACTTTGGCTGATAGTTCTTTGGGACTCAACTTGTTGGTGCAAAAACACTGTTTTATGCCTGTAACTGCCTTATCTTTTGGGATATGGGGACAAATGATATGTTTTTGCAACAGTTGGCAACAAAATGCCCTAAAGACACATTTTAAAATTGATTCTTTGCTAAGTTGTCTGTTATGTGTACACACAATACTGTTTCATCTTTTTTCAGTTAGGTGCTTTTTTATGCTTGAATGATTCATAGGCCAGTGTTAAGTGGCTTACCCCCCCCCCCCAAAAAAAAAAACAAAAAACAAAAAACTCTTCTTATAAAAATGGTCAAATACTGGACTGAAAATGAGTGAAAAAGCAACCAAAGTCCAAAGAAGAATCTTGAAAGACGTTCAGAAATCCTGGTGAATGATTGCTCAAGAGCATAAAGTCTGGCTCCTTGGAAGAAAATGAGGGGTGGTTTGAGACTTTTTTCACAGTACTGTATCTCTCTATAAAACATCACTTACAAGCCGGAGTGCAAAGGGGAATTTCACAGATATTCATATTAATATCCAAATACAGTGTTAGTTTAATATCCAACAACATTTCACAGCTGAATAAGAATCCTTTTCAGGACTGTGTTTCACAGTAAGTTGACTTTCACTCTAATGGACATAAAAGTGACATTACAATTAAAACATGGTATTATCTTAAGAATCTGAAGTTTCTATTAATCTAAAGATTCTTTTCTCTTTTTTTGTACTTTGGAGATAAAAATTAGAGTGGCTATATATACTATATACTTTATCACAGGTTCAAGCCATCTCAGCCACTCTAATTTACGTTGTTGGATAGTGGTTACATGTCATGATCTTTTTGTAACATTTTTTTTTCTTTCTTGTTCCTTTTAGAATGGAGGATGAAGCTGTCTTGGACAGAGGAGCCTCATTTGTCAAACATGTTTGTGATGAAGAGGAAGTTGAAGGTAAAGACTCGTCTTTTCCACACATGCAGCCCTGCACAAGCAAATGTGAAACCAGTCATTTCTTTTGCCCTCCAGAGTATCGGTGCAGAATTAGACATATAGGATAAATACTTTCCACTCCATCTAATGTTTCTGTACAGGAAGATTCAAGCTTTCTAATCCTGTCCAGTTCTGGCTGTCAGCTAAAGCCGCGAAAGAATGCATCTGGAGACACCCACATGATTTTACTGAGGCATCCACATACTTCGCAAAACCACTGCTTTTAGATGAACACAAAGCAAAAAATACTTGGGGATTATGTCGAGCTGCTTGTGTGTAAGCAGTAGCTGCAAGAGCCTTTGCTTGCCTGCACAGGAGTCTGAAAGTAGAGTGTGGTTTTGTGTTTGCCTTTTTGTTTTCTACAAGAAAACAAGGCTAACCATCAAGTATGAAAGATTATTTAACCCTAAAAGAAATGTTTGTGAAATGCATGGTTTAAGAGAGCTGCATCACTAACTGGGTCGGTTAATCCCAGTCTTCTCACACCCACTATTCTTTCTAATTACTTCCTGGAGACATTAAATCATCATTTCCTGTACGAGTCTCTGTGTAGGAAGTCGCTGGCATTTCTTTAATTTTGCTATTTGATGGCATACTGTGAGAGGAAATAGAAATATTTTTACATTTCACACTACATCACACCACAGCTGCTGTTTTTCTCCTGCAGGTGGACGATGCAGATTACCCAGCTTTCGGGATTAAAGTGATTTTTTTTTTTTTCCCCCTTTTTAACTGTGTTTGTAATCTGATCTGCTTGCTCTCTGCTTTATGTTGTGACAGGTCACCACACTGTGTACATCGGTGTCCATGTTCCCAAGAGCTACCACAGGAGGAGGCGCCACAGACGCAAGTCTAACCACAAGGAGAAGCGGGAACGACCTGAACAGATCGCAGAAGGGTCCAAGTCCGACGGGGAGAATGTAGACGTGAGCGTCCTCAAACCTCTCAGTGAGTCGTGGTGACACTAACATGACGTTTAGTAAAAACGGTGTGCATGAAATCATCTATGAGAGCTACAATGGTGATGGATAAATCGCTCCTGAGTTGAGCTTTAAGTAAGTTGGATCGAGTCCAGTGCAAATTACAGCCTACAGGATATCAGTGTTTCTCTAGTTAAGGAGGCAGAGCAAGGAGGGGTGGGTGGGGTGCGAGGGGCTCTCTTTCTTTAAGCAGCAGCCTGCACTCAACTGAATAAATGGAGCAGTGGAATGGGAACATGCTGAGCACTAATCTGAAAATGACACTGGAATAGCTTAATGTGTGTAAAGTAAATAGAAGTGGTGGTGGGGGGGTGTTATTTGTCACCTTGATGATTAAACACAGCACTCTGAGATTTGTGGGAAAGGATTCTCAGAAGCTAAGTGGTAAAACGGAAGATTCAGCACAAACGACAATATATAGAGATGTTAAACGAGATGCATAAGACCGAACGATGAGGAGCACTCGTACAGTGTTGGTGTGGATGAAAGAGGACTGCAAGATTGTCAACAGTATCCTAATCTTACTGTTGCTATAGGGAAAATACATCCCGTCTGTCCCTATAGAGAGGCTTAGGAAGCTGGCATGGTTGAACCATTAATCCCCTGATTGTTTTTTACAGCCTATAACAGACAGAAATCACATTTAATGAGGAAGAAGGGAGATTTTTTTTTTTTTTTAATTAGGTAAAACAGGTGGGAAGACGCTGAAACCCACAGTCTTCAATGGCAACATTGTGATTTGGCTTCAGTGTACAGTAAATATGTGTAATTGTAATAGAGAGCCTCAAAGTTGTACCTCCTCTTAAGGTAAATAATTTTTTTTTTTTTTTTTTTTTTTGCTTTAAGAGTCCCAAAATGTTGCATCTTCTATTCACAGTTACTGGAATTTACCATAAAATTATGCTGGAAACTGGCACAATAAGATGGTGTATTTGTTGTGTGTGGCTGTATCGTATACATTTGAGCGAGGGATTTAATGCTTGACTCATCAGGGCATGTGTGAACAATGACAACAGGGCCACAAAGGCCAATAGGATCAAGGTAAACTGGTAATTCCACTGATATTTAAAGTTCAGATGAATCCTTAAAGGGTGCCTGTTCAGTTTCATATATTAAACCTGAAACGCCAGAGAGTTTCTTCAGAATAACCCTTATTTAGCTCACTAGCAAAAGCTCGCTCTGCAAGCAGTTTTTTTTTTTTTTGCCAGGCTTGCATTAGATTTGTTATAGTTAACGATTTTAGAGAAAATTTAGATTTATAAGTAATTTAGTTGCTGTTCTATTATTTGTAAATGTTGATCTGCCTAATTAACTTAACAACCTAACAACAAAATTGTTGCTGAATATGATTTTAGAAGTGCACATTTACTCGGCCAGTAAAAGAGGAAAGGGCGTGACTTTCAACATGTCTTTATAGGTCAGCCACTTTAACTTTCACATCTATATCAATCATAGGGGCTTTTATTGGAAACAAAAAAATTTAAAGGGAAAAGAATGAAAAGGCAAGGCAGCACTTTACATCAAAGGACTGAACGGCCCCACCTCCCATTCGCAGCGACTACTTTTGGCCCTTTATGTTGATAATGGTTCTTTGGACGTAGCAAACAACCATGTGCTATGACACATCTTTCATCCTCGGTTAATGGTTCAGACCAGTACACGTAGGTCAGATAGGAAATAAAAACTTTCCACTTCTTAAAACTTAAACCCTGTAGTGAGTGTTACACGTAAGGTGCGTATTTGTCTAATAGTCGCCACAAGGCACAAATGGAATTTCTCAAAGGACCGGTATAAATCTAAATCTAAAATCATATGAACGTGAAAATGTATGCAAAAACTGGCCTCGATCATGCAGTTTGTGTATGGAAATGCGCAGAAAAAGAAAAGGTACTTTTAATTTGAAGTAAATATTTGAATCAGTCGCCATGTAGATGTTACGAAGCCTAGGTAGTTTATAGACTGGTTTATTCTTAATGAAACCTAACCTAGTAATATGATGATGATGATGATGATGATACTAGGCTTTGGTGTAGAGCCTGACTGCATACATTGCGTGAAACAAGCTGATTTAGCTCGTATCTTAACCCTTAGGTCAGCTTTCTTCTTGACTTTGCCTCATACATGTCATTTTTGAACAGAGGGTGGGTGGGTGCTACAGTGCTCACGTAACCATGTAAAGGATATCCCCTTGTTTTGACATCAGATATCGCCCCCAACCTCCTACACACAGACCGCAATCACAAGTTGTATAAGCATTCAAAAGAATGAAACAAAAGTTCAAAGACAGTGAGCAGAGTTTCATAACAATAGGCACCTTGTGTGGACAAATAATAGAAGTGAAGGTGTATAGAGTGATACTATGATTTGGAGTGACACCATTTAATGAGGCATACTGCACCAGGAAACTGTAAAGCATTCCAGAATTATTTGTAAGACAGCCAGTAGATTCATTGTTCCGCCTCCAACTGTAGAATAAAAATAGAAATCTATTAGTTTGAGAAACGTACCACAAATATTAATTTTCTGTGTCACTGAAGGGCTAGTTTGGGAATTGTTACCTTCCTTCTAATCAGAGGGTTGTTGGTTGAATCCTGGCTGCTCCGGTCTGCATGCCAAAGTATAACTGGGCAAGATATTATAGATATAAGAGTGGTCTGAGTGCTCAAGCAGAGTAGAAAATCACGGAGTCCATTTACCATTCCTTAAAGTACAGCCAATTCCTAAAAGTAGACACGAGTTGGAGATTTAAAAATGAAATGCACGACTCGGGGTTGGGCTCCATTATCAACAAACAGGAGAGAGTCTGAAGGGATCTGCATGAATGGGTGAATAAAGCCTGACTACATACAATGGTAGGCATTGTCCATTGACCACTTTTTGGCTTTGTTGACAATTTACAGTTGCAAGTTTCTTGGTTTTGCCGGCGTAACATCGAGCTGTCTTTTCACAGCCTCTCACAGCAGCCCTACACCTGAGTAATCTCCTCTCCTCTGACGCTGTAATCCTCTGTTACACCTTATGCTCAGATGTAAACCAGCCTGAGTGCTTAGTCATTCTACAGTAGGTGTCATGGGCCCTGCCTGATGACTGTCTGAGTCATGCAAACTTTGTTTACTTTTCCACCGACTTTAAGTAAATGCGGCAAAAACTAATATCTACATACAGTAGAATAACTTCTTTATCAATTAGTTGCTTTTTTAAAATACACTCAGACTTGTGACATAAGGTAACACACAGACAGATATGTCTAGAATATGCAATCAGAGACTGTAGGTTTTTTCAGTCAGTAAGAGCTTTATTGCTTCTTACTGCTGGATAGAACTTATACTGCACCTAATTACAACCTGCCCTCGCAGGACACCTTGCCTTGCAACTAACGTCATGACCTTATGGTTTTTTATGGAGAAATGACAATGATTCTTTTTATTGGAAAGAGGCCTATGGCAAGAAGCAGCCTCAGGCAGCATCTGTCTGCCACAACCGGTTGGGGTGAGAAGAAAGTGAAAAGATGAGCACAGAGCGACAAACATTCACTAGTACAGCAAGTAACAACAGATCAGGAACATGCAGCACCAGAGGCAACACACAGAGAGAGGAGAAAAAGTTAATGATATGCAGTAGCACCATAAAATCCAAGGGAAGAAGACATTATAGGAGAGTTGCTAAGTGCATCATGTGAGGCCTGCCTGCGACTGGGCCTAATGCAGAGAAACTTATCAATGAAACTCTAACACAAATAAAGTGTTTGACACCTAATCTTAAAAGTGGAAAGAGTCTATGTTTCTTAAACCAAATTGGGAGCTGGTTAAATGGGAGAAGAGCCTGATAGCTGAAGGCTCTGCCTCTCATCATGTGTTTGGAAACTGAGAATCAGAAATAGGGCTGCACTCTGAGAGGGAAGTGCTCTTTTGGGAATATAAGGTGCTATGAGGTCTTTAGGACACAGTGGAGGAAAGGTTAATTAGGACTTACTCAAGGAGAGGAATTTTATATTTAATTATTAATTTAATAGAGGGAGCCAACAAAGACTAACCAAAATGGGAGGAATCTCCAGAGAATGAGGAATTACAATTGTCCAGCCTGGAAGTAATAAGTGTGAGGTAGTTTTTCACCATCACTCTGAGAAAGTACGTTTCTAATTTAAGTAACAGTGAGAAGATAATAGAAGGCAGTCCTAGAGGTTTGTTTACTGTGTGAAGTTTTCTGAACAAAAAAGACCTGATGTTCCTTCCCAGTGGTATTGGTGTTCAAGGTACTTCCATCTGGAGAAAGTATTTGGTCGGATGTCATGTTTCTTTAATCTTTATGGCTAAATATGATTGCTTCAACATTCTGAATTTAATAAGAGAATAATGCATGTTATCCAAGCCCTAATGCTTAAGAAATAGTCTAACTTATTTGCATGTCCTGGTTTTATAGATGTGCGGAAGAGTATATAAGGTGAAAATTACCAGTTGTATCCTTAAAGCCATAATTTTTTAAAGCAGCTCTTTTTGCTTTTTCTTTGCTCTCTTTGTCAGAAGGACAACATCATTTGTCATTTGTAAAATAACTTTCAACACTGCATTAAATGAATTTTATGCAGTGTTGAGGCCATCATTCTCAACAACTAGGCCACTATAGCGATTTCATCTGTAGCGATTAAAAACTCTGAGCATTTAGATGAAAACTGAGAGTGACGACAGGGGGACGATACATAGCAAGAAATAAATCTAGGGGCTGGGTTTTTCAGTTTGGGTGTGAGAGAATGAGAGTAACTCTTATAACCTGGTTTTAGGTCTTGGGTTTTACAAATAACTTGACTGGAAGGTTGCAACCACTTATCAGGCCCCATCTTAACTTACAAACCTAATAGCACCGTGTCACCCCAAAAGAGCACTTTGCTCTCAGATTTAGGCTTACTTGTGGCTCCTAGGGGATTTACAAGTAGAATGGAAGGCAGAGCCTTCAGCTTTCAGGCGCGTCTTCCGTGGAACCAGTTCCTCGTTGGATTCAGGAGACAGACGCCGTCTCTACTTTTAAGATTAGGCTTAAAACTTTCCATGTTGATAAAGCTTATAGTTGGGGCTGGATCTTTTGACCCTGAACCTTTCCTCAGTTATGCTCCAATAAGCTTGTGGGCTTCCAGTGATGCATTTAGCGTTTCTTCTCCACTCCCCTTTTTACACTCTCTATGTGATTACACGCCACTCTGCATTTAACCATTAGTTATTATCAATCTCTGGCAATCTTCCACAGCGTGTCTTTTGTCCTGTCTGCCTCCCCTCATCCCTAACCGGTCGCAGCAGATGGCTCCCTCTCCCTGAGCCTGGTTCTACTGGAGGTTTCTTCCTGTTAAAAAAGTGGAGTTTTTCCTTCTCAGTGTTGCCAAGTGTTTGCTCATAGGGGGTTCCACAGAGCTGATTACAGACTGGAAAATCAGTGGGCAGCGGGAGCGCAGACCTAACACAGAAGCTCAAACTGAATCTGTCATCCATATTTAAATGTCCCTTCTAGCACACACACAACACACACACATAAACAAACTCCCACTTTCCCATCCTACTGTATCTCTCTAGAAGATCTTAACTGCAAACAGTGTTTTAAGGTTGAATAAGAGGGCAGACCCTACTGCGTGATGAGCTACTCTGGGCATAAACATCTTTTTTTCCTCTTGAGTGAACCACCTTTTATATTGCTTTGCTACCCTATTAAATGAAGGAGGGCATGCTGCCTCTACCTGACAACCTTTACTTTCCCTGTTAGGAGTTTTCAACTGATGTGTGCAAATGTCGAGCAGTGCTTTGGCTATGGGGGTTGTGCTATCACAGAACATGAGCATACAGTGTAACAAGATTGTCCCAGACAACTAAAGTCCCAGCTGAAAGTGCACTCACTAGCAGACAGTGCATACAGAGCCCGACACTTGTAAGATTTTCCGCTGCTTTGACCGATCTAAATCCACATAATCCTGTTGATTCTGGCAAAAACTGAAGAGCAGACCACTCAAAAGTTGTGTGTAACCACAACAAAGGCCTGGTTTTCATTGATAACACCACCTGTGAGACGTGAGAGGCGAAGAGTGTTTTGTACACCATATGGCGTCAATAAGTCATATTTGCAAAAGGACAGCAGAAAGTTCCTGTGGGTGTGAGGATCTCCTGTGCTTTTTTTTGTTTGGTTTTTTGGGTTTTTTTTGCATCCTTGCTGAAGGTTCACAACCATACGCATGATATCCTAAAGGTGTTTCATGCCCCTTTTGAGTCATTGATCTTAACCTTCAAATGGCCTATTGTTAGATGTGCTGTCTATATTAGAACAGTTTCATCTGTACTATTTTAAAAACAAACGATCTAAATTAAGCTTTGGTGCGCTGTTTCAGGATTAAAAGGTTACCGGCGCTGTTACGTTCTTAAGCTGTCAACCTGGAGAATCCTGACTGGTACAGTAAATCAAGGCACCTTCATAAATAGCCTCTTGTGTCTTGCTCTTGACCTCCACTTTGTTGCCTTACTTCATCGTTGCACAACTTTCGCAGAAGAGTTAACAAGAACAAGCAGTTCTCACATTTCATTTTGTCAAGATTCTTGTTAAACCCGGAGATTACCGCTTTATTTTTGGTTATAAGAACAAGATCATAACTTGCACAAATAAACACTGGTTACATAATTTATAATGAATAATAAAAAGAAAAATATATATGCCTAGGCTGTCCTACTGTGGAGGTCACAGCACCTTTCTTGATGTCATATTCCTTCATGGTCTTCATGTTTCTAAATGGGGAACTAGAAGTAGAAGATGAACATTCAGTGGAGGTTATCAATGCATGAGTGTGCTGATTTAAAAAAAAAAAAACATCTTGGTAAACTTTCTCAGAAGGAAGTAAAATGTATTTTTTACTGAAAAGATTTTCCTCAAGCGGATGTGTTGTCAGAGTGTTTCCTTCCAGCTAAGATAACACTGTTCTTTTTACAGGGTCATGTGCTTTCACCTTATTTGCAGCACAAACTGCCCCCCACAAAATATTTAAAGCTACTTGAAATGCTAATACACATACTATGTAACATCCCAACCAGGCTGCAGGTGTTTGGAATGGTAATTAAAACCTCTGATGTTTCTCTAACAGTGAGAGATGATCTTTGAGCATTTGCAGTGGAAACGAGTCTGCTATGCAAGATATACTGTGGTCTCATGCTTACAGAAAATACTGTTTTGATGTCAGACAGATGCATGCCAGATTGTCAGACCAGTCAGCTGTTTGAGCTTTCTATTCTGTGCATGACTGTGTAGCTGCAATTTCTTTCCTACACAGGAAACCTGAAGTTCTGCACAGCAGGCATCTGTGTAGCTTCACACAATGACAGCAACTACACTGCTGATTTGTTTGTCCTCTGACTCAATTCTTTCTGCTTGCAGTTTCTCCTGCTGAGAGAATCCGGTTTATCCTGGGAGAGGAGGATGATGGCCCACCGCCTCCCCAGCTCTTCACTGAGCTGGATGAGCTTCTGGAAGTGGACGGGCAGGAGATGGAGTGGAAGGAAACTGCCAGGTGAGCTGCTAAGGCAAATGTGCTTGCAGCTTATAACCCCCCCCCCCCCCCCCCATTTCACTTTAAGAGCTATGGGAAGTGGCTCACCATCCCGTGACTGGAACACAATCCCTTATAAATAATCATGTTTTGTGTGTATAGGGAAATAGGCAGTGCCCTAGTGAACTCCCAGTCTACTCTTATCTGATCGAGATCCATAGTACCTGCTCTGTGAGACCCGGAAAAGGCAGCAACTCCCACATGATCAAAACAGGCCTCAAGTGTACAGGAACATGTGAACTTTTGGCATGTATAAGTGGAATCACTAAACTTGTTAATGTCCTTGTTCAGGGGATTTCTGTTAATTCACCTGTGGGGTGTTCAGTATTACAAAGGAATCATCAGTTATTGCAGACAGTCGAGCTAACATTGTGCGATGCTAAAGTCCTACTCAAGGAATGCTGTGGAAGGTTACAAATGAGAACCGGCAAAATGTTAGTGCTTTAAAAATCCTATACTAGTTTCTGTTCTCTAATAAAAGAACATTTGTGTAAGATTATTATTTTCAAATGTTCCTAGAAGACTATCAGTAAATCCTATCTTAAACCTGACCTTCTCTGATTTGACCCATTTACCCTGTTTGCAGCAGTGCTACTGATTACATGGAGGGGGAACGTGCCTCCTTGGTATAACTTACCAAGGTTGGCCTTTGTCATGGATTAGGAGGTAGTACTTTATAATACACAGTGGTGGCTATTATTATTATTATTATTATTATTATTATCATTATGAAGCTAACAAACCAGCAGGTTTACAGCATCAAGAACGCTTTAACTTTGTTCATCTTTTCTGACTAAATCTGATCACTGAACAGCAATTAAATCAAATTTAAGACTGATTAGCTACTCAGTATTTGAGGTAATCCTGAAGTAATGATTAATGTCACCCACTCTGACCCCTCAAGTACTTCAGCATTGCGTTTCCATTACTTGGTCTTCCTTTGCCTGTAACCAAGTAAAAATTCAGTGAATTCAAAAATCTCAGCCCCTTTTGTCAGTTTTTGCACAGATAAGTGTTGTGTCAAGCTTTGTCTATGGAGCGTTCTTTGAGAAGCATCGAAACAACGATAAGGAGCTGTTGTGTTTTTCTGATTCTTTGTCTCGTTTTGTAAAAAGAGCGATGGGGTTACACGGAAGGACATGTAAGTGAATTCCTTAGGACTCGCATTGTCTCCGTGGCCAAGCTCTTTCCCCAGCGAGAGGGCCCGTCACAGACACGTGGACCGCAGCCAGCCAGAGAGATACTCTATCCCCAGCGGAAACTTCATCCCCGGGCCTCATGAGAATGGTTCTTTGTAGTGGTGACATCTGAGGCATTATTATTAAAAAGAGTCCTTGTCCTGAGCCTTACCTTCGAGGCAGAGCTTATGCGTGGCAACAAAGTTGAAGCGTTAATATGGGATCCTGTTTGAACGCCGTTTCCGAGCAATGTGTGATCTAAAGGTTGCCGGAAGGCTGTCACTATTCCAGTGAATTGTACACTTTCTAAAGTCTAGTGATTTATTTTTTATTTCTACGCTCTTCTGCATCCCACATTTATGCGTTGTGAACTGTGACCACTTCAAAACATTGCACTGCTGTTTTGTAAAGAGGACAGAATCCATATTGTCGCCATTTGTTTGCCGCCTTTGTTTATTTTTAAACCTCCGTTACCTTTGATTATTTTGACCTCAACTTTCAGGAACCCATCAGCAGGAAGAAAAAAAAAAAAAAGATGGATCGTACATTCTTCTGAATCTGAGCACAGTCGATTGTCCAATTCCGTTATGGTTCACGCATATTTTGCCTCTTCTTTTTTTTTTCTCACACTCTGACCAGGTGGATCAAGTTTGAGGAGAAGGTGGAGAAGGGAGGTGAACGCTGGAGCAAACCTCATGTGGCCACGCTGTCCTTGCATAGTTTGATGGAACTGAAAACCTTTATCGAGAAGGGCACGATCATGCTGGATCTGGAGGCCGCCTCCCTGACGCAGATTGTCGGTGCGTGAGGTTGACTAGATCGAAAGCGCTCCTGAAGGTTTAGAAAAGCCCGACTGCTACTTACTCTTGATTTTCAATCTATCCCCTCTAACAGAAATGGTCACTGACAGCCAGATTGAGAGTGGTCAATTGAAGCCGGACCTGAAGGAGAAGGTTGCATACACCTTGCTGAGGAAGCATCGGCACCAGACCAAGAAGTCCAACTTACGCTCTCTTGCAGATATTGGCAAAACTGTTTCCAGTGCAAGCAGGCTATTTTCTAGCCAGGAGAATGGTAATACAGAAACTCTTATTTCTCCTTATCAACTCAAACACTTTCTCCTCATTTTTCTATTCATTTTTAACTTTAACTACTGTTGTAGGCTTTTCTTTTTCTAACACCAACCTGTCCCTTTTCCTTTCTGTTTCTCCTTCCTCTCCCCCCATCTTACTGTACTTCTCTTTTTCTCTCTTTTTTTTCCTCCCACGGGGGTCTGTACTTTCTGACTTCCTGCATCTGGGGTGCAACAGCCCGCAACCCCCTCGAGCACCCTGTACCTTGTTTAAACACACAAGACTCAGAGGAACCATGTGAGGTCATGAGGAGCTCCAGCATGGGATACCTCTGTAAGTGAGGTCATAGCCCTCCAGCTGAAAGCAGCATTGTTGGAATGTAGTCCCATGAAAGACTTGTGTGAATGGAGATACACAATTATGAATTAGAGAGGAAAAGATGCAATACTGTTGAAGTTTCATTAAGTCGACTGTTTTTAAAAAAAAAAAACAAAACAAAAAAAAAAGCCTTAATGTGTTTATTTATGAAATCAGCCTGGAAGCATATGTAGTGGACAAAAGCTAAATATTTATTTGGCTGTAAATAAAATAGTGCTAGACTAATGTTCTCCACCATTGTCAGCAGCAGAATTTCTAACCCAGTTCCAGAGTTTACATTCTCAGTCGTCTGCCAGCCGTTGCTCAAACAACTATTTACGTGTATAAACAGCAGACCCAAGGCAGACATCTATCACGCTCTCTTGTCTCTGACTGTCTGACATTTGTCCTAAGTCTTAAGCCCTGACACATTTAGCTTGTTTGTGAGGTTTCCGTCTCTTTTCAGCCTCTTTCTCAGTCAAAAATATCTTTTTTTTTTTTTTTAAAGTTCTGCGTCCTCTTTGATCCTAACAGAATCTCCCCTCTCTGCAGGTAGTCCAACTACCACCCACCGAAACCTCACCTCCAACAGCCTGAGCGACTTCTCTGATAAGCCAGAGAAAGATCAGGTAATGCGTTTGGATGTGTTATTCGCATAGAGTCATATGGGTTTCGCGCCACCGCTGTCAATGGTTCACAAAGCAGCACTTAGAAAGGGCATCTACTGGGCTGTATGAGTGCTTCAGCATGCTGCAACATAGACTGGAGACTGACCCCAGAGTGTGTAGAAACATTAGCTTTATTAGTGTTTATCCACACTTTGTCAGGTGTAGACAATTGGCAGTTAAGCCATGGCAGCGCCCAGATTTTCTCGCACTGCAAGGTGGAGGGCGTAACACATGTGAGCCTCAGATGCTGATAAATAAGACACCTTCCATTCTTCTCTCTGGTCTGAGTAACAACAGCTTACTGTCTTTGTCGTGTGAGTTTCTGTCATCCACTGTAGTTTCTTTCTTCGCCGTGACTCATGACAACTGTAAATGGGCTGTATTGTCTGAGTTTTTCTGCAATCACAGAAGTAGTTAAACAGTAACTGAAATCACCCTGAAGCATCTGTTTATAAAACTGTACATTGTTCAAAATGGTCTGTTTTTCTTTCTTTCTTTTTTTCTTTAAGATTTTAACAAGGGTTTTGTTAATCATCTCCCTTAGTTGACGTAAGTTTTTACAGGCTCTGTTTAGATCTCTATGAATCCAGAATGAGGGTTGTGTAGACTGAGGATGTACCCTGTAGTAAAGTATGCTTATTGGACGGCATAAAATCAAACTGCTGTTCAGCACATAATTGAAGGAAGGGCAGGTACTGCCTGTTCCTACACACTTATACTGACACCAACAAAGCACACCACTAGGTTTGCATGTACATGATGCCCCGCTCACTCTTACAAGAGGAAATTTTTGCATACATTGTTAAAATTCAGTCCTGCCTTAACCCCCAACCCCCCACCCCTCTGTGATTACAGCTGAAGAATAAGTTCATGAAAAAATTGCCCCGCGATGCTGAGGCTTCAAACGTGCTGGTCGGGGAGGTAGATTTCCTGGAAACCCCCTTCGTGGCTTTTGTCCGTCTGCAGCAGGCTGTCATGCTTGGGGCACTCACTGAGGTCCCTGTGCCCACAAGGTAAAATCATCCAAGGTCATCCAATTTGAAACACTGATCAAAGTCTATGAGATTCTCACTTTGTCACATCTCATTTTCTCATCTTTGTTTAGATTTCTCTTCATCCTTTTGGGTCCCAAGGGCAAAGCTAAATCCTATCATGAGATAGGAAGGGCCATCGCTACCCTGATGTCAGATGAGGTATGAAGTAACTCCGTATTTGTTGGTTTATTTTCTCTTGTGGACTAATTTTGAACTGATTGTAATAATATGACCCACAATGGAGACTGATTGACTACTTGAGTTTTACGGTTTTAACACATTAGATTGAACTTAACTAGCCTCTGACTGGTTGTGAACCTAAGATGATGGTTTTGGGCTATCCAGTTGCATTGATTAAATTAATGTTAACCCTTCCTGTTGCCAATTGTGTTTGGAGCCAAGTCTTTGTTTTTCTTGTATGATTTAATTGTCTCAGTGAATGAATGGCCTGTCCAACTGAGAGGTTAATTGTTAATCTCTGTGTTAAAACTTTTTGAGCCAAGTTTGTTTTGGCATAAGCAGATCATATGCAAAGAAAAATGACAGGTTTTTTAACCTGCTCCACCTTTAAACATCTCTGTGTCTCTGCTGTGTAGCTTCACTCGTGGCTTAACGCCTCAGTGTTGTCAGGAATGTTAGCTGATAGCTCATAACATTCTTAATCCTGAGATCACCTGGCGGGCAATTTCCCACAGGCCTCAGCTCTTTCCAGCATATCTCTCGAGTAAACACGGTGAGATAGGAAGTGTTTTTCCAGGATTTCCTCAAGTTAAACTTTACTCCCATGAAAACTTTATGAGCCGTTCTCAGGTGATTGTGTTTTTGAGTCATCCCCTCGTAGTACTATCCTGCATGCCTGTTTCACTGCTCGTGAGACGCACAGATATTGATTCATTATTTGGGTACATGGTAATTAGAATATTATGGACATTTTGTTATGCTACTTTGTTAGAGTTGGGGGACACAGTGAATTGTTGGTTACTAAAGCTCCACTTATGTTTGTGTGCTGGCAGGTATTCCACGATATTGCTTATAAAGCAAAGGACAGGCAGGACCTGCTGGCTGGTATCGAGGAGTTCCTGGATGAGGTCATTGTCCTGCCCCCTGGCGAGTGGGACCCTGATATCAGGATAGAGCCACCAAAGTCCCTACCTTCTTCAGACAAGAGGTCCGCTGCTAATCCACCTAATCCCAATGAATGATGTCGCTGCACATAAATCTGTTAAATCTACAAAATGTTATGTGAACATAGACGTATTTATGCAGACGTAAAAATAAAAGGGGGGTTGGGCAGTATTAATGTTTGTCCAACATGATTTTTTTTCTACTTTGGTGCTGTGCTGATGTCTGCATGGCTTTCCATATGTATATCAGCACCAAGGGACTCAAAAACACTGTTTTGTTTTTTTGTTTTTTTTGTGGAAGTTGGGCGAGCAGCAGCAAATCAAGAGAACGTGGGCTTTAGTGAATCCTGAAATGCACTCAATGCACTGGAGTGTCATGGGAGACTCAGTGCATCCTATCATGCATTGAGTGTCACTGTATTTAGATGCCACCCAACAGCAGTTATTATTAATCTCTGGCTCTTTTACACAGCCTTTTGCCCTCTCTCCTTTCTCTCAACAGACCATGGCAGATGGTTGTGTTCTGTAGGAGGTTTCTTCCTGTTAAAAGGGAGTTTTTTTCTTACTACTGTCTCAAAGTTTAGCAGTTTTTTAAAGACTGCAAACTGACAACAAACTAGGATCCTTAAAAGTTTCAACATAAGCTGCAGGTCAAGTGCAGGTCAACCTTATCAGAAACTGAGAATCTTACTTCTCCTCTCAAACCTTAGATAATCTCTTATTTCACCGATGTGATTAACAAAGTGATTAATGACTATTGTAAATAAAAATGTATGCAGCTTGTATTATATACGCATTATGCAGTTGCGTGTATATTTACGGTTTATTTGCCATGATTTTTTGCGTGTCTTTTTGACAGAATTCCTGCGATCTTATCTTCATGCTTGAGTTAACTGAAAGCTTGGGCTTTTATTTGTTTGCTTTCGGTTTTTTAAAGGAAGAACATGTACACCGGATTAGAGGCACCTCAGATGAATGGCGACACTCCCCATGACACAGGACACGGAGGGGGTGGAGGACACGAAGTTGGAGAGGAGCTTCAGCGCACTGGAAAGTAATTGTGAAAATACTGTAGATTTAAAAAAAAAACAAAAAAAAAAAAAAAAAACGAAAGGAAAGAAAAACACAGAGGAAGAATACGCGAAGCGAACTATATTGTGCTTGCTAACTTTAATGTCTCCTACTTGAAGGTTTTGTGGAGGTCTCATCTTGGATGTGAAGCGGAAATTGCCCTTTTTCGCCAGCGACTTCTATGATGCGCTCAACATCCAGTCTCTGTCTGCCATCTTGTTCATTTATTTGGGCACAGTCACCAATGCAATCACCTTTGGAGGTCTCCTTGGAGATGCTACAGAAAACATGCAGGTAATACCTCCCTCATCCCTTTGTGTTTAAACCCAGCATTCACACCGCTCTGGCATTTCTAAGACTGCTAAAACCTTTCGTTAGAGCCTAATTTGACATGCTTGTGTTTTATCGGTGACACGAAGAAAGTCAGACTCTGATGATTCAAAAGCTTGTGTTTGCTCCCTGCCGATGTCTCATCAGTCAAAAAATCTCAGCAAAAACATTGCAGCATTGTGCGATTTCCTTTTTATGTGTATTTTTCTTTCTCATAGCCGTGGCTCTCCGGCGATGCTCTGTGGAATGCTGGTGTTTCTGCTTTTTGTTGACTTTATATTTATGCTTTTCTGCCAATGTGATTGCCTCACTGTTGTTTGTTGCTACTTGTCTGTTTACACCGATACATTGTGTCACACAGTGTACTCCTCAGTTTTGAAGCAGTCTATTATTTCAACATTTTCAAAGAGATTCTCAGCTGCCTAATACTAAAGCCCCTTATTGTTGCTCATGCACAGTGTGAATGTGACAAGGTTAAAGAGCTGATAAACAATGATAAACGGTCTCGATTTCCCAAATCCTTGCGCAACTCTAAATTTCGTCTCAGCTCACATGTGTGGGATTTGTCTCTTGCATTCTTCTACCTCTCACTCTCGTAGCACATATTTCTGTCTGCTGTAAGCAAACACTGTCCATTTATGAGCTTCAGACGGAATTTATTTGCACGGTGTTTGCTGTTGTCACCGTCATCATCGATTTAAACCTTTAAACTAACAAAAGACACTGCAGCAGATAAGCCATGGTAATGTTGAGCTCAGAGGCTCACTCTGTATCCATCTGTCACACCTGCTGTTAGCAGGAACCGTCGTATGATTGTGATATGTCGGCGTACAGCGCCTGCCGCATCCACCCCGATGCCTCTCGCAGCACGGTGTAGAAGTATAAAAGGCTGAATGGTGATGAAGCCGCTTTCTTTGGCCTCTCATGTGACAGAGAGACCTGAGGAGCACCAGCCTCAGGAGATTTGCCCGGGCTGTAAATAACTACAGATCCAGATTAATCAGCCACCGTAGCCTCGTCATGGCTGCGTTTCTAATGACTCCCCCACCCGGCCCTCCCTTACCACCAGTGGGTCCTCAATACTCCTGCGTCGCTAAGCCTTCCCACTCAACAGAGGGAATCCCTGCCATCGCGGGACCATTCCCCATGTATGCTCACTGCTACAGCATTGTCATTATTAGCTTTTCATCCAGTGCAAGTTGCTTTAAAAAAAAAAAGTGTTAAAAGAAAAAGAAAAAAAACAACGTGAAGGGAAACTAAACAGGCCTGTCCTGATTGACCAGAACTGCAGCTGTGTGTGGGGAAAACACTATTCCCGTGTGAGTAAGTAGGAATTACGCAATAATTAATGGGGAATAAAATGAGAAAGGATGCAGAATATGTAGAATATTCTGAGAAGTGTTGTATGTAAAGGTCTCATTCTTCTTCCCCCCCCCCTTGCATGTACCTTGTCGTAGGGAGTGCTGGAAAGCTTCCTTGGAACAGCACTGACGGGAGCAGTGTTCTGTCTGCTGGCTGGTCAGCCCCTGACTATTCTCAGCAGCACCGGACCGGTGCTAGTCTTCGAAAGGCTCCTCTTTAGTTTCAGCAAGTGAGTATTTCACGGCTAAAAAGTCACTTTGCTGCACACAAGGGTTAAACAGAGGTCAAAAACAGCAGCAGTAGACTGTGGCAGATATTTATAGATTACAGTCTGTCCCCAAAGAACAGATGCTGTGTGTGTGTTTATAAAGATCATTGTGACCACTACAAGAAAAGTTAAAAATATAAGCACGAGGAATTCAGGGAGATTACTCACATTTAGTAGTAGGCTGGTGACTTTGGGTCAAAGGTTGCTTCACTGGAACTTTTTATTTATTTTTGCACTTACTGGTAATAAATGATTGTGTTTATGAGCTTTCATCTGTTTTGCCTTCCGCTTCCTGTCCCGACTATGTGGAAGATGAGAGCAGCAAGGACACGCCATGATGGTGTGATAGCAGTGCTTAAATTTTAGATATACGTTATTGTGGGGATAAAATGTCATTTCACCTCAGTTCAAGGGTATTAAAAACTGCCTACTCTCACTTCCTTCCAACTACACTGTCTCTCTTACCCCCAAAGGAGTCTTCTAGCGTTACCAAAAACACCACGCTGCATATGTTCCATTATTAATAATTCACTCTCATTTAATTTTACGCTGTGACTGAAGAGTGTTGTGGCGCCTGTGCCCTCTCAATGTTTTCGTGCTTCGAGTCAACTGTTGCTGAGTCAGTGGCAGCTGCTCACTACAGCTGTTGTGGATGCATGTTATCCTACAGCTGCAATAAAGAGAAAAACCTGCTGCTGTTTTCCCTTGGAGGACCCCAGAGCAATATTTATATACCTCTGAGCGCCTTGTATTTTCTGAAAGTGCTGTGAATTCTTGGGTGGATTGTAAAATAAAATATTGAGATGTAGGAGTTCCCTTGCTCACTCTGTGTGAAATGTATCCTCTCCCTCAGAGACAACGGCTTCGACTACCTTGAATTCCGGTTGTGGATCGGCCTGTGGGCGGCCATGTTCTGTCTGGCGCTGGTCGCCACAGACGCCAGCTTCCTGGTGCAGTACTTCACACGCTTCACAGAGGAAGGCTTTTCGGCACTCATCAGCTTCATTTTCATCTACGATGCTTTCAAGAAGATGATAAAGCTGGCCCACTACCACCCGATCAACACGGATTATGATCCCAACCTCGTCACTCAGTACGACTGCCGCTGCATGCCTGGTGCGTAGTCCTTATTATTGCTGCTGCTGCAGAGGAAGAGTTTTACCTTTAACATTAGCAGTGGTATACCTCCACTCTGTTCTGAACCATCTTTTGCCTGAATTTTGGGCTTCTTTTAAAGCAGGGATTACTCACTGTACATCATGAGCCACATACAGCCCACTTTTATCTAAAAGGATTTTTAAATATAGTAGTAAAAAAACAAAGGTTTTTGTTATTTATTTGCTTACCTATTACTTTGATGTAATATGAATGAATGAATGTCGGGGTGAGGTCTTTAGAGTTAAAAGTAAAAAAACGTATTCCCCTCCTGCACTTGAGTCTTTACTGCGCCAGTTTTGCTCCCCCAGGCCTGATGTTTGATACCCTTGCCTTAGAGTTTTAGGAACGATGATACCATGTGATGCTGAAAGTTGAATAGTCATATATGGTTTTTGTGTTGGATTACTTTGTCTTTTAATTTAGATTTAAGTTTATTTATTTATTTTTTTTCTTTACAGTGCAAATGACAAAGGATAGCAGAATGTGTGACCCTGTAGATATCGCTTTCTCAGCACTGCTGAGACACTGTTTTTGTGTCGCGTGACTTGCCAATATTCTTTGACACGGATTTAAAATGGCAAATGCATTTATTAGAAGACGTTTTCTTGTTTTAGTGATAAGATATTATGTTGTTTCTTCACTAGGCAACTCGTCAGAACTCTTTGATCTATCTGCCCTGACAAACAGTACTGGTCTGGTATGTAGTGCCCTTGTGTTCAGTAACAATGAGTCAGAATTCACTGCTTCAAAAGCTGTTTTTTGTTTTTTTTCTTCCTTTGGGCATTTTTTTGGGGGGGGGGGGGGGGAGGTTTGAAACTGATAACTGTTTTGTTCTTTTCTGTTTCTGCCTTTTTTCACTCCAGCCAGTAAATGCTACCTGGGCATCTCTGACCAAGGAGCAGTGTATGAAGTATGGAGGACAGTTAGTTGGACAAAGCTGTGGCTACATGCCTGACATCACCCTGATGTCTTTCATTTTGTTCCTTGGGACCTACACCTGCTCCATGTCTCTGAAGAAGTTCAAGACCAGCCGCTTCTTCCCCACCCAAGTGAGTGACGATCACATCGCTTTTCCACATGTCCATGAGTTTTAGCCAGGGTCGTGGTGCATATTTTCCCAGATTTCCCGATTACTTAATATGTGAACACATTTTTATATGTTTCAGTTGCATTTTACTTAAAATTATTGATTGGTGTTTATTGAGAGTGAAGAAGTCGTTTTTTTTTTTTTTTTAAAAGTGCATCTTGGTTGGCATGGAGGTCTTTCTTTGTGGAGTTTGCATTTTCTCCCTGTGCCTGTGTGGGTTTCTCCAGGTGCTCCGGTTTATTCTCCAAAGTCTAAAGCCGTGCTTGTTAAGTTAACTGGACGTGAGAGTGTGCAATTGTCTGTCAAGCTGTGTTTGCTTGCCTGCCTTTTTTTTTTTTCTTTCAGCACACAAAGAAAAGGGTCAGCACACTTTTTTTTTTTCAATACTTCCAGCCCCACAAACTCTAAGACACTGTCAAACCCTCCTTAAATGTGTCCCCCTCTTTCTAGGTGAGGAAGCTCATCAGTGACTTTGCGATCATCTTGGCCATCCTCCTCTTCTGCGGCGTGGATGCCTTAGTTGGTGTGGAGACTCCAAAGCTCTTAGTGCCAAGTGAATTCAAGGTACGCATCTCCCGGAAGTTTGCCAGTGTACTAGAAAGTCCTCATTTCATTGTGACGTTTTGAAATCATTGACTGAATTGTCTTTCAGTGGTGCTCTTTCCTCCGATTACACCTATAATGAATGATGTTTCGGCAAGAAAGCCTGTGTAATTCTTCCAAATCCAAGCATAATGCTTTTCTTTGTAGCACACCCAGGAGGACACAGAGCTTGATTATAGGGGATGTGAGAACATAAAGGCGCTCTTCGAGTTGCAACTTTAAATTGCAAGAACAGAGCTACCTTTGTTTGATCACAGAGTCTTAATTCACTGTTTTTCTGTCATGTAACAATGCACCGGTAATTTCAGATGTGTAATCTTTTTGAGATGATATCGGGGTTTGGATAGTCTGTCTCCAGTGTTTTTAACAGTCTTTTTTTTTTTTTCTTAATTTTCCCATAGCCCACAAGTCCACTGAGGGGCTGGTTTGTTCCTCCTTTTGGAGGAAACCCTTGGTGGGTGTACCTAGCAGCTGCACTTCCTGCTCTGGTTGTCACCATTCTGATATTCATGGACCAACAGATCACCGCTGTAATTGTCAACAGGAAAGAGCACAAACTTAAGGTTGGTGCACCATCTGAAGGCTTAAGAAGAATGAAATGATTGAATACGTTCAGTAATAAAAAAGAACAGAAAATAATCCAAACTAAGTATGTAAATTTTTATTTCTGTAGCACATTTAAAACCAAAGTGCAGGACAGCCAAAGCATCAATAGCTAAAGCCAAGTTTCATGAAATGACAACAAGAACTTGTCAGTGAATTTCTTTTCAGGACAAGTTTATAAAGATCAGAAGAATACACAAAGTCAGGAGGATGAAGGGATATAAGACAAAAATGTTGACCATGAAAATCCAATGAATGGTACATAAAAGACTAGTTAAAAATGGACACAGGAAGCCAAAATCAAAATATCAAGTATCAAACAACAATAAGAAGACTCCAACAGTAAACTAAGACTGGACTGAACAAAAAGCCACAGAGCAGCAGTGATAAAAGAGTCTAGAAATGTATCTTACCTGCAGTACCAGGAATGACATGCAATGAAATACCTTTTATTCCTTATCTGTTTCTGGATTAAACAGTCAATTGTAGTAATTTGCACTGCATTATATTTGTCTAATTGTATACATATATTCCCAGACTTCCTGATATATTATTAATATGTGACGCTCCGTGTGCTCTGATCACACTATTGGGCTACAGTACACTATTGCAGCCGCACATGATTTGTTTAATATCTGGAGTGTGGGAACCACTTGTTATATTATTTTTTGTCTCCTGTTAGAAAGGGGCAGGTTATCACTTGGACCTGTTCTGGGTGGCCATCCTGATAGTGATCTGCTCTTTCATGGGCCTGCCATGGTATGTGGCTGCCACTGTCATTTCCATCGCCCACATCGACTCTCTGAAAATGGAGACTCAGACTTCTGCTCCCGGAGAGCAGCCTAAATTCCTGGGTGTCAGGTGAGTTAAAGCAGCTGCTGGACGCTGTGTTGACGTCACTTAACAATTAAATTCATTCTGGCATGGTGGTCTCGAACAAAGGTGTCTCAGTTTTCCCAGAGCACTGTTAGTATTTGATTGTACTAGCTAGTTAATTGCATTCATTTTAGATTGAAGTGATTTAAAAAAAAAAAAAAAAGAAGAAAGAAATCACTCAGGTGGGTTGCATAATGCTGTTTGCAGTAACACATACGCACACACTGCGAAAAATACCTGCTGCATGCATAGTCCTTTCTTTAGAAAAGGAAAAATCATTTTATCCAAAAAGGCAATTACTCTCCAGCAACAACAGAAGGAGGGGAGGAAATGGAAAGATTCAATTAATCATGAATTAGACAGTCAGGAAGGAACAAAAGAACATAGAAAGAGAGAAAACAGTCTTGGAAAATGACAGAAAGGGGTAAATCTACACAGAGCTCTCTGTGTGTACACACAGATATAAATACTCCTTCAGTTCTTTAGGGAGAATGACTTCATTGAAAAAATGAAAACGAAACAAACTTGTCAGCGAGTTGGAGGTCAGGAAAAAGTTTATTTTTTATTACAAAGTCTGCAAAGACTGTATCATCGTGGATTTGTATAGCTGATGACAGGGATTTCCTCCCTGTGGTTAACTGATTGGAGTGTGAACCGTTTAGATTTATCATGCTCATTGTTTTTACCAACTGTAACTTTTGCATATGCAACCATTAGACGTGAAGCTCCAGCACACGGATGATCAAAAAGGTGTGTGCATGATGTCGATGCCATGCTGTCTTTTGTGAATTTTGCCTAGGGGAATAATAAACATACTAAAACAACAAAAGTTTAAACTTCTTCGAATCAGATCGGCTGATTAATCTGTGTGACGTTTCCCCCTCTAATTCAGGGAACAGCGAGTCACTGGTATCTTCGTGTTCATCTTGACGGGACTCTCTGTCTTCATGGCTCCTATCCTCAAGGTAGTGCTCCAACTTCTTAATTCTTCCGTGGAATTATGGATTACTGTCCGCCCGTTTTAGGACAAACTCCTGTCTTCCCTCTTAAATGTTAAATAATTTCAAGTCTTTTATTCATCCGATTACTTCAGCTATAGAAGCTCCTAATTTGTTGTGAAATAAGAATGTGCATCAGGGCTTAAGCTCCAGTTGCAGCAGCTCAGCTTCTCAAATTTCCATTTCTTTGTTGAGCTGCCCATAAGCTGTGAAGACTCTGAGAGGAGATTTTTGAGCTGGTACTCCCCCTTGAGGGGATTTTCTATACTGTGTTTCTGATTCTCAGAAATAGCATTTTGTCTTTGCCGTGAACCGTATTATAGTGGCATAAAATAAAAAATTTTCATGTATTTTTCAATTTTTGCTCTAAGTTGCCTCATTTCAGCAATTTCTTTTCATATATTTTATATTTTTTATATTACTTTACGCTGATCTAGGAGCAGGTAATTCTCAGTCCTGTGCAAGCTAAAAGCCCGGTCACACTGGTAGCTCAGTAAAAAGAACATTCTTAGAAAAGCTTCTTGTGGACTATTTTTAACTAAGCAGTGTGAGCCAAAAGAAGTCGTTTCTTCTGAGAGGGTAGCTTTGATACGCATGTTTCTGTTTCCTCTTTTTTTTCTTTCTTTTTTTTTAAAGTCACAGTCACACATGTAACATTAATATCTTTTTTACTGTGTTCTGTGTTCTTCAGTTCATTCCCATGCCAGTGCTCTATGGTGTGTTCCTCTACATGGGTGTGGCATCGCTCAATGGTGTCCAGGTGAGTCGATTTGCCCTGTTCACTACCTTCCAAGCAACCCACCCAGTGTTGGGTGGGTTGCTTGGAAAAAAAACATAGCACACGTAATAATTAAAATATGATAAATTTCTTTTTGTGTTTTATTAAGAAAAGAAGTAATAACATTTAAACCAGAGCACAAAGAACAAATAAAACAGAATGAACAGACTCTCAAAAAGTTGTCATTGGAATTTGTACAGTTTAATACATTATTTTTCTAGCTAGCGTCCACACTAACTATACAAATAATGTATTCTGCTGATGTATTAATTGTGTCATTTACTTATTGTAAAAATTTGAAACAAGATTGATTTTTTTTTTTTTTTGGCAGTAATTTTTTATGTTAAAAAATATTTCTAATTTATCATTAGAAAAGAAATCCTAATTTTCAAAATCTTTCATATCATTTAAATTCTTCAATCCAAAATAAATAATTCCTTTAGGTTTGCAACTTTGAAAAGAAACATTATAATTATTTATTAATAAAAAGAGTTTGTTTAATAGGCTTAAAAGGTGGAAATTAAAGTATTTTATTGTCCTTAATGCCAATAATATTTTTTAAAAAGAACCACTCTGAGAGATGCCAGCACGGTGGTTAGCACTGTTGCCGCATAGCAAGAAGGTCCTGAGTTCAATTCCACCATCAGGCTGGGGTCTTTCTGTGTGGAGTTTGCATGATCTCCCCGTGTTTGCGTGGATTCCCTCCGGGTACTCCGGCTTCCTCCCACAGTCCAAAGACATGCAGTTTGTGGGGACAGGTTAATTGATTAATCCAAATTGCCCATAGGTGTGAATGTGAGCGCGAATGGTTGTCTGTCTCTGTGTGTTAGCCCTGGCAAGACTGGCAACCTGTCCAGGGTGTACCCTGCCTCTCGCCCTATGACAGCTGGGATAGGCTCCAGCGCCCCCCGCGACCCTGAATAGGATAAGCGGAAGTGAATGGATGGATGGACCACTCTGAGAGTGCAAACCTCTGCCGAAGTAGCTCCCTCTCTGGGTACTATTTACTTTAGGATAACGTGAAAGATGTTTACTTTGATTACACATGTAGGAGTAGGTAATGGAACATGGATATTGATTTGTAAATAAGTGGAGATGAATAACTTGAGCTTAATATCATTAGAGCATATATTTCTGACTAACTAGGCAGCTTAATCTCTTTCTCTTGACAGTGTAATGTGATAGTATAAATAGTATATGAGAGTATACGGGAAAATATAATGTGAGATTAAGAATCTCCATATACCAGTATCAAATGTTCCCCGATGTTGTAAATGATGTAAGCATAGTTTCAAAGATAAAATACATTTTTATGAAGGTTTTCCTTGATTTGACCTTGAGGGAGCGGTCAGACACCCAAAGTAGTGTGATATTTAGAGTCCTCACTGTTGTGAATACAGTATAAACCATACCAGTAAGAAACACAGTTTTAAATAGCTCTCTCAATCATCAGTATTACCACTTTGACCTTCAGCTCAATCTATTGACCATGAAGGAGAGGTCAGAGGGAAGTGTGACCGGATATTTTAAATATTGTTATCATACTTATATGTTGACAACAAACACCACACTTGTAAGAATCATAGTTGCTTTTTGTCATTTTTCAACCCATAAATTATTAAGTTGACCTTGAAGACGTTGGTGATGTAAATCAAACTTTCACAGATTCTTAATATGAGTCTAATCTACATCTCTACAAAGTTTGATGGAAATTCATTCAAGATTTTTTTAACTATTGAGTTTACAGATGGACTGGATGAAAGCGTTACCAAAAACATAACCTCCTTGGCGGAGGTAATTTATCAATACTTGGTTTACATTATACTTTGGTACATTATTGGATATTTCACTAGGAAAAAACTGACTGCGTAGCACTGCTGTCTCAGAGTATCAGCCAAAATCGGAAAACGAAAAGTCATATAGGAGTATAAAATCTCTGAATTGTTTTCCAGGTTCTAACTGCAGCATGTCCGATCTCTTAACCTACTGAACTTTTTATCTGTTTCCTTGATCCAGTTCATGGATCGCTTGCAGCTGCTCCTCATGCCTGCCAAGCACCAGCCGGACCTGATCTACCTGCGGCACGTTCCTCAGAGACGCATCCACCTCTTTACTTTCATCCAGGCCCTGTGCTTGGCCTTCCTGTGGGTCCTCAAATCTACTGTTGCTGCCATCATTTTCCCTGTCATGGTGAGGCAAAGCTGATGTGACCAGTCACAAGTGCACAGAGCTCTGTAATTTGCCCTGAACATTTCATTGATTCAAACTTTTCCTCTCTTTATAAGGTTTTGGCATTGGTTGCTGTTCGCAAAGGAATGGACTACTTGTTCTCCCAGCATGACCTCAGCTACCTGGATGATGTCATCCCAGAGAAAGACAAGAAGAAGAAAGAAGATGAGAAGAAAAAGAAAAACAAGAAGAAGGGAAGCATTGACAGTGAAATTGAATTTGTAAGTAAATGTCCTTATGCGTTCAAAAAAGAAAGGCATGATACAGTTTCATTAAACCGTTATCATCTAGTTCCCCACATCAAAGCAATCCATGAGTGTTAATGTTCTCATTCCCTCCTCCCACAGTCTGACTACCCCTACCATGCAAATAATATCCCCAGTATAAAAATCTCTATGGATATGATGGAACAGGAGCCCATGTTGGGAGATAAATCTTTGGATAGTGAGTACTAGTCAGGATTTGCTTTGCTTTAACTTCAAAGGGCCGCTCCAACTAAAGGCTTCCTTTTCTTGTCATGCTAGCCCTCTTGCATTTCACTCATATGACATTTAACATCTTTAAAGATCAGCATGCTTTCCTGTCTGTTTCTAATGCTTCTCTGAGCAGCCCATTTGGGCTTTTAACACTAAAAGCAGCTTTGCGGTACTTGCTTTTCTCCCCCCCTCACTACTTGAAATTCATGATCGATTGATTGATGTTATAAAAAGTTTTTCTGTCATATTTTTTTCCCCCGCCAGGACCTCCATCGTCGACTTTCCTTCACCCCCATTCACCGTGCTGAGCACTACTTTTTCTCTCCGCCTGTGGATAAGTAAGTGACAACCTGCTGTCATTTGAATATTTGTACATTCAAAACTCAAAATGCACAAGTATTACACACTATGTGATTTTTAAGTTTTTCCTTAGGCATAACATTTTTGCCTCTTTCAGTCTCGACAGCGGTTCATACAAAAAAGGTTCACCTCAGATTCGAATAGGCCGGGACTCTGTGGACAGCTGTTTCGTCTGCAAGAAAGGCTCCGAAAGTGTCCTGTGAAAAAACCAGCACAACACAGAAACCACACCCATTCTCTCTTTTGTTTTTAGTTTTTTTTTGCTTTTTGTACTGTAATACTGCCTCATAACAGTGTTTTTCAATATATGCCACGTGCGAGGATTTGAATCCGATTAGCTGGAAAAGTATTTGTCATTGAAAGACTTTGGTGGTACTGAATTTTAATAAGGGCTGACACAAGACCATTTGTATCATTTTACTGCAGGAGACAAAAGGACTTCACAAGGTCAAACAGCTTTTTCCTAATCGTCCCAATTTGTATGTTAATAACTGAACAAGAATCAGGCTAGAGTTGTGGTAATCGTCAAATAGACCCAGAGATCCAATTTTGAGCTTCATAACATGCACACCACTTTCACTTATTCTTTTTAATAATATCCCACATAACCAGCCTCTCTTCCTAAGTACTGTGTTTAGTAGTTATTTTTTTAAGGTTATTAAGGCATAGCTCTTGGAACCTTGAGATTCAAGCACGGTGGAGGTACTGCACAGAGGATTCAGAGTCCTCCATTAGTGAACAAAAGCCTAATCTATGCACACTTACGAGGAACTTGATGTGAAGCATCCATCTAAAGATGCGTGTTCATAAACACACCCAGAAGAATAATGCAACATGCTTGAATGTGGCAAGAAGTAAATGGTTCAACAACACGCAGACTGGAACTACTATATTTGTTTCTTAATCTTGATTGTTGCTCCCCTTTTTTTCTTTATTTATTATATTTAAACTCATAAAGGTTGCTGGTTGAATATTAAATACAACTTAGCCATTTAACCTTTTGTGGAAATTTGAAGTTTCTGTGATCTGTATCCACTCAGCTGTGTCGTCCCCATTGTGGGGATTTATCCATGTACTATACCTGTATGTAGCACTACCTCTTATATACTGTAGGTGCCAGGTGTGATATATTAGTATATCTGCTGTGCATTGATTTGTGATCAAATACTAAAAAAAACCCCTAAAAAGGATCTCTGAATCATTTAAGATACATTTTGTTTTGGCACAACATTTAATTACTATGTGCAAACTGCAATGATTTAAAGGGGCAGCATCACCCACATTTCTTATCAAAAAGCAAATATTTTAAGAATATTTAAAATTTCTAAATATGTTTATTTAACAATTTTAGTTTGGACGAATAAAATATTAAGGAGAAAGAAAGTCTTGTTTTCCTCCTGATGGTCCAAGAGCTGAAAGCTGGGAAGAGCTGAGAAGTATTTAGCCCATCTCATGCTTCATATTCCTATACAACTTAAGTATCAACATGTTACTGAGTCTGATTCAGTTCAATTTTAAAACTTGTTCAAAATATGTTAACTTAATCAAGTTTCAATCTTTTTAGTGTTTTGTGTGTTATATGTATTTGTTTCGTTTTATGCAAATCAACAATCACTGTGAGATTATTATGAAAATGCAACTTCTGGTTCTGGAAGAGCTGCCGCTTTTTAGGATATTTTTCTGAGACATTGGTGTCTATACATTATCCAAATTTAATTTAGTAACAGCTGGATGAGCAGTGAAATATGCCAATCGCACGTTAGACATTACTTGGTCATGCTTGTTGCTACTTATTGCTTATTGAAGTATACACTGGTAACTTTAACTGATTCGGTTTTAAGATGTCGTTGCGTATCTGAATGTAATAAATCCTAATGAACTGAAATATAGATGATCCTTGAAGAAATGACACGCACAGTTGGTGTCACTTCTGATTTTTAGTGCAAATAGGGGTTTGATTCTTGCTTTGAGCAATCGCTTCCATGTAGCTTGGACACAAAAGCCACATTGTCTTCCACTTTGTGCTTTGAGCTGCACATCTTGATCTCTTTGGACTTTCTGGTTCTGAATCTGCAATTATTGTAATATTTTTGATGTTAACAATTTTATACAAGCATCTTATGTGATTAAATAATCCTAGGTTACTAAGAAGGAATGAAAAATGTTTCCTTTTTTTTTTTTTTAATGAAGTAGCATTTGAAAAAAGAGCAATAAAATGGTCCAAATGATTCTTAATTAAATTGTTGTGTTTTTCTTTCACCATCAAACCTCTGTATCTTTGCCCTGCTTTATGTTTGCCTGGCTGTTCTCCAACTATTTTGGCAACTGGAGGAGCATTTCTCATATTTCATCAAGAGTTCTGCTCTGTTGCTACCTTTTCCTCTGGAGTTACCACTGTCTGCTTCACAAGTGTTAATCTGATAGATGGACAAGTACAAACATTTTATTTGGTTAATGTTTTAAGTGCCTTCCCTCACTCACAAGGTTTCGATTATGCTTGTGCAGCTGATGAATCTGCAGCAAATGTGTGATGCTAGCGTGTCAATCTGAACCAAAATCTCAGAGGAATGGTTCCAGCAACTAGTTGAATCAATGCCGCAAAGAATTAAGTCACTTCTGAAGGGGAAAAATCCGGACCAACCCAGTATAAGCCAGGCATTTAGATTTTGCTGATATTTAGTAAAATCCAGTTGTTTCTGCATTTGTGCATTTTTTTTATTTTTATTTTTTGTCACACTAAACTGCAGCTCCCAAAGTCAAAAGCATGATGCTAATCTGAAAGGTCCCCCCCCCCCCGACCCTCCCGTTTAATTAGATGTTTTTTGTTTTTTGTGACCAAAGAATGCTGTTTGACAAAAACTTGACAAAGTCTCTATCACTGAACTAGATAAGGTTAAGGCCTCAGCCCACTGACATTTGAAGAAATGCTTGTTTTCAAATGTCTCTGTGCTCCAGTCATTTTCACTCAGTTGAGTAAAAGAAAAAGTCAACAAAATGTGCCATTTTCTCAAACTTTCTCAAACATCTTCACATTACTAAAGGTTTACCTTCTGGATAAACACAGCAAACACTGAAGTAAGATGAAACACATCCCGCTGCCAGCGCTCAGTCACAGGGCGAAGAAAGGAAAAAAGGAAAGCTGCATATTTTCCATGATCATAGGACTCGAGTTGGCTTAAATGAAACAAATTGGCTCGTTGCTGTGAGACACTGTGTTCTTTTACTTGCCAAAGGGGGGGTGGGAGTAATAACTGCCTCCTCCACCGGTGCAGGAGAGATCATGTTTTTTTTTTTCCCCTCCTGATATCTGCTTAGGTTAATGCTGCATAATACTTAATATTACTGCTGTTGTCCAAGCAACCAATTATGAATGATGGTGTGACTGTAAAAGGTCAGGGAGATATCACCTGACTGACCTAAGAAGGTGTTCTGAACCTCTGCTTCACATAACAGGAGACTTTTTCTAATAATGTGGGCAACCTAATATTAGATTGTAAAAACTGGTCAGTGTAATGCATGCGCTTTGACATTCAACCATTAAAACAATAACTTCAGTAAAACCATGTGGTGTGATTTCAGCATTGCATTTTTGCATTTTGCACAAGGGGGCAGTAGTGACTCTTGTAAAAGCCACACGCATGTTCAACACCAACAGCTCAAAATAGAAAGTGTGATGAAGACCGTCTCACCACTGCATTAAGACACACAGAAAAGCCTCATCTGTAAGAAAACTGTGTGTGTTGGAAAGAGTCTATAGCCAATTGCTTTGGTTACTGCAGGTAAAAGATAATGCTTCTAAGATCAGCAGCATTCAGAGTATGCAGCCAGGTTAGGAAAATCCACTTTGGCAATCTAAATGTGGTTCTTATTCCTTGTGACTAGAATTTAGAGTAAATGATCTTAAAAAAACAAAAAAGGAAAAAGAAGATAGGAAGTACTTATTCATCCCATATTTGGGAAACGTAAATGGTTTGTTTCTGAATGAAATAAAGGTCGTTCAAGCTCTGTTTGCTAATGAAAATGAAGCTTGGTGTCTGAAGTTTGAATGTTTTCTTAGCCAAAAAAATATCAGCACATCTCTTGAATGTTCAGGTCGTATCTACAGTTTGTTCAGATTATTGGCGACTCCCTCATTAAAATGTTAAAGCTCGATCTGAGGAAAGCAAACAGTTTATGCCGCAGGTAGAAACAAATGTCCTGCTCAGTTACTGCCCAAGCTGCTTTTATTGCTCATAATAAACTGCTGGCCCTCAGTGCACGCTGTTCATCTCTCCCTTGACATGTGCTCTGAGGTTCATAACAGTGTCCTGTGATTGCTTGTCCAGACTTTGCTCACTGTTTCATTTCCCAGTCGAGAGAGGCCATTAGTGTGTTTTCCCCAGGGAGCATTATAGGCAGTTCAACAGGGTCATGCTGTTGGTTATTTATTTGTTTTCCATAATAAAATATCTTTGACTCTGCCAAGCAATGCAGTCATTGATTTGTTATTAGAATTGTCACATCTAATAGAGCCAATCTGTGTTCACTTTATGATTTAATTATAACTGTTATGTGTCAGCTGAAGAATGTTTCTTATGAAAGTAACAAGTTGCTAAATGTGTTATAGCAGCGGGCACCAGGATGCTGGCATGTAGCACAAACTGTGCAGTGTGGGTTCAGCAGCATGACAAATGTGATCTGTTGACGACAACAGTGCTTTGTAATTATGCATTCGTTGCCGTGTGAAAAGTAAAACAAATTGTTTGCAGCTGAAAATCACATAAAGCACAACACAACGTGAAAAAAGCTAAAGCTCATAGGACGCTTGTAAAAGCACGAGCAGGACTTTTTATGGCACGCAGACAAAAGTCAATGTTTGGCCTAAATGTGCTCTACATCTGTATTTCTGGCAGTGCTCAGCTCAGCTCAGGTCCACCTTACATGTGTTTTGAGCCAGAACACATAGCAGTGCCATAACATCATTATTTTATTGAGGGTGAATGCACGGTCTTTAGTAGACTGACGTTTTATGCTTCTTTGCAAACACTCATCATGGTTATGAATGTCATTTCTGTTCTTTTTTGAGATTTCAATGATTGTAGAGCATACATCTTTAATTACTTTATAGTGAAGCAAGTTTTACCTCGCCATGAACTAAGTGGGTGCTGACCAACAAAGAAGCCCCTGACTGAAACTTGCAGCTGCCTGTGTGGACAAGCCAAATGTTTTTTGGAAAAAAGTTTTATGATCAGACGAAGACAAAGATTGCACTTTTTGGCCACAATGATAAGAGCTTTGTTTGGAGGAGTAAATGTGGCGCTTTTAAACCTAAGAACACGTCACAAGCTGTCAAACATGGTGCTCTGGGACTGTTTTGCTGCCAGTAGTACTGGTACACTACCTCCAACCAGCCAGATGGTTGAAATTTGGACACAGTCAGTAGTTCCAACATGAAAATGATCCCAAACACACATCAAAACTGGTTTTGAAATGGATAAAGCAGGCTAACATCTAGAATGGTGTTCCCAATGCTCTGACCTCCAACCCTATTGAAACTCTCTGGACTATGCTTAAAAGCGAGTCTTTGTCAGGAAACCAATCAGTTTTGCCCCAAAAAATCAAATATCCAACCATAATTATTGTTGATGGCTACCAAAACCATCAGGTCGAGGTGCACCTTGCTAAGATTTGACTCTGTAAGTACACTTTGACTTTTGACCTTGTGTGGATTATAACAAAATCCCAAATAAATTAAAACCTATGCTTAAAATGTATGCTGTACAATCATTTCACCCTGGAAAAACAACAGTTCAGAGAAATCATTAAAAGCCCCAAATTACTGTGACAGTCATTCAAGTGTATGTAAACTTCTGACTGTACATACGAAATGTTTTAGTCCTTTATGTTTACAGGGAGTGCAGAATTATTAGGCAAATGAGTATTTTGTCCACATCATCCTCTTCATGCATGTTGTCTTACTCCAAGCTGTATAGGCTCGAAAGCCTACTACCAATTAAGCATATTAGGTGATGTGCATCTCTGTAATGAGAAGGGGTGTGGTCTAATGACATCAACACCCTATATCAGGTGTGCATAATTATTAGGCAACTTCCTTTCCTTTGGCAAAATGGGTCAAAAGAAGGACTTGACAGGCTCAGAAAAGTCAAAAATAGTGAGATATCTTGCAGAGGGATGCAGCAGTCTTAAAATTGCAAAGCTTCTGAAGCGTGATCATCGAACAATCAAGCGTTTCATTCAAAATAGTCAACAGGGTCGCAAGAAGCGTGTGGAAAAACCAAGGCGCAAAATAACTGCCCATGAACTGAGAAAAGTCAAGCGTGCAGCTGCCAAGATACCACTTGCCACCAGTTTGGCCATATTTCAGAGCTGCAACATCACTGGAGTGCCCAAAAGCACAAGGTGTGCAATACTCAGAGACATGGCCAAGGTAAGAAAGGCTGAAAGACGACCACCACTGAACAAGACACACAAGCTGAAACGTCAAGACTGGGCCAAGAAATATCTCAAGACTGATTTTTCTAAGGTTTTATGGACTGATGAAATGAGAGTGAGTCTTGATGGGCCAGATGGATGGGCCCGTGGCTGGATTGGTAAAGGGCAGAGAGCTCCAGTCCGACTCGGACGCCAGCAAGGTGGAGGTGGAGTACTGGTTTGGGCTGGTATCATCAAAGATGAGCTTGTGGGGCCTTTTCGGGTTGAGGATGGAGTCAAGCTCAACTCCCAGTCCTACTGCCAGTTTCTGGAAGACACCTTCTTCAAGCAGTGGTACAGGAAGAAGTCTGCATCCTTCAAGAAAAACATGATTTTCATGCAGGACAATGCTCCATCACACGCGTCCAAGTACTCCACAGCGTGGCTGGCAAGAAAGGGTATAAAAGAAGAAAAACTAATGACATGGCCTCCTTGTTCACCTGATCTGAACCCCATTGAGAACCTGTGGTCCATCATCAAATGTGAGATTTACAAGGAGGGAAAACAGTACACCTCTCTGAACAGTGTCTGGGAGGCTGTGGTTGCTGCTGCACGCAATGTTGATGGTAAACAGATCAAAACACTGACAGAATCCATGGATGGCAGGCTTTTGAGTGTCCTTGCAAAGAAAGGTGGCTATATTGGTCGCTGATTTGTTTTTGTTTTGTTTTTGAATGTCAGAAATGTATATTTGTGAATGTGGAGATGTTATATTGGTTTCACTGGTAAAAATAAATAATTGAAATGGGTATATATTTGTTTTTTGTTAAGTTGCCTAATAATTATGCACAGTAATAGTCACCTGCACACACAGATATCCCCCTAAAATAGCTAAAACTAAAAACTACTTCCAAAAACATTCAGCTTTGATATTACTGAGGTTTTTGGGTTCATTGAGAACATGGTTGTTGTTCAATAATAAAATTATTCCTCAAAAATACAACTTGCCTAATAATTCTGCACTCCCTGTATTTGAGTAAGATTTTCAAATAATCCCATATTTTCCCATGAGATTATCTTTAGATGAGATTATACAGAAGTTTGTCTTGCCCTCTCATTTCTTCCATGGGTTTACACCCGAGGACAAAGGGGCGTATTGTGTCGGATTAAGCATATGTTCCATTATTCTCACATTTTTCATAAGGTTTACAATTTGCCACTATTCTTAGACATACTATGATATTTTAACAACTTCATGTAAACTACACTATGGCTGTGGACTTTTGAGAAAGCAAAAACTAAAGGCAAAAAAGAAGCCAGTCTGCCTGCCCATAACAATTCCCCCCCTCTGACTTCTTTCTGTGGTTAGAATCCATAGAGATTTGAGATATAATCATTTTAACGTGTTAATTATACAACCTGAAGCAACTGCAGGTAATGCCTGAAGTGTTTTTCTAACACTCACAGTAATTAACTATTTTGCAAGGCAAAAACATTAGCTGGCTTCCTCCCTTCTATCTCCATTTCTACTCAGAATTCCACTCGCGAAGCACAAAAACTTTCTGCACCCTGGTCAGGTATCGCTTTGCACAATCATTCCTCACACACTTTCTTCCTCATCTCTCGATCTTGCATTAATCAGATACTGACGACTTTTAAATCCCTCTTCCTTGCTTCTCTACAGTTGATGTATTTTCCCTTATTAGTTACCTTCAAAGCACATTTTCCCATTAATCATAAATTCTCTTTACAGTGTTTTTTCCCCCTCCTTCTGTGTATGTCCACCTATTGCAGAACTGACAATAAAGTTGACTTTGACTTCAGTTAAATCTAATGCAGTTGCACAGACTTTCATCACTTAGACTTCACATTTTCTCCACTTATGCAATGTGAGTGTGAAGGGTGAGTAGCAAAAAGTAAGATTTGACTAATGCCAGACTTAGTTAAATCCAAGGCTCATCCAAGACATAAAAACGACTTTAATCAGCAGTTGTTTATCAGATTAATGTGCAAAAAAAACCAAAACCAAAATCAGATGTCTGTTCAGATGGCCACCGTTGGCCCTCACTTGCAAGGAGTCCTTGATTAGTGTGACATCTGTTCTAAAGAGTTCACACAACGCCCAGGGACATGTATTGCTCCCAGCCCCTGCACCACCCAATCTATCCCTCCCAAGCGAGTCATGTCTGCGTCATTTATAAGTGCTAGCACAGTCTCTGCCTGTGCAGGCGCACTGAGGGGATGCAAGGGGTCTCAGTGTGCAGCTTGTTGCTCTGAGTGAAATTTCTGTCAAATGGATTTTAACCACCTGTAGCGGCAGAAAAAGGGGAGTAGAAATCAACTGTTTAAGGTAAGAACACAAGGGTCTACCAAAGTGATCTGGTAGGCTTATAGAAAAGTAAAAATGAGAGAAAGTCTTTGTCAGAATATTACTTTTTATCAGTTCTGGCTTATTTATCAGGAACAGAGTTGTAGTTCAATTATGGATCTGCATAAACTGATTTTCAGTCCCAGCTATTTCAGTTTATAAAAATCTTTAAAAAAATATTGAAATAATTTTGAATGTGTAAAATAAATCTTTGCATTTTAAATATGTACATGAGCACAAACGAGCGACTTTTAACAGCTTCTGAGCTTTTATTGTGATAGATATTTATCTTTATCTAAACATAACAATCTCTTGTTATTTATTTTCTATAAACATTAAAAAAAACTACAATGTCTAATGATGTGTTCTATTAATCTCTTAAAATGCAACCTCTTGCTTGGAATACATTTTTAATTTCTCCTAGCAATTTGAGATGAGCTGGATCTGATAAGTCTAAAAAGTAAGTATCACCTTTAAACAGTGTTTTTTCAAAATAGAAAATACTTTGTTGAGCAGACAAGCCAAAATGTGATGCCCCAATAAGAAGGTGGCCTCAGGGGGCCTCGGGAGGTTAAAATACCTATACATTAGATTTTTAATCCATGACACAAAGACACAGTTTGAATTTACAGTTTATTAAAAATAGCTGAGTAACTGAGTTCAACATTGAAGTCTTGGGAGAAATATGAGGATAGCTTTGGAGACTTCCAAAAAACAATAAAGGGTAACCTTCCCAGACTGCTGTCTTACAGTAACTGCGCTAACAATCCACAGGCCAGCAGGTAGTGATTCCCACTGCTCCCAGAACAGACGACTTTTAATCAGTCAGTGTGAGCATCCACTGAACCAAGCCACTTGTACTGACCCAAGAATTGGTTTATTGATTACTGGTGAGGTCCTATTGTTCTATGTTATTACCAATTGATTTCTTCTCCTGGTAATCAGGACTGCCTTCCCATCGGGAGGACCATGTTGATCTGGCTCATGATTAGTTGACTTTGTTTAGAAAAGCCGTTGGAAAACATCACCTGAATGGCCAATCCCTTAACAGATTACAGTACTGCCTGACTCTATTCCTCTCTCTCTTACATCCAGAAATCACCATGACCCTGAATTTTGTTGTAAACACGACCTCATGGGAGGGCCTGAACTCCATTTCCAACTCCTCAGGAGTGCACAAAAATCCCTTGACCTTCCAAAACATCACTTATGTTGATTTCTACCTCCACAAGCCCTCAGTTGCTGCAGTCTTCACTGTGTCCTACCTGCTTATCTTCCTGGTGTGCATGGTGGGCAACGGGGTGGTGTGTTTCATTGTGCTGCGCAGCAAAAACATGCGCACGGTCACCAACCTGTTTATTCTCAACCTCGCCATCAGTGACCTGCTTGTCGGCATCTTCTGCATGCCGACCACACTGGTGGACAACGTCATAACAGGTAACATGTTCTCTCTTTAACTATTTTAAAGACACTTAAACACATGGAAATTCAAAATTTTACCCTAGAGTGTTATTGGAGCACATTACAGGATGTTTTTACTTGTGACTTGTTTTTTTGTGTTAAAATAGAGAAAGGTCAACAAAGTTGTTAATTTTAGCAGTAAGAAGACCAATAAAGACAATTTAATCATAATAAAAACTACTATAAGGTAAAAAAAACAAACAAACAAGATATTGTCATTGTGCGAATGATGGTTCAAATAATCAAATCAATGAATTTATCTTCTTTTGTCTTCTTTTGTGCAGGCTGGCCATTTGGTCGGGTAGTTTGTAAGCTAAGTGGGATGGTTCAAGGCATATCTGTGTCAGCATCTGTGTTTACTCTGGTGGCAATAGCTATTGATAGGTAAGAGCTGGCATTTCTGTAATTTCTGATCGCTGTTCGCTTGTGTGTTTTACTCTGAAAGATTCACTTCCTTTATACATCTTCTTTAATCCCCTTTTCTATCAGGTTCCGCTGCATTGTCTACCCTTTCAAGCAGAAGCTGACCATCGCCACCTCAAAACTAATAATTGTCATCATTTGGGTCCTGGCTGTGGCCATAATGTGTCCTTCAGGCATCATGCTCCAGGTCACAAAAGAGCAGAGGGTGC
The DNA here is from genome assembly GCF_001858045.2 of Oreochromis niloticus. Classification (NCBI taxonomy): domain Eukaryota; kingdom Metazoa; phylum Chordata; class Actinopteri; order Cichliformes; family Cichlidae; genus Oreochromis; species Oreochromis niloticus. The sequence goes on along the minus strand of NC_031972.2, from coordinate 13,946,442 downwards.
GAATAGTCCTCGGCAGCAACAACGACACCCGTCCCTTCTACTGGTGTCGCGAAAATTGGCCCAATCAGGAAATGCGGAAAATCTACACTACTGTCCTCTTTGCTAACATCTACCTTGCTCCTCTTAGCCTCATTGTAATCATGTACGCTCGCATTGGTTACACGCTCTTCAAGACCACTATCTCCCCTGTTAGGGGCAGTGGGAGTGAGTCTCTAGAAGGCAGTGGCAACAACAAGTCAAGCATGGAAGGTCGCCAGACAATCACAAGGAAGAAGAAGCGAGTCATTATGATGCTGCTCGTTGTGGCTCTGCTCTTCATCTTATCCTGGCTGCCTCTGTGGACCCTGATGATGCTGAGCGACTACATCAGCCTAACACAGCATCAGTATCGTGTCATTAATATTTACATGTATCCCTTAGCTCATTGGCTGGCTTTCTCAAACAGCAGCATCAACCCCATCATCTACGGATTCTTCAATGAGAACTTCCGCAGAGGCTTCCAGGCAGCATTCAAATTCCAGCTGTGCTCTGCTGAGATTCTGCGGCAGAGGACTTACTCCCATCGGATCAGAGGGAATGCTGTGGTCCCCCTTCGGCCTGTCGCCCCCAGCAGATCAGGCTCTGGAGTTGGATCGGGGTTAGTGGGAGATAGGAAGAGCTCAAGTCAGGAGGAAGAGTGCTTGTCTGGTAAAAATGAAATCAAAGAAAAAGATGTGATCATGGAGGACCTGAAAAGGGTGTCCAAGATTTAGGCAGACTTTGACAATGTGCAGTGACTGCTCCGTTTCACAAACAAAGAGGTTTCTTTAATTTGTTGTCGATGAATAGACTACTTTCATTCCTTGTAAATCTAAATATGGCTTATGGTGTTATGGTGTATATGGCAAAGTATGATATAAGCAGAGACTTTAAAACGACTGAAAACTTCTCTACAACATTTCAAGAGCACCTATGATTCCTGCTTCCTGCTTGTTATTTTTGTTCTTGGACAACTGCAGTAGAGAGTTCATCCATCCATCCATCCATGGTCTGGGATGTAGGGGTAGCAGTCTAAGCAGATGCTCAATTTTCCTCAGCCACCTCCTCTGGCTCTTCTGGTGGCTGGGTTATTGAGGCTTTCTCAAGTCAGCTGAGAGACATATTCTCTCCGCTGGGTTCTGGGTCTACCATGGGGGCTTCTCCCAGTTGGATAGTTGTCCAGGAGGCATCCTATACAGCTGCCATGACCACCTCAGCTGACTTCTTCCAATGTGGAAGAGTACCAGCTCTACTCTGAGTCCCTCCCAAATGACCAAGGTCCTCAACATGTCTCTAAAGGAGAGCTCAGCATTTTGTCTGGGAAAGCTAAAATCTGCCGCTTGAAAGCTAATGTCTGCTTCAATCTCATTGTTTTGGTTATTATTAGTAACTCGTGGCCATAGATGAGTGTGGGAGGGCATGAATCATCCTTAGAGTAGAGAGTATTAATTCTTATTTATCCTTTACTTGGCCTTGGTTTGGCCTCTTTGTTCATGAACAAAGAAGGGCTGAAGTTAAATGGAGAGAGAATAATCTTTTTTTTTTTTTAATCTCCTCTACCTTTAAACCAGCTTTTTCCTAAGTGGCTGCCACTTGAAAACAAAAGAGTTGAACAATGGATAAGTGAGGCTTATTATAATCATATTAAAGAACATCTTTGTGACATTAAAAAGATTCAAGAGTTTAAAAGAAAGTAAGTGCAGCTGAGTGTTTAGAGGCATATGAGACCCAAGCCTTTGGTTCTCAGGGATTCCTTATACATATGCAGACATCATTATTTCAAACCTTGTTTAATATGAGCATCTAGCACTGTAATAGATCCCCCATATTATTCATGACTTGAAAAAAAGAGAATGAAAAAATCTTAATTGGTTCTCCATAATTAATGCTGCCATCCTTAAAATCGCCATGGTTACAGCAGGCACTGTAGCAAAATGCCCCCACAGTTACTTTGCCAGAAGTACAAAAGGAAAACAAATGGTGCACCTTCACAGCAGAGGCACACAAAGAAATCAGTCAATAGTGAGTAACAGCAGGCCCTGCTATTGTTTCGTGCTATTGTTAACACAGATTTTTTGCCTCATCAACATTTGGTGTGGATATAGTTTGATCACATCTGGATGGCAGTACACTACTAGCATAAGAAACTATCTTCAGGTGCTGTGCAAATATTTCTCAGATGTTGGGTCATGGGCAGACATGGCATTTTTAACTGAAAAAACAAAGACGCCTTTCATAAGTAGTTCCACAAAGAGCTCCCACTTCAGCAGAAAATTGTGTGCAGCCCGAATGAAGAAACAAGCATTTAAGATATGAGAGGAAATCTGAAAAGAATTTTTAGTTTTACAATTTAATAAAGAAGGAGAACAAGTGCAGTATCTTCAATTCTGTTTTTGTTCACATTCTAACTCTATACACTTTATACAAATGTTAAAAAATGATTTTCACATATTTGACACATGTTATTTATGGTCTCGTCTGTGTATGCTGGTAACTGTGCACACTGTCTGATTGGTGTGCACAACATCCGTAATGTAAAAAAATGTGCTCTTTAAACATAAATGGTGTTTTGTAGGTTATAAATGTGTTTTGTAGGATGGTTATAAAACTGCTTTCAGTGGTTAAACTGGGAAAATACATCATTGATATGCTGTGTGTAAAACATAACTCATCATGGGCAGGCTTGTCTGTCTAATCTTCTTTTTGATGAATGCTAAGCTTGTGTACAGATATAGGATTTTACCCTTGTTCCTCTATAACCTCAACGTGAATGTAATGAAATGTGAAATATTGTTCTGCATATTGTTACAGTCTGAAAGTGGAACTTACATATTAGTGTTTTCATATAAATAACTAAATAAATAAGGAAAGAATGAAACAAATGCATTCATACATACGATATAAATAAAACAGATTTTTTTTTCATTTTGGATTATACCTGCCAATTTTTTAAATATGGTGTACTGCACAGTCAATTCAATTCAATTCAATTGTATTTATATAGAATTGAAGACAGGTAATCCACCAGTCACACTCATGTCACATTAATTTAGATCTGCTTGGTGCTTGCTGGTTTACAGTGTTGCCCCTTTTCATAAAATATTTATCCTTCAGTATATTTTAATGGCTTCATAAGTTTAAACTCAATATATTATTTATATCATTCACTGTTGCGTCTTATTTAAAAAAGAGTTCAAAAAAGATTTAATAAAGAAGAAGAACAAAAAAACATCGCCACAACAATTAGCTACTTTCTGCTTTCTCTCCACATAGATAATGTTTATGACTAAGACTGTTCATCTGTACTTTCATTTTGGTAATGGCAAAAGTCATAAGGTGCCACCCACACATTTACCTTACATGGATTTCATTTCAACCGCTAGGCAGTAAACAATAATGTAATCCATACCAGTCAATAAACACTAAGAGTATAATGGCTTTAATGACGATTATGTGGAAGCGGCTGAATAACGATTGTATTGCTTCTTCTGCCAATAAGAACTACTGTGAGAAAGGGATTAATGGAAAATCTTTAACACTACCAGGTGACATTGTCTGGAAGCCAGCAGACCAGGACTGCTCCTCTGATTTACCCTGATTTTATAGACCCTTTTTACAGTTTGGAAGTTCCTTGAATTCCTTTAGCGCACGCGCAATGTTGCTGCAATTTAATATCAAAATTCTCATTTTACATATGAATTCAATATTCTTTATACAGGCTAAGAGAGTGGGTAGTTTCCTGAGCAGGTTTTGCAGTGATGTTGTGATATGATATGTGTCTCTAGTAACATTTATAATAATTCAAAGACCAGTGGCTTCCCCACAGAATATTGTTTAAAGTCTTGATTAAAGTGAACACTTCAATACTTCCACTTCCATTTCATAAATTTCATGATCAAATGGTAACTGTGTGGGTCCCTACAGTTGTTTACCTGCTCATTTTTGTGACTGCAGGGATTTGTCCAAAGATAATTTATATTACAATGCACCAACTGCACATATGCACCAGCTGGCAAACTTAAAGAGGACTTAAAAGAAATATAAAACCTTTTTTTAGCAAGTTTCTCATACCACAAATATTGTACACGTGGAATTTGAAATGACAGATGCGAATAAATACCTGCTTTACAGCCAGGCACACACGACTAGAATAACAGACAAAGTCTTACCTTGAAAAGTCCAATAAAAAGCCAGTGAGTCCTCTTTTTAGACAGCAGGTGAAGAGACTGCAGGTTGATGAATACCGCACGTATAATAAATTGCAGTGTTCAATAACAAGTGGACCTTGGAAAAGGTCTTTCAAGTATGTTAAATCATTATATAATAGTTACTATCATTGAGGTCTGTGAAGGGGATGTGCAATTCTTACAATATTATACTGTACTTCAGAATTTCAATTTTATGGTAAGAGTAACTAAAGTTTGCTAAAATGTTGTCAAGTCACAATGCTTCTTGCAGAGTGTCCTCTTATCAAGTTCAACAAAAACTATATTTTCAGTTTAGTCTAGTTTTAGTCATGCTTACTTTAAATTCAGATCATTTAAATAAAGCTGCAAAAGGAAACATCCTCACTGTGAAACACAGTGGACATTTAATTGTGTTCTGGAGTTGCTTTGTATGCCTTGAATTGCTGAAAAGCACAATTATATTAGAAAATTATCAAGGCATTCAGGGATGAAAAATTCTGGTAGTGTTGGAGAGTTCATTCCCGTCTGAGGTCATGGCTCCTGTAGAATGGTAATGACTCAAAACATGTAAAAGACTGACAGAGAAGAAAACTATCAGCAGGATCAAACACTCGTCAAAGCTGAAAGAAAAAAGCTGGAGCAGTTTACTTCAGGTGAGTGGAGAAGTGAGGAGGTCATATCTAAAGCTATAGAAACTTCCTGATTGCACTGATTTCCTTAAAAGGATCAAGTAACAAAAGCAATTTGGTATAGACTCTCAAAAATTTTCAGTCTCCCATTTTCATTTGTTATGTTATTTAAGAATAATATGCTACACTGAGTGGGATTGCTGTTAATGGCAGACATGTTTTTGTACAGGTTCATACTAAAACAATACCAAGTTAAGCTGAGATCACAAATTTAAAGTTACTATTTGTACTCTGTGAACCAGAGAACTGCGCCATCAGCAGAGGAAAAACAATAAAGGCGCTACTGACGTTTACATTCAGATCGTTACTGTTCGCGCTGCTGTGTGCAGTAATATCACATTTTTCCTTGAAACAGCAGCTGTGTTAGATGAATGATTTCATTTTCTATATACTGTGAAAGTTGGCAGCAGATATTTTTATATGGTATGTTTAAAATCCACCTGTCAGCATTCTGACAATGTTCAAACTTTATGAGGCAGAAAAAAACCGAAACAAAATGTGTCACGCAAATGACGAGAATTTCAAAATGATCCAACTTCATTTTAAAGGCGCTGATGTTGACAGAACATTTTTTTTTTACGGCGAGCACAATGATCTTAAATGCAGTTAACTTATATAACAGGTGATTAGTGAAAGCTATGATAAATGTGGATCGCACTATCTGTTAAATCTGTGTCCTGTGGGGAAAGAAAAAAAAAAACAGATTGTCTTCTCAACAGATTAAAATCACCTTCTGGAGCTGCGCTAATTTGAAAAAACCATTAGCGCAGCTACCTTCAGCAATATCTCCATCCTTGCACTTCCATTAGGTTTATGTGTCATTTTCTGTGAGGTTTTCATCACAAAGATATAGTCCTATGTGCCATTTTGTTCCCAGAGCTATTTATTGTAAGAGCCTACACCTTTTAGCTGCTCTGAGGATGTTGTTAATCTGTAAGTACCTGTAAAAAGCTTTGTACTTCTGACACCTTCCAATTTATTAAATGTTGAAGAGCAAATTATTTCACCTAGGAAACATTAACTTTTTGTAGCTTTTACCGAAGGAGCTCGATGGACACTACACACTATATATGTAGATATATTTGTGTGATGGAACCCATTGGTTTGGGGACTGCTGACGTGAAGCCTTCAGTGATATGTTGGAGCGCTAACTTGTCAACTAACACCGGACAAATGTCTGGGGGTAAAAGAAATAAGCTATAGAAATGAGGATTGACTCACTTTACTAAACAGCATGAAGTGGTAATTAGTGGAACTGCACTTTTGGCACTTCCATGTTGGCTGTTTTGTTAATTTTAAGGGCGTATGATTGAATTCCAGTGATTCATATAAACCGAAAACTTCCCTTTTTGCTTCACAGTGCAAAACAGTGCTGGTAATGTAAAGTGGTGGTTGGCAAAGAAAGCAGAACATCTTACAAGCTAAAGAGATGAAGCCTGATCTTTAAAGAACCTTAATCTGCTTAAATTAATATGAAAGAATTAGAGAAAAAAATGATTTGTGTGAATGAAACTACAGGCAGAAGATGAAGAGACAGATGAATGTAATACGACACAGAAAAGCACTGCTTTTTGTTTTCTGTTTGTTTATGGGTTACATGAAAACATATGGAGTTGATCATTGAGCTTAGTGAGTAGTGATAGTTGTTTAACTTTAATTTTTTTTTGTTTATTCAACTGATATGAGCATGCATTGATCTAACTTTCTGCATGAGAGCTCCCAGCTTTGTGTCTAAAGCCTTGAAAGTCTTTCAGTAGCTTTAAGTTAATTAACGGAACACAACAATGTAGTTCAAACTGGCTTTCATTTTAAATTTCAACATATAAATCAGTGAAGGCTTCTATGCTATTTATGTTTGTTTGCTGTTTATCTTTTCTAAATAACATGAATTGAACCTCTTCTAGATGGGCGACTGGGTGGGCACAGATAGGCTGTGACACTGCCACAGATGGGCCCATATGTAACTGCTGTGCCAGTCATAAACCCAATGTTGTAAACCCACTGTCCATCTCACAATTTTAAAGAAACTCTTGATGAAAAAGTGCAATATCAGTGTGATATTTGTTTTTTTTTACATTATAGCTGCTGTGAGTGTAAACTGTGGCTACATCTTTACCTAATTTCTCTTTGGACAGAAATCCCTGTCATGTGTGCCTTCTTCCTCTCATTTGCAGCAGATGGCTTCCCCTCCCTAAGCCTGGACCTGCCAGAGGTTTCTTCCTGTTAAAAGAGAGTTTTTCCTTCCAGCTGTCGCCAAGTACTTGCTCACATGGGAATGTTTGATTTTTAGGGTTTTCTCTGTATTACTGTATGCTATTGTATGCTCTTTACCTAATAATATAAAGCACCTTTGGCGCTATAATAATAACATTAAAGTGCACTACACGTAAATATAAACTTAGCATATATCACATTTCTTTGCATTTATTTCTTATACTGTTTAAATTGCTACATGATATTGTACAATGTGATATTTTAAGGAATTCTGTCTCCCTCTGTCTCTGTATAGACAGAGATCAAGACAAACAGTTCTCTTGCACCATCTGTTGGCAGATTCTTTATACACAGTTCAAATACATAAACATTTAAAAGGATTCCATCTTGTTCTGCTTGCCGGGTTAAAAATAATCGATACCAACCAGTGGGACTTTTTGGTAAAATTTATTTTGCAAGTGTTTAAGTGATACAGGTTTTTGAGGGATTGTCTTAACAATGATGTCTTCCATCCTCCCCAAATAGTCGGAGAGTAAATGAGGAAAAGAAATTTTGTTATTTTTCACACAAACTGTACAATATGTGAATATACTGTAGCACAAGGGATACAAATGTTTGACTTAAGTACCCTTGGTTAGATCCAAACTTATTCCATCAAGTATCAGAAACAGACAAAAGGCATACTACCAGTATTTGTCACATGTCTTTTTACTTGTATCCACTCTAAAAATCACATTCAGAGACTTTAAACAAATTTAATTTGCTCATCTCCGATTCATTAAACAGACCTTCCTGTGTGCTTCGATGCCTTGGCCCTGAACACATCATCGTCAGCAGGTTTTCCTCTGGAGGAGCCAGCTTCAGGACAGAGATACATATCATGCTCCAAAGACATATGAAGGCATTTCATACAATCAAATATATTGATTAAAAACAGTCAATGAAACTGGTGCTTTACATTATATCTGCAGAAGCTATCACAGGGACTAAAGCAGATAAAACGTAAATCATAATTCTTATAAAAGACCAGCTAAATGAGAAGAACAGCACTGTGCAGCAAGATGTGTTTGAGTGATGTGAGTCATCTAAAAAAAGCACTGTTTTATAAGTGCTTCACATTGAGGAGTCCTTTCATGGTTATTTTCAAAGAGCTTTCTTTTAATTAAAAAAAACAACATAAAGAAACCAATGAAAAGGGATGTGGCAGAGAATAGACATGGACAAGAATACAAAAAGAGCAGGGTCTTTTAGTTCAACCTTCATCTTTTGTGGTGTTATCCTCTAGATCCTCATCGCTGTCTAAATCACTGTGAACCCTCTTGGCCATAGTATTTCTGCTTCTCTGCTCCTTAGCCCCCTTCTTGATCTGAACTGGTAATGGTTTCACTGGTTATAAAAAGAGAAAGAAATATATGATAAGCCTAATGCAAAACACTACTGCAGACAAACAAAAATGTTACTCCTTTTTTTCCATTCACCCTAGTTATTAAAACACAGCCCTCACCTGCTGATGGAAGAAACTGGTCTTCAGCTCCACCGCCATTATTGCTGTGACTGGCGCTAACCGTCTCTTTCTGTTCTTCATCTGTGACGATTCTCTGTCTCGCACTCTCAAAAACAGACTTAATGACAATAGAATCCTCATAGATCTGCAGTGATTAACACACACAAAAACAGACACACACACACACACATACACACGCGATCAGAGTTTTTATAACAGGAACCGTGGAGACTGTGAAAAAGTATTTTGCTGCTTGTGAATGAAAGAATTCCTCCCGAGATCCCTTCACCTGAGATCCCTCCAGATTATAAGTCTGAGCATTGTGACACAGAAGGAAAATGTCCTTCTCCAGATCTCCCACACTTCTGTACTTGTGATTGCGAACACGTTCCTATGAAACAGTAATAAAATACAGTAATAAAAACAGACAAATAAGAACAACAATAAAACTATAAACTGATTTGGTTCATTATTTAATTTTTTAAAAAAGGACAAAAATACAAAGATACTTGAATGTCTCCTGAACTTTTCTAAAACACACTTATTTAGTTTTTTGCTGAGAATTAAATGAGAAAAAAACTCACTCACTTCAAGTCTGTACACTAAATAAGAAACTAGACTTGTCAGTCATCTTAGCATTAAGAGCGCAAACAAACGGAGAAGGTAACAAAATAGCTACCAGCACAGTCACATGTCACATGATTACTGTTAATCTTTTTGCAGCAAAGCCAGAGTGTAGACACAACAGGTTGTGACTTTATGGGAAGTTTGGTGCTGAAACTACACTTTGGCTGGCAAAGTGATATTCTGGAGTTGGTGCAGTGTTTAAAATCTCACCACTAGGTGTCAGTAGATTGCACATTGCGGTCAACTGAATTGTGTTTTCTTGCCGCTCCCAAGTGCATAAATCTAGCTATGGTGGCTGTTGTAGGACAAACAAGTCTGGTCGCCATCTGTACTGAGTGTAGGGTGTCAGCCTACACCCTACACTCACTGTCAGTATGTGTCCATGTCTGTTAAATTTGGAGGAGGGTGTAAAGCTTTACAAAAGGAGTACGATATGACTCAATTAAGCTAACTTCTGTACAATGAGGGCAATACTGAGGTGAGTTGTTGAGAATATCCTGAACTTTTCTGTCGCTAAGTGCTGCTGTTTTTGCTGTTGTTAGCCTCTGTTAGCTGCTGTTAGCCATTGTAAGTAAAAGTGGATGTAACATTGCTGGACTTGGAATTCTCCTACGCTGCAAGAATGATATCAAACTGTGTGTCAGAGGCAAAGTGTGATTTTTTGGGCATTCGAGCCTAACATTAGCTGGCATAAGGTTAGCTTATAACCAGCTGTTATTGTTTAGTCAACTTATTGTCAGCTTATTGGAGGCGCTAATCTGTTGATAATAAGTAATTGCAACAACATTGGGTATAAATGAGCATGTTTGTGTTTGCGTTTAGTATATTTATGTGTACAACATTCATTTTTTCTAATCCTCAAAAATCAACTGACTTTACCTTTAATGTGTAGTTGGCCTTTGTTGTTTTTTTGTATATGTGTATTACATTTTTTTAAAACAATTTTACACCACACGTTGTCTTTTCTACAGTCTGACTGTAAGGATGATGGGGGGAACATGGTAAACCTACATGCTAAACCATTAGCTTGATAGAAACATGCTAGCGTTTAGCTCTTATAATGGCGATAAATAAAAAAGTTCTACAGTTTTGTGGACTCTGTTAAGTGTAGAAATACTAAGGCTGTCTGTGTTCAACCCATGTGTATTTAAAATACACTGACATATTTGTGTTATATACTATACCTAAGCTCTAGTTAAGTCTTCTTAATCACTGTTTACTGAATGAAGGTTTTGAATACTGAATACAGACTCCCACTTGCCATTGATGCATTATGGTTCACCCCCTTTTCATTCAATTTTATTTTTGTAGAGAAGATAACAGTGAAATCTGTATTGTGTCGGAGTTGTGAGGGTATTCAGTGACACATACCCTGATCCTTCTGAAGTCCACAGGCTTTCGGATCAGTTCGTAGTACTCAGGTACTTCCTTCTTAGAGGGAAGCTGCACAAAGCCTTTACTGATCTGCCGTCCCAACCTAGAAACACAATGTTTCTTTTAATCTTATGACAATAGGAAAAATGTTTAATTATTCTGTCAATATCTGTAAGACATTTTGTTTTCTTATTCCTGATAATGTTTTCTTGCAGTCCAGACTTACATACAATGTCTTTTCATGACTAAATTATGAAGGGGGCACAATCCCAAAATCAACTGCTGATTGATTCAATCTTCAGCATTCAAAACTCAACAAAGTGAGTAGCTGCACTGGGATTTTTAAGGCAGGTTTCCCTGAAAGCCCTTTTAGGTATTAGGTTAGACTAGCAAAACGTTTAAAGCTGAAATTTGTGACTTCTGCTTCAATCCAGCAGCAGGGGGTGAGAGAAATGAAAGTGTTAGCTCAAAGCTCCGCTACTGTTCTGGTTCCTTACTGAGTCGCTAGGCTAAAAACTCTCTTGTTAAAATATCCCACTGCACAATCCATCCATCCATCCATCCATCCATTTTCTGCAATGCAAAGATCATGCGTCATACAAAAAGGCCTTGCTGGCTTCCTGCTGAGGCAACAGAACTAACCATTGCACTACAGTGCTGTTGTCCCTGGATAGACCAATTTACTTAAAAATAATACTTTTAATAATAATCATAATATCAAAAGAATCCCCTAATCAATCAGCTTTAAAGGGGACCTACTACGGTCATTTCTAATTCCGTATTTTTAGTCTTGAATTCAACTATAGTAGCTTGTGCCATCATCCTAGACCCTGGTGCAGTACCACAGTTTATTCACTGTATGAATCAAACTATTTTGGCCGCTTTCTTTGAACCAGCTTTGTGGTGGCTGGCTGTTCCTTGCAAACAGAAGGTTTGAACAGCAGGTGGGTGGGGGCCACTGGGCCTACGATCAGAGCTGAGTGCCTGAGATGACTGCATCAGGGATATCCCCTCGCTTTGACACCATACAAACACAAAGAGCCGGAAACTCTGAGTGTGCTTATAGTGAAACCTGAGCTTTGGCTTTTGGGATTACTTACACATATGCTGACTTCATTATATAAAATTTTGTCTAATAGGGTATAACAGGTCCCCTTTAAGCTGTGATCAGGTGTAGAGTTTTGTAGGAATTACTATAACTACGAGACCATCTCAAAAAATGTAATTTTAGAATCTACAAGTGAAATATTTGAAGCCTTTTTTGTTTTCATTTTGATGATCATGGCTTATAGCTCACAAAAATCAGAAATCCAGTACTTTAGATTAACAGAATCTTTTTCTTAGAGTTTAAACAGTGTGTATGTCTCATTCGAGTTCAGTACATAACGCCACAGTCACAGGAAGGATTGCTGACTTCGCAGCTGTCAGAGGGCAATCATCAACACCCTCCACAAGGTAGATCTGTGGCTTACCTATGGCTTGTGAAAAGGGGTTGCTATATACAAAGTGCTGTACTAAAGTATATTAATGGAAAAGTTTATACAAGAACTTGGGAGAGCTTCACAAAGAGAATCAGAGCCACTATGCAAAGACTTTCTTCAGGAAAGGGGCTACAACTGTTGCATTCTTGACATCGGCCCACTGCTGAACCAGATACAGCATCACAAACATCTTACCTGGGCTAAGGAGAAAAAGAACTGGGCTGTTTCTCATTGGCCAAGGTCATCTTTTCAGATGAAAGTAAATGCTGCATTTCATTTGGAAATCGAGGCCCTAGAGTCTGGAGGAAGAGTGAAAAGCCACTGAATCCAAGGTGTCCAGTGCAAAGTTTGCAGTCTGTCTGCTGTATTTTATCAAGACTAAAGTCAACACAGGTGTCTACCAGGAGATTTTTACACCACTTCATGCTTCCATCTACTCATAAGCTTGATGGGGATCTGGTTTTCCTTTTCCAGGAGGACTTGGCAGCACAGGCCCAAATCTATTTCCCAATTGCTCGTAGAATACATGAGGTTTTGTCAAACAGAAGATGAGAACCACCTAACCCCAAAATACAGGCTAAACCCTGCTGTCAAAGCTACCCGGGCTTCAGTTGCACCTCAGCAGTGCCCCAAGCTGATCACCGCCATGTCGTACCACACTGATGCCGTATAAGCCATAATAGCCAAAATAAAAACAAACAAGCTTGAAATATTTAAATTTATACATAATGAATATAGATTACATGGAAAAACAACTAAAATCAATCAGTATGAATGAGATCATGCTCATCAAAAGTTTAATATTATCAAATAAAACATTATATTCTTTTTTATTTTAATTAAAAAGAGGTCTAAAAATAGTGAATTTTTTGACACAGCCCAAACGTCTTTCACATCCCTCACCCATCTTTGTAGTTCATGACCATATCCACCAGTGTGTTCAGTGTTCTGGTGAGTTCAGGCGGATTTGGAGGGAGTTTCTCAGCTGGTGGGCGCCCTCGCTTCCTTTTGACTTTCTCGCCAGTTTCTTGCCCAGCCTTCAGGTCTTTCACTGCTTGATGATCACCTTTACGCTTCTTCAGACTGATGTCCTCCTCCATGTCCTCTAGAGAACCGTTCTCTCTTGCCTCGAGCTGTGGGTGGGGAAATCTTGTAAATGCACATGTATTTTTTTTTGTTTAGTTCCTACTTCAGCAACACAAAGACTGTGATGATGAGAAAGAATATTTGCTAGAGAATGGGAGGAAAGAGTTCAGTTCAAAACTTCTATTTTCTGTTTATTCTAACTTGGCCTCTTTGATTTTCATGTCACAGCTCTCGGGAAAACGCGCAGTACGTGTTTTTCCCAGACACAAACCTGAAGCGCTTAAGACGACAAACTACAGATTCTAAATTTAAAACCTCCAAATTAAAGCACTCTAAGTCTCCATCTAATTAGCAGCTGGAATTCAAGCATTCGCAATTACAGAGCATGGTTTTGTATTCAAATGAATCAGGACTCATTTACTTATTACAATAGCATCTGAATTTACATGGGCTGAAGCAACCCAGTGCCGTCTCTGCAAATTTAGGACAGATTATTTGATCTGTGGGCTTTGATGTGAGATGATTATCGAGGGGATGCTTATTTTTTAATGCACGACGAGTCGCAATGGATTCGAAGAAGCCCTTTTCTGTCAAAGCACAGAGTCTAAAAATGCTATTGTGCAATAAATATGAATCTATATTTTGCTGCTTTGCACTCAGCCTCGTGCATGCAAGAGAGAGAGAAAAAAAGAGAGAGCCGGAATCATTATTTTAGGTGTGTGGTGTTTGACAAGGGTGCATGCTGCATCCCGAGTTATGTTCAACCGTTTCATCCGCTCCTTTTCGAATATGCAGCGACCACTGTGTTTTCCACAAAGGCAATTAGAGGCCAGAAACAAGAGTGAGTGTGCATGCAGCACAAGCAGCTCTTGCAGCAGCAGCAGCAGCAGCTGGAGGGGGGGTGGGGGGCAGAGAAGGCATGCTGTCCAATCTGAACAGAATATTGATGCATCAATAATACAGGATCATACAGTACACACATCAGCCTTCACATCATATAATAAAGCACGCCTGCTGATCTCTCAAGGACGCAAACTTGAGATATTTAACACACACTGATCCGAGAAGCAGTGAATGATGCCATGCAGAATTAGAAGAAATGGAAAAACAATAACAATAACAATTTGAGCCCCCCCCCCCCCCCCCCCCCCAAAAAAAAAAACAGGACTGATGATACATGCCTGCACTTGCAACCATAAAAAAGACATAGCAGAAAGCTGACTTAGAGGAGACAACAGCACTAGAGACAACAATAGAAATCCTGCTCATCATTGTTCGGGGCTCAAATGTAGGCTTTGAAAAGCCCCGCTACTCCCTCTAAGGGGAAGCAATCGTTCCAGCAGAATACTGGAGGGATAGAGGGTAATCCTCAAAGATGTATAACACAGCTGAGAGCTGCCTGATTGACTGTGCATGTGGAGTGGAAGGGTGTCAGAGTGTGCATGTGATGCTCCATGCCTGTGCTATCTCCTAACAAGCCTGCCTCTTCCCTGACTAATCTGGCAAAGATTCCCTCTCATCTGTTACAACACACACCTACACACTCTCTCTCCCTGCCTCTTACTCACGCGCGCGCGCGCACACACGCATACACTCTCTCTCTTTCCTTGGCGTGCGCGCACACACACACACACACACACACAAGCACACACACACACATTTTATCCATCTCTTCCTCTCTTCCCATGCGATGTACCCTGGCTGAATCCTGAGCCTGTGAAGAAAAGACATGGAGGAGGATATTTACCTGACTGCAATCTGCAGGCTGGCTATCGGGATCGGCTGCAGCTGTGGGGGAGAGAATTAGCAAGCCAGCATAGCGGCGAGCTGCTAGTCTCTTCATCAGCTGATCACTCAGAAGCAGAGCCCAGAAGGGGGGAGAATAAAAGCGCTATGTTTTCATATACAAATCATTGGGCAGGGGGAAAATACAAATGCCATACCCATCTCCCGTCTGCAGCTCTCCGAAGTCTTTTTCCTGACTCTGGAAGGCCCCGAGCTTGTCTCCCTCTGCATGTTTTTAATATCGACTGTTGCCAGACGTTATTATTTTTTTTCTTTCCTCTCTCTCTCTCTCTCTCTCTCCCTCTCTCTCTTTCTCTCTTCCTACCCCGCTGTTAAAGTTGTCGGGTCCTTTTTTTATTGTTATTATTTCTTTAAAAAAAAAATCTCCACTGTATTTTGGAGGGATCGTGCTGTTCGTTATCAACTAAGGCAAGCAAGAAACTCCTGCTGGAACCAGGAGTCCAAGCCTGAAAGCAGCACGGACATTCATGAGTTCACTCGAGAGCACGTTTGAATGTGCAGCCGCCTCGGAATTCCAGCAGGGTGATTAATGCATAAATATTGACTCAGATTACACTTAATTCCTCAGCCGAGACAGCAAGGAAAGAAAAAAAAGTATCTCTGCAAAGTCCGAGCTGCTGAGCTGCAGCAATTGCAGAAAAAAAACAAAAAAAGGGAGTTTTTCTACTTTAGGCTAGTATTCAAAGCCATGTGGTTTCTGTAAAGCAATTAGAGTTTTCTTCCTAAGATGTGCACAAAAAAACAAACCAAAAAGGCTGCTGCTGGATAACAGCACATGTAACAGCACAGAAAAGCATATGCAAAAAACAAAAACAAAAAGTCTCATGTCAGAGCAACATCGTTTTGTCCAGTGGAAAAACTTGTGAAGTGGAAGATCTCAGCTGAATGGAATTCAGTGAGAGAAAATCATAATGCACGAGTTACAGACAGCCCTGCGCCAGGCCATTTGTCATGCCATGCTACCCTACTATAGTATACATACACTCCTATATTCGTCCACTTTATTAGGTACGCCTACTCTTATGCGCCCTAACACGAACATCTGGTGAGCCAATCACATGGCAGCAACTCAGTGCATTTGGGCACGTAAGCATGCTCATGGCGATCTGCTGAGGTTCAAACTGAGCATCAGAATGAGAAAACATAATCGAAGTGTCTTTGAATGTGGTATGGTTGTTGGTGTCTGATGGGCTGGTAGGAGTATTTCACAAACTGCTGATTTACTGGGATTTTCCCACACAACAATCTCTAGGGATTAGCAAATGGTCCAAAAAAAGGGGAAAAAGAAAAGAGAGGGCGAGAGAGAGAGGGGGGGGGGGAAATAGTTCTGGGGTGAAAGTGTCTTGTTGATGCCAGAGTTCAGAGGAGAATGGCCAGACTGATTTGAACTGACAGGAAAGCAGTAATAAAAAAAATTAACCACTGCTTATAAGAAAGATGGCAGAAGAGCATCTCTGAAGGCACATCACATTGATCCTAGAAGTAAATGGACAACAGCGGCAGAAGACCACAATGGACACAATCATTCCACAATGGAAGAACACACACACACATAAAATATATATACATATATCTGAGTTTGATCTGTTTATCGCGAAAATATTGATTATAGCTGTTTTATATCAAACTGATTCAGGGAAATATGTGACATCACCTTTTCCAAACAATTCCCACCCACTTCAACAAACCAATGAGAGGAACACATGACCAATGGATCTGAATGTGCGGTCAGCATAAAACCCAGCACATGGTGCCACATTTGATTTAACTTATTTGATTTGAATTGTCCACAGCAAATCAAAGTTTCTGCACTGTCTTTTCCAAATCCAACAAATGCATTTATTAGTTAATTTAGTGTTTGTGGTTTGTTGGATCTTGGTCCCACATTGACAAATGGCCCAAAACATCAAGAATGTTTCACAGACATTGTTGCAGGGACTGTTTTTCAAAACCTTTTAAGTCTCAGTTTTATGATATGGCACAAAACTAATAGTTACTAACTCTTACAGTATTTTTATCACCCAATATGTAACCTGATTTAAATGTGAGCCATATTATGACATATTGAGCTGCACAGTAAAAACCCAGGAACCCAAACATATACACAAGGATGGTCTGTACCATGAAATAATAAATCACGAGCCATCTAATGTAGAAGTCCATACATGTCACATGCAACATATTGTACTGAAGACAGCTGTACCCTTCTGACTGGAACATCCATATCTTTTGATGGCATGTGTCAGCGTACAAAGGGCTTCACTGGCACGAAAGTGTGACTGCTGAATGTCCTTGCATGCCAGCTTCATATGACATTCATTAGGGTTTTACAAAACAATTTTGTTTTGCTTTCAAGATTGCTTATATCAGCATCTATTCTACTAAATAACATGGTAGCGGTGACATTTCGGCTTAAACACACGGCGAAATTAAATGAACGGATTAGCTAACCTCGGTGAAATAGAGATATCTTTCCAGACTAATGTTCCCAAGAATCACTTGCTGAAAACTGCTGACTGTTACCATGGCAACAGCAAATTTTGATGGTGGACCTTGTATATCATTGTGTTTTATTGCTGTTGCTGGGAAATGATTCAGAGTGCTCTCAGTCACACAAGCTCTCAGGAATTGGAGACAGAGTGGTACACTGGGGAAACGAGTGCAGCGGGAAGCCGAACAACATAATTTTATAATCTGTCTTTTCATGGAAGCTTTCTGTCTTGTGCACCCAAGCACTGCTTAAAAAAAAAAGCTCTGGAAATGGGCAAAATATAAATCACATGAGTAGATGAAGAAAACAAAAGGAAAAGGAAATACAACAAACTCACTGTGAGATCGCATGTTTCACTGATGAAAATATCGTACTTTGTAAATGGTTAGAAAAAAAAGGTTGAAAAAACCCGAGATACCCCTTATTCCGTTCTTTCTTTTATTTTATAACTTGTCACATGTTCACTCACCAACAGTGCTCTAGCGTAAAATTAAACAATGATAATCTCTGAGCTGCAGGACTGCTGCAGAATTGAATTATCACCACACGCTCTCTCTTCTCACACCAATGAAGCTCGTGGGGAATATTAATTAAAATGGTGAGAACTGTAGGGCACAGGTTATTCTGAATGGTTGATAAATGATTTACAGCTCATTCAAAGCTGAAGTTCGCTTTTAATTTCCAGTAGTACAAACGTCAAGAGAGGCAAGACTACTCTGATGAGTTATCAAGGCCAGGTTTTGCAGTGTAAGGTCACAAACTCACCTAATAATTCAGTTATTAATAGTCATTTTTTGAAAAAGGTCTACATAATCTTGCTTATAGGGGAAAAAAAGGCAATGGTACTTTACTGATAGACATCATAGTCAACTGAGAAGGGACAGGATGAACACTGAGGGCAATACCTGGTGAGGTGGTAGAAACAAGGAGGTGAGAATGGTGGGTAGTTTCTGTGTAAAAGGAGAAAAGAGAGCTGGGTGTCAGGATGAAGAAAAATTGTTGCTGCCAAACCAAAAAAGGAAAGAAGTGTTCGTGCCTGGCTGAAGGCTCGGCTGATATTAATTTTTTAAATGGTTGAGATACTTGAGGTGGAACAGTGGTAAGCACTGCTGCCTCACAGCAAAGAAGGTACTGGGTTTGAATCCACCAGCCGGTTGAGACCTTTCTGTTTCCTTGCACTGTAAAACCCACCTTTCACCCCCCCCCCCCCCAAAAAAGTTGAAAAATCTCTTACACAATGACAGAGCTCACGTGACCCTTCTTTTGTGTGTAACTAAAAACATTATCAGAGGCTCCATTTTTCCTTTCCTCCAGGAAATGTGTAACACATACAGGGAGTGCAGAATTATTAGGCAAATGAGTATTTTGTCCACATCATCCTCTTCATGCATGTTGTCTTACTCCAAGCTGTATAGGCTCGAAAGCCTACTACCAATTAAGCATATTAGGTGATGTGCATCTCTGTAATGAGAAGGGGTGTGGTCTAATGACATCAACACCCTATATCAGGTGTGCATAATTATTAGGCAACTTCCTTTCCTTTGGCAAAATGGGTCAAAAGAAGGACTTGACAGGCTCAGAAAAGTCAAAAATAGTGAGATATCTTGCAGAGGGATGCAGCAGTCTTAAAATTGCAAAGCGTCTGAAGCGTGATCATCGAACAATCAAGCGTTTCATTCAAAATAGTCAACAGGGTCGCAAGAAGCGTGTGGAAAAACCAAGGCGCAAAATAACTGCCCATGAACTGAGAAAAGTCAAGCGTGCAGCTGCCAAGATGCCACTTGCCACCAGTTTGGCCATATTTCAGAGCTGCAACATCACTGGAGTGCCCAAAAGCACAAGGTGTGCAATACTCAGAGACATGGCCAAGGTAAGAAAGGCTGAAAGACGACCACCACTGAACAAGACACACAAGCTGAAACGTCAAGACTGGGCCAAGAAATATCTCAAGACTGATTTTTCTAAGGTTTTATGGACTGATGAA
Source organism: Oreochromis niloticus (assembly GCF_001858045.2). Lineage (NCBI taxonomy): Eukaryota > Metazoa > Chordata > Actinopteri > Cichliformes > Cichlidae > Oreochromis > Oreochromis niloticus. The sequence continues at coordinate 13,926,981 of NC_031972.2, read as the reverse complement.
ATGAGAGTGAGTCTTGATGGGCCAGATGGATGGGCCCGTGGCTGGATTGGTAAAGGGCAGAGAGCTCCAGTCCGACTCAGACGCCAGCAAGGTGGAGGTGGAGTACTGGTTTGGGCTGGTATCATCAAAGATGAGCTTGTGGGGCCTTTTTGGGTTGAGGATGGAGTCAAGCTGAACTCCCAGTCCTACTGCCAGTTTCTGGAAGACACCTTCTTCAAGCAGTGGTACAGGAAGAAGTCTGCATCCTTCAAGAAAAACATGATTTTCATGCAGGACAATGCTCCATCACACGCGTCCAAGTTTTTTGGGTTCATTGAGAACATGGTTGTTGTTCAATAATAAAATTATTCCTCAACAATACAACTTGCCTAATAATTCTGCACTCCCTGTATAACACAATAACATGCTACCTTAAAATTCCTTACTATTAAACAAACATGGGACTAGTATTAATCTTGTCATCTGTCAGACCGTATTTATTATTCATTAAATTGCTGATATTTATTTGTACATTTTGTCCATGATTGGTAGAAAGAGTTGTACTACAGATATGTAGTAGTTTATGCTGCATCTTTTCCCCTGTTTACATAGTATAAAGTAAAAGCTTCGACAAAAAATAAACTGTTTTTAAAGATTACAAAAAATATAAATATAAATAAAAAGGCCACTTGGGTTGAATTGAACTTTTGTTAGAATCATGAGCAAAAATGGTATTTTGACAATTACAGTAAACAACAAGCAATCATGCATTTCAACATAATCTATAATCCTTATGAATCTAAAATAGTAAGCTATGTTGCCATGCATCTATATTCCTGTAAGTTATAGTAATGTACACAGTATGGTGTCAATAACTTTAGCATATTTAATGAAGCCATGCAAAACTTTACTATGGTATCATGGATATTTTCTGAGGTACAGATCCTTTAAGTACGAAGGGCTGGGTCAAGATTTTTAACTTTGTAATTTTTGTTACTTTTATCCCAGCACATTTGAGCCCTTGTGACTTTACAAATAATAGGAGATATAAAAATAGTACAAAATTTCACCTTAGCCCTAAGTAAAACCCAATTCCAAAAATGCTGGCATGCCGTATAAAAAATAAACAAATAAATAAAAATGCTATGATTTGCAAATCTCTTAAACCAATAACTTTTCACAATAGTGCATAAAAAATAAATAAAATGTTTAAATAAAATGTAATATTTAAATTTTAATTTGATGGCAGCAACATAACTCAAAAAAGTTGGGAATGGGCAACAAGAGGTCAGAAATTTAGAGATACTAAAAAGAAACTGCTGGAAGAACAAAAAAGATTAACTGAGAATTTGTCAGTAACACGACTGGGTATAAAAAGTGCAGCTTAGAGGCGCAGAGTTTCTCAGAAATGAAGATGGGCAGTATCTGCAAGCTAAAAATTATGGAACAATTTCAGAATGATATTTATCACTGTAAAATTGTGAAGACTTACTCATCATCTACAGTACATAATATAAAAGGATTCCTGCAAACTGTAGAAATCTCTGTGCAGAAAGGAACAAGTCTGAAAATCCAATAGTGGATTGCTGGGATTTTCAGGCCCTCAGGTATTGAAAACAGCCACTATTTGAATTTGAATTTGAATTTATTCTGTTATGGAAATCACTGAATGGGCTCAGGAACACTTCCAGAAATCACTGTCTGTGAACACAATTCACTGTCCCATCCATAAACGCAGGTTAAAGCTCTATCGTGCAAAAAAGAACCCCTATGTGAACATGATCCAGAATTGCAGCTGTCTTCTCTGGTCAAAGCTTATTTTAAGAGGACTGAGGCAAAGTAGAAAGCTGTTCTGTGGTCAGATTATTTAAAATCCGTTTTTAGAAAACATAAATTCTGCATCCTCCAGACTAAAGATCAGAGGGATCGCCTGTTTTGTTATCAGCACACAGCTCAAAAGCCTGAATCTCTGATGGTATTTTGACATTAGTATCTATGAAATTGGCAGCTGGCACTTCTGAAAAGGCACCATCAGAGCTGAAAGGTATGCACAGGTTTTAGAGGACAATATGTAATGTCTTTGCTACTGATATAATCTTAGCATACTTCATCTGCTGAGACAATGCCACTGCATCTATTGCAGCAGCATGGCTTCATAGAAGAGTTTGGATGCTGAAACAAAAAGTACTACAAAGAAGACACACAACTGTTGAGCAGCTAGAATTGCCTATCAGACAGGAATGAGACATTATTCCTCTACCAGAGGGTCCAGCAGCTGGTCTCCTCAGTTCCCAGATGTTACAAAGAGATGTTGCTAAAAGAAGAGGGGATGCCCCGCAGTAGTAAACATGCCCTGTGCCAAAGTTTTTAGATATGTTCTGGCCATCAAATTCAAAATAACCTGATTTAAAAATAAGCATAAAAGGTTTGACATGTTTTCTATGTTCCACCTTCAATAAAAACATGGGTTGAAATGATTTGCACATCATTGCAATCTACTTTTATTTCCATTTAATACAGCATCCCAACTAAAGTGCATCTTAACTTGGGGACTTTGGATAATTTTGCATGCTCTCCTTAAATATACACACATGCACTATGTTAAATTTACTGTAATACACATTCAATTTTATGAAATATGAAATTACCAGTGTTATCTTATACACATGTATGCATACCGTGCTACTAGATAATGAAAAGCATTTTGTCAACTGCTGAGTTATGACAGATAAATATTCAACTGCATTCTGTTGATAAGATTGAAACTGACAAAGTTATACACAATGTGGGCTTTGATATCGAATCATCTGAAAATAAGTTTCATGTAGCATCAAATCCGAGTTTGGGGCATCCCATCATTCAAAGACGTGTCTATCACTGGAAGAAGAAAGAGACCTGCCACTGTGACGACCAATTGCCTGTTAAGAAACACACAAACACAAAAATACATACAATGTAAGAAAAAATGCACACACAAATTTATATTGTGTGTTAATGTAAAAATTGACTCACATACCCCTGCGTGTCCTTTGGAGAAGTTGGCATGAGCATAAAGAAGCACTGCAATGTCATTGTGTCCTGCCTCTAATGCGATGGACATGGCTGTGCTTTCATCCTGTTTACGCACAAAATACACCACAAGAGCTTCTGTTGTTTATCGCACAATAACAGATAGAAAATAAACAGCCTCAGTATAATTAATTACATACCATTTCTATCCCTTTTGTTTTCTCCTGACACACTGAATGTGTCTTCTGTAACAAATGGTTACTCTCTGCTTTTGTAATATAATATCTGAAACAAAGTAAGAGCGCTTCTGCTTCACAGCTTGAGGCCACTGGGCTCACAGAAGCTGCAAAGTAGAGGCAATGACTCACATACACTGTCAGTCAGGGTGGCATCGCACTCCGGCTGTGCCAGCAGTAGTTTAACAATGTCAGCGTGGCCATGCTCGCTTGCACACATCAGCGCCGTGGAGCCCTCATCATCTTGGAGATTGACCTCCGCCCCTTGTGCCAGGAGTGCCTGCACCATGTCCATCCTGCCATGGCTCACAGCGAGCATCAGAGCTGTCTGACCGGCCTGGGCAGCAGAAGGCAGGAGTCAAACACAGGAAGAAACAGGGCTAGTAATACTGAGTCACACATCACATATAAAGATACAGTCAGTAGACGACTGGGGAAAGGAAAAAAAATGAGCGGGACTGTGAAGCTAGTTCAGTTATTTATTCTTTCTTATATTGATTCACTGAATTTCAACTAAACAACACAAATGTAGCCACTGGATGAATATTTTCATCTTTTTGTAAGTTTAAATTTAATTAAATTGTTTGCAAAATATTCTCAGTCTCGTGGTTTGTTCTCTCTTCTTTCGGACACAGGAAATGTAATCAAACATAAAAGGTTAAACGTGCATTGCAGATTCTAGCTTGTGATTCATGCAGTGAATGGCAGTCGGCTTAGGACTGATCTTTTCGCGTAGGAGTGTGGCCGCTCCTCTGTATCAGCATATCACAGCAGCTGCGCCATCGGTTGCTAAGCCAACAAGCCTGGGACGTAGCATTTCCTCAGAGGTGCATATCCAGTAAAAATGACAAGTTGCAGATCTCAACTTTGTGGGGAATTCTGACACACATAATCAGGTGTTTGTTTGGCAGTGCTGTGATATCTGCAGGATTTTTTTTTAATCAGTTAAAGACAAAGGAAAGACTGTTTTCATTGTATTTATATTTATGCAAGCAGTTCCATTTATCTGACTACATAAAATAAACTCCAAAAATTATTAAGAGTAAAATCAGAGACATCTTATAAGGAAAGTTGCTTTAAAATAAAATAGTTGCAGACAGTTCCTCTTATGTTTCATCGTCTGACATCACATAGGAGAGGAGATTTAGTGATGCATTAAATCATTTTGACAATACCCAGATTGAATGAAAGCCCTGAGAGCTGCAGCATTCTTTTTTTCAATTGAAAAAACTAGTGTGTAAAAAACGTTAACTATAGTGTAATGTTAATGGTCACTCCTGGTTAGCTGGCTCTCACTTAGTTAATGAAATCAAGTGGAGATCACACCCTCACCCACAACCTGAGAACATACTGACCTGGCTGGCCTTGGCGTTGACATCTCCTTTAGTGAAGAGCTGCTCGACTACTTTCATGTTGTCTGGATTATCCACAGCAGCAAGTGCAGCCAGCATGATGGGCGTGTAACCTGCTGAATTCTGCTGATTCACGTTGCACACCTCTGTAGTGATTGGTGGTGAAACGGATGGCAGTGGAAAAAACAAGCGAGAGGAAGAAGAATGTATATCATTTTGTACTGATAACAATTCACATTTGTTTTGATCATACTAATGCCAAGTTTTATTTTGTAAGGAAGACCTGTTCCAAATAAGCTTTTGTGGTGAGTGACTAAAAATGACAAAGCTGTTATGCAATATAGATTCACAGAAAAAGGCTGGCGCTTAGAGATATATTTATTCTGAGTGATATACATACACAGAAGCTGTTCAGTCGGGCACCCGGGGCAAATATCAAACTATCCCGACAAACTAAATAATTAAGTGACGGTCCAGAATAGTGTTTCTGCCTTTCGATCCTTTTAATACTCATTCACAGCTGGAAAAATGGTTGAAACAAGTCATTATGATTTTCAATCTCCAGCACATAATTTCTTATTTAAAAAAAAAATTCGTATTTTCCAAGCTTTTCCAAAAAAAACCCCCCATCTCATTTATCAGCTACCCAGCAGTGAAAACCATGTATTCTATTGCCCATGCTGGTTTAAGAAACCAGGGTTTTCTTTTTTATCAATATTTTCCAGTTTTTGACAGGAGCACTTTGTATCTTATCACACACAGAATTCGCTTGCTGCTGGCATTTTCGCCACCTAGTGGCTATTAGAAAGAATACCAAGATGTTCATATGATATGACAAAACCAGATTATACATGGGCTTCTGAGCGATACAGCCGAATTACACAAGGCGTTTCCGCCCTAAAAAACTGTGAGCTTGCTTGTTTCTCTAATTTGCTGGGGGATTCAAATTAAAAGGACAACTCTTGCGGCATTTTGCAGAAGTTAAAAAAAGCCCTGGCAGCATAATTTGTCTGTAACCTTGTTTTAAGCATGTTCAGACTGCAAAGAAATAAACTTAATTCTCGTGGCAGAGGGACAGAGAAAAAAATATGTACTTGGGGTGGTGTGGTAATACGTACCTGCATTAAGCAATTTCTTCACAATGCCAAAGTTGGAGTGAGAAACACTGTAGTGTAGAGCTGTGTTTCCATTGCCGTCAGCCATATTAACTATGTACTGCAATACTGAAGGTGAAATGGCCTGAAACGTAGATAAGTAGTCCTCTACAGTTTCAGGAGAAGCTGACTTGTGGCTGGACACAGAGAACCACTCTTGCTGGAGTGTGTGCAGACAGTCCTGCTGCAAGAGAAAAAAAGGATGCATTATATACGCAAAAACAGCGCTTCTTTTTTTAAACACATACTTCTTGCCATAAATTAGTTTAGTAGAGCAATCAGGACTGAATAGACACAATCTTCCCATAATTGCAGGGATGTGAATGAAAGAAGACAGACAAACAGCATAAAGCAACAATTCTATAAAAGACATCATAAAAGATGAGGGATCTGTCATTATTTCAAACATAAAAAGGCATGTCGAGAGTTCTTGTTATTCTTTTTAGTGTTTCAGCTTTCACAATGGAAGCTGTCAAGAGTTACCTTGCTGATATACTTCCTTTGAATTCCACTTCTTCTTACCCATTTTGCATTTAACTGTGAAAGTGAGTAGTCTATTTCACTTAGAAAGAAAAACATTCTCATGTTGAAGCAAGAGTAGAATTCCTCAGTAGAATTCTTCTACTGAGGAATTCTTTTCATATCCAATGGCAAGGATACTTCTTTATAAACGACATACTTTCACACACCATGGCCCAGCATCTCTCCACACCCATGCTAATCAAAACAGACAAACAAGGCCCACTTTCAGTGGCTCTCATACTGAATATAGTAAAACAAAACATACCATTTCCCTGTTGGATAAAGCTGTGTCATCACTCAGGTGCGTCTTTAAGGCTTGACAAGCAAAAAACATCCGTTCGCTCATCCTACGCCTGAAAATAACCAAATTCTATTGGTTACTAGATGTCAGTTCAGACTTGAAAGGACTCCCACAGTAATGCAGACTGCTGTTGCGAAGCTTTTTATTGTTGCAGTTTTATTGGCTTTAAACCCTTTTAGACTTCTCCCAGATTACCTCTGCTGTGTATACAGTCTCGCAGCTCCTTTCGATCCCTTGTTGTCTTTTTCCTTTCGTGATTGGGCAACATCTTGAGGAGATTCCCTAAATGTTCTTTTTATTTTTCTGTCTACATCATCATTCTCATAATTCGACACTGGGTCCAGCCTAAGGACAATAAAACAAGTGCTTAATATCTATGAACATACCACATCCATCATTTCAGAAATAAAACATTTGTTTAGACATTAGACACCTACCCTGTAGTCACACCCATAAACTTCATGCTCTGCCTGTTGCTACTACAGCACTGGTTACCATTCTGTTTCTTTATTACATTCCTTGGCTTACCAGCATTATCCGACCTGTCTAGAAATGAGCACAAAGCACTTTTAATCTTAACACAAATCACACACATACAGTATGTTGCATTAAATGCATGTATAGCAAAACAGTTACAAGGCTAGCTAGGTCACTATCGGAGTATATATAAACACACGATTCCTTATGCATTCGTTCACATCTAAAAGCCTCTGTGGAAAAGAGAAAGCATTCTTTTACACCAGCTCCTCCCACAAAGCAGTTCAATTTTAGATCTTAAGCCACAAAGTGCTATGTGGCACACAACGTCTTCCAAAACCAGATATCATTCCACACATCGCAAATGCATCCCTCAAAAAGGGAACTTGCCAAGCTGAAGGCAGCCACTTCCCCTGAACCTAGTTCAAGTTTAAACTGGGCGCCGGGAGTGGCTTCAAAATAAAATATTTTTATACTAAAGGATTTTTAAACTTCCTTCACTGAAACAAAATTCCTACTAACTGGATATTTACTAAATATCTCATGAAAAAAAGGATTTGGATTTATAACTAAACATAAATAAATAAAAATATTACCTTGTAAACCAGAGGATGTCTGCTGTTCTATCATTTTAATCATTCTTTTCACTTCTGAATCATTACTGCTCTGCTGACACAGTCCTGCATTTGCTTTGTCACACTTAGAGGAGACAAGTGAAAGTTGAGACTGGGACTGAGAGTCTTTGTTTGCTGCATGAAAATAAGATAATAGTAGACAGAAACGTATAAACATAACATTGCAGATTTGAAAAAATGGTTAATCGCATCACCTACTTTGTGTAGATAAAGTTTTTTTTAATGTGTAAAAATCTGGAGCTATGTCATTCTATACAAATGACAGCAATAATGCAAGTAATACAAGTGCAAACTGTTCAACCTATTCAGAATGTATAGTAATAAATTACCAGGAAATTTGGTATTAGCTTTGCAAATGTTTTATGAAGAATCAATGTTTTTGGTTTGCTGTGTTACCTGCTGGTTGAGAACTGAACATGTGGATGTCTGTCCCTCCTTGTGCCATAGGTTTTCTATTGCAGGAGCTGGGATCTCCTTGGCCACTGTTATGATCAGGACAGTCCTCTGTGAGCAGGTCCCCATGCTCCATGCTGAGGAGCCTCTGCAACTTCTCGATGTAATGGTTCAGCTCATGGTCCCACTGTAACTGTGCAGATTTCTGGAAATTCTGTCCAGGTGTCCTGGATGAAACTGAAAAATCCCGTATCCGCCCTTCCCCTACACCAACACTCTTTGTTTTGACAGGGTCAGGTAGATGGGACGGTCCGGATGCCATATTTCGAGTTTTCAGTCCAACTAGGAAATTCTCATTAATGTCTGTGAATCCAACTCCAGTGTCTCGAGTTACCCTGGTGACCACTTCTGGTGTTTGCTTTGAAATACTTTCTACTGCATTTGCAGTTCCTACACCGATTGTTCTCGTCTCTGTGGTGCATCTGACGTCTCGGACCCTATTGCCTACAGATACTGTCCTAGTTGAAGTGTGAGTGGTGTTGGTGTGCTTGTCTTGGGTGCTGAGGAGTGTATTCGTGCTGGAGTCAGTGCTGAAGGCATGCTTGGTGTTGGTAAAGCGAGACACTGAACTACATACAGTGTTGGTACGCTGCGATGCTGTTTGGGGTGATACCATGATTCCAAGCTCAACTCCTCTTACTCGATCTGTAGTCATACACTTTGAAACTGCTTCCTTTGCCTCGCAAATGGTCACATCGACAGAACAATCCCCACAAGCCACTGAACAATACTCTTTCTTGGACCTCAGACTTGCCAGTGGCGCCTCTGTGTTGCTTTCTGCATCACATACCTTTATCTCTGTCCCAACTCCTTGTGTGTTTGTAAAAACTTGCATTTCCACAGCCTTGTCACTGGTCTCCACTCGCTCCCTGACCTCCCAGAGGCTCATGGGTACATCCAATCCTGTGCAAATACTCCTCATCATAGGTGCACAAGATACTCCTACAGTCTTTACCTCCTTTTCCTCGCCTGTGGAAGCATCTCTGAGCTCTGTGTGATTACCCACTCCCTGGCTTTTGGTGTGTGGCCTTGCATCTGAGCCTATGCTTACAGTGGACGGTCTGGCACAGCAGGCCTTGTCAGCCCGGTTCCTGGCTCCTGCAGCCTGAAGTTCCAGTTTCAGACGAATCAACTCTGTCTCCAGAGCTGATTCTTTCAACTCTATTTCTAATTGACAAATTCTCTCCTTTAAGGCACTGTTTATTAATTCTTGGGCATCAAGCTCTGCTGCCTGTTCTGTGTAAATTCCCAGACTGACTTCAGATACTTCTGTTGCAATGGACCTCATCTCTACCTGCTCAGTGTATGCATATTTGTTTTCTTTTGGTGGCTTAGACAAGATGATATCCATATCTTTGTCAGTTCCCACAGCGACTGACTTGAATGTTTTGTCATGAAGAAGGTTACATTTTTCATGCAATGTTCCCAACTGTCCCACTTTGATGGACCTTTCCAGTTCTTGAAAGTCTTTGGTCAGTTGTCCAACCTCCTTCACATCTGTGCAGCTACTTTTAACTTCAAGATCTTTTTTGGTATTTCTGTTGATCTCAATTTCAGACCCTTCAATGGTATATGGGCTGTTCCAGGTTACATCATTGACGTTCTCTCTCTCAATCAAGTCCTTGAGCTGACAGCTTAGTTGCCTCTTTTCCTCCTGAAGGACTGAGATCTTTACCTGGAGGATTGGGATGATTTTCACTTGCTCCTCTAACTCTTTCAGTCTTTGTAGCGCAACCACCATTTGGTCACGGACATGTTGCAGGTGCATGGGGCCAAGACTGGTAACTGGGGTTGTTCTACCTGAGCTCTGTGGACTTACTCTCAGACACCCTGTGCTGCCTCTACTGCCCAGGGATGAGCCAAGGTGGACCTCGGGTCCAGTGCCAGTAGGCTTATTGCCATTATTGTTCTGATTATATGCACCCAGGCCAGTGAAGGGTGAGAGTGACCCAGGGGAGCTCACACCTCCGAAGCTGGCCAGTCGTCGGCGGGGATAGGGCTGGGGTGGAGACTGTCTTGTCACCTCCTGATTCAAGGGTTTGTGGGTCTCCAGAAAAGCCCTCTCCATCACAGGGCTTTGACTTTGGAAGAGAGATCGTGCAGCTGGCTGAGGCTTTGGCTCAGTTAGTATCTGAGAGGTTCCCAGACTTTCATTTCTTTTATTATTATCCAATGAGGAACCATGTGGTGGAGGAAGAGGTGGTCTACCTCGAGCTGCAGAGGACATGCCCAGTAGTTTTGAATCATCACCACTAGATGATGACAAGGACTCTGCAGAATACCACTGACTAGATGAAATGCCACTCTGCGTTTTGTCCACATTATTGCCGGCCACCCTGGGCCTCCTTTTTAGGCTTAGTCGCTTAATGGTGGCGGCGTTTTGGAAACTGTCCACACGCTGGATGCAGTCCACTTCAGACTGATAACTGTAATCAATTTCAAGGTAGTTAGGGAACCAGTCTTCAGTGCTTTGGCCTGTTAGATAGTTGGACAGCTGTACTTTAATCTTCCTCCCTGAAAAGAGTAGTCAGAAAAGCAAAAGAATAAAAATAAAACAGAAAAAATCCAGACCAAACATTATGCAGAAAGGTGGAAAATCTGTAAAAAAACACACACACAATTAAATCTTACAGAAAATAAGAAGTTATTGTAAATTTAAGTTTTAAATAACATTTAATAATCATGAATCATCATGAATACACAGTAAAATCTTGAAGGCTTTAGGCTATATACTCTTCCCTTTTCTTTCCTTACCTTAGTATGTGTTGATCAGTGACCATTTCTCTGAGTCTCAAGCCTTCCTTCACTTCAAAATGTTTCTGACTCTAATCTCTCTGAGCCTGTCCCACAAGAGGAGGAGGGAGAGAGGAGTGTCTACCAATCCTCCAGACACTTTTTTCAGTAGTTACTTCTCTCCCAATGGTATGTCTCTCTCTACATAGACTAAGCCCACTCTATAATTACTCTGCAACTCTCCCTGTAAATGCCCAACCATTCTCTTGGCAGGACTTCTCAACCACAAACATATTCCAAGTATTTTAGCCACTGAATATAAAAGCAAATACCTAAGACAACACAATTCTAACCTATAACTATATTTAAATAGTAAATGTTAAATGCATTAAGCTGGAATTGCAATAAATTCATTATCAAAAAGTACATTTAGTGCATTACTTCCAGAAGCATGTACAAATTACAAACATTTTTGTGACTCTATAGCATTTAGGTTAGTGGTAATTATATCAGTTATCATTACCTGACATATTCCTCAGGACGTAAAAAGCCTTGAATGCGTTTCAGAAAGTCTCAATAATGATTTAATTCCTTTTTCATTCAGTCTAAACTTTGAATAAGTCTGCAAATAAAAGAAAAACACATCAAATTAACTTTGAACCTTGGTGTTGCTGCCTCATTCGTATGAGCTCCTTCTCTCTCTCATCCCAGGTCTGACAGTCGATAACAGCTAACATTACAGTGCTTGCATAAAGGAAATGCAATACTGAGACATGAGACATTATAGTTATTTCTGCACAACTACAGTAGGATGGGGCTTAGCCTCAACACACTGTCATTGCAATGCTATCCCCTATCACATTTTCATTGATAAGCACCTTTCTGTTCTCAGCATGCTGGTGTTTTGAGAAGGCTTCCTCTCTTGTTCTCCCTTCATAGAAAGTAGGTTTAAAGAATTACTGAAATCTATATCTAATATATATCTATAATACAACAATCTACTCTAATATGATCTAATCTGATATAGTATTTATAATTAACATGCATAAAATAATGACTTATGTGAGGAGTAAGCCAAGTGAAGTTGGATAAGGAGGATTTAACAACTTGATATCTTTTTTGTAAGCTGTCTGCATTTTTCTACATTTTTTAGAACTTGACACCCCGAAAGAGTGAAAACTAATGTGAAGCCCAGCAAATGTGTAAGTAAATTGGTGTGTATAAAGTCAATCCAAACTACACATCAAAAACACAGACAAGCTGCTATTTGCATCCTACTGAGACATAAACAATCTGAAAAATACTGTTTATTTTGCAGAACCAATGAAAATGGTATTACTATGAAATAAATTACAGTTTTCTCTGGCTGGAGTTAAGGTTGACTAATCACCTGCTGATTCAAGTGTTTGTGGGTCTCTGTAACAGCCTGTTCCATCACAGGGCTTTATCTCTACAGCTGGTTCATCTGACTTGACTCATCTGTGGCTAATCTGAGGTTGCTGGACTTCTCAGTCTTTTAGTGTTATCCAATGAGAGCCATGCGGTAGAGGACGATCCACCTCTAGCTGTAGAATGAAGGGATTGTCATTCTACAGCTAGAGGTGCTCCCTTCAGGATTGATTAGTTTTTCTTATTTTTTATTAAGGAAAAAAAAAACTATCCAACTCCACCTGGCGCTGTGTGAACAAGTTCTTGCCCTAAACGTAATAACTGGTTGTGCCACCCTTGGCAGCAGGAACTGCAATCAAGCATTTGTGATAAGTGGCAATGACTCTTTCAAATGACTGTGGAGGAATGTGGAGGGATTTTAGCCTACTCTTCCTTGCAGAATTGTTTAAATTCAGTCACACTGGAGGTTTTTCTGACCATGAACATCCCATTAAAGCATCTCAATTGGATTTAAGTCCAGACTTTGACTAGTCCTGCTGCATAACCTCAGTGTGCCTCAGCATCATGGCACAAATCGATGATGGGCGGACATTCTCCTTCAGGATTTTCTGGTAGAGAGCAGAATTCATGGCCCCAGATCATCACACTACCACCATGTCTGACTGCTGGTATGATGTTCTTTTCAAGAAATGCTGTATTAGTTTGACAAAATATGTAACAGGAGACAATCCTTCCAAAAAGTTCAGCTTTTGTCTCGTCAGTCCACAGAATATTTTCTCAAAAGTCTTGTAAAAAAGTGATATGAGCCTTTGTGTTCCTTTTAGTCAGCAGTGGTTTTCTCCTTGGACCTCTCCCATAGAAACCATTTTTACTCAGACTCTTTCCTATTGTTGAGTCATGAACGCTGACCTTAAGTAAGGGAAGTGAGGCCTGCAGTTTTCGGTTCTTTTGTGACCTCCTGGTTGAGTCGTCATTGCACTTTTGGAGTAATTTTGGTAGGCCAGCCACTCCTGCCAAGGTTCACCACTGTCGAAAATTTTCTCTATTTTTGGATAATGGCTCTCATTGTGGTTTGCTGCAGTCCCAAGGCATTAGAAATGGCTTTATAACCCTTGCCCAACTGATAGATATCAATGACTCTGCTTCTCATCTATTCTTGTTTCTTTAAATTGTAGCATGATGTGTTGATTTTTAAGACCCTTTAGCATATTTCATTTTTTCAGATAGGTTCTATTTAAGTCACTTCCTGATTCAACAGGTCTGGCAGTAATCAGGCCCGGGTGAGGCTAGTGCTATCCAAAAAATGTTATCAATCACAGTTAACTCATGATTTAACAATAGGGCCAATTACTTTTTCACACAGGAGCAGGTAGGTTTGGATAGCAGACTGCAGCCTAAACACCAGCAAAAAGGAAAAGCCCTACAAACGCACACAAAATACAGAAAACAAAACATGGAGGATTGCACCGTCACACTTCAAAGAAGCAGCGGTTTATCGGTGATGTGAGGGAGTAGTTACATTTCTGCTATCAGCTATTTACAAAGCTCGTCACTTCCACAGCTGTTTCCCAAAAACCATGTCCGTTTTGTTTCACTGTTTTTTTTTGTTGTTGTTGTTTTTTGGGGTTTTTTTTTTAGCTTTTGTGGCATTTTCCCTTGTGTTTTATAGAAATTCCCTTGGGTTAGGTGCCTTTTAGCAGCATTTTTCCATTTGCTGGTGTTTTCCTCAATTACAGTGCGTTTGACCTCTCAGGGCCACCATACAAATCTCACTGACAGAAGTGCCAAGCGATTATTAATAAAGGGTAAAACTTTGTATGACAAATATATAACTGATATTATTATTTGAACTTTTTATAAATTGACAGATAGCTGCAACCCTTCCTCCTCCCTTACTTCAAATTGAATGTTTTATTCCGTCGTGTTATAAAAAGTTAGCTTCTGTTTGCTTAACATGAGAAGAAGTAACTCACCTGTGCATTAGGAGAAGAGGTGGACATATACAACATGCTCGTGTGATGCAGAAGTTAAATATTATGAATATTATTAACAGCTTACCTTATCAGTTGGCACGTGTTTTTTTAAAAACGTGTATTTTTGACGCTAACAAGACCGCGTGTTCCTCTTTCCTCTTTTCTCCTTTCTCATTTATTTTTCGATATTAGACGAACTTTTCCTCTGCATCCGTGAGATGCATACCGCGCATGCGCATAGAGCTGTCAACGCGCACAGCAGATGCTCACGGGAATCAGTCATTAAAATATTGATGAGGCGCTTTCTTCTGTTGACTCGATTACACAGCATAAACACCACATCATTTCGGCCTCAGAATCTGGTTTCAGGGGTAGTAACTACCGAACTAATTACCTGAGTTATTATTTTTCTCCAGTGACATAACCGGGAGATAAAGTTAAACCGCCATCTTTATGTAGTTTGCATATATTTAACTGTAGGCTTAGGATAATGGCACCTGTAAAAAATAAGTCACTCCTGTTGTTTTAATAGAGCTGAAAGATTAATCAATTCGGACCACCAGAGAGCTCTTATGGAATATATCTTTTACCAGACATTCCACATTTTCAAGCTGAACTGCGACATCATGTGGACATAGTGCAGCAATACATCCTGCAGTCTAATACACTTTCAGTCCAAAGTTGTTCCTGCAGCGTTTTTGTGGCATTCCCACGCGAAAAATATTCCCCAAATGGATTAACTGTCTGATGCTTGCGGACAAGGTGTTTACAGCCTGCTGCACAGTTTTCTCACACGCTAGCCTTAAAAAGTCTCTCTGAAACTTCTTGTTTTGTTGTTTTTGTTTTTGTTTTTTTAATAATTTATTGACTTGAAAGCATGCTTACGTGCAGCATGCTACTATGCACCACACATTACATTACAGTGGAGGTTTTTATCCTACCTGCTATCTTTTAAGTTCAAAGTTTAACTTTGGTTGTGAAACAGCTCTCTAACTCGTTTTGCTTAAGCTTAACTCAAGCAGCCCCATTGACTGTGTGGAGTCCTTTAACTTTTTTAAAAGGTCTGATGATTTCATAGACAGAGACTACCATAACCTAATTATCTGCATGCAGAGACACACTGACACATAGACAACACACTCCACCACTTCATGTGAATAAATGTGACTGTTTATTTTCTCGTACATAGTTGTATTAACCCATGGAAAATAAACACAGAACATAAAGTCAGGTAAGATTGCCTGGGACAATGAGTCCTATCATTTGAACTTTGCACCTCTTCAGGATCACGCAGGGAAAACATGTTTACATGCTTGAAAGTGCTGAGTTCGTTGATCCGATGTAAGGTGTTCACCAGATTTTCTATAATGATCTGAAGGCTTCTGAGTAACAGAAGTCTATTAAATCTCACAAACTGACAGGGGCAAAACTACAGACTATACATGATCGGTTTAAAAGAGCATCTGTAAATGAAATGAGCTTGGTGCTGAAAAGCGTAGCTGTTTCTGTTAAGAGATATGAGTGCAGTTACGTACTTCAGTGAAATGAATGCAGTTAAACAAAATCAAGTTGCACTGAGACTGAAATCCACTTTAAAATATTGAGATGTGCATAATAATAATAAAAAAACTTATCAGGGATTAATTCACTGAGTTAAGACTGATTAATCAGGTTACTTTAAAACTAAAATGTTCACTATCTGTGAACTTTGCTCTTCAAACCCACAGTCACAGAAGTGATCAAACCAGCCTTGCAGCGTCAGAAAGGACACTTGCGATTGGTTAGAAGAGTTGCACACCCCTGTCCCTTCCCCTATCTACAGTCCACCCTTTTTAAACTTCGGTGAAACACTTACCTGTTTCACTCAGGGCATTAGGTCTCAGTCCCACGCCTGACAGCAAGATGTCTGACAAAGGAGCTTTTGATACCAATGTGCAGACCCTCACCAGGTTTGTTCTGGAGGAAGGCAGAAAGGCCCAAGGAACAGGGGAACTGACAAACCTGCTCAACTCCATCTGCACAGCTGTCAAAGCCATTTCCACTGCTGTCAGAAAGGCTGGGATTGCTAACCTGTGAGTACTACATTCTTTTTTTTTTATTCAGAGTTGGAAAGGTAGCAAAAAACCCCCCAGATGCTTCTGAACATTCAGGAAGTTTTCATTGTTTAGCACAGCAACCAGTGGTTATTTATTTTTCTTACTGAATATACTGTACAGTTTAATTATCTTTTGATATTTGCTTTAGTATAGCTACATGCACTGCAGCATGCAATCCAGTAAGCAGTTTTAACTTAGCCCCAGGCCAAAGGTAAACCTTGCACACAGTGTGCACAAATCCACCTGGGGCAGAGGACAAGCAGATAACAGATTATAATAGAATATTGTTATCATATTTATTTTATTGAGTTCTTAAATAGCTTCAGAGTGAAAGGTTTGTATTTGTGCTTTGAAGATATGGCATTGCTGGGAGCACCAACGTGACAGGGGACCAGGTAAAGAAGCTGGATGTCTTGTCCAATGACTTAGTCATCAACATGATCAAGTCTTCCTTCACCTCCTGTGTGCTGGTCTCAGAAGAAGATGAGAAGGCCATCATTGTGGAACCGGACAATAGCGTATGTGGACTCTCACCTATATATGTATATTTATGTCTGAATAGGTCTAATATATGTTCTTTTGCTTTGAGAATAAAAAAAAAAATCCTCTTCTCCCCTGACAGGGAAAATACATCGTTTGCTTTGATCCGCTTGATGGCTCCTCCAACATCGACTGTCTTGTCTCCATAGGAACAATATTCGCCATCTACAAAAAGGTCAGCGATGCTGGTAGTGCATGCAGATTCCAAGCACCTGTTGTTGTTCAACACTGAAGAGCGGTGTCCTGATCAGCCCTGAGTGAACTAACAACAATTCGAATGACATTTATCTTTGCAGAGAAATAATTGGTCGCCAGAGAATTAAATGTACTCAGTATGCTGACATACCATAAACATAACAGCCAATTCAGTACCAGATCGACACACATTGCTGTCCCAGGGTTAACTGAGAACTAAATAACAACAGGGCATATGTTTATACCGCTGCCAGTAAGGTATCCTTGTCCTTACCTGTCCTAACAATATGTGATAGCCTGTGGTTCCAATAATAACTTTAGAGTTTGTGATATCTTTCCACATAGACCACAGATGGGGAGCCATCTGAGCAGGATGCTCTGCAGCCAGGAAGAAACATTGTAGCAGCTGGTTATGCCCTGTACGGCAGTGCCACCATGATGGTCTTGTCCACTGGTCAGGGAGTCAACTGCTTCATGCTCGACCCTGTAAGTTAATATATGTTGTCAAAACTGTCACCTGACTGTATACAAGTGTGGGGTTTTATACAGTAGTGATATTTGGGGGGCTAATAATATAATTAATGTGGATTTTTCTCTGTATTGTGATGATTTTTTCCAGGCAATTGGTGAGTTCATCTTGGTGGACCAAAATGTGAAGATAAAGAAAAAGGGAAAAATCTACAGTCTGAATGAAGGATATGCACAGCAGTTTTATCCAGATGTGACAGAGTACCTACAAAAGAAGAAATTCCCAGAGGTAAAGCCAATAAAATAAATAAATGAGAATCCTAATGTGGAATTGACCACCATAAAGGTCAATCTCTAATGCTGCATTGAGGAGTAATATGAAGTTAATCTAAGTATAAATTCAACATGTATTTGTTTTCAGGATGGCTCTGCTCCATATGGCAGCCGATATATTGGATCAATGGTGGCAGATGTTCATCGTACTTTGGTGTACGGAGGAATCTTTTTATATCCCGCTAATGTCAAGAGCCCCAAGGGCAAGGTGAGGAGGTGGAGCTTCTGTAAATGGTCATTTAAAAAATAAAAAAGAGAGATTTTCTGATGCTGTAAAATCATCACACCTCATATTCTTATCATGTCACTACTGTTTTGTTTTGCTTTTCAGCTGAGGCTGCTTTATGAATGCAACCCCATGGCCTTCATCATGGAGCAGGCAGGAGGCATGGCCACTACTGGAGCTATGAACGTTTTAGACATCAAGCCCACGAGTATCCACCAGAGAGTCCCCGTGGTCCTGGGATCCCCTGATGATGTGCAGGAATACATTGCCATCTACAAAAAGCACAACAAATGAGGTACTTGTGTGATTTTGCTTTGTGTACTCATGACAGGATGTAACATGTAGGACAATAACTACATTTTTTTCAATTTCCCCAAATTTATCAGATCAAATGTGGTGGTGAGCAGCCTAAATCAGCAATGACAACACAATCAAGAGGCTCAGTCAGCACATTCACTGCTTTTTTCTCGGTCGCTGTGTTGCACTGATGAAGAAACCAGGGGCTTCAGTGGATCTATGAACTCTGCCTTGTACTGTGCTGATTCTGTCCTGTTAAAGGGTGTTATTTGTGGAGCGTTACCCTGTATTTTTTAAATAAACACAAAATGAAAGCCACGCTGTTTTTACTGAGTTTCCAAAGTCCAGTATGTGCATATGGGTTGTTAGGTATGTCTTCATGTAAAAACCAGATTTTTTCCTATAGGGACAAAGGTCACATTTCAGATCTGAAAGAGAAAGAAGTGCTGAATCCCACACACAGCCACAAGTATGATAACGTTATCAGTTTACTGAACAAGCCCAATATTCTGGAGTGGACACTTATACATATTTACATGAGAAAGAAGTCCAGTACATCAAGATTTTTGCTTAAAAATGTGCTCAGTGATGGTAGCATGGGCAGAGCCTGCTCTTTTTCACGCTCTCCACCCAGGTTTGAGTAACCATGCTAGGAATGCAGGCAGTCTGCTTCTTTATGAGCTCTGACTTTTCCTGAATTTGAGCAGCTTGTGTCATTTATACGTAAAAACAATGGTTTGCTTTGATACCGCTGCTAAAAATGCTAAGCAATCAACCCATTTCATTACATCCTAACTCTAACTAATGGAACTTTAAAATTGAAGTCCAGACTTTCCAGGACACGGAAAATTATCCAATTACTTCCCAGCTGTCTAAATAGCCATAAATCAGTGAGGAGAGGAGTTGAGCTAATGTTTAAACAAACCAAAGCAAAAATACAGACAAGAAATTTAAGATAAACCATCCTGGAAGAGACCTCTCCTGTGACGATGCAAAAGTTTCATCTTAGGATAAAGGTTAACAGAAGAACTTTCAGTTTAAAAAAAGATTACTTGGGAAGAAAGTTTTTAATGAGGTTTTCTGGACTAATTTGGGATCTTTTTGATGTCACTGATTACTTAAGCCATAACTATTTGGTAACAGTGTACAGTAATACACTAATTATATACACCTGGCTGGCACCAGGTTGGATTCCCTTTTAGCTTCAGAACTGCCTTCATTCTTTGTGGCATACTTTTATTGGACTGAGATCCAACAGAGCATATTGGACTCTGAAGGCCACCTCAGTACAGTGAACTCACTGTTGTGTTCAAGAAAGCAGATGATTTGAGCTTTCTGACATGTGTACTCTTGCTGGAAATCATATCATTAGAAGATCGGTACACTTTGTTTGTAAAGGAATGGATGAGTTTAGCAATAATACTCACAGAGGATGTGGTGTTTAACCCTCAGACGATCCTTAAAAATCCTGACTCTTTACCCTAAGGACAAAAAGTGGCAGCTTACCAAAAACTGCTGTAAAACATATCATACAGTAATATTTTTTTCACTTTAAATGACACAGTCTTTTAAAACTACTTCAGCCTGAAATATAAATATCAAATATTAATTATAGTTTGTGGATTTTAACCCTTTAAAGAAGAGGGACTCCAGCTGAGGTGGAGCAGAGGCTGCAAATGGACACACCGTGGTCTTTGCAAGTAAGCTTCCCAGAAGGTGCTGCCAGGTCTTCTCTTTTTTTTTCCGTGCAAAAGTCACACAGCCCTTACATTGGCTGATGAAAGGGGCTTGCAGCAGCACCCTGCAGATTTGAATTGATTCGTTTTTTGACCTGTAAACACATTCCAAAATGAGCATCCCTACATAAGCCTGCAGTTCCTCTGTGTCCACATGAGCCACTAAGTGTTTCCCATGCAGGTTTGCCTTGGCCAGGTTTTCATCCATCGGCAGCAGTGCATAGCTGGTGGTGTGGTGTGTAGGTCCCAGGATCAAACCTCTGGTTGCTGGGACGTAGCAGAGCGCTGCAGTCTTTGTGGGAGACCAAAATATGCTGATGACCAAAATATAGAGATGGAGAAGTCCATCCTATCACTGATTCAACCATCTCCTCTCGACTCCCACCTTCAGATGAGTCAGAGTTGGATTCCAGCTGGTCTCTTTCTTCATCTTCATACTCATAGTGCACAATCATTTCCAGAGCCTCCTGTGTGCTGTAAAGTCTTGCCATCTCCAAAATCTGTGCATTTTGTTTTGGTTCTTGCTGCTGAGATAACTTTGAAGTTCTAAAAAGTTTTTTTAATTATTATTAATAAATTCGTTTATAACACAGAATGCGGCCTTTTAAGAGAAAAGACTCAAAGGTGGACATACACTCATACACCATTATCTAAATTCAATAGTGGCACACACTTATCATTTCAGAAGCAAGGCACCCTTGCAGAAAACAGAAAAAAGTTTGAAATTTGGCTGCAGGCTTTGAATGGAAAAAAAATAGCGCCACCTGGTGGAAAAATATAAAAAAATTGAAATTGAAGGCAAGTAGTCCAAAATAAAATCTTAACATAAAGAAATGCATTAGTTGATGTCAAAATAAATGTGGGATCAAATATTGTATTTTCAAATATTTTTGGCCTTATGTGACTGTTTTTGCGTAGCTTAGAGGTTAGCCACAAAAATTAACAAAAAATAACAATATCCTCTGGGAAATATCAGATATATCGATTCAGCACAACGAAAATAGCTTGGAAATAAAAAAACAGAATGGCACAAAATATCCCCAGGATGCTCTAATGGTTAAATAGTGCTCAGTTAGTCCATTATTGTAGGGTCTACCTTACAGCATAAAGCACCTTGAGGTGACTGATGTTGTGATTTGGTGCTGTATAAATAAAACTTAACTGAATTGAATTGAAAATTGAACTTAGTCCTGAGAGGCCCCAAGTATCCAAATAAAATACATGCTTTTTCTAATACCTTAGCTGTAATGAGTGATTGCTTGAGTTAATGTTGCCTTCCTACCACCTTGAAGCAGTCTTGTTTTTCTTTTCTGATCTTTGGCAACAACAAGCCATTTTCACCCAGAGAACTGCTTCTCACAGTATATATATTCTGTTTTTTGTGGACAATTATCTGTAAACCATAGAGATGGCAGCTTGGGAAAATCCCAATAGAGCTGCACTTTCTGAAATACTCAGACCAGCCAGTCTGGCATCAACAGGTATGCTGTATATTTGCCTTCTTTGAGACAATTAGTGCAACATAAAGAATTATCATGCACATAACGCAGACAAAACAACTTAGAGATTTCACACTTAAGTTTAAATAAAAATGCAAATGAATGAATGAATGAATGAAGAGCTATACTGTTCCTTAACAGATCCAGGCTAGCTTTTTGTTCCGGTTTCCCCTTATAACGCTATGCTAAAGTACTAGCCGCAGGTACTGACCTCAAATGAAAACTCATGTTTTAAAAAGTGAACTTTAGCAATGAACGGGGAAGAATTTGACAGATTTGAACAGGTTTCCCCTCTTTATGCTAAGCTAAGCTAAGCTAACTAGCTTCTAGCTCCAGCTAGAAGAGGCACACTTGAGAGCAACAGCAGTCTGTACAGACACTTTTATTATTCATCCATATTCCTGAGCACGTTTCATTTCTTTCAGCCTTTGTGGTTCTTTGCTAGCTCCTGATGATCTTTGGCAGCAGCAACATGCTGACAGGCTTCAGCAGTGCCAGAAATGTTTGAGCTTTGCCACAGCACTAATGAGCCATAACTCACAGAGAAAAACAAAAAGATCCAGCAGAAAACGCCTCATTCAATCAATCAAGTTTATTTAGAAAAGCAGTCACTGCTGTGTGTAGAACAACAGCGACTACAAAGTCAGCATATACAGGCTGAATTATAGCCTACAGTAGCTTCCATCACGGAAAATAAAAATAAGTATGTCTGGAATACATCTGAATGAACTGAACACTGTCGCAACACAATAATAACACGGTTGCGTGCATCGATGGCTGCTGATGTCACTTGGAAATTTACTGTGAAGTCTAAAGCTCCCCTGAGAGCATAATGGAATTATTATTACTTAAATTAAAAAATAAATAAGATGTGAGAAAATTGTATGTGACTCATAAAAGCTAAATGATGTCAACTTAAAGCAGATGTTTGATCAGAGGCTGAAGGCCCGGTGCTTTTGAAGGAGCTCTTTTGTATACAGAATGCAGAATAATTTATGTAGCTGGGTGGAATCCATACTGTCTGCTTTTCTCTGAAATCTAAACCACTTCCTTTTTAATGTGTGTTTGTCAGTGTCAGCATTCAAGGGCCTCGGTGCCCATGAGACCGCCTAACACTTACACATTTCAGGCTCTCTTGTTTATTTCGATTTTGTTCAGACTGTGTATGATTATAGGTTACAGAGTCAATATTTAGATTCTGCAGGAAAAGCAAAACTCAGCCTGTTCATTTTCCCCTTGCTACTGTGTGTGTGTGTGTGTGCATACTGTTTGTTTTCGCTATTATAAGACAAGATAAGAGTCTTATTTAGTTTGAATGATGGGAGTATGTTTGGAAGTATTTAAAATACTTTACTGTTTTTTAAAAAATTGGCTTCCCAAAAAAGAGCTATCAGACAAAAAAGTACCACATTAACAGAGGGTTGAAACAGCAGTGTTAGCCAGCACACAAGAAAATTTCAAATAAATCAGGTGTCACTGACATTTCTGATTTCAATTTTTTTTCCCGTTACATTTTGTTTTTGCCTTTTTCCCTCCTTAACCACAGCGGGCCACTAACTGCTGTCTGCTTTTGGAGTCACTTCACTACCTGACTGACATCCAGCCTATGTCCAGACAGGCTCTGTTTATCTTACATTCTGATGAAGAGTGCTATAGTTGTGTGTCTGTGGTGCGTCTGCGGTGCTGACAGATTACTCAATAAAATCAACATCCTTCCCCCTCTATCCCACATCAGTTTTGCTTGTGCCGACAATCACAAAAACAGCAGCTTCTCCAGTTTATGTCCCTGCAGAGTAGCACGACCACACTGAAGCAATCTTAGCTGCTCTATCCAGTCAGAAATGCACAGGACTGACTGGTTGTAATCAAATTTGGTCCACAGATGAGAAAAAAATGAAGATAAAGCACTTGCGTCGGATGTTATCAGTCCATTCAATGTGCGTTGTTAGTAGAAATCGATAAAGTGGGGTTTATCTTTAGATCTTAGCATGCTAAAACAACACACTACTGACCTTTTGTAATAGTTTTTGAAATATTGTTTCCATCAAGTTGTGCAACACAAAGAAAGAAAACATAAAAATGTTTTAAAACTTCTTCCATGATGCTAGATATTAGACCTGCCATCTGACTGGCAAAGCTTTTCTCGGCACAGTGACAGCACACAGACCCAGAGAGCCCATGTTTAAATTAAACAAAGTCTGTGTTCCCAGACCACCCTGACTGGAGCTGTCACTGCAAATACTTAATCCCCCATCCAGTAAGAATCCATATTTGTACCCAGTACTTCATTCATCAAATACTTTTTTTTTTTCTTGGAGTTTCCATGGTCACTACACATGAGACCCCATTTCATGTTCCCACATCTAAAAGCCAAAAGCTTCAGTCTGACATCCGAGTGACTGTAGTACAATGAAATACCCACTCCGGTAATCCATCCAAAGCTTTTTTTGTAACTATTGCTTTTCTCTTGTGCAAGCTGCCAGAAAATGTTTTGGCCACTATTTCACTTGAAAATATTAATGCTCACTATGAGCACAGCATGACCAAAAACACATAAGGGATATAGAGTATATGCATAATGACTACTTAATAGCAGGAAAATAGTTGACATGGATCAGTACATCAGGACAAAACATTATCCTGCTTTAAATGCGTGTCCTTGAAATGATTGCCGGATTCTGCAGAAAGGTTGGTGTTTCTTATTTTTATTTGAGGTGGTTCAAATCGAGTACCAAGGTCTTTTGCAGCATTTGTATATAGAAGCAGAAAAAAAGGGTCTCCTCAAATGCTCTTGATTTATTCTGTGGTGTCATGGATGAGGACAATTGAGCCAGACCACCACCAGTGCTGCGCCTTAAAAAGGGTGGTGTGTTTGGATTAAAGGCATGCATGTGGTTACTGTCACTGAAGATAGCCTCATCTGAGCTCTGACCACAATGTCTTCATTAACTGGAGTCTGTATTTCTTCTCCTTGTAGGGTTAGCATGTATTGTAACAAAAATAATTGGACATTTGTAGATGTTTTGCATCACTGTCCTAACACTTATTGTGCATGTCTTGGTTTACACCATATAAAACTTTGTCAAATTGAGTTGTACAACAGAAACTGCTGACACTCAGCAGGATCTCAGAAACCAGCCAGTATATATTTACTATGTCTAGCCCCAGCTTTCCAAAAATACTCTGCCAGAATCTTCTGGGAACAATGGCCCATGCCATTCATACAGTGTCTTTAATTCTGAACATCATTGTGATTACTCAGGCAAATGTTAGGATAGGCCACATCTTGCCTTCGGTCTCCTGAAACAGCAGCTATGCCTAAAAGACTGAGTTTAAACGTGCCTCTCACTGGCAAGATGCCAGATGGAAAGGCTTACATGTACAGAATAAAAACTGGCAGTTCTGCATCCTTCTCACTGCCCTGCAGAATTCATGACCTCTTTTTATTTGTGAGAGGAATAACTCATCATTTCTGGAACTCGGTCAAGGATTGATGATGAGAAAATGATGAGCTACCACAGTCATAACTTTATGTCCTTATAAATGGAGCATTTCTGGAGAAATTTTACCAGTTAAACTATTACTTTATATCTCAATTAGAAGACTGCAGAAGACTGATGTTTATTTGCTCAACTATTTCTTGGCTACTAACATCCTACACTCAGTTCTGGCTGGCAGTTCTGCTTAAAAAATATGTTAATGAGGATTAAAATTATGGCTCAGATTTTCTGACTGTGTATTTTTTTTTTATTCCAAATAGGAATACTGCTTATTATATTATTACATGTACTATCAGAGTACAACTGAAAAGTCAAAAATCCATCATGCACACCTAAATAATGCATAATTATGTAATATGATTGGAAGGTTAAGCCAATCCATAGTATTGTCAGCACCTCTAAAATCACTGTGTATTTCCAGTGTAAGCTGGAGAAATATTGTTTGTTTTTATCCTAAAATAAATGAAAGTTATGTAAAATCACAAACAGTGTAATTTATTTTCCTTTTTTTCTGTAAAATAAGATAATTATTACTTAAAATAAGTTATAATAATAAAATTATAACAAAAGAATTTATGTTTTTCTTGTAAAATAATGAAGTTCTAGGCAGGGTGAGCTTCACCCACTTAGGCAGGGTGGCATATACCTCTTCAGTGAAGTATGCGAAAATACCCTATATTTAAATACAGTAAACAAATTATCCACAAAAACAATCTTTAAGTATAAATGAGACAAAAGGTTCCCCAAAATAAATAAGCAATTTGTCTTTACAACTATTTTGTCCCTAGCTGGCAGTTGGCAGGGGAGGTCGTCCACAAAGCCAATACATCACTGCGAGTGCCGTAGGGTTTCAATCTTGGTCAGCGATGCACTTCCAGGCCTTGTGATCTCTTGCCTTGACCTTTCCTTGTTTGAGGGTTAGAGATCGTTGTTTAAGATCATCTTCAATTTGATGGTAAATGGACTGGTTCTTATATAGCGCTTTTCTACCCTCACTGAGGGCTCAAGGCGCTTTATACAACTCATGCATTCACCCAATCATACCCATTCACACAAGCACTTTTATCTAAGGTTTTTAGTGCTTCTATCTAACATTCACACTCCAATGGATGCATCGGAGGGATAATATCTTAATATCTTGTCCAAGGATATTTGGCATGACTGGAGGAGCCTGGGATCGAACCACAAACCTTCCGGTGGTTAAGTAGGTGACCCGCTCTACCACCTGAGCTACAGCCACCCATC
Source organism: Oreochromis niloticus (assembly GCF_001858045.2). Taxonomy (NCBI): domain Eukaryota; kingdom Metazoa; phylum Chordata; class Actinopteri; order Cichliformes; family Cichlidae; genus Oreochromis; species Oreochromis niloticus. The sequence continues at coordinate 13,900,633 of NC_031972.2, read as the reverse complement.
CAAGTCTTCTTGGGCGCGTCGCACTTGATTCTCCAGTGGGCAGGGTGCTGCTGCAGCAGAAGGCAATATGGCAGGCAGTGGTTGCTCATGTGGCAGATGTGGCCAAACCATTGCAGTCATCGCTTCTGGATCAGCTCTTCCATCGAAGGCTGCTGGTGATATTGACTACGTATTGCGGTGTTGCTGAGACGGTCACGGAGGGACACTCGGAGAATCTGACGCAAACAGCGCATTTGGAAGACCTCAAGCTTGTTGAGGTCATGCTTGAGAATGACCCACATCTCAGATCCATAGAGAAGAATGGGCAATACCAGTGTGCGGTACAGGCGGATTTTGGTGATGAGGGTGGTGAGGGTTTGTGTTCTTTCAGATGCACCATTGGAGGGAGGCGAAAGCCGCTGCCGCTTGACCAATTCTTGAGTGTATTTCCGCCATTGCTGCCACTTTCTTTTCTTGCACCAGAAAGACGAGGTATTTGAATTCCCACACTTGTTTGATTTCCGCGCCTTCGAAATGCACGGTGGCTCATGACCTGTCAGAAGTAAGGACTTCTCTGCACTGATCTTGAGGCCACATGGTTGAGCAAACCAGGCGACGTTGTGCAGGATGTTTGTAGCCTCTGTGTCATTTTCGGCAAAGAGGGCGCTGTCATCAGCAAACATCAAGTCTGTTGCAGATCAGATTGTCCTGTGCATAATTGCATCCATTACGACGTTGAAGAGCGGGGGGATACTACATCACTTTGCCTGACGCCAGTCCTGATTTAGAATTCTCGAAGTCATTCCGTATGCGCACAAAGCTGCTCGAGCCATGGGACATGGGACATGTTCTGCTTCTAACATTCTCCACAGGGCTCTACATCAGGGGGGCAGTTACACCCCCCCCCCCAAACCCGCAAACCCACAAACCCACAAACACACAAATTTGACATTCAAGCAAGTGTTAGTACTATTGCAAAAAAATTAATAAAAATTATTAGGCTTAAATATTGATAATACTGGGTGTGCATGACAATCAGTATCAGTTTTTCTTTGCAGCACTGTCACACGAAGATGTACTGGAAGTTACTGTGACTGATAAATGTGTCTGTATTCATAAGCCTGTTTACATGTTCAGTACTGACAAAGCAGTCTCCTGAGAAAAACAGAAAGAACTTTCTGCTGGGCCAAAACTTCACTCACTCTGTAAGACAAGGTTCACTTCCTGTTATCTGTTTGGCTCTCTAATGTTGCATAGTGGGTTTTTTCCTTTCTTTTTTTTTAATGCCTTGACATAGTGAACAATGGCTTGTCTGTGCTTAGGTTACAGCAGCATATCAATCTCTGAGTGGCTATTTCCTTTTGGAGAGATACATGATCATAGTCTGGAGAGGAGAGTAAGGTTCCTGATTCAAGCAAAACCTAAAACTGCTATGAAGCATTTTTTTTCTTTAATTGTTACACACCTTCTTCACATAAAGCCTAGGTGAATCCCTCTGGAGAAATCTGTATATAGTCTACCTATATACAGCAGGCTGCAACCAAGGATGGGTTTCCATTGTTCTTTACTGGAATGTACTACTATAAATGACACTCTTTTGTGATGGCAAAACGAGTGTCTACTGCTCTATCTGAAGCATAACTCTCTGTTCCAATCAGTTTAAGAGGCCCCATTTGATTTCTTCCAAAACTGTCAAGAGGAAAAACAAAAAACAAAAACAGAACACAAGTCTTTTGTAATGCAGGCTTACTCCCTGTGGTGTTAGTGTGTTCCATAAAGCAAGCCAAAGGAATTTTTAAAGTCTTGCTGATGGGAAACCAGAACAGCAAAACAAATCTGTTATTCCTCACATCACACACCAGGATGACCTGTGTTTGAACTTTTAGTTTTGTTCTCGTCTTTGAGTTCAAAGTCAGTCAGATCTTTTTTCCTGCTGCTTCCCACACAGGGGTGCAATGAATCACAGAAATGTGGTATGATCCTAAAAGATATCTGGTGTGATAAGAACAGGGGGTGTGCTGGAGTATGGACAATTTGAAAAGAGAAACAATATTCTGCAAGATGTCTGTGAAGATTCTCAGTCATCCAGGTCATCGTAGTCAAAGGAGTTTGCAAAGAAAAGCGTCTGGACTTCTTTAAGTTGCTTGAAGACGTTTCACCTCTCATCCGAGAAGCTTCTTCAGTTCTAAGGTCAAATGGCCGAGAGTCCCAGATTTAAACCCAGTGGGAGTATCCCCCCCAAGGAGGGACAAAGGACCCCCTGGTGATCCTCTAATCACATGCGCCAAGGTGTGAAAGCGGGTGTGGGACCTAATCAGCCAGGGTTTCGGGTGAGCCCATTGTGAAACCTGGCCCCACCTTGTCATGTGAATTCCTGAGGTCAGATGGCCCAGGATGTGAGTGGGCATTAAGGCGTCTGGGGAGGGAACTCAAAACTGGATTATAGATGGCAGACAGTTGGTGTCGTAAACCACCGCCTCTGTTCAAAGATGGTCGCTCACAGTGGACATAGATGGCCTCTTTCACTCCTCTTTCAAACCATCTGTCCTCTCTGTCCAATATGTGAACATTGGCATCCTCGAAAGAGTGACCTTTATCCTTAAGATGCAGGTGGACTGTACAGTGCAGCGAGGAATGCCCAGACCTCTACATTGGAGAGACCAAACAGCCACTTCACAAGCGCATGGCACAACATAGAAGAGCCACCTCCACAGGACAAGACTCAGCAGTCCACCTGCATCTTAAGGATAAAGGTCACTCTTTCGAGGATGCCAATGTTCACATATTGGACAGAGAGGACAGATGGTTTGAAAGAGGAGTGAAAGAGGCCATCTATGTCCACTGTGAGCGACCATCTTTGAACAGAGGCGGTGGTTTACGACACCAACTGTCTGCCATCTATAATCCAGTTTTGAGTTCCCTCCTCAGACGCCTTAACGCCCACTCACATCCTGGGCCATCTGACCTCAGGAATTCACATGACAAGGTGGGGCCAGGTTTCACAATGGGCTCACCCGAAACCCTGGCTGATTAGGTCCCACACCCGCTTTCACACCTTGGCGCATGTGATTAGAGGATCACCAGGGGGTCCTTTGTCCCTCCTTGGGGGGGATACTCCCACTGGGTTTAAATCTGGGACTCTCGGCCATTTGACCTTAGAAATGAAGAAGCTTCTCGGATGAGAGGTGAAACGTCTTCAAGCAACTTAAAGAAGTCCAGACGCTTTTCTTTGCAAACTCCTTTGAATATTCTGCAAGCGGTCGCTTGCATTTGCTGTGAAATCTATTTCTAAAGTCTTATTCACTCAGGAGTAGAGAATTTTTAAGGTTGACTTTGACAGTCATCTAGAAATCATTGCAATGACAATGACTTTTGGTGCAACACCTTTTATGTGAATGATTTCACGTTGTGACAGCCAGTAACCTCCAGCAACTACTTGCAAAAAGGGTTGGGGACTAGACATTTTTTTCTAGCAACCGGAGACTGACAAGCGGTTGATGACCAGTTTCTAGGCCTATGTGACTGAGAGCTCTGATAAGCAAAAATTAAATTAATTTCAATTCAAATATATGTATATAGTGCAAAATCACATCAACAGTTGTCACAAGGCACTTTATACTGTAAAGTAAAGACCTTAAAATAATAAAGAGAAAACTCCGGCAATCAGACAAACCCCCATGAGCAAGCACTTGGCGACAATGGGAAGGAAAATCTCCCTTAATATCAACAACTAACTAACTAACTAAGAGGTGTTTGATTATAATTAACAAAAAGTTTCTAAAAATGACTGAAATTCATTTATTTAATGCTCATGGTAGCACCTCCTGGTCTGAAATGTGAGGTCAAATTAAACCTCCATTAAACCTCCATTCTCTCTTATTGCCAGCAGGGGCAACTCTCCTTGTGAAAAGAATTTGAAATGTACAAAAGTCTATGATCAAATTTCTCTGTTTTTAACTTGATTTATTACCCCTCTGAGCATATTCCTAGTGAATTTATGGTTCTGCTTACTATTTTCAAGTCTTCTTCATTAGAGCGGGATTTTTTATTTTGTACATTACGGTCATATTTAAACTTCAAAAATGGTAAAGCAGAGTATGCTTGGATGTGTGGTTCCCCTGTCATTGACAAGTTGCTGCTATATGGGTGTGTAGTGTACGTGGCTTCTCAGTGAGATACACCCAATGGGGTGTTTTTTCAGCTCTTCCTCCGAGGAGAGGGCTGTAGATTATTTTCCCAATCTTCTTCTTTTTCAGTATGAATCCCAGTTCATGTCAAAGTTAATAATGGGAGGTTCTGGGGCCAGCGTTAGGTGTTTGCTTGACTCTTGTACACATACAGTCAAGTCCAGTTTTAAAGCAGTAGCCCAAAACTAGTGTGTGACATAATGACTGTGTCCATATATTTTGTTTACATTCTATGGGTGACAATAAAAGGCAGGAAGTAACCGAAGTTAATATTAATTGAACATAACCAAGAATTTTTCTACAAAATTTGCCTAAAAACAAGACTTTCGATCCTTTAATCCTCTGGGGACCATCGTTTCCATGGCACTGGATCCAAAGTTCTTATAACATCTCTGATTCTATGCCACAGTCGTTGTTTTTTTTTTTTTCATTGTGTGCCGACCTTGCTGCCATTCTGTTAGCAAAGCTAAAATTACTGCAATCCCTGCGATGTGATCCCTCTCTCGTCTCGTCTTTCAGGTGCAGACCAGGAAAACCAAATTACTTGCTGTGTTTTCACCCTGATTTGAGATGACACTTATACTGCATATGCATGTCAAAACTATCCACCATCAAGACGAAGCTGTTTTCTTGTTTTCACAAAACTCTATAATTCCTGGCTTTTGTGTAAGAACCTCTGAATCCAGCGTATTTGAGACAGACATCTGAGAACTTTCCAGAGGCAGAGCAAAAATGAAAAAATGTCGGCAGCAAAACACTTGGCAGCTTCTTAATACTGACTCCTTTTCTGCCCCCCACTTCTTTTGCTGCCTCTCTCAGGACTTGGAAGCACTTGAATACAAAGTCCAGTTAATTGTTCTGGCAGTTCAGCGTGTGTGTAATGACTTCTGACAGCAGTGGAGACAAACTGAGGAGCATGTCTGTCTCTGCATGTGTATTTACAAATCTACTCTGGGGAACCGCATTCCAGTTCTGGAAACACTATTACATACAAATCCCCCTGAACTACCGCATGTCCAGGATCTGGGGACACTCGTTTGAAATAAAATGAACAGAATGAAAAGTAGGACAAGACCATGCAAGACGCTGGCCTCGTATTTCCATCAGAGCAACGTGAGAAGTTTTGGTATAAAAGCAGAGAATGTAAGTGATGTATTGGAGTAATTTAGGAGGTACAGTTTGGGGGAGAGCATTTGCCTCGTCCATCATACAGAGCGGCTGGCTCCACTGAATCTGGCTGTTGTTCCTAACTGGCTGTAATCCAACACGGATGGGAGTTGGGTTCTGCTGTGCATTATGAACTCCTTTTAAAGAAGTGAAAGAAGTGTGACCAGGTTTTTTTCTTTAATTTACGCTCAAAAGAACATTTGTAGCAGCTTTGTATTTCTGAGAATTCTAACCGAGCTTTGCACGTAAGGAACAAACAAACATACAGTATTGTGAGTCTGCAGCATTTTGATTTCTGCTAAGGGTCGTGTTTTGCCTAAGCAGTCCTGGATGATGTCAGTTTCTTTGTAGTTAATGGGAATCCTTGAGCAGTTCACCATTTGAGCTTTCTCTAACCTCCACTTTGATGTTGCTCTCAATTCACTCTGCAGTCAGCCTGTTGCTCTGGAATGCCAGCTGGATGAGGCTGAAGGAGGGTGTTTGGGTTGTTTGGCTAAGAAACTATTCTGCACTTGTCTTGACTGCTTTCTAATCTCTCTAATTGGAATCGGGGGGGTCCAAGAGTTGAGAGCTGCCAGATCTTTGTGGTCATCGTTTGGTGAAGTGACGAGGTCAGAAGTGGCTTCTTTCCCTGCACTTTGTTCTCCTGGCCCCCAACAGATCTATTCTCTTCTTATTTGTGGAGCCTGCACGTTTAATGTTTGTTTACATTGCATGTGCCTGCAGTTTTTAATCCCTCTTCAGACTTTTTTCCTTGCTAAGTGTTATTGTTAGGAAATAGGAAATACCCTTTACCAAATGGTAAAGAACTGGATTTTGCACAGCTACTTGCTTACACTTGCACAGGATGGACTGTTGAAACAAAAAGAGCCATATCTAATTTTTTTCTTTTACTTTTTTTTTTTTTTTTTTTTGCTGTGGAGGCATCTGGTACTTTCCCAGCTTCATATGTGGAAACCATAGTTCTAAAATCTCTGAGCTGTAATGTTATTACTGACGCGTGTGAATGTGTTAGTACAGAACTCTTGGGTATGGTGTATCATATGGACTCCATGCTTGTTTTATGATGGAAAGTGTAAGACAGGAGTGCTGCATGTGTTTTAACAGCTGTTGTTTCTGCCTGCAGGGAGGCTGCAGAACTCCAAAGTTTTCCAAAGAAATTCTGCTTCGTTGTACCCAAGTCTCATCGCAGGGATGAGCAGTTTTGAAGGACTGTGAATTATGCATATTTTAAATTCTGATTTTGATCCAAGGTAATTTAAGGCTGCAAAGCAAGACATTAGTGCAGAAAGCGCAGAGAACATAATTTCTGTAATAACTGCAACATGTGGTGTCCTAAAACACAAATGGGCAAATATTTACCCTTATAAGAATTTTCACTAGAGGTAGGCGGATGGATCCAAACATGAATAGTATCGATACCAACGCTGGTATCAGATTGATACTGACGCGATAGTATCGATACTTTGTTTCTATCGTCTAAGTTCAGTATGTAGAAACACTGAATTGTCTTAAATTGTGTGTGGGGGGAGGGGTGATATATACCTCAAATATGCACTAGGTTTTGTTGTGTTGATTTGTTATTATGCAAAGTATCATTAAAATGTTGAAGATTCATCTCTATTTAAATCACGACAGGCTGATCTTCCCTAAGAAGGCTGCCTTTATAGGTTAAAACTCAGTACGTATTTACTTTGTATCATTCCAAAATTTGCAGTATTGCACAGTACTCATTTCATCACAACGAGATGACAAACGTGTAAAAGTTTCCTCCACATACACCAATTACGATCTTCAGCGGTCTGCGTCACGACCGCGTGTGACGAGGGAATCATAACAGTTTATCGGACCAATGGGACGCGGTCCCTGCGGAACCTAGTCACCCCACAACTACACAGCCCGCATTTCAAAGCGGCTGCAGCTGGATGTGGATTAATAGTGAAAAGAGTGAGATTAGGATCGACTATGCCCAGTTGCATGTGGAAAAAACAAGCGATGTAGGTCTTTCTTTTCTCTTTTCCTTTCCCCCCTTGTAAACTTCACCAAAACCTTTTTGTTTTGTGGACGACAGATGCAAACGTGAAGCCACGGACAGGAAGGGGGGGAAAGTGGAACTTTGTTATGGATTTTGGAACTTGGATCTTAACGTGATGCGCTTGTTGTGCCTACTTTGTGGCGCCCCGCTAACTTCAAGTCACCGACTTGTGACGTGATCTAAAAGCATCAGGGAGTAGCTCTCTGAACTGTTGATGCGACAGGATGGAGTAACGCTTTTCTAAGATTCATTCTCGGAGGAAATGGGAAGTCGTGCCTCATTGATGGAGCGAACAGCGGTTTTCATATACGGCGTGTTGATCCTAATCCTCGGTCTCTGTGTCGGATCTCCCAACCACAGCCACCGACTGGTCTGCTGGAAAGCCATCCTGAAGTGTCACGCAGAGCCAGAGTGCCATTACGCCTACGATCAGTACATCTATGCCTGCGCGTCTGTTTTGAGCGGGGAACGCAAAAAGTGTCCCAGTCACTGCGTGTCCTCACTGATTCAGCTCAATTTAACCCGGAGCGGCCCGGCTCTGGAGGACTGCGACTGCGCCCAGGACCCGAACTGCAGAAACACCAAACGGACCATCGAGCCGTGCCTGCCGCGGACTAGCACCATGGGCTGCACCGAGGCCCGGCTGCAGTGTGAAATGGACACGCACTGCAGCTCTGCCATGGGGGATTATTTATATCACTGCCGCAAACTTTTCGGTGGAGAAAGGTGCTCGGATGCGTGTCGCAAAGTGATAGCCAACATGCGTTCCATACCTAAAGCGCAGCAGCTGGACACCTGTGTGTGTGACGGCACCGAGAGGAACATATGTGAGTACATCAAAGTCAGCATGAAAACTTTCTGCTCCGACTCCAGTGACAGGTACGCGGGAAGCGGCTTCTCAGACTCCGAGGAGGACCCTGAGAATGATTATATGGATCTGGAGGATGAGCCATATGTGGAAAACTCAAGTGACACCGCACATTTTCAGACTGCTGTGTTCAATACTCTGACTACCATTCTGGTTTTAGCCAAAATTATCTGAAAGGAGAAAAAAAAGTGCCTACTATCGGGGACAGTTAGACCAGACAGGAGCCTAATCCGTGGGAATGGACACCAGAAACAGCCACCAAACTAAAAATCAGCGTTCTTCTAATCAGCACATTCTATTTTATAATTCAACCAAAAACTTCTACTTCATGTCTACAACAATGTATTTAAAAACAGGGCTTATGATGTTTGTCAGTCACTATTGTGGATCAGATAGTAGTTATAATTCAATTATACATTTAAAAAAAACATCTTATAATGTTAAAGGAAGCTATTTTTTTATGTTGGTATACATAAATATAAATTGTATAGTATATTGTAAAAATATTTTTGTCTAAATACTTGTTTGGGTGTTATATATATAGAGAGAGAGAGAGAACATGAGATTTTGCACTGTATCTAAAAGAAAGTCTTGTACTGCATTATCACCACAAAGGAAGGAAATGTGCTTCATTAAAATCCAAAACAAAAGAAAAGAAAGCAAAAATGCCTCAAGGTCGTTTTTATTCACCAGCAAGACTGTGAAAGCTCTACAATACTTTCACTTAAAAAATACCCCAAAGTTGATTAAAACCACTAAAATGTGTTTAAATCCCAAGGCGGAAAATGAATCTGTGTAAAGAATCTCTTGACCTTGAAAACATGGTGTTTGCTTAAGGTATAAAGTGTTAATTCCAAACTCAAACAGACTGGAGAAGGCTAAAACCCTCCTCCTTGGGATTTGTGGAGAAGCATTCAGTCGGTTTGTTTATCTTCACCCTGTGTGTTTGTCCAAAGTCTTAACAAAGGCACACTGATTATAAGACAACGTGTCTGTGTTTGGGTGAATGAAGATATTAAGTGCCCATTATGAACACAGACCTTTGAATGTACATGCACATTAAATAAATAGCATTTTTAAAACTATTTTTATCTTTGGACTTCCATGTGTATTTCTCTAGTATATAAGGATAGGTTTGGCGTTGTGTGTATTCATCAGAGGAGAATGCTGAAGTGGTTTATTCACAGTATTCTGTTTTATTTTATAACATAAAATAACACGATTTATGGTTTTCATTCTGATCTGCAGTGTTGCAAGTAATCATTTCATTCATTCATTTGTCTCCATTTACACTACTGGTATTTTTTTGCTATTTAAACCATACCTGAGTTGCAATATTAAGTGTTGGTACCACTCTGAACAGATAGAGCAAAATTTAGAGCTAACTTAACCCAGATTAAAAGCTCAGTGGTATCATAATGACCTGTAAAAATCCATATAGTAATATGTGTACTGTGTCGCAATGATGTTGCCCAGAGTCATTGAATTGTTTGTGACAACTATGTTTTGGATTTAGATGTCTAATATATAGTTTTTAATCAGTGATAGCAGTGACACATGCTGTCTGTCTACATGTATGTGACTCATGCAATGAGTCAGTCAGCTCAGTATACCGAAACAGCCAGTGTCCCCTCCTTCTGATGTTTTGAAACCAATAATGGCAGCCATTTTGCTTTTAAAGAAAACGAGATGGGCCCATTGATTAAAGAAAAGTCAAGTGGCACCTCTATTATGCAGAGACCCCCCCCCCCCCCCCACACACACACACACACTCACACAATGGTGCTCTGGCACAATACGAGTTGCACTTCATTCACTCTGTCCTAGTGTTTGGGAGTGGGGGGAGCATGAAGAGGCAGCTACCTCAGAAGAAGAGAGAGGGGTTATGTGAGAGAGTTTAGCTTCATGGCTCAGTCTAATTCCTGCTGACGCTCTGTTAACAGTTCTTCATCTGTTTTGGTTTACTTATAAATAAGTATATAGTCATTGTCTCCAACTTCTGTCAGAGGCTGGGAGGATAAATTCCTTCAGTTTTGTACACTGACTACACTGTGGAAAACATCAGCTGTTAACTGACAGCTGTAAACAGAATAACCCAAATAATAAATCCTAGAAAGGTCGTAACTGTTAAAAAAAAAGTTATGCAGAAGGGGCCTTTCTGGGTCTTTGTTATGAAAAGAAAAAGGCTGGTACGGGCACTTTAAGAGAGCAGGCCTCCAATCCAACCATTAATAATTGTAATGCCTTTTTATTATTGTTGGGGATAATGAAGGGATGCGAGTCATACGGAGGCCCCCGACAATACATTACCCTGAAATGTTTTCAATTAACTTTTGGTACCAGAGAAAAATGGGAAAGTAGTGTTTCATTCCCTGTGCTGAAACAGAAAAGAGTCAACAGGGGCTTTTTTCGTGCATGGAGCACAACCTCATTAAAATTGCCTCATCATAACTCAAACTGTTGCTCGGCCATCCTCCCCTCTGGCCCACCTCAAATCATCCGACCTCTAGAATATGCCGTGTCAAAGCAAACAGGCAAATTTTTATTACTTTTATTGTTTACTTTGCAGACAATATTGAGGCAGTCCACGGTCGTTCATATGCAACTTCTTATCTTTTTGTTATTTTTATGCTTCAAATGTTATTGGCTAAAAATAAAAAAAAGAAACTATGAAATATGTTATTTGAATTCAATGTATTTGGCCCAATCCCATGGTTTATTTTGATGTCCCAACCTGTTTCTTAGCTCAGTGGCAATAAAATAAGTCATTTCCTGCTACAGTACCACTGGACTTCTAAAGCAGCTCAGTCGCCAGCCTGACTTTTTTCTGCTGAGCTTATTTGGACACTCGCAGTCTTGGAGAACTGCTTCTAATTCAATCATGCTCTAGTTTGCCTGAGGTGAACCCACAGAAATGAAGTTAAAAGGGATGAAACAAAGAAAGTAAGAAAGTAAAGAAAGAAAAAGAAGTTTCGAGGGCAACAAGTTGTTATGTATAACAAAGCCAAAGCGGGAATAGACAGAGGTAAACAAAAAGGAAAAGGTAAGCAAAAGCAGCAGAAACTACCACTGTTCTCCCTTTTATTTTGAAAGCCATGCAGACTCAAACAGGTCAGTGAGACATCTTACTCGGTTAGACATTAGACATCCCTTCAGTCTCATTAAACACATGTAAATGATTAATCTGAAAAAGGATAATAATAACTAGACTCATCTGTTGTAGCTCTGTAAGATCAAAGTTTGCGCCTGAAAAAAATCAACCATTCAGTTTGAGTAGTAATGTAGCATAACCCTAAACTATAGATCGCATAGCAGCAACAGATTTGGGAGAATCTATTGTAGCAAAAGGGTAGTTTCATTTTTTGTGAATTGCATACAAATTGCCAAAAAGTGACAGTAAAACCCAAATGAAATGACTTGAATTTATTGATTTATTTTGTGAGAGGATGATTGTGGGATTTCATTTCCAAAAGTTTTTAAATGCCTCTTTAGATATGGGCAACCCTTTAGCTGTGATCAAAAGTAAACAAACTTACTGCAACTGCAATGTAAAGTGAATAAACCCCAGTGACCCACAACAAGAAGAGGTTACGAGGTGAGCCTGAGGAAGGGAGTACCCGGAGCTTTAGAGAGGTTGGGAAGGTGGAGGAGGGGGTTGATTTATGATTCAGGGTTAATGGGGGAAGGGATTGGACTGGGAGAGGGCATTGAATGTCAGGGGTTTTCTAGCCTCTCTGAATTATGATGCAAAGAGGGAATATTTATTCAACCAATCAGATCAGGTTCTCGAGGATAGCCGGAGAGGAATTGTCCTTGGGTTCCCTCCCCCCGTTTCCCTCCCGCAGTCCTGGTGAAGAGCAAGTTCTCAAGGAGTTAGAGAGGGAACACAAAACATCGCTGACAAGGGGTATAACTTCATTTCCACGGTGCTGGGACAGCTGTGTGGAGTAATCTGCCGTAGCAGTCCTCTAAAATTTCAATGCATTTAGTGACCCAGGGAAGAGGGGTGGGGGCGACTCCAACTGTGTTCAGTCATTTAAGAGTGCGAGGCGGGGTAGTTTCACACTCTTCTTAGGGCTTTTTGTTACCTATTCCTTACTGAAAGCAAATGTTTGTGAGATTTGAAAACAATGCCACAGAAATGGAAACTGAGCATTTGTTCTGCAGCTTTGCTCAGTGAAGAACCTTCTTAATTAATTTGAATTTTTATCAAGTAGAATAACTTGCATGTTATAAATATAGTTATTCATACTTGTGAAGTGTATTTTATTTAAGTGACCCCAAATTTTATTTTCCCCCATTGTGAATAACCAGATACTTCACAGACCAGAGGTCCCCAAGCCCCGGGGCACAGACCGGTACCGGTCCGTGAGTCGTTTGGTACCAGGCCGCAAGAGTTGAGGCTCGGGTGTGAAAATTTATGGTTTTCAGGGTGTTTATCAGTTTTTATCGTTATGTTTTTTAATCATTTTTATCGTTAAATCGGTTTCACTGGGTCTTTTCACATGTGTTATGAATAAATCTTCTCTTTTTTTGTACCGGTAATGGTTTTATTTTGTTATATTTATCCGCGACACCTTAAAGGCCGGTCCGTGAAAAAATTGTTGGACATAAACCGGTTTGTGGCGCAAAAAAGGTTGGGGACCACTGTCATAGACTATTTGATTAAGAAAAAGCATATTAATATTTAGTATTTATCACAGTTCCTTCATAGCACATCAAATACAGATGTATATGAAAATATGCAGTATGCAGTTTAAATATGCATAAATATTGTCCCTCTACAAAAAATGACTACAACACTGTAGAATTTAACCTGTTAAGTTATCCAAACGAGTTCTTAGAGTCCAAATTTTCACATGGCCCCGTGTGACTCAGTATGCAGTATGTGTTTAATATTTGTTAAAAAGAAAGAAAAAAGAAAGAGAGAGAACTGGGCAGTCTATTGATGAAGAGGAGTTCATTATTTTGTGCAAATGGTGCTGCTGAGGACGGAGGTAAGAACAAAACGTTTTCGACTAAGATAATAGCTTGAGGCTGGGTTGCTGACTGCAGTGAATGGAGTTTCCCTGGAGCTCAATACGGTCCCAAAGTTTTACTCCATTATGCTGACATCCTAAAGGCCAGGGGCCACCACCCCCCACGGTTATTTCTCAAGTATGCATTCATTCCCCCACACACAACCTTCACGCAGACACACACCCATTCACTCAGTACAGACATGTACACATATGCACGCTCACACGAACACACAAGTTTTTGGACTTTTAACTTACTCTTTAAGTAATGACAGGAAGTGATACTCCCAGAAATCTGATAGTGGAAAAAGTAATAGATACAAATTACTTCACCACAGTATGTCCAAGATTCTGGAGTTGCATTTTACTGCTTGAAAATCTTCAACAGGTTTGTGGACATTTCAAAATATTTTATGAGTTGTACACTCATCGCAGTTTTACTGTTTGCCTAATGAGGCCTTCTGCAGCACAATGTTGGAAAATCCTCCCACTCCAGTGCCAGTATTTCACAAAAGGAAGGAAAACAGTGAAAAAGGTTGGGCACTGTATATTACAGCACTGGACTTCTGACTTCTCACATTATAAAAAGCACAGGTGTTTGTAATATTATTGGCAATAAGATTGATGCTTTTCAAATTTCCTGGACAGCATGCACGGTACCAGGAAACAGAAACCGAAACACATTTCATTTACATTTTTTCTCTGATTTGGAATTTGTAAATCCAAACTACACTTATCTGTATCTGTACATGCTATGTACTTTTTTCAGGAAAATTTCAACTGGGACGCAGCGTTCTCCTCTCAAACATGTATGTATAGAACATGCTACATACCGAGTTGCAGGTATATAAGTAAAATAATTAAAGTTTTGATCCCAAATCCACAATAGATCGTGTATTCTCCGGGAATATACAAGGTGTATTTTTAATTTTCAATGGCACTCATAAACAGTATTAAACACAAGAATTACATTTATTTCAAGTTCCACATTCAATAGCTTATGATCCTTTAAGATTTTAAAGATATTTTGGGGACTTTTAATTACATATAAACAAAGTAGAATGGAAATATGTCATCCTTTATGTTTGCTGTATGACCAGCACCTCCAAATCTCTCGTCTCTGTCCACTGACGGTCTCTATTTGTCCTCAGTTGTCAGTTTTCTTTCCACCCAGTTGCCTTCTACTCATCTGGTTCTTATTTGCACGGTACAGCCAGATGGAATGTGGCCACATGTGTTTAAAGATGAGCTATTAGCCCATTAATATAATTCACCCAACGCTATCTGAGTGAAGCAAAGCTGAAAGATGCACACTGTTACAGAGAAAGACAAAGACCATTTGAACCTAAATGTTTAATTTAGATCCCGATAACATATTTTTTACACCTCGACATGTCAAAAATATGCCTTAAGATTTTGTTTGTGCCATATATGTATGAGAGAGAAAGAGAAAGAAACTCTCTAAATTAGTTCTTTTGCTATTAGCAGTACTCTTCGCTGTTTCTGTCTCCTCTGCACGCAGCTCCAGGGACACCATCTGTGTTACAGCCACGTGTCCTGGTGCGTTTCCCTCCACTGCAGTTGGACCAGGCAGACCAGCAAGACCAGTTACCCTCATGAACAACAGCCGGTCTTGTACCTGGCACACATTTTTCAAATTAACAAATGCAGGGAAAATTACTTAAAGCAACATGAAGGAGGCCTTGTTAGAATGATAGGATTTACGATCCCAATTCCAAAAAGAAAGCTGGGACGCTGTGTAAAATGTAAATAAATCAGAATCCAGTTATTTGCAGATCTCATAAACCCATATTTTATTCACAATAGAACATAGAAAACATATAAAATGTTTAAACTGAAATTTTGCTATTTCATGGAAAAATATGAACTTGTTTTGAATCTCAAATCTCAAAAAAGTTGGGACAGGATGATGTGGCATCCATGTTTTCCATAAGGAATTTCAAATATCAATTAATCTGATCACAGAACACTTTTCTGATTTGTCTCAGTCCATTTTAAGTAATCTTTGTCCCAAAGAAGACAGCAGTGTTTCCGGATCATATTCACATATGGCTTCTTCTGTGCACAAAAGAGCTTTAACCTGCATTTGTGGATGGCGCAGAAAACTATGTTTCAGTGCCGCCTGATTGTCTAAAGAGCTGAGGCATCCAATATTGAATTGTGTCCCAGTTTCTGCCTCAATTTTTTTTTTTATCTTATCTACATTCTGTGACTAAAATATGGGTTTATGAAATTTGCAAATCATCGAAATCTGCTTTTATTTAGCATTTACTTAGCATCCCAACGTTTGTTGAAGTTGGGTTGCATTGAGAAAACAACTGTTTAGTCTTACCTTGGACACTATTTCTATCACGCTTGTAAGTCTGGCAAGCGGCGCCTTCAAACAATTGCGAGCACAGACAGATACACTTTCCATCCAGCAGAGCAAGAGTGCCTCCATTTTGACAGGGCCTGCACTTGCATACATTATATTCTCCCACATACTCTGCTGTAGCCCGCCTCAAGTTTGATATCCTGGAGTTAGCGCCTGGGATTTCCAGTGGAATTAACATGTGGATGGGCTCTGGCTGCCAGAAACAACAAAATATATGCAATATGTTAGAATACATTAGAACATATATTAGAATGAGTTTTGTTAGAATATATTAACATTTTTTCATTTCATATTTATCGTAATTTGTTGTGTTAGCATGCTAATATTTAGCAGTGAGTGGTGAACACAAAGTAGCCTTTAAACTTTGAGCCTTTGCCTTGGCAAAGTCAAAACTATGACTGATAGAAAAGCTCCAATTAAGGCTGCACACACTCAAGGATCTCAGTTTAAAAAAAAAAGAAGCTTCTTCATCCCTTTCTTGGTCTTCCATCTGAACCTATTGATGATGTGGACACCGACGTACTTGTTCTCCTTCTCCACATCAACACATAATTTCCTTAGGGATTAATAAGGTATTCTGATTCTGATCCTCTAACAGAATAGACATGGACGATGTAGCTGCCGATGCATCTGAAGTCAATTACCATTTCTCTCGCCTTATTTACATTCAGAAGAAGACGATTCCTCCCAGAAAACTCTGCACAATCACC
Source organism: Oreochromis niloticus (assembly GCF_001858045.2). NCBI lineage: Eukaryota > Metazoa > Chordata > Actinopteri > Cichliformes > Cichlidae > Oreochromis > Oreochromis niloticus. The sequence goes on along the minus strand of NC_031972.2, from coordinate 13,884,274 downwards.
CACTGCACTATTCCTCTCGCCAGCTGCTAATAATATCCAACCACTGGAGAACTGTCAGGGTATTTCTGTAGGTGGCATGACCCCGCAGTTGTATTTTGAGTCTGAGGTGTACAAGGTGAACAGAAACAGAGACAGTACAGTCCTCTGTGGAGATTCTGTAGTACATATAATCAACTCACACTGAGCACTGCTCAGTCACACATACTGAAGTGTGCCTGTCAGGTAGTCAGTAATCCATTAGGTCAGAGGTGTAACAAAACACACGTCTGTATTAAGTTTTTTTAGTAAACACTCATCTATCACATTGCAACTGTTCAGTGGCATTGAAAAAATTCTATGAGCTCACTACATTGTTGTCTACATAAGATTCCCCAAAGGGAAAGTGTAGAGTAGGGAGTATGGCAGTTCATTTTAAGGATGACATTTATGTATAAAGTTTCACAGCAATTCACAGTTGAGAACGTTTAAACCATGTGTTTGCACCAGAAGAAAAGTAAATGGCATATGTGTAGTAGAAGCTAGCTGTATTAATGCTGTGCTAATTCATTGAGTTAGCTAATGTCACCAGTTTAGTGAAGACACTGATGATAGCCCTAGATAATATAAAAGTCTGGTTTTATTACAGTCATTAGATCAAATTTCTGCAATCCCTTAAGAGATTTTGGTAACACTTTATACTACGGCCAAAGGAGCTTTTAATGAAATCGATTTAATATTCATTATGTTGGTGTGCATGATGAATTTTATTAGTCCATTATTCTTTTATTTTGCCTTATACTATATACTTACTGCATATTTATTGTTGTTTCATGTAAAAACCTGACTTGTTACCTCCTTTTTCTGCTAGGCCTACCTTTAAGCATTTGTATAATTTGTGTATCCTTTCTGGTAAAATACCCAGAATGTAGGCATTACAGTGGTCCCTCGCTATAATGCGGTTCACCTTTGGCGCCTCGCTGTTTTGTGTGCAATTTTGCACGCTTTTTGTTTTTTTACAGCGCATCGTGTTCTGCGTCCTGATTGGCTGTAGACCATGGTCAGTCAATCTCGTGCCGTGTCTCCTGTACAGTGCAGAATGCGTTCAGCTTGTCAAATTTACATAAATCTTCGATCACTAGCAGTGTGACTCTGAAGTGCTGGACCGCGGGTGCCTTTGGTTTCATTCTATAATACTGGACTTATTTTTCTACAAAGGTTTGAACTTTGAGAGAGTTTAAACAAGAGAGAAAAGTGTGAAAATGTTCATGCCTTTCTGAGAAAAGTGTATAAAGTGTGTAGTGAGGGGTTTTACAGCCTTAAAACATCTATAACAATTGTAAAAAATAAAGTTGGCTACTTCGCGGATTTCATTTATTGCGGGTTATTTTTAGAACGTAACTCCCGCATAAACACATACATTTATACAGTATGTGTAATTCAGTTTAACTTGCTCTCGCCTTGCTGTGACCTTTATACGTACCTCACTGTGGAGCAATGCAGGGGCATCTGTGATGGTCCGGGCCCATTCCTGATATGTTGCAATGTCCATCACTCCGTCCCTATTTAGTTTAGCTCTCATACTAACAGCACTTTGTAGGGTACCTCCCTTGACTGATGTCATCACCTCATCCACCATAGCTTTTCCTTCAGCCTTACCTGTGTGGCAACAGAAAAGGAAACTTTAGTGACTTTTCATAATCAGTGCAGTGACTCGCTCCAAATTCAGTTTTAGACTTTAACTTTGGATTTGAACTTTACTGTTTTAATACAGTTAAGTTTCATGCATACAGCATTCCTTTCTTCGTTTTCTTTTTTCCGGACTAGTTGAAGTAAAACACCCAAATACACTTAAACTGTGAAAAGTGGTTGGGAATTTAGTCAGAATCATCAAGCATGCTAGCTTTGTTCATTTAACCTGGAAAAACAGGGAATGCAAACCTTCGTTCTTTTCTGTTTTATTATCACAATTTTTAGGCTTATAGTGTCCGCTTAAACTGTCCGTCGTATGTATGGAACTGAGGCCTCCTTCAATGCCTAATGTGACGCACTCTTGAACTTCTCTCTGCGTCATATCTGCAAGAACAATAAAGTATAGATAATTAGTGCTTATCACTTGTATTTAATCAACATACCATAAGGCTGAAGAAGCTTCATAGCAGAAAAGAATTATTTCAAATAGACATACTTCTTTGCTTAATGGTGTCATGGTCGAGGACATAGATCAATTCGTATTCACCGCCGGTTTTCCCATTTTTTGTGTAATGGGTTCCATAGTCCTCCAGGAAGGCAAAATAAATTCCCTTCTCGTATTGCAAAGGTAAAGATTTGACATGCGCCAGGAATTCATCTGCTACTTTGAGCTCACGGGAGCGCATCCTGTAGGTGCTCAATTGTACTTTGCCCTTCACCCGCATAAAGGTGTTGTTCTAAGTTTGTGGGGTCGAAAAAAATAGAGATGCAGCTTGTCCATAGAATATTGATTATTCTGGGTTGTACATTAGATTCTGTGAAATTATTAGAGGATATTTACCTTAATTTTGGTGTTTTCGGTGACCGTTTTAATCATTGATTTCTTCTCATACTGACTCTCTAGTTTAAAATTTAGAGAAGTATTGGACAAAGACACCTCAGTTGGGGTGAATTTGAAAGAAAGACCAGCATCAATGTTGACACTCATCTCAGTGAGGATTTCACGCAGAAGGCTGTGAGTGTTTTCGAAGAGTTCTTTCGAAGCTGTTTCCTCCACTAATGTCTGAGACAACGGAATACATATATCAGTATTAGGTGGCAAAACAAAATCCTTTACATGTGTTCACGATCAGTTTATAATACTGAAATTTTTTTTGTTGCCATGGTTAACCTGATAGTTAAGCACGCCGACGTTCCAGGGCAGCCTGTCAAACGTCCCAGTGTTTGGATTCCTCACTCGATCACATCTCCCATTGAAGTAATCATTGTTGAATGGGTTCATTCGAGGATCTGTACCCAAGATGTTGATTCTGGTGGATGAACATAGAGGCCACTTTAAGACTTTTACAGTGTTATCCCAGTTCAAGAGTTTTAATATTATAGAAGGCCTCCTCATTCTCCTTCTTTGTGAGAGTCAGGTGAAAAGACTGATACCACTCGTGCACTCTATCTATCCATTAAACAGGATGTTAAAGTCGGAAGATCCAGGTTAAATAGCTTAGACTCTGGGTAAAATAGCCAGTACTTCCATCCAGACAAAGATTTCCTCTTATGTGAGCTGGTCATTCTTTATGATTTCAGTTAAATATAAAAAGCCATAAAAAGATAAATTGTCTGTTTAATAGGATAAAGTTCAAACCTGGCCAAGCATGGTTGGTTAGTGGCCTCAAATTAAGTACGCACAGCAAGCTCCCAGTACCCAAAGTCTATCCCTTGCCTGAAGATTCTGCATTTTTATAAGCCGATATCTTTTTGTAGGTTTGTTTCCTGCCTCATTTATGACACCTATCAGTGAAATTAAGGTGTTCATCAGTCTTTTGGTGAAAAATTTCATAACAGACCAGCTATTGTTAAAAATATTAAGAAACAAAATCTGTGAATTTTTTTGCTCAAAAGCAGCTCACATTTAAAACGCCAACTCTGCTAGGAAGCTGGTTTTCTGTAAACATTATCACCAATAGATGTTTATGTAGATGTTCACCCCAATGTAAATGATTTACTCTTTCTACCAAGTATTCATTTTACTTTGCTAATTTATACTGACTCTTTATTTCCCACTGACTGAGCTCTTTAATAACTTACCCATATCCTGCTGTCCTGCCTTGCTCATTGCTGTCAAGGACTGCCGAGCCACAGGGTTTACGCTCTGTCTCACAGTCTTCATCTGATCCATCTTCACAGTCATAGTCTCCGTTGCACATTAATCTCCTTTTAATGCAAGACCCTGTGCAGAGACAGAGAATTGCATGATACTGCTCCCCAAAAACAAAGCGATAAAGACAGAGGTACTAATACTGTGGTACCTGACTCGCACTGGAACTCTGAGTCTGAGCATGCACGGGGAGGCGGTAGCTCGCATTCACCATCAGCTACACAGAACTCCCTGTCTCCTATCGATTCCTGGCAGGCTCTACCTCCAAACTGGCCAAATGCTTCTACACTTCGAGAACGCCTCTGAGGATAATACATAGTGTCACATTAAAGATAAAGGCAGAGAGCAGCACTGCAAAAGAAGATTGGCTGTTATGAGCCGCACTGTGCATAGGTAGCAGACCCCTACTTCACCCTGTTTAGTCTGATTATTTATTATTATAGACTTAAAAAGTTAAAAGCATTCTAGCTTGGGCACTAAAGTTCACAGTCTCTGACACTGACCAAAATCCTAATTGACTCACTCTGGTTTTTGTGCAGGGATCACAAGAACTCCACCCTGACCAACGACTCCATGCACAGTCCACAGCTGGTGGATCAGGATTAGCCCTAAAATACACAAATTAGACACAATAAACTCTCTAAATAATAATAGTAAATGATTAAACAAACATCCTTAATGTTGTGTAAGTGAAGCAGGAAATATACATACATGCCTTCCCCAAGAAGTGCCAGAGTTAGACAGAGGCCAGCGAGGGCCAACTGGAGAGCGACTTCAAGCCTCATCATGAACCTTTGACAGCACAAATGATACCGTGCCTGTCCCCATTTAGTCCTTTAAGCTGCCACCTTGTTAATGATTATCCAACTGCAAAAGGACAGTGTTTTTGTTGTTGTCACAGTCAATAATTTGGATTTCAGGTGCAGCAAAAATCAATTCAGTGCTCGGAAACTCCCAAAGCAGACTTTACAGTGTTTGTCTGCATATAAACATCTTACTCACACAGTGAAGTCAATCTTTTATTCTTCACAATGCGAGCAAAGCACCCGCAAAAACACAATAACTACTATAAAAGTAAGTAATAAATCCTCTCCTTTCATAATCTATAGAAAGCGGTTATTTTTTTCATTACATTCATTTGTTTGATTAGTTATGAGCTAGTGTGTTGGTAAGGAAAACCATGATTTACTACAATAACAGAGAAAGATTGTGTTTCTAAGTATTACAATTTCCTGCTAAATGCCACCAAAATATAACAAATGAAAAATACATTGAAATGATAAAAGTGCAAATTGGACACCCTATTAAATTTATTTGGGCAAAAAAGTGCTACACTCCATAGCTCTTTGGATATTTTCTATTGGATTCTCTTTATAATATTAATTCACAATTTAATTTAATTGAAAATATATGAATTTATTAAGAACCACGTATTTCATCTGTAGCCTAATATACAACAAAAAAGAATGAACCATTATTCAATTTTTAAGTAAATATAAAAATGTGTTTTAAAACTATGGGAAGGTGTAAATGATCCCAAGCACTGGGTTTAAAGCAGAGACGCACATTTAGAAATTATATATAATTATTCTTTTTTCTGTTTATTTTCAGATTTCTTCTTTTGAGACATTGTTTTTAAGACCATTTGTTCATGTTCGTGTTTCCAGGATTACGCAACCATGCAAACAAGTCTGCAGCAAAGCAGAACAAATATTTAAAGACTCAGTTCTTGACTGTTGTAATACATTGGCATGATGCATCCACGGTACATTTAGGTCATCGTCTAAGATTGGGAAATGGAATGACAACACTAAATGTGAAAATGAATTTTCATTCAGTCCCACTGCTGAAAAAAAAAAGGTTGAATTTAGTGTAGCTGGTGTGCTGAAGTAGAGCTCTTTGTCCACCAGATGGCAACGCTGAACAGGAAACAGTAGTGTTAGTTTTGTCCTTTCTTTCACTCATACTCAGTTTTTGGGTTTAGGTGGAAGGAACATTGTTTACTCTGCAGTTGTAGAGTCTGGAAAGCAATGTGTAATGCATACACATGAATCCAAGTATTTCTCAAGTATCTGTTTTCTTTGTTAAATATACCTTTAAAAATAAATAAATAAAAAAAGCCTTGCACAACGCACAGTGAGGTTTGAACTGTTGCACCCAATCTATCATGTGATCGGGGAGACTTTTGCTGAGTGTGCAGAACTTTGTTCTTCAAGTGGAGCGAGTGCAGTTTGTATAATTTTTTTTAAGGCAAAATAGATTAGTTCTTAGTGAAGAATGCTGAAAGTAGTCTTTAAATGTAGGCAAGCAATAATTAAACTGCAATAAAAGTTTGAAAAGCTGATTAGTCACGATCGGGGCAATTATTATTAACAGAGCAGAGAGAACATTTGTAAAGTGCTGGGAGGTGAAGGGCTGACAAGTTTTTGCTTTTGTTGCTCTGAGGGAGTAACACTGATCTTTAATTCCAGAATATTCTGCATGCTCACAGGTACTTTTCTGCTGACTTCAACAAATAAACTCAGTCCTTTCCCTGATATCTCCAGAGTCATTCTGGGGGCTGCCCCGTGCTGGTTCTTTCCCTGTATCTGCAAACAAAGCTGGGGTATTCTAGGGGCTGTGTGGTCGTGGCCTAATGGAGAGGCACAAATATGTGCTGAAGTCACCACTTTTATGAGTTTCGACAGTTTCCTCCCTGCTTTCCCAGGAAACCAAAGGGTAGTTAAGGTGCTTGGCAAATGTTTCTCCTGACTAGAAAGACTTCCTGTTTTTTGAGGGGGAGCTGAAACTGTGTGGAAACACTTGTGGGACAGCATACTACACAGTCGCTCTACTACCAGTAGAATGCTGTCATCGTATTTATCAGAATACCATGACGGTGCTTCCTGCACTGCCATTTGCCCCACTGCTGTGTGTTGTTCTTTAAGAACTAGCTGCTAAAGACACTTGAGGGTTAAAGAACAAAGAGGGACATAGACAAAAAAAATCTACCTCAATTATGGCTTGGAGATAAGTGGCTATCTTTGGTTCTGGCTGTGGTGGCAGGCAGTCCCAGGATTCACGCCCTAAAATGCTTGATGTTTGGATTGTGGCCTTCCTGTCATAAACTAAGGGAAGGACACTTCCCATTAGACTTTCTCTGTCAGCATTCCATCATGAAATAAAGGCTCTAATGTGCCAGTGCTGACTTTTGCCATCTGTACACTGTTTTTTTTCTGTTTTTGCAAAGAGTTTCTTAAAACGTAGTTTTTAAGTACAGACAGTAGCATCAAACATGTACTTGTGTGTGCAAGTGCTAGTAGCACTGGGTGTGCCACTGACCTCAACTGACAATGAATCACTTTTAGAAGAACAAGGAACCATATCTTTTATCACAAGTCACTGGACAATGGTGCTGAATTGGAAAGACACGTCATGGCAGGAAAACATGATTCTTGTACTGATGTGCATGGAAGAAAAAAACAAAACAACTAACCATACATAATAATAGACACTACCAACATCCGTCTAAATACAGCATGTTGTCACATGCATATTCTTTCCAGATGATCTGCAAATGTAGGCAAATATCTGATAACATCAAAGTCTTTAATAAGAGGTTCTGAAAAAGACCATTCCAGCGGTTGGTGACCAAAGGGGAAAACAGACTCTCAGCGAGACAGTAATCTGGCTTCCGTGGGGCTCATCTCCTAAAAACCAGCCTCCGTCAGCAGAACACAGGATACAGAGTCAGGAAAGACATCCTTCCTCTGTCCTTTTCTCTCTCATTTCTCAGCTCTAAACCCACAAAACACAATATACTGTACATCTGTTAACATCAACAACACATCGCGCTTGCACTTTTTGAGAAATCTGCACACGGATCAGGTTTGAAGTCCTCATGCAGAATTTGCAATCTGGTGAATTAGCTGAGGTATACCGAGATTATTTCTCCTTTTTATTTCACATTTACAATGAATGCAATTGGGGGATAAATAGAAACTAAAAATTATTATCATTGCAAAACTATTTTATTTACTTTTTAATGAGTCAATCATTTTCACTGGATAAAACTGAAAGGAAAATATGAAAACTCTCTTGTTTTGTTTTGCAAAACCCAAATGTGTCAACGATCATATCAAGCAAAGAAAAGCAGTATCTTTCGCACTGGAAAAAATGTGAAATCAGAAAATATGTGGTGGTTTCTTCAACTGATTATAAAAACAGGGGGGTTTCAGTTGGCTAATATTTGCAGTTCTGCAGCATGGTACCAGCACTGGGCTGTTAACTTGCTTTTTATTCTGCCATCACTTCCTATCATTTCTATTTTATTATCAGGTTCACATTAATTCACATTAATTAGCTCACAATACTAAATAAATAAATAACATGAAATGAAATGAAGAAAATAAAACACATTTACAGAAGTGAAACTAACCATTTCTCAAGTGAGAACCACACTGACATCACTACTCACGTCACTGTGGATGTCAAACTTGGCATTTATTAGTTCTGTAGTAACTACACATACTTGCTTTCCTTTCCCAACAGCTTGCTTCTGCTGAATAAATTGGAGTCCTTGGTCTGTGTAATTGTACCCATCTCTGCTTATACATACACTCCATCTTTTAATTATCCCAAACAAACATCTATTGATGCCTCTGCAAACATGAAACAAACACACTTTCTATGTTACTTGAATATTTTCCTCCTGGGAACGCCACACCTGCCACTTAAAAGCAGCAAATGCAAAAACGGTTATTACATGGCTAAATCACCATATGGCATCAAAAGCAAAACAGACAAAGGAAGTTTTTGACCCATTTTCAACCTTCAGCTTACTGTAATTGTGGTGAGATTAGTGCATAGCAGAGAAAATGTTAGGCCTGCACTTTTAGAAATTTTGCTGTGTTAGCGACAATTGAGCTTTGCCACTCTGGCTGACGTTCCCCAGTTCCCTCTCATTCCTCCATTTAATAATTATAAGTCTACATATATATACAGCTCTTATATCCTGTATTATTATTAATTTTTCAATAGTTCAATAGTACGTACTGTAGACCTACAGTGGTGGAGATTAATGCTCCATATAGCTTAGTTTAGTAATAAGAATCTGTTCTTCCCTCATCTCACTTTAAATAGGTCAGTCAAGCATTGCTCAATCTCTACTCACTCAAAGATGGAAATATGTTTCATGTCACATGTTTGAGGAAAAAAATCCTAATGATGAAAGTACACCTTTAAATAAATGACAAAAGCCAGCTGTGTGATGCACACTACTCAGGAAGAGATTTAATTACAACATTCAAGAAAACTCAACATAATTACTGTCTGAGAGAATTAGAAAATCTTCAGTCAACTCACCTTGGTGTTTTTTTTAGTGTTATTTAGTCAGCATGACTCATCCAACAGTTTCCAAGATCAATCACTGAGTGGAGCAAATGCTAATTTTGCCCTGCACATACTTTAGTTTTTTTAAATGAATCCAATTTGAAAAATAAGAATAATTTTTAAATTAAAAGTGAAATTGACTTTTTCACATTTTAAACACGTTTTAAAGTTCTAAACACAACATTGACAAATTCCTTTTGAACAGACATTTCTCAAGGACTGTCAAATAGTTTGTTTAAACTTCATACAGAGAAAGCAGCATTCATGTGGAGTTGTGTGTCTGTCTGCCTGAGAATAAACTTGCAGGTTTGCTTGTGTTTGACTCTTAAAGTAGTAAATGCTCAGCTCATATCTGCTAGGCGAAGTGTAACGGCAACTGTCCAACTACTTGTACCAACTGTGAGGCAGTGTTAATTTTTGTAACTGGGTAAGTTGTTTTCTTGCAAAAGTACCACACATTCCATTACGCCTTTAAAAAATAAAATAAAAATAAAAATCTAGGAAGTAATACCTTTTGTTTTAATTATATTGATGGTTTTCATAATACAGATTGACAATAACCCAAAACATAAAGCTAAAGCAACACAGGAGTTTATTAAATCAAAGAAGTGGAATATTCTTAAATGACCAAGTCAATCACCTGATCTTAACCTCTTAATTTAGCAGCATTTCACTCGTTGAAGGCTAAACCCCGGAGAGATAAGGGCCCAAAAACAAACAGCAACTGAAAGCCGCTGCAGTAAAGGCCTGGCAGAGCATTAAAGAGGAAACCCACCATCCGGTGATGTCCATGAGTTCAAGACTTTAGGCTGCCATTGTCAGGAAAGGGTTTTTAGCCAAGTATCAGAAATGAACCTTTTTTTTTTCCCGTTATTTAATTTGTCTAATTAGTTTTGTGCCCCTGAAATCCAGGCATGGTGTTAAAAATGCTTGAGTTTCTCACATTTCTATGCAATCCTTTTGTCCAACCCAATGAATTAAAGCTGAAAGTCTGCACTTAAACTAGATCTGAGTTGTTTCATTTAAAATTGATTGTGGTAATGCACAGAAAAACATTGTCTGTCCAAATGCAAAATGAACACATGTATAGGTAACAGTAATATATATTAAAAATGATAAAATAGTATACCTATAACTATATATAATGTAAGTATAGTGAAATATGACACATTATGTTTTTAACATCAGGTATATTCCACATAGTTTAAAGTGGGCTCGATATGTTTACTATAAAAAATGAGTTTATTGTTGTAATCACAGCGTATCTACTTCATATTTTGGGGATAAGCAGAGTTAAGGACAATGATAAAATCTGTTTTGGATTGTGGTTGTTCCTGTTCCAATACATCCTCTGTTTAGATACAGACGGCATCAGTTCAAAGAGTTGTTATACTGACTTGGATGAGTCTTAAAGGACATTACTGGCTCGGTTGAGGCAGTGGGGGCTGTAAATGTCTCAAGAGGGGAAGTGGGCAGTTGAAAATTTTTTGTAAACAGTGTGAATGACCCTCTGAGAACTCTCCTGTTTCTCCTGAGGTGCACCTTGCGAGATGCAACCTTCAGAACGCTGTCAAAGGAATGTCAGCAGAAGAAAACCTGTTTTTTTTATTTGTTTTTTTTTAAGTTTAGGAGCTCTTTAAAAGAATTCTCAGACAACAGAGTTGCTGCTTAGCCTTCCTGTTGGTCAACTGGATGGTAACAAACACTCTTGATATTGTCCTCCTGTAGTCTGTGAGGAGTTCTTTGGGTTTGGAGGTGTCAGATCTGGATTATTATTTAAGCACAAACTAGCCAGCCTCTGAAATTCTGTCTCACCTTTCTTTGAGAAGCGCCCCATCATCAATGTACCATCAATGACCCTGATGATAGCACTCTGCAGGTGCAGTCAGATCTATATAGTTTGCAAAGTAGGAGGCTTGAAAAGCAGCCAGAGAGGAGCTCAGGATGAGCACACAGCATGAATATTCTTGAATTAAGGATCAGTTGCTCAGCAAAAACCACAAAACTGCTAATTTAGTGAACATTCTCGCTGTAGCCTACAAAGCGCACTTCACATAGAGCCCCTGGCATTCAAGATGGCACACTGCAGTGTGAATGGCTGTGATGGTGTCCTCTGAAGATCTGTTGTCTCAAACTGATATTAATCAAAGACGGGTGCAGTGCATCTGCAAAATATCCACATCAAATCACTTGTTCTACAGTTTGTCATTTTACAGCCTTATTCCAAAATGACTTTAATTAATTTTTCACCTCAATTCTACACAAAAAACCCCACAATGACAAAGTGGAAAAAACATTTGGGAGCAACTAGCCTTAAGCACAGCCAGTTTTGAATCTCTCCAGAGATGTTCAATCAGGTTTAATTCTGGGCTCTGGCTGGGCCAATCATGGACATTCACAGAGTGATCCCAAAACCACATCCCAAAACCACTCTTTGCTATCTTGCCTGTGTGCTTAGGGTCGTTGTACTGTGGGAAGGTGAACCTTCGCCCCAGTCCGAGGTGTAGAGCGCTCTGGAGCAAGTTATCATCAATTCTCTGCTGCCATAAAAACATCCCCACAGCATGATGCTGTCACCCCCATGCTTTCCTGCAGGAATGGTACTGGCTAGATGATGAGCGGTGCCTGGTTTCAGTTGGCATTCGGACCAGAGAATTTTGTTTCTCATGGTGTGAGAGTCCTTTGGATCCCTTTTGGCAAACTCCATCTGGGCTGTCATGTCCCTTTTACTGAAAAGTGGCCCTTGTCTGGTCACTCTACCATACAGGCCTGATTGGTGGAGTGGTGGAGAAATGGTTATCCTTCTGGAAGGTTCTTCTCTCCCCACAGAACAACACTGGAGCTCTGTCAGCACAACCACTGAGTCTTCGTCAAATCTTCTCCCATTTACAAATGGTGGGGGCCACTGTGCTTACTGGGATCTTCAATTAAGGTCCCATTGGGCACAGTGGGAAATGGTACTGAAATTTTCCTATACCCTTTCGCAAATCTATGCCTTGATAGAACACCCTGTCTCAGACATCTACAGACAATTCCTTGTACTTCATGACTTGGTTTGTTCTCTGACATGCACTGTCAACTATGGGACCTGATATAGAAAGGTGCACCTTTCCAAACTAAATTCACCACAGGTGGACTCCAGTCAAATTGTAGAAACATCTGAACAGTTAAAACAGGATGTGCCTGAACTCCATTTTTTTTTAATTTATTGTTTTTAATAAATCTGCAAAAACGTTTTCACTTTCTCATTATGGGGTACTGTGTATAGAATTTTGAGGTAAAAAATTATTTTTATGCATTCTGGAATAATTTTGTAACCTGATAAAATGTAGAACAAGTGAAGCATTGTGAATACTTTCCAAATGCACAGTGTATTGCTGGACCAGCTTCTCAAAACATTGTATAATAGCTGGTATTAGCACAATCCACCGGTGCCAGTCCCAAATCTAGAATAGGTCCCACATATTTCTACCAAAAATAGAAAGTCCATGCATGAAAACAGTGATGTCAGTGGCTATGGGAGGAGTAATGCAAGAAATTCACTAATGAATGGCGGCTGTAGCCCACAGGCTTCTTCCACCATGTTTTTTTTAACAGCAGTTTCACTTGGAAAATAGCTCACTAAACACTAAACACATAACACTAAAACACATAAAAAATATATCAGTTTTTTGACTCAATTTATAACAGCAAGATATTCAAGTTGTTCCTGCTCATTCTTAGGCCAACATATTTTTACTTTATTTGTTCAGAATCTGGCTAATTCCTGCACCACTGCTGACTGCTAACTGTCATTCATGCAGGCTATAGGTCGAAATAAATGAATAAATGGATAAATAATATATCAATTGCCTCTTTCTGCCTTTTTTAAAGTTTGGTTTTTTTTTTCAAAGAAAACAAAAAATCTGGGTAAGCAAATCTGATTAAATACACAGACGGGTACATACATATTGTACATCACGCTCTTAATTTTTACGATCCACTCACTATAACCGATGGCGATATATTGTTGGCCTGCATGTACAGAGCCCGCCCCCCTACCAATTGAAATCTGCAGCGAGTTAGCCCTGTCAGTCAGTGAAGGGTTAAACGAGGAGTTCGGAGCAGTCTCTCCGTTCTGTTCAGGGCAGTCGGCGGAAAACATCACACTCTCGCTCGTTTTTGCCAAGCTGTGTTTGATTCGACTCATTTCGCAGCCGAATCGCGGAGGCAACACGGCAGAGAAAACCCCTTTCTCTTTTCCAGAAGGCGTATTACTGCGCGTTTCCAAACACAGGTAAGTGTGATGTTTAACTTTGTTTTCACATCCCTGCATGAATTATGAATCCGCAAGAGGACTATCCTACAGGTACTCGTTTTAAAAGCTGCGGGTATTTACAGAAATGTTTGCCTGAAGTTTTTCATAAACTTAATAAAAACTAAAGGCAGGCAAAGCCAAAGTTCAGTTTCAGTCAAAGGCTGAACTGTCTTACTTTAAATGTTCCAAATTTGGAAGAAAACTTGGTCATAATGTTTTTCCCCCCTCTGCTGCCTACTTTGAGTTTTTTGTTTTTTTTTGCCTCTATTGGGAGTCCAACACTCTCTCCCTAAGTTTCTTTGTGAACTCTTTCTTTCAGCTGTAACCCTGACTTGGACAATTGTATTTGAATCTTGAGCTATTTCACATAATTTTCATTAAGCATTCACAATTCTGTACCTTCCAACGACTCCTGTGTTTGAGTGCAGAACCCTTTAGTATGAAAGTGTTCTGTGTTCAGTGGGCCTGTGGTATTTCACCATCTCATACACTTGCAGACTGAGTCATTCCCTGATTTCCTCCAGATGTGCAGCAGTTTACGTTTCCTGACGAGGCCAGGATTGTGACATTTCTGTCTTTTGCAGTTCTGCGATTCTGCTGACAAACATAAATTTATGCTTGCTGTCTGAGGCCGAGTGTTTGTGTTGTGACACGGCTGGATGCTACACATTCCCCCCCCCCCACACTTATCTGCCAGTTTTTGTGGCTGCCTGAGAGAGCTGTTAAAATGTAATCCTTTAACTTAAATCTTCAATCAACTGCTGACATTTTACCCTTTTTATTAGACTAACTGCCAGGTACTGGGACTACGACACCACTGCACAAGTGCAATCATGTGTCATGCTCGTGAAGGCTTAATGGTTTGCAGCAAGTGTTAAGGGTTGGCTCGTTCTATGCTTCCAAGCAGTGCAGCACAAACAGCATGTCTGTCAGTGTGATTTGTGGTAACTTGCATGACAGCATGGTGAACCAAGCAAACAAGGGCTTACTCTGCTTGTTTATCTGCCTCCAGAACTGGAACAGGCAGATGAAAAGTTTTGTTCTGGTTTTTATTGTTTTACAGTTGTGCAGTAGCACTTGTGGGACATCCCTCATGGTATCAAAATTTACTTGATGATTTATTTATTTTAATTTTGAGGGGAAATAAAATGATAATTTGCAGAATTTTTATTTTCTGTCTGTCTCTGTTGTGGTCAGGTGTTAGGCAAAAAAAAAAAAAAGAGTAAAAGCTGCCACAAAGCTAGATAAAGTTCTCTTATCTTATCCTGACTACCTCTCACTTCCTTTATGGGTTTTGGACAGTTGTCTGGTTAACTGGTTTGAGCCTAGGCAGAGGCAGTTATTTTTAGAGTAGATATTGTTCTTTATGTTTTTTTTGCGTGATCTCACGGTGCAGCTCTGTGTTTTCGCTTGTCTTGCAGATGGTTTATTTCTTGTTATTCTGGAGTATCAGATGGTCAAGTGTAGCTTTTCCTTGAAAGTCAGAACTCTGTAGGTAAACTCTTGTTAAAGGCTCCAATTTCCGTTTGTTCTTGCTTAGCTCAACATCACGAGATCTTTTGCTTTTCTAGCGTAAGATTAACTTCAGGTAATTGCTCAACCTTTGCTCGTTTTCAACCTTTGGACTATCCTACGGTACTCGCAGGCTTTTTACTCTGATATTCTAGCCAGTGTAGCCTCTGGAGCTGGACCTAAAGGTATGTACGTTCTGCACGTATAGAGCAGGAATCTTTTGTTGTTGTTTTTTGGGGGGGGGGGGGGGGGTTCTTTTCTTTATTATTTTTTTTCTTTTTGTTTTTTGTCAGAACATGCATGAGTTGCACACATCTTTTTAACTCATTATGTGTCTAAGTGATAATGGCTGTGTTCCAAGTAACAGCAGTATGATACATCTAACATGATAAGAATGAGGAATGAGGTGATGCTGTTGCTTCATCTATAATCTGCTGTGATGTTGTTTGTGCCTCTTGTGACAATGCCATGCATTTCCTACAAGTGAGTGTAAAGGAATTCATTGATTTCATGTAGCATGGAAGAAAAACCTTCTTTTTTTTTTTTTCTTTCTTTCTTTTTTTTAAAATCAGATATGTTTACACTCTCTAAAGCAATTTACCAGCATGATGCTGCTAACTCAGATTTGGCTGTTATTATGATGGATATGCCAAGATGTCTCTTTAAGCAGGAGATCCTTAAGCTTTAGGACGGTTTACCTCTTTATTGAGACAAACATCTGACGCAGCATGCTTTTAAAGCAGTGTTACAGTGTCTTATGCCTTCTTATGAGATGCCTATTTTATTGGTCATATGTTTTATGCTTCCCCTCTGTGTCTTTCTCGTTGTAAATGTTTACTGTGCGTTGTTAAATACAATGATTGCTTATGATGTGGAAAAAATTGTTTCAGTGGCAAACTATAGAACAGTGCAAGTCCCTTCCCCCCCAAACAAACAGGTTTACCAGAAAAGACTGTAGTGTGCTTTATTCTTCTTCTTCTTCTTCACTTTTTCTGCCTCAGAGCAACGCCAAGAGAAGCATGTGTGGGTGTTAAGTCATATGCTTGGACGACCTCATTGCCCCTGACTACGGAGCTGCTTTACCTCTGATTGCCCACTTGTCCACAGACTGACACCACACCATGTCTGCAGAGGTAGACCGAGCGCACGCATCTTCTGCCGATCCCAGCCTCACCTCTACAGCCTCAACCTCCAACACCCCTCCCAACTCTCCTACAGCACAGGTGTCCAAAGTCCCATTCAGGAAAGAGAAAAAGAAAGGTGAGTGGTGGAGAAAATGGTGCTGATACTGCTTTCATCAACTATCGAGATGTGGCCGAGATTATAATTTTACTACTTTCTTTCTTTGTCTTTTTAATCCAGTAACAGAGAAGACAGATGAATACCTGCTGGGCAGGTTTCAAGGGGATGGTGTCAGGTACAAGGCCAAACTGATCGGCATTGACGATGTTCCAGAGGCTCGTGGAGACAAGATGTGCCAGGATTCCATGATGAAACTTAAGGTACCACGTGGGATCAGAAACTTTTTTTCTTCTAGCGCTGATTTTCATGAAGAAAATATCAAAACTGTTTCCTAAAGCTGTTAAGTAGAGCTTTGGTATATACATCTGTTTGGTGGGTATCATTTGCTTCAATAGAGTAGTATTTAAAAAAAAAAAAAAAATTTCCTCTCCAGGGTATGGCAGCAGCTGCTCGGTCCCAAGGCAAGCACAAACAGAGGATCTGGGTCAACATTTCCATGTCGGGCATCAAGATCATTGATGAGAAATCGGGCGTGAGTTCTGATTACTGTTGCAATATAATCTGGACTTCGCAGAATGTATTTGCCTTCCTTAAAAAAAAACCAACCAAACAAAACCAAAAATCCGTGTCCTCATTTCTCAGGTGATCGAACACGAGCATGTGGTGAATAAGATCTCCTTCATTGCCAGAGATGTAACGGATAACAGGGCTTTTGGATATGTGTGTGGAGCCGAAGGACAGCATCAGTTCTTTGCCATAAAGACTGCACAACAGGTAACCGACAGACCTGCCATAGACCAGGTGTGTCAATCTGGTCCGTTGGACAGGTTGGAAAATGTAAAGTAGAGCATAGATTTTGTTTTTCAGAAGTTTTACATTTGTTTTTGTTTTTTTTCTCCTTACTGATAATGACCTCACACACAGCCATTCATACCACGCCAAAGTAATTAGGTACTAGATAAACAATTAAATGACAGTAAAGTTCCCGTTTTTCCAGTGCTAACTAAAGAATTGTTTTTGCCTTTTAAAGTGGATCCACCATAGGGGGGAAAAAAAAGTACATTTTCTGCAAATTAACACACACTTGTAGGACAGTCCAGGCAATGAGCTACCAGAACATTATCTGTAATTTTAAACATTAATTTGTTACAATTTGGGCCCAAAGAGTCATCCTGATGGATTTCTATCATTTAGTACAGCAGCATTTCCTTGTCTAGTCAAACGCCTGAAACTTTTTGTTATAATTACACCTCGTTTTTTTTTTCTTCTTACATTAAGATATGAGGGATTAAATGTGTTGTTAAACTTGTGTAAACTTCTGTACACTGACAGAAAGGGGAATTTCACTGGTCCATATCACTTAAAATTAAAGGTTGCTGTCATGTGCCCCATGATATAAAATGATTTTGACATCCCTGCCATAGACTCTCCATTTTAATAAGAGGCCTAGGCACTACAGTGCCTCCTAGTGGCTTGTGAACTTTGCCTGTTAAACCTGAGTTTTAACATTATAGGCAGAAGTGGCCATGTTTGTATGAACTGTAGAGTGCACATTCATCCAAACATATTTGCTTGCTAGCATTAGCTAGCAAGCAAATAAAATAGTAGAATTTACTTGCGTAAACTAAAGCATAAATTTTGGTCAGTATACAAGTCATGTTGTTTTAGACAACCTTAAAGCGTGGTTGAGACATCAAGTTGACTCAAATTTGCTCAGGGAAAAGCTTAACAGCTAGCTACTTGGGATGTAACTGTCAATCAGCCATGTGTCTAATAATGTATAACTTGATGTTATAAAACAGCAGTTAACCCCTTTATGGTTGTCATGAAGGTAAAAGGTTTACTTAGGTAACTTTTTCTTTTTGTTTTTTTTTGTTTGTTTTTAACTGAGAAGCTGGACATTTTTAACATTCGAGTCTACCTTCTTTTGGAAACTGCTTGAAGTGTTACAGCCACAGGCACCAAAGACAAACTGACTCCAATTTCCAAAGATTTTTTGGTGTTTGTCTCCATACAGGCAGAGCCACTGGTAATCGATTTGAAGGATCTATTCCAAGTCATCTTCAACCTGAGGAAGAAAGAGGCTGAGGGAACACAGAAGGTAATGGAAGCACAAGCATTTAACTTCAGACTGGAAAAAATTTTCTCCAAGAGTCAGTCAATGGCAGCATTTTCTTTGTGAAAGGAAAAACACTTTCATGTGGTCCTCTGGGAGTGCTGACAGGGTACACACTGTATATACCTCCTGAAAGTCAACACTGCCTCTCTGTGTTCTTTCAGTGAATCACATCCTCAGCCATTTTTCATTTTAGTGATGCATGCGTCATTTCAATGGAAAGTCTGTTCATTAACAGTATGCCTCTGTTTACAGGTTGAAAATGGCAGTGATGTAGTTGAGGTAAGCAATTGGAATTTCTTTTTTTTTTTTTTTTTCCTTAAAGCAGTTACTGATTTTTATTTTTTTACTTTCTGCCTCTAGAATGGAAATGCCTTGCTATCTATGGACAATGAAGTAAAATCGGCTCAAGTAAGAGTTACTGTAATGATGTGTCCATCTTAACAATGAATGAAATGTTGGAGTGCTTTCTTCTTTTCTTCTTTTTTTTTTTTTTTTTTTTTTTTTTTTAACCTAAATGGCATGTTTCTGTTTCATTTTGACATCCAGCCAGTAGAGCAGCATGACCTTTTTGGAGACATGTCAACCCCTCCAGACATTCAGGCTCCAAATGTAAGTGTCACACCATGATGGTAAATATTTCTTTTAATATGGGAATTGTAATTGAAGTGTATTACTGTATTTACACAATTGTGTACCTGCTAATTATCACGATTTTATGTAACAGATTTCTTAGATCCGAATGAACGTATTTGTAAGAAAAATGACTCTATAGGAAAATCTCAACGCCCTCTGAACTCTTTTCTGAAAAGACTTGTCAATTCATCAGATTCTATTCATTTTAAGAATCTATGAAGAGTCTTTTAGGAACTGAGTTTATACTTTGTGTTTTACTAGTCTCATTGTTGTTGACTTTAAAACTGCTACAAGTAGAATCTGTTAGATTTAGAGTTGTGGCAAATCTTTTACGTCGGTGCTGCTGAAATGTCTCATTAACCTGAATTTATGGGCAAGTAGGGAGCACCGACTTTGACTTGTAGTCCAACTTGTTGTTCAGAGCAAGAAGGATTACAGTAAATGGGCTAGAAGGTGGACCCTAGACCTTCCAGTCATCAGCATTAAATTGACAGTGATGCTTCATAATCTGCAAGTAGCAGTTTTAAACAGGCATTCCTTTTTCACACCATGTGATTCATTGTTCCTCTTGTTAACACATCATTACCTCCCTTCTGCAGAAATGATTTATCCTTTTCTCTTTCTCTCACTGTCCTCTCTCGTGTTAACCAGGACTCTAATGATATTCTCTTACTGGACTTTTCTGCTGAAGTTGACAGCAATCAAAATTGCATAAAGGGAAATTCCTTTGTAACTTCCTGTGCCCCTGACTATAGGGCATATCCCCAGACAGAGAATCCATTTTCCTCAACTTTTGGCTATTTCCCAACCCCAGACAGTGACCCTTTCAGAGATGACCCCCTTTCTAAATCACCCGCTCTATTGGCAGCTGATAATGCACAGATCCCCATCAACACCACCACCAATCACCTAAACGACACTGCTTGCAGCACTAGTAAGACAATTATTAATGGTGGTTTAAATGGAGACTCTGAACATCTCAGTCAGCAAATAAATGGGTTATCCAGGGAAACCATGATCCTCGCGCTCAGTAATGGACAGTGGCCGCTGGGGGGGAAAATAACTCAGGGAAACACGACTACCATGATGGATGGAAATGAATCTGGACAAGTTCTCTCAAACAAAAATCCATTTTTTGACTCTTTGAAAACTTCCCCTGTCTCTAATGAAATGACCCATCACCCAGAGCTGCCAGTGACTCATAGCAAGGATTCAGTTCTCATAAGCCCGCCTCCGCACAACTCTAAGTCTGGACGAGGTCGAAGGAGCGCAAAGGTGAAATAACACGGCTACGCCAATGGTAGTAGGCTTGCATGTGTTAAGCGTTTTAATAAAAAAAACAGGTTTACTACACGTTTGGAGCTAACATCTCCCTTCTTGAGCTTTTGGGTTATGCATTGGTGTTCGACAGGATATGGCACTGAGAATGCACTGGGTTAGGGACTATAATTTTGGACGTTTGGTCATGGTCTTGTTGTTTGGATAACTTTTCTTTATGCATGCACTGGTGTTCACATGCTTCTCAAACTGGCTTGAATGAATGGCTTTAACAATCACCTGCTCATAATCTATTTTCCTAATGTTCACGCTTCAGTGAAAAGAGCAGGGGTAAGTGGCAAAGCATGCATTCGTATGCTTAACTATAGTCAATTATTAGTTTCTGTCAAGCATTTGTTAAATCTTAACTGCCGCATAGTTGTGAGTTGCTAACAAAATGTGTTGCTTTATTTATTTATTTATTTATTTATTTATTTATTTATTTATTTATTTATTTGATTATTTGTTTTGTGACTAGTCTACATCAAGTGATCTGTTTGGAGCAGAACTGTTCGCTGCTCCCAGTCAGTCTGAGGGGTCATCTGCTCCAGACCTCTTCAACAGTACACCGGCAAACTCTGCTCCCTCTGCTATAGCTGCTCTGGGTAATACACAAGAAGGGGACTTTGTATTTCACACACACCTTTGTTTTGTGTTTTTGTTTTTTGCGATTTTTAAAACTGTTTTGTGCCTGTAAACTTTTTTTTTTTTTTTTTTCTTCTTTTTGATATATTTAGGGAATCTCCAGTTGGGTCCACCAGCTACCACAAGTGTCCCTGCTGTAACCATGTGGGGAGCCTCCAGTGCTGCACCCAACATGTTCCCCATGCCAGGAGGGACAGTTCCAGGCCCCAGGCCCGCCTTCCCACACCCGTCTGCCTTTGGTGGTCCACCCATACCACCAACAGGTTGGGGTCAGATGCCACCACAGTTCGCTGCCGCTCCTCTCTCTCCACCCCACCTTTCTTGGGGTCAGCCTGCCTCGACCAATCCTTTCCAGCCTAATGCATTCCCAGGAATGGGTGATCCACAAGGTCCATCACGCCCCCCTCCAAGGGCACCTGCTAAACAGGGCCCTCCAAAAGTAGAGAACAGTGCCTTCACAGCTTTGGATCCCCTCGGCGAGAAAGAGAAGAAGACTGGGAAAGACATGTTCAAGGACTTCCAGCTCGCCAAGCCTCCTGCCATCCCAGCCAGGAAAGGAGAGCTTGCAGCCGTGTCAGATCCAGCTCCGAGCGGCAAACAACCGGGGGCATTTGATCAATACTTCTCCACTAAAGTGGGCCTCGTGCAGGACGCTGCAGATCACGATGACTTTGAAATCAATAAGATGCCGTCAATTGGTAATGCTAAACTAGCTGAAATGGCTTATGTCATAATCTGATGATTGTGACCTGTTGGTAACTGTGTCCTGTGTTTGTAATGTGCAAATTTAGATGCCTCTAAACCAGCTGCTGCTCCTGCTGCTGCTCCAGTTCCTGGGCTCTTGGATGCTGCCTTCTCCTCTGCTCCCATCCTAAACAGTTCAGCACCACCCCAGGGACCAGAACCTGGTCAGGACATGTTTGACAAAGCATTTGGAGCCCCTGACTCCAGTCCATTTGGAGTGCCACCTGTAGCTATGGTACAGAGTTTTATTTATGACCACCTTTCACTTTATTATCCTAATCCCAATGATCATTTTGACAACAAGGATATTGTTATACTTGAGATTTTTTATTTTTTTTTTCCCTCAATTTTTTTTTTTTTTTTTTTAACAGAATACATCTGTCGGTCAGAGCTCTGGTTCAACAGCTGCCTTTGAGGATCCTTTTGGAAATCCTTTTGCTTGACCACAACTTTGTCCATAAGTAAGTGCATGTTCATGTTTTTTATGATTCTCCTCTGATTTCATTTAGAGCAAAGACAGTTGTCACAGTTTTTCTCATTTGCCCTCATAGTTGGTGTAAATGGAACAAATGAAGATTTCCACTACCATCACAATGTTTGGGAGAAGCTGCTCTGTGCACGACAATCCGGAAATGAACTATTGTCCCAGACCCACCCTTCTATTTAGATCTCCACCCCTGATGGTGTTTTGGTTTTTTTTGGGGGGGGGTTCTCCCCTTTCCAATCAGTAGTTCCCTCATTTTTGAAGACCACTGATCTACAAAGTAAATGTTATGTCAAAATCTGCTGAAGAAAGAGATGTGCTGTGTGAGAGAGGATGTCCAAAGTGGTTTATTGCTGATGCTGTCTTTGTTAAGGAAATAAAATGAATCATTCATAAAGTTGCAAGTTATTTGACAAATGTATTTCTTTTTTTCCTTTGGTTCTGATAATGGTTTTTAAAACATCCCTTTTAACAAACTGAAATTACATCTATAGGTAGCTTTGATACATTTCTGCCAGTTGCTGGTATTTCCTGTTTTGCAAGTCATATTTCCTGTATTCATAGGGGAACATCTGCATTTATCAGGCAGAGCTGTTTTGGCGTCTTGGGATCAGTAGATGGTAAAATGGTAAATGGCCTGTATTTATATAGCGCCTTTATGGTCCCTAAGGACCCCAAAGCGCTTTACATATCCAGTCACTCACCCATTCACACACACATTCACACACTGGTGATGGTAAGCTACGTTGTAGCCACAGCCACCCTGGGGCGCACTGACAGAGGCGAGGCTGCTGGACACTGGCGCCACCGGGCCCTCTGATCTACCTATCACTTGGTCTTGTGTCAGCTGGGAAAAGTGAGAGATGAAGAGAATATTTCTGCGGTCATAGAAATCCTAAATGAGAAAAGTTGCACTGCTGACTATCCATCTGGTGACTGTAGCAAAATAAAGTAAGTATGTATGTATGTTTATAAGATTTCCTAAGTGGGGCAAATTACTGTAATACCACAGTCGCACGGTGATCTATTAACAGTGCGAACCACTGAATATTAACCAGCATTCTGTCATGAGCAGCACAAATTGGTGTCTCAAAAACCAGCAAACCCGATGAGGGACAGAATGATGTTGGTCTTCTAACCAAAGTAACAGTGTAAGCTCAGGTTTTTGCTTCTCTCCCAGCCACAAGGGGGCCACACGTCAGTGTACTCTTAGTGCCAGTGTCCCAGTCCCAAGCCCGGTGAGGGCTGCATCAGCCAGAGCATCCAGCATGAAGTCATTGCCAAAGCAAACATCAGGAAGGACATTTTCATCCTAGATCAGTAATGGCCTGGGTTAACAGTGACTCAATCTGGTACTGTTGGCCAGCTGGGTGTCAGTGGGTGTGTTAGAAAGCACCAAGATGGAAGGCAAAGCCAGGAGTATTAAAGGTGGATTTAAACTGTTCTACCTTGGTAGATGGGAAGAAAAATGGAGTAGGCGTAAAGGAAACTGCCAAGAAGGTGTTTGATGTATTCTCTGAAAAGAGAACAAGAAAACTTAGTGGTGGAGTGAGAAAGTACAGGAAAGTATTCAAAAGAAGAGATTGACAAAGAAAAAGGGAATCTGGTAGATGAAGAAAGTAGACGGGTGTTCGGACTAAGTACTCTTGTACTAGGTGTACAGGAAAGAAAGGAGTAGAAACATTCATAATGACTTGTATGTTTACAAAGTGTGAAAGGACTTGAACTGACTGGCTAGGCAGAGAGATTGTGCTGGAGAGGATTTGCAGCAGGTTAGGGGGATTAAGGATAGCAATGAAATGTACTAACCAGTAACGAGAGAAGATTGAGAAGAGTACTTTGAGGCACAGATAAACAAAGAAAATGGGAGGAAGACAGGAAGTGCAGAAGATTAGTGGGGAGGATATTTTCTTTTCATTTCATTTATTTGTTTATTTCACACTTGGTACAACAGTTTCCACAGTTAGTTCTTTCAGACAAACCAACCACACTTTCTATCGGTAAAGCACTGCAACCATGTGTGAAAAGGAGCAGGAAGAGGAAAATATTCTTATTAAACCCTGCCCCCTATCTACAATCCAACTTATATTGCAAGTGGGCACCAAAAATGAAGGAACAAACTAACATTTATCTCCGGTCCTAACGCAAACCAAACAACAAATTTACAATCAGAATATACCACTCCACATAGTAACAAGGAGAAAAGATAAGTAAATAAAATAAAATGAGGCAAAAAATAATGGATCCTTTTTCAATTAACTCCAATTTCGTTCACGTTCTTCATATTGAGTTATCGTTTTAGACATGTAACACTTTTTAAAACAATGTAAATTTATACAATTCTTTAAATTATAATGAAGAGAGTTCCACAGTCGTATACCCCTAACCGTTGGACTCATTAATCTTTGTGTAGTCCTAGCTAGCTGATGCTTAAAATAAAATTTCCTTCTGCTGTCTTCTCCCACCGAACACATTAAAAATAATCTTTGTAACTTAAAAGGCAAAATATTATTTTTAGCCTTAATATGAGGGCAGCTATGAAATGGATGAAGATTTGAAAGGCAGGTGGTCCAGATGACCTACCTGTGGAGGTATGGAGATGCCTACTTGAGAGAACTGTGGACTCACTGAATAAATTGTTTTACACAATCCTGAAGAGTGAGAGGAAGCGTACTGGTACCAGTTTTAAGAAGGATAACCTTAATAGGTCATAAAATAAAGCTATGGGAAAGAATTGTTAAAAAGACAGGTGACGATCAGCAAGCAGTGGTATACCGTCATGCCGAGAAAGAGAATTACAGCTTTCAGAGTCTTGATAGTGAAGGTCGGAAGATGTTGCACTGTGTCTTTATAGGTCTAGAGAAAGCACTGTGGTGTTTCACTTCTGCATAAGGAAGTGAAGTGAAGGTGGTGCAGGAGATGTATGGGGACAGCAAGACAGGTGAGGTTTGCAGCTGGAGTGACAGATGCATTCAAAGTTGGGGGGATTAAATCAGGGATCCACTCTGAGCCCCTTCTTGTTTGCAGTGGACAGGCTGACAGATGAGTTCAGGCAGGAGTCTCTGTGGACTATGTTTGCAGACAACATTGTGCTCTGTATTGAGAGCAGGTGGAAGGGAGAGATGGAGGCAGGGCTGCACTGCATGGGGAAAAAAATGGCCCTGGCATTTTTGGTCCACGTGGCTAAAGCTAAAGCTACACTTTAGCTATTAGCACTAAACAATGACTCATGGTCAAAGTAGCCATTGCTTTACCCGAATATCTGAAGCTCTCCCTTCCTAATTATGTCACTCCTTCTATTTTCTTACCACTTTAATTTTACCTTCCTGGGTGGAGGTATAGAATGAAAGTCAGAAGGTGAAGGAGGAGCGGAGGTAGTGAAGGTAGATGAGTTTAAATACTTAGCGTCAAGCATGCAAAGCAATGAGCCTTGCACAAAAGGGTTGAAGAAGAGAGTGCCGTTAGGGTGGTGTGGGTGGAACTAAGTGGTGATTTGTGACAGAAGGACAGAAAGTGAACGAGAAAGGTTCAGAATCAGAGAGACTTTATTTATCCCCAAAGGGCAATTAAGATGGTGGTGAGACCCATGATGTATAAAAAAAAGAGTGGACAGCATTCGAAAGGAGAACATCGGAGGGACAGCTTAGGTTGAGCT
The DNA here is from genome assembly GCF_001858045.2 of Oreochromis niloticus. NCBI lineage: Eukaryota > Metazoa > Chordata > Actinopteri > Cichliformes > Cichlidae > Oreochromis > Oreochromis niloticus. The sequence continues at coordinate 13,858,436 of NC_031972.2, read as the reverse complement.
GAGACAAGATTGAAGTGATTTGGACATGTGCAGAGGAGGAATAACAAAAGATGTTGAATATGGAGCTAGCAGTCAGGAGGAAAAGAGGAAGAACAAAGAGAAGATTGATGAATGCGGTGAAGGAGGACATGCAGAAGGTTAGTGTGGCAGAAGAGGATGCTAGGGTAAAGTGGAGGTGGATAATCTGCTTTAGTGACCGCTAAAGGGAGTCACCAAAAGAAGATCTTTCTGAAAACAGTGAGGTAAATCAGATTAATCAGAGGAAGCTGAATGAATCAATATATTTTTGATAGAAATTGCTGGGCACTGTGTGTGAGGTCCTGTTTACCTAAACCAAACAGATAAATCCTACACAGATTTAGAGTCAGTCATGGGGTTCAAGGTTCAAGGTCCAAGGTTCTTTATTCGTCACATGTATAGTTATACAGGTATAACACACAGTGAAATGCAACCTGACACGCTCCTCGACTTGTGCAAAAAAAGGGGTGGGGGGGGGGGGGGGGGGGGGAGAACATTATATATAATATATACATTAGGTGAATGACCAATTATTAACCTATTGGTTCAATTAGTTTATAGTAATGGGTAGCGATAAACCAGTTAATAGTTATAGTTATATAATAGTTAGTACTCTGGAATCTTGGTTTCTTTGTTTTAAGACTAAATTTACATGTAAACTTAACCTGACAAACCACCATAAAAAAATAAATATATTCGTGCTACTTAAATATGTATAGTTATTTTCCGGAAATAAAACATGGGTTATTTTCAGGAGATAAAACACGGTTGAGGAAAGGCACAATTTACAATCACATATTTTTTTACACTTACATTTTATACTTACATATGCTTTATTTACTTTATTATATTTTACACTAAAGCGTTTTTATTCTTTCTTTGTTGTTGTTGGTATTATTATTATTATTATTATTGTTATTATTATTATTAGTAGTAGTAGTATCGTAAATCTTAAACAGTAATGCGCAGACAAGATTGCTTACAGAGAGCGCGGTCTTACCTCATCCAACTCTTTTGAACCCAACTACATTTCCCATAACCCCCTTCACTCGGGGAAATATTACGTCACAAAAACATGGCGGATTAGCGTGTGCATTGGGTCCGCTACTTACCACTCCTCGTCGGTAAATGAAGGCTTATTTCTTCCACAAAACGACATATTCTTAGCCAGGTACGTTATTACAAGTAAAGTAAAAGATGTGGACGTGATAAAAATATCAGTGAAGCGGTCTTAGCTGCAAAACTTCATGAAAAAGGCGACCCAACCCATGCAGAGCGACACGCTTAAAACTGTTTTTACCCGAGTTTGAGTCCAGCTCGTGCACTTTCCCAGTCTTTCTCCACCATTAAGATTGCATTTTGCGTAATTTTTACTGGTTTAAATTGTGTTTTGTTGGCTTATTCCGCGTCTGGCGGTGTTTCCGATTGATTTTAAAGCGTTTGTCATCAAACTTAACGGCCTCTCCACTGTCATCGTCACCAGCCCTGTCAACAAAGTAGCTGAGTTTAGCATTTTTCAGTAAAAGAAGAGATCATTTAAATACTTTCTGTGCAGGCGAAGTTTATTGTTTTGTAGGCGGAATTTGGTAAGCTGCAGCAGAGTAAGTAGCTTTTTGTCAACACTGAGACGAAGCAAATGCATATTAGTGTCCATCCATGGAGAGATGTTTGTGTTCATTTCTATTCCGCAAATAATGTCCTGAAAAAGTTTATGTAAAGACGAGATTTGGTGCAGAAAAAGATCCCCACCTGTGACTGCTGTTCTGTAGAGGCATCTTTTCTTGGTTGATTTCCAGAGCACCTTTACAATACCTGAATAAATTTTGATGGCGTATTAGGGCGTTAGATGGAGTTTAGCAGTATTTCATTTGCAGATTGATGTCATGGCCATTTGTTCAGTACTGATGCAGCTTTGCTTTCAGGTCAAAATGTTCCGTCGGTCAAGATTTAGTGTGCGTCCCAATGTAAGTACAGCAGGGCGATCAGCATCAACACCTCAGGAAGCGACTCCAGCAAATCAGGAGGCCAGTGAGGCCCTGAGAGAGGCCGGGGACAGCAACAATGCTAGTGCTCTGACGGATAAGCCCGACATTACCCTGTCAGAAAAAGCTGCAACTTCAGGGTGAGTTTAAAGTAAATTGTCTTTGAATTATTTTAGAAGCCTTAAGACTATTTGTTATGTTTGACAACAATAACTTTTCTTACTACCGTTTACGGATTGCAGTGAGCAAAATGTGGATGGTACCAGCTCTTCAGCGGCTGTCCAAAGAAGGAAACGATTTTCTGTTAAGCCTAAAGTGGCCCCTGGCCGCCCCTCCGCTCTCTCTCGGACACCAAAATCTCCCGTCAAAGCAGTCTCTCAAACATCTGTTGATTGCTCTGGTGTGGGCCTTGACAAGCCAACAGCATCCAGCCAAACGGGAACAACAGCAACTCCGAAGGGACTCCAGTCTCCAAGGCGACGCAGGCCTTCAGAAGACAGCAAGCTGCCTAAAATTCAACCTAAACCCACCTCCATTTCTTTGGACGCTTCAGAACCTTCAGCTGTTTCCCCAGCTATACACTCAGTAGAACAAACCCATCTTCCAGCAGACAGTAGCAAACAGTCAGAAAACATTTCAGACAGACAAGTTAAGGAAGCTCCTCCCAGACCACCAGATAGACCCTCCATACCGGGCAAAGAATGTACTGAACTATCAGAGAAAGCCAAAACACTTGTATCATCAAAGACTGTGCCTTCACTGACACCATCGGCACTCTCCCTGAGTAGACTTCTGAATGACCCATCAGACGTACAAAGGCTTGTGAAGGCTCAGAAGCTCAGAGATTTGCTCAGAGAGGAGAGCCGTAAAGAAAAGGTGAGTCCTCGTCATTAACTAAGCATTTTTATCCACCTTTTCTCAGCTGTCTGAGTTAAATGATGTATTAATCAGATATAAACTGTCAGCTTTATCATGATTTGTTAACTGAAAGTTGTGATGTCATTTGATTCTGCAGAAACTTAAGAAAGCTAAGGCCTGTCCGAAGGTATTTAATTTAGATCCTGCCAAAATGACCATGCGGGACCTTATCCATTATCTTCCAACGTCTAACCCCATGACGTGAGTATCTTGCAAAGTTGTGAAACTCATGTAATTATGTGATGTTAAAGTGTAGGGGAGGTCATTGTTCACGAGGCAGAGCAGGTTGTCTACTAATCAGAAGGTTGGTGGTTTGACGCTCGACTGCTCCGTTGTGCACGCCAAAATATCCTCGGCAAGATACTGAACTACATGTTGCTTCCGATGTGTTCATCGGTGTTAATGTTAGGTAGAAAGCACTTAGATGTAAAAATGTGCTTTTATGAATGTGTGTGTAAATGGGTGAATTAAATATGTTGCATAAAGTGCACTCCTGTAGAACAGTCCAGTCCATGTACCATTTATTTCAGTCATGATGTTTTATATTGATGACCACTGATTTTACTTGAGAAAACTGAATTTTGAAATTCTTCCAGATCTGGTGTAGAAGAATTGACTCAAGAGAATGAGACTGTGCTCCCACCTTCACCGGGAAGAGAAGCGTATGACTGTCCTTTCAAATTCTTAAATCATGTTTTGTTTTTTTAAATGGTTTTTCTATGTTAAGCCCTGTAATTCTAATGGGAATTAATCCAATGTTTGAAATGCTTTTCTGTCACATTTTCTTATAATATATAAGTTAAAAAAGTTATTTTATTGCTTTATATTGCTTTATATGCTTTTTTTTAATGCTGCAGAAGAACACACATGAATCATGTTCTCACTGTGTGCAATTGCTGATCATCTGTTGTTCCTCAAAGAAAGAGTCATAAGCAGTTTTTCATCACAAAAAAGTATTATGGAAAAAAAACATCAAACAAAACAAAGTTGAACACTAGAATTGAGTTTCACACATTCTCAAGCCAAACATTGTTCTTTTAATGTGTTAATTCACAATCTGTTTGAATCACTGCAAAGTGACTGCACATCTGATACAACAGAGAACTTGGTTTAAGTGTTTGAACTTTTTGGCACACATAATTGTTATGGCAGCAGTGCATTTTAACCAGTTTGTCTTTCAAAAACTGTGGCTTGCTGCGTATTTCATAATGTGTAGAAAGTTTGTATACCAGTTGCTTGTAATCAAATTGATTATTCTTTTTATTTTCTTTCTTCTTCTTTTTTAATGTTTGAAGGTCTCCAGAGCAGGCACAGGAACCTGAAGTCCTCCCTAACACCATGGGCAACACAGAGGAAGAAGAAGAGGAGGCAGAGGAAGAGCAGGAAGAAGCACTTATGGTTCCTCAAGTCAAAGTTGCAGAAGATGGCTCACTGATTATTGACGAAGAGAGGTTAGTAGAGATTTGTAGACCATGTGATATTTTCCCCCCCTCCATATAAAATAATTGCTTTCTTGTTGTGATATTGTAGAACGTTTGAACCATTTATAGGCTTTTTAAAACCCTTTCATCTTATCTCTCAGCTTAACTGTGGAAGTCCAGCGAGCCAAAGGGCCAAACCCAGCAGAGAATCGAGACCCCATCTTTGAACGAGGCTCCACTACAACTTACTCAAGTTTCAGGAAACTGAACCATGGAAAACGCTGGACCAGCGAAGGTGAAACAGCCACAATATTAAAGTAACCTTATGCAAAGCAGCACTAGCCTTGCAGAGCAAAAGCACAAGACATTGGAAGCAAATCCGTGGGTTGTGTGATGGGTCTCGTTTCCCCATCCCACGGATACTTTATCAGATTGGGATCTCAGGAGTTCTTAGGTTGGGCCAATTCATTGTGCTCTTTGTTATTCTCCTTGACTCCTGCTTGAGCAGTTTTTGTTGTGTTGCGGGCAGCATTGTTCTTCTGAGGAGGCTAAAGCCATTAGGGACTGTTGCAACATATACTGTATATAATTTGGTGATTAGCAAAGTCCTGTTTTGAAGCCTCATGCAGAGCATTTTCACCAAACGTGATAAGCAAAGTTAATCTGAGACACGCCACGTTTATATGGTAATGACTGGTTAATTACAAGTTTGCCTGCACTAAACTATAGCTTGCTGTATCCTTTATAATTTCCATTATAATTTACTTGCTATTAGAAATATTGCAGGTAAAGGGTCGTCTGCACTGACCTATCTTTTCAGGTCCTGAAGCCATCTTTTATATACAGACTGCAATAATATTTAGGAGTGTGGCATGTGTCTGCAGGTTCATTCACTTGCATGTGAATGCAGAAAATTACAACATTATAACCACACAGTCCATTCTGTGCATTTCACATGTGAATGGTTATAATGCAGTGGCTTATCAGGTAAGATAAGACACATATAAGTGTTTTTATTATTTTGTTTTGATGCCTTTTTTGTGACTTTTCTTCTTAAATTTGTTTTCATCAGAGACAGACATGTTCTTCCTGGCACTTAGCATGGTGGGGACAGATTTTTCTATGATTTGTCAACTGTTTCCACACAGAGCTCGATCAGAGATAAAGGTCAGCGATAAATACAAATATGCATGATAAGAAGAAAGAGTTTAAAGTTGAACTAAATACACAGAATACACAGAACTGCAGTTTTGAATTTGATCTTTCAGAACAAATTCAAGAAAGAAGAACGAGAGAATGTTTGGAGGATTGACAAAGCTATCAGTAAGTATTTAGTTAGATGTTTTGTTAGGTTAACTATGTAGCTCTATGCTGTGTAAAGTTTGAATAATCTTCAAATGTTATTATTTACGTATGTAATTTAAAGGTTATATTTAATTTAAATTGGTAAAAAGACAATATATCAAATTTCAAAAAAAGAAATGTTAACACCTGGAGAAGCATTAAAGGTAATATAATATAAATTAGTAACATAACTAGAGAGAAAGGAGATTATGCAGCATAGTGGGAAATACACACGCACACAAAGTTCTGTGTTTTTGTTTAGTTAATAATAGAATCCAAAGTGTTCACAGCATTGTATGTTTTTCCTGCCATTTTACACAGTTGCCAAACATTTTGGAATCAAAATAACAGAATGATTAACGTTCTGTGGGTACATTCTAAATTTAATTTAAGTTGGCTGATGATTGTTTTGCAGGAGAGAGGCGCAAACTGGACATAGAGTACTTCTCTAAGCTGTTAGAGAAGATTTTGGAATATCAGAAAAGTAAGAAGAAACTGAGATCAGTGGCTGAGAAGAAATCGTCCCAAAAGGGCAAGAGAAAGACAAAAGGTAAGATACATGATTTCTTTTCTCATGTGCATCATTGTTGATTGTATGTGAATATTTGGGAATTCTCCTTTAGCTTTTCTCAATTCAAAAGTCTTTGTGCTCTTATTCCTTCTACAGCCAAAAAATCTGGAAAGAAACTAAGTGATGTGGAGGAGGAAGATGAGGAGGATGAGGATGGGAAAGAGGTCCTGGGCTTGGAAGAAGAGGAAGGGGAGAAAGAGAATGAGGATCTCTGTAATGATGGAGAAATTCCTGTTTCTGACGCTAAGACAAAAAGAGGCAAGAGAAAGAAAAGACAAATTGCTCTGGATGAGGAACCAAATGACAAGAGAACCAAACAAGTGAGCACTGAGCAAGGTACGGGGACTGTGAGAGATTCCATTGTTACAAAACATATAGGCATGTGGTGATTTCGTGGTAACTATTTTTGTCTAACTGGTTTTTCTATTTCCTGAAAATTAAGGATAGTAACTTTTTCCCCCTCAAATCAGTACACGTTTCTCCATGTTTTCTTGGCTTTTGTTAAAGTGCCACGCCATTTTTATTTTGCTTTTAAATTCTCAGGTGAGGACGGTGTACATGAAGATCCTGAGGCAGAGCTGCCTGACAACCACAAAGATTCAGACACGTAATGACACTAAAATCATGTTGCTGTAAATATTATTTTTTGTACATATCTCTGCGATTAAAATCATTTTCTTTCAAATGTTTAGGTCAGAGAAAACTCAGAATGCAAATACAGCGAAGGACACTGCAATCAAGCCAGCTAAACTCTCACGAGGCAGAGCATCAAAACCACTACTGCCTTTAGGCCGCAAATGGGGTAAAAAGCCTTCACCTTGTACGGCAGCTAAAAGTACTTCATTGGATGAAGAAGATGAGAGTGTAAGTGGTTGAAATTGTAATAAGGTTATTTTATTTTCTGTTTATAAGCATTGAAACCTTGTTTATAAGTACTGGCTTTGCTTTACTGAAACTTACTGTAGGTAAATAAAGATGCATCATCTTTAAGCCAAGCTAGCAGGGAGCCAGTCGGTGATGATATTTCCTCAGAAGAGGAGGAGGATGCCATCGTTAAACCTCCAAGACCTACCAGGTACATGAACTGAATTTACTGAAAAACTCTCATTCTGACACTGTATCCAAATACAGCGCTTAACAAATTTGTTAGACCAGCTTTCATAAAAATAAGAAAATACAAATATTTTAGAAATCTGTCATAAACTTTTTTTAAAACTAAAAATTAAATATTTGTTCAGCATATTTGTCCAGGAGTGAAGGATTTCAAACTGAATGTACCCTCTGTATACTCAGATTTCAGCCGGCACACTAGACTTCTCTGAGAAATTAGCAATTAATCAAGGATAACGTTCAATCAAACAATTGTTTCTGTTCACGAAGCAAGTAAATAGCTGTAATTTGACATCTTGGGCGATCGTGGCTCAAGAGTTGGGAGTTCGCCTTGTAATCGGAAGGTTGCCGGTTCGAGCCCCGGCTTGGACAGTCTCGGTCGTTGTGTCCTTGGGCAAGACACTTCACCCGTTGCCTACTGGTGGTGGTCAGAGGGCCCGGTGGTGCCAGTGTTCGGCAGCCTCGCCTCTGTCAGTGCGCCCCAGGGTGGCTGTGGCTACAATGTAGCTTGCCATCACCAGTGTGTGAATGGGTGGATGACTGAATGTGTAAAGCGCTTTGGGGTCCTTAGGGACTAGTAAAGCGCTATACAAATACAGGCCATTTACCATCTTAATCAAAAAATAATAATGTGCTTTACTACTTTTTTCAGCATTTTTGTAAGATGGTAAATTGGAAAACTGATTGATTACAATAAAAATTATACCTTGGCATTAAAAATATGACTTTGATTAAAGAGTTTACACATACTGATGGATTAACCATTACAGAAACATATGAAAATGTTTTTTGTAATTATCAATACTGTTAATACAGGGTGGCTCTGTCATCTTACATTGTCTGTCTGGCTGATAGATTTAAGAACAATATTCCTATTCATCATAAATAAAGTGTTTTCATTAGTGTTTCGTTTTGTTTTGTTTTGTAGATGTGGTAGAGTGCCTAAACCCATCAAGCCCTTGACTTATCCAGCCAAAGACGAAGTACACTCCTCTGCATCTGAAAGTACACCAGCCTCAGCAGCTGGGTCCACTGCCTCTGCTGCTAAACCTAAGTCCAAACAGGCAGCCAAGAAGAGAATCCTACCACAGCCAGATTTGGCCCCCAAATCCAAAAAGTGTAAACTTGTCACTCTCACGGCTTCTCAGACAGAATTTAGTGACGAGGACAGCCATCAATGGCAGGATGAAGAAGTGGAGGAGGTGGAACTGGCAGGTAGCCCCAGTAAAGACAGCAGTGCACCTGTGTTTGTGCCTGCCGGCCTGCACACTCCTCGTCCTGAGATTAAAGAAGTGGATGAGACAATTGCTGAGGTATGATAAACACTTTCTCCATCACATGCCTCATTAAAACACCAATCATTCTTTTTATTTTGAAATAATTCCCGTGACAAACATTTTTATGTTTTGCTTTACTTTTTATTTGCGCATGGTTTTACATTCCAATTTTCCTCTGACTCCTCCTATGCCACCTGTAGCTTGATATCTTGGCCACTATGCCTGATGTTTTGGGCATTTCCCAAGATGCACTTTGCCCTGATTCTGCTTGTGAGCAGGCACAACATGAGACAGGGTCAGCTGAACCATGTGAACATCAGTTGGACCTGTTGATTGTAAGTGACCTATGCTTAAGAAGTAGTACCAAGTTAATTAAATCATTAACCCCTAATAACAGATGTGGGGTTAATGATTATCATTCCAGAGCACTAATCATGAAAACACAGTTTTATCTATTATTAAAGGATCAACACTGAGTAAGTTCAAACTTTTATTTTTATTTTTTATTTTTTTCTGCAGTGTCTTTCCATTTTTGTTTTGAATACATGTATTCAGTATGTGGTTGAATTACTTATACAGCGATCAGGCAAAACATTATGACCACAGACGGGTGAAGTAAATAACATTCATTATCTCATCATCATTGCACCTGTTACTGGGTGGGCTATGTTAACCAGTAAGTGAACATTTTGTTCTCAAAGTAAATTTGAGGGCAAAATGTAAAAGGATTTGAGTTTGATAAGGCCTAAAGTGTGATTGCTAGATGACTCTTTTGGGATGTTCTCAGTCTGCAGTATCTATCAAGGAAGGAAGAGTGGTGAACCAGCGTTAGGGTCATGATAGGCTCACTGATGCATGTGGGGAACGTGCATCAGTGAGCCTTGGCCACCCATGACCAAGGCTGGCCTGTGTGGTCCGATCCGACAGATGAGCTACAGTATCTCATATCAATAAGTTAATGCTGGTTCTGATTGAAAGGTGTCAGAATAAACAGTGCATCACAATGTATGGAGGTGCATACCACAGACAAGTCAGGGTGCCCCTACTGACCCCTATCCTTCACCAAAAGTGCCATTTGGGCATCAGAACTGAACCATGGAGCACTGAGCAGGGCTGTTTTAGCAGCAAAAGCAGGATTAACACAATATTAGGCCTGTGGTCATAATGTTATGCCTGATCGGTGAAAATTATAACATGCATAAATCCCAATGTGGTTTGTAGTGAACCAGTTCAGTGAGCAATAAGATTAGAAAGGTGCTATAAAATGACATCTGTATTTGCTATACAGTCCACTGTAGATGTACAGATGTGTACAGATGTGGAAAAGAAAATGTAAATGAAACATAATGTACTGTACTTCATGTTTTTGTAAAACAGCTTTTCAGAGCTTTTGGTGTTATTTATGATATGTGTGTTTGCTTTGCAGGATGTTATAGAATTTATTTCTTCAGAACATGCAGAAGGTATGTTGAAGATGTATTGTGATTATCTGCTTATGAATTTTATATACAGTTTTAGATTTAAAGTTCACATTTTTTGTTTGTCTTTTTATTTCAGTGTCTGAAGATCAGAGCTACAACGAGGCTGCTCAAACCCTCCTGACCATCGGAAACCTGACTCACGTCTCTCAGTCGGAACAGAATCAAGTAGACATACTAGATCATATAACAGGTTAGAAAGACAGAAAACAGTCCTTATATTGGACAGTTTCATTTGTTGTTAGACTGAGCAACAATGTAAAATGTGCCATTATATTTAACTGCAGGGACGACATCAGCTGATGTGAATGAAACCACCCACCTAGAAAAAGAGCTTGTTTCAGATGCTGCTGTACAGGAGGAAAGTGCCACTCCTTCCGTGTCTACATTTGATCAGGAAGTCACACAGACATTGGAGACTACGGCCACTGTGGAACAACAAGTTAGCAAAACAGTCAGTGATGAAATGGCAGTTAAAACCAGTGATGAGCCACATCCAGAGAGTTCAAACAAAAGTACTCCACAAACCAAGAGAGGTCACGTTTCCAAAATAAAACCTAAACCTAACCTTGGCCGAGCCTCCAGGACTGCACAATCAAAATCCCAACCACAGATATCTGCAGCAGGGGCAGCTGAAGAAAGCCACACAGAGTCTCCTAACATTAAAGATTGTTCTCCAGCATCGCTAAAAGCTGACATTTCCTCTGTTGAAGTTAAACTAACAGCAGAGCCATCTGAGAGTCAACCAGATATTGTTGGCGTTGAATCAGGTGCAGAAATCCAGTTCCAGAGTCGCAGCTTTTCTGAATCTACGTTTGAACCACGTAGGGATCAGGCCACAAGAGAGACAAAGTCATTATCTGAGCCCACAGATGAAAAACTTACTTCCCATGTTGAACCTTTTGAGACTGGTTTTAAGGATCCACCAATCTCTGAGTCATTTATCACAGAGGTTGAAGAGGAGTTATCTTCAATTGTGTCCCCAGCCAAGGAGAGCAGTGATCGACCTCCTACGGGTGAAACACACGCTGGAGAATTATCTGTCACTGAAAAAGGAGAAAGTGAAGTCACAAATACTTGCCAATCTAGAAGGAGTCGATTGCAAAAAGTCAAACCTAAACCAAACCTGTCACAGACCTCAAGGACTGTGAGGTCTAAACCTCAAATCACAATACAGGTTGAAGAGAGAGGCTCAATTTCAGACCCTACATTCCACAGAAAAGCTGAACCGTCATGCACCACGTCTGAAGAGCAGGTTCAAAGCCCAGACCTGGATTCAGCAAAACCGTTATTGAATATAGGCTCTGCTCCTACACCAACAATTTGTGGACAACTGTCCACAAATAAGGAGAAAAAGTCAGATGCTGAATCACAACAGAGTACCCAGGAAAACCAGAACTCTGAATCCCAGTTTGAACATGGCAAGCAACCTAGCAGTGACAAGGGGTCAACTTCTGAGTTCACTCTTGAAAAAATGACATCTCATGTTGAAACTACTAAGAGTAGTTGTGATAAGGTGGTGACAACTCACTCGGCACTTACAGTGTCGCAAGTTGGACAAGGGACTAATGTAGATTCAGCCCCAGTCCAAGAAGGTAGTGACCAGCCTCCTGTGTTTACCACATCTGCGGAAGAGCTACCAGTAATTCAAAAAGAGGGTGAAGTTCAGGGTGAAGCATCTACATCTCAGTTGAGAAAGACTCGATTACCAAAATTCAAGCCCAAGCCAAATCTGCTACAGACATCAAGAACTGCAAGATCTAAACCCCAAACCACAAAGCAGCCTGAAGAGAGAGACCCCATCCCAATGCAAGACCCCAAATCCCACAAACAATCAAGATGCTTAACCACAGAGGATGAACGACCACGACCATCATTCTCCGCTTCTCCTGAAAAACATGTAGAAAGTGTAGATCCTGTTTTACCAACAACCACAGATGGTAGACCAGACTTAGGTGCAGTAATAACGGATTGCGGTCCCTCACAATACCAGAACTCGGAATCTGAGTTTGATCTCAAAGAGAATCAAGTCACTAATGACACAAAGTCGTCATCTGAGCCCACAGAGGAAAAAGTTCAGTCCTGTGTTGAAACAGCCAAGAGTGTTTTCAATAATTCAGCAACATCAGACTTGGCAATCTCAAAAGTTGAACATGAGCCATGCACAGAATCAGAACCACGTCAACAGAGCGCCGAAAAACCTCCATGTGTTTCACATCCAGAAGATTTACCTGTCGGGCAAAAAGAAGTGAACAAAGACATAACTACTTCACAATCTAGAAGGAGTCGAATGCAAAAGGTCAAACCTAAACCAAATTTAGCACAGTCCTCAAGAATTTCAAGGTGTAAACCTCAAACCGTAAAACCAGCTTTAGAGAAGGACTTAAGCCCAACTTCAAACATGAGATCACCTGAAAAAACAACAGCAGAGGTGGAACCACAACCAGCATGCACCCCGTCCTCTGAAAAACTGAGTGAAAACACTGACCCTGCTTCAGTTTTAAAACCATCAATAAATATAGTTTCATCATCTACACTCTCAGAGGAACTATCAACAAATGAGGAGTCTAGTTTAACAAATGTTAGACTTGACTTGGGTGCAGCAACTACAGATCAGAGTTCCCCAGAAAACCTGAACCTCTCTGCATCACAGTTTGAACTCAGCAGGGATCAGGTCAGCTATGAGACAAAGTCAGCATCTGATCCTGAAAAAAATATGCCTTGTATTACAACATCTATGAGTAGTTGTAAAAATGTGGTAACACCTGACTCAGCAGTCGCAGTCTCACAAGCTGGGGAAGCAGATGATGCAGAATCAGCCTCACTCCAAGACAGCAGCGTCCACCAGGCTGTTCCTGTTGCACCTGTTCAACAGTCACCGCTTAATCAAGAAAAACGTGAAGCTGAAGCTGCTTCTCAGTTGAGGAGTCGTCGATTGCAAAAAATCAAACCCAAACCAAACCTGCCACAAACACCAAGAACTATGCAGTCTAACTCGCAATCCACAAAAGACCCTGTTATACACACGCAGGCTGTGGAAAAATCCCATAGCCAGACTTGTGTGTCTGAATCAAGTGACTACAGAATGAAAGATGCAGAAGCACAGCCATCTTGCAGTCCTACCTCTCCAGAAAAATCAAATGAATTTAAAAGTCCTGATACTTATTCAGTTTCTGAACCATCACCAAAATCCGGCTCTTCTAATAAATGCCGAAAGGAAATATCTTCAGCAGAGAAGGAAAAGACAGATGCTGTATGTGGATCAATGTCAAGCTCAGTGAGCTTGGAACAAAATATCCCACAAAGATTGCGGCGGTTTCCCAAGGTCAAACCGAAACCTAATTTGGGATCATCCTCTAGAATTACACAGACAAAACTACAGCCAGCTGATGTCAGTAAACCTGCAGAACATGTTGATACAGTCTCAAATATAGCATCAGCACAAGACCCTGGGGACAATAATGATGCACAGAAATCTGTGAAAATGTCAGAGAAAAACCTAACATCAGGACATTGTTCATTAAATGTAGAAGTCTGTTCAGTAACGTCTCAACCTGTAGACTCTGAGAAAGCACTGGGCACCTTAGACAGTAAAGATCCCCATCCAAATGATCCCAGCTCTCCTCTTGGATGCTTGGCACAAGTTAATGAACAACAAAGTGAACATGACCACCCTTCAAGTAATTCTGAAGTCCCTCTGGTTCCTGTGACCCAAGTGTCTTCTACCCAGGTAAGATCAATAATGACTCTGTTTTGTCTGGTCTTTAAACCTTTTACCAGCTTTGCAATCAAATCTGTTAATGTTGTGTAAAGACTTGCTAATTAGTGTAAGTTAATATTATATATCCAATCCTAACAGGGGTAGTTAGAGGTATTCTCTGGTAGCAGGAGTTGTATAGTGAAAAAGCCTCTTTTGAGTTTCCTTAAATGTTTCTCCAATTCTCCTAATCCTAGAATACATCAACGTTAAGTACAAACGACATCCAAAGTTTTCCAATATTTCAACAGAGTAAGTCAATCATATATTGTGTTCCAGTCATATCACTTAAATTTTCTGTAAAGTTTACATAATGTTCTTCTTGATTTGTTTATTTATTTATTTGCTTTTTTGTTTTTTAATTTCAGTGCTGCCAGAGAAGGTGCCTTCAGATCCCGACGAACCATTTTTCATCCTCTCTCTGACTGAGATCCCGCTGTCCTCATCAGGGGAGGTGGTGAACAGTGCAACTGAGAACCCCTCTTGTCTTTCTGTAACAGAGTCATCAATACCTCAACCAAGGTTAGTTTCTGCTTTTAATCAACTAGCTGTGTGAGCAGGCGTGTAGTCTGTTTGGTGTCTAATTCTGTACCATACTTCATCCTTTAGTGGTGTTTCTGGAGAGAGCGTGGCAGCAGCAGGAGAGGGGTCTCTGTCTAATGTCCCCATGCCCATGTTCAAAGAGATAAAGAGTGTGACAGGCCTCATCAATGTGAAAGAGACTGAGCCGGGCCCATCTACACTGATCGTAAGTGAAGCTGTAAAGAACTGTTGGTGGTCAGAATGTGATTTTTTTTGTTAAAAAAAAATTTCACACACTTTTTTTTTTTCATCCATCAGGGTCATAACATCCAGAAAACAGTGGATCCACAGGGTAGAGTGACTGCATTATTCTGTCACTTTCAAGCTAATGATTGTCATGCTGATTCATGCTGTGTAACTTTAATTTTGTGCTTTAATTGAGCAGAACATACTACAGACAATCCACCAAAGTTTCCAGATGCAGTGGACAATAATGAGACCGAAGCAGCCCTTAACAAGCAGAGACAAACAAGTATCGGAAGAAGAGGTATGCAGAAGATAAATACATACTCACCAAATGCACTTTAAAAAATGTTCACACATCTTTTTCAACTTGTATGAATGACAGTCAAGCTGCAGGTTAAACCCAATGCAGCGAGGAGAAAACAAACCAGCAAGACCCAGTCGGTGAAAGCAGCGGAGTCAGCGCCTATCCAAACACACACCACCCAGGAGCCAAAAGCCAGTGATGCTGTCACAGAAGCAAAAAGGGGAAGTTGCAGCCATGATGAGGGGATTGTGACAGACGGAAAAGGCACTAACAGCAGCTTAGAAGCTCAAACTTCACAGAGGTGTGTGAGGTGGGTGAAGAACGGTTTCATTTTGAAAAATTTGCTCTGATTTCATGTTGGCTTCTATCAATTATTGAGAAATGTTTAATTTTTTCTAATATCTAACAGAAAACCCAGAGGCTGTCTTTCCTCGCTTTCTGTAACAAAGAAAACCAGCCCTCCACAAAATCTTCCACCTAGCAAACCAGTTTCCAGGCGATCTAAGCTTAAAACACCAGTGACTGAAGGACAACAATCTTTGCCAGAGCCTGTAGCCTCCACATCACATGATGTCCCTTCCACACGAAGTTTGACACAGCCAGTGAAGGAAACCCGTTCAACATCGATTACACTCTTAACACAAACAGCAGTGAACATCAGAGAGACCTGTGATCGAAGTCCCAGGAGCCCAGATCCAAGCACTTCACAGTGCACAGAGGTAAGAAAGGTACAGGTGAATTGAAGCTGTTTTTAATTCATACACGCTCACATGGAGGTGTGCTCTTTATTTTGTTCCCTCTTAGCAGAATGACTGCGTGGACAGCTGTGCTCTTGAAGAGGAGCCCACCAGTGTGTCTCAGTACTTCTTAACCAACATTTTCACAGAGGTGGATGAGGGGTAAAAGCCACCGAAGTAGTTGGATTAAGAAGTGGAATCTGTTGGCTTTTCAAATTTTTATTTCTGTAAATAATAATTTATAACTGAAGAGTTTGTTGTTGTTGTTTTTTTTTTTTTGCTTTTAGTTTTAATTCTTTATTTACCATACTGATAAATACAGTTTCACGTTTGCAAGCATTTACTAGAGTATCAGTTGGTTGAAATGACATTTTAAACCTCCGTTAGTTCAAATATTAAAGCACTGTACAAATGGATAACAAAACATTTGTGACTCATAGTTTGACTGAAGTGGTGGCAGCTTTTGCTGAATTTTTCATTATACTTCAAACCTCAGATGTCTTAACTATTTTTTTTTTTTGATGCAACTGTGAATTTGTAAATACTGTACATGGTAGCAATTTTTTTTTTAAATTTTTTTTTGTCCATTCTTGATCAATTTTCAGATAACGTTGACCTCAGGAAGAAAAACACAGTTCGGTAGATTAAGACCATGTACAGTTGTACATTTCAGTGTATAGCCTTTTCTAATGTCTCTTCTGTGTACTTTAAAAATGTAACATATGTGCAAAATAAAGACAGAAATTCTGTTTTAAAAAAGGAACCCATTCAAAACGTAATAATCAAGCTATCAAAGAGTTTCTGCTGTTAATATGTTTGTATATAGTGTTGAAGTAGTAGTCACTGACTGTACCGCACAGTTATGCACTGTTTGACTTTTTGTTTCATAGAAACACATTGTGTTTTCTACCCTAAGGGTTACATTGGCTCACTGAAAGTGAAAGATGTAATTCTGTAATTCGATTAAAAAGTATTACACCTACATTTGTGTTGTCTTAATGTACATACATGCTTGTTTGCTGTTGAAAATGGGTTTACAGCCTACTGATGAAACAAAAAAGCAAATAATAATAATAAAGATGCTTAAGAATGAGTTGGGACCTAACTGTAAGCTAACATGTAGAGCATCACTTCTTCCCTAACAACTGCTTATCCAGGCACCTTATACCAGATAATGACAAGTTGCTAAACCCAAGTATTCATAATTTGTGGCATTAAAACTGCTAATCCTGTATTATACATTGCCTTTGCTTATTAGTTTGTCCTCATTACTGAAGTACCACTTCACCATTACTTACCGGTTCTGTATAAATTTTAATAAAGGTGAAACCTTGTACACTACTTCAGGATCACATCATTGCTATGCAGTAATTCTTCCTAGTTGGCCACAAAGTAGCATGAAAATGTATTTAATTGACAAGCCATGTTTTTTTAAATTTTGATTGTTTCTATTAATTTCATGATTATCTATAACAGGTTAGCAAAAATGTCATGCAGTTTTGGACACTGGATGCATATTTACAATGTTCCCTTGTTTATTGTTGTTCTGAACAAAGATGGTTATCTTATATTTTATGGTTTACCTGTGTTTGAATTGCTCTATATTTAGGCATTCGTGGTACTTATGCTGGAGCTGATGGAATAAAAGACTGAAACGTTTGAGACTTTAATCCCTCATGCTGCAACCTCTTGTAGGGAGGCTTAAGACTGTTTTGATCTCTCTGTTGAGCAACTGACTGCTCCGTCTGCAGGTCCACTCTTAACACTGTTTCACTCAGCTGTGAGATTATCCAGTTTGCTCAGTGTACTTCCTGACTCAGCGGTGGGTGGAACAATCCTTCCTGCACACAAGGAAGATGAATAATAATACACAGGTTAGTAAAAGCATATTATTTAAAATATTGGCTTACTTTTAGATTCATGTAAATAGTGATTTGATACCTTACTTTTGATGACATCTAACAATCTAGGTGTTAAATGTAACCTTAATTGTTACATTAATAGATCTGTAAATGTCATTTCCATCAGTTCCTTGAAGACAGTAGAAATCTATTCAGTAATGAGCAGAAGTCTTTTTTTTTTTTTTAAATATATTGCTTCTTATGTGCCATCTTTGTTTGAATTTTTTAAAGTGGTCTTGAGCAATAGTTCTCCAGGCTGTTGGAGAACATTGGCTGCCTTTTTGTTTTACCCCACTACAGTCCAGTCCTTGTACCTGACCTTTTTCAGAGAAGTACTGTGTTTGTTAGGGATGATGTCCATGCATAACAGAAAACTTATCAAAAAAACAATTTTAAATGGTATTTTTAGCACCTTGTTGCAAAACAAATCAGATCGCCAACGCTATTTAGCTAGCATGGTGTCCAGTGTGACCTCAAAAAAATTGAGGAAACTGGACCAGCTGAGCATAAAAGAAGAAGGCCTAAAAACTATCTACAGCATAAGCCATTTCATTAGGAAAGGGGGAATAAAATGCAGCAAAGACTTGACACGGGACCTGAGACATGCATCTGGCCCTTCAGGTGATCCTTCTAATTTTCACTGAAGCTTCATCAGAAACGAAGAATCAGAATCAGAAATTCTTAAGGAAGATAATACAGGAAGAAAAGCCCTAGCTATGCCAAACAGCGCAAGAACTTGGCTGTGACATTGACATTTTTATTGACATTTTTAGTTCAAATGCTTATGGATGAAGTCAGGACAGATGTACAACGGTGAGTTTCTGCAGCCATCTGTAAAAAGGCTTCATTTATCAAAAATGTCGGATTGAGAACACATTGCCAATGCAGTGAAAGCATACCTGGACAAAAACAAATAGTGATATGCTGTCAGTCATGGATTGGCTTCCCCCGAACCCAGACCTCAAGATCATTGAAGCAGTGTGGGATCATCTTGATACAGAACAGAGCAAAAGGAAGCCCACATCCAAAGAAAAGCTTTGAATGTCCATTGAGAAGCCTGGAGAGCTATTTCTGAAGACTACTTAAAGACATTACAAGAAAGCTTGTCTAAGAAAACTGAGGCTGTGATGAAGGGTAAATGTGGTCATACCAAATACTGACTTTCAAGCTCAATAGAATTACACAAACTATGATTTTGCCTTTATAATATATTTCAATTAATGTTTGCAAGTTTCAATAAATTGCTTAACCTATTTCCCATTTTCCATGCACACTTTTGCACAGTACTGTATGTGAAAGAAAAATTAATTTACTAAAACATATTTCTAGATCTGGGAGAAAAACAACTGCAAAACTAGAGTTTGTTTAATTATTTGAGCTCTGTTCATAGTGAATTACACATACCAACAAGGCTTAGGCTCAGAAAACATGACTGAATTATGCAACAGTCCTCTGATCGCTAAAGCTGTACTTCACCTCAAATGATGACTTGTTAATCACTTCAGAGGAGTGTGAATAAGAGCTCTTTGTCAAACAGGTTGGATAGTTAACAGCAATAAGTACATAATGATTGGAAATTTACTGTTGATAGTCAAGCTACCTGATGTGTGTCTACTCACTCCCTTTGCATCTTTACATTGTAATGCCCATATTGTTGAGTAAAAAACAACCAGTACTCTTAAACAGAGAAAAGCTCATTAGGAAACCTGCTTTCAAGTGGATGGTGCATAAAGAATTCCTTTAAGGAATTAAATCCGCTGCACATGGACTTTGTGCTTGAGACACACTAATATATTTAGACTTCTCAAAAACGTCCTTGTTAACACAAACCTTTAACAAGTACCTTGGCACTGCTTTCAGCTCACCTGAAATCAGTTTATCCTTTGGTGTCTGATGCCTGAACTATATCCAAGGATTAAAGTGATGCACCAACATCTTCTGAGCTCTTATGTAACAGCTGGTAATTAAAGCCAGCGACATTAAAGTTACTGGGCTGACAATAGCACAAAAGCAAAAATGATGTAAGATCTAGATAGTGTAAATAAAAATGCAATGTTTTGGACCTTTGTATTCTGATGTCATTGTCTTTTCTTTTACACAAATCTGTGGCAGGATACTGCGGTGCTTCAGCACATTGAGAGGGAGGTACGCATGCGTGAAGGAACTTGCAAGCTACTGGCAGCATGTTCCCAAAGAGAGCAGGCCCTGGAGGCCTCCAAGAGCCTCCTAACTTGCAATGCCCGCATTCTGGCCTTGCTCAGCCAACTACAGAGGATGAGGAAAGTACAAATCCTACAAAGTGTGGGATGCAGGTCAGATAAGTGAATTATATATTGAGAAAGATGACATACACTTTTATCATAGAATAGAAAAAAATCATGTTTGTGCAAAAATCCATGCCGCTTAGTAGCAGTTAGAGTTCAGGCAAGCTAACTCTTTAATTTGACCCCAAACCCAAACCTAACCTCATTCTGAGTGGTTGATTGACATACTACGTAATTTACTGCAGGCCATCTGATGATCTGGTGCCATGTACAGGAAAAGTAGCACTTTCAGGTGCGTTTCAAAGGATTTCTAAAAGTCTTTCAACTAGGCTTTTACATTTCTAACACCATGGTGTGCACTCTCTAGACCTGCGAATCCCCCTCATGTGGAAAGACTCAGAGTACTTCAAAAACAAAGGAGGTAAGTCAAAATGTAAAAAAAAAGAGGGCATGTGATTTTCACTATGTGCTCTAAATCCCTATATACTGGCTAAACACACAAACACACAAAAGATTCTTCATTCCCAATATATAACAAGTGTTTTTCAACTTTAATTTACCTAAAGTTCTCCTTACTTGTAGAACTACATCGCTGTGCAGTGTTCTGCCTGATCCAGTGTGGCACAGAGATCCATGACACTGACCTGGTGATGGTAGACAGGACTTTGACTGACATCTGTTTTGAAAACACTATAATATTGTAAGTCAGCTGTTTTTTTTATTTCAGTTTGAAAGCTAAGTTTTAAGCCTTAAAAAGACATTTGCAAGCTTTTGTTGAAAAAAAAGTAGATGCATCTTCTCTGTGTGAGCAGCAACGAGGTAAGTCCAGGGTTTCAGCTTCGTGTTGAGCTGTACAGCAGTTGCGTGGTCGATGAATTCTCCCCTGGGGCCATAGGATCCTGGAGAGTGAGCCGTCTAGGGGGCTCTTTGGGATGCTCCTCTGGGAAAAAGATCCGTGCTGCATTCGAGTCTGCAGCTGTTTGCGGATCCATTTCCAGTGGAGGAGATGTAAGATCTGGAAGCGTGCCACCAGCATTATCACCCGACATGTTGACACTGTGAGCATGGCACTACAAGGAAACATTTTATGGTGTTTCTTGGAAAAAAGCAACAAAAAACAAGAATGATTGTGCAAAGTTCTTTCTTTCTGAAGGGGACCTAAGTACAACCTGTTGGCTCACACAACCCTGAGAATTGAACATGTCCGGGAAGGTTTCAAGACACACGATTTATCACTTTCAGCAACAGGTGAGTCTCCTGTCCTCTCCTCTAATCTCCTGTCTCCTCCTTGAAATCTAAATATACATTAAAAAAGAATCTTTTTAAAATTCTTAATCCTTTTTAATGTTTTGCCAGAGGATAATCCATTCTGGTTGCCTTTGTATGGAAGTATGTGCTGTTGCTTAGTTGCTCAGCCTCTGTGCATGATTCAGCCAGTGATAAGTGGCCAAATCAAAATCAAGGTGACAATTTTTCTTTTTATTATTGTTCAAAATTGTTATTTTTTCAGTCATTTATCATTATTGTTCACATTATGACTTTTCTCACTGCTGTTGCTCAGCTCAGCTCAGAAGAGGACTGTAATTATCCTGAAACTGTCTATGGCGTCCTCAAGAGGCAAGCCCTTCTCTGTTATCAAAGTCAAGAAGACCTGGAGTCTCAGGACAATCCCTTGCTTGAGATTCCAATCAGAAAGGTTGGTTCTAAACAAGCAAAGTCTGATGAATAAAGAAAGTGATTCATTTAGCATTTTGTCACTGTTGATTATAATTACACGCCAAGGCCACTAGAGTGCACTGATGAATTATTTAGTGGAGAGGAAAAGTGTTGTAAGGGTGAGGAGACTGAAATATTTCACATAGTTCAAAACAGTTTTTTTAAATTATATTCTAATAGCTCTAATTAATAAAACAGTGATGTATGTCAAAGCTAGAGATAAAAAAATCTCCTTGAATCCCCTCTTATTTCTACCTTTGTAAAGCCAATAATAATCACAGACAGGCACATTTTTAAATGTAACCTTTTCTGTTTAGGCAGGGAACAACACTGAGATAGAAGGATAGACTCGCCACAAGACAGAGAAAGTTAAGAACTTAAGAAACTTAAGAAAATGAGAACTGCAAACACTTGAGTATAGTTTTTCTCTTTAAGTGTGAGATTTTAGTTGCAAGATTTTCAGGGAGTCTCGTTTTTGAGGAGCTCAGTTTTACCATGTGATACAGTTAAATGGTGACTTCATGTTGTGGGTATGTGCAGAGCAGCTGTTTGTTGGCAGGTTTTGCAGGTGAGCATCATGGAAACATACAATGGAATTTTCTTTTTACTAGTTAACAATGACCATTCAGCTTTTTCATGCAGTATGCATGCAGTGATGAGCAGTCAATTGCCTGCGATGACGCCATTTGGGTAATACAAAGGTATTTCAGTGGATCAGCTATAGCATTGAGGCTACCTGCAGTGTCCCAGCTTTTTGCATACCTCCAGGAAAGCTCTCGTTTTGTACTTTTTCATAATAAAATCAAAACTTATTGTTTGTTTTTCCTCCCAGGATACCGTTGTCTGTATGTCTGACAGAGATCCTGCCAACTGCCAGAATATTTACATCAATACAGAACATCAAGGGGAGGACATAACTTACATGCTTACCACATACACGCTTGAAGACACACAGCGCTGGAGGAAGACCCTCTGTCAGCACATCTATAGCATGAGTGAGGCCTGAGTGAACTCTTTGTTTTTTTTTGCTTGTTTGTTTTTTAAATTCTTTGAGCTTTACAAGCACTGACAGTCAAATCCCTGTCATTATCTACTAGCAGAACATCTTACACTATCTTTACACAGAATGAGGCTGGATTTGCAAGGGAGACGTCACAGGGAAGTTTTGTCTGTCCGGTTTTTACTTCAACGAAATTATGAGTACGTTTATACAAGAACAGGGTGTGCACAGAACTAAACCAACAAGTGTGAACACTCTTTGAACAAAGAAAGTTCACACTTCTGCCAAGCTTGCATAATCCCCCAAAATACGATATCAAACTTGCAGGATGATTTTAATGAAACGTTTTGGAGATGTGCGTGCACCAAAAAGCACATGTGCAGCACAGTTCGCGAGCCCATAGACATCCGAAACTGATCACACGATTTGTTGTTCTGTTGCAACTTTGGAATTTTTATGATGCTTTCTTGAAACATAAGGAGATTAAAAACAAAAAGACGGCATTAAACAAAGAAGGTGCAACTGGTAGGTGACATAACCTTGTATCACAATCAGTTTATTAGCATTCACGTCTACCTCGGCCGTAAAAACGTCTGGTTTCAGTCGGATGTTCGGGAAAAAGTGATGATATGGAATTCCTTTACTTTTATTGTCTCTGGGCGGAGCCATGGTAGTTGTTTTCCCCACTTTTTTTCCTTCTGCATACATAAGATAGTTGGTAGTTGTTTGCAGTATCATGTTGAGCCCTGATTACGGAGAATGTCGTTGGTTTTCATACCTAGTACCCTAGTAGGCCTGTGCCAAAACGTAGAAGTATTACTTCAAGATGCATGATCTTGTTTTTGATAAGGTTCCAGGAGCACAGAAAAAAAATCAAATCAGAAAGTAGCACCATAGAAATCAAGTACCAGCTCATATTTAGCTTCATTCTAACTTCATTCTTATTTTGGGTTGGGGTTAGGGCTTTAGTTTTTAGAGTTTTAGCCTTTATTTTGAAAGAACAATGGTGAAAAGAAAGCTCTGGGAAAGCTGGGAGAAAAACTAAATGGCTGCTTCAAGGCAAAGCCAGGCCTCTGCATTCGCCTTACAGTGTATGAGACACCTTCTCAATCCAGTGATCTATACTAGTTCCCTGACTTGGTCCTTTCTAAAGTTGTTCCTGTATTTAAGATCACTATGGCTTCTTTAAAACAAAAATAAAAAACTACACCTGGTCTTCTGTATAGTTAATGAAAGCTCACAGAAGCTGCTGAGAGTAAGCTGGTGGTTAACTAAAACATTACAAGGTTTGCTGTATCAGTGGGCAGATTCAAACTGTAAATAAGCAGCACATTCGGTATGCCACCATTAGATATTTCTTTGCATGACTGACAAAAAAAATACAGATTAGCATAGTTACAGTCACACCTGTCTTTTAATACAATAGAGCTAGAAAAACAAAGTGAAATTGAATCAAACTCAGTTTCCATTCTTATGAACGGATGGAGGCTACATATTATATATATATCATTATTCTATATAACATGCTAATAACTACACTTTGCATTCATCAGTGCTGTTCATAGAATCAGATAAACTTGCGTGACAGTTTTTGTACTTTGTGTTACAGACAAAAAATCTCTCAAATGTTGAACTGAAATCTGATAAGGTGTTTCGGTCTGTTTCTTATCTGGCGAACATGGAAAAAAATGCAATATTTATCTATATACGGGGACGAATGTAAGGGTTATCTACTGCATCAATATATCATTCCACCTGTATCCCCAATGCTGCTGGTGACATTATAGAAAATCAACAGATCAGCTGATGTGTATTTGTAATATTGCACATCGTGAGATGTTAAATGGATTACGCCCGTATTTCCCAACGGGTCCCCACAATGAATCGAGACAAATTTTACACCAAATGCCCTTCTTGACATAACCCTCCTGTTTATCTTGTATCTCTTCCTGGTTCTGAACTGAAAGGATTTTGTTCGCGTGTAAAGTGAGTGCGTTAGCCAAGTTTATAGACCATTTGGTATGTGACTCTTTCACACACCAGTAGACAGAGGAGGTAGTCAACAGTTCAAATACTTTGTTCTGTTGTTTCATTTTCGACTGGCATTTATGTACACTCAATAACCTATACTTATACTGAAAAGACAGCTAAATTGTTCTACAATTATGATTAAGAGCCCAAACAGAGGTGTTGCATTGAACTCCACACGCGATCAGGTGATTTTCCATGAGATGTGTCTAGGGCTTAATTGGATTAAATGACGAGGCCTGGAGTCACCCGGGTTGTTTTCTAGAGGTGTCCGTGTGGCCTTGTTCCCAGATTAACCAAGCAGGGAGGGTCATCAGCATATTTATTTTACTAATCCCACATACACAGGGAGACTCCTGTTTGTCTTTCTTCGGAAAGGTCATGCATGGAGAAATCATGATTGTACAAAAAAGAAGGTGTGTCTCTAAATAAAAATAGAATCTACATACCTCAGGGCTATTACTGTTAATCTTCATTGGAATCTTCTTTTAATAAGGCAACTGCAGAACATATTTCTACAGTGATATTGTGAGTAGGAGAATGTGACATTGCGTAATTTGTCGGTGTTAACAAGGGAGTCCTTGTTTGTCAGTGATCTGTCAGTTTTGATTTATTTATAAATTTTATCGATTTTTGAAAGAAAGTATTCAGAGAACCGTCCCTTGGGCTGCAACATGCAAAAAAAGATGCAACGGCAAAGCACCTTGTACATTTGCTGAATTTTCATTAGCACATTGGTCTTTATAAAATGCAAAATGTATACTGAGATGTGAAAATAAGTGGCTGTTATTTCGTCATTCCTGCATTCAGATTTCTAAGAATCTGTTGTGATTAAATTACATATTAGATCTATTAAAGCAATACATAAAGAAAATGAAACAATCGTGAACATAATAAATAACATGTTAAAAAGGGAAAAGAAGCATAAGCTTGTTTAATTCTAACTGCATACAGACAGTGTGCACACAAGCCAAATCTGAGTGCAGATTAAATAAGCTCGATTCATGATGCCTTCCAGTTTTGAGAGTTTTTGTTTTTTCAGTGGTTTTAGTCAGCCCTGCCTCTTGTCCAGCAGGTAAATCAAGACTGTGTCATCAGGTGGGAATGTCTTTCGGTGCTCAAGAATATTGAAATTACTGTACAGTGTGAATGTGGTTTAATATTGGTCAATACCGAAACACCCACTCAAGGCAATACCAAACATGCTTGCCAGCTAGTTTCAAAATAATTTGACAAGATAATTGCTGATGTCAACTTTGGATTGAATTTTTTCTATTCATCTGCTTGATAATTGGAATACTTTTATTATTATTTTTGCAGGCCATTGGAAACAGTGCTGTGACAACCTCATGAAGATACAAATGCCGAGCTCCAGGAAATCAATAACGATGAAGCAGGGATCTCTATACCATGAAATAGGTAGAGTAACATGAGCGATGACCGAGTGATACCTGCTTATGCCACAGCCCCAGAAACGCTGTTCAACTAAAACCTTAAACTATCTTACCAGTTATTTGGTTTGCCTAACTTGGCCAAGGAAAGTCTTATTCTCAAGTGTTTCACTTCCTGGTTAAACAACAACCACAAAAGTAACTGACTTTAATTTCTACATCTGACAGCTGTAATTTTTATCATTAATTGTTTACTTCAAATTGACTTTAAAATAGACTTTTTCACTTTGACTCAATCTGCAAGTATCAAAAATAGATGAAAGCTACATTTACTGAATTTTGTTGACCACATGGCATAAGAGGAACTTAGCAGTAGCATGAGATGGTGTTGCCTGGTTGCACATCCTCCAGATGCTGAGCTACATAAGC
This sequence comes from Oreochromis niloticus, assembly GCF_001858045.2. NCBI lineage: Eukaryota > Metazoa > Chordata > Actinopteri > Cichliformes > Cichlidae > Oreochromis > Oreochromis niloticus. The sequence continues at coordinate 13,832,022 of NC_031972.2, read as the reverse complement.
ATTTAGACTTACATTTCTACACACCTGACGTATAAATTAAGTATGCACTGTTACTTACCAACGTTTGGTTTATTGGCAACTTGCAAGTGAAATATTTGTCTCTTAATATTGCTAGCGTCAATATTTTTGTTGCTAGAGTTGAGGATCCACTCCAATCTTATCTATTCCTGACTTTGGTTTGCTACTATTTGTGAAGAGCATGTTCAGAGGGTTGAGGTTAAAAAACAATGATGTTGCATAAGAGTGATGCAAAACAAATAAGCTTAGTAGCTCAGCCCAAGCCAAATGCCCCTGTCATATAACACTTACACTATATTGTCAAAAGCATTCACTTGTCTGTCGTTACATGCATATGAACGTGATTCTTAATCTATAGGGTTTAATATAATATGAGTCCACCCCTTTCCAGCTATAACCTTGCTTTGTGCACTGGTGCGCAGTCATGTTGGAACAAGAAGGGGCCATCCCCAAACTGCTCCCACAAAGTTGGGTGCATGAAGTTGTCCAAATGTCTTGGTATGGTGAAGCAATGAAAGTTCCTTTCTCTGGAACTAAGAGGCCGAGCCCAACTCCTGAAAAACAGCCCCACAATATAATCGCCCCTCCACCAAATTTTACACTTGGCACAATGCAGTCACACAAGTAGGGTTCTCCTGGTAAGGCCACATGAGTTTGGAGCTCTGTAGAACAGTCTGTTCACTATGAGCCTCAGCATCTGCTGACCCCACTTTCTATTTGACATGATCTACTGCCTTGTGGCTGAGTTGCTGTCTTCCCAGTCTATTCAACTTTGTTATATTAGCACTAACAATTTGCTGCGGAATATTAATTAGTGAGGAAATTTCACAATTGAACTTCATAGGATGCACAGCTAGCAAACCGTCATGGTACTACGCTGGAATTCACTGAGCTCCTGAGACCCACCCAGAAGCAGTCTGCATGCCGAGGCGCTTGAGTTTATACACTTATGGCCGTGGAAGTGATTGGAACACCTGGATTCAATGATTTCCCAGATAGCAAGGAAACATTGAAACAACGTTGAGTCAATATCAGGCGATGTCATTGAATCAACGCTGAAGTGTGATGTTGACCTAACGTCACTCTTGCACCCTTTTTTAACGTTGAAACAACGTCAGGTTTTGATGTTGAGTCAATGTTGAAACCTGACATTGATTCGACGTTATATTTTCTAATACTGTTGACATTGAAACAATGTCAGATTCTGATATTGAAACACTGTTGAGCTATGGTGTTGATTTTCCACCTCTTTCGCAGTTGCTTTTTATTAAAACAGTTAAATCATGACTGGAAATATATCTTTCTTTATAGGTATTTTAACCAATACTAAACTACTGCATGTTTCCATCAATACTTAAACCACCTAAACACATAATTGTACTTATTCCTCAAATTGGACACCCTTTATTAAAATCAAATGTTTCACACGTACACGGGTATTTTTGAAAACACAGATTTTTATATGCGTTTGCACCTTTCGTCCACACGTAAACGGTGTTTTCGGTCACTGAAAACGGAGATTTTTAAATGCCAGGGTGGAGATTTTCGAAAACTCGGTTTTTGCGTTTATGTGTGGACGAGGAGGAAAACGGAGAAAACGAAGCGTCAAAGGCATGCGCCTTTTTTGACGTCACACTGTGCGCCACGTTATTGTTTCGGTGAAATGAATTTCTACAATGGCAGACTTAGATAAAATACTGTTACTGTTAATTTTACTCTCTGCAGTGTTTAAATGCTTACATATACACACACAGTTACTGTCCTCCCACACATAGGACTCAGTTTTGCTTCTATGCGCCATCTTTGTTTACTCTTTGCCACCGAGGCTTCGACTTCTGATTGTCCAACATTTCTACACAGTTAGGAATATATCGCCACCTGTTGCTTTGGCGTGTTCCTGGCAGCGTTTTCCTTCATTTTTGACGTTTACGTGTGGACAGGATTCTTTTTTAAAACTAAAAATGGAAAATCTCCGTTTTCAAAAATACCCGTGTACGTGTGGACGTAGCCTTAGACAGATCATATCCTGCTTCATCATTTAACTCTCAAATGTCACTCTACTTTACAAAATGATGTCTTGATGCATGCTCAATCATCCAGGTAAGTAAATCCCAAAGGGTTGATTCTGTTCATCTTGACTTAGCGACGTCTCTGTGAATGGTACTTATGGCCATTGATCAATGGTCTTTGGTCACTACTTTGATCAGTAGTTGCTGATCAATGGTCATGTTAATTTGTATATTAATGATCAAGGAACTAACCTCCCAGCCCATTGTTCATTCAGTGGTGCTGGTTTCAATTGTGCGATGCACTGTTTATAAGGTTGGGGAAACCTGCAGCCAGCTGAGACTGAAGAAGTCACTTGGATGAGTGATGAAACGTTTCTCCCACTGAAAATGCTACGTCCAGATGAACAGAATCAACTTTTTGGGAGTTCGAAAATCATCATACTTTATCGAATAAGACTGTAACTATAAAAGGTGTTAATGTATTTAAATCAAGTAAGAAGAAGAGAATTATTTACACAGAAATCTATACATTCATCTCTTTTTTGCAACCAGAGGAGTCGCCCCTGCTGGTAATTAGAAAGCGTGCATGTTTGAGAGACTTGCTTTGGCTTCATTTTACAGATTGTGAGATTACATCTATCTTTAATATACTCACATATATTTAGATGGATCACACGGCTGCCTGAAATAGAAGGAGTGGGATCCATTTAAAACTGGATAATGACCGATGAGACTACACAACCTGTGTAAACCTAATCATTTTTAAGTGATTTACAGATCATGTGGAATTACCAGGGAAACACTATCTCCCCTAATCAGAAGGGAAATGTGCTGTAGACTAGGGAACACAGTTTTTTCGTCTTTCTCTTTATACATGCTTGTCTCTCCATAACAGGAATTCAGACATTCATCACCTGTAAAAAGCTTGAGTAAGACCTTGACAAACGAGTTTGAGTAAATAGCAGGATCTAAGAGACAAATAATACTACGGAACAATGACACAAAAGAACAAATCTGATACTGTTGACGTGAATAGCCGCATTATCTCGTACACCTTCTGACTAACATGTCAGTCAGACGGAATGACAACATGTTATAAATGAAGCACCGGGTGTTTAAATAACAAAATGTTCTTTTCGAAACTAGTTCGAAACATCTCTATTGCTAAAATAAGTCACAAGGAAAGAAAATGACTCTAAAAGGAAAAAAATGCTGTTGAGGAAAAGAGTCTTTTAGTTCCTCCTAGTTAACTGCTAATCAGTTTGAAACGTCTCCAGTAAGAAATTGAGTTGTTTAAGATAATCAATCTGGAGTTTTACAACTGAAAAACTGATTTTCTTCTACTCCTTCTATTCTTTCTTTCTTTCCTCAATATTTTCAGCAACACCCTCCTCGCCCAGAAAGCAAACTGAGGTTCCAGATTTAAATACTGATATGCGCTCTTTGCTCTCTACATACTACAAGGAAAGGTAGGTTTTCTACACCTCTGTGGGTGCAGTTTTTTTAAAAGCATGTCAAATACACCTGCATTTATTTGCCAGCAGGATTTGCTTTCTCTTTAGTCATATTAAATAGTAAATCCACTCCTAATGCTCACCACCACACGCATAATCACTTGTTTTATTATGACATTCCAGCACAGCTTACCTTGTAACTACAAGCAATGAAACATTACACTTTGCAATTAATATTCACTATGACCCTGGCAAGTTTTCCGTAGGCAAGGCCCATGACTTAGGTATATTTTGTGGGCTAGATGTGGCTACAGTATACCTAATATGCCTGACATCTGGCCCATATAATGTAGAGCTGTCTTGATTATCTTAAACTCTTTGAGTTGTAAGAATAATTACTGTGAACACCGCAACTTGTGACTGTAAGCGGAACCATACAGTCACAAGTTGCACATTAAGCCTATTTGTGAGTCAAGTTTATTCTCTGTCATATATAATGCATGCACAAAGTTGTGTATATTAGGTCACAATTATCTTTTTCTCTCTCATCTGTCTAAAAGACATTGTTCCAGCGCTTTGTTTAAATGCAATGCATGAGAAGTAAGTTTCTTCTGGCAAATCTTCCAAACATGTCTTTGTCTCACTGTACTGTCATTAACTTAAACAGTTAACATCCCAACTGAGGCCTGTAGAGCCTGAGATGTAGCTCTTGCGTTCTGAGCATTGCACAGTCTGACATTGTGGTGAATTTGCTGGGATGTCTGCTCCTGGGAGGATTTAATTTATTTATTTAGGACAGTGCATGTTAATGAACATAAATGTAAAAAAAAATTACATGAATGTAAACATACCAGATTATAGCCAAGGGCTAATTTCCATCTGTTGTCCTTAAACATAAAAAAATAGACATAATAATTCATAAAAATTCATCATTCATTCATAATAAAAACTCCATCACCAAACTTACACATACACACCATTCTGTTCCCAAATAAAACATTAAAACTATACAACTTATACATGATCACACGGGATCATTGAGTACGTTTTTGCAACATTCATATTTAAATTATTACGTATATGATTAAAATTTCGATTATTAAATTTAAGTACCTGGGACACTTTATTTATGTGACTCTTGAAGGATAATGTTGGGTCTAGAATGACCCCAAGATATTTAAATTCTGGAGCTAATTCAAGCTCTACTCCATCCAGGAATATGTTTGACTGCTTCAAGTTTAAGGGGCGTTTTGAAAAATACATGCAGACAGTTTTTGAGGTGTTCAACATTAGGCATGAGTCCTCCAGCCAGCTATGCATTAATGCTAAAGCAGCTGTAAGATCTTTTGCCACCTGCTGGACACTATTTACTTGCGTATATATAACTGCATCATCCGCATACATTTGAGCAAATATATTTGGACAGACTTCAGGTAAGTTATTGATAAAAAGAGAGAACAATAAGGGCCCAAGAACAGATCCTTGAGGAACCCCTGTATCACTGAAGAGCCTGACTGGAGATATTAAACTGAGTCAATCTGGACAACAATATCTGATTGGCAACTGTCTTGGATTTAAGAATAAGAATAATTAAAGAATAATTAAAGTGAAAGGTGTGATTTTCATTCTGTACTGAAGTTTACAGCAAAAGTACATATATACAAGCGTGCACAAATCCAGTGGTTACAATTGTGTCTTTCATGCGCTCATCGAGATCAGCAGGAGACACAGAAATGCAGGTCACAGTTAAGCAAGATGAATACCTCTTAAAGTCATACAAGCATTCTCTTTTGTAATCTGGACAGTGTTTTTCAAACACTAGCTGATCTTAGCAAACAAAAGTTACAAGTTCAAGTATGCACATAATACACCTTGTCAAAAGCAACATACTGTGTTCAGGAGTGTGGTGATTTGTGCACAGAGAGAGGCCAGAGATCAGTCAAAACATATCTCAGAGAACAGGTTTTACAGTTTGATAGTTGATATATGTGAGGTAAGAAGCAGAGAAGATGACTAGACAGACTTTCACAGTGATGGCTTTGTTTAGTTTTCAGATACTTTGTGTTTGTGGTTCAACAGTGTTTCTTTTAACAGAATACCACTAATGAGTCAGACTGTTACACCGCATGCATAAACATGCTGTGCATAGCTGCGGGTTAGAGAATAGTTACATATATGAAACTACCTGACAGTTTTCCAACTTTGTCTTAAGAGAAAAATGTTTGGCAGGGAGAAATAATGTCTCAAAAAGTAATAAAATTTTGGGCTTGAGTCCTTTCAATGGCCAAAGACAAATTCTGCAAAGTTCTGCACCTAGTGAGGTTGCATAACAGTTTAATCAGTTAGCTCATATATGTATAAGGTAGATTTATTCTTTAATAACAAAACACAAAATACAAAGAAAAACAAAAATACAAAATAACACTTTGCACCACTGAAACCCATTTTAATATACTTTATTATTATTATTTTTATTTATTTATTTTGTGTCTATCGTACATGTGTAACATTCATTTCATTGTTTAATAGAATCGTAACTCATATTAAATGAGAAAAGCCTTTAAGCAAGTTTATTTATGTTTTCCAGAAAAATAGATATTCAGGAACATGAACTCAATTTGTTACGTTTTTAAACGGTGATAACCTGTTACTGTAATGTACGTAACAAATGTAAAATTTATGAACTATACTCAAAAAGTAGCCCATGTTCTTTTTAATATGAAAAGCTGTTGTCATTTTTCATCAAAATGTGCAACTTTAAAGACCTGCACTGCATCGCGATCAGAATAACACAAATATACAACTTCAGCGATTTGTGTGCAAATTTGTGCATTGCGTTAACAATACACAACAAGTTAACCTTGTAGAACTCGGTGGATGTAATGCAAATTTTAATGGCTCGTTAACCTGACCCCACTCTGCACCCCTTTAAAGTTTGATCAGTTTGATCGGAATTCTTTCAAAGCTTTTCGAGGTATTGTGCTTGCAAACAGAATGACATGCATGCAAACTATATCAAAAATGTAACTGTCTTGGCGGAAGTAAAAAGAACAGACAAACAGAAACACACAAAAAACAACAACAAAAAAAAACCACTTGGACTTACCTGGAAAACAGACAAACTGACATCCTTGTGACAGTAATCTAGCAAATAACATACGCTTATTCTTGTAAGTAAAGCAACCATATCCTCATACCAACAGATCATCAGATAAGAAACTCACAGTTGGAGTTCTGGTTTTGAGGCCCATTTGCTGAAATAACTTCAACTGCCAAGAGGGTGTGATGCTTTTATAGATAATGGGAATGTTAATGGGTGAGGGAAAGGGAGGATGATTTTCATCTACAGACATCTATATTACCCAATAAAGATAAGATTTATTTAATAAGATTTTAAGCTACTGTTTTGTTTTCTTTGATTCTTTGATTTATTCTTTTTTTGTGTTGTCCCCCTTTTTTTTTACAGTTATTGATCACCCTGCCAAGGATACACTGGGAAAATGTGACACACACTCCTCAGCTGTCCATTTCTGGTTACCATGGCCGGTCAAGGAGTTGATAATTGGTGGTCTTTCATGATTTGGAAGGTCACCAGAATTACTTGACTGTGCTTACTTTTTTCATGCTACTCCTGAATGGATCCAAACTGTTTGTCCAACAACAATGGTTAGCAATTTTTGGAGTGGAGGCGATATAATCAGATTTCATTTGGAGTTGTAATTTTGATTCCATTTACCTTGACCCCTTAAGTTTAGTTACTGTGCTAAACATGAAAACATCCATTTATTAGGAACCCAGTTGGAGAAAATCACGTGTCGCTAATTTATGTACCACGTGCAGCAACATGTGCATTTATATTTTCGCCTGGTTTCATTGTTACACAGCAACACATGCTTTAAATTTTAGTTATGCCAACGTGGATTGACCATAACATTGTGCTATTAAAGAACAAAACAGAAGCAGTCTGCCATATTTCTACTGAGTCATAAGACAAGACTCAAGGAAGAAAATCTTTTTACTGTAAATCAAGAGCACTCCTTGCATTGTCTACAAATAGTTTCATTGATGTTATGCTTGTTTTGGCCACACCTCTTGGAAGCATGTAAAACTTTACACTTCCAGTCAACATCCTGTGGAGCCAGAAAAAGCATATTTATGGAGAATTCGGGTAGGAATCATTGACAGGTTTCTCAGAAGTTCGTCACTGGGCATGCCTTACTGGTAAAGAGGACGTGTGAGAATGCAATAAGTAATTAGCACTAATCTAATCTAATCTGGTACCCGGAGATACCAAGGATGCACAGAATCCTTCGAGGCCTCACGTCACAATTAGGAATTGCTAGAATCTTATCTTAAATATTATGTTTTAGTATTTTGTTTTCGCCTTGTTTTGTGAAAAAAGAAACTTGAAAATTCATGGATGACAGATTACATTTCATTCTTAAAAAATATAATTTTGATTTAAGAGCTTGAGCATACTGGTGGACAACAATTAGAGATAAGACATTATTTTGATTAATTTAATTTATGGCAATAATTATGACATTAACTTTACACTGGATGGTGGTCTAATACATTTGTTGAGCTCCGTATGTTATTATAAAAGACTTTTAAACAATTTGTAAATGTAAAACTAAAAAATACATTGTGTGCTTTATTTTTATTATTACAAATTTCCTTATAAATTATTCATCCGAAAGTGAACTTTTCTGATAACTTAGGTTTGTAGTAGTTTGACTTGATGCCAGTGCGCACGTTTGAGGATGTGAAGCACACTGCATTCCGCTCTTTAAATAGATTATGTGTAACACGGAAGCACTAAATTACGTTAGGCCTGAGGGTTTCCTGGGCTAGTAAACCTGTCAACTGATTTTTACGCTATTTTTGATCAACCTGTCCAGGGTGTACTCTGCCTCTTGCCCTGTGACAGCTGGGCTAAGCTCTGACCCTGGATAAGCGGAAGAAAATGGATAAATGGAAAGACAACACATGACTATTATATGATTATAACTTTGACTACCCATACAGAGGCCCCAGTTAAGCAATACTGTGCTGTGTAGTTACAGTCAAATGCCTGTCTGAACATGTCACAGGCATTGTTGGTTTGTAGTGTTTTTTTTCAAGCTTTTTGAAATGTCAAAAATGCATTTAGGGGAAATAAAAAGAAAAAACAAAACAAACCCAGGAAACAGTAGGATCAAGTTTGATCTACTCACTATTGTTCCCACTGTTAATGGTTTAAAGCACTATTCAAAAAGAAAATGGGATCATAATAGATTTTGTAGGACTTTGTGATGTTAATTAGCAATTTGCACGTAATAAATTAACGTCTACTGCAGTGGGAGTGTCCCTTCTTTTTCAATGTGGCTGTCACACCTTAAAATTCCACATGTTGTTTTCAATCAAAGAGTAGTAATTACATAAATACAAATAAAAATAGATAGTAAGCTGCTTATGTAACATTCAGGTATGACAAATAAAAACAATGGTCACTAAAGGACGACTAACGTATCTTCTTTTCACTAAAGTGAATATATGCCTGTTATTCTACTGCAACTACGCAAAATGTTGATTAAAAAAAGAACAAGTAAATCTAACATTTGAATAGGAAAGTTCAGATATAGCGTCTTGCTTTAAAAACAACTGAAAAAAGAGGATTAAGAGAAATGGTTCACAAAAAGGAAGAATAAAATAGTGTTCACTACATGTAAATGTGTAGACATTTAGCTAGTAAGGAAAAATGTTTATATCTAATGGGAGTAATTCTCCTCTCATCTCTTCCATCTGAAAGCACAGCGTTACAGTTACAGATCTTCCAAAATAAAACTGTTTCTCCAGTTGGGAAAGATTTACAAAAAGAATTTATTGTTTCAACAGTTTCATTTCACAATATAACTGGTGTAAAAAAAACAACAACTCTATTAACAAATAGAAAATTTTTCTTCATGTGCTTTAAACAGGATTGCACAACAATGAGACTGAAGTGTTAAATGCAATCAATATTTCAGTGCAGAACACACAAAAATAGTGCAGATTATCTTTAAATCAAGCTCTGCTTAATGATTTGAAGGATTGCTTGTATTCCTTTTTTGTGTTCAGCTGATACAAATTGATTGGCAATAAACCTGAAGTATATGCAAAATATAAAGCTGTAATATGATACAGTATGTACATGAGCTTGAGTCAGCTTTGACATGGTGTTGGTGTGCTTGTGGTATTGTCTTAACTGGCCTTCACAATGAGCTTGAGATGATTTTTTTCAGCTTCATGACTTCTTCAGTGGTGAGCTGAAAGAGAGGAGCAGAGCTGGAATTGACCGTGAGCATAGCTGAAGACTCCGTCTTCGTCTGCTGCTTCCCTCCCTGGACGTCTGAGTAGAATTTATAAGCAAAGTCTTGCTGAGTCCTGGGGGGACTAGAGTCACTTTCCACTTCAATGGGGGATGACTGGGTCTCTCTCTTATGGGCTTCCCAGAAACTGGGTGACTTGGAGTTGTATGACTTATTAATATCCTGCTGATCAGTTGACAAGACATCCTGGCTGACTGCATTTTTCAAAATGCCACCTGAAGCCAAAAACTTGTAGCTCATGAATTGGTTTTGGCTTTTATTGTTGCGACTGAGGTTTGGCACATTTCTGAAGGTTAGATCTTCAGCAGAACTGTGGCGTTGGGGATTCGTGTGAAATGACAGGTTGGTAGGGAAAGTGTTTGTGTTGGGCCAATTCCTTTCTGTAGGGTGTCCTTCCTGAGTAGGCTGAGGAGCCTTACTTTCATGCATCATTGTTGAGGACTCGCACATCTTGAGCAATTTATGAAACACTGACAGGGGTATCTCAATTTCCATTTTTCCATCCTTCTCTTGAGGGAGACTGGGCAGTATTTGACTAAGATTGAGCCCCATCACTTGTGGAATCACTTTTGTCTCTTCTTTTGGCATGACTGCAAGGTCTGTGTTTGGAGAGCAGGGTTTTGGTGCCACTGCAGCAGCCTTTGTTCCCAGTGGCAGAGCAGAGTCATATACGGGACTGCTTGAGGGTGCTGTAACACTGACATCAACGACTTGTTCATCCTGTGCTTTCATGGTATAAGGAGAGGGTGCAACTCCATCACTTGACTCGCCATCTTGTGTCTCAGAGCCTTCATTTGTCAGGGTCCCGGTATGATGATGGGCGTATAGTGTGGATGGTTTGTTCAAAAACTTTGGGTTCTTGCTGGCTGAAGGTGGAGCAAATGATGAAACAGGGTTGTTGCTGATGTCCTGGGGTGATGCTTTAACGCTGAGGTTCAGGGGCTCAGCCAGCCCGGATGTGGTCTTGTACCGCTCTGCCAGGTAACGCAAGTGCTCTAATGGTTCCTTCACCCTCTCTGTTGAGTTTAGACAAGGCTGACTGTAAGGAAATTGGGGCTTGGGAGCAGGGGGGTGTTGTGTGGCCAATATTGAGGGGGGCACAGGGACATACGGGGGCAGAACATTGTGGCTTGAGTGATAGTAGGGAGGGTAGTGGAGAGACAGAGGGAAGAGATTTCCATGTCGGTCTGTCTGGAGGTTATGAAGGTTCTGTTGAAGAAACACAAATGGTTCATCAGGTGTTTGAAGAGTAGTTATGGAGCTACAGAAGAAAGTAATTCCACTCTCATTGCTGCTTGATAAACTTTACATAGTGTTACTGTTAGCCTGATAGTTGTTAATTTCTTTATATCTTTGCTTTAACAAGGCTTTGGCTCCTGTTACATACTTTCAGTACAATCTATGAGGGTGGTAACTTTCTATGTTGCCCATTCTTCAAAAAAACAAAACAAAACATAACTTTCCTTTAATGTAATGATTTATTTATTGTGTTTTAAAGATAAAATTTTAAACTAACAATGACAGGTTCTCTAAATAGCCACAAGAGTAAATTGTTCAATATAGAATCATTTTTCACTTAATATAATTTAATATAATATTATAATATTTTTTGTGTGAATGTCAGTAAAAAAAAACAATACCAACCTGATAGACTGGTACGGATACCAGCCTGCGTTTCGCTGGTCTCTGGTCACCGTCGTCTTCTTCTTTACTGTAGCCGGCAACAAAGTGGAATGGCTTTGGCTGATGATGAGGCAGCATGGACCTGATGGATATGCCTTTCACGTGGCATTCATAGGGCAGCAGCAGCCTACACAAATAAAAAAAATGAATCAGATAAAGACAATATAATTCCCATTCACAGCCAGACGGATGGATGGGCGTAATATGAACTTACTTCTCATAGTGTCTGCGGGTGCAGGTGGCTGCACTTGTACTTCGAGGGTTTCCACCAAGTGTATTGTAAACTTGTTTCCACAATTGCTGAGCAGTCACCTAGAGCAATACAAAAAAAATCAAAATGTAATGTTTGTTTATGCTGTGTGGAACGCAATCAGTATCACATATTTCAGCATACATATCTTAAGATAATTGGCAATGCACCTTCCTAGACTGTCTGCCTGTTAATTAATCATCAGCCACAACAATGTCTTTCATCTGACTATGAATGGCATGAAAGTAGCATTAGTGTGAATGTGAGTTTTGACATCTTAATAATATTATTTTTTACTGCAAGCTTAATTAAAAAGACCTTTAATATCAGAAATACTAACTTACTACTACAACTATTACTACTATAACAACAATACTAATACTACTCTTACTAATACTAATACTAATACTTTTAATAATAATTATAATAATAACCGTCATTATCATAATCATTCTCATAATAATGAGATTATTAGATCATTACCTGGTGGTAGCCGCCCAAGTCATTGACAGTTTTGAACATCACAAATAAATCAACTGAAAAAATGGAGAGACATACATGTTAAAACTCGACTGTGCAAATTTAGGAATATTAATTTCACTAGAAACCATTTTTAAAAAATTACTTTCTCAAATAATTAAATAACTGAGAACTACATATCACAGTTTCTCAGAGCTGAAGCTGATAGCATTTAAAACTTGATTCAACAGCATGAAACAGAATGAAGAAGCAAGAAGAATATGTTCTTCATAGCATTTAAAGAAAATGGATTCACGATTGACAAATTCTAAAGAAACTGGATTTGATAATTGTAATAATTCATCTTTGTTTAATTAGCTAATGAATAATTTAACAAATATTTACATCTAGCTCTAGCTCAAAATTTAAGCCAAAGTTACATCTACACAAATTAGCAAAGAGATGCAAATTGTTTCTTTTACTCTTATCGATACTACTGATTTATTGGTAGGTTCACCATCAAAACATTTCATTTTTGAAAAAGGAATAATATTTCTAATGAGAATATTTTATAATTATACTTTCTAAAGTGTTCATACATAATTTTTCCCCACATTATAAAATTGTGAATTAACACATCCTTAAACTGTGAATCCAAATGTGCTGAAATTTGAAATAAATAATATTTACTTTGTTTGAAGCCCAGATGTGGGATCCTTTCTATTGGTGTATCTCTCTTCTTCATAAAAAGGTAGAGATCTTTGAGAAATTGTTCCTCTGTGATCTCCTCCACCAGTTCTTTGGGTCGCTCTTTGAATTCATTGTGTGCCATGTTCACTTGTACCTGGGAATGCAGTTAAAAGGAGAATTATTTTATGCTGTGCATCATGACTAAACATTTGTTACTTGTGTGTTATTTGTGTGAAATATGATAAACACCTCATACTTTTTAAACAGTTTTTTGATGATCATAAGTAAATGCAGTTACAGGGTGACTATTTTTAGGATTCTATCAGAAATGCTGTTACTCACCTGTGTTTCCATTGAGAGAACAAGGATAGGTAAGGTTATTTCATTGCCCGATTAGACCAGAGAAAAAGCTGTCTGCTACTACTCTAATACAGTGGTTTGTACTTTCTCCGGATGATTTGAAACAAACAAAGATCGCTGCTGCTACTCTCTTGTCGTGTCAGTCATGAACTTATCTCCAGTGTCTGTGTGACAATGTGAGAAACTAGCAGTGGGGGTGTTTACTCTAACGTCTTCGTGCTGAGATTTCTATCGCCAAACTGGTTCAACTTGCTCTTCAGCATGCGCCCAAAAACCGTGTACTCCTGTCAAATGCTTCACATATTGGTAGAATAATGAGGAAACCGGTGGAAATTATTGCAGATCATATTATAATATATAAAAAGCTCAGTGAACGATAATACACTGCTCAAAAAAGTTAAAGAAACTAAATTAATAAGTTAAAGTTAAAAAAAAAAAACAAAGACAAAAAATGGTGGTGATATCTTTACTGATCCCCAATAGTGTTAGGATTAAAAGGATGCCACATCTTTTGAAGGAAATCAAAATTATCACAAAAATAAAATAAAAAATGATGCAGCAGGCTAGTCTGTTTTGCAGAAATTTCATTGCAGCAACTCAAAATGGTATTCTGTAGTTTTTCTGGCCCCCACGTGCTTGTATGCATGTCAGATAATGTTTGGGCATGCTCCTAATGAGAAGACGATGGTGTCCCAGGGGATCTCCTCCCATGTCTGTCCAGGACATCATTGAGCTCCTGGACAGTCTGAGGTGCAACGTGGCAGCGTCAGATGGACCGAAACATAGTGTCCCAGATGTGTCCTGCTGGATTTAGGCCAGATGAGTGTGGGGGCTAGTCAGCTGTGTAAATTCCCTCACCCTCATTGTCGTGCACCAGTAAGAAACCAGGACCCATTGCCCAACAAAAGGACTGACAATGGCTTCAAGGATTTAATCTTGAAATCAGGTCTGTGCGTGCCTCTGATTGCAGCACCCTCATTATGCCCATCCCAAAGAGATGAATAAACCTTTTGTGTACATTAATTTCTGTGGTTTGTTTTGTCTGCTGCTTTTTAATTTCAGGTTTAAGTAATTAATATCCAACTCTGTCTGGAGATATTAGACATTTAAAAAAATGCTTGCAAAGCCAGAGAATCTCCAGACAATTACTGTCCGGAGGAAGGGGGCTCTCAGGCCACCCTCATGAAGTCTGTTTGTGATTGTTTTGTCACAGAGATTCACACCACTGTCCTGCTCATCAGATCATTTTGTAGCTCTGACAGAGCTCATCCTGTTCCTTCTTGCACAAAGGAGCAGATGGGTTAAGTACCCTCTACAGTCCTTGTCCAACTCTCTTACAAAACTTGTAATACCACACATTGATGTGGCATCTTGGAGGAGTTGGACTACCTGTGCAACCTCTGTAGGGTCCACTGACCCTAGCCAAATGCAAAACTACTAAAAAAACAGTTTGAAAAGATTAAGAGGAAAAAAACATCAGTGACCACCATCTGTAAAACCATTCCGGCTTTTGGGAACGGTCTCATTGTTGCCCCCTCTAGCGCACCTGTTGTGAATTTCATTAACACCAAAGCAACTGAAACTGATTAACAACCCCCTGTGTTACTTAACTGACCAGATCTGTGTTCCAGAAGTTGAACTGCCTCGATGGTGTACTCTGAAGAAAAAGTGTCCCTTTCATTATTTTTTTCAGTATTCCTACATAAGTGAAGGGCAGAGATTTTTGGAGGGTTTTCAAATACTATTTCAACACACCATTTTATATTTGGTGTTGTGAAATATGGCTAAGTAGTCTAAACCGGTTGAGTTGACAAAAAAATAACTCCCTCAGGCTTCTATTTAGTTTGTGGGAGTATTAAAGTAAGTCCGAAAATAATAAAATGATCAATAGCAGGTGGTGGATATGATTCAGAATATGCTGAACATAAATATTTTCAAAGAAGTAAGTATTTACAAGAGCTTTTTTTTTTTTTTTTAAAAAAAGAAGAATACTATTTGGAATAGAAAAAGAAGAGCTCATTCGTTTCAGTTCAGGGACAATTCTTTCATTCTCAGTTTAAAGCTGACAGGAGACAAGTATTCATAAAAAAGTTATTTACTTTTCAAAATAACTAAAGATGTAGGCGAATGTGGGTGAATGTAAAAAATGGATATTGACCATTGAACTCAAGGGTGGAGCTTTAAAATCAAATATGTAGCATAACACAAGGTATAACTAATGTCTTCTTGTAATTTAAGCAGAGAAATGCAGCATTATATCATCTGTCTGCATTGACTCCTCCCAGTCTTTGTGCGTTGTTCAACGTTGGGGTGTGGCGACTGGCCTTATCAAAACACTGAACTTTCACAAAGCACAAATGAAATAACGATGCAATACTGGAAGAAGGAATATGGGTGAAAGTTTTAATCCTTTTTAGTTCCTCTTCAGAATATTATTTGTTTAAATTGTGCTTCACAGATTAGGGATTTGTCAACAGTGGACTTGTTCCAGAAACACAAAACAGGGAAACTGCAGGTGCATGCATGTATCTAGGAGTTGATGTACATCTGAGGCCCTATATATGTATATAGACCTGACAATGTTTGCATGCTTTTCAGCATCTTTTTTTTGCGCTTGGTTGCTGTACACACAATTTGCAGCTGCAGCTTTCCAGCTCAGCTGCAGACATCACCAACAACCTTTTGAAGGCTTTTTAGTCATGTAGGTGGTGCTGCTGTGAAACCAGACTGGGCCATAATCCTTGCTATAATTGCAGCAGCCTCATTATGCCCATCCCAAAAAGATTAATAAACCTTATGTGTACATTCATATACACATATCTGTGGTTTATTTTATCTGCTGCTTTTTATTTCTGGTTCAAGCAATTAATGTCCGACTTTATCTGGGCAGAACTATTCTGCCCACCAGATATTAGACAATTAAAAAATGTTTGCAGAACCGGTCTTTATAACCACGTGAACCCTGTACCAAATGCCCAAGACATTATAGTATTACTGACATAAGCAGTCATCCACCTGAAACAACCTTTATCACAGTCTAAATCCTACTAATGAATCACAGTTTCTATTTTCACGATACCATGCAAAGTAAAAGAATGGAAAACTACAGCCTGATGTAATGTTTTTCAATAAAAGTACACAGTTTTACATTGCTGTTCGAAAAAGCCTTAAATATTAGATGCCTCACATCTCCTCCGTTGTATAAAGTCCTTGGTGTCTGACACTATTAGAACTTGTTTATAAAAAGACAAATTGGACAAAAATTCAAGAAAAAAAAGATGACCTTTATCTTTAAAGCCAACAAGTGAACATTTTTTCCAGAGATACTGGTTCAGCTGCATATTCATATTGTCTTGTTCCTGCAAGAACAGTATGTTATGATTACACCCGAAATGTAATTAACCCTTAAAGTTTAACACCTAAACACAACCTGTAAATTAATTCAATTCAATTTTATTTATATAGCAACAAATCACAACAGCAGTTGTCTCTAGGTGCTTTATATTGTAAGGTAGACAATAATGCATACAGAGAAAAATCCCAACAATCATATGACCCCCTATAAGGAAGCACTTTGGCGACAGGGGGAAGGAAAAACTCCCTTTTAACAGGAAGAAACCTCCGGCAGAACCAGGCTCAGGGAGGGGCGGCCATCTGCTGCGACCGGTTGGGGTGAGAGAAGGAAGACAGAATGAAAGACATGCTGTGGACCAGAGATTAATAACGTGTGATTCAGCAGAGAGCTCTGTTAACACATGTTGAGAAAGAAAGGTCACTGAAAAGGAAATACTCATGCATCATGGGAATCCCCCAGCAGCCTACACCTACTGGGACATAACTAAGGGAGGATTCAGGGTCACCTGATCCAGCCTTAACTATATGCTTCAGCAATTAATCTTTTTTAATCTTTTTTTTGCCAGGGCATGTCAAGATGGGCAGAAGTAAAAGAAGGTCAGTTGGAGATACTCCAAAGATGATTATCTGGCAGATTTAAAAGAATTATGCCATATAACAATTGTTCAACTGTAAATGCAGTTAAGCAAGATCTCAAGGTGTTGGGTAATATCGATTTCTCTATACATTTCTTGTACATGAGGATTTTTATTTTATTTTATATTTTGTATATAAAGGGTGGATGTGTCTTTGCACTTTAAAGCCTCAACTTTAGGCTTCTCGTCTTCTTTCTTTATTAATAATAATAATGATAATAAAGCGAAGCACTCAAACAGCGCAAAGCTCCTGCCAATATACCTCACACTTTGGGCAGTATTTACTTAAAATAGAATAGTATTGTATTTTGTATATATTCTTTTTTTCATTGTTGTTTTTAAATGCATTTTAAAATGTTTGTAGTGCAGTAAAAAACAGGTGATGGTAGCATGACAGATATTTACTTTGATTACATCATTATGAAGGAGCATGTAATAGATAAGAGGTGCTGATTTGTAAAAAACTGGACATGAATAACCTGAGGTTATTATGTAACACTATACCACTGTATATTTCTAACTTCTCACCAGCTCGTTCTCCTTGTCTTGACACTTTCGCTGTAGATATAAAAGATTTTGGGTCAACGGGAAAGTCATATGTAAAATGTGAAAGTGAGATCACAGGTTAACTGTGGCTTGCCATTTGGATGCAAACTATAATGTGATATTTAGAATCCCCATACATCATTCCCTAAATGCCTATATGTTGTTAATACAAATAAGATATAGTTTTAAATAGGTCAATATATCATTATTTTCACTTATTATCCAACTTATTATTATCACATCTTCAGATCAATCTATTGACATTAAAGGAGAGGTCAGACGTCAAATGCGATATCATTTTTAAAATTTTATGCTGTACTTTTTAATTCACTAGCTGGGCCCATGTCCTCATTTTAGGTTTGACAGCATTCTAGTAGGTAAGGTGAATGCTTGGACATGAATTAAGCTGCGGTTTGGGGAAGGCCTCGAAGGGGACTGGCGACGGCTCCCGGGCCTGGCAGATCCCCGTGTACTAAATGGATTTTTAACTATTGACAGAATGACACATATGTAAATGTGCAAATACGGCCAAAAATATTACCTCCTTGGCAGAGAATAATATCAATAATAATAATAATAAATGTAAATAGGTTATGTTTATAATTTACACCTGGTAACCAATGTTGGGGCCGTTGGTTACCGCCTGAGGCTGTTACACATAAGAACTATTGTATTCTATGTATTACACATTACTTGTAATGTGTAATACATACACGTGTTGTGAAAGTAATTCAAAATGTTACTATGTTACGAAATATTTCATGTACGTCAAGATGTGAAAAAAGGCAATGGTCATTACCATCGCTGGGCGTTTCGGAGTGAAACCTCTGAGACATTGCCCCACCCCACTGACCAATTCAGGTGAGGCAAGGTGTGAGCAGGGGATGAAGTGCCTGTGAAAGAATTTCAACACTGCATTGTAGGTGGCTTATAATTGGTGTCATAAACCACCATCTCTGTTCACAGTGGACATAAATGGCCTTCTATGCCTCTTTCAAACCATCTGTGTTCTCGGTCCAAAATGTGGACGAATACAAAGAGGACAAACCCTGCTATGTAACTGCCAATTAATAAGGTAAACCTTACAGTCCATATACCACAAATCCCTATCCTAATGATGACAGATGATCTTTCTTTTAGTTTTTAAATATGAACACAAAGCCAACAACACAATGCAACGATAAAACCAGCCCAAAGAGACTTTAAAGCAATTGCCATAGTGGTTCAACTGTCGTAGAAACATATAAAGATAGGAATGAAACCTAAAGCGCAGCAAGCCCGACTCCCCATCACTGTCTTTGCTGGACTGGGGTCTGCATGCACTGGCTTTACCATCATTCTGATTTCTTGGCTAGCTTTGCGTTAGCATGTTCTCTGTGGAGATGTGACCGTTTCAGGAGATGATAAAATATTTCTTAACACCCCGATAGCTTGCTGAAGAACTCGAGTTTCTTCTCCCCCCTCAATGCTGTCAGACACTTGAAAGTGACCCGCGCGTGCTTCTCAGCCAATCACAGCGGTACAGACACCCAGCCTTCCGTTTCCATTAAACTCCTTCCGTTTCCACTATACTCTTTCATTCACATACATTATTCTCTTGCATACATATATTTTCTTCAGACATGTATGCATTCTCTTCTTACATACATATATTATTTGTGAGATTAAATGCATATTGAATGCATGTAAATGAGAGCAAAATGTAGGAATGCATAAATGAAAATGCATGTATGTTAGAGTGAGAATTTGTAAATATGTACATTAAAATACATGTATAAGAGAGCACAATATTGCAATGTCTGTGTTAAATATGTGTAAACATGAGAATAAAAATAATTAAATATAAAAATTTAAATAAAACTATGTGAGAGTGAAAGTATATGTATGTGAAAGAAGAATATATGTATGTGAGAGTGACAATACGTGTGTCTGACAGAAGAATATATGTATGGTATGTGAGAGTGAAAATATATGTGTGTGAAAGAAGACTGTATGTGTGTGAGAGTGAAAGAATGAATTTTGGCTTGTACGGCCCCTCATACTACACGTTTGATAAACATTGTCATTAATTTCCTCTTACTTTTGCTGTTTTGTTTCCATCACGATAAAATCACAGTTCCCACACAGCTCTCTCTCTCGCTCAGCGTACTTTAAGAACAGTTTCCCATCTCAAATCTCTGTTTTTTGCATTATTCGCTTGCTTATTACACACCAGTCTACCATTGTGTACGCTGTTTTTTTTTTCAAAAATGACTTCCAACAAGAAAGCCTCATTTCTGCTGTTCAATACCAAAGAAATGTAAACTTTTTAAAATTATGCCAAATTGCTAGATGCTTTGCTGTGTCTCTAATAAAACCTTGCTCTGCTTCACTTCAGCAGGAACAGGTAATGTTCATGTGTTGAATCATGCCTTTCTTCCGTTTTTGATCTACTGCAGAATATTTTTAAGGGGGTTATCTGCTATCAAAAGCCAGGCCTTCATGTTTTATGTTGCACCTCTGATGAAGTCTCACGGGTGTCAGCTTTGTTTTCATACATAGATGTATAAATATGGATATGTACTGATAAATGAGCAGAATTATAATATTTCTGACTGAGTTAATACTGAATCTAATCAAATCATGGATCAAATCAAAACGGGACCTTATGAATTGGAATCGAATCAATTATAGAAATCAGTGCGGAAACCCAGCCTATTCAGAACCGAGACCACGCCACCAAATCAGTTGATTATAGCACACGTGTGAATAAAAATATGATTTCCCTTTTTTCTACTGCCTAAGGTGCAGATGAAGAGATGTTGCAAAGCAAGTGATAACATAATTGTACTCTTTAATGTATTTACTGGATTTAATACAGTAATGTGTGACATTGCTGCGTTACCAAAAAATTTAATGTTATGACAATAACCTGTAGAGTTTGCATGTTCTCCCCATGTTTGCGTGGGTTCTCCTCAGGTACTCAAGCTTCTTCCCACAGTCCAAAGACATGCAGTTAGTGGGGTTAGGTTAATTGGAAACACTAAATTGCCAATAGGTGTGAATGGGAGAATGAATGTGAGTGCGATTGGTTGTCTCTGTCTATGTGTTAGCCCTTCGACAGACTGGCAACCTGTCCAGGGTGTACCCTGCCTCTCGGCCTAAGACAGCTGGGATAGGCTCTATCAGACTGTTGGATTTCTACGTATTTACCCCTTTGGACTTTTTTCAGGTAATAAAGGCTCACTTTCAGGCTCACATGCTGCTTTATAAGAAAGCCCTCCGCAAAGCCAGAACATCTTACTATTCGTCACTGATTGAAGAAAATAAGAACAACCCCAGGTTTCTCTTCAGCACTGCAGCCAGGCTGACAAAAAGTCAGAGCTCTACTGAGCCAACAATCCCTTTAACGTTAACTAGTAATGACTTCATGAACTTCTTCACAAATAAAATTTTTATCATTAGAGAAAAAATTACCAATAATCATCCCACAGATGTAATATTATCTACAGCTACTTTTAGTACCATCGATGTTAAGTTAGACTCTTTTTCTCCAATTGATCTTTCTGAGTTAACTTCAATAATTAATTCCTCCAAACCATCAACGTGTCTTTTAGACCCCATTCCTACAAAACTGCTCAAAGAAGTCCTGCCATTAATTAATTCTTCAATCTTAAATATGATCAACCTATCTCTAATAATCGGCTATGTACCACAGGCCTTCAAGGTGGCTGTAGTTAAACCTTTACTTAAAAAGCCATCTCTAGACCCAGCTGTCTTAGCTAATTATAGGCCAATCTCCAACCTTCCTTTCATATCAAACATCCTTGAAAGAGTAGTTGTCAAACAGCTAACAGATCATCTGCAGAGGAATGGCTTATTTGAAGAGTTTCAGTCAGGTTTCAAAGCTCATCACAGCACAGAAACAGCTTTAGTGAAGATTACAAATGATCTTCTTACGGCCTCTGACAGTGGACTCATCTCTGTGCTTGTCCTGCTAGACCTCAGTGCTGCGTTTGATACTGTTGATCATAATATCCTATTAGAGCGATTAGAACATGCTGTAGGTATTACAGGTACTGCACTGCAGTGGTTTGTATCATATCTATCTAATAGACTCCAATTTGTACATGTAAATGTAGAGTCCTCTTCACACACTAAGGTCAATTATGGTGTTCCACAGGGTTCAGTGCTAGGATCAATTCTATTTACATTATACATGCTTCCCCTAGGCAGCATCATTAGAAGACATAGCATAAATTTTCACTGCTATGCAGATGACACGCAGCTCTATCTATCCATGAAGCCAGGTATCACAGACCAATTAGTTAAACTGCAGGAATGTCTTAAAGACGGCCGCTAACTTTCTGCTTCTTAATTCAGATAAAACTGAGGTTATTGTACTCGGCCCTGAAAATCTTAGAAATATGGTATCTAACCAGATTCTTACTCTGGATGGCATTACCTTGGCCTCCAGTAACACTGTGAGGAACCTTGGAGTCATTTTTGACCAGGACATGTCCTTCAATGCACATATTAAACAAATATGTAAGACTGCTTTCTTCCATTTGCACAACATCTCTAAAATTAGAAATATCCTGTCTCAGAGTGACGCTGAAAAACTAGTTCATGCATTTATTACTTCCAGGCTGGACTACTGTAATTCTTTATTATCAGGATGTCCTAAAAACTCGCTGAAAAGCCTTCAGCTGATCCAAAATGCTGCAGCAAGAGTACTGACAGGGACTAGAAAGAGAGAGCATATTTCTCCTGCTTTGGCTTCCCTTCATTGGCTTCCTGTTAAATCCAGAATTGAATTCAAAATCTTACTCCTCACATACAAGGTCTTAAATAATCAGGCCCCATCTTATCTTAATGACCTTGTAGTGCCATATCACCCTATTAGAGCACTTCGCTCTCGCTCTGCAGGCCTACTTGCTGTTCCTAGAGTATTTAAAAGCAGAATGGGAGGGAGAGCCTTCAGTTTTCAGGCCCCTCTTCTGTGGAACCAGCTTCCAGTTTGGATTCGGGAGACAGACACTATCTCTACATTCAAGATTAGGCTTAAAACTTTCCTTTTTGCTAAAGCATATAGTTAGGGCTGGACCAGGTGACCCTGAATCCTCCCTTAGTTATGCTGCAATAGACGTAGGCTGCCGGGGATTCCCATGATGCATTGAGTTTTTCCTTTCCAGTCACCTTTCTCACTCACTATGTGTTAATAGACCTCTCTGCATCGAATCATATCTGTTATTAATCTCTGTCTCTCTTCCACAGCATGTTTTTCATCCTGTTTTCCTTCTTTCACCCCAACCGGTCGCAGCAGATGGCCGCCCCTCCCTGAGCCTGGTTCTGCCGGAGGTTTCTTCCTGTTAAAAGGGAGTTTTTCCTTCCCACTGTTGCCAAAGTGCTTGCTCATAGGGGGTCATATGATTGTTGGGATTTTCTCTGTATTTATTATTGTGCTATCTACTGTACAATATAAAGCGCCTTGAGGCGACTTTTGTTGTGATTTGGCGCTATATAAATAAAATTGAATTGAATTGAATTGAATTGAAGTGAATTGAAAAACTTTCTCTTTAGAATATTCAGCCTCCCTATTTCTGCCGTTGGCTCATCTCCTGCAATAACTTGAAAATGCAAGTGAAAGAAAGCAACCAGTGTCTCAGGCCTCAAGCCTGCCATACCTGCCTCACCTGATCACAAATCTGCATGCTGACAAAACAGTGAGTAAGATGTTAGTTGGTAACTCAACTGGAATTTAGGCTTGCTCTAATAAAGTACGAGGTGTGCACACATATATAATAGGAATTATTGGCGACACATAACCAATTACAAACATTAACAAGTCCAGGCATGCATTTCTACACAATAGCCAATAAATCAGCAATATAAAAGTACTACTGTTACTATAGCAAGTTCTGGAAAAAAGAACGTACACTGTGTAATAGGTTCTTGCATTAGGACAGAAGTAGATGGGACTAATATTAAAATACCAGCTTTGGTATTCATGGTCATTGATCAGTGGTCATGATAATTTGCATATTAATGACCAAGAAACTGACCTCATGGCCCACTGTTATTCAGTGTTGCTTTGGACTGAAGAAGTAACTTGAATGAGTGATGAAACGTTTCTCCCACTGAAAACGCTGAATAAATGAATAGAACCAACTTTCTGGGTGTTGTAGCCTCATTTTTTACAGCACCAACCCAGACAATGTTATACGATCCTGGAAATAGGAAAAGAAACTAATTTAGGGGTAAAAAGTGTAATAGTGAAATTTAGGATTTTAAGAATTGTTTTGGTATAATGAAATGGTTACGATTGAGCAAAGAGTCCTGCTCTGAGAATCTGTTTCTCTCATGATGGTCTTTAGGGAAAGCCAAAAGGTTTAGACAGTCTCTATAAACTAAAAACCCTCTAATGATCTGTCATAGAGCTCAATGGGATCATTTAATATTGGCAAAGCTATTGTCCAAGAGAAGTGTTTGGTCAACAGACAGTGCTTTTTTACACGTTTATCTGTTTTCCCAATTACAATGTGCTCTGAGCAGATTAACACTGCAGCGTAAATGACAGTGAAGACATGCCTCATATGAAACTTACACTAGGGTGACCAAGCGTCCTGGGTTTTTTTTGCACTGGTTGACTTGTAAAAGCCTATATGACATTTTTTATTTCACCATTCATTAACCTCACAGAGAGGGCATTGTTTAAATATGTCCAAGTTTTCTTCAAACAAACTGTATGTATTATTGTATTATTCTTCATGACTGGGCCAAGTGTCCTCTTTTTTGGAAATCAAAATATGGTCACCCCAACTTACACATTACATTGATTAATAATGAATTTACACCTGAATTCATAGGGTGACTCTAGAGGCTTGTAGTATGAAGCAAGAATTCCAGCTTAGCGAATTAACGTCATAGTTGACCCTCCCTTTACAGTGTTACGAAGGAGATTATTGTCTTACCGGGGTACACTGCATGCAAACTGGAGCAGGTCATTCTCACGATGCGAAGTTATCACATACTAACCAGCTGCCTACTAACCAATTAGTTCTCTAATGTCAGCATTCTTGCAAGATCACTTAGAACTCATTGTATGTGTTATTCTTTGCTTTTGTCCCCCTTTGGCTGCAAGCAGTTTTATTGGTCTGTTAACATATGATCCTAAAAACAGAGTACCTTGGAGCTTGGTTGACCTTATTCCAAATTTGCATGTAGACTTAGCTTTTTGCAAGTAGATGTTTAATATCTGGTTTTATTTATTCTTCACTTGCTCATGTAGTGTGAAAGATTTAGGCTAAAATTCTCGTGTGTCTTAAAATTAGAGCTGTCACACTGGGAAGTGTGTTCTCACTAAAGTGCAAGCTAAAATTTCATGGCACAGCTCATATCTATTTAAAATAACCTGCCAGCTTACGTAATTACACACAAGCTGACAGGTTATCACTTCCTTTCTAAGTGTTTTTGACAGCTTGTTTATCGTATCTAAACATTCTCCTGTTTCGAAATAGTAATAATGAGACCATTCTTAAGTTATATGCTTGGCATTTTTTTCAAGCTTTCCTTCCCGGTTTCCCATGGACAAAACTTTAAAGCTACAGTAAGTCGTTTTTTGAGAAAAAAATAGCACTGATTTGTTTATTTTTAAGGTTATTTGATAGAAGAAAAAGAATTCTACACAATTACATTTTTCAACAAATTAATACTATGTCATAAACCTGCAGTACATTTAAAATACACAGGAGTGGGCACCAGTTTGTGAAAGCCACCATGTTGCTGTGGCCATTTTCGCCTAGTCATGTTTTATGTATGTGAGTAGAGACTGGCCACATATGGAGTAAACCTTACAAGTTAGCTTTAATTTAAATTTCACAAATGACACGTAAGCTGACATCCTGTCACCCTTCCTATCCCCAACCTGTTTATCGTATCTAAACATTCTCATGTTTTGAAATAGTACTACTGAGACCTTTGTTATTTTATACACTTGCATTTTTCCCAGCGTTCCTTTCTGTTTTCCTACACACAGAACTTTAAAGTCATTTTCATTTATTTTGGTCATAAAAATTATGCATTGATTTGTTTGTAATTACTAATTGCAAACTAAAAGCAAAGTTTCCTTGTTGGTGTAAAATGGGCAATGTCCCTAAGCAGATGCATGTGTTTGTAAACAATTTGTTCAGTAATCAGTGTTTCAGAAAAGTTGATTAGTCAACAAAAGAAAAGAAGAATTAGGTAATTATTCACCTACATATCTTTTTTTTTTTTTTTTTTTTTTTTTTTAAATTAAAAGGGCAGGTGGCCTTGTACAGGTACTTTTTATGCTTTTTGCTGTTTTACACACTAAAATCTATGCCATTGCTATTGAAATGCCCTCCACAGTTGCATAACCTTAATTCAGTCAAGTAGTGGTTTTAAACATTTTGTGCTTGTGGCACATTCAAAACGTTTTGTGCCCGTGGCACATTCAAAAGGCAAGCCAGCACAGAACACCACTGTTCATTTCTTCTTAAAATAGCTTCCATGTATTCTGACATATGATAGGTTCTTCTTTCAATTGTCTTTGTGACAATAATGTGTGCTATGCTTACCTTCTGCAAGCATAGCACACATTATTTCTTTTCTTTTTTTTCTTTTATGAAACTCCTTCAGTGAAGAACTTGTCTCTATCACCTTTCACATAGTACAACAATGCAATCTTATTGCCTCTGGTCTTGATCTTGTCCAGATCTGGCGAGTGTAGAAGGAACGCTTGGGGATTTTTTTCAGGGGAAATGACTGCGTCAACCAATGATGAGTCATTGTATGGCAAGAAAAACAACTCTTGCAACTCTGAAATTATCACATGCTGTCGCAAAAGGATCTTGAAGCCGAGATAAACTGCTGCCTCGAAGTCTGAATGAATGGACAGCTTGTTAATCACAGGAAGAAATAAAATAATCAGGCTAACTTGAGTTAAAATATTTATTTTGCTGCTTGGTGCACCCTCAGTGCTGATAATGTCACTGCTGCACATTAGCTCTGTTAAACAATAAGCTGGATCGACTGAAACATTAAAGGGTTTTCTTTCATGTTTTTAGTAAGATATAGCACACCAGGTTGCATGTATTCCTTCAGTAGAGAATCCACATCCACATCCACACGCACACACATACAAACACACACACACATATATAGATATATATATATATATTGTGGCGAGCTCAGGAAACGGAGGAGACAGAGGTTTCTTTGGTCTTGCTACCCGCCGTCTTAGCCAGGGAGCACAGCCGTTTATTTAGCTTTTAGAGGAGGAACACTGGCGCGAGCCCTCTGCTCAGCGCGGCAACAACACAACAACACAAAAGGCGCTCTCTCACCGGAAACACCCCGTCGCAGAGAGAGCGTCACCTGTAACCATGGCAACATGACAACAGAACATAACTGCAAAACAGAACATAAGTGTCCATAACATCCGAACAGCCCTGGGCCGCTACATAGCCCCCACCTAAGGGGTCAGTCGTCCCCGACAACCCCATTACCCCACACAAAGTCCTGCAACTGTCCATGTGTCTTCCTTCTGCGCGCAGGCCGATCTCGACCAGCAGGGGAAGAGTCACTTGGATGAGAACCTGGGGTGCCACCAGCATCCCCTGCCCCGGCGGCTGCTGGAGCGGGCGGCCAGTACGGTGAGAGCCTGTCCTGGTGCAACACCGCCACGCGTCCTGGACCTGGCATGCGGATCCGGTACACCACTTCTGTTAGCCGCCCCACGACCTCCGCCGGCCCTTGCCAGTGACCGCACAGCCTGGGGGACACCCCTCTCTTGCGAACCGGGCAGTACACCCAAACCTTGTTGCCAGGCACGAAAGCTCCCCCTCGGCACCTGGTGTCGCAGGCTCTTTTCTGTCGTGCTCCGGCACTGACCTGGGCCTGGCGCTGCTCCCTCAGCCTCCTGTAGCCGTCTCTGGCCACCAACACGTGCCGGTTCTCTGCCTCGGGGACGGGGAAAGGCTCTAGGACGTCTCCTCCCACTCTCTCCATCGGGGCCCCCACCCGATGCTGCTGTAGGGGGACAGTGAAGCATTGAGCGGAGCCCTTCCGTGCCATACAGGTGTCACAGCAGTGCACATGAAGTTCCACATCCCGTCGACAACCAGGCCAGTAGAACCGTCCCCTGAGACGGCGGAGAGTTTTAGCATTTCCATAGTGGCTGGCCCCCACCGAGCCGTGGACGAGCTCGAGCACCTGCGACCGCAGCGTCCGAGGCACCAACAGCTGCAAGAGATCTCTGCCCTGCCCGGTGGCCCGCCATCTCCGGTACAGGAGGCCGTCGTGGGTCTCCAGGGTGTTGTACTGGGAGTAGTAGGCCTTCACTTCGGGCCCCTGTCCTGACACCCCTGTCCAGCCTGGGCGTCGTGCTGCCTCCAGCCAGGCCCCCACCTGAACCAACGTCGCATCAGCCTCCTGCTCCTGCTTCAGCTGCTGCATGGTCAACGAGAGCCACCCCCTTCCGCCGGCTGTGGCCCGAGCAGTAGCCACGCCCCGTGCCTCCTGGGCCCGCTCTCCCTGCCATTTCGAGAGGGGCAGCTGGCGTGGGCGCAGACAGATGGGTTGAGCAGAGCCGGTGTCGGTGGTGTGCTGAACCAGCCGAGTCTGCCTGCAGTCTCCGGTTCCCTGCTTTTGACCGCACTGGAGGGCCAGAGTCTCTGTACCAACAGTGATAGCCAGCTTCGCGGTGTCAACGCAGGCCCCCCAGCGGGTCAGCAGATCAAGGCCGATGATGCACTGTTCTTGGATGTCAGCAAGCCAGAAGTCGTGCACCAGCTCCAGATCCTTCACTCGGATCCGCAACGGTTTCTTCCCCCGCATGTCAGTTCTCTCCCCCGTCACTGTCATCAGCTGGGTGTCGGTGGGTGACCAACCCATCACAAGCGGCCCGGATGTTCCAGGAAACACACCAGGTCGTATTAGGGAAATGGTGGACCCCGTGTCCACCAGGGCTTGGCAGGGCTGGTCCTCAACACAGCAGCTTAGGTAGAGTCCCTTGAGGTGCCCGACTAGGCCCGCCACCGTGCATCGTTCTTGGAGGGGGGCAGGAAGCTGGAGCGGTGGTCCCTTCGTTGTACCGCTCTCTCTCTCATCCCCCTGAGGCCATATAGTTCTGGCCTTTGGGGCGGTAGCAGCGGTCGGTCGGTTGACGGGGACGCCTCCAGGGCACCGAGGGCTGCAGCTGGCATACCTCCGGGACCTCTCCCTCCCTGTCGTAGTCTGCGGCTCTGATTTGAGGGTAGTTTGGGGGGCGCACATGCTGGTTAGGTGGCGAGGTGAGCACCAGCTCGGCCCTCTCAGCCTCAAGGAGCGCCTCACGGAGAGTTTGAGGCATGGCTAGGCGGACGTGTTGGCGTAGTCGCTCTGGAAAAAGTCCTCGCAGGAAAGCATGCAGGCTAAGCTCCTCACGGGCTGCTGCTGGGAACTCTGGGTAGCCACGACGAGCATACAGCAACACATCCGCTGCAAAAGTGCCCAGGCTCTCCCCCGGCCTACGGCTCCGGTTGGTCAGCTGCTCCCTGCTCTGCTCAGTGGAGTGCCGCTGCCCGAATCGCCTCTCGAGTGCTATGGTGAGGGCCTGGAGCTCATGCTGCTCTGACGCGGCTAGGTCATGGAGTACCTGCAGTGCATCTCCTTCCAATGCTAGCGCTAGCTGTGTAGCAGCCTCTTCGTCGCTCCAGCTATTATGTCTCGCGGCTAGCCGTACTTGTGAGAGGTAGGGCTCTAGCGGGGTTAGCCCGTTATATTTCGGTACCTTAGCTGGCGTTGCAGGCGTCACTGCTCGCTGTCGGGGGCCCGGTGTGTCGGCCGACGGAGGCAGCCCGTGAAGCATCGCCCTAGCGTCGGTCGCGGCGGGCCGCCGCCGCTGTGCGCTCGCGCCATCGGGACCCGTCGGGGCACTTACATGGCTGCTAGCTTCCTCTCTCTTCAATCGCCGGCTTCCCAAGCAGCGAATACTCTCCTCGACGGCTTGCTCCAGCCTCTGAGTGTCTCTCTCCATTCCGGCGAGGGTGAGCTATCCCACTTCTGACACCAATGTGGCGAGCTCAGGAAACGGAGGAGACAGAGGTTTCTTTGGTCTTGCTACCCGCCGTCTTAGCCAGGGAGCACAGCCGTTTATTTAGCTTTTAGAGGAGGAACACTGGCGCGAGCCCTCTGCTCAGCGCGGCAACAACACAACAACACAAAAGGCGCTCTCTCACCGGAAACACCCCGTCGCAGAGAGAGCGTCACCTGTAACCATGGCAACATGACAACAGAACATAACTGCAAAACAGAACACAAGTGTCCATAACATCCGAACAGCCCTGGGCCGCTACAATATATATTAGGGGTGCAACGATACACAAAATTCACGGTTCGGTTCGATACTTTGGTGTCACGGTTCGATATTTTTTCGATACAAAAAAATGTTCATGCCTTTTTAATTTTTCATTTATTAAAATTATAAATATATATTTTATTTCAAAAGTACAGTTTTTAAATTTAATGTTGCTGAAACAACAAAATAATTAAAAAAATAAATCTATCTGATTGAGAAATCACTCATCTTTGGAAAAGAGAGTTTATTACAGAGAAATGGCTCTTTCCAAAATAAAAGCTATACTATACCCTTCTTCTGGGGCATATTCTCAGCAGCATATTAAACATATCAGATCCCCATAAGGAGAATCATGTGCTGACGGCTGTCTAAATGACTCGGGTAAAGTTTGTAGCATGCGTGCTTGTTGTTTTTGTCTGCTCCCACTTGTCTTTGCACTAGGATGATGTTGGCGTAAATGTGCAGTCATATTCGTTGTGTTCCCACTAGTGCTGTGAGCGTTGATCTCGTTAAAATGACATTAACGCCATAACGCGGCAAATCTCCGTTAACGAGTTACCACGGATCGCCCCGTGCGTGGGGCTGGACGGTGTCAACACGTTAACAAGCTAACTGCGCTAACGCACTAGTTCCCACCAATTGAGCATTGCGTGGTACATCCGACATACTGTTTTACTTTTGTCCATGACGCGCTTACCATCAGGGTCATGCTTCACATGAAAACCAAGATAATTCCAAACGCCAGATCTGAATGAGGGTGGGGGAGGCTCAATTGCCATGTTGCAACGAGCTTAGCTTCTGTCTTGCTAGCTTGTGCTGCGCTCAGTGGATCTGCACTCGACAGTGCAGCCTAGGCGGAGAAGTCGAACGCAGATCCACTGAGCGCTCAACACAGACAGCATCGTCAGAAGAAAAGTTGACAAAATAAATTAAACGTTTTGTATTGTTTTGTATTGTTCGATACATATGCGTACCGAACCGAAAACACTGTATCGAACGGTTCAATATCGATACGAGTATTGTTGCACCCCTAATATATATATATATATATATATATATATATATATATATATATATATATATATATATATACATATATAACCTGGACCCCCCTAGCCGGTTACCAAGATTACGTGAAGTACCCTCAGAAGGTCTGCTAGATGATGTTAATGCAGCACTACGGATGATACCTACAACCACGATTACCGACACTAACAAGCTGATCTACACTACGGCAGCAGTGATCAGTGAGATGCTTGGCTACAAGTTGAACAGCCACAAGGGGCAGTACCCTCCATGGAGAAGGAGGCTAGAGGGCAAGATCAAAGTAGCACGGAGGGAGGTTAGCCAACTAACGGAGTTGCAGAAAGGCGCGACAAAGAAGGTGCATAAGAAATACAGCAAGCTGTCCATACCTGAGGCCTTGGAAACTGCCAAGCAAAGACTCACAGCCTTGGCCAGCCGCTTGAGGAGGTACACCAGAGAGATAGAAGGCAGGAGAATAAACCAGCTGTTCTCCACAGAACCAGCAAAGGTGTACTCTCAGTGGCAAGGGAACAATAAGAGAACAGCACCACCAAGGCTGGAGACGGAGCAATACTGGAAGAGCATATGGGAGAAGGACGCAACCCATAACGGCAATGCTCAGTGGCTAGTGGATCTGAGGGCAGACCATAGCGACCTCCCTGAACAGGGTCCAGTAACCATCACAGTGGCAGACATCCAAGAAAGGGTCTCCAGTATGAAGAGTTGGACAGCACCAGGGCCCGACATGGTTCACGCCTACTGGCTGAAGAAGCTGACTGCACTCCACGAGCGTCTGGCAGCACAAATGAACCAGCTGCTAGTTGACGAGAGACACCCGGAATGGCTAACCGAAGGTCGGACGGTCCTGATCCCCAAGGACCCCAAGAAGGGACCGGTCCCATCCAACTACCGACCAATAACCTGCCTCAGTACTACATGGAAGCTCCTGTCAGGCATCATATCGGCTAAGATGAACAGGCACATGGGTCAATACATGAGCGGGGCACAGAAAGGGATTGGCAAGAATACCAGAGGCGCAAAACACCAGCTACTGGTAGACAGAACAGTCAACCGAGA
This sequence comes from Oreochromis niloticus, assembly GCF_001858045.2. Classification (NCBI taxonomy): domain Eukaryota; kingdom Metazoa; phylum Chordata; class Actinopteri; order Cichliformes; family Cichlidae; genus Oreochromis; species Oreochromis niloticus. The sequence continues at coordinate 13,799,771 of NC_031972.2, read as the reverse complement.
CTGCAAAACCAGACTGACCAACCTGTGCACAGCCTGGATTGATTACAAGAAGGCCTATGACTCAATGCCCCACAGCTGGATACTGGAATGCCTAGAATTGTACAAGATCAACAGGACCCTAAGAGCCTTCATCAGGAACTCAATGGGAATGTGGCACACAACACTAGAGGCCAACTCCAAGCCCATAGCACAAGTCACCATCAAGTGCGGGATCTACCAAGGAGATGCTCTGTCCCCACTGCTGTTCTGCATAGGCCTGAACCCCCTCAGTGAGATCATTAACAAGACTGGCTACGGATACCGACTACGGAATGGAGCGGTTGTCAGCCACCTCCTGTACATGGATGACATCAAGCTGTATGCCAAGAGTGAACGAGACATCGATTCACTGATACACACTACCAGGCTATACAGCAATGACATTGGAATGTCATTCGGGCTGGAGAAGTGTAGTCGGATGGTAACAAAGAGAGGGAAGGTAGTCAGAACTGAGGGGATTGAACTACCAGAAGGCAACATTGCAGATATAGAGGACAGTTACAAGTACCTGGGGATCCCACAGGCGAATGGGAACCATGAAGAGGCCGCTAGGAAAGCTGCAACCACCAAGTACCTGCAGAGGGTCAGGCAAGTCCTGAGGAGTCAGCTGAACGGTAAGAACAAGATCCGGGCCATCAACACCTACGCCCTGCCCGTGATCAGGTACCCTGCTGGGGTAATAGGCTGGCCAAAGGAGGAGATAGAAGCCACTGACATAAAGACAAGAAAGCTCCTGACCATGCATGGAGGGTTTCACCCCAAGTCCAGCATCCTGAGGCTGTACGCTAAGCGGAAGGAAGGGGGCCGGGGACTGGTGAGTGTCAGCACCACAGTCCAGGATGAGACAAGAAACATCCACGAATACATCACGAAGATGGCCCCAACTGACAGCGTGCTCAGTGAATACCTCAGGCAGCAGAAACCCAAGAAAGAGGAGGAAGGCGAGGAACCATCATGGAAGGACAGGCCCCTGCACGGTATGTACCACCGGCAGATAGAGGAGGTGGCTGATATCCAGAAATCCTACCAGTGGCTGGACAAAGCTGGACTGAAAGACAGCACAGAGGCACTAATCATGGCAGCACAAGAACAAGCTCTGAGTACAAGATCCATAGAGGCTGGGGTCTATCACACCAGGCAAGACCCCAGGTGCAGGCTGTGTAAAGATGCCCCAGAGACAATCCAGCACATAACAGCAGGGTGCAAGATGCTAGCAGGCAAGGCATACATGGAACGCCATAACCAAGTGGCCGGCATAGTGTACAGGAACATCTGTGCCGAGTATAACCTGGAAGTCCCGAGGTCAAAATGGGAGATGCCCCCAAGGGTGGTGGAGAATGACCGAGCTAAGATCCTGTGGGACTTCCAGATGCAGACGGACAAAATGGTGGTGGCTAACCAACCGGACATAGTGGTGGTAGACAAACAGAAGAAGACGGCTGTAGTGATCGATGTAGCGGTTCCGAATGACAGTAATATCAGGAAGAAGGAACACGAGAAGCTGGAGAAATACCAAGGGCTCAGAGAAGAGCTCGAGAGGATGTGGAGGGTGAAGGTAACGGTGGTCCCCGTGGTAATCGGAGCACTGGGTGCGGTGACTCCCAAGCTAGGCGAGTGGCTCCAGCAGATCCCGGGAACAACATCGGAGATCTCTGTCCAGAAGAGCGCAGCCCTGGGAACAGCTAAGATACTGCGCAGGACCCTCAAGCTCCCAGGCCTCTGGTAGAGGACCCGAGCTTGAAGGATAAACCGCCCGCAGGGGCGTGCTGGGTGTTTTTTTTTTATATATACATATATATATATATATATATATATATAATTTTTCGGTCACTCCTGCGGGTTAGGGTGAGGGCCTGAGAGCTTGAGGGTCCTGCACAGACTGCTCTCTTCTGGACAGAGATCTCGGATGCTGTTCCTGGGATCTGCTGGAGGCACTCGCCTAGCTTGGGAGTCACTGCACCTAGCGTTCTGATTACCACTGGGACCACTGTAACCTTCACCCTCCACATCCTCTCGAGCTCTTCTCTGAGCCCTTGGTACTTCTCCAGCTTCTCACGTTCCATCTTCCTGATGTTGCTGTCATTCGGTTTTGCTACGTCTATCACTATGGCTGTCTTCTTCTGCTTGTCCACCACGACTATATCTGGCTGGTTAACCAACACCATTTTGCTCATCGGCTGGAAGTCCCATAGGATCTTTGCACGGTCATTCTCGTCCACCCTGGGGGGGTGGGGACCTGCACCTGGGGTCTTGCCTGGTGGTGGACCCCAGCCTTTTTGTTGTCTCATCCTGGACTGTGGTACTGACAGTCCCCGGCCTCCTTTCTCTCTCTCTCTCTCTCTACATATACGTAAGTCAAATGAACACTGCAGCATCACTGAGAATTAAAAACTATCTAAATTCTTTAATCTTTAATAAAATGATTGGTGTGGCTGTTCTACAGGGGGTAACAATTAAGTTTAACATAGACGAAAACACAATTTATGAAATTTAACGGAGTTAGAAGTTAGCATGAAGTTAGCTCGCTAGTTTCTACCCCCCCAAAAATATACCATGCTCTGATTGAGGAATTTCTGAAAAAATTCAAATGTACAGCTCTGATATGCTTCCTACATAAATGAAGACAGAAAACTAAATAGTAATGACCTTTGTAGGGTTACTTAAGTTGGGCTAGCTGGTATATAATGATGTGCTACGTGGTGGCTAGCTACACAGCTATGGTTAGCATAATATAAAAACACACAGTAAAGCTGGAGGATGGCTAACTTTTCTCCACTCGATAAAAGTTAATGTGGGGGTTCCCGATGGTTAGGGACAAATGCCATTGTATGGTAGGATGCTGTAAACAGACCAAACGTCAATCAGGAGAACAACTGAGAAAATGAATCCACAATACGAGGTTAATCATTCATTTATTGCTGATGATCTGAGCTGTAGTTACATCGTAAGGTTTTAAAAACCGAGCTTTAAAATGAAAAGTGGTAATAAAAACCGAGGCCGACAGTGATCACTGCCTTTTTTAGGGGCTTGTTCAGATTAAATAGAACAAGATACAAAGCATTAAAACGTGTTAAAAACACAACAGCCTTAATAAACCCAGAGTAGTTTGGATCTGGGTTTATCACGTCATCACTTAAAGACCAGGTTTGCGTCTATGTTAGTAAATGATTTTGCAATTAATTCACATATTGATTTAGTACCTTGGCTTACAGAAACCTGAATAGTTAGTTTAACCCCCTCAAGTCATACTAACTGTAAAAGCCCTAAAGCACAGGCTGATGATGAGGAGTGGTAGCAGTCTTTCTAGGCTTGTCTATGTTAATTGTCACCCAAAGACTTTGGCGGCCATTTGCAGCCCAATTGGAAAAAAACTGTTTTATTGTTGTTATGATGATGTTTTTCTTAGACTTGTTATATGATTTTGTGCTCAATTCAGATAAAATAATTATAGTGAACAACTTTAACATTCATGTAGATGCTGAAAACAACAGCCTCAACCGTGCGTTGATTTAATTGTTAGATTAATGTAGCTTGTCTTAAAATGTAAATGAGGGTACTAACTGTTGTAATCACATCCTTGATCTAGTTAGGGTGCAGTATATAGCATATAGTGCAGCGTGGTCACTGCATAGGACAACATAGAGGAACAATTGGCTCCTCTGAAAAAGAGAGCAACTAATCTGACTAGTTTGAACCACTAATATAATATACCTTAAAGCAAAGAGCATATAGGCTGGAGGGGAATAGCATTCCAGAATATGAAAGACAGAAAAGGAATCATAGAAATAACCCTAGGCTTGTTTTCAGCACGGCAGTCAAGCTGACAAAGAACCACAGCTCTGTTGAAACTCGTATCTCCTTAGTTCAAAGTAGTAAGGACTTAACAAATGTAGTTACAAAAAAATTTAACCATTGGAGTGTGTCATCACACAGAGCATAATAATTATTTGGACTTTTCTCCTATTGATCTCTATTGGCTAAGTTAAAATCATTTTTTCCTTTAAACTATTGATTTTAAATATGATCATCGCTTTTTCTTTGTTAATAGGATTCAAGGTTTCTGTAATTAAACCATTACCTTAACAGTCTTTACTTGAACCAGCTGCTGTAGCTGATTATATACCAATTTACAATATTCCTTTTATTTTCCCAACAAAGTGGTTCAAATCATTTACAGAGGAATAGTTTATTTGAAGAGTTTCAGTGAGAAGTGAGTGCAGTCATTACTTCTAGGGTGGATTTTTGCAATTTCATATTGTCAGGCTGTCCTAATAGTTACCTGATCCAAAACACAACACTAGTAGTATTAAGACTAGAAAGAGAGGCCGTAATTCTCACATATCAGCTTCTCTTCACTGGCTTGTTGTCAAATTTAGAATTGAATTGAACTTCCTTCTCCTCCCATGCAAGATCTTGAATAATCAGGCCCCATCATATTTTTGAGACCTCACAGGACCACATCATCCCGGTACAGTGCTTCGCAGTTCAGCCTTAGTTGTGGAATTTCTCTTAGCACCAAGGGGAGAGAACTTTCAGCTATCTGGCCCATCTCCTGTTGAACTACTTTTGAGTCAGAAGGCAGTCACCCTCTCTACCTTTAAGATTATAGGCTTAAAACTTGCTTTGTGATAAAGCTTGCAGTTAGGGCTGGATCAGGTGACCCTGAATTGTCTCTTAGTTATGCTGCAATAGGACTAGGCCGCTGGAGAACTTTCCATGATCCACTCTCATCTTTTCACTCCGCATGTGCTTATATAGTCCTACTGCATGCCATTAAATTGTGTCTCCTTTTTTTGTCCAGTCTCCCTATGCTCCTGTTTTTCTTTTTTCTTTCCCCTCATTCCCCCCAACCAGTTCCAGATGGCTGCCTTTCCCTGAGCCTAGTTCTGCTGGAGGTTTCTTCCTGTTAACAGGAAGTTTTTCCTTGCTCATAGGCAATTGCCTGATTGTTGGGGGTTTCTTTCTAATACTGAGGGACCTGTAGTTTGACTGTTCTGAATTGGTTTAGCATAAACACAACTGGATGAACTGGACTTTAAGCTCAGCATTTCTCACTAATCCATTCATCATCATGCTTCACGATATACCCCTTAGGTCTTCCAGTTTAAAGCTTCAGAGCTCTAATGCAACTGAAATAAACTGCAGAATCAAGAATGAACTAAGAAACAAAGCAATGTAGTAACTTGGGATATTAGATCTTGCTGATGCAGTCTTTATGTTCTTTCCACATCTCTATTACCTGTTCCTCTGACATGTCTCTTCATAGGATACCCCTGAGAGCTGTGATGATTGCTAAAGCTAAAGTTTCCCAGTGTCTAATGGAATGATAACCTGTTGACCTAATTGCAGCTCTACTGAGAAACTTTTCCCCCCAAAAGTTCTCACGTAAAACAATGATGCTTTAAGCATGCCTGCAAGCAATGTTCAAATATTGCTGTGTCATGATTGTGTCATTTCTGTCTTCTTAACCTGCTCTTATCAGTTTTTCATTGTGTCCTGAACCTTTTGACCTGTAATAAAGATGACACTTGTCACAGTGCATAGTTGTCATTTTTAAATGCGTGTGGATGCATGTGGGGAAGTACAAGCACAACCGAAATATGTATTACAACCAGTGTTGGGACTAACGCGTTATTAAGTAACGCGTTACAGTAACTACGTTATTATTGTGGTAACGAGCACGGTAACTAGTTATTATGCCAAAACCAGGAACGCGTTACTCGTTACTGGGATTTAGATAGGCTCGTTACTCGTTACTTCGTGTGGTGCTATCGCGGAGCTTCCACAGATTCAGTAACATTAGCAAGTGGTGGAAGCCAGCAGGTGGATGAAGGAAAAGGGAGGCAAGAGGAGAGACCCGAAGCGGCCGCCCGTCCGAGTGTCAGGTGAACTGAACTTCAGGTAAGAAGTTATGACCTGCAGTCTATCTGAGTCAGATATAAACCAAGTTTAGGTGGAGTTTATTTTCGGTATGCTGACATTTTCGTATTGCGTGCTAGCTAGCATGACGGAGTTTCTATACAGCTGTGTGGGTGCTATGTTACTGATGTTGAACTTTATTTTATTCATACGGTTAATTATTAGAGTTGCCAACCTTCCTGTAAAAAACGGAATCGTCTCGTATTCAGAGAAAATATTACGCGTTTCGAATTGAGGTGAAAAGGAACACAGTTTGTCCCGTAATTCAGCTACAATGAAAAAGACACAAAGCTGAAGCTGCACAGCTGCCTCTTCTTCTCTCATTCTCTCCTCTCCTGTTTCTACTTCAATCATGAAACTGATCAATGATCAGCTGATCGGCTTTTCTCTCTTGTTTATTTATCGCCCACTGTGCGCCAGAAAGAGGAAACCAGCGGATGTCGCGCTAAACAACAGCAGCACGTTTAAGCTTGATCAGCTGTTGTTAGAATTTATTTAATATTAATTTCTAGTATCAGCTGATGTTTGCTGGAGCCACAGCTGTAAAGCTGCTGGTCATGATGTCGGTTTGGTTATCTGGTGAGAGGGAAACTTGAAGATGAAACCAGGAGATGTCCTGAATCATCAGAGCTGAACAGGTGATGGAGAAACAGGTTTACCTTTTAGGTGACATGGATGAGTTGAAGGGAAGTTATCAACTGTTTCTGAGAGACAAATAACACCAGGATCCTTTTCTAAGTAGCTGACAGCTGGTAACTGTGCAGGGGCGGGTCTAGCAAAGTGTTGCCAGGGGGCCAGGTAGGGCATTAACAGGGAAAGGGGGACACAAAGAAATACTTTTCATTCTTATTCTCATTTAAAATGTCTAGCTTTTAATAAATAATTATCTGAGTCTTACAACAAACAATTGATAGATTGATACATATATACCATCAGAACAGTGTATATCACTGTCACAACAGTGTTTATTTTCATTCAAAGGCTTTATGATTTTTCCTATAATGGCGGGCCGGTCTCTAGTCAAAATGCCTGGGACGATTTTTTTGTCCCAGTCCAGCCCTGTATGCAGCTCATCTGCAGTCTGGTGTTACCTACAACTTCCTATTCAGAAGGCAGAATTTCCGAGTTCTGAGTACAATCGAAAGCACCACGACTGCAGTTTTTGTGTTGGATGTAAAAAGCAGGCTAGAATCATGCGGCGGTCAACGACGGTCCAGGCGTGGGATTTCTCTCGTGGAAATGTGCACATTATTTTTTCCTTTCTGTTGGTAGGTGGCACAGTGCACTTGTGGCAAGTAAGCAAGCTAGAAGACTGGCAATCTTGCTGGGTATCCAGTTACAGAAGCAACACATTAACAAGAGAATTCTGAGTAAAACCAAAGTTACTTTCCCTAGTAACTAGTTACTCTGAAAGTAACGAGTAACTTGAAGTAACTGAGTTACTTTTGATAGAAGTAACTAGTAATGTAACTAAGTTACTAATTTAAAGTAACTTACCCAACACTGATTACAACATCACAGATTCTTTGTTGAGCGGTTGCTCAACTGGCCTGCATAGTCTATAGACCTTTCACCAAGTTTGGCACATCTCGAGAAAAAAAATATGACAAAGAGCATCCAAAGTTCTATACATTTGGATGGATGGGGAGACTGGGGGAACTTTCCTCTGCTAAAAGTCCAGCAACTTCCTCCTCAGTTTCCAGATATTCATGGACTGTTGTCTAAGGAAAAGGGAATGCTACAGAGTGGAAAACATGACCGTTTTTTGAAATGTATTGCTGCGATCAAATTAAAACATTTTCAGTTTCAACATTTTATATGTTTTTTCTGTATTCTCTTGTGAATAAAATATGGGCTCCAGAGATTTGCAAATCATAGCAATCAGTTGTTTTATTTCCATTTTACATGTCATTCCAGGCCTTTCAGAATCGGGCTTGTGCATTTTCTGCTTGATTTTTAAATATTTTGGGGGTGATTTGTGTAGCTGTTGTTAAATGTGGGTATCTCAATTCAAATTAATACAATTTTATTTACATGTTGCCAAATCTCAACAGCAGTCACCTCAGGGCAGATAACACTATAACATTCAGATAACACCCTATGAGCAAGCACTTGGCAACAGTGAGAGAGAAATCTCCCTTTTAAGTGAAAGAAACATGTGGCATAACCAGGCTTACTAAAGGGCAGCTATCAACTGTGACTGGGTGGGGCTGAGGGGAGAAGTCAAATCTTGTTTTTATCTGTGTATAATCTCGTTGCTAACGAAACAGTTGTAACATGAAACCACATTAGGTTTTTGTTTTCATTTTCATTTGGTATTACTCAGTAGAAAATTAAGAAACCCTGAGCTTTGCAGACATGCTGAAGGTAGTAATTGTCTAATGAGTTTTTAACGATGTGCTTAAAATTTTGATTTACTGAAAGTCTTACTTCCTGGTGCATTTTCGGAATATTGGCAAGGCCTGCGGATAACTGGAATACCAGAAAACGACTATAGGGCTGTGCACAGTACAGTTGGAATGTTGGTGTGCAGCAAAGGACTTAAAAACACATGTCCCTATTGTCAAAATGAGTTAGATTTAAGAAGATCTGACATATTAAAATCCATCATTATAGTAGAAATTAAAAAAAGAAAAGTTCATGCTGTTGTTGACTGCCACTCTGGGCCGAAAGAGGTGCGACAAATTGAATTTGTCTGAGTTAGGATTGAGTGTGACAATGAAACAGGAAACACAGAGGATTATAATCAGGCGCACTCAACACATAGTTACTCAGTGCATGTAATGTTTTTAGTGCAGTAATATTCCAATCGAAGACCTTGTTGTACAGTTAAGGTATGAAAACATGTTTACTACTAGCCTCTGACAATGCAACAGAACTATCACATTGCGCAGGCAGCTGAGGTGACATAAGCCAACTAAAAGTCGTATTGAATGGTGATATGAAGACAATGAGGCATTGTGTAAGATTTTTTGAATACAGGTGTTTAACCTGTCTGAGCATCCGCCAATGCATTTGGCTGCTGGATTAACTCCAAACAAACCTGTTCCCCAAGAATGCAATATGATTTTATCTGAAGGTAAATAGCTCTGAACGATGAAAGATGTTTGTTTGGATAGCTGTTGATTCGAAAGTGATGTGAACATCAGGCTAAATGCTCTTTTCTTCTCACCTTCTTTAACAAAACAGTTTAGTTTAGCTGAAGTGCAAAGTCCGGCTTGTTATCCACCTCAACCTTTTTTTTCTCTCAGATGTTGTGCATTTTGCTTACTCCTCAGAAGTCTTGTCAAGACATAGTTAAAACTACAGGTTTATTACTTCACCACACAGTGGAGCTGTGGCTTAACATTTCATGTCACTTTTCTGCACTGCAACAGTCGTTCAACATTAAGTGACCAGCGGAATAAAGCATTTAATATTGAATACATTTAATCTTGCAGGAAAAAAAAGTCCTACCTGCTTTGTATGGGCTTGTTATATTTAACATTTTATTAGTATTGTGTCGCTGTGGGCATGGAGAGTGTTGTTACACTTTGTTCTTACTTTTACTGATCTCATAGATAGATAGATCTAAGATACACCAATAGATGGATGGATCTATCTTTTTCTGATCTTATAGATCATCATTAACATTTTTTTCTTTCATTTCTGCCTGTTGTTTCTTTCTCATTATCTACAGATGACAGGTACCAATGTTTAGGAAAAATTCCATTTTGTTCTGGCGTTATGCCATTTCATAACATCAGATCGTAGACTATATCTACAGTTGAACTTTTTACACTGATGAGCCTTGCTTTTGTTCTGCTGTCACATCCTTTATAAAACACTCTGCTTTTCTCCCAGTCACACTAGTCAGCAGGAATGTGAATTCAAATTTCAGAGGCAACCGGTTAGATTGACACTAGATATGTTTGGTGAACTGCTGCAAAGGTCATGCCAAAGAGGGAGTCCAAATGTCAAACACCCGTCTCTGAAGTTTAAGCCTTTGTAAGATCTGATGCACTGATATTCTTCTCCGGGCTTCAAAAATGTCATTACCAATATTTTGATGCAGAATATGCTTTTCTTTTTTTCAGCGGTGGTAATTGAGCACTGATAGACATCACTGGTTAAACAACTTAACCTGAGCATGTGCATTGAGTATACACATATCTGTGAAACAGCTGTAGGAGTATTATTTTGAATAAATAGCTCTAACCTTTATTGTCCTTGGCGTTCTTTCAAACTGCAAATTCTCACAATGGTAACCACCTGAGACATTACAAGGTTTATATAACAATGCCACTATCTGCATGTTAGTGAATCTCATGGGAATGTTCTTTCCACCAACCACACCAATAAAGTAATTCCTAACTCTTTTCATTTGAACAGATATCAGTCTTTTTCTATTTTTGGTAATCTGTCTCTAAGGGCTTGCCTAATTGGGGTAATGATACAGTCGCATCCATAAGAAACAGATGACTAAACACACATGAAAAGGTGCTGACCATCTTAACTCATTTTTAAACCATCTGTTATGATGATGTCATTCTAGCTAGGGGCCAGATGGAGCAAATCTTAAATTAGGACAACAAAGAGCAGGGAAGTTTTGGGTGGTTGCAGAAGAGAATGAAGCAACTGTGAACAGGGACATCAAGATGCTGGAGATCAAGAGAGGCAAATAGTCCAAAGCAGACAAGAGGGTTAGCTAAATGATTCTGTGTAGTCTGCGTTCAGATTATTATCAGATTTAAAGTTACCCTGTTACCCTAAGTTTTACCTGAAAAAATAGAGTTCATTTTAACAACATTTCTTTAAATAAACATTTTGTTGTTGTTGTTTTTTTCCATACAGGTTTCTTAGTGTCTCCGAGGGAGAGGTGCAGGCAGTCAGGAGAGGTGTTTTACTGCTTTCTGCAGTGCCCTTTTTGATGGTGCCTCTAAAATAGGATAAGGAAAGCCTTTGGAGCAAAGCTGTCAAATCTAAATCAGTTAGATTAAATTGCCTTATTATTATTACTACCTTTAGTTAACCAGAAAATTCTGCAGTGAGTGGTGGGAGGAGTTGGAAGAGAGCCTGAAGAGGTGGAGGTGTGGTCTGGAGAAAAGAGGAATGGCAGTCAGTAGAAGCAAGACAGACTACAAGGAGCAGAGGTAGTAAAGGTGAATGAGTAGGGATGGGAGTTGATAAGCATTTAGTGAATTCCATTATCAATATCACTTATCGATTCGATTCCTCACCAGTTCCCCTTATCAGTACCATGATCAAATGTTTGGCCATGTTGGAGTTATTTCCCCTCGTTGTTGTGAACAGTGTTGACATCATTACTCAAAATATTTTATGTATTACACATATTACACAGAGCACTTTCCTAAAGTAGTGCAATATGTTACTTAGTTACTCCCAGGAGAAAGTAATTTGTTGTAGACCTGCTACTCTTTACATTACTTTTCACATTTCTTCATAAAATGACCTGAAACACATTGTCTCATAATTACCAGCTAATAATATAAACCTATAGGATACAGTCCCACACACCAATACAAATCCCTATTATAAAGAGGACACACATATGATCCTTCTCTTAGGATTTAGACATGAACAAAGCCAAGAGCGCAAAACAAAGATGAAAACCAGTGAAAGAGGCTTCAGAGCAATTGGCACAGTGATTCCACTGGAGACACATGAACAGGTAGAAATGGCGGCTACAGACTGACTCCTCATAATTTTGTTACATGTTGAAGTTCAGGGTCTGGTTGCTGTGTTGGGGTTAGCAGTCACTAAGCTTTAACATAACTCTGGGTTCTTGGCAGACTTAGCGTTAGCAGGTGTTAGCATGTTTGCAAAGTGCAGAAATTGTGTTAGTTTTTGTTGTTTCTGTTGTGGATGCAATTTGCATTTTACCATCACACTCTTGTCCTTTTGTGCAATAAAAAAAATTAAAGTAATGTACATATCCATGCTGCAGACTGCGCCACTATTTTTCTCCTCCAGCACACAAACTGAAATTAGCTGATTGTAGTGGAAGTGCAAAGAGAACTGATAAGAGGAATTAATAGGCAAGCAGACAAACAATATATGTAGAGGAGGGATGGGGATAGATTTATCAGACAAGGGATGTTGAAGATTTAGTTGCCAGGCAGGAGGAATAGAAGAAAACCACAAAGAAGATTCGTGAACGTAGTGAAGGAAGCAATGCAGAGGGTTGATGTGACAGAAGAGGATGCTAGGGATAGGGTGAGATGGAGACAGATGATCTGCTGTGGTAACCCTAAAGGGACCAGGAAGAAGAAGAAGAATTCAGGAAGCCTCATTGAGATCAAAATTCTCTTAGAAGCGAGACCTGACCAAGGTAGCACCCATACAAATTCAAGATATCTCTTAAAAACAGCAGCAACATCTACTTTACTGTGCTACTCACTTCAACAATAAATAAAAGCATGTTTTAATTTACATATTTACAGTGGATAGTAACAAAAACTAGTTTTCCCCAGATCTGTTAGAACACTAGACACATCAAAAGGCATGAGGATCATATCTGGTAACCATTAGTACTGGAACAGAAAAGGTTACTAAAGTGAATTGGAAGTTTACCTACTATCACTTTATAAAGAATTATATACCAGCGCTGTTCTGGAAGTGGTCAGTCGTAGCGAGCCCACAAAGTCATAAAGAATGCAATGGTGAGTCAGAGAGTCAGAGCTTTGCATTTGTAATAAAACACAGGGATGCATTGTACAGCTCTATGAATCAAGACACCATAAAACTGAGGAGGTGGTGTACATATACAGCATATCACCATAATCAATCACAGACTGATGGTTAGAAAAAAAAGGCCACACAGGCCTTGTTCTTTCATACACAGGTGTTATGGTAAGTGTAGCTGTTCCTAAGTTGTTTAGCATGTGAAAAGCTTTTATGTCACAGAGAAAAAGCTTTTCATGTCACTGAAAAGTGATAAATTCCTTCCAAGGTGAAAATTTTCACAAACTCAGGAAAATGGAAGTTGTGTCTTGTAACTTAAAAGTCTTTTTTTTTTCCAGACTGTGCATGGTATTTTTGTATGTGTGCTTCTGTTTGGCCATTATTTCTATATGGCTAAAATTATAACGTTACCTATTCCTTTGCCCTGCTTTTGACAGGCTCTGACCTTGTTTTATTGTTTTTTCATGTGGACAGAGATATTTCTCAAAAAAGAAAGTGGAAAATCACTGTGCTGCGATCTTTAACAGCTGTTTTCTGTAGTGTGACTGGTAACAGTCCATCATGATACTCACAGTCATCGTTTACTGGATAGAAAATCCTCTCTGTCTTATTTCTAGAAATAAACTTACAAGAGGAGAAAAACGAGGACATACTGACCTTTAAAATACACCATTGAGGAAGAGAGCTTGTATAGCCTCCTAAAAAGTAAATTTTTTTAATATCCTCTTAAAATATCCTCTTTAATACTAAAACTTAACTTTTGTGTGTAAATCACAGACATCTTAATAACAAAAAAAGTACTGATATATCTGATGGATCATAGGATTCAGGGTTCTGTTACTACAAACAGTTCTACTCTATAAACCTGAAATCTGTGTGTAACAGCTGACGTGTTAGAAGAAGAACACAGGACGCTTATCTATTTCATTCAGTGATAATGAAGTCACAACTGCTGTGCCATGTGGCTATATGTGCACATTATTGTTACTTAAAAGGAGCACGTATTGGCTTTACTGCACTGTGACAGGACATTACTGGGTTTAATTGTAAAATCCTGATCATCATAGTAATAGTTTTATTTGGGCTGATCTTTTTTGAGATGTTAAAATCAAGCAAAAATATATAAAACCTAAAAAACAGAGAGGCTTTACACCCTAAAAAATAACATGAGGTTTATGCTTCTAATTACAAAAGAAAAACAGACACTTTATAAACTGAGATACCAAACCATTTTGTAACATGTTGGCATGTGGACTAAAAGGGTTTGCTTTTGTGCCTAAGAGTGTAAACTGAAAGTGAAAAATAATCTCTGGGTGTTCATGTTCCTTAAGAGAGGAGAAAATGTTTCATTTAATTAAAGCCTTGACTGTACCCAGCAGTGACGTGACAGAGGTCTGGATGTTAGTCATTCTTAGATCTAAAAATAATAGTTTAAATAAAATACAACTGTATTTCAAAAAATCAGAACTTGCATTCCCAACTGAGTCTAGAGTGGTTTTATAATGTGGTCACTGTGTGATGAGAAAAGGGTAAATGTCACCCATTTTGGATCCAGATTTTAAGATCATTAACGTTATATGTTATCATAACGTTAATATAATTATTATTAACGTCAGAAAGAATCTGATAACATCTGGAATCATCATCCGTCCTTTGGATTTTTCAACCTCTGCATTGTCTTAGTTGTTGAACTCTGAGTTTGAGCATGGTTAATGTATGCTATGGTTTGATGGTGGTCCATAGGTACTAGCGGAGCTTTGCAGATCAATATTTTCATGATGTAGCTGTGTGCTTTCACCAGGGGGCCAGCTGTGAACTACTCTTCTTTATGTTTCTGCTGTTGTTGTTGGTCCTTCAGTTAAGCCCCTACCATGGAGAAGACAGAAGTCATAACATACAAAGATCCTTGTTGTAGTGCTAAAAACTGTATACTGTAGCCAATGTCTACACTTTTCAGGAGTGCACCTTTGATCTTCTATATTTCCTTTGTGCTTCTTCCTCATTGAGGTGAACCATGTGATAACTTTGTGACTAATCAGCATTTGATTTTGTACGCTCTTGTTGTAGCTGGGGTATATGTATTCTCCTTAAGCCAAACATCTACCTATAAATTCCGGAGTATCCATTATCTCTGTACTCTGTGTTAGCCCTGTAATGGATGGGTCAAGAGTTTTACTGGCTCTTGCCCATTGCCACCTGGAATAGGCTGGATACATATTTAAGAAAATAAATAGATGGATGGATTATGTCTATTTCTTAATTCCAGATCCTTGGTAAAGCATCTTTGTTTTAGACTTATTGTAAATTTAGATGGCATGTCTATTTCATGAATATCAACAACATATGCAAAGCTCTGAAATAATTATTGTATTTGTATTAACTGTATTAATATAGTTATACTTTTGTAGTAAACCTAGTTAGTACAATAGCTAGTAACTGTTCAGCCTACCCTGTAATCTGGAACAATATACCCCTGACAAAATGCATGTCTAGCCACAAGCCAAATTTTATTGGCACTCCATGTCTTTTTGAGTTTGACACACTGATAAGGCATCATTTAATTTGGGCACAAATGGCTGATCTTATTGGACTATGTTTCTATCGTATATCCAATTTCTAGGTTGCCAATTGCAAAAAGTTCTACCTATCAGTGAACCTATAAAAGCATAATCCCATACAGACTTGGTAAAGGAGTGCTCATGGATATTGGAAAGTCAAAGCAGAATACCACAGTTACACGGGACCACACAGCAGGGAGGTCAGGGCATCCAGATTTTTTAACTCTGGATACCGTTCCTGATACAAGCCCATAGGAATTTGTGTCTCTTTCAAACCAAATCTTTGTGTTTTGTAATTATTTACACAGTCTATTAATTAGGTAACAGGGTATCGAGTTGCTAACATGTGTAGGCAAGTAGTGACAGTTTCGCAATGTACACAAATAATACATTTTACAATGCTGTAAGTGTGCTTATGTGTGTGTTTTTGTGTGTGCAAAGGAAAAAAGCTCAGCAACCTTACAAAAGTGACAGAGTTCCATGGAAAAAGAAACTGCAGCAAAAAAGAGTGTGTATTAACGTTTGATTTGAAGGTTTCTTCCACCTAAGATGGCAATAAACAAGGGACTTTTCAAGTATTGCTTCATGTCAGACTGCCTTTTGCTTTTGCTTTTTATTTTTTTCCAGTGAGCTGATACTTTTGTTTTGTCACGCACAGCATGAAGGAAATAGTTTTGTGCTTCAAGTAGAAATGAAAGGGCTAAGTGCAGTCAAATGAATAAGAAAAACAATGGCTATAATTTTGGGAGAAACAATTTCTATATGTGACAAGATGACACAAGGGTAAATGCTGTCATGAACACTGATCAAAGGCTTAGATTTTAACATAACAAAAAAGTGTGGTTAGTTATGGTGATGCATAAAAGGCCAAAGGCAGAGCGAAATTTGCACAGCGACATAACTATAGAACGAAATTCTCACAGGCATCTTTATTGGTTGTGCTATTAGAAACTTTGAACTTTCTTTCTCTTCCCTCTGCTCCTCTTTCACTTCTCTGTCTAGATGGTATTCATCTATTAACTGGTATATCAGCTCACCCACCACTACACCCAAGAAAAGGTCACACATGGGCACGAAGGACAGGAGCAATGGATGGCATTCTAATAAATTACACACATTAAGTTTTAATATATATGTTTAAAGCAGCACTTTGCAGATTTGAGTCAACATCTACATCCGTGCATGATACTGTATCTACTTAGACCAGACATAGACTAGAGTCTCTGCAATGTATTGGCTTATTAGATACAGTGGCTTGCAAAAGTATTCTTGCAAAAGTATGAACTTTTCCACATTTTGTCACATTACAGCCACAAACATGAATCAATTTTATTGGAATACCACGTGAAAGACCAATACAAAGTGGTGTAACCGTGAGAAGTGGAACGAAAATCATACATGATTCCAAATATTTTTTACAAATAAATAACTGAAAAGTGGGGTGTGCATAATTATTCAGCCCCCTGAGTCAATACTTTGTAGAACCACCTTTTGCTGCAATTACAGCTGCCAGTCTTTTAGGGTATGTTTCTACCAGGGATACATCCCTGCTCAAAGACAATAAAAGTATTGAAAATAGAGGAGGGGATCTGTGTTCATAAAAAAATGAATTTCTTGAAGTTTCCTTATCTGTCTATCTTTTATGGCTTGTACCTTTCTTGCACTTCCCTTTACACCGACCACCTGCAGTTTTTGTTTTGATGTTCAGACCCCGCATGCTCTGACTTCATTTGGTTTACTTGTGGCACTGCCTTGTTTCTTTCAGTTACCTTTTGTTGGTACTACATAAGACCCCGGATGGTGTAATCTGACTGATAATGTTAGTCACCATTCTGAACAGTGTTAGGAGATTAATGAGTTTCCTATTCTCTAGTCAAAGGAGTTTGCAAAGAAAAGCGTCTGGACTTCTTTAAGTTGCTTGAAGACGTTTCACCTCTCATCCGAGAAGCTTCTTCAGTTCTAAGGTCAAATGGCCGAGAGTCCCAGATTTAAACCCAGTGGGAGTATCCCCCCAAGGAGGGACAAAGGACCCCCTGGTGATCCTCTAATCACATGCGCCAAGGTGTGAAAGCGGGTGTGGGACCTAATCAGCCAGGGTTTCGGGTGAGCCCATTGTGAAACCTGGCCCCACCTTGTCATGTGAATTCCTGAGGTCAGATGGCCCAGGATGTGAGTGGGCGTTAAGGCGTCTGGGGAGGGAACTCAAAACTGGATTATAGATGGCAGACAGTTGGTGTCGTAAACCACCGCCTCTGTTCAAAGATGGTCGCTCACAGTGGACATAGATGGCCTCTCACATGACAAGGTGGGGCCAGGTTTCACAATGGGCTCACCCGAAACCCTGGCTGATTAGGTCCCACACCCGCTTTCACACCTTGGCGCATGTGATTAGAGGATCACCAGGGGGTCCTTTGTCCCTCCTTGGGGGGATACTCCCACTGGGTTTAAATCTGGGACTCTCGGCCATTTGACCTTAGAACTGAAGAAGCTTCTCAGATGAGAGGTGAAACGTCTTCAAGCAACTTAAAGAAGTCCAGACGCTTTTCTTTGCAAACTCCTTTGACTACGATGACCTGGATGACTGAGAACCTTCACAGACATATTCCTACTCTCTAATTCTAAATATTGCATATTTAGCTTGCAAATATGAAAGCTTATAAAGCAGTGTCTGACAGCAAATCATAGGACTCCACCCATTTAATAACAGGCCTGAAAGGGCATATGTGTTTCTGTTTAAATCAAACCTTTTTTTTTACCTTTATTGGAACTCACTTTAAATGTGCAAATAAAACTTACTGCCTGGCTCATTAGCTGGTACCCTAAACCGTTTGCAAACTCATCACAAAAGCAGTGACGAAGCAGATAGACAGATCTTACATCGATTGCATGAACTTGCCATTCATTCCTTTCTTACAGTGCATGAGTCACAACATTTAGGTGGCTTTATTTTCTTTTTAAACCTGGTGCTGTAGAGAACAATTTGATTCATTTATATGCCAGAAGGCTAGTGCTGAATGTGACCTCAAACTTCTATTCAAAACTATGTTTCTTTTCTCACATTCTCTTTAGCTAAATCTGCAACATTGTTGACAATGGGTATAGATGTAAAAGTAATTTTTTGTAATACTGTTAGAGGTAGAGTTTGGTCAGTTGCATGTGTGCTGCTTTAAATGGATAAATACATTTTGGTGAAAAGATTCTTAAAGTTTCTAAATTTTCATTTAATCTTTTACTTTAGATTAAATCATTGATGTAGTGTATGTTTAAGAGAACTTGAAAGTTGAAAGTTAGTCCCCAAAACAAAAGATCTTGGAATTTCTGTTTTCTTTTACAATCTCCTCTTGGTTAGAACAGCAGTCAGCTGTTATTGAACACACTTAGCATTTAAATATCTTATCTGCATAAGCACAGCATGATTAAAAGGTAAAATGACAAGAAACGTTAACACTTACACAACTTGTCAACATATAAATGTGTAGCTGTGTAGCACATGCTCACACTTCTCAAACAGGAATCAGTGAATGCATATATGAAAACTGCAGTGCACGGCTGAGGCCCAGGATATAATCCACTGCCAAACATTCACTGGTAATATGATGTATAATGGTTTTGTTTTTTTTTTGTTTTTTTAATGGGGCCTGGAGTCTAGATTTTGTAGCCATGACCATGATTATTTTTAGGCCTGCTAGCAGCAATGCTCCTGGGTGGCACTGTCAGTCGGCCTGACAGTCCACTGTTGAAATACTTTAACAACCACTCAACTACTGGAAAGAATATAACACATCTCTGACACATAATAACTTTGCTAATGCCTTAATTCCAGGCAAAAACTCAATTTGTCACAAATTTATAACAGCAGAAAAAATGAAGACATACCTACCAACATGATTGTAAGATACATGCTTGAATGTAAGTGTAGCATGTGGCTATTTGCTAACATGGTTGTAGATTTGGTTTGTCCCTCCATGGTCTAAAATTTGATTTTTCTTCGGAATGATTTCTCAGATTAACTAAAAGGCTTCCCACTACTATAAAAGTATGAAAATGAACTGGAGTCTATCTAGCACAGGACAAGAGGCGAGTTACACCCTGGACAGGTTGTCTTTGGACAAACACATTCACATTCCAAAGCATTTGTTTTCTTATGTTGTCGCAAGTTTTGTTATGTTATCATTCTATGACTGATAGTGTTCCATCACGTGTTTTTCTACTCAGATGCACTTTAATTGCATTGGGAATGTGTTTGGATTTAGCAAATGCCCAAATGAAAAACTTGTGAATGCCTCCAGAAAGCCCAGAAAACTATTGCTCAAGACCACTTTAAAATTACAAGAAACTCTGGCTCCTTGGACGCAGTACTTTAGATAATATTGTACTGTACTATCTACTGTAAACTAAAAGAAATCACCTATTTTGTCAGGGTTTATCTAAGTTTTTTCTTCTCCCAGAACCTAAATTGTTGTGTTAGGTAATAACCTGGGTTATGTACTCCAAGGACTGTAAGAGTTCATAATTGTATTATAATTATGCTTAAATCAATATCATATTTCTTCTTCTTTTTCAAATACCAAATACATGCCAAATACAATTACACAAGAGTCAAGAAGAAAAAAACAAAGAGCACTAAATTACTCAAAGGCTCTTTTCTTTTAAACTTAACACAATGTAAAGTACAGTGCTGGGTCCAGATTACTACCTAAAGATGATGCAAAATGAAGAAATTTGGTATATAGCACCTATACAGGTATCTGCAATCAGATTAGGCTATTCACTGCAAGAACTGCTTTCTTGCAGTTTAAAGTACAGCATTCCTTTTACAAGCGAGACTGAAGTGTACTGAGTGTTCAGTACTTGCAGTTTCAGTAGTCCTGTTAGGATGAAGGGTCTCTGTGACACAAATTAAATTGGAGGGTTTAAAAAAAGATTCAGAAAAGCAACTCCTTTTTTAACCTTGGAGGGGGTAAGAACTTCTGTGATGGCGCACTTATGTGGGTGCGTTCACACCTTAATCGTGTCAGGGTTGGCGATATCTAATTATAAGAGCTTTGTTTTCACAGCTCCAATGTGTATTAGAGAAGGACAGCCTCGTTATAAAGACACTGAAGAAGTGAGCATGAGTGAACTGTGGGAGCCTTTGTAGTGTGGCTGCTTTTGATAGAAGATACTGGGATTGAGAGCTGACTTGCTCACTATCCTTTCAATTACAGACCACATAGTTTCGAGTTAAGGGGTAAGTGTCCCCTCCTTCTGTGTGCATCTCTTTTAAACTTTCTATTCTTCCATCCACTGCTTTCTGTGGGGCTTCTAGTACTGCCTCTAATTATCATTCATCTCACAAACACATCATTGTAGTAAATACTGCACTTCAGATAACTGCCAGTTTACCTTTTGCTGATATTTAGTGCCTGTCAAGCCATCAATAATAATGACTGCCTGTTATGCTGATGGAAGTTAAAGGAAGGCTTAGTCTTGTGGAAATATTCATTGAATGACAGGTATTTCATGACAAGGATGCAAATTAAATCTGTCTTGAATAAGTGAGATTTTTATTGACGATAATAAAGTTTTTTCTTTTCCTAACTTCTTCCTGTTTCTTGTGAATATATAAATATACAGCAGCTGCAAAATCAACAATGTTACTTTAAATATGTTTTCTTCTTACCATTTTAAACACTTAAACAGAAGCTTAAGAAAAAAAATTTTCACCTGACAGAGCACCATTGCAAGATGGCATTGCAAGACGCAAGACGCCATTGCAAGATGGCGGCGTGCACAGACGCAGCGGCTCACTGCTCCTCACGTTCGGCGTTTTGTTTTTTACTTTTTCTACGTGTATCTGTGTGGATGAGTGTGTTTTTTATTATTATACATCGAGTAGAGTCCACCTACAGTCGTCAGGACCTTCTGATCTTGGGATTACGCTGTGCAAGTAGCATTACGTCGGACTACCACAACTTTCACAGCATTCCGGAGGACATAATGAGAGCTCCAGGGTCTCCGTGGTTGGTTCTTTCCAGCGGCAGGACAAAGAGGAAACGTAAACAAAGGAGGCAAAAGCGTGGCTGCAGGGCGGGCCCACTAGCACGGCTAAAGAAACAGCCATTTAAGCTACCGCTTCCGAGTATTTTCCTCTCCAACGTCAGGTCCATAACCAACAAAATTGACGAACTGAGATTACAGATTGCAGTCAACAAGTGTCACTGTGGACAAACGTCTCCGGGTGTATTCCAACCAGAAACCCTGGATGACTAAAGAGGTCCAGGTCCTGCTGAAGCAACGTGACGCCGCTTTTAGATCTGGTGATGGTATGCATTACAGTGCAGCCAGATCTGAGTTGAAAAGAGGCATCAGAGAAGCCAAGGCAGCGTACAAGAGAAAGATCGAAGACCACTTCAGCAACAACAACTCACGACAGGTATGGCAGGGTGTTCAGCACTTAACCAACTACAAACCTTGCAATACCACGTTGACTGAGGGTAACGCGGCGCTTGCGGAGGAGCTGAACCACTTCTTCGCACGCTTTGAGGTGAAGGGACCAGAGGCAGCAGCAGCAAAAACATCGGACAGCAGCAGTAGCCCTAGCCTAATAGTGAAGGAATATGAGGTGAGGGGCACACTGACGGCAGTGAACCCCAGGAAGGCCGCCGGACCAGATGGGGTAACCGCAAGGGTCTTTAAAGAGTGTGCAGACCAGCTGGCTGGGGTCTTCACTAAGATCTTCAACACTTCACTGTCCCAGTCCTACATCCCGCCGTGCCTAAAGTCAGCCACAATTGTCCCACTGCCAAAGCGTACTAACATTAGCAGCCTCAACGACTACCGACCAGTTGCTCTAACACCTGTTATAATGAAGTGCTTCGAGAAACTGGTCCGACGTCACATCATGTCCTGCTTGCCACCCAACCTCGACCCGCTCCAGTTCGCATACAGAGCCAACAGATCAACTGAAGATGTCATTGCTACAACGCTCCACACCACCATCTCTCACCTGGAAGTGCAGGGCCGTTACACCAGGCTGTTCTTTGTTGACTTAGCTCTGCTTTCAATACGATACTCCCAGACAGACTAATAGTTAAACTGCTGGAAATCGGACTTCCTTCTACCACCTGCCGCTGGATCAGAGACTTCCTCTCAGACCGTGTACAGGGAGTTAGAGTGGGGCCTCATCTTTCCTCAGCCCTCAGCCTTAACAACGGCTCTCCACAAGGCTGTGTACTGAGTCCCCTACTGTACACACATGACTGTGTTAGTACCCACCCAGACAACGCAGTCATCAAGTTTGCAGATGATACCACCGTGGTGGGGCTCATCTCTGGGGGAGATGAGACAGCGTACAGAGCTGAAGTTCAGAGGCTTTCAGATTGGTGTGTAGATAACAACCTGGACCTCAATACCAACAAGACAAAAGAACTGGTAGTTGATTTCAGAAGGAGGAAGTCTGAGCTGCAGCCTGTCAGCATCAACGGGGAGTGTGTGGAAAGGGTCTCCAGTTTCAAGTTTCTGGGTGTGCACAGACCTCCAATGGAGCTCTAACTCCTCTGCGGTTTTAAAGAAGGCCCAACAGCGTCTGCACTGTGTCCCCCACAGTTCGTGCAGGCCGAACTGATATAAAGAAAATAAAAATTCCTACATCCAGCTACTAGGTAGCCTCTTCGTGAATGCATCAGGAGGCTTGAAAAACTTTTGGGTAATGGATCAGTTTGTATTACTGGAAATACCGGTTTTTGATTTGGTCACAAACTGTCTGAATAAGTTAAGATGGTTAGTTGAAGCCGGTTGCCAGTTGCAAGGGAAGCAACTGATTGGGGAAACACACAAGTATGAGTCAAATAGGGCTCAAAAACTTTAAACCATACCAGTGGTAATGTGAAATTTTTGTAGAGATGGTAGGAGTGAACCAAGTTCTCCAAGGGAGTCCCACCTGACTCCACTCACTCTTTTTCAAACGATGATTATGATTATACTGAAGCGAACTTTATGACAACAATTAAGGCCACTGAATGAAAACGAAGAGGAGTTATCGTCGGAGTGAAAGTAGAACAAAGAAAAGATGAATAAATATAACGCTTAATAGCTAGATGCTGTTAAGTATTGACTTGAATAACTAGTGTGTCCGGGTTGGCTAGCCATGGCTGGGAGTCAGAATCAAGACACCACCAGTTGATTTGTTAGTGTTGCTAGCAGGCTAAAAGAAGTCAGCTAGGTCTAACTAGGCATTGTTACCAAAGTAAATATGGTCTCTGAAATTTTTAGAGTACAGTTTTACCTGTTGTTTTATAGCACACCTGTAGGGAAGTGATTTGGAGGGGGAAATCAGCAAACAGAACACAAATTTTTTTCAAGTTGACTGATAACAGCTGTTTCCAAACAAGCTAACTGAATGCTAACACAATGGTGAAGGTAGTAAGGGGGGCACAACAGGCTATAGAATCACCACTGCGTAGTTATACCTTTGCTTAATGGCCAGTGTTGGGGAGTAACGGAATACATGTATTGGCGTTACGTATTTAAAATACAAAATATGAGTAACTGTATTCCATTATTTTAATATCATGTTTATACAGAAAGCATTTTAAAACTCAGTGTATCAAGTTGATCAATCAATGTTAAGTATGCTATCAGCTCTTTAGGAGGTTTTGGGATGTTTTGGAGTGTAAACAGATTATACAGGTTAAGCATTTGTTCAGCTTGAACTACAATACTGTATCCTCAACTGAGACTTGACTACTTAAAAATAAGTAATGTCCCATGGGTGCAACGTCTGTAAAGATATGTAATTGAGCAAGTCCCTTAATCTAATTTTTAGATACAACCAGAAGATGTAGTGAAGTAATAAAAAAAGCAGTCCTGAAATTAAGTTATTTTTCTAGACAGCCAGTCATAGAAAGACTTCAAAAAGAATATTAAAGCTCCACGGAGGCTTGACCTTGAGTCAGCTGTCTAGCTGAGCCTTCCATTTCGTCTTATCCAGGGTGTGTCTCTCTGACCTCAGAGGCCATGTATATGTTATGGGTGGGCTTTGTGTGGGACTATTGATGCTGACAACAATCTGACTCCACCTGCAGAGCAACCCCGCAAAGAAGGCCAACACTGCCCACCGAGGAGGCCTGATTGCAAGCAGAGTGAAAGGTCTCGTGGAATTAAAAGACCCGTCACAGCCGGAGAGCAGAATAATAAATGGCCTGGTGTTTCACCGAAGGTGCTGTTTCCTGATATTTTCGCTGTCAGTGGGTTGCAGTGAGAAAGGGAGTAAAACATGCTTTTTGGCTTCCACGTGTACTGAAATAGGTATCAGTGGGACTTCCCTGTATCATTAGTAAAGAATGTAGATATGAAGTAATGAGGGTTTATGTGTTTAATCTAAAAGAGGAAATGGGAAATAACTGTCACTGTAACTGTAAACATAGGCAATAACTGTCAGACGCTGAAGTGCTTCAACCCTAAAGTTCTTATAAATGTTTTTTCTTCACTGAATAGCAATTTAACAGAGCAGTAGTTAGACTTTCTTTACCTTTTACCACTTCCTTCAAAGTTGTCTTTGAACATCAAATCAACCTTACATAACAGACCCAGAAGATATTCAAAAGATGGAATCAATATATACTAACTATTTTGCCATTAAACAAGCTAACTTCTGCATTGCGTGATAGATCTTTACCACTACCTCAGCATAAACATGTTGGAAAAGGATACTGAATCCCTTAGGGCATTAAAAAACAAAGCAAAACAACAATTTCTCTTGTTTAACACCAAATCTTGAAGAATGAAAAGCAAATTTTTCAGCTTTTTTGTTATGTGAAGGCTGTGTGCAGGCAGGAGTGGTAGTAGGAGGACCCAAAGTGCAGACACTCGATGGCAAAACGTGAACTCAAAACAGCTTTAATGCTGAACTCAAAAGGTAACAAACTGGATATACCAAAATAAACTTACACCGGAAGACTAACAGAACACACAGCAAGATAAGGGTAGATCACGACACGGAGACAGAGAAACACAGGGCTTAAATACACAGAGGGAGCAATCTGGGAATGCGTAACAGGAGGGAAACACAGCTGGGGCAAATCAGGCCTAACGAAACAGGGGAAGCAAAACCAGATACATTAACATAAGACATGGACCTTCAAAATAAAACAGGAAACAACACAGACTGAACTAAAGACAGACTCACACGCAGGCACTGCAACAGAGGGAACCGAGACGTAAACCATAAGACAGAACACAGACCAAGAAACCAAAGACTAGAAATGATAAATAATATAATAAACTCAAACCTCTGGGTCAACGACCCAGGCATCCTAACATTTTTGTCATTTCACAGGTGTTGAATTAGAATCTATAGTTTGACAAGGCTCCTTGTTGTCAGCACTGAATGTAAAAAAATTAACTGGTACTAATAAGAAAACCCCTGACTGACTACATAAAATGTAACCAGGTTTGATCTGAGCCTCTACTCTGAATGAGACAGTGTTAAATAAGCAGCTAATGGCAGTGTTCCCTCCCCAACCTCCACCCTAAGGCCTAATCACTGAAATTCTCACAGCCTTAATTGAATTTGTATGTGCGCCCAGCTGTAGTGCTTGAATGTATGAGTTCATAAAGCCTCAAAATGGCATGAAAAGGAGGAATACGACAAACCTACAAATAAAGCTTTGCAATTAGAGTGAAAAAGCTTTTTATTTGTTGATCACTCTTTTTGTAGCATTACATTTTTCAAAGCTTTTTTTTTAATCATTTATTTCTATAAAACTAGCAAAACTAAGAGAAGCCATGAACACAAGTGAAGCCCATGTGATTTGAATGAAAATTACACAAACAATGTGGAGTAAGCAACCAGATGCTGCTGTTAGTAACAGAAAAAACTTTACCATTAGTGCTTGGTGTGGTGAGCCTTTTGTGGAGACCAGAACAATTAATACATTCCGTCACTAGTTTATACATGAATTCTAGTCCCTTCAAAAATTCTGCAGATATTTAGAATCATGGGGTGTATAATTGCATGCATCTACATCAGAGCCCATGCACTTAACTTTTAGACATGTTGACACCTTCAAATCCCCGCTCACTTAGAGGGAATGTGCCCCAAAGTCTTTGACACACAAGTGTGGGGAATGGGATTGCATCAGTAAAACTTTTTCTAAAAGCATACTCTATAATATAAATATAAACTATAATATACAGGTGGTGTTTAACTGTACCACTATCTATAGATACACCTGATCATACAGATACTTGTTAATACAAGTATCTAATCAGTTATTTACATGGCACCAACTAAATGCATCAAGGCATGTAGCTGCTAAAGTTCAACATATCAGAATGGAGAAGAAAAGTGATTTAAGTGACTCTTATTGTGGCATACTTGTTGGTGCCCAACAGGTTGGTCTGAGTTTTTCAGAAACTGCTGATCTATGGGGATTTTTCCACAAAACCATCCCTAGGGTTTACAGAGAATTGTCAGGAAAAAGAGGAAATATTCAGTAGCAGCAGTTCTCTGGGTAAAAATGCCTTATTGATAGAAAAGGTCTGAGAGAGCGCATACTGCTTCAAGCTGATAAGAAGGCAACAATACCTGAAATAACCACTTGTTGCAACAAAGGGATGCAGAAGAGCATCTCTGAATACACAACACATCGAACCTTGATAGGCTACAATGGCACAAGAGCAGTAGAAGGCCTACCTGAATGTTGCTGAGCATGTTCTTTACTTTATGACCAGTTTACTATCTTTTGATGGCTGCTTCCAGCAGGATAACATGCCATGTCACAAAGATTAAACCATCTCCAGCTGTTTTGCCTGAACATGACAATGAGCTTACTTTTTGCAAACACAGTCACCAGATTTCATTCCAATAGAGCAACCTTCAGATGTGGTGGAGCAGGAGATTTGCGTCATGAATGCACCGCTGACTGCAGCAACTACATAATGCTGTCATGTGACATGGACCAAAATCTCTGGTTCTGACACCTTGTTGAATCTATGCCATGAAGAAGTGAGGCAGTTCTTAAAACACAGGCGGTCCATCCCAGTACAGGAAGGTGCAAGCACGAAGCCTATACAGTCAGTACCCTCCCATACACTCAACACAACAGCAAAATATAAGGGTGCAAACACTGTGTGACCTGCAGTAATTATGGTTGCTTTCCTGAATTTTGATCATAGCTATCTGTAATGAGTTACCTGCATGCTCTTCACTAACGTTTTCACTTTGCTTGTCCATGTACTGGAGCTGGCAAGAGTACTAGACATCTAGGACTGAGCTGATATGTTGTGAGCAGCAGACAACAGTTCTTGAATAGTGAAGCCAATGCAAAAATGGCTTAAAGCTACATTTTTCTTGTTCAGAAACGGGGGGAGACTCCTGTGGTTGAAAAAATGATTTCATATTATTGAACGAGCGAGGCTAAACTAGTGACCAGCAGCATCAGGTCCACCCCTCAGTCAGATCAGCTTTAGGCTTCCTGCTGGCACTCAGTGAATAATGCAGTGGTGGCTACATCCATCTTTTCCATACAGTTTGTGCTTTGCCTTTATTTTAACCTGCCCAGAAAGAATACCTAGAAACAAAAATGCCTTTTAAAACAGGAACTAAGTCTACAGAAAAAAAACATAAAAAACAAAACACACACACACAAAGGCAAGAGTGGGGTCCATTTCTGTTGTCTGCTGCATAAACTGAGAACCCCTGGAGATCAGTGGGCCTCGTGTCTGCTGTGCAGAAGACATAAATATGATGTGAGTCTGACGCAGTTACACACACAGACACAAATAACTTTTATTGAAAATGTTTAACTAGATTAAAGTGCATGTTTAGTCAGGCAGATGAGGTTCAGTTCAGACTCCTTTGTAAATGGAGAGAACCATGTTCCCAGGTCAGCTGCCATCCATGTTTCATTGATAGTAGTCAATTATTGCTTTTAACATTTAAATACTGGCCACCTAATTCTGGATTACTTTTTAACCAAATTAATGTGATATGACGTCCAACGGAGAAAGAGAAAATAAAATTGTAAATTATCCGAGCACATTTGCTTTTTACTTTTTGCCCCCAAATAATATTAACAAACATGTGGACAATCATACAGCTATTGTAGAGTTTAATTTGCATTACATTATCATTTTATCATAGTCCCTTGTACGCTTCCACAGAGTTTACATGGAAAGCAAACATTTAATTACCCAATTTCTAGTTTCCTAAATACTGCAACAGTACACGTTCTGATTAAAACCCCTCAATTGAAAATGAGCAGATGATAATCTGCCTTCAGTTTTGAATTGAGATAGGCGCTTTATACTGGGTTTAATTAAATTGCAAGAGTGATGGAAAAGAACTCATTTCGCAATACTGAAGCAATGCTTCCCAAGCATTCTGCCAGACTTTGACGATCTAGCACGTGCTGAATGTAACAGATCCTTACCGGTTTCTGGAAAAAAATCATGTTGCCTTCTCATTTATTGGAAGACTTTCTTAAAGAAGGTCTAGCAGTGAATGTGTCTGAGCATCAGCTTTAAGGGTGTCCTAAAGATCTTTCTCTTAGTACAAGAAATAGACTATATCAATCCCATGCACAGTCTTTTAACCTCAAAGTTATGGATGCTGCAAAAGTCCTGTGCTGACTTTTATTCAGCTAGTGTCACCCAAAATGTCAAAATAAAGTCAGGTAACATAACATTTCATATGTACTTTGAAAGGTAAACGGTAGTTGCTTCTCAAGATACCTTGCCCTAGTTGAAAATAATCTCCAGCTATAATTAAAACGTAAGTCCTTCTATACATAATTAGCAACATTTATCAAGGAAAGCAGTGCATCCTGAGGGATATAAGATGTGAGAGGCTATTTCCTAAATGGCTCTTTTTTCACTAGCCTGTTACAAGTCATACTCACAGCTGTCAACGCCACTGAGATTGTAGGGGACGTGTATAAATAAAAACACGCATCGGTCTCTATCATAAGCAGGAAATAATCAGTCACCATGTATACACAAAAGGTGTTTACGCTAAGGTGTGTTTTAACCTTGCTTTAACATTCAGGCGTAATAAGTGGGTGCATTTGCATTTGTGCATCCCTGCTCAAGGAGGCTAATGCAAGCATTATCTCAGGTTGCACAGTAATTAAGACATTTAGATCAATTGCTTGGTTCAGCATATTAGTGCAATGGAAATGGCCAGAGGAGCGAACGTTGATGGTTTATCTTGGAGGTTAGTTAAAATCCCACTGACTTGCTGTTTTTGCACAAAGCAGAAAGCACTCCAAAGATAACCCCAATTAGCATTTTCATTTACTGATCTACTTAGCCAACATTTATTTATCCTGACAACAATTTAAAAAAAAAAAAAAAAATCATAAAGCTGCTTTATTTATTTTTCCTTTTTGTAGTTATTATGTTGTAGAATTACTTTGCTGAAAAAGAGGAAAAGCTACAGCATCAAACATAAAATTATATCCTCACCCCCTTGTAGCATTTTAGTGAGCTACAACACTAAATACTTGCATTGTCATTCATTATTAGGAAAGATGATTGGTTGAATAAAAACCCATGCGTCATAAGTAAATTCAAACCTACTTGTCTTGTTTTCATAGCGGAGCACCCTTCAGTGTTGAAATCAGATTTAGTACCAGATAAAGACACTTTCACAGAGACACACATGCAGTCGTCCATAAGGACATACAAGTGGCAACATGTGCCAGCCAGCAGGCCGTCACTTTTATTAAAACACTGGGTTTGTTTAGCCGATGCCTCATGCGTGCATGATAAATTGATTTTTAAAATAAAAACCACAGTGATGCTCACTCAGGTTACCTCGGGGAGGCTTCTGTCATGCTGATTAGAGTTGTTTGTCTCTATGATATTGACATACCACCACCAAAACCTGTGAAGGCAGGGTTAATCCTGCATTTTCACTTTAAAAATTAAACACACAAGCTGATGATTTATGTTTCATAGGCCTGAGCTTGTTTCATAATCCATCTTGTTTTGTGTTCTGGGTACAGAATACAGAGGTCATATATCGTTTTTTGTTGAACATCATGTTATGTCCTGCAGGGGAATCCTGCATCTTTATGTGGAGCAGTTATAAGAGACAAACGTAAGAGACAAAGATGAATAGGTGTAATTTTCACAGCTATGATTATACCTGGTATCCTCCATCACTTCCTCTGAATAAAATGGCTCTCCATTATCGACAGATCACATGAAACTGGCGGCTAATGGTAGAAACTGCTCCATTTGATTGGGCACAGGAGAGTGGCGCTGCATTAGCATAACATCAATGTCAAGCTTAAAACCCTGGATTGAGCTAATCAGTATTCCCACTGTCACATTAGTGTGGTACTCAGAATCCAAAATATACAAGTGTGGTAATATCGCCATCCAACCATGTCTGCATTACATTTCCTACAGTCTTCCTCTAATGGTGTTAAAGAACCTATGAAAATGCACTGCCCACAAGGATAAATGACAAACAAGCATTGGCTGTGTAAATTGATGCACTCTAACAAGTATGCCCATTCTCATTGCTATTTTGAGTAGGATGATGATAATGTATGTTACAGTATGGCATCTTAAAAGCTGCAGGTAGGTACTGTTGGTGTAACGGCACATTTGTAGGCGGCTGAACATTCATACATTTTTTTACTTTTAAACTAATCTTTAGGGACCCTCATTTTATTACTTTATATGTTTTATTTAAAAAAAAACAAACACAAAATCAAAAAGCCTTGGTAAACCAAGATAGAGAAACTTCCCAGTGAATTCTTTGTAATGTATACAGGATTAGGCAAAAGTCTCAAACTACTCCGATTTACTTTTCTTTATATTTTGCTTTCATGCAGCTAGACGTTCTGGTCAATTTTAAAGCTGTTTTGAGCAATAGTTCTCTGGGCTTTCTGAAGGTTTTTCAAAGTTTATCAGGCACAAGCCCTGTCCTTGTATCTGACCTTTTTCAGAGGAATGTTTGTTTGTTTTTTTATTTCATTCAATTTTTCATTTACTCATTAAAGCGTAAAAAGGCATGCATATACATAAGAGACAACATAGCAAAGAACCAATTTTATCTGCTGGTACTTTGTTGCTAGCATGCTGTTACAAGAACACATCATTTGTTCCCATTTCTTTAGTCGAATCTATAAAAAATGCCAAAGATAAGACAGTTTGACAGGCAAAAACTAGTATTTATACACTAACAAGGTGATTCTCAAAGAGCTAAAAACTTGGAATATCTTGGCATGGCATGCTGTGTATCCTTAATCTCTTTGAGTGAACTGGATAAGAGTAGGACAAAAGAAGAAGTGGCAGGTCTAACAAACCGTCTACAGCAGGTGAACAGTATCTGAACATCATGTATTTAGGAAATAGGAAAGAAATCCAAAAAGGACCTGACACACGACCTGAGAGATGCATCTAAAGCTTCAGTTGATCCATCGACTGTTCACCGAAACCTCATCGGAAATGCTTTCACTGGAAGGGTGGCTGTCAAGTAGCCAGTCTTAAGAAAGGGAAACAATGAGAAAAGGCTAAGGTTTGCCACATTACACAAGAAATTGAATAAAAATCAGTGCCAACAGTTTTGATCCAAAGTTGAAATTTTTTGATCAAATCATTGTCAGTAGGCACAAAAGATGTGCCTAAAGACTCAGTCATGGTTTGGGGCTGCAAAAGTACTGTCACTTTTTGATCAACCTTGCAGTGCCATCTGGGAAGTCATAGTGATTTCTGATTGGCAGAGGCTTCATATTTCAGCATGTTAATGATCCCAAACAATACATTAAAGTGTACTGGGATAGAAAAGCACACAATGGTACATAATCAGTCATGCACTGGCCTCCCCAGAGCCCAGACCTCAATATTATTGAAGCAGACAGAGAATTCAAAGAAGAGCTTTGACTGTCCTTCAAGAAAACTGGAGAACTCTTTCTAAAGACTACATGAAGAAATTACAAGAACGTTTTTGTAAGCTTTCTGACTGTGTTTAAGAATAAAGGGGAATTTTAACAACATTTTCAAGGCTGGTTATAACTGTATAATCTGTTTTCTTATATACTCTAGTTACATTTATTTTTGCAATGTTT
The DNA here is from genome assembly GCF_001858045.2 of Oreochromis niloticus. Taxonomy (NCBI): domain Eukaryota; kingdom Metazoa; phylum Chordata; class Actinopteri; order Cichliformes; family Cichlidae; genus Oreochromis; species Oreochromis niloticus. Next base: position 13,767,505 of record NC_031972.2, on the reverse strand, counting down.
CAATAAATGTTTGCACCTTTCCCCCACCTTTCTAGAAAAGTACAAACAAATGAGGGTTGGCTCTTATCAAACATGGATGTACTTTTTCTTATACTGTAACTTTTTAAACCTTTGAAGACACATGGTTTTAAATTGCTGTGAGAAAAAAATGTGAGGGAAAAACATAAGCAACAAAACAAATAGAAGCTCTGTGTGTGTGCTATATGAGATGGCTTCGGTGCCATTTTGTGATTAACGTTTTTTCCACCTCCCTTGATTTTTTTTTATTTAAAGGTTGAATAAATAAGCAGCACTTTCACACATTTCTCATGATCATTTCTGCTAGTTGAACATATGAATGCATTTTTTTTTTTACTTTAACAGCTAGGAGCAATGGCATGAGTTAAAAAAAAGAAAGCTAGATGAATGTGGACGAATGTGAGAGTCTGCATGCATGTGGATGTAGAATTACATGGTTGAAAACACTGAAAATAATGGAAACTACATTTTCTGTGTCTCCTCCTTTGATGGAACTATGTGTTCAGCTATCTGGTCTTTTTGTGAGCCCTATCTTTAAAGCTATTCCCTCTAGTCAACATCACACCACTGCAAGGATGCACATTTATGATAAAAATACTAATTATGACGTTATTTTTCTGCAAAACTGTCAACATCTGTCGTGAATTTCCAGCTGTAGGATTTCTAAAAGTTAAAGTACATTATCTTGTTCTGAGTGTCCCAGCATATTGATTTGTTGTCATGAAAGCATCTAAAGTTTCCTTTAACCTGCCATGAAGGATATATTGGGCCTATCAATCACTACATTTGGTGGTGTCACTAAGAAACTTTCTTTAGTGACACTGAAAGGGTTATGGGATTAAGTTATTTAATTTCTAACTAATATAATCAGATAACATAAAAATGAATGAATTGCCTAAAATTTGCATTCTGTGTTATGACCAGCAGGGACCAAGAATAAATCTAATTGCAAGATTTAACCAGTGCATCCCTGCCAGCAGTGAGTAACCAGTTTAGCTTTATTTTTGTTTTTTAATTTTATGTTTTTTGCTCGCTGGCTAGTGCAAAATCACGCCCCTGCCGAGCAGCTGGGATTTGTAAATTTTCTGACAGACACCCTGGATTGAAACTAACCCAACTGCTTTCTTAATCTGTGTCCTCAGCAAACAGCAGCCTGAATACGATGACATTTGCAGGTAGCAGAACATTCTGGGGCAGTGCACTGAGCAGCAAAATGACATTCACAGCTACTTAGCTGCCTAAAACAATCAAAAGTTTTGTTTGACTGGTACTGTATCGCAGCTTTCCCTTCTGGCTGGGAATGCTTACTGCTTAGGGTTGTTTAAGATGTCTAGAAGCTACTGTGTCCAGTAATAGTTGGCCACTTTCAAGGCTCAATGTTATCCTGGTGCTTAGACATATGTCTCACCATATTGTTTTGCTGCTTGGCAGGCATCTCGAATTAGCCACAGAATTTCCTCTAGTCTGCCTTGAAGCTATATATTAGGAAAGTCATTTACTCCATGGGAGATTTTGCATTGGCTGATGAGCAGAGTGCTGTGTGATACTTCACATGGACATTTTCATTGCCTGCAATACATAAGAACGCAACAGTATATCCATTAGCCTATTGTGTAATTTGATATGTGTCGGTATCAAAATTATTTCACACATTTCTAGAATCTGACTATTTAAGTCCAGAGAGATAGTGTGCCATTATTAACTGACTACTGAGAATATTCATTTGTTTTCACTTTAACCATATGCTGCTGTTTTTGCTATTAGTCTTTTTGTCAATCTAAGCTAATCAATTCTGTTTCCCCAGAAGTTTTCACAGATGTTAGAAAATAAGAAAAAAGATATTAATCTTCTGTATTGTAATGGTGCTTCAAATCAACAGCAAAGTTTCTCTTTGATTTGCTGGTAGGAATGTATATTTTAAACATATTTATATTCATAATGTGCCATTGCACAGAGAATCTAAACTCATAATGTATACTTTCAGGCTACTTTCCTTTCCTGGAGACAAAGAAAAATGATCATTTAACTGATTTTTCTACCACTCCTCAAATGTTAATTCTTGCCTGCGTGCTGTAGCATGGTCCATTATTTTTTGATAACTGCACAGCTTGTTATCCTTTAAATTGTAAAAGCTTCCTTGCTGTAGACTACATGTGTGCCCACCGCATACAGTTCCATTTCATTTTATTTTTATTCATGCGGAGCATTCTCCCAGCACTTTTGCATAGGAAAAAAGTTCTGGAGGTAAAACGAATGTACGATTCTCTTTGAACATCTGGTCGACTGACTATCAGTCGGTGACACGGGGCCTGAGAATGACCTCGTTCTGAACTGCATCCAACTAATTTTATTAAGCTAATTTCCAGATCTCTGTCTGCCTTCTAATGATGAAACATGGTTTGAATATGTCCCTGCACTAACTGAAGTCGATTAGAGGTTTGATGCTTTCTAACCTGTGGAGTTGACTGTGAGGCAGAATGACTGAGCTCTGGATAGATGCTCCACTGCAGAGCAAAGCAAGTGTCTGACAGCCAGTGTTTAATCTGTCCATGTCAATCCATCACTGTCAGCCATCACTGTCGCATGCTCGCGCTGAGTGGAGGATGATAGAAAACAATAGCACAGAAACAAAAATGTGTTGGAAGCAGCACGGCACAAATTTAGCTCAGATCAGAACTGCAGCATTCTGTAACACATTTCTTGGGAAAAAAAAATTGTGCCCACGTACTATTGGCCTTTGCAAATGATCCACTTTTTCACTTCTTAAAACTAATTAAAACTGTTATATTATATTTCTTACTTTTTGTAAGAAGTATAACAGTTTTAATTGCGTTTTTAAAATAACTAAGCTGTAAAACTTCTTTTCAATATGTCTAAAAGAGTCATGTGAAGAGTATTTTTTGTTTTTCATTTAATAAAACTCTTCATTAATGAGTGGATCTAGAGATGGAAGAGGTTGATGGCTTGGAGGAAATGATTATCTAAGGCATAATTTAAAGATTGAGCAAGGTGCACATACCATTGATGGGGGAATCGGGTTAAATAATTAGAAACAGTCCATTACAAATACAGTATGACTATGAGATAAAACAACTTCTTGGTGTTGCCTTTAATTAATTTTGGACACCACTACTACAATACATTCACAATGGTTTCCATTTAAATAGAAAAACTACATAAAAAGGAAAATAAAAATAAAAATGTCCAAACAAATGCATTTAAATATGTGACCGTATCCACAGTATGACAGCTCTCAGCACACCTACAAAAAAATTCCATAATTCCTATGGTTCTCGGTGGCCTGTATTTTAATGTAGAGAAAAGCTATAAATAGCCTTTTGTACCAATAGAAAGCATTTGGTACAAATGAAGAGAGTGACCCAAAGTCAATGTCTGTGCATTTAAAACTATTCAAGGTGGCCTCATTATGTGGAGTACTGAAGCTATTAATGAAAGCAAACAGAGCAAATGAAAAACTCTATTGTGTTAAACTGACCTCAGTGAATATGAGGACACATTATAAGCTTTTATAATGTGAGAAATCACAATATAAGGTCCATCCGGGTAGAGCACTCAGCTCTCACACACTGTATCTGAAGGAAGAGTACTGCGAGATTCGATTTTTTTTTTTTTTTTTTGCACCAAACCATCTTTAAAGAAGGTGAAGATAGTTGTGTCTTCAGTTATGGCACAGAAACATTTTTTAACAATATTATTCATAAAAAAGAAACTGTAAAGGAATTTTCAGGTTAAATTGTGCTGAGTTAAATATAAGCACTGGAGACGTAGAAAGGAGAGTCCGTCTGTTAGTCGAACCTTGGATACAGGAGGAACAATGTCGTTTTCGTCCTGGTCGTGAAACACTGGATCAGCTCTTTATCCTCTCAAGGATACTTGAGGGTGCATGGGAGTTTGCCTAACCAGTCTACATGTGTTTTGTGGAATTGGAGAAGGCATTTGTCCGTGTCCCTCAGGGTGTCCTGTGGGGGGTGCTCTGGGAGTATGGGGTGTCTGGCCCATTGCTACGGACCATTCAGTCCTTATACAACCGTTGCAAGAGCTTGGTCTGCATATCCGGCAATAAGTCGGACTTGTTCCTGGTGGGTGATGGGCTCTGCCAGGGCTGCCCTTTGTCACAGATTCTGTTCGTAATTTTTATGGACAGAATTTCTAGGCGCTGCCAGTGGCGGAAGGCTTTCACTTGGGTGGCCTCAGAATCTCATCTCTGCTTTTCACGGATGATGTGGTTCTGTTGGCTTCATCAGGTGATGGCCTCCAGCTCGCTTTGGAATGGTTCGCAGCCGAGCGTGAAGTGGTGGGAATGAGAATCAGTACCTCCAAATCTGAGGCCATGGTCCTTAGAAAAGAGTGCCCACTCCAGGTCAGAGACAAGTTCCCGCGATCTACCTACCTACCCTCACCTATGGTCACGAGCTGTGAGTAGTGACCAAAAGAACAAGATCACGGATACAAGCGACAGAACTGGGCTTCCTCCGAAGGGTGGCTGGCCTCTCCCTTCGGGTGAAAGTTCGGCCATTCGGGAGGGGCTCAGAGTAGAGCCGCTGCTCCTCCACATTGAAAGGAGCCAGTTGAGGTGGTTCGGGCATCTGACAAGGATGCCCCCTGGGAGCCTTGTGGGTGAGGTGTTCCGGGTATGTCCCACCGGGAGGAGGTTCCTGGGCAGACCCAGGACATGCTTGAGAGATTATATCCTTCGGCAGGCCTGGGAACGCCTTGGTGTTCCCCCGGACAAGCTAGAGGAGGTGGTTGGGGAGAGGGAGGTCTGGGCTTCTCTGCTTGGGCTGCTGCCCCCGTGACCCGGCCCTGGATGAGCGGAAGAAAATGGATAGATGGATGGATGGAGACGTGGATGTATTTTCTTGAGCAAAATGTATACCTCCAATTCCAACTAATGATTAGAAACCCATATTTTATTCACAATAGAACATAAAAATATATTAAATGTGTAAACCTATAAAAAAGGTCATTCTAAATTTCATGACTGCAATATGACTCAAAATAAAGAAAAAAAGGGACAGGGCCATGTTTGCCATTGTGTAGCATCTGTTCTAGTATGTAATTTAGCATTGTCTTGTTAAAATATGCAAGGCCTCGCCTGAATAACATTGATTGGTTTCAGCCTGTTTATACCTTTTAGCAATGACAGCATCTTTCCAGATGTGCAAGCTGCCAATGGCATTAATGCACCCCCACAATGCACATGTGGCTTCTCTGCATGAAAGAGTATAAACCTGCATTTGTGAATAGCACAGCAAACTGTTTTCACAGATAGTTTCCATGACACAATCATGCAGCCCTGCTTGAGTGCTCAAAGATCACAGGTATATTGATTTGCAGCCTTGGGCCTTGCACACAGAGATTTCTCCAGAATCTTTTGATTTCTTTTTATTACGTAATCATGTTACTGATGTGTTGTCAGGTAACTCGATTACTACATTTCCAAAATGCTCCTCTGGCTGTATCTTTGTTGCATCAAGTACGTTTCCAGCCTATTTGTTTCCCCATCACAACTTTTGTTGCCACTATCAGATTCAAAATGAGGTCATATTATTCATGAAATAGCTAAATGTGTCATTTTAAACATTTGATATGTTTTTTATGTTCTATTGTGAATAAAATATGGGTTTTTGTGTCATGCTTTTGAGATAAACAGATCCACTGAGCAGAATCAAGGTGCAAGCAGAAGAGTTTGTAAGGTTCATTTACAACAGGATTTGGGCGACTAAAGGACAGGTGGTTTCTCAGGTGATGGCTAACTGCAATAGTGGTGTTCAGAGAGGCTCTGTGAAGAGGGGAAGAGGTAGTGGAATGCAGTTCCTCAGTTTGAAGCTTAGAGATCTTACCTGTCAAAACTGAATATTGAACCTTGAGAAGTGTAGTTGGCAGGCAAGCAGGAGTTTGGAGAAGAAGAGAGTGATTCAGTGGAGAGTGGGCAGGCAGGTGAGTTTCAGGTAAGTCCATGTTTGCAAAGAGAATCACAAAACCTGAATGCTGCTGCTGTACTAGTCCAGCTGTGGGTCTTAAACTCCACATGAGATAGCAGGTAGGTTTATCAGATAGTGAGGCAAGAAATCCAGGAAGGAAACTAGGACGCAGACAGTACACAAGGGTTATTAAGTAAAACTTGCAAACATCAAAAAATCACAGCCATTTTACCACCACAGTGAAGACAATAGTCCAATCCGTGACAGCTGTCCTTGAAGACACACAGCACTGATGAATAAATAAGTTACACATGTGCGAGACCAAACCTGGAAAAAGGGCAGCTCCACTCCACTTTGTGGAGGCCCTGATAATCCACTCACCTCCCCATCTGAGAGAAAACAGAGAAAAAGAGAAACTTAGAGAGAGAGAAAGAATTCCCAGCATGCCTCAGATCCTGATATTATTATATCTACAAATCATTGCTTTCTATTTTTATTTATTATTTTACACAGAATCAAAACTGTTTCAGAATTGCATATTTATGTAATAATAAAATGTGACCAAGAGAAATACCATGTTTATATAGACTATGGGACTGTGAATGGCCATAGAGCTCCAAATGTCCTCGAGAACTACAACTACTCATCAGTTATCTTATGAATTCAATAGAGTTCATATCAGTACTGGATAGCGAATACTCCTGAAAGAGATGCTGAACAAGTTATGATGAACTGTAATTGACACTGTGACCCTGCCATACTGTTCAGCCAGCCTCAGAGTCTCTGTCTCTGTGTCTATTTCTTTTAGACATGCTAAAGTATAGATATGGTATGTGATGAAGGAAGACATGCAGAGGGGCAATATGAGGACAGATTATATAGCAGATTATAAATCATATGATAGCTTAGGGGTTTTGTGCTCCACAGGGACTGTTTATAGTCATGCAGTGAAAGCCAGCTCAAATATGATTAGTCAATAAAACTCAGCTAACAGTGCCACCGGACATTTTTATGTCCTGTTTTTCGACCCTGCGTTTTCAGTTTGACATTTTAGTTTTGTTTATTTATTTAAGTTCTGTTGTGTTTGCTTCCTGTTTAGCTTGTTCTTTGTTCTGCTCATTTTGAGTTCTGCATTTTAGCATGTTACTCCTGTTTTCTTTACAATGATTTTGTTCTCAGTTTTAGTTCTGTCTCCTTTTATAATTCGTAATTATAGTTGGCCAGAGGGGCCGATGGCGCGATATGGCAGCCTCGCCTCTGTCAGTCTGCCGAAGGGCAGCTGTGGCTACAACCGTAGCTTGCTTCCACCAGTGTATGAATGTGAGCGTGAGTGAATAATGGCATTGTAAAGCACTTTGGGTGCCTTGAAAAGCGCTATATAAATCCAAGCCATTATTATTATTATCGTTTACAATTAATTCCCAGACTCCTGTGTTCTGTGTTGTTAATTCTCACTTTCTGTGTTAGGCGTTTCCTCATTTTGTCACTTCCTGTTTTATTTTGGTAGTTTTCATCTTTTGTCACTTGTTCCCAGTTTTGCTTCCTGTCTTTTCTTTGATTCGTTTTAGCTGTATCTTGTACCGTCTCCTTTAATACCTCTGTGTTTTTGTTAAATCCTCAGTTTGCATTAGTTCTTTGTTGCGCCATATTGTTTTTTGCTCTGTTGTCTCTTCTCTCATGTCTTCTGTTTTGGATTTTTGGAGTTTGTAACTGATTGCCATTTGGACTTTCTGCTCCCCTGAATAAACATTTGGTTTTGTTTGTTTATTTAACTCCGTTTCAGAAGTCTGCATCTGGGTCCACATTCTCCTATAATATGACATTTTCAGGTCATGGTGGTGACTGGTAGGAGGTGGGTAGTGGAGTTACTTAAAGACTCAAAGGAAGAAAAGTCTGAGCCTGACAGAACATTGTCCTTGTAGTATAAACCTTGAATCATAAAATACCAAATAAGAAGCACAGTGGCAGTTAGGGATGGGTATCGAAAACCGGTTCTTGGTGAGAACCGGTTCCCACTGTTTCAATTTCTTGGAATTGTTTGCCATTTTTACAAACGATTCCCTTATCGATTCCAGTTGCCTCGAATGATGTCACCACGTTGCGTAACATCTTTTACCCAGTAGGAAACATGACGCCTTAGCGGCACAAATGCTCAGAAGTTTGGTTACACTTCATGAGAAAGGATGACAACATGGCAACGTGCAATACTCGCAAAGCAGAGATTTCATCAAAGGGAGGAAACACTACGAATATGCGAAAGCATTTGCTCAAAAAACACGCGATTGCTTTATTTTATTTTTTATTTTTTTGGCCTGTCCCGTTTGGCTCTTTTGCCATCAGAATTATTGTCTAAAGGCGAAGAAAGATGCCCAACAGGTTTACTTTACCAAATGGACCATCCCAGCCTTGCCGTAATGGTCTATTTAATTCACCTTTTATTGTTTATTTTATTTTATTTTCACTTGCTAAATATGGGACAGACTTGACTGGGGAAAAGAAAGGGGAGAAAGAAAGAGGGAAAGAAAAACAGCGGGGAAGAGGGACGGGGATAAAGGGCAAAAAACAAAAACCAACAAAATAAGCAGACAAAAAATACATATATCAATCACCTGGATCACCTGTTGGGGAAGAAAAAAGAGAAAACAAGCAGAAGAAAGCAAAAAGGGTGTAGTTTGTGTGTGTGAGCACCCATGTGTACACCTGTGAGCATGAACGCGCTTATATTTAAAAGGTTCCTTCATGTAACGATCTGTTAGAGGGTGTGGGGAGCCATAGCCCCGTACTCCAGGGCATGAAGAAGGTATGGAGGAGATCAAGACTCCAGACATCCAGAGGCCCTCAGAGCACAAGAGACCAAGGAAGACCAACAGAGGGGCAGCCACGCCACTATCCCAGAAAGAGCTGAGGAGAGCCCCAGACGCCGGAGATTTTGGTGGAAAATTAAAGCGAATGGTAGTTTAGAATTGAACAAATTCCTTTAAGCTTCAGTATTACCAAATACACTTATCAATTGTCTTATAACTAACAACACTTGTCTAAATCATCTCCAACACCCTGGAGAACAACGGGCAGAGTTTAGAGGCTCTTCAAGATTACATCGATCAGTGCTTCCAGGATCTCGTAATGAAGAAGGCTCAGAGTGCATCTTCCCCGGCCAAATCTGAGACGCCGTCATCAAAAAGATGTCACCCGGCAGATTCCCCCGGCACAACATCGCCAGCCGGCAAAGATATTGCCGACATACTGGAGTCAATCGACAAACGATTGTCCATTTTCGATGCAAGGCTGTCCTTGGTGGAGATTCTTCACCGGGAATTTAAATCCTTGCGAGAATCCCTGGAGTTCAGCCAGCAGCAGGTGGAAACGCTCGCTGCTGAAAATGCCACACTAAGGGAGTCGGTGAAATGTCTCACAGACAATGTTACCCAGCTAAATAGAGAAAATAAAAAAATAAAAGAGACAGTTATTGATCTACAAGCTCGTGGCATGCGTGATAATCTTGTATTTTCTGGTATTCCAGAAGCCGCTGGAGAAGACGCAGAGACTACAGTGAAAAGCTTCATCAAAAACCCACCTGAAGCTGCCGGAGGACACAGTGAAGAACATCGCCTTCGATAGAGTGCATCGCATCGGCCCCATGCGGGCTGCGACCGTGAGACCACGTCCTATCGTAGCCAAATTCGGCCACTTCAAACAAAAGGAACAGGTGAAAAGTCGCGGCAGGGAATTAAAAGGAACGGACTTCAGCGTAAACAACCAGTTCCCAAAAGAGACCCTGGAACGATGCAGGGTCCTCTTCCCAATCCGACGCGGCTTCATCCAGAAGGGCTCCCGCGCTGTCATCGCTGTGGACCGGCTCTGCGTGGATGGACAGCTTTACCGCGACCCCGGCATCACTTCACACCAGATAAGAATCCGCTACACCCTTTCCCTATCCACTCACACTAACTTGCATTAACATCTGTTTAACTTACCAGTATCAAATCGCATCTTAAGTGTGATATCATAGCAGAATTAACACCGTCACTCTCCGTCAGTGGTCTAATTGGAATGTTTCCGGGGGGTTTTTCTTCTCGTTTTTTTCCCCTCTTTTCCCCCCCTCTTGTTTTTATTGCTGTTCACTCTTGTCCTTGGTTTCTTTCTTTTTTACTTTCTTTCACTGCTTCGATCACCTGCTTCCAGACTCATCCACAAACAACATCCTTTATTTCGACATTATACGCACAGCACAATCTCGCACAATCATGCGCTCAACAGCAGTACATTTACATCAGTCAGACAGCGCACACAGACATATAGGATACACACACTTAAGCCAAGCGTAGTCATATTAGTAAATATGCACACACATAGTCAGACTCAGGGAGCATCTCGCCACACATTTTTTTCTCTCTCTCCTTCTCTTTATTTACAAACAAGTGATGTATTCTCTCCACCTGTCTAAGCGACACACACAGCGTACACCCCTAGTTACACACAGACATCTATGGGCGCACTAAGGTTTGTTACATGGAATGTAAATGGAGCTGGCTCCAGAGAAAAGAGGTTAAAAATATTTAACCAACTCAAAAAACTACAGGCAGATGTTGTCCTTTTACAAGAGACCCACAGACCTCTTAGAGGTTCGAATGAACTTAAAACACCTGAGTTTCCTAATGTGTTCTCAGCTTGTTATAATTCTAGACAAAGGGGAGTAGCAATTTTAATACATAAAAATATTAATTTCACAGTACTCGATACAGTTATAGATCCAGAGGGCAGATTCTTAATCATTAAACTATCTATACTTGATAAAAAGCTATGTATTGTAAGTGTATATGGTCCAAATGTTGATGATCCCTCATTCTTTCACGGTTTTTTCAGTGCACTCTCTGAACACTTAGATGGCACACTTGTTCTTGGAGGCAACCTCAACCTTAGACTAAATGAAGAAATGGATAGGCTCAGTACAGCAGGAACTCAGCGTAATTGGCAGTCCACAAATATAATCAAACAGTATATGAGCGACTTTGGTCTTTGCGATGCTTGGCGCTCCCTTCACCCCAACAGTAAGGAATATACTTTTTTCTCACATGTTCATCACTCCTACTCTCGTCTGGATTATTTTTTGGTCAGCAGCTCACTGCTGAGTGAACTTTCAGACACTGAGATTCACCCTATAGCTGTCAGCGATCACGCTCCTGTATCTTTAACACTAATGCACAAGAATAATACTACGCCAAGTAAAAACTGGAGATTTAATACATCACTGCTTATTATTGCCTTATTTTAAAAAAGAATGGACTCTATATTTAGACTATAATGATGCTCCCAGAACATCAGCATCTGTTCTATGGGAAGCAGGGAAAGCTGTGATGAGAGGTAAAATAATTTCTTTCTCATCACATAAAAAGAAAGAAGAAAACAAAAATATTCAGGAATTAGAAAAAACCATCAAATCCCTAGAAGAAGCCTACGTGTCCCACCAAGATCAGGAAACACTGAACAAAATACGCAAAACAAAACTAGAATTAAATGAGATAATTGATAAAAAAACAAAATTCTTAGTACAAAGACTACGCTTAGAAAAATTATGAACATGGTAATAAATCCGGTCAATTTCTAGCAAACCAGCTAAAAATAAATAAATAAAAAACAACTATATGTGCTGTTCAAGATTTATCTGGGAACACAATATATGACCCGAAACAAATAAACAACATTTTCAGGGATTTCTATAAAATGTTGTATTCACCACAAATAAACCCGTCTAAAAAGGAAATTGATCAGTTTTTGGACAACATAACTCTTCCAAAATTATTAGACACTCAAGCAATGGTACTGGATTCGCCACTGACGCCAGGTGAACTCTAGGAAGCCCTGATAAGCATGCCCAATAATAAGGCTCCAGGTCCAGACGGCTTTCCTGCAGAATTCTACAAAGAATTCTGGACGATTCTAGGACCAGTTTGTTACAGAACGCTGTTGGAAATCAAAGAAAAGGGCAGACTTCCATCAAATATGAATTCTGCAAACATTAATCATTTCATAAAAGGTAGGCACTCATCAACAAATACACGTAGATTACTTAATTTGATAGACTACTCATACAGTAAAAACATTGAAACTACAATATTTTCTTTAGATGCAGAAAAAGCATTTGACAGAGTTAACTGGAAATTTCGGTTTGCAACTTTACACAAATTTGGTTTTGGAACCTCTTTCATTAACTGGTTAAAAATATTATACAATTCCCCAACAGCTTGTGTCAAAACAAATGACCAAACATCCTCCAGCTTCTGTCTCCTGAGGGGCACCAGGCAGGGATGCCCACTCTCCCCTTCACTGTTTGCAATTTTTATTGAACCACTAGCAGCAGCAATTAGAAAGAATTCAGTAATTAAGGGCATAAAATGCAAGAACGTGGAACATAAAATCAGCCTTTATGCGGATGATTTGTTACTTTTTCTCCAAAACTCACAAACCAATATCTCTGGGGTGATTGAATTGATAAACTCTTTTGCAAGAATATCAGATTACTCAATTAACTGGTCAAACTGGTACAGTCCTTCCGATTAATTGCTCCTTCCATAATTCTTCTTCTACACCACTGCAATCGGGAAATATAAAATATTTAGGTATTAATGTTTCTCCCAAGCTTGCAGATCTAACTAAATTAAACCATATCCCACTTTTAAAGACAGTAGAAGGCGATCTGGCTAGATGGAAATGTCTACCCATATCACTCATGGGAAGGGTTGCCGCTATAAAAATGATGGTATACCAAAAATAAATTATTTATTCTCAATGATCCCAACTAAACCGCCACAAGATTGGTTCAGATCTCTAGATTCATATATGTCCAAATTCCTTTGGAAAAATAAACCTCCACGTATAAGCTTAAAAACACTACAAAAGACCAAGGATAAAGGAGGATTAGAACTGCCTAACTTTCAGCACTACTTCTTAGCCGACAGGCTTCAGTTTATCTCAGGATGGCTAAAACATACCCTCTTAGATGAACCTTGGCTAGATGTAGAACAAGCACTTTGCAATAATCTAGAGATTTCAGACCTACCATTTTTCAGCTCAAACATCCAACGACATGAATGCTTCAAAAGCGTCAGCATCAGCTCTTCTCTGTCAGCATGGTGGGAGTTTCTAAAATTGACGGAGTCTTCATTAATCCCATGCAAACGTACACCTATCTGGAACAACCCTGACATATTACAAAACAATAATATGATAAACTTTCCAGATTGGAGTGGTAAAGGAATCAAATATTTAGAACGTATATTAGAAGGTAGAGACTTTATTCCATTTGACAGACTAGTTACACAATATGGGATCAACAAGAAAAGATTTTTAGAATATCAACAAATTAAATCCATAATAAAAAGGAAATTTATATCGGGTCAAGTTGAACTACAAACACCACCAAGTGTGGTACAATTTCTTACTCTTAAAACCCCCAAATTACTTTCCAAAATATACAGAATGCTTTCTAAAACAGATGAATCAATATCACTTCCTATTGCAAAATGGGAAGCAGATTTATCAGTTGACTTAGACCAAAACTTCTGATCTCAGATATGCTTAAAAACCTTTCATTTAATTAGAAATCCCAGTCTTCAATTAATTCAATACAAAACACTACATAGAGTACACTATACAGGTCATCGGATGTTCAAGATGGGCTTTACGTCTACCAACAACTACTCACACTGCCAAACCAATTCACCGGACAATTATATCCACGCTCTTTGGTTCTGTCCACCAGTTCAGAAGTTTTGGCGCGAGATATGTGAAGACTTATCGAAGTGTCTGAAATGTAACATTCCAACTTCCCCTTTAGTGTGTTTGTTGGGCAGCTTAGATAATGTCACTACAGAAAAGAATATAGCCCATATGGTTTTCACTGCCGTATGCACAGCCAAGAAAACAGTCCTCATGAACTGGAAAAAAAAAAAATCTTAATTCTAACCAATATAGAAAGTATCTATTAATTACATTAGTCTTGATACAGCCTCTGCCACCACATCAGATCAATTGCTCTGGGCTCCTTTGATCAGCTAGTGGTGGTGGGGGGTCATAGTTTGGTCCCACCATCGCTGTTATGATTGGTGTGGGGGTAGGGACAGGCTTGGGGCGTCGGGGGATTCCCCAGGAGCATCTTCCTTGGAGGGCTCAACCTGCGGTTGCGGTCATGGCCTATTAAGGGCTCTGTTGGCTCTTAGATGATGGTTTCCTCATGGCTGCGTGCAGTGGGGCTAGGGGAGGGTCGGTGCTGACGGACGTGGGTTACTGACCTGGTAGCCTGGCTGCCCCTGGGTGGGTCCGGGACGGGTGTGGGGTTCTGGGGGTGCTCCGTCTCTGGGTTGGGGCCCTGGCTGGGCCTTGGGGGCTTGGGTCCTGGTTGGTGTGTTGCCAGGGTTCTGGGTGGGTGGGTGTATGGGGGCCCACCCTGACGCAGGGTGCCGCCAGTGCATCGAGCCACCTGGGGGGCTCTTCAACTGGTGGGGGAGGCTGTTACATCTTGCAGGAGGTCCCCTCTCTTCAGGAACTCACTCTGCAGGAGGGGGAGGAAGATCTCAGCCTGGGCGTCTATTGTCTTGTGTAGTCTGGAAGATGAGTGGATGACGGGGTGGGTGCAGTTTTCTCTGTGGTGGGGTCGGGTGGGCTGTCCCGGGCTCTGTGGGGCCAGGCGGCGCTGCTGAACTGGGCCCCAGTCCGGATGGGCCTGGGCCCCCTTTCCCTGGCGGGTTGCAGAGTATGGGGTGCCTACTGGGGTCAGTGGGGGAGCTGGCCCCAGGGAGGGGCAAGTGACCTGAACTACAGGTCACTTGGGGTGGCTGTAGCTCAGGTGGTAGAGCAGGTCATCTACTGATCGGAAGGTTGGTGGTTCGATTCCTGGCTTCCCCTAGTCTGCATGCCAAATATCCTTCGGCAAGATACTAACCCCAGATTGCTCTCCGATGCATCCATCGGAGTATGAATGTGTGTGTGAATGTTACTTAGAAAGCACCTAGAAAAATGTGCTTGTGCGAATGGGTGAATGCACAAGTTGTGTAAAGCGCTTTGAGTGCTCAGAAGTGCTCAGAAGAGTAGAAAAGCGCTATATAAGAACCAGTCCATTTACCATTTACCCTTCCCTCCCCATCTCCAGCTGCCTCCCTCTTCCCGCTCCACCACAATCAACCACACATCCAGGGCCTTGGGGTAAAGGTGTGTCACCAGGGTGAGGGGAGGCATCCCCCCCCTCCATCCCCTTCTGGCTGCCTGTGCCTCAATTTTATCCCACAACTTAGACATTCACATTACTCACACTCTCATAACACATACATATAGGATCTTGGGGATGGGCATGCTACACAGACTCCAAAAGACCATCAGGGTGTACACCTCACCCCTGGCGTCGTTGCCCACCTCTCAATTTTAAACACATGTAGACATTGAGGGCTATCAGGAGGGGCTATGCGCTTACCTGCTGCTCTCTGGCAGGTAGCTCCATGCCCTCCTGGGTTTTAAATGCACCTTAGAACACACATGCATCAACACTACATATGAGCGGGCGGAGGGAGGTTTGGAGTCTTCACACACCCCCATTCTCTGCGGCCTGTTGGAGCGGGGGGGCTGGGAGGAGGAGTTGGCCGTCCGATTGGGGTCTGGATTGTGGGGCTTCCCTGCTGCTGCCGAGTCGGGGCGGTCTGCTTTTCTCCACCCCAGGGAAAAGGGTAACACCACCTGGGTCTGGGTGCAGTTTCCCCCTCCAGGGGCAAGGGTACCTATACCTGGGGCTTAGAGTACGCTTGGGGAGTGTGATTGTGTGTACAGTGTCTATTTATGTCTGTCTCCACGTTGGGTGAGTGTTGAGTAATTGCATATGAGAGCATGAAGGTGGGAATGGATGTTTGTATCTGTGTGTGCCTGTGTCTATATGTCAGGTTGGGTAAATGGTAAATGGCCTGTATTTATACAGCGCCTTACTAGTCCTCTAGTAAGCGCTCTACATATCCAGTCATCCACCCATTCACGCACACATTCACACACTGGTGATGGCAAGCTACATTGTAGCCACAGCCACCCTGGGGCGCACTGACAGAGGCGAGGCTGCCGGACACTGGCGCCACCGGGCCCTCTGACCACCACCAGTAGGCAACGGGTGGTGGTGTCTTGCCCAAGGACACAACGACCGAGACTGTCCAAGCCGGGGCTCGAACCAGCAACCTTCCAATTACAAGGCGAACTCCCAACTCTTGAGCCACGATCACCCCATTGTATCAGACGCCACCTCTCTGGGGACACGCGATTGCTTTAAATGAATGTTGTGTTTTTGATCCGCTCCGGACTAGCGAAGCTCAACCCAGCAGCAGTGGTAGCGTTTGCACGTCCTCTCCCGTTAATACTGCAGGTAACTAATCAACTAGCATTGCATATTATGTTAGCGTGATTTGCCTTATTACAAAACCTGGTATTACTGTGCGTTGCATTTAGATGACCATGACGAGAGAGACAGACAGAGTCTGGCTGGCTCAGATGCTGGCAGTTCTCGCTGCAGTCTACGGGTGGCTTCTCCTTTCACAGAGGCAGGGAAAAGTAAAATGACACAGGCCAGGATAGCAGTGACTAAGTTTGTTGTAAAAGGCTTGCACCCATTTGCCACAGTAGATGCCCCGGTAAGTGAATGTGTTTAATTGTAGGCTAAGTCAGGGAATGTCTAAGTTGCATGTTCTCCTCTTACCAGATGTTTCATCCGTTTCCATTTCTATATCTTTTAGAGAAATGATAAAGACTCTGAACCCTAAGTACAAAGCCCCAAACAGAGACAGTTTAACCAACCACTTGATCCCTGCTTGGTATGCTGTCGAAAAGGCAAATCTGATTTCTCAGCTGAAACATGTGTTGAAGGCAGCCATCACTGCAGATGAATGGACAAGTTTTAGTCAAGATCATTACCTCACAGTAATGCTGCATTATGTCAGGAATGGCCAGACTCATGAAAAAGTCCTCAAAACCAAACCAGTGTACCAAGCACAGACAGGGACAGCTGTAGCAGAGGAGATTGATGAGATCTTGGAGGAGTATAGTATCAAAGACAAGGTTGTGGCAGCCACTGTTGATAATGCGGCCAACATGCATGTAGCTGTCAAAAAGCTACAAATTCTCAAGTTTCCATGCTTTGCACACACCCTGAACCTTGGAGCTCAGAAGCTCTACAACTGTCTTGCCATTTCCAACTGGGCGGCAAGAATTCGTTCTGTGATTGTATGAATGAAGAGGTCCCACATGGCAAAAGTGGTCCTGAAGGAGAAGCAAGAGTTGCTCAGTAAGCATAGTAAATAGTTTTTTAAGATTGTGTATATAATTAGATCATGATCAAATTAAATTTATAAACTAAGATAAGGAATATTACATTAGCATTTAAGTTGTGAACGCGTTACCCCTCAGAGCTGCCCAAGCATATGCTGCTCCTAGATTAAAGACCAGATGGAACTCTTTGTATTTGATAATGGAGAGATTCTGCGAGCAGTTTCCTGCCATCCAGGCTGCAGCCATCGATCCACGGATAAGAAAGTCCATGGAAAATGAAAGGTGAGTAGTATTGAAAAATAATGATAATATGGCTTAACTTGGACTCAGGTTTTATTTTTGTTTGTTTTATGCAACATATCTGTTGTATTTTTGTTTTGTTGATATTGCAGACTGGCTAAAATGGGCAATGATGACTTAAGAAAAGCAGAGGAGTTTGTGGTACTCCTGTGGAAGCACTCCACCTCCACACTAGCAGTGTCTAGTGACAAAAGTCCGACCTGTGGTGACATTTTGCCTATCCTGCAAAAGCTACAGCAACACTACACCGTACAAGAAGATGACTCTGCCTAAAGGAGAACATTTGGAAACATCATTCTCCATAGTTGATGGATGCAGAATTGCACAGTGCACAGTTCCATTGGACTTGAGTTGATTGTATGTTTTGCTGGCTGATATAGTTTTATTTTTGAGTGCCCAGCTCATATATACTTTTAAAAAGGAGAGTGTAAATGTTACTGGACATTCTTGTGTAATTGCCACTGAATAATTTATCTTATACTTTGTTATTGCTACAAAAGAATATTTATTTTATTATTATTTTACATTTACAACTTTTTTTTTCTGGGGTCCTCGTGGCACCCCATCAAGGAGCAGTAGGCTGTGGATCTCTTAAGATCTCACTGTTGGGTTTGTAAGGTCATGCTACTCCTACATTTCTGTCTTGTTCAAAGACAAGATATAAAACAAAGTTCAAAGCTAATCGACCTGTGTGTTCTCCTTTTTTAAAAATAAGAATCGATAAGAGAATCGATAAAGAATCGAATCGTTAAACAGAATCGAAAATGGAATCGGAATCGTGAAAATCTTATCAATACCCATCCCTAGTGGCAGTAAATGCTAGACACTGGGCATATGCCACTATATTAAAAATCTGCAGGTTAAATTAAATTAAAGAATCTGCAGTATAAAGACGAAAAAACTTCCCTCTAAAGCTGCCTCACTATTATGTCTGCTCTAGGGGCATGAACCTAACTCCTCAACTAAAATGTGCCCAGGAGGCTTTGTAGACAAATGCCAGAACCTCCTCAGCTACTCCTGCTACTCTACTCTGAGCCCCTCCCAAATGATTGAGTTCTTCAACCTACCTCTATCTCTTGGGTGAGCTCCCTCACCACCAAAAGTAAAAAAAAAAAAAAAACCTTCAGAGAAAGCTCATGAAATGTGTTTGTATCAGCAACCCAAATTACTTGAACTCCCCCACTTGAGGAAATCCACTCATTTCTAGTTAGAAACACCGGCTTCAAACTGGATGCTAACTTTTCTGATTAAAATTCATCTGCAAAGTGCTAAAGGAAGAGCAAGCTACAGGACATGAATCAATGGAGCCAGTAGGACCACATCACAATTCAATACTGGATTAATCCATGTTCACCTCTCATCCGAGAAGCTTCTTCAGTTCTGAACTGAAGAAGCTTCTCGGATGAGAGGTGAAACGTCTTCAAGCAACTTAAAGAAGTCCAGACGCTTTTCTTTGCAAACTCCTTTGACTACGATGACCTGGATGACTGAGAACCTTCACAGACATTAATCCATGTTATTTCTCTACTGTGCATGACCATGTTTTTATTTTTTATTTTCCCCAACTGTATTTGTCTCATAATGGTGAACACTTCCTGCCTACTGCTTGTGTTATTCGTGGAGTTAATCACCCAGCTTTAGTGGCCCTTTTAACTGCACTCACTTTACCATATATCGGTTTAAACACAGGTGTAACTAATAAAACTAACAGTAGCTCTGTTCAGCCTCTAAGTGTCCCTGTACATTTTAACTGTGATTCAGCTTCCAAATGAGTTCTGTACACTCAATGGCCGCTTCACTATGTACACCTGTTCAGCTGCTCATTGACACAAATATATAGTCACCTCAATGCATTTAGGGTTATATACATGTTCAAGATGACTGCTGAAGTTCAAGCCAAGCATCTAAATGAGGATAAAAATGTGATTTCAGTGACTTTGAACAGTTAGGCTGCTGTGAATATGTTCAAAACTGCTGACTACTTGAACTAGATGTGACAGAACTGGAGATTTGCATCATGGATCTGTAGCTGGCAAGAAAGCAAAGCACATGTCCAACCAAGTACTAGCAAGGTGCATTTAGTAAAGTGGAAATGCAAGTAATTACTTTGTCATATTTTTAATTCTGAGCTTCTCAGTGTACTTTCAAGTGCTGGAAAGAGTAATTTTCCTTTTTGCCAGTGTGATATTTGTCCTCTCTCGTGGAATTCACTTTTAAATGTTAGCTTAGCAGGCTGTAGGCAAGACAGTGATGCAAGCTCTTAACTAAAAACCTCTTCAAAGACTGTTTGCCCTATACCACCCTGCTGTGATGGGCATAAGCTATGTGAATTCATGAGCTGGTCACACTCTTTGCTTATGAACTGACAAAAGAAAATACATTCTCTTTCTATCAAAGCTTCCAGAAGTAATTGTTTCCTACCCCAAAATTCAATATCACTTATTGACTGCTTTTGTGAGATACGCTCGGTGTGTGTGTCGGTCATGCATCTTGATCAGCATCATAGCACAGCTTCAAAAATGTACAACTACATTAAATTATTTAGAAAGTGTTTCTCATTTCTAGCATATTGTACATCTTCATTTAAACATCAGTGGCATGTCTTACAGAAAATAAAGTAAAACCGGGACACATCACAGATTAGTGCTTTTTCTCATTTCTCGACTCGCACAAAATAATGATGCAATCATAAGTCTGTCATCCTTTTGCTTATGCAAGTCTCAATTTACTGTTATGGAGGCCTCAGTTATCAAAGTCTGTCACAAATCGTGCCATTGCTTACAATAAAAATGTCACACAAAACATCCGGACAGTTAAAGTTATGGAAGATTGACAAATAATTCACTAAAAAAAAAGAAAACAACAAAGAAAACAACATAAAATCTTACATATATTTTATTACTGGCATTTTTGGCGTCTGACTAAAATATTGCACCAATAGACTGAGAATGATACATGTGCGATCATGGGTAAAAGGATTAGCATGAGAAATGTTTGTACAAAACAGCTTTGCGTGTATAATTGTCAGCTGAACAAAAAGCCCAAACAGCAGATGTTTCATTCCCGAGATGGAAAGCCTCATGGCAATGATAATGAAGGTAAACCTCATTAAAAACAAAAATACAAAAACGGATACACAAAGATGGTCAAAAAAGAATCTATTCTGGATGCGTTAGCGTCTTCTAGTTGTTGAGGAGGGGTTATAGATGGAGCTGAGTGCTTGCAAAATTACCATAACAAGCAGCGGTCCATCAGGAGTTCTGTTTTTGCAACCTGTCAAGAGCAAGTTTTTCAGACAGTAACCATGATCAACAGTCACCACAGCTGTGTACATAGCTGCTGCCGTGTTGATGTTTGAAGACTTTGATGAAAGTTAGTGTGCCTGGTTGAGTTACATTCCTAGCATCATGTGGTATCAGAGTGCTGCACATCATTAGTGCCTTACACACACGTATGCTCGTGACGGAAAACTCCTTTAAGTAGTGCACTGAGTGAAAAAAATCAGAAACTGGCAACGTTAGATTGCATCTTTTTCTAAACTTCTTGTAGACTGTAAAATGGGATACATTTAGAGTGCTAGTGTGAGCCAGAAGTTCAAGTTTTTTTTAATTCTATCTGTCCCAACCTAAAGTACAACATTCCTAACCTACGCTATTATTTCATTTTAAATATTCCATGTAGTATATGAGACCAGGACAGTTAGAAGACATGCACCTATCAATGCAGCGGAGAGAGGGAAGGTCATAAGGTCATATAGTGCCTGGGTATGTTTAGTTCAGTTCCTTTGTCTGAGACCAGGCTGCCATTTATGTACTTTGTTTGAAATGAGTCGGCCTCTGTTTAGATGACTTAAGTTTATATCCTTTGAGTAATGTCTATAGAGAGCTAGTTTTGGCTGTGCTGTGTATACAGTGTGTGGTTTGTCTTACTTTCTAACTGATCTTGATATATGGCTTTAAAGCTGTTTGTTAAACCAGCATCTGAGTAGTTCATCATTGTGTGAAAACAATAATCTCACTGGAGCCACTTACAGTAGGATCTGTATCAGTTTGTCCAATTTAGAGTCACATGGCTTGTGCCACCTGCTATACTCTGATGCGGGATGGGTACACCAAGACAGAGAATCTCACAGACATAGGGGTGGCAGAGCACCTACTCATCAGAAGGTTGGCGGTTCAATCCCTGTCAGCTCCAGTCTGCAAGTCAAATATCCTTGGGCAAGATACTAACCTCAAGTTGCTCTCCACCTCATCTCTGTATGTGAATGTTAAATCTAGTTAGTTACATTTAGATAATAAGGATGCTACTGTGGGAGAAATTTTATAGAAATACATCTGAACCCAGAACCTTGTTGAAAGATAACAATGCTTTCCCCTGCAGTGGCCTAATCTCAGACTTTCTAATAAATTATCGCCACCTAGTGGTGGATTTCTATTTTGTGGTAATTTAGCAAAACCACCATTACACATATTTGCTTTAAAATAACAGTAAGTACAGCTGCAATAAATGGTAAACTGGGACAATCAGGTATCATTCACCGTGCTGATTGTTAAAGCGAGCTAAACATTTCTATTTAAGGTTCTATATATGTACTTGCTAGCTGCCAGCTGGCAGTTAGTTTTGCAATATATAAAAGCCAAGAACATGAAAGCACTGACAATTCAGACTAAATATGCGTGCATATCATTATTTCCTGCTGGCAGAACATACCAGTGTATGTAAACCCTTTATGTATCAAACTTGGCATAATGAAAATTCCCTGGTTATCTAACCTATCCTCCGCCCCCCCAGTGCCAGAGTTACTCAGAGTCAAGCTGTGCACAACACAACACAAGTTCGTCTTTAATAGAAGCCACACATTTGTGGACAGACTCCTTTTAAATGCCTTAAAAACACACTAGTCCTTGCCAGGCAGGTTTCCACCTCAACTCTCTAAGCTAAATAAATCTCAAGCACATCAGCGCTCGATCAAGGTTACGCTGGAGAACCAAAGACTTCTGTTACAACATTTGGAATATGAGTCAAATGGGAAGACAGAAGCTTAAGTGAAATCTGCAGCGTTTGTGACAGTGATGAAAACACAAAAAGACATTTGCTCTGAGGCAAAAGCTTAAGGTGCCACTGGCAGAATAAAAGGATGCAATTCTCTCTCGTCTTACGTAAGCACTCATGGAACACAATTCTCCTCATAGTTCTCTACAGTAGCTTTTTGAAGCCACTCTTATTCTGCATGGCTTGATTTATGTGCACATCAGCCATCAAATTAATCTCAACCTTTTGAATTTAAGTTCTGCTTCAAATTGAAGTGAAGGGTTCAAGAAGCCCAATATTAAATAATTCTGACCATTTACACCGCATTCAGTATTTAATTCAAAGTAGCTCAGCGAAACCAACCTGATGAGTGGGGTGGGGGGCTGCAGAAAAGTGGGGAAGAAAGAACAGAACGTGTGAAATGAACAGTAATTAATGCTGAACAAGGAAGGCTAGAAGAAAAGGCCAGCACACGCTTCTGCAATTCAGTCTGCCACTAATGGGAATATGATTGCATTCTGTCTTTTTTCTCCTCATGAGGGTTCTTTGTCTAATTCAATCAATACTTCAGGGCATTCAATGCACTCTGAGTGGATGCTCTGAATGAGGTGAATCAAAGCAAACCAATTCAGACAGCAAATGCAGCCAGTTTGACCTATGGTCCAATTTAGTGAAAAGGCAGAAAATGCTGGAATGCTTTGTTCTAAAGAACCATGCCAAATGGTTCGTACGACAACAAAATTTCCAGGGAAAAAAAAGGAAAAAAGAGAAAAGAATCTATATCAGAAAAGAGGAAGCACTCAGAGAATGCAAACCTCCCCCAAGGCAGCTAACTCTCTAGGCAGTATTTACTTTAAAGGGAATAATATTGTATTTTGTATATAAACATTATATACAAAGGTAATGGATAATAGGTATTGATTTGTAAATAACTGGACAGGAATAACTTGAGCTTATTATATATTATACTGCATTGTATTTCTAACTAGTACTTTCTGTACTTTCTAACTAGTTGGCAGCACGGTGGCACGCTGGTTAGCACTGTTGCTGCGCAGCAAGAAGGTCCTGAGTTTAATTCCACCATCAGGCCGGGGTCTTTTTGTGTGGAGTTTGCATGTTCTCTGCGTGTTTGCGTGGGTTCTCCCCGGGTACTCCGGCTTCCTCCCACAGTCCAAAGACATGCAGTTAGTGGGGTTAGGTCAATTGATAAATCTAAATTGCCCACAGGTGTGAAGAATGGTTGTCTGTCTCTGTATGTTAGCCCTGCGACAGACTGGCGACCTGTCCAGGGTGTACCCCGCCTCTCGCCCATGACAGCTGGGATAGGCTCCAGCACCCCCTGCGATCCTGAAAAGGATAAGCGGAAGCAAATGGATGGATGGATGTATTTTTAACTAAATAGGCAGCTCATTCCCTTTGTCTAGGCAATACATCACACATTTTGGGGTCAACTGTAAAGAAAGGCAGATGTGAAATATCAGGGGTGACGTGATATTTGGATGGAAAATATAATGTGCTAGTTTGAATCCCCATATGCCAGGATCATTCCCTACATCTTAATAGTAATAGATATTTTATCAACATTCGACCTTATATGACTTTGAAGAAAAGGTCAGAGGTCCAAACTAACATGATATGTCACTCCCTATATGCCTATATGTTGTCAATACAAACAATGGGAGTGAGAAGCATAGTTTTAAATAACTTTCCATAGCATTATTATCACTTTGACCTTCAGATCAATCTATAGACCTTGATGAGAAGTCAGAGGTCAAATCTGACATGTTTTTTTAAAATCTTTACACTGTATTTGTATATGCTGACAGCACACTTGTAACAATTGTAGTTTATAAGCCTTTTTGTCAGTTTTCTTCCATCAAATCACTGAAGACCATAAAGACGTTGGTGGATGTAAGCCAAATTTTAATGGATTGTTAACTTGAGGTGTAACGACACCTTACACCCCTGCAAAGTTTTATCGGAATTAATTCAAAACCTTTCCAGCTGTCTCGTTTACAGACAGAATGACACGCATGCATTGAAGTGCTACCAAAAACACAACGTCCTTCCGGAGATTACACAAGGAAAAAAGAAAAATAATCTGCTGCCAAGAACAGCAGAAACTTTGAGATTTAGATCAGAAACTCACACTTACTTACTTACTTATTACAACGAAATGAAAAGCTGACTTTCATGTGTGACAGAAGAGAATGCCCCATGTCCTTCACTGAGAAGGCTGAGGATTAAGGTCCACTAAGGGTCAGCTGCTACAATGTTTTCTAGCAACCTTTTGAACCCTCCCCAACTCCAATTAACTTCCCAAGTCATGTAACACAAATAGTTGACAGGGATGAATGACAGCCGCCCAAAGGTTCAAACCAAGACCATCTAAAAGATCACAGCTTAAATATGATCTTTAATGGTATATATTCTAAAACAGCAAATCTAATATTCATGTAGTTATTATGAATAAAATATAAATCCAAAGTCTCTCCACATCCTGAAATAAACAATCTAACAAGCACAGAATAACTGGTCTACACAAAAATGAGCAGAAATGTGTCGGACTTTGTAAGATGCAGATGCAGTAAAGGATTTGGTTATAGACATGTAGTGATATCTGGCACTTCTAGTGTATCCCCCACCACCCTGTTGCAGATTCGTGGTTTGAAGTTCCTCAGTATCATTCCAAGCAAGGACTCCCTACCTCTGACCAGCGGCTTCCGAGTCACTAAAGTCCTAACATCAGTTAGCATGATTGTGCACCTAAAGTAGACCTGGCAATTATAATATCAGAGTGAAATGCCAGCAACTCTCAGTTGTTGCTGTGAAAGGGGCATTTGATTTATTTTCCATGTTGGTAATCATTCCTGTGTGTTTTGACCTCAACCTCAATCAGTGCACAGGGGGCAAAACATCCACAGTCGTGCACATCACTCAGCTGTTCTCCAGCTCTCCTCCCCCCACTTCAACCATAAAATTGCTTCTGTTTCCTCTCCCCTGCTTTTCCTCTTTCACTGCCCCACATATTTTATCAAAGTCAAGTGATTTCTCTGGTGCAACTTTTCCAGAGAGGCACAATGCACTGCAAAAAGGCACAAGGCAGAAAACTATTTTAAATTGAAGGGGTGTTTCTTTCTCTAATTTTTTTTTGTTTTATGTTTTATTAGGGACATAATGGATTGTGGTGCGCCACGGTGGTTAGCACGGTCACATCACAGTAAGAAAGTCCTGGGTTTGACTCTAAGCCAGGGATCTTTCTGTGTGGAGTTTGTACAGTCTCTCTGTGAACTCTGGCTTCCTCCAAAAGACATGGATGGGGTTAGGTTAACTGGTGATTCTTAAGCTGTATACCCAATGGTAGTGATTCACTTGTTACACATTGCTTTGAAGCTGAACAGCTGGTCACTCGATGTTCCTGGGGCTGGTTGCCACTCTAATGTATTTCCTATCAGGTCACATGTCAATCATCAGCATTCTGCTATTATCTTCTTCTATTATTTTGCTCATAGCTGCTTCAAGTAATCAAATATTACTTACTTTTTGTGGTCTCTGATTGCCATATTGCTGCACAACATGACAGTCAGAATGTGATTCACTGCACTTAAGTAAACAGCATGTTTGTACGAATGACTGTAATAGACTTACCTTTATGAGTCACGTTGATGCTTTTATGGCATCTACTGCTGCAGCTGCATTCTACTTTAGGGCTCATCAGACTAACACAGCATCCACCCAAAGACTTTGAAGTAGAAAATGCCATTTATTGGGTTTCCATAGGCAAAACGCAAAGGTGCCAAAAAAGAAGCGCCACATTTTTCTTTGATCTCTGCTGTGCCACAGTTTTCAGTAATTAATTAAAATGAATACCCGAATGCTGAGAAAGTTCATTCTTTTGTATGTATTCATATTCTTCTGATGGACTAACTGGTTTGGTCTTGTTTTTAGTTCAGTTTTCTCCTTTCTTTCAGCTTCTTATATAGCTCGTGTGTATGTTTGAAAGGTCTATAAAGTAACAAAGTCCATGCTAAAGGGAGTTATACTCTCTTACAGAAAACACTGCAGCTGAACTGCCTCAAACAAATTGTGTGTAGTCTAGGCTTTTCTTCCATTACTTATGTCACTGTGTGAAATATTTACATAATGCCTGCCTTGCAGCTAGTTTGGAATGCCCTCAAACAAGGAATGAGCAACTTTCTTACAGTCTGCTTTTGTTTTGTTTTTAATTTCTTGACTGAGGCACACTG
Source organism: Oreochromis niloticus (assembly GCF_001858045.2). NCBI lineage: Eukaryota > Metazoa > Chordata > Actinopteri > Cichliformes > Cichlidae > Oreochromis > Oreochromis niloticus. The sequence continues at coordinate 13,740,675 of NC_031972.2, read as the reverse complement.
TGAACTTTAAGGCCCAGTTCCAATCCAACCCCAGCATCCTCTTCATATACACTCCCACTCTGATTGCAGCTTAATGTCAAGGGTTAAGTGCACCTTCAAATCAGTGACCCTTAAGTGGGAGTGGGTTATAAAACCATTCAATGCCAAGTCTGCATCAGTGCAGACTTACTAAACACACTCACCAAACACAGTACTGGCAGTGTAACTCTAACTTGTTGCGAACTATTCAGATTACTGTCTTTGTTTCACAAATAATGTAACTCTTATATTTAAAGGTTAGCTAGTTGCTTTCTCTAATAAGTGAGTCATTACTGGCAAATATTTCACATTTCCCTGTTCCTATTGTTCTGACTAAACAAGCAAAACATTAATAATAGTAATAAAAAACAGTGGACATACAGCTGCTTACTACCTAAATACTCATTTCAGTTGTATCAGTCAGGTCAGCTAGCAGAATTTCAAAGAGCACATTATTGAAGTTTTCACATGACTCTGTGCCAGGCTGATAAGTGTTGAAGCTGTTAAGGTGCTCTGAGTTCCACTTCATATTTCACAGAAGCACCGGCAAGCTAAGCACACCTCCACAACCCTAGTCGTAAGGCTAACTGAAGAAGAGAATGACACCACTGTTACGCCAGTGAAAATCTAATGGTTAGTGTTTTGCTAAAGCTGTCACTTGGAGGGAAATACACAATGTTGTTGGTACTCACAGAGTGAAAAAGATCCATATTAACACAATATAACACTATAACAATGATGCACTATCACTGCATTAAGAGACAGGTGTAGAACAGGCTCCACACACTGTGGAAAATCCCCAATAAACCTATCAAAACTAAAGGTAAATGGATCTTTTGTTTTGCTTTTTTGCATTGCAAAAGTCGCTTTTCTTCATAAGTAATGCTAATCCCTTACTTGATTACGTGTCAAGAGCAGAAAATTTGGAATATAAACAATTACTTTTAAAGTAGACATGAAACCTTACATATATAAAGGCTAATTTAAAGCTTGTTGACCTGGTGACTCGATCAGGCTCTCCTCCCTACTGTCCTCATTTAAAAGGTGTGCTACAAACCCTAACATTACAGGTTACAGGTGGATTTTACCGTTTCAGTGCAGTTAGCCAAACAACCTGCTTAGGAGACAGACAGTGAAAGGATAAACGGATAGTATATCCTTTGTTTCTCACAGAAAAATCATTGCTGCAGCCAGGTGCAGTACAAAACTGATCCCCTTCAACTGTTCCACTGAGTTAATGGTTCTGTCACTAGTTAGCTAACATAAACTAATGTAAGTATTAGCCAAAATCAACCAACCAACCACATGATGTCACGATCTGTTCTGGCACAAAAGGGCACTAAACATGTTCTATAAACTTAAACTTTAAACACTTGTTTCTTACATCCAGCCTTACAGACAGTTTTAAATCTGAGCGTTCTTGAGAGCAGGGCTCCACAGTTTACATTAGTCTTTAGTGGAGTGTATCGTGTCCACTTTAAACGTTACACAGATGTTGCACCTGATTTGAGTCTGATATGGACAACACTCTACACACTTAAAACAATGAGTTACTTTTTTTTACAAGGGATACTTACGAAAAATTCATACAACATATTGGTTAAACAAAACTCCAAACAGAAACCCTTCTGATAAATAATAAATGCAGGAGCATTACTGATTAATTTTTTCAGTGCACTTTAGAAGATTAGATCATGTGCTGAGAATGCCAAATGAGATGCCATGTGAGATCTGACAGAATTCCACAGAATTCCAAAGAATACCACTCAACTGAACACCAAGACGAATGTAAAAGCTGTTCAGAGCCGATACCACCTGAAGGAGAATTGTTGTGACAAAGGTGCAGGAAATGGACTACACCTGAGGTCAAGCTCAGCATCTGGCAAGGAACGAGGTTAAATGGAAGGAACTTTTTGTGGTCAGATGCAAACGTTACTTGGGGTCACTCTCATCATGGTGTGGGAGGGTTTAGGGACCAGATTGGAATTTGGCCTTGTCTTACCCATGAGTAAAGCAGGACAAATGTTCGGTTAGCTGGAAAGGTGAGTCTTCATGCACTCCCAGACTTTGAGGAATTGAAGCTTAACACTATTTAAGCTATAATGGCAATGTTCCCCATAATAACAGGAAAATTCCCCTAGTTCAGGGGTCTGCAACCTTTAACACCCAAAGAGCCACATGGACCCGATTTCCACGCAAAAGAAAACACTGGGAGACGCAAATACTTTTTGAAATCTAAAATGAAGATAACATTGTATATATTGTTTTTTACCTTTGTGCTTTGTGCGAACATCTAAAGTAAGTAAGTAAAGTTTATTTATTAAGCGCTTTTCACAGACAGGCAGTCACAAAGCTCTGTACACAAATATTAAAATAAACAATACAATCAATAGACATTATACACAATGTAAAAGATCAAATGTAAATAATGTAAAGATTATAAAATATGTAGATCAACAAAAGGCTTGTTTGAACAGAAAAGTTTTTAACTGCTTTTTAAAAGAATCCACAGAGCAACTAAGGTGTGTTGCTTATGAAATCCATGAAGTGCTACAGAGAAAATTACATTTTATTTATGTAATTAACACATTTTGAACTCTTAAAGAAATATAACAAAAGAAAAGAAACCCAGCTGAACTAAAATGATCCATGTAGCAAACAAAAACTGTTGTGAGCCGCCTCCCTTTTCAGGTCAAGGCTCTGACTTTTAAAAAGTAATTGGAAAAAAAGCACTATGCCACTACTAAAAAAAAAGAAAAAGAAATTTGCAAAATTCTGCCTAAATATCTATTTTACCTTATTAATGTGTGTGGCGGGGCGTGGTCTGCAGTGCCGCTGCATGGGAGTCGGATGCACCTGAGCGGCACCCGCAATCGCGCCTTGCCGCCCTAAAGCCTGTGCTCTCTCTGCTGTTGTGTTGGTATGTGTCGGGCTGTGAGCTGAAAAGCTACAGCCGGCTTTATGCGTACAGCAACCGTGTGTGAAAAGTGGTCAATAAAGAGATGCTGAAAAGCATATTCATGCAAACATCGTCGGGTCTGCCGTGATATGTTTACAGTAAGACTTATGGTCCCGAACCTCTGCGCACAGTGTCTGCAAATCGGGGCTTTCATCTTTACGCAGGACTGTAAGCTGTCATCTGTCAGGCATGAACGGTGTTTGTTTTTAACATAGTTCACGGTGGAGAACAGCTGCCGACATAATGTGGATCCGAAGATCCATAATTGGCCTACCTGGGGTTGAAAGTCTCGATAAATGCACGGCGTTTCGGCGGGTACACCGGCTTCCGCGAGTGTGACGCTTATTTTGAGCGATGAAAAAAATAATAAGATATAATTTTATTTTTATATTTCAAAATCACAATAATCTTCCAATTTAGAACTACGAGTTAAAAAAAAGAACTAAACACAAATAAAATGCACTTCAGCGAAATACTTCTTCTATTTTCCCAAACCACCCGAAGCCGCAAAATAAGGACTAAAGAGCCGCATGCGGCTCCGGAGCCGTGGGTTGCCGACCCCTGCCCTAGTTAGTGCATAGCATATCATTAGCTTTGATTATACACCCACATGCAATTACAAAATTATAATGGTGAGGTACAATCAGAAATTGCATAAAGTTTAACAAAAGAGTGGGTGTGGTCTGTGTTTTCCTGCCACGTTTCCTGGTGCATTCCATGACAGTGAAAACACAATTCCATGAATAGGCTGTATTGCACAATATAATAGCTGCACTTATCTCTTTTTTTTTCATGTTCAGATTGTGGTCCAAACTTGCACAGGTGAGCTAAGCGCTGTTGGCTTTTCTATACTCATAGAGTTGGACCTGCAGATATTTAACCCAAGTTACCTAATTTTTTACCCATAGACATTATAAATGATGGAAATAACCAAATAGGTTTTTGAGACCCTGTTATAAAACTAGATGTGACAACAAAGGGGTGAATTTGACTGGGAAAGTGCATGATCACTGACCAACAACTTATGAATCACAAATGAGCAAATCCTTGACAAGTCCTTTGTGGATCAAGATTTACAAAATAAATTTGCTGTTTAGTTAATGTGATGCAAAATGAGTAACGAAGATCATAAAGTCATCTTGAAAAGCATTTATCGAGGTCAGGGTTGAACCTTTCCCATATACCTCTACAGGACAAGGAGTCCCAGTGGCCATCAAAAAAAACTATACAGGTTTAAAGTATTTCCAGATTGGCTTCATTTTTCAGAAGCTACATCGATCTTGAAGAAATCCATCCTTCATACACATTAGAAATCCCATTACCAGCTGTGAAAGGTAACCAAAAACACCAGGAAAAGTATCATTTTTAAGTTATATTACAGTAAAGTGTTAACACTGGCAATAAAAAGCATTTATACACGAAAAGAGTTGTGTAATATATCTGTTATTATGATTCCTTCAGCCACATATGTGTTTGCAGATGCACAGACACACATAGACATATATAGATATGCAGACTCCAGTACTGAATCAGATAAGAGGACTCTTCAACTACAACAAGGAACAACAGGTATGCCAGTTCAACTCTTGTCAGGAAGGATGTGCACCTTATGGGTGGTAAAACCAGAAACGAATGCAGGTCACACACAGGCACCCGTGCACTCGCACACTGACACACACAGGAAAAACCTGTCTGTGAATAAGAGCCTCTATTGAAATTCCTGGCCATAGTCTAGGCTCTAAATAAGCACAGAGGTGTGAGGAGAAAATCACCATCTCCATTTAAAGGGAGCAAAAACTTCACACTTCCAAACGTCATTATGCTTATCCAAGCCCTTATCGCAGCTCAGGAATTACTCAGTCCAGCTGCAGTCAGATCACAGGAGGCCGCCAGATATAACCTTCCAAGAAAGGGATAAAATAAAAAAAAATACGCTGAAATAAAATGCCCACAGCTACTTTACAGCCACCCTATCAGTGCTAAGCTCCCGCTTTCACTCAGCCATGCCGAGGGTGTTTTGCGCTGATAAATTTACCTAGTGTACATCTGAGTGCTGCAGAGGGAAAGAGTTCGGTGCCAGCCCGAGAGATCTGGAGACCCTACAGGGGACTAACACACCACAACTGCCAATACTACCCCTATCTGCCACGGGCTGCACGATGGTGACATTAATCATTAAGTGCAATGAATGTGAAAAAATGCATACAGGGGTAAAATGAAAGCAATCGCAAGAAAGATATTCAGAGCTGCAATTTTAACTGATCACAAAATATGCAAACATGAGTTCTGTCTTGATTAGGGAAGTAGTTTAGTTCACTTCTTCTGGTGCAAATACTATCATTAATATCATAGTAAAAAAGTAATTTGAAGAAAAGCAACCTGTAAAGAAAGTAACGCAGGTTGATTCTATTTACAGTCTACATCGTCTGTGAGGTAGGAGGTGTGAGGTGTAGAATACTAATATAGAAAAATGCTTTTGAGCTTCAGGGGTCATAACCTGAGACATTTTAGCCAAGTCTCCAATCAATTCCAATTTTTTCACCACAGCATCTTGTGTCACATTTGCAAGCACAAAATGGGAGCAAATTGTTGTATCTGAGTAGGGACAAAGAGGATGTTTCAGGTCATCCCAGATACATTTGCATCCCATCAGTTGTGGAGCTAAGCATTCTGGGTATTATCCATAATTCTATTTTCTCAGTGGTGAGCATTTCAGGAGCAGTTCAGTGCTGTAGTACTTAATATAATGTGTAAAGAACAATATCATTACATTTTTTTTTATTTAAATTTGAGCCCCATGCAATATTTTAAATGCACTTTTGACTTCAAGATACTTTATATCATCTTTTAAGAACCTACTGAGCAGAATTACACTGTGACCTTGATCTTTTCCACTTGAACTCGTTGTTCATGGCTCCACAAAAGCCAGAAATACTGCAAGGGATACACAGAAAATCAAATGCATTACACGTGCATTTTCACAGGTGAAATCATTCGCAGGCCGAATTCTTGTTGATAAATTTATACACAAACATCGGCGATAAAATGCACGAAAACACCTTTTCATTCGTACACACATGCCTCCACAAACAAACCCTCACTGCAACAGCACAGCATTGTGCGGATTAAGGGTCCTCGGTGGTTGTTTGCCTTTTTAATGGTGTCCTAATTATCATTTAACCCTAATTAACCTGCATGGATAGGAGCCGGGCCTGATTAATCCCGCACATTGTTGGCCCGCTGTGGGGCGGAAATCAGCTTCCTCATTCACTCTTTAATCAGCTTTCTTCCAAAGCATTGCATAAAATGATGTGTGTTCAGTACACGTGCACACCCACACACAAAAAACCTTTTCAGCATCATCATTGTTGTTGTAAACATGACTCCACAAGGACAGGCAGGGTGTTCTAAGGCTTTAAAGTTTCCTTAAAAAGTTTTGTTATTTTTGTCATTAAAAAAAACCCAACCCATAACTATTTTTCAAATATAACGCTTTTCGATGTCATGTGAAAATTCATGTTGTTTCTGCTGCTACCTCAAAGTCTCCCTTTCGAGTTTTATATTTCAATTTGATGCTTTCATGAGCTGCTGGTTTTAATTTTTGGAGTTTAAGGCATCAGTGATTCTCACTCTGCAGAGCTGTTTATGAGAAAAGGAAAATAAATAAACAATTCCAGTCGGACCACCCGAGAAACACCTTTGTTGCTGCAAGACACAGAATTCCCTAAAAGTCAGCCAGGTCTTATTACTTATTACCTACTTATTACCTAATAGAAAATTTTAATTTTGGTGTCATGAACCTTCCTGAAAAGCTGTTAACATAATTGCATTGCAGGGTAAATGACACTTTTATATGTGTATACTGGTTTTGAATGAGCAGTCTGACTTTTTTCTTTCTTTCTTTTTTTTAGAAAAATGTGTATTCTTCCAGTAAATCTAGAGGTACAGTGAACACGATACAACCAACAGCATAGCATCAACACTGCAAATAGGGTCAAAGCAAAAACTTCAGCTGTAGCATCTGGCAACTGTACAGTTTGGGGGGCTGTGTCACCGTTTGCATAGCTTTTCTGATACACAGACAAGAGGACTATGGGAATTAAACCATAGCTGGGACTGCAGAGATGCACCCGCTGCAACACTTGCAGAAAGAAAAAAAACGTATGCAGAACCCTAACCATCATGCACAATGGCCGTCATTGTAATAGACAAATCCAGTCAGGTAGGAGGCAAAAACCCAAAAATAGACAAGATGTCACCAAAAAGGGAACCAAGGGGGCGGGGGACACATGTAAGAATTCAAACAAAATACCAGCGACACTGTGGGAACACAAGGGAATAGCGAAAAAGCTATAACACATTACAAAGACAATCTGGGAAGTGATGGAGGGAAACAGGGGAGTATGTTCTGGGGAGAGTGATTAAGCCATTGGGAACAGGTGGTGCAGAAAGTTGGTGAGAAACCAACAAAGGGACAAAGGGAGGCAGTTAAACTAACAACAATGTACAGAGGCTGGCGATGGGTACTGTGAAGTAAGTTTAACAAAGTGTCCAAGAAATCATTTTCTTACCCGTTTATTCAACATCAGCAACCCTGCGAAGCTGCCACAGAAGGTTTGGTTATTAACTTGATACGCCAGCACCGGGTTTCCAAATTTAGCTATGAGCACATTTACATGAGAGAGGTGGTGCTGGCAGCATTTGAACAAAGAAGTCAGAAGTCAATCACAAACAGGGACAGGTTACAAGCTGCAAAGCAACATATTTTAGAGAGGAAGGGCAAACTATGATATTATTTTTTTAAAATCTAAAAAGATTAAAAACAAGCTGTTGAGTCAAAGCAGCAGTGTGTGAGTGTGTGATAGGAAAGGTGCTCTACAGAGTGGGAGCTCTATCCTAATGTTAAGAGCTCTAGTTGCATTGACTGCAAAAGGATTGGCAATAACATTGCAAATCTGGGTATAATTGCAATTTTATATTCTGTGTAATTAATGAGGTTTCTTATACTGAAGAAGACATGTAGAGACATTCTTTCAGCTACATTCCTGTCAGTGTTAAACAGTGTGAAAGCATGTAAAGATTTTATTTTTAGGTGACATTTGTTAGCATTATGTGATTATTAAAGTTTACAACAGAAAAACTCCTTTAACACTGTCACAATAAAAAAAGACAAAAAGAAATAATTTCTTCCAAAGGATCTATTCTTTTCATGGATGCTTGTCAGGCAAAGAAAAAACTTAGCTGAAAGGACTGATAATATCCGAAGTGGGTGAGATGCCCTTTCTATCTCCCCACAGAGATGAGGGCTCTTCCAAGAATGGTGACACCATTTTACAGAGAACTGATTTGGTTAAAGACAAGACTGTAGGCAGTGGGTTCCTACATGTTGATCTTCTTTATCAAACCTAACCTGTTCCAGAGCAGCTTAGGTATGCAGCAATGCAATAAGCTACCAATTAGAAGTGTATCACCTTTGTAACACTGAAAACATTGCTAAACCTGAAGGTATTTCATCAAGCACTGAATGCTGATTCGTGGTACAATTACAAACATTAAAACTTTAAATGACTTGAAGCTAAGCTTAGCCCCAATCCAGAACCATAATGTTTGTGTGCAGTCATCAGCACACTGGCTGAAAACTTGTTTTAAACAGAAAAGGTAACTACAGCAGAGCTTTTAGAAACATCCGAGATTTTAAAAAATAGATGATAAGAAATACAGAATTTTTTTTTACTGGACAGTTTTAACTGTTCTTAATATGGTATATCATGTATATCATGAGCAGCATTAGGAACACTAAAGAACCAATATAAACACAAGTACTGGTAGATGATGTGGGCTTGCAAAGCTCTACATACTGCTAACCATGGCAGGACCATTTAGACATTACTCTGTTTCACTCCTTGTTGTTAAAACAGTCAATAAACCTATTTTCAAAAATAGTGAATATTGCCTTAACATTTTGGTGTTTACTTAACTTTTGCACTGACAGGATAACTTTCTCAACATGCACAATTTTTATTTGCCCTCAAAAGACATCTATCTATACGTATCCCACTGTTCTGATGATAATGCTTGAAAACTGCAGCATGCTGGAGTAAAATGGAAAAATAATTTGAGTCGGTGGTTTCAATCTTTTACTGTTTCACTGCATAACAACAGACTACTTAAATTGTATGCAATACTTTTGCATTATTTCAGCGAAACCATGTCTTCACATCAAATGGCTATCATTTCCAGAAAGGCAACAGGTGATATTTCAGGGAAAAACTGAAATTCATTAGAAAGCAATTACTTTCCAGTCACAGCCTGACATTATCAAGCTGCTACGTACTATACCTCTGAAGGCAATATTCCAACAATGACACTGTATCTTTTCCCTTTTACGCTTTTTTTCCTTTTTCTTATCTATCTTCCATTTGTTCAACCATTTGTACCCAAATGCATCAGCCATGAGACACTGTGGTCCAATGTCTCATGGCTGATAAGCTAAAGCTGGCCAGCATTACTTTTTTTCTGTGTAACAGTTCCTGTTTTCCATCCATCTATCCTTCAGTTTCCCACTGATTAGCTGGGTCTGTCTCGTGGTAGCGGCATGCTAGGACCACACATCCTTCTCCCCAGCTATGCCATCCAGCTTTTTTTAGCTCAGGAAGGATATGTATTCCTTTCAGTTTTTTGTTCCTGCCTGAGGTCGCTTCTCTATCAAGCCTGTCTGAAAAACTTCTCAAAGAGAAGGCAACAGGACCTTCGTAAGCAACTCCTCGGGCCAAAATGGAAAAAGAACAAAAAATCCTTAAAGATACAGAACAATATACTCTTTTAAAACAAAGGGATTTTATGAGGTTGCGTTTTATTTTATTCTTTCTTTTTCTATTCTTTTTCTTTTTACCATTTATTATTACTATAACAAACAGATAATGTAATGGCAGAAAGTTATCAAGACATTTTGTGTCTTTTCTACTGATTCAATTTTTCCTTTTTTTTCTTTTTAACAGAGCACAGATGATATGATCATATGATGATCTTTTAACATTAATGAATTATATTTTAAAACATAAAGATGTATACAGATTCACAATCTAAAAAAAGTGCTAGAATGTTACAATATGCTTTTTTAATATCTAAAAAAATGCATAAAGTTATGGTGAAATAAATTATTTAACCTTCTTCTTGTGCTCCTCCCTGTCTGTGCCTTGCTCACCTGTCTCTGTTGCCTCTTGTCTTGCTGTCACAATACTTCTAGAACCTAAATTAGACATACTAAGATATTAACCCCTTCCAACACATCAACTCAAAGAGCTGATGGTTGACTAGCTCCCTACTATATCTCACACTCTGTTCACTTCATTTTGTCTTCTGTTTTTAATATTGTAACTTACTCTTGTATAGTACATAGAAAGAAAACTGGAAAGTATTAATTAATACACATGATGAAATATGCTCACGATGACAAACTGTGAAAAAAGTCCTTCGTAAGGTGTTTTACAACCTCCAACTTTATAGCTAACAGGTGGATTTTCCTGTTTCGGTGGAGCTAGCAAACACTGGAGAACCACTTGCTCCTTAAGAGACAAAGAGTGAAAGTAAACAGTATATCCTTTTTTTTAACATTAAACTCATAGTTGCAGCCAGGGGCAGTACAAAAAGTGACCTCCTTATATTACTTTTTAGTTTTAGTGTCCTTGTTTTCCACTGAGTTATCGGTTTGTCACTAGTTAGCTAACAAAAGCTGATGTAAGTGTATTAGCAGCAACCAACCCACCAACCCGGTGATGTCATGCTCTGTACTGGCACAGCTCTGAACATGTTCCAAAAACTTTAAACTTTAAAAACACATTTCTTAAATCCAGCTTCACACACAGTATTAAATCTGTGACAGTTTTTTTAGAGCAGGGCTCAATAGTGTAAATAAGCCAAATAAACAATATGTTTAAGGTATGTTCTTAAAAATAAAGAAACAGTAGGGCTGTACAACAAATACAATTTTAGCAACAATTAAATTAAATGAGTAAGATCGACTAAAGCAATAGCAAATCAACCACTGACTGCATCCATTTTTTCCACTCAAAGATGATATAAAACATAAAAAACTAAATACACAAACAATCATATATATATATATATATGACAAAATTATGGAGATAGTGTTGCTTGTCCTGCTTACTTGTTGACAATTAAAAGTAAACCATGCTGTTCTAATAGGAAGAGTCGATGCTGTGAAATCACTTTACTGCCCATTAAATTGAGTCTTGGCACAGCTGTATCCTGGACACCCTACGGGATGTTTGTAAGAAAGAAAAATCAACCACTGGTCAGTGAAATCGAAATGTAGCAAGCTCTGCTACATTTCAGCAGGAGTGTTTTCTATAAAGTTTTATAAAAAGGGAAAGGCATTATTGTTAGCTTAGCCAGATGAATATTATGTGTGTTACTCATTATTCCTCACTTTTTTGGAAGAATTATAAGAATTGCCCTTTGTCCATCCCTCAGACTACATTGGGAAAACAGTTTAAAGAGGTCAGTAAGTTCAAATTGTACTAAACATTTGGCTCATTAAAGAGTAATTTGCAATAAACTCACAAGTCAACCAGATTTAATAAAGGTGAGGGATTTAGACTGAGCAAAATTAAAACATATTTAACTTATATTTCTGGATTAAGTATTCCCGAGTTGAATGTACAATTTCCCCTCTGTAGTCAGTGATGGAGTTTAAGTAAGTCAACAATAAAATATGTCACAAGTCAATATTTATTTAGGATTATTTATATTTTTTTCTGAATGGGACCCCAGTTAAATCAGTCTAACCATCAGTCAAACCATTAATCCATACGAGACATAACATTGTTGCTACAGTATATCCTTCTCCAAAAACTCTTTCCTTGCTTGCCTTCTTTTTTCTTCCATTCCTTCTTTTCATTCTCACTCTGTCTCCTCTGTCTCTCTCAACAGGCAATTTTACCCATTCACTTTTTTTCTCCTCCTCATGACTCAAGTCACGAGTCATTAGAAAAGCCTGACCTTCTGGGAAAGGTCTTGGGTGAGCAGTGATAAAGTGGGGTTGGCCCATTGAAGAAAGCTATGCTGTAGCACTAAAATAGGTGCAGCTATAGTCCAAAGAGCAGACTAATGGTCCTTAACCTCCATGTGTCATTAGCCTGGAATAAAGACTGGAGGGAGGAATACAGACTAGAGGAAAGTAAAAAGTCATACCCCCCTTTCTCTACCCTGTCTGACATGGATACGTGGATGATGTGAACATTAAATGTCCTTTATGTGCCTCTGTATAGACATTTAGTAATAACTGACAAAGTATTCGTTTAGTTATGCACTACTCAAAAAAACATTAAGGGGAGAAAATCTTTCTTGATATGAATTGTGTAATTTGCTGAGAACAAAAGGACAAAAACAATGGTTAAGTTTTGAGGCCTGGATTCCAGCACACTATCTTGCACCAGCAGGAACCCAAAGTGTTGCAAAGGTTCTTCAGTTATTTGAAGCAGAATCAGAATACTTTAATAATCGCTAAGGAAATTATGTAATTACGCCAGGTGAATAAGCATTGGCTACAATCAGCTGATTTGATTTTGCTTTTTTTAAAGGGAAAATACAAACTTTTTACTTTGATTGAAACAAAAAGACAGGAGTGCAATGGTGAAATGTGTAACTCCAGTGTGTGGGACTGCAGCCTAAGTTTTATATTGCTAATGAGTAATTATGTGACAGTGCAATTCAGGTCATTTTATGGAGTAACACAAAAGTAATGTAATGAGTAATGTACAGCAATTAACTAACATACTTACTTTAAGAAAAGTATCGAATAATGTGTCATTTTGTAAGACTTTAGCAGTGCCCCTCCTCTGTGGCCCTGATGAGCTCTCCTTGCATATCGGCTCATCTTCTGGTATCTGTTCTGCATTATTGAGGATGTTCTGAGAGACATGGTGAACTTTTTTTACAATGTCACATAGTGATGTGCCAAACTGGACTGGACCTCCTGTGCAAGCAGAATGGGAGTGATTACTGTTTCATGCTATCAGCAGTGACAAGGACATAAGCACAAAGAAAACTAGACAGTAAATCAAAACAAATAAAGTGAAAGCAATGCTCTGTGGCTACCACGCCCAAAACAGTTACCTTTTTGGGGATATTTCTTTTGTGGCTCTCCAGTACACCTGTTGCCACTTTCATTTGCCACAAAAGCTGGTGGAATGGATTCGCAACGGTTTATTCTCCCTCGCTAAACATATTGATACCCCTGAAGTTTAAAATACTTAGAGTTATACTGTGATCATCAAATGTTATCTGAACCTTTTTTGAGCACTCCATATTGAATGCTTATGAAAACATTCTTATGGTTCAACGAGACTGTGCTGGGTTTTGTTTACTTTTCGCCTTTTATATTTTTTTCATTTCTGTCATCACTCGCAGGTGAAGTTTCTGGGCTGGCTTGGCATTCCCCGCTCCACCCATGTTTGGTATGAAGCAATCAGGCGATATGTATCTGGGCAGAGTTGTGCCACAGTTCTTTGCCAGATCGTCATTGTCACTAAGGTAACAGTTAAGCCTCTGCAATTTTTGCTTAGTCTCAGAGTCATTCATCTGTTTACTTAATTTCTGTTCTCTTCACCGTGCAGTCTGCATGGAGCCTTACCTGGAAACTTGTTCTTGGAACTTGTTTGTTCAGGTCGCTACTTACTTCTGGTCTGCGTACACCACCACCACTGCTCCAGTGAGTTTGAATACTGCAAAAGAAAGAACTCATCTGCTTGCAACCTGCCTGCCCGCTCTTTACTTGTGTCACCTTCCGTTCCCCCCTGTACCCACCCCACCCTAGTAATGCTCCTGAGATCGCATTCGCTTATGCAAAAAGCAAGGCAATGAATATCCAAAGGACTCTGTGCCAACTTCAAACCACCAATCAGCGTTAACACTCACTCTCTTCTCCAACAGCGCTCTCTTGCGCTCCCCTGAACTGAAGCCAGATATTAACTCCTCGCTGCAGTCATCATATCTTACTATCGCACAAGTCAATAAACCCCACAATCTTGCCACCAGTTGTTTGGGTTCGCCCACTGAGTACTGTTTAGATCTAACTATGATTGCTTGTTATGTACAATACTTTCTTGTAGGAAGTATTTTCCTCATAACAACAGAAATGTTGGTGTCATGGTTTTTAACAGGGTTTTTTTAATCCTAAAATATTTTGTTTTGAACTGCAATTAGTTATTTCCATGACATTGTTTTTACTAATTTTATATTAAGCAGTGCTGACATGTGTCCTAATACACGCACGACTTAATTCATGGAAACCCTTTATAGCTGCTCAGTCATTAGGCTGGGCTTTAAGTGAGTGGGTGCATCTGTTTCACCAATCCACACACACGCACACACACAGAGTGCAGGAGAGGGAAGGTAAGGAGAGTAGAGAGAGCAAAACACACTTAAATAAAGACAAGTGCACATAAATAACATGAACTTCAGGTAGGCCATATTGCGACTGTAAAACATCATTTTCATTAGATGGGGGACTTTTAAAACATAGAAACTTGGTTTTAAACTGTAACTATTTATTTATAAGATTAGATGTTTAGCGCTAAATAAATAGCATCATCTTTGAAAAGATTTTATGGTATGGAGAGTTTAACGCTAACAGTTTTATCAAGACTCTGGCTGCATTTTTATCAGATCTTTTGTGAAGGCAATTGAGAAAAATACGTTTTCTGCACCAAGTAAAACTGAAAATATATACACTATCACTGGTGAGAAAAATGCTTATTATGGACACATTGTATGCATAAATCATTCATTTACATTTTTTGACTTGAGTGTTTTTAAGGCTGAGATAAACACATTTATCTTGACTAATGCCACCAGTTTTGACATTATTTCAAGAAATTTACTGTGGCAATGCCTTTGCTGATATGGTGATAAGTGCTATATATCCCGCCCCCGCCCCCAAAGTCTTCTAAAACAGCAGCACAGGCAGTCTGTTTAGCATATCTTGACCAATCAATTCACAGGTGTGTTAAGGAGTTGAAGTCCAAGTTAAAACAAGCAGACCGGAGTTGTGTGTGTATGGTTGAGGTCTGCTCCTGTTATACTATTGACTGTATGAAGGTCAGCTATATCTTGCAGGTACATGTGTAAATGTACTGCTTATGGTAGGAGAAAGCTCTTTCTGCTGCAGGCCAACACATGCTTATTCTAAGGTTGATTATTGAATAGCTGTCCATCACTTCAGTACTGTAGTAGACAGATATCCTGCTCAGAGAATTGGCACAGGCAGGAAGCAGATGGTGCCATTTTTTATTAATGATTAACATCAACATCACGCAGTGCACACATCAAAACAAGATGCACATATCACATATTACACCGGTGGCTTGATATATGCAGTGCAGCCTCTGAGCATAAACTATACATACATCATCTTGTGAAATGCATCAGGCTAGGACCACCATTCTGATGTTTGCAGTTGCTTGTGTGAAATAGCTGTACTACTAAGAATGCAGCAATTAATCCAGAAAGGTTTGTCTATGTATGTTTATATTGCTGGGGCATGTACTTGTGTAAAAAATGCATGCATGCAATGCCATCATCCACATTCTGTTTCAGTGTCACTTGGAACATAGCATCACACACTAGAGAAGTAACAGCTCAAGGCAAGTAGTTCAGATGAGTCACTATTAATAAGTATGGTCAACAATAGTTGGCTCTTTAAGGGTTTGGCATTGTTCAGATCAGCAAAAATCCCCAGAGATGCTGTAAATTGTGAATCTATTCAATATGTAGTATCATACTACTATGCTGCTATTTGTGTCTACAATAAGATAAAGGGTAATCACAATGATTGGATATTCTATTTTGTTTTGAATTTACTCCCTTTCACAGATGTTCCACAGAAGAGTTCAGCTACTGACCACAGTAATAAAATCAAACAATAAAACGTTATGTCAATAATATCTTAATAATATTTTATTGCAACTTTCTTTCAAATATTATATTTTCAGAAAAATAATATAAATCCCCGCTTATTTTTGCTCTCCTCTTCTTATACACTAAAGACTTATAAGTCAGTAAGAAAAAAAAATACTGACGGGTGAATTGGATCTCTCATTAAAATGCAATGTGCAGCCTTGGTATTGTTGCAGACCAAGCAACAATGTGCCTCACACACTACAAAAACTGTTCATGAACAGCTTGAAGGATACAACAAAGAGCCCAAGGTGTTGACCAGCCACAAACCATTTGCAACTCCCAGATCCCAAAGGATACACTCCTCATGTTCTGAAGCCATCCACAGCAGGATGCCACAATATGTGATGTATAAGTAATACTGAGAAACAGAAAAGACAGAATCCTTTGTGTGAAGTTTTTCCGCAGTAACAACTTGTCATAGTATCAAGTGGGCAAAAATATGATAACTGGTAAATTTTACAGCTGCCATGTAATATGCAGTGACAGCTAGTAAAATTCCCTGTGGTAAAAAATCGAATTTAACCCTTTACATAGCTTACTCCAAGAACAACTACTGTGCATTTTTTTTTTTGTGATCCCAAATGCCAGGAGTTTTTGAATATAGCATAAAGAGTGTTAACGTCCTCACTCACACATGAATAACTAGAAAGATGAACACCAAAACCGTCTTTCTTTGCTTGAAGCTAAGCTGCTAGTTATTGTTAATCTTAAATAAGTTACCATTAGCATATTTAGGACCCAGTTAGGTAAAAAAAAAAAAATTCGTTGAAAGTAAATTACAAATTGCTGCAATATCACAACATAATAATGTAATGCTTTAAATATAAATGAAATAAAACAGTCATTCCCAAAGTCAACTGGTGTTGCCCACTTAAAAACGGGAAAATTTCACGAGGCCCACCAAATCTTTTCATTCTAATCAAAATACAACAGAATGTGATGTATTTTCTTAAAATTCTTATTGAAAAATCATAAACCACACTGACTAATGGCTGTAAATCGCTTATGCTACCCATTCATATGCAAAGTGTTAAAGCGTACGTGTGACAATACTATAATATAGATTCAGTCAATTTAGGTCAGAGTCATGAATAATATCACAAACTAACTACCTTCTATTACCAGTTTTAATTGAATCTTTATACAAATAAATAAAGTTATATAAATATGTCTCTTAACATACTTTTAAGTAATTTCAAAGTGAGATTTTCTTAATACTGCACTGCACTGTAAGTATCTTTGTGGCCCACCAGGGGGCCCAGTAAATGCTTCAAGCAAAGACTACAGACTATTAGCTTAGCTACTAAAAGTTATAGGTCTAGCCCTGCACATAAAATGTCAAGCTATACTGAAGCTTTAAGAATGAGTTAAAAATGCAAGAAAAAAACCCCCCTTGAATCTGAAAGCTGCAGGATGTGTCATGTTATGGGAAATATTTTGCTATGCAATTTTTTTTTAATTATAAATGAAAACATGAAACATTTCTGCCCAGAGCAGTGAGTAATGTCTTTCAAAATGACAATGCCTGCCATCTAATGAAATCATCCATAAATTCTTTAACTAGTAGAGTATGACGTGACTCATATGTACATTTTTACAGTCAATAAAATTTTAAATGAACGCCCATGTCAGATTTTGGACAGATTTGTTAGACAGTGCTATCCACCCACCGGGGGAGGGAATATCTTATAAAAACCTGTCATGCAGAATCAATGCTGAGGTGCACTAAAGCTGGCAGCACAACAGACATTTTATGTTTTTCCTATAATTTGCCATGACCCTGTAGATTTTAAGATATTGTGGTCTTTCTTCTCTCTGAAATTTCAGACCTATTATTCCAGACACTTTCTATTATTTTCTTTTGAATATCTTTCTGATATTGTTGAAAACGGCATACATTGACATGCTGGTTGCGAAAGCTTGGCATGCATAGCAACAGTAACCAAGGAGATTTACAATTCAATTCAATTCAATTTTATTTATATAGCGCCAAATCACAACAAAAGTCGCCTCAAGGCGCTTTATATTGTACAGTAGATAGCACAATAATAAATACAGAGAAAAACCCAACAATCATATGACCCCCTATGAGCAAGCACTTTGGCGACAGTGGGAAGGAAAAACTCCCTTTTAACAGGAAGAAACCTCCGGCAGAACCAGGCTCAGGGAGGGGCGGCCATCTGCTGCGACCGGTTGGGGTGAAAGAAGGAAAACAGGATGAAAGACATGCTGTGGAAGAGAGACAGAGATTAATAACAGATATGATTCGATGCAGAGAGGTCTATTAGCACATAGTGAGTGAGAAAGGTGACTGGAAGGGAAAAACTCAATGCATCATGGGAATCCCCGGCAGCCTACGTCTATTGCAGCATAACTAAGGGAGGATTCAGGGTCACCTGGTCCAGCCCTAACTATATGCTTTAGCAAAAAGGAAAGTTTTAAGCCTAATCTTGAAAGTAGAGATAGTGTCTGTCTCCCGAATCCAAACTGGAAGTTGGTTCCACAGAAGAGGGGCCTGAAAACTGAAGGCTCTGCCTCCCATTCTACTTTTAAATACTCTAGGAACAACAAGTAGGCCTGCAGTGCAAGAGCGAAGTGCTCTAATAGGGTGATATGGTACTACAAGGTCATTAAGATAAGATGGGGCCTGATTATTTAAGACCTTGTATGTGAGGAGCAGGATTTTGAAATCAATTCTGGATTTAACAGGAAGCCAATGAAGGGAAGCCAAAACAGGAGAAATATGCTCTCTCTTTCTAGTCCCTGTCAGTACTCTTGCTGCAGCATTTTGGATTAGCTGAAGGCTTCTCAGCGAGTTTTTAGGACTTCCTGATAATAGTGAATTACAGTAGTCCAGCCTGGAAGTAATAAATGCATGAACTAGTTTTTCAGCATCACTCTGAGACAGGATATTTCTAATTTTAGAGATGTTGCGCAAATGGAAGAAAGCAGTCTTACATATTTGTTTAATATGTGCATTGAAGGACATGTCCTGGTCAAAAATGACTCCAAGGTTTCTCACAGTGTTACTGGAGGCCAAGGTAATGCCATCCAGAGTAAGAATCTGCTTAGATACCATATTTCTAAGATTTTCAGGGCCGAGTACAATAACCTCAGTTTTATCTGAATTAAGAAGCAGAAAGTTAGCGGCCATCCAGGTCTTTATGTCTTTAAGACATTCCTGCAGTTTAACTAATTGGTGTGTGTTACCTGGCTTCATGGATAGATAGAGCTGCGTGTCATCTGCATAGCAGTGAAAATTTATGCTATGTCTTCTAATGATGTTGCCTAGGGGACGCATGTATAATGTAAATAGAATTGGTCCTAGCACTGAACCCTGTGGAACACCATAATTGACCTTAGTGTCTGAAGAGGACTCTCCATTTACATGTACAAACTGGAGTCTATTAGATAGATATGATACAAACCACTGCAGTGCAGTACCTGTAATACCTACAGCATGTTCTAATCGCTCTAATAGGATATTATGGTCAACAGTATCGAACGCAGCACTGAGGTCTAGCAGGACAAGCACAGAGATGAGTCCACTGTCAGAGGCCATAAGAAGATCATTTGTAACCTTCACTAAAGCTGTTTCTGTGCTGTGATGAGCTCTGAAACCTGACTGAAACTCTTCAAATAAGCCATTCCTCTGCAGATGATCTGTTAGCTGTTTGACAACTACTCTTTCAAGGATTTTTGATATGAAAGGAAGGTTGGAGATTGGCCTATAATTAGCTAAGACAGCTGGGTCTAGAGATGGCTTTTTAAGTAAAGGTTTAACTACAGCCAGCTTGAAGGCCTGTGGTACATAGCCGATTATTAGAGATAGGTTGATCATATTTAAGATCGAAGAATTAATTAATGGCAGGACTTCTTTGAGCAGTTTTGTAGGAATGGGGTCTAAAAGACACGTTGATGGTTTGGAGGAATTAATTATTGAAGTTAACTCAGAAAGATCAATTGGAGAAAAAGAGTCTAACTTAACATCGATGGTACTAAGAGTAGCTGTAGATAATATTACATCTGTGGGATGATTATTGGTAATTTTTTCTCTAATGATAAAAATTTTATTTGTGAAGAAGTTCATGAAGTCATTACTAGTTAACGTTAAAGGGATGGTTGGCTCAGTAGAGCTCTGACTTTTTGTCAGCCTGGCTACAGTGCTGAAGAGAAACCTGGGGTTGTTCTTATTTTCTTCAATCAGTGACGAATAGTAAGATGTTCTGGCTTTGCGGAGGGCTTTCTTATAAAGCAGCAAACTATTTCTCCAGGCTAAATGATGATCCTCTAAATTTGTGACACGCCATTTCCTCTCCAGCTTACGAGTTATCTGCTTTAGGCTACGTGTTTGAGAATTATACCACGGAGTCAGGGACTTTGGATTTGAGGCCTTAGTTTTCACAGGAGCTACAGTATCCAGAGTCGTACGTAGTGAGGAGGTAAAATTATTAACAAGATAATCGACCTCTGTTTGAGTAGCGTTCAGATAGCTGCTCTGCTCTATGTTGGTACAGGGCATTGAAGATGATAACAGTGGGTGGATTATATTCTTAAACTTAGTTACAGCACTTTCAGAAAGACATCTACTTTGATAAAGTCTACTCTCCACTGCTGTGTAATCAATTATTGTAAATGTAAATGTTATCAGGAAATGATCAGACAGCAGAGGGTTTTCAGGAAACACTGTTAAATATTCAGTTTCTATGCCATACGTTAAAACAAGATCTAGAGTGTGATTAAAGTGGTGGGTGGGTTCTTTTACATTTTGAGAGAAGCCAATTGAGTCTAGTAACAGATTAAATGCGATGTTGAGGCTGTCATTTTTAGCATCTACATGGATGTTAAAATCACCCACAATAATTATTTTATCTGAGCTGAGCACTAAATCAGATAAAAAGTCTGAGAAATCAGAGAGAAACTCTGTGTAAGGCCCAGGTGGACGATAGATGATAACAAGTAAGACTGGTTTCTGAGTTTTACAGCTGGGGTGGACGAGGCTAAGCATCAGGCTTTCAAATGAATTAAAAGTCTGTCTTGGTCTTTCGTTAATTAATAGGCTGGTGTGAAAAATTGCTGCCACACCGCCCCTCGGCCTGTGCTTCGGGATTTCTGGTAGTTAGAATGACTCGGGGGTGTTGATTCATTTAAACTAACATACTCATCCTGCTGCAACCAGGTTTCTGTAAGGCAGAGTAAATCGATTTGTTGATCAATTATTAAGTCATGTACTAACAGAGACTTGGAGGAGAGAGACCTAATATTTAATAATCCACATTTCACTGTTTTACTCTTTGGTTCAGATGTGGATACTGTATTGTTCTTTCTTTGTGATTTTTTATGTTTAAGTTGTTTATTGCTGGTTTTTAGTTTGTTTTTTGTCTTTTTGGGAGCTGACACAGTCTCAATGGAGATGGGTTTTTGGGGGGGTAGCAGGAGGAGAGAAGCTGCAGAGAGGCGTGTAAGACTGCAACTCTGCTTCCTGGTCCCAACTCTGGATAGTCAGATTTTGGGGGGTTTAATGAATTTGTCCATATTTCTAGAAATGAGAGCTGCTCCATCCAAAGTGGGATGGATGCCGTCTCTCCTAACAAGACCAGGTTTCCTCCAGAAGGTTTGCCAATTATCTATGAAGCCCACATCGTTTCTGGGACACCACTCAGACAGCCAGCAATTTAAGGAGAACATGCGGCTAAACATGTCACTCCTGGTCTGATTGGGGAGGGGACCAGAGAAAACTACAGAGTCCGACATTGTTTTTGCAAAGTTACACACCGATTCAATATTGATTTTAGTGACCTCCGATTGGCGTAACCGGGTGTCATTACTGCCGACGTGAATTATGATCTTACTGTATTTACGTTTACCCTTAGCCAGCAGTTTTAAATTTCCTTCAATGTCGCCTGCTCTGGCCCCTGGAAGACAATTGACTATGGTTGCCGGTGTCTCTAGCTTCACATGTCTGAGAACAGAATCACCAATTACCAGAGTTTGACCCCCGGCGGGTGTGTCGCCGAGTGGGGAAAAACGGTTAGACACATGAACAGGTTGGTGGTGTACCTGGGGCTTCAGTTTAAGACTATGCTTCCTCCTCACCGTCACCCAGCCGCCCTCTTTCCCCAGCTGCTTGGGGTCTGCCGGGGAACAGCTAGCGGGGCCTACGCTATCTTCGGCTGCACCAGCTACAGGGGCCTGGCTAGCTACGGGTGAATGAAGGGTGCGAAGCCGAGTCTCCAATTCAGTAATCCTGGCCTCCAGAGCTGCAAATATGCTACATTTATTACAGGTATCATTACTGCTAAAGGAGGCCGAGGAGTAACTAAACATCTGACACAATGAGCAGGAAAGTGCAGGAGGGACAGGTGAAGTAGCCATGGTGCTAACGAGTCGGCTACGAGCTAAGCTAAGCTAGCGAAACAGTAAAGAGACAGTGAGTGAATACTTTGGCTATAAATTAGGTAGTGAGTACACAGAAAGGGTGATTCAGATGAAGCACGTTAAGATTATACTATGAAAAAGGGATGTATCAAAAGATTTAAATTAAATTGCTAAGCAGAAAAGCTACTCAGAAACACCACTGTGTTTGAGCAGGAACAGGAAGTGATACTATACCACAGAGCGAGCGAACAACCATTTAAATACTGGACAAACAGTATTTAAATGGTTTGTCCATTTAAATACTGTTAATGTTTGAACAAGAAATGTCTTTAAAATGTTGCTGCGGGGGAGCGTCAGACTATTTATGTCAAGACTGTTGAGGATGTCAGTAGTTGAATATTCCAGCAGATGAATATCTACATGAATCAAGGTTACTATTTATTTCTCATAAAAAGATTTTTTTAAATTAAATAATTAAGTACTAAGGTTATTTATAGTGACATTCAGCTCTTTTCTGTCAAGGTCTTACTCTCATAATCAGTAGTAATGTTGAATAAAGAATTTAGAATTTGAAGAGATTGTATAGATTCATTTTACTGTCATTCCACAGAGTACAATGAAAAAATTCTGAAGGTGCTACTACTCACATTAAAAAGAAATAAAAGAAAGAGTTTGAAGCTAAACTAATTTCAGGCAATACATAAATGAAATGAAATGAATATTTGCTGTGACCTTATAACAATTAGCAGCTGAAAGATTAGAAGACTGCTAAATCACAGTTGCTCTATTTACACTTTATTTGCGTTGCCATATCATCAATTCTATGTTCTTTAAATCAGTAAACCAAAATCACTAAACCAAAACTGATATTTTGACAACAGTACTGCTCTCCTCCCAACCCTAAATAACTGAAAAAACCTTCTAGAGCAGATTAACAGTAACTGAAAGTCATGTACTTAAAAAATAGTGGGGTGGGGGGGCAGTGAGAGATGCATTTCGTCTTTTCAGGTAACAATCAAGCCATGAGAAAAGCCACAAGCCAGTGCTCTGGCTAAATGGGGAGAGTTGAGTCAGGAATGCCATCTGGCATAAACTCTTTGCCAAATCAAACATGCTCATGAAGATAATCAAGAATAAGATTTCAGATGAGAATAAAAATGGATTGGTTGGCCATACCAGTCTGGCTGGCCAGATTAACAATGACACCTGTTGGCTAACAGGTGTCATTGTTAATCTGGCCATTATTAATCTGTTCCCCCAATGATCCACAATGGAAACTGTGCTACTGCTGGCCTAAGACAAGGGAAGCGAAGAAGTGAAAGGAATGTTTGGGAGCAGTGCAAGAGAACAAAAGGCAGAGGGGAGAGTAGGGACTTTAAATGTAGTCACTAATATGGTGATAGATGTCGCTCATATGATGGCGAGATGGAAAGAAGATATATTGTGCGTGCAAGAGGTCAAGTTGAAAAGAAGCAAGGCCAGTAGGTGGATTCAAGACAGTTTGACCATAGTGTAGAGAAGAAGCAAAATGGAATAGTGGTAAACTTGAAGAAACAGCCTGTCATTTGTGTAGTAGAGGTGAAAAGGGAGTGTCAGATAGAATCATGAGTTTGATGCTGGAAAAACGGGGGTGTGATGTTGAATGCTGGCATTGCATATGCCTCAAAAGTTAGATGACAGAATTCTAGAGGAATTTTGATTAAGTAGTAGAAAGTATTCCTAAGGGGTAAAGAGTGGTACTTGGAAAGGTCTTCAAGGATAATATAGGTAAAGGGAACAGAGGATAAGGAGGTGATAGTGGATCTTGCAGGAAGAATGGAAATGGCTTTAGTGAATACATACTTCAAAAACTGAGGAACATAGGATCACAGGCTGAAAGAGATAGGAGACTGCAAGGCAGTGGTGGGGGAAAATACAGCTAGGAAGCATCAGATAGTAGTGTGTCAGATGACTTTGGAAATAAAAAAGGATTAAATGATGGAAGCTGAAGATGGAAGAACACTGTGCAGTATTCCATGAGGAGTTGAGACTGACTCTAGGTGGTAGGGAGTGGTTACCAGATGATTGTGAAAGTACAGCTGAAGTGGTGAAAGAGAGAAGGTATCTGATGTATCCTCTGGACACAGGAAAGAAGACAAGGAGATCTGAGGGTGCAAAGAGGAGTCACACTAAAGTATTCAAAGGAAGAGGTTAGCAAAGAAAAAGTGAGATAGCTAGGGGAGATTAAGAAAGTAGGAGTATTGGGAAGCTTGGTGTATAGTAAAGAAAGAGGTGGACAAATCAAAGGAGAAGGTTTACAGTGGTTTGTATGTGAGGTCAGGCAATAAAGAAGTAGAAATGAACTTCTATACTATCAATGGGTTAGACAGAGAGATCAAGATAGAAAGGATGTGCAGCAGATTAAGGAGAGTCTGTTTAGAAGATGAATGGGTTGTTCAACACTTGCACAGGACTGGTAATCCATGAAGAACAACTGAAACTCTGTATTTACAAAATGTACTATATTTCCTGCCCATTATTACATACTCACAGTACTCAATGTGCCTTAGATGAGCTCAAAGCCACAAGAGGCAAGACTTTGTCGTTATTTCACTGTTGACCAACATGGCAGACGTGAAAGGTCAAGGGAGAACTAAAGTTACAATAAGCTTATCTAGTCTTGCCTGAAGTCGTTTGAGTATAGTAAAAATGATTCATATATTACTGACTGAAAGGTGTTCTCACAATATCCTTCCCCTCAAGAGTCATCCTGTTGATATAATCTATTAAATTAAAAAGGAAGAAAAAATGGGTCAGTGGCAAGACTAATAACAGACCCTATACGATTCACAGGGTATCAACAGTTTTCATACGAAAACGAAAAGAACATATGTGGTCTTGATGAAAATTACACATCAAGGACAGGGAGTAGATTAATTAGCGCACACATCAAAGGCTGGATTCTTGCAGGAAAGCTTCACATGATCACA
This sequence comes from Oreochromis niloticus, assembly GCF_001858045.2. NCBI lineage: Eukaryota > Metazoa > Chordata > Actinopteri > Cichliformes > Cichlidae > Oreochromis > Oreochromis niloticus. The sequence goes on along the minus strand of NC_031972.2, from coordinate 13,715,370 downwards.
TGGGTGACTCATGGTGGTTCTTAGCACATATCATATATCAACTGTATCCTTTTTTTTTTCTTCTACTGACACCCTTTTCACCACCGCTCACGAAAGCCTTAATGTTTATCACAGCAGAAAACCAGTACGTCCTATTGCACTCGCTACTGCCCGGATTTGATGGAATTCCAAAAATGCCAGCAGCAGCTTTGTGTTTACATTACAGGGTGACATATACGGGACAGTATACAGCTTTGATGAACAGAAGTGCTTTCTGCATCAAAGATCAATCAGATGAAATTCAATTTTCCTTATATTGCTTTGGTTGCCGCGAAATGTTATGTAAGCTAGCAAAAATATAACCGTGTGTGGCCTCACTAGGTGTCAGCTCAGCAGCAATTTGCTTTTTTTTCTTTCTTTACTTCAACTGAAGTGACGAAGGAGAAGCATGCAAGACTACACAGCTTTAAGTCAAGCTCTGGTTTCAATAAAGTATGCATATATATGTTCCTCCCTGCTGTTTTGAAATAATATATGCACTCCCCTGTGCTGAGGGCGGTCATTTATTATACTGTAGCTTCCACAGTGCTTATGAACAATTTCATTAATGTATCCAATATTCAGCTAGCAGTCATCAATATAAAAAGGCTGAATTAATCTTACTGTGTCTCTCACATTGACTGATTGCCTTGTCTTCTATACACTAAGTGAATTAATTATGTAGTCTCATGTCAGCTTATGAGCACCTGAGATGAGAAAAGGAATTAGGAAAACCGATGAAAAGATGTGTAGTACAGTTCATTAGAGACAAATCATCCAATGATTCAGACTTTATGATTAATATGCATGCTGATGAACATAGCAATATTAAAGAATGTAAAATTCAATTTCAGGACCTCTGGTGTGTGCTGCTTGAATACCAACTAATGACGATCAAACATTTAGTTGGCAGGATCAGGCTAGTGCAGGTTTTCAGCATATGTGTACACGTATCCCTGCGCTCTTTGAAATTCATGACGGTGTTAAAGCCCCTGGATTTAATTAAACCAATTCAGGCGCAGTGGCAAACTGCATTGGTTAATGCAGTGCTGTGGAACAAGCAAAGGCAAACTGGGAGGTCACAACAGCAGGGACTGCATTGCTACGAAAACAATAATAAAAACATAGTTGGAGCAGTGGCCAAGTGACAAGATGATAGGAGATGAAATTTAAGGCCAGCAAATCATTGAGGAACAATCTCTGCATGAAAAATAACTCACTTAGTCATTTTCTATAAATATACATCACTGCTTGTGGTGCAATTCACAGTAAAAAAAAAATCAATGTGCATATGTCTGTCTCTCCCAGTGAAACATTCAAATGTCTGTCACACTAACCGTACACAGGGTTGATAAGGCGACTAATTACTAAAGCTAGCGCCAAGCAGGAATGTAACTATTTTTTTAAAAATTTATTTATTTATTTTTTTCCCGCCTGTCCCGTTTGGTTCTTTTGCCATCAGAATTATTGTCTAAAGGCAAAGAAAGATGCCCAACGGATTTACTTTACCAAATGGACCATCCTGGCCTTGCTGTATTGGTCTATTTGATTCACCTTTGTTTTTATTGTTTATTTTATTTTATTTTCACTTGCTACACACGGGACAGACATGACTGGGGGAAAGAAAAGGGAGAAAGAAAGAAAGAGGGAAAGAAAAACAGCAGGGAAGAGGAACGCTGATAAAGGGCAAAAACCAAAAACCAACAAAACAAACAGACAAAAAATACATATATCAGTCACTTGGATCACCTGTTGAGAAAGAAAAAAGAGAAAACAACCCCAAAAAAAAGAGCAATATAATAAACAACATCATCGCGATGATCTATGTGAATATAACAGTAAATACTAAATATTGAATATTATTGTGCAGCATGTAAGATCGACAGCGCACAGTGTGCTTTGAGGTAGGAGCCAAAAAGGGTGTAGTTTGTGTGTGTGAGCACCCGTGTGTACACCTGTGAGCATGAGCGCGCTTGTATTTAACAGGTTCCTTCATGTAATGATCTGCTAGAGGGTGTGGGGAGCCATAGCCCCGTCCTCCAGGGCATGAAGGAGGTATGGAGGAGATCCAGGCTCCAGACATCCAGAGGCCCTCAGAGCACAAGAGACCAAGGAAGACCAACGGAGGGGCAACCGTGCCACTCTCCCGGAAAGAGCTGAGGAGAGCCCCAGATGAGGGGTCACTCAGCAGCTGCGGAGCAGAAGCCAGGGGGGGTTGCAGTGACGTGCCCATGAGCTCCGCCCGCAGCCAGCTGTGCCAGAGTGACCGAGCCCCAGGCCGAGAGGCCGAGGGCACCCCACCCCCCAAAGGGGCCCGAGCGAGCCCCAGGCTCCAGGCCTAAACAAACAGCCACCAGGAGTGAGCCGGTGCGTACCCGGGTGCCCATCCCGGGACACCAAGAACCACCAATGCACCGATGTCTGAGGGCATCTGCCACTGGCAGGGGGAGTGGTGGGGGGAGATAGGCCTCCATACCTTGGAGGGCCTGAGATGTCCCTAGAGAGGTGGCGTCTGATACCCGACCTGACATATAGACACAGACAAACAGGCTCGCACAGATACAAACACCCATTCCCACCCTCATGCTCTCATATGCAAATACTCAGCACTCACCCAACGTGGAGACAGACATAAATAGACACTGTACACACAATCACACTCCCCAAGCGTACTCTATACCCCAGGTCTAGGTACCCTTGCCCCTAGAGGGGGAAACTGCACCCAGACCCAGGTAGTTACCCTCTTCCCTGGGGTGGAGAGAAGCAGACCGCCCTGACTCGGCAGCAGCAGGGAAGCCCCACAATCCAGACCCCAATTGGACGGCCAACTCCTCCTCCCAGCCCCCCCGCTCCAACAGGCCGCAGAGAATGGGGGTGTGTGAAGACTCCAAACCTCCCTCCGCCCGCTCATATGTAGTGTTGATGCATGTGTGTTCTAAGGTGCATTTAAAACCCAGGAGGGCATGGAGCTACCTGCCAGAGAGCAGCAGGTAAGCGCATAGCCCCTCCTGATAGCCCTCAATGTATACGTGTATTTAAAATTGAGAGGTGGGCAACGGCGCCAGGGGTGAGGTTGTACACCCTGATGGTCTTCTGGATGCCGTGTAGCGTGTCCACCCCCAAGATCCTATATGTATGTGTTATGAGAGTGTGAGTAATGTGAATGTCTAAGTTGTGGGATAAAACTGAGGCACAGGCAGCCAGAAGGGGACAGAGGAGGGGATGCCTCCCCTGCACCCTGGTGACACACCTTTACCCCAAGGCCCTGGATGTGTGGGTGATTGTGGTGGAGCGGGAAGAGGGAGGCAGCTGGAGATGGGAATGTAACTATTTTGATAACGCAGTCAACAAATTAAGCAACTTACTGGATTACTGTTAGACTATCTTACAAAAAATCTTTAAAACTGAAAAGAAGTAAGGCAGAAGAATCGTCTACAGGCAGTAGTTTCTCAGGTTTGACTTCAAGCACGATTTCTTAAAAATTGGAAGCATTTTCACCCCTGCTGAACAAACTTCATGCTGCACCGGATCAGGCTGCTTAGAGCTATGTACAGTGGTATGACTGGTAGATGAGTAGCGGTGCAAATTCGCATAAGGGAACCAATCCAACAACCTTCACACCAGCACTACGGTATTATTAGTTGCAGAGAGACAATTTTCTTCTTTCTTTTTTTACTTTTATTTTTTAGATTTATTTTTGGGACATTGCACTGCACAACACAGGGGAGAATCAAACCCAGGCCCCTGTGGAAGCCTTTTGGCACATGGGTCACCTGCTCAACCTGGTGAGCTATAACAGTTGGCCTCTTTTATAAAGCGAATAAATCAGTGCAAGATGTCAGGAGATTGGACGGGTCCTGCTGATGATTTCATCCTTTGGAAGATTTGTTGTTGGTGTCCTTTTTTTGATTCCTTAAATTTTCCCACACAGATTTGTCTCATTTTCACTCTTCATTCATTCTTCAAGTTTTGTACGGTGGCCCTGAGAGGTCAAACACAAAAATTGCTGCAAAAGCAACCAAAACACAACAGAAGTTAAATAAAATAGTTCAACATACAAAATCACAAAATCAAAAAATAACACTAATGTGACTGGAGAGCTGCGTAAGTGACAGGAACTGAAACATGCAAAGGATTGCGCTTAAGAGAAGTGGAGGATTTGTTTGTGTTGTGTTTGAGAACCGATGCAAGGTAATGTGTGCTGTAATCACATGACGCATATAATACTGTAGATACATGTTTGATGTTCAGTCATGCTATTGTCTCCCCTAAATCACATTCACTGTGTTTCGTGAGCTTTTTATATTCAACCTTTGTTGGATTTTGTGTGTTTTTGCACCGTTTTTCTATTTGCTGCTTTTTTCTGACATTGCAGTTCATTTGATCTCTCAGAGCCACCGTAGTTTAGGGCCTAAAGATCACTGGTTTGGGTTTAGGAAAAGACTGTGCTGTCAATAGCACAAGCTGACTAGAAATCCACCAACACTTATTATTGGGATTGCAGTTATATTTTTAGAAAGCTAACTGCTACCCAGAGGCCAGCTGCACTGCTGTGAGAAACTAAAGCCAGGTAATGGTCTCAGTTAATCCAAAAACATGTCTCCTCCATGAAATTCTATAGCATTAACCATCAGCAGCCAATCATGCCATTACTTGCTGTTCACGTTCATCGGGGCCTCGAAGCACTGTAGCAGTCAAGTGCTGTAGCTTATATCAGCCACTGCACAGTAGCGTACTGATGCAATTTGCTATAATTGCCAATGACATGATCTGACACAAAGTATAGCTCCAAACCATCTCAACAGATGTTTCACTAGTGCACCTTTTGGTCCTTTGAGCAAAGCATTCCTCACTTACCACTGAAACCTGCCAAGTTTATCTGATGACAGAAGGTAATGGCAGGGCGAACAGGGAGTCATTAGAGAAGGTAAAGGCAGTGCACTGTGGAGTGTTTTGGGGTTAAATAATAATGTCTAAAACTTGTAACAATCCCCAAAGGCTTTAAGCCTAACGTGCACTTGCTGCATGAAAGTCTGAGTAAAGTACAGTTTTTTACCCTCAGGTTGCCCCTTGACTTTTAAAAAGTTGTCCTCATTTAGGAACACGTAGGAAAAAAGATTCTCTTTCACTCGCTCCCACTATCTTGAGTGGAAAACTTTAACTCACCCACATATCTTACCTTGGGAAGCAGGCAATCTTCCATGTATCTACAATTATCTTTCAAGCCTGTGGCATTCCTGTCTGCATACCATTATGATTCAATTATGACTAGACTGTAGCTTGTTTACTGTTCTCATTATGTACTTATTTAGGCTATAGCTTATGTGAGTTTGAAGTATTTTACTTCTTTATTCATTTAAACTCTGTCTAATGTCTACAAGATTACACATATATTATAATAAGTCTAGAGTTTTATGTACATCTGAGATCACTGAGTTGCAGTTGGGTATTTTTTTACACCCATAATTTTACTCTTATTGAGAAATGGAATCCACTGTCCTGCTTTTAAAAAAAAATAATCTGCCACAGAGAAGGCCTTCGTTTTTCATTTTAAACATCCAAGCTTTTCATGTGCAGTTTTTGTGACCTATAATACTATTGGGTCAATTAAAAGCATGACATACAAAAATAAAAGCTGTAAGATTATGTTTTTATTAGATGCCAAATCCTTCAAATACATTAAAATAACTGCTTCAAAATCATTTTGATGGTACACTGACTCTTCCATTCCCATTCCAGCTTCTGCTCTGGCAGTATATAAGCTGGGTGAGTGGGTACAATCTCCCGGGAAAGGTGCATTGCCAAGGACGCTGAGAATGGAGCTTGGCAAGATACAAGGCCAAGCAGCAGGGGACTGGCTGAATGACCTCTGAATGCAGAGTCAAGAGGGAGCAATATGCAAGGAAGCAGGAAAGAACAAGCCCGCATACTATTACAGTGACATGCGATTGTACACTTGGGGTAAAATTTCTGGGAATAGCTGAGAGAGTAAAAGATGAGGAGTAATCTTAAAGGGGACATATTTCTTTTGAAATGTATTTTAAGCAATATTACTTGGGCATTTGCACATTATGCAGCCTCATAATAACAGAACAGCAATGGTTTGGGCATCCTACACCCCCTTTTTCAAGTACAATTTGTAAATGCTCTTTAAAGCAACTGAGAAAATTCAGTTGTCTTTTAGGGGATTTTCACCCATTCTCTCTGCAAAAAGCGTTTTAGCTCCTGTGAGATTCTCAGGCTGTCATGCATGCACTGTTCTTTTGAAGAGCACCCACAGATTTTCAGTTTAGGTCAGGGGACTGTAAGGGCCAACTCAAAAAAATTTCCCCCGCCAAATTTTTTGCTTTCAGAATTTGCTGTAATTTAATTGACTCTATTCTTCCCTCTAACACTGAAATACTCTGTATGCCACTGAAATACAAACGCAAAGTATACAGCTTGACAGTTGGAGAGGGTCTTACGTTTCATCCCTCTAAACATGGCTTTGCACATTGCGAGTAAAGTTTCACTACATAAGGGCCAGACCTCTGCAAAATCTCCCTCCAGCTTTTTCGATGTACCATTCTAGTAATCCCAGTGTTGTCTTTAAAAGTTTTCACAAGCTTAAATCAACCTCCACCGTTTCTGTCAAGTGCCACTGATGGACTCTTTCATGGACATCAGGTAATTTCATTTTCAGAGTGATGGGTATCTTCTTAAAATATCCCATGGCTGTTGGTTGTTAGGACAAGCTTTGAGAAATCAGTTGATTTCTAAAGATTGAAATCTGCATTGTGTACTTTTATACTAACACAAATGTTTACTTTTAACACAAGTGTTGAGTAAAATTTGCAGTAATGTAAAAGTACTTCTACTTCAGTTACATGAAGTTTGGGATCTCTGTTTTTGCCAAAAGGTTTGTTGTGATAGGTTGCTACATTCTTCAAAACTATGCCATTGTTTATGACATGCCTGAATGACTTAGTGCCCATGGCTTGAACTCACTAAACCGGTTTGACGCTGTGCAGTTGACCGGTTTAGCCACCCAATAATATAGATTGGCTGACGGCACAAGTACTGGATGCAATTTCATGCATTAATTTATGCACTTACTGTAGGTATTACAATTTTGCTGCAAAATTATTTTTAAAATATATACATGTAGTAATGTGGCCCTCACTGGACCTGGTAGCAGCACTGGTTTCCAGTGTCATGTATTGATTTAAAGTAAGCACCAATTCAATTTTTCCATTACAGCTGGTGCCCAACAAAGACTGATGAAAGTTAGATCTGCTGAGGCAACAGGGAGCGGTCTCTGTGCTGACTGATCATTATCTTTTGTCCTTAGCCTGAGCTTCAGCTCTGTGGGTCACTTACTGTACAGCTCCTACTAGCAGCTGGCTTATCATCCATCTTGGACTCAGCTACTTTTCTAATAGCATTACAAGCAAACAGCGATAAAGTCATATGTTGCTGCAGCACTGCAAGTGATGATGAAATGGTGTTGTTAGCTGAATTGATAAATTGATAAATTGATATATTTTGGATTTAAATGATAGAAAAAGTGGAAGTTTTAATTTGAGATTGAGTGCTTACAGTAGCTGGTAAAGCAGATGTTCCACTGCTCACAGGACAGCTGGTTCCTTTCCCAGCTCCTCCATAAAGTACATCAGGAGAGGAAGTTTACCACTTAACCCCATCAGTTAAGTGTTAAGTAACATGGAGACCAATGCAGCATTTGATGCAGCCAACTTTATAGAGCCCACGGGACATGTGGAAGAACCTTAGCAGAACATTTGCTATCTTAATTTGTTTAATATAATACTAAAGTGTAAGTATTTCTTAATTAGCCTGAGGAGGCACCACACACCACTGATACTACTGAGCCATTTAAGCCTTTTGATCTGCAGTGTATAGTGCTGAACAGAGAAAGGCTTTTTTGAAGAAATTTATTATGTTTTATTTGATTTGATTTCATTTTATTTTTGGTTAGCAATAGAATTTCTAAGCTGATCACATTTATGTTCCAGTAGGCAGATTAAGCATACAGTAATAGACTAACCTTTTATGCCAAATTATGCCATCACCACAGCCAGGTGGCATGTTTCCATTTTTTTACATTAAAATGCTAAAAAATACACTATTTACATTTTGCACTGCTTTTTCATAGATTCCAATTCTCATATAAATGACATGTATGTATTTTCCCGATGTGCTGAACTATAGCCCAACTTTCCTGAATTAGCAGAAGCGCTAAAAATGCCACCGATCATTAGAGAGCACTTGGTTTCTAGGTTATCCTCCCTTCTGTGTCATCAGTCTTCATGTTAGTTACTTGTCTTCTGATTACTTCCTGTTTTACTCCCTAGTTAGTTTTCTAAAACTTCCTGCTTTCTCTCCTTTGTGATTGTCTGCCTTGCCTACTTGTTTTCACGTCGATCTTATTTCCACCTGTACCTAATCCCCAATCACCCCTATGTGTTTTGAAATATCCCTGGGTTTCCCCTAGTTATCAGTTTATTCTCCCGTTATTCTTTGTGCATATATTTTTACTTCATAGTTTTACTTTCCCTATTTACATATTGTGTACCTTTGATTCTTTTTGCTTGCATGGGCATTGATGGCTCACCTTTTGATCATTAAATATGCCTCTCAGTCCTGCCTTTGGGTCCTCTCTCCAATATTCATGTAATTTAGAAATTACTCAAATTTTGCTAAATCTAGCTCTGCTTAGTCTATTTGGTGATGGAAAAGTGCCGCAGTCTAAACTCTAATTTCATTTCATTTCAATTAATGCAGTCTCAATTCAGTTGTCATACAATGGCTCATGCTTGCAAAGCAAACAGATTTTTTTATAAGATATTTGTTAAAAAGTGAAAAAACTGAAGCATAATATTAATTCAGATCCTTTAGTTGGTCCTTGGTTGAAGCACCTTGGCAGCAATCCCAGATTTGCCTGTCCTTGCCTTGACAGGATGAGGTTTGCACACATGAACAACTACATATCTTCTGTTAAATTAGATGAGGACAATTATTGAAAAGCCATTTCAGGGTCTCTCCAGAGATGTTTGCTTCCTGTAAGGGCCCTGGATGTGCCACTCATGGACACTCTCAGAGTTGTTTCTTCGCCATTGTCTAGGCTATTTTCTTAGAAAATTACTGTTTCTCAAAGTATAAGTCTCCTCTAGGTCTGATTAGTTTTCCCAGCCAATTGCAAACCTGTTTTCATGGGTTATATGAGTTTCATGGGAGGAGATTCCATACTGTATGAGTGTCGAGTTCTGCAGTGATGTTCTAGTGAAAGTGTCTTGTGTCTTCACATAGGATCTTCGGTTCTTAGTTACATCTTTTAACAAGATCCCTGATGATCAGATTGAGTAGGCAGGTAGCTGTTAGGAGTCCGGATTTGTTTTGTATTTTTAAACTCCTTCTTCTGTCTTAGTGTTCTTGGGATCCTTTAGTGCAGCAGAAGATTTCTATGTAATTCTCCAGGTTAGTCACTGAGGAGCATCTTGTGGAAAAACCCTAAACTTGCTTTATTTCTCATGGCTGCAGGGGGGAAATGTTCAGTTGAAAAAAGTAAGTCAATTCAACTCAATTTTATTTTATTTATATAGCGCCAAATCACAACAACAGTTGCCTCAAGGCGCTTTATATTGTAAGGTAGACCCTACAATAATACAAGTCTTTATAAAAGCCTGTGTGAAAATGATCCAACTTCTAACTTCAGTAATGGCTTCAGTATATGGAGTGTGTGGTCTCTAATGCTAACCTCACCCAAATCCAATGCTAAATGTGAGGCTTCAAAATACTAATACCAAATGTTGTTGTGGCTATGCAAGCCTTTTTGTACAGTCTGCACTTCAACTTCACTGCTGTGTTTAGTCTTATATACACTCTCAGGTGTCAGATTTCATATAGACAAATAACAGCCTTACCAAATGTTCCTGGGCTTTATTCTTAAAGTGGTCATTGCATACACAAATCAGTGTTCAAAAGAGATATCTGACTTCCAATGCAGAGGTTGGAACCTATAAAAACCAAACTTGATGGGAAAACACGTGGACCTAAATTGAAACCCTAAGAAATGTGCATGAACCTTTTGGAGACAAATGAAATCGCAAAAGAAAATGGTGAGGTAGTGAACTGGATCAAGACTCGTTGAGGAATCTACATAAAACAGTCCCTCAACTCATCCATTAAATTTCACTTTATATTATTTTGTATTATTTAAAGATTCTTTTTATAAAGATTTCAACCAGCAGTGGTATTTGGGCATCTTCTAGTACCCACAAACTACTCTTAAAGTGTCTTTCAATTGTAAAACATCGCAAATCTCAAATCAAATTCTGCATTTCATCCCTGCTGTCTCATCATCCCATTTCACACTCTCAGCAGGCTACAGTGGTAGCTTCTATTCAGTTTTTGTGAGTAAAATAGCAGCAGTGAATACTAGTGTGCTGTAAGGCAAAAAAAAATTACATTTTGGTTTTGCTTTGTCATTACGTGGGATTCAGTGCTGATTGACATGGAGAAAACACATTTAAACCATTTCCAATATAAGGCTTTAATGTCACAAAGTGTGGGCAAAAAAGCCTACGACTGCATGGCAAGTAGATGGCAAGTACACCCTGTACAGACTCAGGATACTAGAGTTACATGTCAGTCCAAGTTAAATCTTTGGTACTTCTTCTGATACTTCACTACGGTGCATAGATTAAAGTCAGTGACAGGTGATAGCTGCTGATTATTTTCTCATGCAGGGCAACAGACATGAAATACAATGATGGATCTTCAGGGCTGGTGTGTAGTAAGCAATCAAAACACTCCTATACTGCAGCTATAAAGGGAAAGCGTTCATGCTTAAAGTGTAAACCCAGTGCATTTGCTGACACACAAACACACTCCCTCTGTCAAGCTTAAATCAAGTCTTCAAGGAGGTTGCAGACCTGAAATAAATAGAATTCACCAGAAGCGCTTTGCTCCAATTCTCATACAAGTCCCTTTTGGTACTCTACCTTTTTAAATCTTAGCTACCCCGTGTAGAGGGCATTGACTTCCATGACAGTAAGTTGTTACTGTGGCTCATGAGGGCAGTACCAACATTAATATTGAGGCTTCTGTTGGATCTGTTTATCAGCTTTGTGAATAGATCTAATAATCTGGCATCACCTTTGAATGGAGGAAAACAATAAAACAATCAATTAAGAGTTAGAATCATCCATGGGAAATCTAGACAAGTTAATAGTTCAATAAGTTTCATAAAATACCCTAGACTGTTGATTTGGAACGAATAATTAAGTAACTGCAATCAAAGGTACATCTCAGTAGTCAGTGATGTTGAAGGATTTGAAAGTTCTGGATAGCACAGGTTGGCAGGATTCACACCTAAGCAACAATAATTACACCATGATATATATATGATAATTTATTTACAAACGTAATGAGGAAAAATTTAATTCAATTCAATTTTATTTATATAGCGCCAAATCACAACAACAGTCCCCTCAAGGCGCTTCATATTGTAAGGTAGACCCTACAATAATACATACAGAGAAAAACCCAACAATCATATGAGCCCCAATGATCAAGCACTTTGGCGACAGTGGGAAGGAAAAACTCCATTTCAACAGGAAGAAACCTCCGGCAGAGCCAGGCTCAGGGAGAGGCGGCCATCTGCTGCTTCAGACATCCTGTTGAAGGGAGCCAGAGATTAATAACAGGTATGATTAAATGCAGAGAGGCCTATTAACACATAGTGAGTGAGAAAGGTGACTGAAGAAGAAATACTCAATGCATCATGGGAATCCCCCAGCAGCCTACACCTATTGCAGCATAACTAAGGGAGGATTCAGGGTCACCTGATACAGCCGTAACTATATGCTTTATCAAAAAGGAAAGTTTTAAGCCTAATCATAAAAGTAGAGATAGAGATGGATAGAGATAGAGAAGAGGGGCCTGAAAACTGAAGGCTCTCCCTCCCATTCTACTTTTAAATACTCTAGGAACAACAAGTAAGCCTGCAATGCAAGAGCGAAGTGCTCTAATGGGGTGATATGGTACTATAAGGTCATTAAGATAAGATGGGGCCTGATTATTTAAAAACTTGTATGCGAGGAGCAGGATTTTGAATTCAATTCTGGATTTAACAGGAAGCCAATGAAGGGAAGCCAAAACAGGAGAAATATGCTCTCTCTTTCTAGTCCCTGTCAGGACTCTTGCTCCAGCATTTTGGATTAACTGAAAGCTTTTCAGGGAGCTTTAAGACATCCTGATAATAATGAATTACAGTAGTCCGGCCAAAAAGTAATAAATGCATGAACTAGAAAAAACAGAAAGATCCAATTAAGACTATTTAACTAACAAAGAGAAGACTATATGTGTGAAGGAGATGGAGAGAGTGTCTGCCGTAGGAATGTGTGTGCCTCTTTGTTCTTCCACATGTAGTTGGCTGGAAACAAAGAGCTTTCGATTTCCTCACCTTGTCCGGTGTTGTTTAAGTAAAGTAAAAGTAAGTAAAAGGTACATATGGCGCCAAGCTAACAACACTTCAAGTCGGTTTTCCAGTTGTTGATCAGAGTAGAATGGTTTAGTCCAAACAGGGAAGTGTGGTGGTCCAATTCATTTGCTGTCTTTTGACTTCCACACAAAGGGAAAAGTGTAGTTTCCTCAGTCCTATGTTAACCAAGTTAGCATTTGGTGCTAAACATCTCACAACAACACCAGCTAACATGATGACGTTAGCTGCTGTTGCTAACGTAATCTTTTAACTTGGTTCAAGTCACGGGAACATAGGATGGCTGTGGCTCAGGTGGTAGAGGTGTCTACCAATTGGAAGGTAAGTGGTTCAGTCGTCTGACTCCTTTCCATGTTAGATTAGATCAATGTTAGGTTAATGTTAGAAGTGCTTAGCTTCTGTATGAAAGCACTATCAATGTGTGATTCGGTGAATGAAGCTTAGTAGAACATAGAAAACATTTTGGGTGATCAAATGGAGTAGGAATGCATCATAAACATACCAGTCCCTTTTTTTGGTTAGTGGTGTCTACCAGCTAACCAGGAAAACTTTCACAGAATGTCACATCACTATAGTTAGAAGGTTTCTTTTGTGTGTATCTGCTTGCAGAGCACACAGAGGTGAGCCTGGAGGTCAGAACAGTGAAGAGCAGCCTTCTCACCTCTTAGGTGAAAGTGGAAGGAGAAAAGAATGGAGAAATGGACGGAGAATGGAGAAAAGAATCAAACAGGGTAATGGTACGTGTAGTAATAGTAAGTGTCCCATTACAAATCTAAATACAAAGTGAACTTTTACTTCTTAGTTTGGAGGCTGGGTTTACAGCACACTGTCACCTCGAAAGTCAGAGCATTCCCACCAACTGACTGAACAATCCAACATGTAAACACAATGAGAACTTTAATCTGCACTGTCAGTACTATGTATTTGTAATTCACTAGATAAGCCATATGCAGCACACTGACCAAGCTCTGTCTATGAATGTGCGGCAGCAGCAGTAGTTTTGAGCTAAAAATAACCCCAAAACAAAACAAGCCTTGTGCTGTAGTGCTCTGCTTTTGTTGTACTTTACTTAGGTGCAAAAATAATTATATATACACACCGTCTTAAGCCAATGAGGTGAGGCATCTGGAATGTCGCTGGTCCTTGTGTGTTGAAAGAGATGGAAAGAAGGTTTTGGCACTGATCAGAATACCTCCTCTGTGCATTCTTTTGACGTTTACTGAACACAACCAGCTGGGAGAACACCTTGGGGCAGATCCAGAAACAGCTATACATCTGGAAGCTTCTCAGGATCCTCCAGAGAAAAACACACTATCGCGACTAAATGGAAAACGATGGATGGATGAATAGATGGATGAATGCACTTAGCTGCTGAATAACCGTGACACATACCAAAAAAAACCCTAATTTGTCAAAACATGTCATGAATGCTACAGTATATTACAGAAGCTGGTAAATATCCATACACTGAAATGTCTGAATGAGTAAATTCAGCTTGTAAATAGAGTTGTTCACAAACAGTACTGCAAATGACGTGCACTTAATCCAACCTGCCAAAAGTTTCTCACTTCAAGGAAATACTAACAGGATCTGGCAAAAAGTCGTGTAGTCTCTGTCAACAAGTCAAAGAAACATAATGATAAGGAGTGATTAGGGATTTGCTTCCACTGCTGTATGAACAGTATGTCAGCATTGTTTTGATCATACCTTTTCTTGCTCTGACTAAGTAGAAAAGTAACTGATAGAGGCAAACACTTTGAAAACTACACATGCCGCTTCCTCTCCTTTCTCCATCTGTCTCTCACACACACACAGTACAATGTTCACTCCGGAGTATATGCAAGCCACAGGAGCAAGCCCCATTTTTAAGGTGGAATGCCAGTCGATGTGAGCAGATCCATCAGTGTTCGTCTCCCACTGAGATACGGAGATGATGGATGGATCTAATGGATTGATTTAAGACTCAGCTCCCCGTACTGGCTCACTGTATAACTGAGTGAATGCGAGAGCAAATAACTTCAGCTGGTGGGGAATGCATTTATACCGTGCACTTCCTCAACAGCTCATCCGGCTCAGTTCATCCATCACTCCGGCTGATTGTCATGTTAGGCTTTCTCAAGGTTATTCTGTATGCATTATTATTTCTTAATAAGGAGGTGGTTTGACACCAGCATTACTAGATCACTTTGTTTATGTTTACTTTAATACCAAAAAGATTATTTTTTACCCTGGGCCTTCTTGGAGTGACTGATTAGGAAGCTATACATTATGTCAGTTGGGATTATATTACAGATTGGATTCTGCGATACTGTAATTACCTGTTACCTGACAATAAAATTACATTCAAATTAAGGAGCATATTAAATTTTTTTGATTTATTTTTAGGTAAAACAAATAACTATTTGTCATTAGTTTCATAAATCATACAGCAGATAATCCCATACAGTTTACTGTAGTAAAAAGTAGCAGTGCTTTGTCATTCACCAAACTAAAGAATCTATAATATATTCATTTTTGCTAGCATTTTAATACAATTTTGTTTATTCATGTATGAGCACTTCTTCACACTTTGCAGAGAGCGAGTTTAATAATGAATATTTCTGTAGCTGACGTTTCATTTATATGTGTGTTCAGAGTTTCATGCTGTGAATTATTCCATTTAAGATTTTCTGTGAACGTCTACCTTTGCCTGCCTGGTTTTTGTTTCTTTCTATTAAAGGGAAAATGACACATAGAAATCAAAAACAATGTGTCACCTGCATCATTCAGCTGCTAATTTGTGGATCTGGTGGTTTAGACTCTGATAAAGCTTTTATAAATCCAGACAGCCTTGCTTTTGTTCTGCATATTTCCAGTCTGCTGAGAAAATGTGGCATCATTGTCTGTGTATAACCAACTCCAGTCGAAAAAATAAAAGACTTTTGAGACATCTAGAAGACTCAATGAATTAAACATACAGGTGCTCAGCTGGAAGCATGTGGATCAAGTCAAGTGTGTTTATGAACAGAAATTTATGTTAATTACTCCTTAGACATGTGACAATTTGGTGAGAAAATTAAAGGAGCTTCATTATCACAGTAGAGTATGTCAAGTAAAAGATAATAGACATCTTAGTTTTATTCTCTTTACTCCTTAATTCCTTTTTTTCCCCTGTTTTTCAACAAGCACACACAGAAGACTACTGTGCTGCACATCATTACAGAAAGGAAGTGAATCATTATGATTCAGTGTTATTTGCACACAGAGCCACATGTCCCATGGCCATCGGGAGTCAAAGAGATTAACACTGGTTGGGAAAATCTGGAAATGTGCAAACAAACAACTGTGAGCCCTAGATCCACAAGATATGTTGCATCTGGGCCCACTCCCAATGTCCACACGCGTAGCTTCAAGGACTTTGATGAGCATTCCTGCTGAGACACTGTGATGGCTTAGTCTTGTCCTTTTGTCAAATTGTGAAGTGCACAGCTTGCTGACAGACTTTTTGAGGCACGCTTTACATGTGCATTTCTGTAGACTTTGCCTGAGGAAATTACCCACATTGGAGAGCAGTGTCAAACAAAGGGTTACATGCATGCAACCAAAAGCATTTACAACTATTTTTTGTTGTTTTAAACCTACCCAAATAAGCATGGAGGGAGCAACCAGCCCTGAGGTAACAGAAAAAAAGATATTTGCAAGAAATAGAAAAAGCTTTATTAAACACAGCTTATCCTTGAACATATAGACCGAGAGACTTAACTAGCACAAAGCCTGTTTTGGAGCCATCAACTTGCTTTCCCATTCATAGTCATACCACTTCAGGCCATAGCACAGTAAATGCCCCTTTTAGGTGACGTCTGTTAAGCCTGTGGAGGTTTAGTCATTAGGGCTAAAGGTGCCTACAGAGTGACTCATTATAAAAGCAGGGGGACACTTCATAAAAACAAGGCCTCTGCTTACACAACTCAGCTAGATATTTCCTTTTTGATGGAATCTCAAACACATTGTTTGGCATGTTTTTACCTCCACCTTTCTTTTGCCCTTATTCACAGAAGCATAATTGTTGCTTAGGTAAGTAAACATTTCACTCTGCATTCAGTTTGTAGATGTAGAGTCTGTCAGTAGTCACACCACACTCGGAGATGGCTTTAAATTTGACACCGTCAGAAATTTTTCCCTGCGTGTATTTAGCCAACTGCATGCTGCAGTGGCTAGCGCTGACCTCTCTGGGACATAGGACCATGATCAAAGGTATCCCCACTATCAGAGTCACAACCCGCCATGATAACGCTGGTCTATTGCCCGCTGCTATACAGTGTATCTGCCTCTAGGGTGGGTACTGGTTGGGGGCCCTCATACTAGTCTAGATATTTTCCTCAATTCTCATTTGCTTTCAAGCAGACCACAGGACTGCATGTGATTCTAATTTGCTGAAAACTAAACTTTTGTTTCATAAACCTATCAGGGAATTGCTGCTCATCATCTGAAGAGTAATTTATACCTTCAACCAAGAAGATATGTTTCATAACCATCCAGGTAGTCGCTATGTTGCAATTACAGCTGTGCAAACCTTATAAAATCACATGCATACAGTTGGAGAATACACATGCGTTTTTGCTCCTAGATAAAACTACTTACACTCAGTTGAAAAAAAAAACAACTAAAGTAATTAAAGTAGCAAACCTGTTTCAGCTTATGAAGTGTCTTTTTGAAATGTAATTCATTTAAGAGTGCTAATGCCTAGCTTTTATACTGCAGTTTGTTTTTGGCCTTTCATTACCCAGCTATGAATGTTGATAATTTGCATTACTGTATTGTTGAAAGACATACAAATATGATATGAATGATCTCTTAGCAGGCTAAGGGTAAGAAAGTCTCTACTGCGGTCTAATATATAAGTGACTCTAAAGGACATGAGCGATTAGATTAAATAGAAAAAAAAATTTGCAGGCTGTAAAATCAAGACAAAAAGATTAAAAGGCAAAACAAAAAACTTGTGCCTTTAAATTTGCACATGTTATTGGTGAATTTTATTATACAGGTCAAAAAATAACTGTAGGTTTTGTGTAATAACCACCAGTCTGAGAAACAACAGTTTTATTACCATTGGCTTTATATTCATATTAATGGTAAAGGCAGCTGCATCACTGTGGCTGTGACATGAGGCTTTGAAAGAGTACAGACCAGACTTGAACATCACTGCTGTGCTGATATATTCTTGTTCAGTCTTAAATTGCCACCTTCATCTCTGCATTACTGAATACTTCTTTGTAAAACCTATCACCCACTGTCATTGTTGGCCAACATAACCATTACTTCAAATCTCAACATGTGCTCAAAACAAATGGCCTTACATTTATCTCTCCAGGGATAGTGCGTCTAACAAGGGCAGAGGCTTTTTGTTACTCTCTGGTATTTTCACACAGATCTGCTTCTCTTGTCATACAGTGACACCTGTGTTATACCGCAGCATGTTTTCAAGCAGCATTTTGCCCTTCTTTTAAGTGAGAAAGGCTGACTGATTGGGTAGGACAGATGACTATTCAAGTTTAGGCTAGAGCCAATCCCAATCCTTCCTCTGGTTTTCCACTCAAGGTCGATGGTGGAACAAGGGTAAAGGGTGTCATTCGGCCTCCCAGAGGTACAATTCACAGTGGCAGACAAGCAAAACACCTGAGCTGTCAAGCACCAATTTAAGACCTTGCAATGTACTTGCCTTACTTTTTCACAACTTTTTACAACTCAGGAATGATTGTTACAAACTGCTGGTTGGAAAGCCATTTTTTAAATTATGACTCTTTGACATCAACAAAAAAAGGGCAAAGACAAGAAGTATGCATACTTCAGTGATTCACCCTGTGATTTTGAAGAGTCAGAGGCTCTTTGTGAATAGCACGTTCTTTGTTGTAAGTACTGATGGTAGAAATGATAAGTCAACAAGCTATACAGTCACATGTTCATCTGACTTTAAGGGAGTGAAGCATACCATAATGAATATTTTGTTCTTTGATAATTTACTGCCACCATTTATAGATTTTCCATTTCAAAAACAGAATCTTACATGCTGACACACATATTAAATCATAACCGCACACAATTTATTGTGCTTGTTTTGAAATGAGAGGAAATTGAAAGCTTTGTGGTTAAGAAGGAAAAACAGATAATTGGTCTCAGAGGATGTGATACATAATCTGAACTTTGTTCTGAGTATCATTATGCTGTTTCAACATGTACACTGCCAGTAGCACAGTTGGCAGTTTTCCCAGATTTTTTAAACTACTTTAATAGCACTTCAGCTAACAAAGTTAAACTTAAAACTACCCAAATCTAACAATGTGCATCAAAGTACATCAATGTTCAAAGTACATCGATGTACAAAGAACATCATGAAAATATTAAAATATAGCAGTTTTCTTTAATATAGATGCAAGTTTTGCCATATACGTGCACAGGTGTACTTCCATTATTACATTATTATCTTAAACAAACTAAAGTAGTTTAAAATAGCCTTTCATTACTGAGATGTATTTGAACTCAGTGAGCACAGGTATATAGAAGAGGTATATAAGGTATATAGATTTAATTAAAGTCCTAACTTTAATACCACTTGAAAGAAAACCCATGTATTGCACAATATTAAATATAAATATATAAAGTACTATGTTTCACTTACTGCATTATAGCCTTACATTAACCTGTATTATCACCATCCAGCCACAGGGGGGGACACAAGTCAGTTTACTCCTAGCACTGGTCTGAAGTCCAGATAAATTGGAAGGGTTTCGCCAGGAAAGACATTCTTCAAAAGGTCTGTGGCAAATCAGATATGAGGATCATCAAGAATGAGATTTCCATATCAGTTCAGTGGAGCCCCTGGGTTAACAATGACTGGGCCAGTGCTGTTAACCAGCAGGGTGCTGGTGCAAACTATGCTGATGTTGGGTAGAGACAAATGAGTTAACATTCTTGGATGTAGCGAAGGACGACATGCAGTGTGTGGCAAAAGAGGATAGGAACAGTATGAGATGGAGGCAGATGATTCACTGTAGCGACTCCTCAAAGAAATGGTCAAACAGAAGAACAAAGACGAGACCTGCATTAATAACCACACATTTTAAATATTTGTAGTAATATGGATAGACTATATTGATATATTTCGTAAGACTGCTCCTAAGGACAGAAAATCATTGATTATAAGATTTGGACATGATTCACGTTCTGGTTTAAACCTCTTCTATTTACTCTTCTCTTGCTTCCTGTGAACCTTGACAGACACTTGACAGAGAAAAAAAATCTGGCTCTGGAGCCTACCTATATTGCAAGCATGCTGATTGGCTGTAGCTCTAAACCCTGGGGCAATATTGCACCAATCACCAAAGACAGTTTGTCTTCACCTTTGCATGAATGTCAGAAGCTTCAGGGCAAGATTACTGGAGGGGCTTTGCGGGAATTCAGTTAGTCAATTTGATTTCCATAAAACATAAGAAGCAACATATCTCTGCAGTCTGACTTGAGTAGATTTTTTTTTCCCAATCACATCCTGGTGTGAGAAGTATTACTCTGTTGAGAGAACGTGGTTTTTCTCTCACAGTGGGCTTGACATACTGTGCACTTTGAATTTTCTGAACGCAGACTTTTGAGGCAAATAGAAATTAAGCTATATTCGTCTCATTTAGAGGTGATCTTACAGTGAAACAAACTAAGAGATTTTGTACATTTTTCAGGCATCGTAGCTTTTGGAGTGAGAATTTCAACATGTTTGTGGCTGAATTGCTTATTCATGACTAATTTCAATCTTTATTAATTCAGTATTTTTCATAGGAGATCTGCATCAAAATGATAGGGTGCTTTGATCGATAAGGTAATTTGCACGATTAATGAAAAAAAGACTTAGCTGTTTTTCATTACTAGTATTTGAATCATTTCTTCAAAAATCACATCTAATTCAATGATATATTAATAATAATACAATATGATATAAGATCAACATGTAAGATTAAATATCCCCAGTTTATTCTGACAAATTCGTCTACAAAACGGACAAATTACACTTCAGCAGTACTAAATGTGTCAAAATCAGTGTTTGGTTCATGTAAACCAACGCTACCAGGGCCATTACTTTGTTATAAAATTATATGGGAGTGTGGTGGTCTACATATTGATAAATATTACATATGATATCCAGCTTGTACTTGATTACCCTCATTGCATTTCTTTCTTTTCTTTCTATTAGACCTACATTCATAAAATGTAAAGCCTCATTCCAGAAGCAGTTTATGGCTAAAACTGCAATATATTAGCATATATACTCTATAATGATGTACTGCTTCACTCAGCACTCAAATATAGTTGAAAAGCAAGGAAGAGAAAGACCTTGAAATCGACTATATCACTGTGCCCTTGTGTGTCAAGAATCTCTAAGTATCAACAGTAGAAATTGTTGCTTGAGAGCACAGTGCAATCCCGATCTCCACCCTAAGGTCTAATCACTGAACCCTCACAGACTTAATGGAAGTCACAGCTGTGTGTGACTTCACAAAGGCTCAAAATTGTATAACAAAGGGAGGAATGGGACACAATATTGTCATATCACAATACACATTACTTGGAAACGGTGAATTACCGTTAGGAAAAAAAAGAAAGAAAAGAATGTCTCAGGAGCCGGAGTCTTTTTGTACAGATGTGCAATTTCTGAGCACAAACACTGCATAATGAAAATTTCTAGAAAATTGTTCTTGTTTTTTTAAGAGATATCTTTCCTGGACATAGCAGGCACTTACAGTTCTGTAAGTTCTGTAAGTATTTGGACAATGACATAGTTTTCTAATTTTGCACTTGTACATTACAACAGTGTATCCTAAATTAAGTATTCAAGAAGTGATCGGAGAGCAGCTTTTCAACTTTACTTCAAGGTTTAACAAAAGGAGTGCATTAACTGTTTTAGTATTATGGCTATTTTTATACATAGTCCCCCATTTTCAATTGACAGAAAATCAGTTTCATGGTTGAGTGAGACCTGTTTCCTCATTATTCTGTGAAAAATTAAGCAGATAAAAGATCTGGAATTGATTCCAAGTGGCGAATTTGCATTTGGCAGCTTTTCACTACAATATCTTTAAAAAGAGGGTTAAAGAGATGTTAATGTAACTAAAGGAGGTCACCAAAGCCTGAAACACTGAAATAAATCATCACTTTATATGATTCTTGGAAAGACGGAATGCAATGCCCAGATCAGCAACACAAGAAAGCCCAGAAAACCACGGAAGACAATTGAAGTAGATAATTGCTCTGAGCATATCATTGTTAAAATCTACAATCAAATCGATGCCTTTGTGTTTACAGCAAGAAGCAAATCTGTGTTTAGAAGACTAGGATAATCTTTTCCAGAAATTATCTAAAAGAGTCTGCACAATTTTGGAAAACGTATCTTGAAACTAAGGTCAACTTGTACCAGAATTAAGAGACGACAGCTCATAATATGAACATATCATTGGTCAGGTACGGTGGAGATAATGTTATGGCATAGGCATGTCTGTAGCAGTAATTATACAGGGCTAAATGCTCTGCTCAGATTCAACCAAATGCTGCTTTACTGTATCACACTGCAAATGGATAGTCATTAAAAGCAAACTGCAAAAGCCACTCAGTAGTTTCTCAAGGCAAAGAAATGGGATATTCTCCAATCTTTAAGTCAGTCACCTGATCTCAAACCAACAGAGCATGTTTTTTATTTACTGAAGACAAAACCAGCAGAGAGACCCAGAATCACTGAAGGAGACTGCACTAAAGGCCTAGCAGACCATCTTAAGGGAGGAAACATAGTACTTGGTGATGTCCATGGGTTCTAGACTTCAGGCAGCCACTGGCTGCAGAGGATTTTCATCCCGTTATTAGCCATGTACAAAAAAGCTGTGAATTCCTCCAATACTTATAACCCCATTATGTCATCATTCAAAAAACATAGGTGCCTAACTGTGTCTGGATTTCATACAGTTGCATGGTGCATTTCATAACACACGGAATTCACAGAAGCTACTGGCAATAAAAATCCAGTTTTTAGTCAGATTCTCACATATACCAATTAATTAATTCAGCCCTGTCCTGGACCTAAGATCCAGCCAAAGGCGGATGATTAGCAGGGGGAGGAAGAGACCTTCAGTCTTATCCCTCTTTGTCCTTTTGCACAGAGAATCTCCAAGTATCAACAACAAAAAATTGTTGCCTGAGAGCTTGTCCCAGGGGTCTGATTAACTCCATGGACCCCTGGTACTGCTACTGGAATGGCTCTCTAAAGTTTGAGCCACAGCTTGAGGGCAGTGACTCTTTGTTGTCTCTGGTGTGTCCTGCTTCCTTTACCAAACACAGCCACAAACACAGACACTCATGCACACAGAAGACACGAGTCTGCTCCTTGTGCACATGAATCCTGCCTCTTAGTAAGTGGCATGTAGCTACTTGTTTATGCTTAAAAGGAGAACAAAGGTTTGTACCCTTTAAACTCAGTGGAAGAACACATTCTTTATTTTTATTTAACTCATTTTCTAAACAAGACCTGAATGACCACATAGATTGTTTATCCCATAATACCTACAGGACTGATTCCTAAACTACCATCCTACCATTCACAGGAAATAGGTTCAGGGAGACATCAGCATCAAAAAGAGTGTGAAAGTGAAATAAACATTGTCATAAACTCATAAGCCAAATGCGTTTTTGTTTTTCCTTCTGATTACTGCACGTCCTCTTGATGTTAAATGCACTGAAGCTTTTTGTCTTGCCAAAAAAAAACAAAAAACAGGCAGCTGAACTGGTCCACTGTGGAGAGTTTATTTTACGTACAAATATTTCCACATTTGCATATAATATTGTGTATGAGAAGGAAGAGCTACACAGTGATGAGGAATACCGTGCAGATATCCATCTTCAGGAAGCAGATTAAGCCCTTGTCAAAGTGTGCTGTTTGCAGTTGAGGGAGAAAAATCCTTGACATCTTAATGACCTTTGTGATGTTACACTACATCCAATTAAGTATGACACATGCATACTGTATGAAATCCCAATACATCTAAACAGACCACGAGGAGTCTTCATGATTTAAATTAGAGTTTAAAAAGAAATGTGTGCAACTGTAACTGCAGCAATTGTTACTTCACTTCCTCTATTGCCATGGTGATAATTGCTATAGCCATGAAAGGACCACTGCAACAATTAACATTAAACAGTCTGGCACATGGCCTGCACAGTGACCTAAATAATAAACATAAAATAGAGTTATCCTCTTTATCACACCAAGTGCCTTATAGCAAATGGGTTTATAAATATATATACACTTTTGAAAAAGTAACTTTTGTTATGTATTTTCACAATACTGTCGGTATTTTACAAAGTGCAGACCTGCTGCTTCATATATTTATTTATAGTATGCCAGCCTCTTAAGTTAACAGTAGCTATCTGTTTGGCCTTGATAGCTTGCCACATAGCTGGTAGACGATGTTGCATCTTATTGTGAAGGGTTTTGACTTGACGTTCTAGCAGTTTAGCATCAACCAGCACTTAGGTCACATTTAGCTATGGGCAGGGGCAAAAAAAACTTTGGGAGTTTTTGTTCTTCCAACGAACAATGTTTGATTTTTGTCTTTGTCTCAACTGTGACGTAGGGGTAGGCAACACACACACACACACACACACACACACACACACTCGTTTTCACATGTTAGTGAAGACATTAAATTGACACAATACTTTTCCTAGCCCCTTACCCTGACTTTAACCATTACCCTAAACCTAACCATAATCTAATTGTAACCCTAACCTGAAAACCACATTTTGAGCCTCAAAAATGACTTCAGATTTGTGAGGCATGGCATTTGGTCCCCACAAGTATAGTGGCATCCCAATTATTTGGTCCTCACAAAGATGTTTAAACAACACACACACACACACACACACACACACACACGGTCCCAAGCGTGCATCCTCACCTGATGCCCAAATGATTCTATATATTGTTTTTGTTATTGTCATTCTCTAAATCCCTGTATAGCTCTGGTTCACCTGTACCTTGTGCTCTCACTTGGTTAACCTAAAAATAGATCAGTGCTAATTGCATGAGTTGTTTTTGAAAAAAAAAAAAAAAAAGGTTGTTGCCTGTGTTAATTCCATTGATTCCATATGGTTGTGAGTTACACATTCTGCTAACATGCAAAAGATCCCTTTTTCATTTTCTGGGTGGAGGCTCAAAGCCCTTGGGGGTTGCATCAGGAAGGGCATCCATGGTAAAAATCTGCCAAATCAAACATGTGGAGCTACCTGCTGTGAATAAGGTGGCAGCTGAAAGTAGTTTTCTTAACTGTGTTAAATCCATCCTGCCTCCTCCTTGCCATTAATTTCAAAGCTTTGCTTTTTGGTTGCCAGGGTGATGAGTTTCAAGTGCTGCTGAAACAGAAGTTCCTATTGAAATATATTATCTGCAAACTGGTCATAAAATAATGTGAATTCTTCTCCCAGTAGATGTGAACAAACATATTGCTTTTATCACAGCATTTCACATTTTTCTGCAGGCTGTCCTACATGTGCTGCATATGGACTGGGACAAATTTGTTTTCGGTGTTTGTTTGTTTTACTTTTGTCGAGTTGTTCATTATGCTTTGTTTTGGATAATATATTAAAAAGCCACCTTAGAGAGAAGTGATGCCAGTATCTTGACAGGGATTTGATTCAGCAACCAGCAGCTTACCAGCTTCCCCTCACTCAAGTTGTTCAACTAATATTTCTTGCTGCCCACACTAATATAAGAGGTTAAAACCAGCCTCACCAAGCAATTTTTATTCCATCCAAGCTTTAAATTAGTCTTAAGAATATTGCAAAGAGAAAGATAACCACTTTTAATCATCATGTTTCTGTCATTTACATTTATATAGCATGGGTGTAAAGAGCCTGCCTATGTAACCCAAAATGGCAATAGTTTCCTCAAACTTGGAGACCCTTTTTTTAAAAGAAAAATAACGATTTACATAGCGATGTAAATATTTGTCACTAATAAAATAACCCAGACATTTTTGTTTATCCTAAAGGGTGAGTATAGGGATAGAAATTTGTTTTGATGAGACAGCAAACGACAAATGCGCAGCAGGTTACTGTGACTGCCGTGTCCTTCGAAACACAAAGAGATTATGAAGAAGACACGGTAGAAACATTTAACCAATACGTCCTTGTTTCTTTTTGCAGCACTGGCCTTCAGGCAAAAAAACTTGAAAAATAAAACAAACTACACAAAGCCGCTGAGTGGGAGGATTAACTTTAAGAAAGTTTTCTTCTCATTTTTGTTGCAAATAAGCTGTAGGTGCAAAGGGTGTCAGCTATGCAACACTAATGCAGACTTTAAAAGTTATATTTTTCAAAACTTAATGTGGACAGAACAGAACAGAACTGTTTACCGGACTGATAAAAATAATATAAGTAATAATAGTTTTTATTGTTCTCTGCGTTCATATATGTGGACGCTCACTGAGCACTTTTATTAGCAACATCTGTGAAATATAATGTAATGAACGAAGCTTGTGTTTTTTTATTAACATACAAATAAAATAATACTGTGATTGCTGTGAAGGGCTACACTTTGGGCCAAACACTTTATGTTGACCAATAAATTTTTATATCTGCCTTTTTGAGACATGTGAGATACTTTCATATTTCTTCATTATGTTAAGAAAAAAACAAGCATCAGCTAGTTTATTTTATTTGCAATATACTACTTGTTGTTTTTTTTATTTTTTGTGGGGTTTTTAAAATAAATAAACATGCTGGCCATATTAGATCTTCTACATTTTACACACAGTGGCACATAAGACAGAAAAAGAAGGCTCATTTTAGCCTTCCTGTGCCACAGGAGCTGAAACGGACTGAGTTCTGCAGGAAATTTACGTCATACCTTATGAAGTAACTAAAAACCTTCCACATAACTGGACATGAACCTCCTGAGAAAATTACATGTCAGGTCAATGCAATGAAAGATAAAGTGTAGGGTCAAGAGGGGTTACAGTTACACCGTAAGTTAGGACATACAAGTCTAGATCAAGCTTTAGCAATGATATCTTAGGTGTTAGAAACTTTATTAAGACTAATTAAGACTGTGGCTGTGTTGTCAACTCATCAGTCAAGTCAGGAAAAATCAACATGGTATAATAATAAAGATGAATGATAACACTGAATTTCTCTTAGCCTAGCTTTCTGAAAAGGCTTCATAGTTTTTAAACTGGCTTCTTAAACAATAATGATAATCGACACAAACATTAGTCTACAGATCTGCCACTAGGCTGTAATCTGTGAGTCTATGAACTGATCCATAGCTTAAAAAGTGGAAAATCCTTAAAGTGCAAATTTGTCATAACAAACATAACGTATCAGTTATTTTGTGGATGCAAAAATAACACAAATGATACTTCTAGAGCATGAAATTCACACATCACTGCCACATATCAAGGGTACTTTGATTATGCAAAAATGTCTTCTTGATTCCTTCACTTGCATCTCTTCCAATCAATGACATCATGTAGACGTTCAAACTAACAGACCTTTTTTTCTATACGCTTACACGCTTATTGTTGTGATTTTCACCATCAATTAATATTTCTTGTGAATCTTCTAATTTATTTAAGGATTAGTGTTATCTGTCATGATTTTCTGGGTACATAGTAAACCATCACATAGTTCTGTAAAAATTGTGGACTAACACTGACTTGACTTAATAAGCTCCTGCAGAAGGCTCCTCTCTTCTTGCTCCGGGTCTCCTCAAAGTGTAATTAAGGAACTGGAAAATCCTTCATAGCACAGAGGGAACAATTTCCGGGTCGCAGGAGGAGAGAAGACGAGAGGAAGCATCAGTTAGACTAATGAAAAGCACCCAGAGTCTTTCAGTTAGTTGAGTGATTAAAGTGGTAGGTTCAATTTTAAACGCCCTAAAAAATGTCAATGCAGCCTCATGTTTGCCCGCTGCCCAAACGGGGCTTAATGAGCATGCACTTGTGCCTGGGACTGTATCCGGTTATAAGGCGATCTGGTACCTGTCTAATTTTCTGATATTGTACATAAATGCTTCTCTCTCACTAATGAGGGGAAACCATAAGAAAATCCCTTAAAAAAAACTCAGTTGTTTTGACTTTACATTAGATTGCATTGTTTAGCATCTATATTTGCAATATGCTGTTGATATATATTGTTCAGTATATGGATAAGTAATTCACCTTAAGATGCAACTTGCTTTTTCCACTCAAATGAAATATTCAATAATTCTGTCTTTGATTGAGCAAAATGCCGTACAAACATTTAGCACTAAACAAAAAAGGACAAAATGTATTTAGTGTAACCGTTCACCATATGAGTGATTTGTTCAATAAATAATGCTATGCTTTTATCTCGGCTTTTTCATTATAGACCGTAGTGACTGATTTATGAATACTAAGCGCTGTTCTGTTGAATTGGATAGAAAAATAGACCAAATACTTTGGTTTTCTCCCTTGGCTTTTGTAACATAATTGAACCTTTTAGTCATCCACGTCCTTATAGCCTCTAAACAACAAAAGGCAGTGGTGAATTGAAAAGTCAAGGCTATTATTTCAGTATTGGCTCACACATTGTACAGCGTGGTTCAAGCAGAGCTGTTGAGCCTCAGGAATGTCGGACATGTAGGGTTATGACTGAAGGTTGAAAGCATTTCTCTACAGACACTCCTGCTCAAAGACTGAACAAAGCACCTTCAACCATTTCTTACAGTGGTATACCTCTGCAGAAGTGAGGAAGAAATGCCCCACCAAGAAAACAATGTGCTTCCAATATACAGGTCTTCCATGAAACAAATATTCCCCTCAGCGAGACAATGTGCTTAAAGGCTATAAATGCTCTGACCAGAACACCCAGGCAAAACACAGTGAGGGCTTTCTAAATACAAACTGAATTTAATATGCAGAAGACCTAGTTATGACCTTATGGATGTTTATCTCTTATTGTATTTGCAGAATGGTGCAACACTAAACATTATCTTATTATTTGTAGGTACTTTAAGACTATGGAGTTTACTAATGAAAGCGTCCACTTTTGCATTTTCTTATATAATTTAAGAAGACTTAGAGAGCACAACTCTAAAGGGCTACTCTAAAACTTTGATGTTTCATGGTGTCAGCATTGGTAATATGGAAATCTAGTGTAGTATAATAACCTTTTTGTGTCTTCGTGAAGTCAAATAATTTTTTACTCAAACAAAGAAACTGTGTATCTCCCCCATGACTAATATATTGCTTTAAAGTTTGGAATTGATCCAATGGAAACAAAAGCTTTTTCCTCATTCTTATAACCCTGACCTTTGACCTATGACCTTTAAGCATTGCATACTAAAATGCTGCATTTTATTGTCTTTACCCAAATGACTGGAGCAGAAATCTCAGAAATCTTTGGCTTCTACAAGCTGTAAAAACTTGAGATTTTAAGATATATTCATGCAGTGTGTGATTTTGCAAAATTGTATGGTACCACTGTGATGTCATCGGGTGTTGCATTGGAAAAAAGGAAAGAGTATGTTCTACAGCTCTCTCCATACGCTTTCATTTGTCATATTACTCAATATGGTTTCTAAAAAATCTTTTTCATGGTCAAATTTGACCTTGGACCCCCAAGGCCTGGTTCAGTATATTGTTGTGTAGTTTGAACCAATCCATTACAAAATGTGGCCAGTATAAAGTTTTTACTGATTTTCACATTTGCCGTGGACCTTGACCCTCATCCAATTTTCACCTAAATTAAATCAGCTCGAGCTGTTATTGGTATCAGACAAAATTTTAAAATTATATCTTGAAAACTGTGGATGCTGTGTAACAAACAGACAGACAAGCAAACTGGACAGATTACATACTGCCGATCCTCAGGGGGAGAATAATATTTACTTGATTTATAGTAAGCTCTTGTAATTCTGTAATAATTACTAATTGTAGCAATAATGTTGCATAATTGGGTCATTTTCACAAGAACAGAAGCATTTTGTATGACTTTACAAGTTAACAATATAAGTAAAACATATGTCTTATTTTCCTTTTTCTGTTAGAACAAAACTGGAATGTTTTGGTAAAAAATTATGAGTTTTGTTTTATGAGTTTTACAAATGAATTTTAAGAAGTACTTTATTTTATTTTTGTAACACACTTTGAAGCAGGGTAACAGATGCCTTAATTGCAAAGTGCAAATCAAACAGCGCCAAATTGTAACTAACCCGAGGACAACTGTTTGAATCTGCCCGATTTGTACACTGAAATTTTCTTTTTTTTTTTAAAGAAAGTTAAAACAGCATCTTTTCATCGTCGAAGACAGTTTGATTATTTATTGAGTTTTTTTAGTTACTTTGTTATGAGCTATTAATTGTTTTTGATAGTGGGACACGTATCTGTACTACACAGAAACTGTCCATATCTATAGCTTCTGGATATCTCTTGGTTCGCAATAGACAAAAGCTGTTGTTTTAGTAGTCACAAAATGCCACCCAAAATAATATTACCCACAAAGAGCATTGAGCTTTCTTTATTTCCTATGAACACTTTAGGGACAATATAGCACAGTTCAAAGCCTTATAGAGCTGTCAAGGGACATCTAGTTATGTTATTATTTTATTGTCAATCACCAACAAGCTTCTTAGGACATGTAGACACATCAATTATGAGTGTAGTAAAAAGATCTTAGCACTTCTGTCATCTCTCAGTGAGTAATTACAACAACATATTATATGGAAGCGTTACAGTGCAGCAAGTCAGTGTGTCATTTTACAACAGCTGTTTTCAAAACTGTAAACCAGACATATCCATTCAGTGAGAGCATTTCTATTGTCTGTGTTTTCTTTTTTCTCTTTCTTTTTTTCTTGGGCTTTCTGGTGACTCAGTACTCTTAAAGCCACATCAAATATTTAATGCACAGTTTATAGCTCTTTATATTATCAAGTAGTTAACCTTGCATGAATGTCTGACCTCTGGCTATGACTTGGGGAAATCAGCCACTACATTTTGGTTCAATAGGGTAACAGCCGAGGTCGACCTGTGGTGATTTAAATAAAAAACAGATACACAGTTTGAATGAGAGATCCCAGCATTTGCTACAAATTGAAAATGATATTGCGAAACAGAATATTTTAGACTTTTTTTTAAGTAATTAGAAGGCTGCCATCATCTCATGACATTTCAAATGCAGTTGACAATAGACAGGCTCATCACCATATCCTCACAGTATTCTCAGTAAACGCCAGCAGTAGTTTACGAATGTGGGTTTTTATATAATCCTGTATTTAGACACAAATTTAAGGCAACTTAATAAATGAATATTAACTTTTGATTACTTTATACTTCTACTTCAATACTTTTCTTATGGATTTATTGCACTTTAGTACTCTTACGGCATTAAATTAATCTTACATACAACTTCAAGACATACTTCTCAGTTAAATATTCTTTGAAGATGTATCAAATCATTATGGACTGATATCAGTTAAACTACCCAACTGCATATAATGTAGAGTGATGAAAAGTAGCTATGCATACTGCCCGAGAATTGTAATTGAGAAGTTCTGAGGCACTTTACTGTTTTAATTTCATGCTACTTTATACTTCTGCAGAACCATTTCAATGAGAAATGGCCTACATTGTTCTCCACTACATTTATCTGACAGCTATAATGACTTACTTTACAAATTCAAATTTCAAAAACCTTTAATGAGAATATCTATCCAATAGCAAGAATTATCTTCACCTCGGCCAACTATACCATTAAAATCCTATTTAAATGCTAATGTTTCTGTAATTGTATAAAGCAAAACAATACAACTCTGACAAAAGCCAATTAGTCGGTACTTCTATATTTATTGTAGAATTTGCTGATGATATGCACTTTCACTTAAGTAGTGTTTTATTCGAGATCCATAGTTGGAGTATTTTCTTAGAGAACAGCACTACTTTTGCTTACAAATGGATCAGAGTATTTCCATTACAACCATATCCCAGCTGAATGGCTACTTACAGTACGGATGAAGGCTTCAGTAATAGTGCAATATCAAAAGCAATGCTTTGCAAATGTTCTCTGAAAATTAGAGCGGGTATATTATTTACATTACTTAAATATTTCGCGCCCCATTCCACATGTAATTTTGAAAAGTGAGAACTATCACTCCAATAGAACTTGGGTGGAATGAGAGTAAAGTGAGAAAACGCCCACTTAATTGACAATAGAACACCAATTAGAAGCCATATGGTCATATGTAAACGGCAGTAATTAGAAAAATCGTAATTTTCCAGACAATGCCATTGGCAAGAGCTGCAATACACCGGTGTCGATTTTAATGACCACACTGTCGTCCGGAACTACAGGTTTGAATGCCTCTGGAAACGTCAGAAACAGGACAGAGGTAATTGGTCATTACATCTGGTCAATACAGGCGCGAGCACAAACAACTGTCTGTGTGCACGTGCACACACGCACACATTTTGTCAAGCCCTAACAGGTCCACCGGGGTTTCAACAAGACCTCGCACTCACTTTTTATCTCTCTCTCCCTCTCTCTCTCTCTCTCTCTCCCTCTCTCGCGCTCTGAAACAGCGAAAGCTGTTGGCTCGCGCGCGCTCAGTCTAATTATTCCACTCTCGCGCAGCTGAGTGGCGAGTGCTGAAAGCTCCGCACCGCTTTCCATCTCTTCCTTCCGCACTGCGATTCCGTTAGGAGACGGTCCTCTTTGGCGGACACGTACTAGCCCACCTGGACAGAGGTTTTCATCAGGACACGGAAACGTGTTAAAAGGAGTCTCGTGCAAACGACAAATGCACGAGACCCGAGGCCGGTGCCCCCAGACCCGACGGGGAGGGAGACAAGCAGAGCAGTGATGGGACAGTTTTCGGGAGGATGCTACCTGAGTTTTTTCATCTTTGTGCTTCTTGGTTCGCAGGTGCCGACCACATTAGCGAGAGGTAAGCTCATCACCAAGACACTTTTTGAAGAGCTCAGTGCTTTTGAGGGCGCCTCAGTCCTCCCGAATAAACTCAATAAAAAGGTGTGTGCCCCGACAGACTGTTTCCGACGCTGACTCTACTTGTATAGGATTTTTTTAAGTAATCTTTTTTCATGTCCAGGTAGTGTTAGCAATTTATGTTTGCTTGACAAACAAACAAAAAATAAAGCTTCAGACACCTTTATAAATATCATCAATTCAAATTAAATTACAACAAGTTTTTTCTTCTTTTTTGTCGTGCGCAACAGACTGGCTAAGATTTGTTTATAAATGCTGCTTTAATAGGTTTAACGTCAGTTTCTTCTAGTGCAACAAAATGCTTATTACTAATCTAAATCTGCTTCTTTAAGGATATTCTCTCTGGAGTATACAGATAAAATGACTGGGTTCTGGTTGACTTTGATTTCGTCGTGTTTTCTGCTTATTTTATTTATATTTTTAATTTTAAGCCCATCTCATTTACACAAAGTCAGTATTGTGATGGACCAGTTATAAGTGGTTTAATAACAATTAATAACAATGACTTAATTCAATGGCAGTGACTTTTACCTCAAGAACACCGACTCATATCCTTTAGAACGGCATAGTCCTGTCCTGTCACTCATTTTCTTACTGCTTACTTTTCTTCTTCTGAGGCTTCTCAAAAAAGCTTACCATCCATTCATTCTTTCTGTTGCTCATGATGACACTCACTGTGAATGAAAGCAGACTGTAATAAAACTGCTCACACTTTAAATACTGATTATATCGTCCATAATATACAAACGTGCTGTTTAGTGACTAAATTATGCACAAGGTATGGTATAAATGACACATTATTCACATTTCAAGTGGGCTTTCTAGCAATTATATACTTTTGAATATATTAACATTGGTGCCCATGTGCACCATTGTTGGTTGCTGGGTGATTATATGGTAATGGAGCAAACTAGTGAAACATGCTTTGATTGTAGTTTTCCACTCCTATGCTTTGCCGTACTGAAACAGAGAGCCAGGACAATGTTTAACATTATTTGTAAACGCCCGCAGCAGTCGAGAAATTCTACTGCTGGTAAGGGGCAATGCCACTTGCAGAACTTCAGTGTATCATAAAAAAAACCCGCTAGCAATATGAAGAATTATGGCATTTTGTTTAATTATGATTGCTGGTGAGATGAGAGAGATGTGGGGGTGGGGGGGTTATGTTTCGCAATGTGCAAATTGTGATGCCATGTTGATAGCATACTGGTAAAACTGGAGAAGCTGATAGCATGGTGGTCTTCCTCATTTTTCTTGCTTTACTTTAAACAATGAAATACCTCCCCCCCTTCACCAAACTTGCTAATAGACTGAGATGATTGTTTGATGGCTGTGCACGCACATGCATATCTTCTGACAGTAGCTGCTTTTTGTTCGAATGTTGACAGGCATGGAAAAAAAAAAGTGTAAAAGGCTCATTATTTGTGCGCATACAAGGTAACTGGGAAAAAGTACTGTACTTCAAAAACCCAATTTGGGGCTAGCTCTAGCCATTTTTATGTCCACTCTTCTGCAACTGGATGACCAGAGGGTTGGGGGTTTTTTTTTTAACCTTATGAGGTTGCAAGTAGACTCCTGCAAAAAGCTGTAAAGAACAGACACAGCTTCAGCTCCTTTGAACATTTTGTCAATCTAGATTACATGTGTTTTTGGTGTTTCCCCTACATAAGACAGGCCTGTCTTTTATGACATTATATCACATGAAAGTAAACATCTGAATTTATCAGTTATTTGTCACTACCAGATTCAGAATGTCTGATCATCAGTAAGCTGGTTACTCATGATGTGACGTGTTCTATTTAGCCAGCAGACTTGAATGTTCATTGACTTAATGATAATACAGAAAACTGTTTTACTTAACTGACAACACTGATGAAACCTGTGGATATGCACATGTTATATACTGTCTTTGGTCAGAGAATAGATAATCAGAAAATCTTTTTTGCTTCCGCCAAATCCATCCTGACCTATTGACATCCATTTAGTTCATATGGTAGCGTAACAAAGGATGCATTTGCAATTCAATTAGTTAACTAGCCCCAAGGTTTTTATTTTTGCATCCCAAGTTTTGAAATCAGCTTCAACTTGGAAATTTACATAGCATAAATATTATATTAAGCCAAAGTATCTTAAGGGCAACTTTGCATGTAAGGATCAGGGGGTTTTACCGTTCTTTTAAAGTAAAGTAGGTTTAAACTAAGGCGGAAATGTGTTTGAGTTAACCTTTCAAGATTGACCGTAAATTGTATTTATACGACCAGCTACCATGGCTACATTTCCATGTGAAGCGCTACATGATTTTTCAAAGGCTTGACCTAATATGCTCGGATAGAAAAACAATAATAATGTTAGTGCATGAAGGGAAAATGTGCTTGTGTCTGCCCTACACATTTTTTATAGGCTGCATGGACGTATTTTGTAATACATCTTTCGGATTTGAAATGGCTTTCACTTGGGCTTTAAAAATATTTATATCATACAATAATATTGATGTCTGCAGTCAAATACTTTATGCAGACATGAAATTAAGTGCTATGGAAAGGTAATCTCCATACACACACACACACACACACACAACTGGCTAAATAATGTAAAAGCAAGATTACTTTGCACAAGATAAAATATAAATGACACGTTACTCACACGTGTTGACACAAAATTTCACTTCCATAGCCACATACATGTAGAGAGTCCCCTATAAGTAGATATTATTTATCAGTTAGATGCCAAGTTAAAACACGGTCATCCAAATGCATTCAACGATGGGATAAATCACTTGTATTCAACAAGCAATTTTATTCTTAATGTACTGAGAACACCAAGTGACAACAAAACAAACCTTAACCCAAAAGGGGAACCTTGCAGTCAGTGCCTACAGGGGGATTCAGCGAGGAAATGCTGCTGATAAAATGTTGAGCAGCACCAGTGAACATTACAGACGTGTTCAGTGTTTCTCCTAGGTTGACTGCTTTGGGGGACAGGTGGGCCGTGGGTGTGATAACCCCCACAAAGCTTCTTTAACCTTATCAAGTCTAATTGAGGAAAACACTTCTGACAGCTAGTAAGGAAGACAAAGGGTGAGCTGAGCAGGGTTGCACAAAGATACTATCAAAAACAATTCTAGCAGTGCCAAACAACACCACTTCAACAAGAGGTTCAGTGGTCAAGTGCCAAGGAAGGCTGGTTCTGTGGCTTGATAGCCACCTCCACTGATGATCAGATGGATTTCAGGTGTGGGTGATTCAGGCGCTCAGAGAGGGGCGTAGCAGACAGGCGTGAAATATAATAAGCGAGAGATCTCTTTTAAAAAGAGGCCAGAAGAAAGTCAGTGGCCATAACAAGCTTATTCCCCTGTGAATAAGAGCTCTATTGTTGTCTAAGAAGAATTAATATCATATCTGTGCCACATGGCTGCAGTGGGTTGGAGTGGGTTCTTCATTATGATGAACATGGACACTCTACATATATATTTCTATACTCTAGATGCATCGGATATATTTGCGGCTGAAAATTGCTCCCCAACAAAAACAGCATCAATTTGTTAAAGAAAAATCACGTAAATATGACAGATTTACAGAGTGGATTGATTCATTAACTGCTGTGCCTGGCAGCCTGATGATTTAAAAACATAAAAGAACATACAATAGCATATAAACGCATACAAATAGTATAACAATGACACAGACTATGGCATATAAAAGCATTAAAGAAAGCATAGAAAACCACCAAAACACAGCCAATTAGCAAACCATTGGCATAGCAATTACTTTAGGCTATAGCATAATGCATTTTATGCTATAGCTATTAATAATGAAGTAGTCTAGTTTTAAATGACGGGTTCACGATTGTCAAATCTTTATGCATAACATCTGAATTAGTGGTTTTGGATATTTTTTTACTGTCACACCAGTGGGCGAGTCAAAATTTCAAGGTGTATTTATTGCACCTGATGTTTCATCAGTTCCTCCATAATAATCCATAATCATGACTTTTAAGTCATAGCATTTATTTTTTGTCTCTGTTGCTTTTTCTAACTTCATTGCTGTTTTAGTTATAATTTTATTTGCCATAATTTTCTTCTGTTTTTTTAGCTGTTTTCTTATGCATAGAATAACATCAGTAGGCTAATAAAATATTAAGTTGCACTAGCTAGGTTAATGATTGTGGCTTTTGTATTTAAAACCTGGCTTACAGTACACTGGTGAAAAAGGCCAGTGCTACTTCTGCTTTAGCTTTCTGCCCACTATATTAGCAGTGGTCAACTTCTCCTGACAGGTGATTTACTCAGGTGCAACTGAAGTCATAAGACAGGTAGCTTTAGCAGTACTGTCTACTGACAGCCTTTCCCCTCCTTTTTTCTGTGGTCAGTCATGTGGTGTGATGGGTATGTATGGTTTGCTATACAAATGAAACTGATCCATTTCCCCCTTGTTAACCTCTTTGCTGTCAATCAATTTGCTTTAATCTGTAATGCTCTGATAATCCTACCACCTGTACAAATACACTGGTTTTCTCTGTGACAGAAGTGCTTTTAAATGATTATTTTAGGGCACACATACATACAGTAAAACAGTCTATTCATAGCTTTTTGTGTAGGTGTATAGTTTACAGTTTATTGCAATAAAAACTTATCCCTGTCTGGACTTGCCTCACAGCCCATCAGTGGGCACACCATTTGGCAACAACTCATTTCAGTTTTTCAGAAGAAAAGTTTCTGTTAGTCTCAATTTTGAGTCAAAATTCCCATGTTACTGTAAACGTATTATTTAGGCTAACATTCAAATATTAAATCCCCTCTATTACTAATAATTGGTAATGGCACCTCTACTTTTTTACTAATACTGCTAGTATTGTGATTTTGCCTTCACAAAATTAAATGAACATGATTGAAAGATTTTGAAAACGCATTCTCTGCCAGTAGAACACAAAGCAATCAAGTGCTCCCTAAAATCACTGCCTAATAACCATGTCTACATGTGCCAATCACAGCTGTTCCCTGCACCACTCAGCGAGAACTTTCCTGAGTGCCCTTGACCGCACTGATGTACTACAGACCATCAAAACAAAAATCAGCTGTCTGTCACAGGGGAAGGCAAAGAGCTTGTCTCTAGAAGCAGGTCATCATCAGTTCTTTAGAAAGACTTCAAATTTAGGGAAGTGATGTTCACCAAGAACAACTCATATGCAAAGAATGCTGTAGAGCTGTGTGCACCGTAAACCATCACAACAAACTTATTCAGCTATCTGAAAACACATAACAACTTGCAATATGATGACTGCATGAAAGCAAAGAAAAACATTACAGTGGTTGCTAACATAAATTGTATAACTCAGAATGAGCCTGTAAAGCAGATCAGTGTATTCATCCAGCTCACAAAGACACACTGAAATCACCACAGGAATCACATTCAATTTGGCTAAATATATTTGTTCAAATAACATACTGGACAAAAGATATGCTATGCCCTCACGCATAATTTTTTCCACTGTGGCAAAACCTGTGCTTTATGCAAAAAGCAGGGAAAATAGAGAGGGATCTCACAGCTGTTGAGGACTGGTCTTCATTTCATTCACATCCATCATTCAAAACATAAAGACTTTCATTCTATGTTTTGCTTCTAGGAAGTGCATTTAGGTCAGGTTCATAAGCACTTTTTTCTGCAAAGATTAATTAACAGGAATGTAGCACAATGTAAAAGTGAAAGCAGAGCCTTGTTGATTTCATTTTGTGTTTTGGTACCTTTTTTATATGAGACTTTTCTTCTGAAAGATGCACTGAATTTAGGTGAATAGTGAGGACCAGTTTTATTTTGATGCAAACATTTGTGCATTTGGAGAAATGTAGAACAGCATGAATGTGAAAGCAGAGTTATGTTTATGGGACTCTGCAATAAAATGTTGATGTCACCAAAATCAATTATGTATCAGTGACAAATGATCGTGATCTCAATATTCATCTGAATAATTGTGATAGTCCTTTTGGGCATATTCATGCACCCCTGTGTATTATTTTTAAAATTCAGTCAGTATTTTTATTCCAGGAATATTATTTAGTTTGTCATTTAACATCTGTTTTCAGTGAAGTATTAATTTTATATATTGAGATTGCCGCCAAAAACAGCAACAGTAAATAGCAATTACTCCATCTCTGAAAAATAAATGTCATTTCATGTAACTTCTACCTAATGTATTTCTTAAAAAAAGACTACATTAAGTATTGTTGATAACACTGATGATGATAAGTATTGTATCAAAGCTGTAAAATGCCACTATCTTGATGCCACTTTTAGTTCAGTCAGTTTGTATTTGCATTTAAAGTCTTTCAATTCTCTTAGTCTCTTAACAAAGCAGAAGAACAGAGAGCGATACCAGCCTAGCTGAGCTTGTGAATTCATATCACTGCATACAGTGAGAGAAGACCATCATTTGCATGGCAGTACTGTCCATAGATTTTTGCTGAAGGGCTGTGAAAAGTGGCTACATCTAGTAACAGAGTCGTTTAGTTGGCAACAGTGATGGGATCTGAAGCGTGATGATGGATTCTGTGGGGGAGAGGGATGTTAGGTGTACAAGCTGGCACAGTCTGCATTGAAAAAAAAGACTGAATTCCAAAAGTGAAAAATGAATATCTACCTGACAAATGAAAACTGGAATAGTCGACAATTGTGTTACAAGCCTATTTTGTTTAGGCTAACATGTAGCTCAGACAAAATTAAAGTAATCAAAGAACCTGATAATTCCAGAGGGTTCACAAACCTTTGCTTGTAACTGTATGACAAGATAAGCCATTAAAACTAAAACAAACAGCAGACAGGCAGGTTTCTGTGAAAGGCATGACCTAAGGATGTGAATGAATTGGACAAGATTCAGCAGCTTCTTTTAAAACATCTCTCAACATCTCAGGTCCAAATGGGCTATATTAGGTAGGGTCGTAAATGTGCATTGCACCGTAACTTGTCAAGCCAAAGCAAGACTAATCAGGTTGGTTGGATAACTACAGTACTGTTGTAACCTTTGTGTAACAAAAAGCTTATGCTGTATGTATAATATTAGGAGCATGTTTGTTGTCTTTCATAAATTCTTTGATCAAGCTTCCGTGAGTGAGGTTTGGTACAGTTGACCATGCAACTTGTGCTACTAAAAATGCATCTGGGCTTGAGCATGGAGTAAGTGAAAAACTTAAGAGAGAAACAGAGATACAGAGAGGGAGGGGAATTGGAATGGGGAGGTGGATAAAGGGCAATGGAGTCATCTCTGCCATGTTTAATTTATTGCAAAAATGACTGCCAGAATCTTGCTCAAGCTCTGGCTTTAACGTAACTGACATTACACATGATATGAATTCACGAGCCCAGCTGGGCTAGCATCCACTGTTGTTTTTATTCTGCTGGAGATCGCATGGTGGTCATATTCCCAGTTTCACTACTGCATTATTTAAGGGGAACCCATTTCTCTCCCCAACCTATCAACCCCGTCTTCTGTCATTTATTCTCCACATTCCGAAGGAGCTGAGCTCATGCAGTCAAAGAGCCAAAAGAAATATTCTCTACAGGGAATATAGAAAGCTGCAAAATCAAATATGTGGAAATATTGACCGTGTTTTGGCTGCTTGGACAAAGCCCTAACTGTAAGATAGCTATTCTTTTTTTATGGGATACTGGGATTTTGAACACTTTTAGATATTATATTCCCTGCAGATCTTTGATTGGAACAGAGTCCTTTTTGTTGGCTAAAAAAGCAAACAAAACAAAACAAAACAAAAAAACAATAAAAAGCATTATATTATAAACTTGCTGTTGTAACATTATGTATCTATTCAATTCAACCTTGGTTGTGTAGAGCTCTTCCCTCTGCGTTAGTACTGTAGAGTACGATTTTTAAGACCATTTATTGTCTCAGCAAAGATTTCAATTTATTGTTTGGGATTTTTTTTTCTTTTCTTTTCTTTTCTTTTTCTTTTCCTTTTTTTTTCCCTGATATTTGTTATGTGTAGTTGTTTATTTACTCATTTAGTTTATGCTCTGCCCTACTTCGATCAGCTGCTAGTTGTGTTTATGGTTCACCAAATGTGTGTTTCCAACAGGAAACTTGCAGAATGCTCTCTGCTGGACAGACGGGACAGACAGACTGGACAGATTACAAATGTCGCTACAGAGCAATTGCTTTACAGTTAATGTCAGATGATAATATTTGCTTGGCTATGTATTGGTTGAGGTCTACTTAAGTGTCTGGCCGGCTTTTTGTGAGCTTATATATTTTTATAATCGTTATTTATTAAACAGTATTGTTACATATGTTATTCAGTGACCAGAGAGGTTTAGGAATAAAGAACTATGGACAAAAACAAAAACAGGAACCAATAGCCACAGAGATCCCGAGAAGAACAAATGAATCCCTATTAATTTTAATCTAGAGTGACACCCCAAATTTTTCTGGAATATTTGCCATATTTTTTCTTTATACTGTTTTAACATATTAAGGTTTATAAATTTGACAGCATGAAAAGCATTTTTGTATATTTTTATTTACATTTTGTACAGCTTCTCAGTATTGTTGGTGTAATAGTAAAAAGAGAGGACAGATTATAGACTAAAAAATAGATTTGTAAAAGTCAGCCAAATCACTATTTAGCCATTAAACCAGATAAACCCAGTACTGACAGGTACTGACAGGTGTTGAATCATCAAGCATAGCTTATACAGCTTGTGTTTTTCCATAAACCCACTGCATTATGCCCATATGCATGTTCTATGTGCTCACATGTGGGAAGAATAACATGGTGCCAAATATTGCGATTTCACTTCCCTCCTGCAGGTTTGCCCTCAGCCTTGTATCCACAACCTTTACACTTACTCTTCGATAAAAGCGCGGATTGCTTCCTTGTGTTTTGAAATAATACTGAAAAGGAGGCCTTGGAGATAACTGCCCATCCACAATGCACCATTGAATGTCTCACTGTTTAACTCAAGGGCACTGGCACAAATGTTAGATTCATACCATACACCATTCACTTCAATGCCAAACACTCTCTCTTAACCTCTCTTTCTCTTTCTCTCTCTTGTAGCTCACAGTTTATACCTATGGGTAGCACTGTTGTTTCCTCTAAAGTGCTTGTGTTTTTGTAAATACCCAGACCCTTCATCGTTTTCTTGTTGTCCACTCCTCCCTTGCAATTCCTTTCGGTGTAATTTAGTTTCAGTTGTTTATAGCTGTGACAAATGTTTTGGTTCTGCTGTCATTTCTTAACTCACCTGACTGAAGGAGGAAGGAGCCAGGACTGCAGAGGTAACGTAAGAGAGCAGAGCATGTAAGATGAAAAAAGCAGAGGGAGAGAGAAACACAGACAGGAGGTTTACAGTGCAGAATATCTGAGTATCTCATGTTATCAGTAACTGCCACATCAGTTTGTCAGTAACACCGAGCGCCTATCTCTGCTCTCCATGATAAATTAATTTCAAGCATAATCAGAAGCAAATACATATTTAATGACTCGGTAGTAAAGTACTGGTATAGTGTGTGTTTACAGAATGTCTGTTTGGTAT
The DNA here is from genome assembly GCF_001858045.2 of Oreochromis niloticus. Taxonomy (NCBI): domain Eukaryota; kingdom Metazoa; phylum Chordata; class Actinopteri; order Cichliformes; family Cichlidae; genus Oreochromis; species Oreochromis niloticus. The sequence continues at coordinate 13,673,286 of NC_031972.2, read as the reverse complement.
GTGTACATGTTTTTTTTACATGCAGAAGTCATCATGATTTTAACCATCACATCAGCAGTTTTTGAAAGGCACCCCAGTCTAAAAAGGACCCTCACCATAGACCGTCATATTATGAATGACATTACTGATTGATGTGAAACATACTGGAAACGTATCCAAAAAAAAGGAAATTGTAGGAATTCCATAGAGATAAAGCTGTGGATCAGAACCAATTAAGGCTCCTTTGTTCCTCACAAAAGATATCTTGCCTGCCATTATATTAAATGGTTGTTCTTTAGACCAGTATGTTTGTCTTTTTTTGTTGGTGGTGGGGTGTGGGGGAGGTTGCGTAATGCACAACTGAACCACAGTTATGCACTTGCGTAGACAAAAATCAAAGTTTGCGAGATGAAAGACAGTTCATCTCAAATGCCATGCTTTTTCCAAACTGATGGCATTTAAGATGAACTTTGTTTAAATGTTCTGGATCTTGTTTTTGTTTTGTCTTTATCCCTTCTCTTTTATGAACACAGTACTTTTTGAAAAGTTGGTTGACTGTTGCGAGACAGACTGGTTCATCCACATTTCTTATGTCTAGTATTCCCTTTTTGAATTCATATGCATCCTCAAGGGCCATTTGGTGCTTTTATGAGTGTCACAGAAACAGGATGGAGTTTAAGAGTCCCTCTGAGCATATGAAGCTGACATAATACCTCTCTGAAGTCATGTGTGACTGTATGTTTTAAAACCAACAAAGCTCTGTCATTGATAAAATGAAACGCAAAGCTGGATGACAACTGCCTTTGTGCCTTTATGTTTTTCCTTTCTGGAGACAAAAGAGAAGATTATGAAACACTCTTTGACAATTGCTAATCTAAAACATATGAAATATAAAGTTAAACCGAAAATTATAGTGAACTGTGCAAACAGACTGTCTCATCAGTCAAAAAAACAAACAATGAAAAGCAACTACAACTCAAAATCGCAGCTTATTGCTATGATAACCTATAATTGGTAACTTCTGTTCCCAAAATAGTAAGAGATAATTATTTCTCAAGCAAAGTAAGCTTTTGAACAACTCTAACTCTGTTTCCCAGAGCAATAATAACAATATTAGTGTAGTAGCGAGATTTAGGAAACACATGTATGCGTGTGTCAAATAAATAAACACAAAACAAAATAAATGAAGCTTCTGATTAATGTGATGGCTCTTGATCCTCAAATGTGTTTTTGATGGAGCTCCTGGAGAACATCTCTCTATAGAAAAAAGCCCTTTTTTGGTTCAAACTTGCCCCTAACATTAGTCACTTGAGACTGTTTCTATACATTTGTCTTTTTCTTTCTTTTTTTTTCTTTTTTGAACATATTGTGTTCCATCCATCCATATATTCAAGACAGATCCACCACTGCTATCATGTATTGAATATTTCATTTCAATGTGCTGAAGTGCAGTTGGGGTGCAGTTCATCTTTGGACATGCGTTGGGTCAGAAGATTTTATTGGTTCAGACAGGAGGCACACAAACTGCTATTCAATTCAATTCAGTTTTATTTATATAGTGCCAAATCACAACAGCAGTTGCCTCAAGCCAATTTGGATTGTAAGGTAAAGACCCTACAATAATACAGAGAAACCCTAAGCAGAGGATGTAGAGGAGATATTTAAAACCACACTGTGCCTCATTGCATCTGCTTTTTATTTAACTGTTTATCTTGGCTTACTGTTTTGTTTTTATTTATTTATAGCAATAAAAAGCAGGTTTATCCACAGCTTCAGTGATTATAAGTTCAGAGTTCACTAAACTGTCTGTGACGTTCATGTCTCTCTATCCTCATAGACTCTTACAGCTGTGCTGGCTGTGGGATAGTCAAGATAATTGACGTTGGCAGTTATCTAGGACAGAACATTTTGGTTGTATGCGTTTGGATAATATTACAGTAATAGCATTACCGTTTATTTATTTTTTGTTACTTTTTTAAAGACACAAAACCCCTTTCATTCACAAGCTTGATTTGAAGCATGTAACCAATACATGCGTTGAGGTAATTAGTTAAAAAAAGTAATGAATTACATATTACTTGCTATTTTTCTTAAAAGTAACACTCTACGTTACTTAATTACTCACTGGAAAATGTAATTTGTTACACAACTGGTTACATTCCTCTTGCATCACTCTGTAACTCTGTAAAATGACCTGAAATGTAATGCCACATAATTACTTTTTAACAATATAAACTTGAGGCAACAGGCCCACACGCTGACATTTCTCTATCCTAAAAAGGACATAAGATCTTTTTTAGGACACATATAAACGCAAAACCAACAACACAAAGCAGTTGAAAATGTGTCCATGGAGACTTCAAAGCAATGTAAGAAGAAATAAATACAGATAAAGCTGTAGATAAAAGATATATCTGACTGTCAGGCTTAGAATACACTTAACTATAACATCACTCTTCTTTGCTAGCTTTGTGTTAGCGTTCTGTGCAGATGTCTACATAAAGCCAAAACTATTGTTTCTGTTCTGGATGCAATTTTGCACTTTACCATGGCAATCCTGTCTTGTCTTGCAATACAAATAAAGGTAATGTCCATCTCCAGTTCGCACCACCATTTTCCTCTTCCATGCAGACATACTGAAATCAGCATATTGTAGCAAAAAGCTCAAGAAGAAAAATGCATTGTTTATCTTTTTTTTATTCTATCTGCCTGACGTGCAGATAGCATGTTATTATCTGCACATCAGGCAGATAATCTGATGTTATTACTTGTGTAATCTTTGTAACACAAGTAATAACATATTTTAACTGTAATATGATTACTGAGTTTAGTACAGTAATGTGTTGCATTACAATACTTCAATACAGAAAAATGTAATGCGAATACAGTAAAGTTCTTCGAATGGATTATACCCAACAGTGAGCATACACATCATCAGCACTACTCAAACAAACTTCAGACCAAGTAAGGGGACTCCTCATAGCCCTTTTCTTATGAAAAAAAAGAACTAGCTTTCTTTGCAGTCATTGCAAGATTCATGCTCTGTGTGTTTAAGTTACCACAATATAGTGTTGTGTTGACTGTGACTCTTTATTAAATGTGTCTTAAAACGGTTACCTTCAAGATCCATTTGACTATCACCAATGTAAGTGCTTGTGGAAATTCATTGTTTATTCATTACTGAATAACTAAACATAGAAACAGGATAAGTAAAGACATGCATAACTGCATTTGCTCTTGTGTTTCATAGATATAAAGCAGGAGGCATGCAAACATGAGCTGCTAGATAAAAATGTAAGTCTATATAAACCGGTGAGGAACCCAGTCAAAGGAAAAATTGAAGTAAATGGTAATAGTTTAATCAGAATAGTCACACATGTAAAACTAATAAGGGGAAGCATCAGCCAAAGGATATATAACTGTATACGGGATCTTGAAATTAGTCCTAGTCTTACCATGGGCTTTAAAATCATTTACGCTAGCACTGTCTTAGTAGAATAGAATAGAATAGGCCTTTATTGTCATTGTACATGTACAACGAAATTATGGACCATAAACCTCATCTGTCGTGGGGTAAAATGGCACTCTTTATGCTCTTTATCCACTCCTCTTTCAACCATCAGCGTTCAAAGTAGCACTTGTGTTGGTGTTGTTCTGTGAACAAGAGTCTTGCTCTTATTTTCTTGATAATTATTGTTTTCACAACATACCGTGGACAAATAGCATTACAGTAACATAGTCTTTGTAGTGAATTCATAGCAACATGACCTGCTGCGGTCATATTGAATATGTTATGTTTAGAATTAATTTAAACGAGAACTTTTGTGCTTGTGCTGTTTGATTATTATTTAAATGGAAAGTCATTAAGAATTTTTAAACAAAATGTGAATTCTTTACATTGGTGAATGACTTGAACTACTTAAATGTTCATTCATACATAAAGGGTGTGTGTTTTCCTCTGCGCCGTGAATGTGGTTGCAAGGTTATGCATGTGTAACTTTGATGAGGTTCCCCTTCAGCCAAGGACTCCTCTTTGTCATTAAGACAGATAACGTCTATTCTGTGCATCGATGTGGTTACATCCGTTTAAAAGCTACTTTTGTTTCAGCTCACAGACAGCAGAATCAATAAATGGCGTTACCAGTTTCTGCTTCATTTCACCTTAGCTGGTTTAGACCAACTTAACCCCAACGCTGAAGACAAAACAGAATCTATAGTATGAAGCCACAGTGCCTTTATATAGCATTTAGTATAAAGCATCTCTGATTAAATAATTATTATTAATTTAAGACCAAGTCACAGCATTTCCCTGAAGACACCAAGAACATCTTATTGTATGCCTTCACCTATAAATACCCACAGTCCTCCCCAAAGTATTAAAAAATAATCTTATTATCCTACAATTCCTTAGAATAATGGATGCTGTTGTTTCCTGATATCCTCCACAGTATAGCTTGGTGATGGACACACATCATCCCGCGGCACTTATATTTATTTAAACTGTTTTGCATCATCTGAGAGGAATAAAGGCCTTGTCAGTCACAGTTTGTCCAACAGAGGTTTGCTTAAATAAAGATTTTTCAATAACCTATTGGAAAACTTAAAAAATATATGTCATCACATTTATTGTGTTGTCCACATTAAATGTGGTGATTCAGGTGTTTTGTAAAGTTGATGTATATTCAATAACGCCTCTTTGTGTTTGCATATATTACTTTTATTACACAGCAACTTTGTTGTCAAAAGTCACACTAGAAATAGATGTGAAAGCCTCCGTCTTAGGAGGTGAGATATCTACAGTGTTTCTGCTGAATGACTCTTGGAATTGTCAGCCTGTCATGGTCTTCAGCCTGTGCATACACATGTACTGACAACAGCCATATTCAAAGCACTGAATTGTAGAAGCATTCGAAATTGAAATGTCAGGTTGAAACCGACATGCCGCGAATTAGAATGGGGGAAATGGAAAAGACGAGCTATTGTGCAGTAGCATCTTCTCTTGATATTTTTTCTGTGCATTGTGTTTACTGACTGTAGCCAATACTTAGAGACCACAGTGGATAAAAACTGCATTTTTCAACAGAAAACAGTCGAGCTTGTCTTCTGTGGAGTGCTATAATGAGAGTCCAGCAATGGCCACATTCTCCCACTTGTTATCTTGAGATTTGCTAATGTCTAGGTATACTTCTCTTTTCCTGTGTATGTGTGTGTTGCATAGCTGTAATCCAAAACAAGGCCTGATAAAATGAGGGAATAAAACCCAATTACCAAGTAGGCAGTCCTGAGTCATCTCCCATTTGTTCCAACTATTGTCTTCTCTACTACTCTTTATCTCGATTTGTATGGTTTACTCAAAGACCAGACCAGCTGATTGTAATCTTAGGTGAAAAGAAACGAGATAAAAAAGAAATTCTGAAGAAACTGAAGTGCGAATGAGCTAATCGATGCCAAGCAGCTTGCACACAGGGAATCTCTTTTTCTTTAGTGTAATCTTCCAGCGTGATTGTGAAGTTTGTGTGCGCCAAGCTTCTGAGGGGACCAATTAAGGAACGACGGGGCAGGAGTCTGAACTGCTGGCTCTCCTAATAGCCTACAGGCTGGAGTGGTCCTGATCCATAGTCAGTCGATAACACGAGCCTCCCTAGTCTCAACCAATGAATGCCAACAATCAGATTCAATACAGAAAAGAAAAATAAAAGCCAGAATGTGAATGTGACAAAACTTTCCTTTTCTTCCCTTTTGGCACCACAAGATGTAAGATGTTTTGCACAGTAAACCCAGGTCATGGTTGAAAAAAAACTGAGCCGAAAAGATATTTGAACCCCCAAGCAAGTGTGAGACAGACCACAGAATGATTTTGACCTTTAGAAAAGATCCTACAATCTAAGATCTTTTTAAGCTTTAAGCTCATCATCTGAGTGCAAGTGTATGTGTATGTGTATTCTTTTAGGTTGGATTTGGTCTGTTTCTTCGCTGCCAGCTGAGTACTGTGTTTGTTGTATCCCGCACATAGTGGAGTAATATGCTCCTGACATTCAGCTCTCTCTGCTGACCTACAAGGTATATGATAACCTACAGGAACAGTGGGTTTGTTTTCAAGGCTAATGGAGAACACTCCCAAGACAGAACAGAAGCGGGTGATGTTATAGCCCATCTCAAAGGGATTTTGTTCACTCTTTGCAATTTCACCTAGATGGTATACAGCCCATAATCTAATGTGACTGCTTTAATCTAATCGATAACCATAGCTATCCTTTACCACATTATAGTAACAAAGTAGACTTTGAATTACTGCACTAAGTGGGTTCCTTTGTGTTGAGCTGGATGATATGTGCAGACTTGGGTAACCCAATTGCACTGTGATAAATATAATGCATTTAATAATACATTTAAACTCCTTGGAAGATCAGGGCAAGCATTTTGCCTGTATACTGGTATAGAGATATCTGAAAAGTTCTCACTACAAATGAAATCATAACCAATATACTGGTACGTCTGGTATATGGCCCAGCAGTCAATATAATGTAATATAGTATATTATAGACACACACAGAGATATTACCTGGTTGGGCTGCCCAGGTACAGCCACCCATATATACAGCAACTCATCTGTGCAACCATCTGTGATTGATTTGTTAGTGGACAATCGCTTTGCTTTTTTGTTTTTCTTGGAAAGTTGACTTATTGCTAACCAGCTAGCGCCAACCATCTTGGTCTTATGTATTCCCTGTTGGCCGACTCAGTAACTCCGGCCTCTGTTGTGGTTTAATTCAGTTGCTTCTCCAAAAAGGATCTTGTTCCAAGGTTGGGCATACTCCAAATCAGCTCTTGGACTGCACAATATAATATAATATAATATAATATAATATAATATAATATAATATAATATAATATACACTTAGAAGTGTAACTTTCATTATGCTTGTGAAAAACCCTGCTTTGACACCCTGTCATTTCATATTATTTCCACTGTTCTCTTTTCAACCTGACAGATAAAGGCATTTTTTGCTTGTCCATTGTTCTTTCTATTGTGTTGTTTCATTAACGCCGCCCATTAGCTGCTTCTGGGATGGACAGAAATGCATATTTTACAAGACAACCTTGTTGTTGGTGTTAAGGCTGTGCAGTACTGTAATGCCCAGGAATCCTTCTCTTTGTGCTTTATATGCTTTATTCTAATTCTTCATTGAAGCAAGATAAATTGCATTGCTAAATGCTGTAACTGAATATATTTTGTACTCATTCTCACATTGTATTTCCTATAACCTAATACTACATGTCCATTGACATATTAAATTAACATTAATATAAAATGAATATATTTACATAGGATTAAAGTATTGATTGTATTTTATGGTTCATCTAGTAAACTGTAGGAAGCCGAGAGACGGGTGGAGGTTGCTGGCCTAATGTGGCTATAGGTGTCATGGATTTCAAAAGCATTTGCACCTCATTCCTCCAATTCAAAGGTGGAGTCAGTTTTGCTTGAGAAGCTAACTAGGAAAAAAAAGAGTGAATTGATATTAGTGATATTAAGAGTTGTCTAATTTCTATAGAAAATAGTAAGGAAAAATGTTTCACTGCTTTATTAACTCTTTAAGCATAAACGTACACTGGACCATCCTTTATGGAAGAAAAGGAGATATTTCTGCCCCGCAGTTTATAGTGACACACTATCATACTGTTCATGAAAGTAAATGATAACAAATGAACATAACTGGTGGTGCAGATAATGTAAATACTAATATTAAGTTTTGAGTTTCATGCCATAACTTGATAATATGCACTCCACCTTCAATAATAACCAAGTTAAACCCACAGGTGAACAATGAACATTACAGTATCATGGAGTTGTTGCCTTTGGTGAAAAAACAGTCTAAATCAGCTTTATGAGCTATATTAAAATATTAAAACTCAGTTTGCATAATTATGTCCGTTGGTGTATTGCAAGGCTTTAGGATTTTCATTGAAAAAATTGACTTTAGTCACAGAAACCTTAACAAAGGCAGGACTTACAGTGGCTCAGCTCTTTGGCAGGAAGCAAATATAAGAGTGAACAGTGGGAGCAAGTAGTCTCAGTGTGGCAAAGATTTCATTTCACAAACTAATATATTAATTTTGTCTTTAAAAAAACTAGCTATGGTTAAAAATGTGTTATTTTCACAGTTTAGAGAACATTGTAGTTTCACCACAGCAGAAACAAGTCAACAACATCCCCTGTCACATTATTAGTTGTATCTAGATCTGTGGCACTTAGATTCTGTGAGCACTGCAGTTCACTTTTCTTTATGAGCACTCACCTCATGACATTTTCCATCGAGGTCAAGGACCACTGAAGAGGAAAAGAAGTAGAGGCCATTCTTTGGACTGCAAAGTTTTGTAATACTTTTTATTCACATGTTTGCTCCTAGATACGCTTCTACTGCAGGTCTACTTTTAGTCTCGAATGTGTGGAAATGTTATTGTTTAAATGGTGAATGGTGAATGGTGAATGGTAAATGGCAAAAAGAAGAAAGGAGTGATGATGTTAATATTTAAGCTGTTAGGATTTAGCAACTGCCAAATACTAACTATATTAAAATGGGACATCTAAGTGAGTTCCTATTGAGAGACTCATTTTTTTTTTTCTTCTTTTTTTGTAGTCTCTCCTGTCGGGCAGCTTTTGCAATCAGAATTATGATCTGAATGCACTGTTGTGCCAAACACATTTTGCTTTTCCAAGGTCAGCTCTATAAATTCTCTATAGGCTCCTCTTGTTCAGGGGTTATCAGTTTATTTCTTCATTTCTGTTTGTGTTATTTAAAGTTATTACACTATATGTGTTATACAGCATTACAATGCCTAAGGCAGGACAGGCGGGAAAGAGAAAAAAAGGGGGGGGGGGGGCATGTAATAAAAGGACAGAGTACAAATAGAAATGCATAATGTATCGCCAACTACTCCACAGGTAAGAAAAACATACAAAACCTGGAACACAAAAATTTGAGTCTAGCACCGCACACATCACAATCTTCTTGTGGTGTGTTTGTGCGTGTCTGTGTCTGTGTGTGCGTGAGTATGAGTGTGAGAAACAGACAGAGCGAGAGTGTCAAGTGTAAGTGTGTCTTTGTCACGAAATGTACTTAAAAATGAGGGTGGGAAGCTGCATAATGCCCCCTAGGAGCCAGAGGCAGACAGAGATGGACCCAGGAGAACCGGGCCATTCACAGCTCCCCAAGAGTACTGGAGACCTAAGGCCACACATCTCTACACAAATCATCCCAACAGGAGAAGGAAAGAGGCCTTAGATGGGGGTGCCTACAGCCAAGAGGTGGGAGTCCCAGAGGACCAGCGCCAACAGGCAGCCAACCCCACTAGAGGTCATCCTCCCTGGTGCGAGCCAAGATCAGGGTACGAGGGCTGCCGACACCCTGTATGAAGGGGGTGGTAGGGACCGCAGGGGCCAAGGCTCAGGAAGCCCCAGACCCAGGCCCAGCTATGCATACACACACACACACACATTCACCATTCGCTCACTCAGTCACACAAACCTAGCCAACCAGTAATGTCACACAGAGACACGTAAGTTAGAAAGACCCTTTCTAAGTCGCTATTACAGTGGTCACTTGGCACTTTCAGGCATAAATTATGAACCAGTTCCATCCAAATTCTCTACATGGGTGTTCACCAAAATGTGCCCCTTAGAGTTTTCTGACCCACTGCTCCTGTCATACAAGAATGACTAAATTGAAGCAAATAAACATTGTGTTACATATACTTTTTCTACTGGGAGAGCACTGTCATTTTTTAAAAAGGCCTGTCATATAGAAATAATAGTATTCGAACAAATCACCGGTGCTTCCATTTTTCTAGTTACCACAGTCTTCTTGGAATAATAACGTTGCAGACACAAATTGTCACCCAAGACCCAAGACAAGACATCTTTGTGTTGGGTCCTTTTACGGTCCTTTATTTTCAGTGCTTTTTCTTTCTACTTAACATCCTATTGCAAATAACTGAATTTAAGATTTTTGCCTTTTTTTGTTAGAGAGAACAGTTTAAAATGCATTTCTGCTAAAAAATTAACATTACTTTAAAGCAGATTAATAAGCCACCAGCAGTGCTGGGTAGTGAATGTTAGCATAAATAAAATGAACTGAAACAATCATCATTATGTTTTTCAGAAAAAAATACCCTTCTTCATCATCATTATCATCATCATCATCATCATTTTTTCCCTAGATGATAAACTGGCGCTTGCAAATTGAAACTTTTACATATGAAGTCAACATGCCTGGAACTGCCGTGTTTTCCCTGTCTGCCTTCATATCTCTGCAATTCAAACAGATATTGCATAACGCGTGGTGTTCAACATCAAATTTGTCATTTTTTTCACACATAGCTAAGGCTGCTGTATTGGTGGGGTTATCCTCCAGCTTTGAACTACAGTACAGTGTAGCTGGTGATTATCAACCCAGATGGGAAATCAGTCTGTTTCTGAACTAACTGACTCTTTCCTCATTGTTCTTCCTCAATTGAGGACAGGCTTTACTGTTGAATTATGAGAGAAGCATTGGTATTAAGCAACAAAGAACAGAGCCAAGGCAGTCATTAGACATTCTTCTTCATCACTGGCCACACATGGCATTGTTTGTGCCTTGACAGTTTTATTACCTATAAAACTTGATGTACTTTTTCAAAGATAATGAACAAATTTTGCCAGACTTCAGTATTTTAGTGCCCATATCCACTGAGTGTACTAAGGATTAGTCATTAAATATATTTGGAAAACCTTTGACATTGGCTTAATATCATGGCACTGGAGATGTAAATGTTGCTCAAGCAACCTCTGGATGACCAGTTTCAATCATAAGGTGATTACATAAGTTGACTGGTGGTATTCAGCCTGTCTCCAAGTAATTGTGGCCCAACTCAGACTGACAGGAAGCACTCACAGGACAGTAGGCGAATGTTTGGTGTTGAATTTCTTTGAGGTTCTGGCCAAAAGAAATTTAGAAATTCCTACAATATTCCTAATTTTAAAATAACTATTTAAATTAATTAGTTAATTCAAATGGCTTTTTAATGTGAATTTATGTATTATGTAGGTTAAATCTAACCCTCATTCACCAGGTTTAGTTGCAAAACAAGTTGTCTGCCAATTGAAAGGATGGTGGGTGGACCCCCAACTTCTCTATTCTGCTTGTTGAAGTGTTGAGTGAAATACTGAGCCCTAAGTTGCCGCTGATGTATCCTTCAGTGTGTGAATGTTAAGCATAGAAAAGCATTTGTATGAATGTGTGAATGGTTGAATGAGGTTTCTGGTAAGAAAATGCCTTGAGTGCTCAAATAGAGTAGAAAAGTGCTATATCAGTACCAGTCCATTTAGCAAAGACACTCAGCTTGAGGTTTCACGGTGAAACTAGTAACCAGTGGGTTAAATCATTGTAGCTATTTTCTCTTTTATTTACAGTCTGTGGTGGCAAGCTGAAAGAAGGGCTCATACTGACACAGAAATGTTTTAATGGTAATTTAAAAGGAAACAACGAACTGTTAAAGGTCTGCAGTCAGTGGTTCTGGCAGCCAGCATCCAAAAGCTAATAGAAACCTGTTACGGATAAGAGGAACAGGTGTGAAGCAGGTGGCTGAATTTGATTTGACTGTCATGGTGGGAAAACAGAATAGGGGCAGTGAGAGGGCAGGTGACAAATGTGAGTTGTGTGTGCATCAGTGTGATACATTTTTGAATAGGACACACTCTTGTGCACACCTATCTCCCAGAATGCAGTTTATCAATAGGAATTTGTCTGCAAATCAAGAGACCGTTAACTCTAATAAGCCAAATTGACTCTGCTTTCGCTTGTGTTTGCAGATCTACTATAAGCAAATCTAAAACTGGAGGACCTTAAGCCTCATACAATTCCATATATGTATCTTAAAGCCAATAATAAAGCTGCTAAATAGTGTTTGGTTAAATTTTCACACTAGAATTCACTCCACTAATTCATCAGATATGACTTATTAAACACCTTCAAAAAACAGAAAAAGAAGAAATACGAGTGTGAAGGTGCAACACTGCGACATTTTTGTAGATGATCACTAGACAGTGCTCCTCCCATTGTTACCTCTTTTGTGCTTCATCTCCCAGACCCAGTCCTGGGTCTGGGAGATGAAGACATACATTATATGATTTTTAGAGTCACATAAATGCATGCTCAAAAGCTTTGATCTCCCTGCTTTATTTTCTTCTCCCTCCCCCTCCTCTACAGGTAGTGGAGCATTAACCTTTAGCCAATGCTTCTAAAATGAGGGCTGGGGCGAAGGGAGTCTGGTACCCTAACAGTACGCTCCCAATCTCCAAAATCTCTGCTTTTTACCCCTGTGACTTTTCCTTATTCATGCAAAAATGAGGGCTCAGCAAAGGTAGTAAGCTTTGATCAAGTTAGCCTCTCTCATATAGCTTACACAAGTGCAAAAAAACTGTGTGAGCACATCAGAGAATGTGTAACCTGAAAGCCAAGTTAGAGAAACGTGATCAGGGGCATCTAATGAAGTCCAGCTGTTTGACTTTATACAGTGTTTTCTGAATGTTTGACTTCTCAAAGTTTAATTTCTTTTAAAATTATGAATTGCTAAGTAAAATAAATGCTTACAGTCTTGTGATAAGTTTTTTCCCTTTGCATTCCAGATGGTTTAATTAAGCAAGACAAACTGTGTTTTCTGAACAGTTTTTTTCTGAATCTGAGCTGTAGACTTCTAACTACTGTAGCTTGGGATAGGGAAAGTGTCGTGCCTTTATGATTTTAACCCCGAGGCATCCTTTGTCGTTGTTGAAACTGATATATGTAATAGGCTGTTTTATCTAGCTATGCTTTACAGTTCCATCTCCTTCTATGATTTTATGCCTAAAGGATGCACTGATCCAGCATTTTTTTCTCTGGACACCAATTCCAGCTAATCTCAATAAAAACTTGGGAGGCTTTAAATAGAAACATAACTTATAGTGTTAACTATAAGTGGAGTTTTCTACACATTTTAATGTCATTGGAAACCGTGAGGTTCTGAAAGCAGTCAAGTGCACTTCAGTTGCTAAAACCATTTTTTTCTGATTTGAAGTCATCTGCACTTTATCTTTTTGTTCTGTTGGAGATGTGGAACTGGTGCTATAGAAAAAGGAAAAGCAATTTTGTGTAAATGTATGTTTTTGTTGTGGAATTGTTTAATCTGTGTATCATTAACATTATAAATGGGGAAAATAAATGAAAACTTGTACTTCTAGAGATGCACTGATTTTAATATTCTTGGCTGCTTCTAATTTCAGATTTTTTTCCTGCCTGTTTGTCTCTCTACAGAGAGATAGAATCTCCAAACTATCAGGTTGTACTATGCCACTGTACTGTGATACTGGAGTTCAGTTGTATTGTATTCTACTTGCCAAAAGAGGCCATATGCTATTTAATGACAAGTAGCTCTGTTCAGTTTTAGGACTGGTGTCCCATTGCGAGGTAATTGTCTCTGTAACCCAGATGAACCACCGCAGTATTAAATGTAGCAAAAGTCTGGTTTGGAATAGAAGTGAAATAAGGGGGATTGCAACTATATCATGGGCAGATGATGATCAGTCAATATTTTTTCTGACATACAAAGAGTGTAATGAAATTAAGCTCATGACCCATCTGTATTTTCTGATACATTTTCTTTCTTTGTGTGCCTATTTATGACACAAATTGAAAACTGATGGCCAGTGAGTATGACAGCTCAGTCTAACCTTTGGAGAAAGGCTAAGAATAAACACTTCAATAAACTGTTTTTGATGGCTGGTAGCTGTTGTTACCTGGACATTCAGACACTGTACTGTTGTGGAAAGGTCACCTGTCCCAAACATATGGATAATTGGGCCTAAAATACCACCTGGCATGTTTTCTTCTCACAAGGTGTCCTGTATTCTTTCAACCTTTACAGACATCCTATTATACCTTGTACCATATGGAAAGGCATTCATGTTCTGTCAATCCACACAAGACATAGTTCAATTCATGTATGTCAAGTTTAGCGGATCATTTCCCAGAAATTCTCAGGGTAAAGTATTTGATGATAGATTAAAGCCATTTCCGTCATGTCTTTTTATGGACTATAATTGTTGGTGATGAGCAAGATGTGGTGCTGATCCAAGTTTCAGTTAATGACGTGCTTCTTCAGAAGCCAGCAACACTTCATGCCTCCAGCCCACATTTTTCTTTTATCAGTGATTAACATAAAAAAATATCAGAGTTTAATTTAAGTGAAATAAAGGTCTTTTTATATATATATATTCTCTATGAAAATCATATTAATTCACATTCATTTCACTCTCAACCCACAGTAACTCTGTGCCCCATGACTTGAATGTATTGAATGTATGTAGGTTTGAATGTTTTATTACAATATAAAGTGCGTCTAGGCGACTGTTGTTGTGATTTGGCAGTATATAAATAAAATTGAATTGAATTGAATTAAATTGCTGCACTATAATTTTACAAAGGCTGAGTTACATGGTTAAGTTACTTTTTTGGGTTATGCTGTTACACTTTTACTTAAAAGTTAAAGAAAAAACTACTCAGACTACATTTGTTCTTACATCTAAGTTGTTATGCCATGTCACTGTGATTGCACTGTAATGCTGCTCCTGCTGGCAGCCTGTGGAAATAGATTCACACTTTGAATTAGGTAGTCTGTCATAAATGACAGTAGCTCAGTGGAAAACAAGGATTAAAAATGGCCTTCATTTTGTTTAAATTGCTTTCTGCAAGCTGTAGTCATCAATAAAACATTCAGTATTGTCTTTTCTATCATGATCTCAAATTTTCTTGAAATATCAAGATTAAATTTTGAGGCAATATTTTCAACACCTACTTCGGATTGCTGCTTAGTTTCAGACAGTTTAACAAAAAATCTTAGCCCTGTATGATGACTGTGAGAGCAGATATATCTATTATGTAATCACATTGCTTTAGTTGTGAGCACAACCCCATCCACCCCATCGAATATTAGGTGTAATTTAATTTTAATGCAGACTATAGAGGTGGCTTGGAAACTGTAAGATTAATAAATTGGTCCACTGCAAATTTTTGTGAAAAAAATAATTTTTCAAAACTCACAAGGGTTTAATTTCAGATGACACAGGATACAAAAGAATGTCATCAAGTAGAGAAGAAATGTAAGTTGTAATAGAATAATTATACAATGACTGAATGTGTCTGACAGATGGCATCACATGCTGTGTTTTTTGTACTTATTAGAGTCAGTTCTGAGAAAACTTCCTTTTACTTCAAAGTCAGGACATTAGTGGGGGGTTCTTCTGTTTGTAAAGTGAATGATTTCCTTTTGGCCATCATATTTGAGTCATAGTGGTCTCCAAACATAGCAACAGATGTGGCCTTGGAAGCAGAGCTTGAACAGAAGGTTATATTTGTTAGGTAGTTATAGTTGAAGGTTATATACTTCTTCCCTACGTTCAGTGTGTGTGTGTGTGTGTGTGTGTGTGTGTGTGTGTGTTTGATCAATACTTGATTACAACTTATGATGTCATTTGATATTTTGGACCAAGCCACAATACAGGACTGTTTGTTACTTGCTCAAAAACACATTTTTGTAGCCCAGAGGTAGCCAATTACAGTTGCCTTGTTCAACCACAAGCACACAACTGTACACTGCAGTGACAGTATTGTCCAACTGACATGGGCAAATACATGTGTGTGACATGATAGCGTCGTGAAGTTAGAAATTAGGAAAACATGTGATGTGTGTTTGTCTCATTTTCTCTCAGCAGGCAAATTCACAAATTGCAGTTCATCTATTTCTTTGTTGTTCTTTTTTTTTACTTTTTTTTATTATTATTATTGTCTGCTCATCCTCATTTACAACAAAGCTTTTGAGTTCCACCACTTTTGATGTTATTCACTTGTGTGGAGGTGGGAAATTGCTATTCACTCAGAAATGCCATCACCAAGGGGAGTTGTCAAGCTCTGATCTGCAGCAAGGGCATACATCGATCTGACCTGTGCATGATGGTCCCCCTGGACTAACCACATGCAACCCCGCTTCCCACTGCTAGCTGATGGGTGTGGGAGACCACGAGGTGCCCTCTTCCGCTCATCTTGCCGTTCTTCGGTTTTCCAACTCGTGTGCTTTTTGTCTTAGTGTTGCAAGGATGAGTAAGGGCTCTGTCCTGGAGGCATTTTACTCCCAGCCCTCTGTGCTTCTCTGCTTGTTCTTTCTGCCTGCTTCTCTGGAGCTGTTCTTTTTTTAAAAACTCAAGTGTCAAAGTTCTCATCTTTCCTCTCTAGGCAGGTTTGCACTTTGTCTTAATTTGGGCAGTGTTGTTTTCATCCTACCATTTTAGGAAGTGCAGAAAGCAAAGAGCAGCTTTGTAGATTTCTGTACCCCACACCTACACTACAGAACTACTAATTCTTGTTGTTTGAAGTCTGGTCTGTTGGTTATAGCTGTTAGATGATCTTGTGGATAAAGACAGAGGATGAAGTTTGTACGTAGTTTTCTATCAGCAGACTGGAATTAAAGCGATTAAAGTAGTTGGTCACTGTTCTTAGATAGTAGATGCTCACATTTCATTAATATCCTGGCACTGTCAGTGGTTCTGTGGCATTTAAAACATGCTGATTGAGAGTTTAATTATGTTCTCATCATAAAGTTGGCATAGGAAAAGGCCTGTAAAACAAAGTCTCTGTGAACTTAAGCAGTAGAGGACTTTAGTGAGAGAAATCATGGTGAGTAACTGCACTATAGCATCTTGGAATATAGGGAAATAAAAGTCATGCGGTGTAAGAGTCAGAAAATGCTTTGTGGTTTTGCTACAGCACTGGGTTGCTTTCTGTTCAAGGAGATGTTGTTACAGGTGATTGCTGTTTTGTGTGTGCTATGTGTATGATATCTGTATTCGTGTGCAGAGGATGTAGGGCTGTCAAGGACTGGTAATGAATAGTTGATAAGTACCGCACAGCTGGCTGAAACGGTCAAAATCCCTACTGTGCTGTTGTCCACACTAAAAGTTGAGTCCTGTCATCCTGTTGGTCCCTTCTGACTACAAATATGAAGGGGTTTACCCATATCAGGAATTTCACTCACAATTTAACAATTTTATCTTCGAGTCTAACTTTCTTAAGTATATGTTTTAATTATAAGTTTTCTGTCAGTATAAAATAAAGCCACAATTTTTCCTCCTACTTTTGAAGACCTTTACTACTGTTACCTAACCTTTTACAAAGACGATCTTATAATAAACACATCTGTTCTGAGTTTTCTATTTAACCTGTGTGTGAGACCCAAGTTACACAAGCCTAGAGACCAGGTGGTGACCTCTTGGCAATTACCAGTCGCTAGAGAAAAATTAGCTGGTTGTGAAAGGCAACTTTGCAGTTGATTGCTAAACCCCAGTCAAACACTCACTAACTAACCAGTGAGCTGCAGTGAAACTTGGCAAAGTGGGATGCAAAACCTAATGACAAGAGGAATCACAAGGAGGTTTTTGGTTCGGCACCTTTTTTGCAACTGACTTCACCCAGCAACAGCCAGCAGCCTCCGGCAGTTTTTTTGCCTAATGACCAGAGGTTGACTCTGGTTTGTGAATTCGTCTCTCGGCCTGTTTACTGAAACCATAAATATTGCTTCATATTAACATAAAAAACCCACCACAAACAATTTTAAGCATCTGCCAAATTTCCGTATTTATAGTTTACCTTTAAATAGAGAATTGGGAGGAGTCAAATCAAAGACATTCATTTAATGAGTACAATAGAAATCAAATATCATTAATTATTAATTATGATAATTAAGGGGTTAATCGATACCAAAGCTGTGGTACATTTAGGCTTAAATGGTATAATTCTGATCCTTATCTCTTAGTGTTGCCACTGTTCTTTGTTGCTTTTACGGTAGATGAATGAGAATATCTTGTAATTACAGTTAATCAGAATAGGGGAAATGCCAAGTCTTAAAATGGAATGAAAATTCAATAACCCCGTTGTTTAACCATTAGTTCTGCTCCAGAAAATCTCTAAGAGTTCATTTAAGTGATTAATTACGACAACAAGAAAATGTTCAGCCTTGGAAAACACTGGCTTGCAGTAATTATTTTGCACAAGCTCAAGAAAAACTCATTCGGTCACAAACTCATTTGGTTAAATCTGCTTATCTTTACTACTTACACAGTTGATGATTGGTTAAAACCTTTTCTCACGTGGCTTCTTATTAAGCCTACATAGAACTTCTTTCATGTTTAAACTCTCACAAAATGCTGATTACAGCAGACACACTTTATGAGCAGGAAATGTTGCTTTCGTTTCATTTTTCACTAATCTTGTTCATGAGTCTTGAGTGCTTCCAATAAAATCCATGCCATGGTGACAGAATTTCTCCAGAAATGCTTTGCAAAATGCAAGCAAGAGCATGCCAAGTCCTCTGATCTTCAGCTCATTGAATTTAATATCATTTAAACATGTCACAGTATTTTAGGGTATCCTCTATGTTTTCTTATTGGAATGTGCTTGTATTAAACAGTTTTTTTTACGCTTTTAATTACTTTATTCTCAGATGTGTTCCTCTGTGTGTTTCTCTCAACAGTATTTACAACCACAACTGTCAGAACCAGGAAAACTTAACAGTTTATATTTTAACAGTGCTGCAAGTATTAAAATTTGGCCTTCACTATCACATCACATCATATCACATTAACCTTCCTTGGCCTTTACCCTTGTTGTTCAACCACCCCTTAAACAGCGAAAACATCATAAACTAGATGGGTTTTTGTGTTATATTAATGCTCTTTTGTTCTTCCTGTGCCCAAAGGGGTGTCGTGGCCTTTCATCTGCATCACCACAAACTCCACTATCTATGAGTTGGACTCTCATATCTGTCAACTTGAAATGCATATTTTTTAATAAATCCATTCGCCCACATTGGTCATACCTTTGAACCATGGTGGAGATATTATGCTGATACCAGCTGCACTTATGCATGCTGGAAAGTTTTAGAAATTGATTTTTTATTTTCTTTAACTTTAAGTCAAAGTGAGTTTAAGTCAAAGAATACTGAAACCTGCAATGCTTAGTAACTTTCTTGGATCTGGTGCTAGGCATGCTAGCAGCTGGTAGAGGGTTTAATTAGGCTTTTAAGTAATTAATGCATAAGGATGAAAACTGTGATGAAATGTCTTGACACAATCATTAACGAATAAAAACAAAATTAAATATTCTGGAGATGAGCTCCATTCAGAATACCAACTAAATTGTGTAAAAAAGGCGGGACCAAAGGAAGTGATCCAATCAGAAGTCTTCTTGTGGCATAAGGTTGATCTGCCCCCGACAAACAGGATGAGAAAGGGGAGCTCCCATGTTCCCTGCTCTCATGAAAACCTGTCAGCGCTTTGGAGGAAGAGAAGAATAGACAAATGGACACATTTCACATTTGATATCAAGGAAAGTAAGAGGCTTTGTAAACCCTGTGGAGCAAACAAAAAAACTTTTACACTGAATCAGATTCAGATTTAGTCTAAAGTATTTAGCCTGAAATCTAAAAATTAGATCCTAACTCATATTAATCTTAAACAGACTCTCTCAAATGCTTCGTTTTTACATTCATTAAATATTATCCTTAAAAAGTCTGTAAACAAAAAGCAAAGAAATCACTGCAATTAAACAGCAATAAATATTATCATATCTTAAATTCCATCCATCCATCCATTCGCTTCCGCTTATCCTTTTCAGGGTCGCGGGGGGCGCTGGAGCCTATCCCAGCTGTCATAGGGCGAGAGGCGGGGTACACCCTGGACAGGTCGCCAGTCTGTCGCAGGGCTAACACACAGGGACAGACAACCATTCACACTCACATTCACACCTAGTGACAATTTGGATTATCCAATTAACCTATCCCCACAAGCTTATCTTAAATTTCGTAAAAAAAACCCAAAACAAACAAACCTCAAAAAGCTTGAAGGCACCAGATCTATGGCAATGAGAGTAATAGCTTTAAATTGGTGTTTGGGGTACTGTAAATTCTAATCTCGTTAGTTTAAAATGTGATATTAAGCAATTCTTAGCAATGAGAACCTTGTTGTTGTGTTAGTAAAGATGAAACACAGTTCATAATTAACTCATATAGAACTAACAGGCTCAATAAGCAGACCATTCAACCAGAACCCGACAAGCCATGAATTGCCCACAATTGCTCAGCACATTTAAAGAAAAAAAAAAAAGTTTAAATCTTTGCTATAAAAATAGATACAGTGTTTCCACAGTTTTTAGAGAAAGATAAATATTTCTGCAGACAACAAACATGTCTTTAGTACTTTGTGAGTGGATATTTCTTTTTGGCTTCATATCTAGTGCTAAAGTGCAGTAGATGTGCCACTTTTGTGAAGCTAAAGTGGAATGAAGTTATTGCATTAATGAAGTTTCAGTTATATTTTAAGTTGAAGAAAGATGTTAGATATCAAAGTGTTTGGAGGTAAAATCAGTTCCGTAAGAGAGGAATAAGTGCTCAGGTGTTTGAGGTTTTATACACACTTCCTTGATAATTGGCGTGTCAGTACAGAAAGAAAAAAACATGAAACACACATTTGAGTCTGTTTCTCTACCATCCATCAGTGAGAAGAGGGAGGCAAAGCTTCAAAAGGTAATTACATTTTGATATCAAAGAACAGGAAGCACTTAAAGCTTAAAGCCCAAAAACACCTAGTCCGACCTATTCCTCCTTTTTTTTTTTCAGAGGACGGGGGTGTAATGGTTCTTTTTCATTTCTTGTGCGTGCTTGTCTCTCTGTACGTATTCATGTGTTCACTGCGGGTCAGGAAACAGCACTGTTTATTTGTGTTTGCATATTGTTTGTTGACTTGTCTTTGACAGGAGTCTTTACGCTTCACAGAACAAAGGCAATGTTTTCAATTATAGCGAATTTCATTTGGATGATGCATTGTCATGGCTACCGACTTAGACAGGTGCTGTTAGTTATAAAACGTATGCGTCTCTTTTCGGGTCTGAGATTGCAGCAGTAGGGAGGACGCGGGGCTTCTTAGAGGGTTTCAATGGCCTCGGGGACAACTGTAGCACTCGGTGTATTTTATTCATTACACATTAGAAAAACCATCAGTAGTGTGTCCTCCAGGGAGTGTTTTGTTCAGGGCTGCTATGGCCTTCACTGTATGTCTAGCACTTCCATCTGAATAGTAAAGTAGTGAGAGTAAATAATCA
The DNA here is from genome assembly GCF_001858045.2 of Oreochromis niloticus. NCBI lineage: Eukaryota > Metazoa > Chordata > Actinopteri > Cichliformes > Cichlidae > Oreochromis > Oreochromis niloticus. Next base: position 13,652,086 of record NC_031972.2, on the reverse strand, counting down.
TGTTAGAGTAATTGTGATTCACCAATTCACAGAAGAAAAAATAATCTAAAATGGAAACTAACATTCAGGGCTTGAGATAATGCTAATGATGGTGGGAATGTAGACTGTGCAGTATTGATGATTGACTGTAATGATAATGATTAAAGGCATTGATGACACCGATGCTAATGGTGATGTTCCACAGGCTATGATGGGGCTGATGGGACAGGTGCTTGAGGTCGGAGGGGCTCATTAACATTTGCAGCCTGACCATATATGTATATAATTATTTATATGTCCATCATTTCAGAGGTAAGACAAAGACTTCAAAATTAGATCATAATTGTGTCCTATATTTGACCACAGGGCCCCAGTACCCTTCGCTGGTAGGAGCGCCGTTTGAGTGGTGTCAGGGGTAATCAAGCATTCTATTTTCCCACTCTCATCACTTACTGAAAGTGGGCCGCCATCTCCCTAACTGGACCTAGCAGACACACTGCAGCCTGTACAATTATCGAGCCATTGCACGAGGTCACTTACGCGATCAGCGGCAGTTGAAGACAGTTCTTATGTAAGGGTCTACATGCAGAATTTAGCAACTGACAAGAGGTTAACGTGAAGCTGTTGTTGCAGCCTGGCATGTTAATGTGCGTGTCGTGTGCTTAACTAATTATTAATTTTTCAGCATGTTATTGAATCAATAAAGCATGAGAGACAATTTCAATGGTTGCTTTAACTTCTGAACAAAATCAGTAGCTTTGTTTGGAATATGAAATGACACATACAGGGTAAAATGGGGTTTCATTCACTGTTGCGTGTTTAATACCTTACAGACACAGTGTCTGGGTTTGGATAAGGACTCAGAGCTGAATAAGACGGTGAAATCGGTTTATCACAGCACCAGAAGAGCAGAGTCAAGAATTCTCCAGACGTGTCATTTTAGCTTCAGCTGCCCTCTCTCTTTCATCAGGTTCTGTTCTCTTGCTTTCTTTTATTGTCCTCAACAAAGCTTAAAACTGCTCCATAAATTCCTCGAGGTTCTGCATGCCTTTCTTGTTAAAGGGAACATGTTCAATAATTAAATAAATAAAGCAGGCTTAATGTTTTATGAATGTAGACGTGCATATGCTTTCTTGCTGTAAGGCCTTGTTAAAATGTGAGCATGCTTGCTTACTTATCAGGTGAGCTGATTAGTGTAGCTATATAATATGCAGTTGTGTGTTTTCTTTGCTACATCTTGTGTTGTCCGTGAGCTTGTGCTGTGTGTCAGTCCAAGTTTCCAGGCTTTGTGCTGCATGTTTTCTTGTCATGACACTGTTTTTTTCCCCCCTGTGTTCCCTGCCTTGTGATATTATGTTTTCATCCAGCTGCTATTCCCTTACAGTATATTGAGTCATCCATGATTCTCCAGAAGCGCAGAAGTGTGTTGTGTGCCAACTGTGCATCGTGACCTTGCTAAGGTGCAAAGAATCTCAACTCAATCAATGCTATTAATTAATCACACATCCTTGTAGTCTGCAATTCTGGAGAAAGGTAGTGGGTAAATACTTATAAGCACCCTTGTATACTACTGTACCTGATGGGTAGGCAATAGGCTGAGGTTTTAAGGTGGAAATATATTAACATATTCTTTGGCCCCTCAACCAACCTAGTGCTTAATGTCTGTCGCTGCGCTTTAATCCCATTTCTGTTGGTCTGCCATTTTTTTCTGATGAGGAAATATTGAGTGGAGAACCACAAACCCCAGGGTTGTGTCTCAGCAGCCTGCCGATGTGCTTGAACTGTGAAAAGGAGAGAGGGGGAGGAAGGAGAACAGAAGCAGGGGGTGGTGATGGTGTTGTGGTAAAGGTGGGAGAGGGGGCATAGAGTTCTCTTGCAGGTGGAATTGTTTTCTATCTGCTGAACTGGAAAACATTTCAGAGAAAATATGTGGGAGGTTTTGTAGAGGAGTGCCAAACTGCTGTGGTGAATAGTAAAGCTTGAAAATACAGCTCTTAAATGAAACATACTTTACCTTTTTACTTTTACCTTTTATTGTGATCGCAATGAGCAAAGTGAACATACAGTAGTGACGCTGTTTTCATGACATATTCACATAGTACAGATTTTTTTTTCTCTACTTGCAAAAACATTTGAATGAAAAGTAAAAAAAGGTGATTTTGTTGATCCAAGTCTCAAGAAAACCTGTTACTATGTTGCCATGTTTAACTGTGATCATCTAAACGTCTTCCCTTAGGGAAAAACCCTGCGAACTTCATACCTCCTAGGAATTTTTCTTTTCTTTCCATTTGCATTGCCAATGTTAGCATTTCTTAACATCAGCTCCAACACTGGCAATCTCTCCAACAGAGATTGCCTTGATTTGATCATGACAAAGAGGTGGAAAGGCAGGGTAACAGACAGAAAACCTTATTAAGCCATACATAAATGAACGTGGAAAAGGGATTTGCTATGTTTTGTTTAGTGCTGTCCACTGAGTGTAACACTGTCATACTATTTTACTGTTACACCAGATATGACATAGATAACTTTTCACATATGGTCATGTGATTCTGTATCACATTGTGTTTTCTCCATTACATAAACACAGCTAATGTTCACACAGATATCTTTTAACATGCTGGATGGTCAGACTGCAGTAATATATTCCTGTATTTAGATCCATCTCTGTATACGCAGAAGACTGAAATCTTTTTCTTGTGTCATTGAGTACTTACCTTTGAGCTAAAGAAAAAGGAGGTTTCTGAAACTTCAAGAGTCTCTAATTTCTGTAGTGCAAATATAAAAAGAAGGAAGTTCTGCCTCTGAGAATCTGAGAAGAACTTTGGTTCCTGCAATTCCAAAATCCAGAATTTTTTCCACAGTCCATCAGTGTAGAACATGATAGCTAAATAGCTGGAATTGTGATAGCATCAGTAGATATTACGATTAGTCAGATGGTTTCAAGAGAGAGAAAAAAATAGAGTGATTAAAATAATGTAAACTCCAAAAAAAACCCCAACATTTGCTACCACAAAAATGAAAACTGAACACTGAAGTGCCAAGTAGCTGTTTGGCACTTCAGTGTTCTCAGGTGAGCTATATAGCACTTCTATTCAAAACCCCACAGTCGCTGTTACACTGAAGAGCAGCTTTGATAATGCAGATAAAATAAAGCTTATAGTAACTTGCAAGTGTGTAAAGTCTTTGGTTTGTTTACTTGTCCTTTTTCTTTTTGTTCTGTCACCATCGCTTTCACCTCACAGTTTTAAATGCTGTCTCTCCTCACCCCGCCCTTCTCTGTTTGTTTTATGTTTTTTTCTCATGTTGGAAGTATTTCTCTTTTATGCTCTGTTTGTCTCTTCAAATGTTTTAATGCGACATATCTGTGGTAATTATAGCACTTTTTAAAAGCAAGAAATAAGGTGCCTTTATTCAAGGAAAGGATGAGATGAAGTTGTGACATTGGCCTGCTGAAACTGTAGATTCTCTTAGCACACGACGGAGTATTTTTTGCTTTGTTTCTGATGTTTTGTAATGAATATAAGTGATATGTTAAAGATTGAAATGTTGACATTCCAGACGTAATTAGCCTCCATCACTGTTACGTGTGACATAATGCAAAGAGAGTATCAAAGAGTAAAGGTCAATAAGTGTTTAACTGACTTGTAATTTTCTCAGTCGCCCTGTACTCCCCTAATAAATTGTTTAGGTGGCACCTTAAAAGTCCTGTAATTCTGCCAGGTTTATGTGTAAACAATTACTGCATTCAATTATTGAGTCGGTGTATGTAATAACCTCTGTCATCAGCCCGCTTACACCAGCTTGTAATTCTTCAAGCTTTATGTGGTTAATAGAAGAGTATCCACAATACCGAATGTAAACGGCCTACCACAAGACTGCCACGGTAAACTCGTGTTGCTGCCCTTGGACAGAGTCACCTCCAGCAATGCGACTGGTGTGCTGTGCTTCCCTACGTTATTTGTATAAACAGCTATTGATCCTATAGGAGGGACTGGCACAAGTCAGCAACTTTATCAGGAGCTAAAAAGAAATGAAATTACACTTTTGATGGATGCTCCTGTCATAGAGAAAGAAAAACAAATGCCTGCAGCATCATAGGTCCTGCTATCTTTTCCAAGCAAGGACTGTGCAGGTAAACCAAGCTATACTGTAAGTTAATGTAAAAGCCCTTAGATCTGTCACAGTTATTATTATTCATGTATATGACTAGCGTGTCTCTGACACTCGTAGAGGTTGCTAATTTGTTTCTTTTTGGTGGTTGCACCTTCGCATTCCTTTAATGTTGCCTTGTTAACTCTCGACTCGGTGATCGAAATGTAATTCCCCAGAGCAGCACTGGCTTGAGCAGTAGCCCTTAGAATGAGAGTGCTAATGAGAGCCCAGCAAGCTCTTTCATAATGAAACATCTTTGAGGCCAATTGTCCATCACTAATAATCATATGGTAATAACCACCGCAATAACCTGCACTGGGGAACAGAGTTACAGTCGTTTACTCTTTAAAGTGCACTCTCCTCTTCAGTAAGAAAAGAAAGAGGGAGAAAGGCAGTGATAAAAGTTAAAACGGCAGAAAAAGACAGTAATGAAGAGTGCAGGAGTTTTATAAGAAGGAAAATATGTAGGTGGAATGCAATTAGGCAAGAGCTGGGAAGGAAAGTGCAAGAGAGAAAAAAGCAACAGAGCAAGAGGTGACTGTTTCTAACATATGATTAATAAAGACATACATGTGACGATGTTAGCATGAATAACTGATATGTTGCCATCTTACGGACAGCGTTTAGGTGTTAACAAATGCGCCGTTCATCACAATTTTCTTCCTCATTTACATCTGATGCAGGTTATGAGGACTGCATTAGCGCCACCACCGGGACTGGCAAACTGGAGAACATAATGGAATCTAAATTTAATCCATCCAAAATCACAAGTAAGGAAGCAGTAATGTGAGAAAGAGGCACAGAGCCATTTTGAATGCCACTTTAGGTTTGTTCATGCTTTGTTCAAGTTTCTTTCTCTTTTTTTGTCTTTTTAAGTGTCAGAGATTTGTAGTGCAGGTGTATTAGTATGTTTTCTTGCCTGTCTTTAAACCCTTAAGAGCAAATTATGTCTTCAAATACTGATCAAAGTCATAGAGACATTGCATCACTAGAGCCACTCTAAAAGAATGAATATGCAGCCATGGAGTGAATATCATTAATTTTTGGAAAATTAAAAATATCAAGGGCAAGGACATCCGAGGCGTTTTATAACTCCATCTCCATGGTTACAAGGACAAGCTGTGTGACTGGTTTTGAACAGAATACACATCACTCTGATATCTGCTATGACATTATATTTTCCCATTACTTTTTCAGCAGGGTGAAATTACACAGGGGAATAAATGGGGAAATTATATAAGGTTTTTTTTTTTTTCACAGTAACTTTTCTGCTGGTCAAAACACAATACAGCTGAAACAGTATAAATGAATACCTTAGAGAAATGTGGTGGAAGTTGGCACATTAATGGTATAATTGCAGCTCAGTGGAGAAGCCTAATGCTGTGGGTTTCCAGAAAAGCTATTATCTGTGTGATGCCATGGAGTGAGGGAAGGTCTGCAGTGATGGGTCAATAAGAGAAAGAAGAGATGAGCCAAGATAAACAATAATGCCACAGCTCTGTCTGCGCCGGCATCGGTCACACCGGCCTTACATGTGCAGCCCAACACAAATATACACACATACTTGCAGACAAATAAACATACGAATGCTGACCCAGTGGACCGTGACAGACTGCTGCTGAGGCTAAGCACAGTAAATAGAAATGGCTCAACGCCCAGTGAACCCAAGCCTTACAATGAAACGCAAAATGTTATACAACAGGGACATGCAGGGGTTTTTTCTAAGAAAGGTCTTTCATTTTATTTAGGTTCTGTTAATCTATGATTAATTACCAATTCTGTTTGGGTTCCCATGTTCCCTGTTTCTCATGAAAAGATGAGAAAATGTCTTGGGAGAAAGAGACTAGACATATTGACACATTTCACATTTGATGTCAAGGAATATAAGACACTTTGTAAACAGTGTGGAGTAACTCTCATCGGGAAAAACACGGCAACTTTTACTATAATCTTATGATATTTAGTCGACTAAAACCACACGAAAACTAACATAATTTAACATGGATGTTGAACAACTGACAACTGACGTTTTAGTCAAAAGACTGACTAAATGCTTTATGATGCATTTAGAAGTACTACAGGTAACAAACACATATTTACAGTAGGGCAGAATGAAAAAGGGACCTTTAATGACACGGTATGATATTACAGTGATCCATGGAGAAACAATTATCTCTAGGAGATATTTTAAACCTACTGCAGACCAGCCCTCAATTAGCAGCTTGTCAAATTAAATCAAATTATGATGAACCAAAAGAGTGCTATTTAACTTTTAACCTTGAGTTAAAAATAATGAACACATTACGTAGGTCCAAACTGAGAAAGATAGTGGAAGTGATTTGTACTTCTGCAGGTTACATTACTGTAATTTACATTTATCAGTGATTCACAAATTCTAAATGTTCCTGCCTCTCAGGAGTTACTTCCTAATGTAAATGTTCTTGACCAGAATTATCTAGAAACGATGCTGAAAAGCTGCTTTTTACCTGTATTTGTTGTGCCAGCTGTTCTGACCATAGCTGCACTGATCTGCTAAGTGTGTGTATAAAGCTCCATTTCCGACCATTTTCTTTTTTGCTTGTTTTTTATGCCAAACAGAGCTAAAGTCAGATTCTTTTTCTTCCACCATATATTGAGCCCAGACATGTTTTTCCTGGATTGATGGATTCAGTTCTGAAAAAACTGAACAATAAGACTTTCGATTGTAGGAAATTTTGCTTTGGCCACAAATAACAGGGGAAGCGGTTATAAGAACAAAATACAAAAGCGAAAATAAATGTATTGAAGTGAATGAATTGGATTGATAGAGTGTATTAAGAAAATTGAGGACTATGTCAACACATAATTGGATCCCCTTTTTGTGTGTACACACATTCCCTGAATGCAGACAGAAATGTGGGGTGCATAAATAATGGTGGCAAGGTGTATAGCTTGAGTCATTAGCATTCTCATATATCAAAGCAGGATTTTAATAAAATCCTTAATGGAAAACTAAGTGAATCATTTGTTCAGATGTGTTTGTGGCTTTGCTTTTATTTCTAAAGCTGTAACGCTACATCCTCTATTAAAACTGAATTTTGAATAACTGGTAGCAGCCACTACCAAATCACATTTTGAAAATGGTCCCACAAACTAATAGTGAATCTTGACCAGCAAAACATTACCCACTGGGTCAGTGAAACTCCTAAACTAGCCATTAAACGAGGCGTAAACATCATGTAGCACCTGGAAACAACGCTGCCTGACCTTGAAATATGAGTGTTTTCAGCTCATCATCTCTGGGCAAAGGCATCCACCACATCATTAAAATCCAGTGCTTAGACAAAATCTGATTCAATAGTCACCACTGGTGAGGAGCGAGGAGCCCTGAGGGTCATTTTCCTCATTTCACTCTTACTTTCTCACCTGTTGTCCCGAGTATGTGACCCTTTTAACACATACACACTGGATAAGATGTTCAGTTTTCCAATAAATTTCATTCACAGTACGTCTGAAAATGATGTAAATTCAAATGGTTTGTTATGTGAAAGATGCCGGCGTAGTGCCAAATTGGTAGAGAAAAAACACCTCATGCTACGCAGCTTTTTGTCTTTGCTCATTGTTCTGGATTTACAGCTGGCACATTTACTACAGATCACTCATTCTCATCAACTCAGACGTTTTTAGAGGAAAGCCCGCTCCATGCCTGACACAAACGATGGATAAGGAAGTTAAAAATGCTTGCTTTTTTCCAAGAATTGTTGGACAGACAGATAAACAAAAACAACAAAGATACCACCAGCTAAAAGCGTGAGTGTTGAACAGAAATCCCAATCTCAGTTTATTCTAATGTACATTGGTTTGTGTTAAAAATCTAAGGAAATCATTTATTTTGTCAGCATCAGGCAGTTTCACCTTGAAACATGATAATATTTGTTGTAGTCAGTTTGTTTGCTAGCAGCTTTTAGTCTTGAGTTGATGGGATTTTAAAAAGGAAAATTTGTCCGTCCTTGGGGAGTTTACCTATGTGTGCTTGTTGGCTCAATTTCAGCGCATCTGTGCCGATGAGCTTAAGCCATGGCAAGGCGTCTTTCCTCCATCTATATGTCCGTCCACAGTTCACAAGAATCCCTACTGGTCAGATTTTATTGAAACGTGCGCGCAATGATCACCTAATAGGTCTTTACCCAGGCGGTGCTCAAGGTCAGGGTCACATTTGTTGTTTTACTGGCAATAACCTGTGAATTGTGATGGATTGTGAGCAAGATGAGCTACTACATCACTGGTGTCATTTTTTTATGATTGTAAAGGTAAATGCATTTTCAGTTTTACTAAACAGGTGTGAGGAAAAAGAAAAGGAAACAGTCTTGTCTCTTTTTATAATCAGACCACATTCTTTTAGGCGAAACAACAGAAAAGTCTGGTGATGTAGTTAGCATGATTGTTGTACCAGTGCAGTATCATTTGTAACCTCTGACATATATACTGTAAACACAGTTAAGGATAATATTTTGGACAACACAAACAAGAATATTGGCAGCCTCTATACACATATTTGGGATTTAACCACTTCATTCATTCGTTTATCTATAAGTTAGAAACTTATTCACTTATTCACATGTTACCAGCTTTTTCATTGACTTCAATGACTTTGAAGGTTGGAATTTGCTTATCTGTATTTTGTTTAACATTCCATAATTTGCATAGATCCCTATCACACTTGTGCATCTCATTGAGGGATGTTTATATTGTCCCTTGAATATCATTAAAGTTCTCTGTGCAGTTCTCCAAGACCAGTAAGTCATTTCCATATTAAAGAACATGATGCAGTAAGTATATTTCAAGGTAAAAAATAGACAAGGTTAAAAACGCAAGGCAACAAAATGGCCAAATTAACTCCAAGTACATGTACATGAATATTGATGATTTTCCTCGATACATTAAATTATATTGATTAACTAATGTTTGTTTGGCTAGATTAACAGAATACAAGATGATAACACAACAAAGAACGATTTGTACTCCTTAAAAATGGTTTAGGGTGAAGCTTACTGTACTGCATCTAACACCGCAGGCAGAACAGCCAATAATAAACATTAGTAGTAAATAAATCTGCTTTTAACTGTTATTCATGGTAAGGCCATCTTAATTACAAACACTAGCTAAATTGGTGAATTAGAGGAATTAGATCCCCTGGGATCTGCAGTGTAGTGGCAAATAGCATCAGTTTATCAATGCAGGGTTATTTAAAGGCCCTCTGGCATGCTTTTATCACAAATGTCTTTGTTGCAGCAAATGTCTTTGCTGCAACCGTCTCTGGAAACGTACACTCCCACTTCTGCTATATTACGTATTTCTGCATGCAAATAAACACACTTCACACTGCAGCAGAGTTTATTACTTCACTCCTATCTGCAGCCTGGTTTTGTATAACTGAGTTTCTATGTGTGAAAAACCGCACATGCAGCACACACAAACACACATATACACATGCTTAGTACAAAGGGGTCCTAGCCACGTTGGCTGCGCACCCTAAATGAATGTAACAAGCATCTTTAGTTGACCAGCTCATTATGGTGTGATAATTGGCTTGGGACCATCAGACTGTGAGATGATGGGCTCCAATCTTGTTAGTTTGGTGCATGTGTGCAAGTGTAATATAGAGTGAATTGTAGTGTGCTTCTGTTTACAACAATGCCTCTGCCTGTTCCCCTGGGTAAACTAACCAACCTCACAGAACATAACAATAATGATTCAATTATGTCTCGTAAGTCGTGGTAATATATTTAATGGACATCAAAGGCTTCCCACAGACTTTCAAATCTTGGTTTCACATGATGATGTCCATCTGATTTCAACTTTGAAAGAAGTCCTTGTTTTTTTAACTTACAGGATGTTATTGTACTCGACCGGAAAATTGCATGCATATTCAACTGGTCTTGCATACCAGCTGTATACTTTAATCATGTGACTAAATAATAGATAACGTTACGCTGGTAGGAGCTTGGCCAAATCACTATAGCTTCTCTATCCTACTAGATTTCTAAAGCACTTTACCAGTAGTCATTGATGCCTTCCTCTCAACAATTATGAGCTAATATCAGCCTTGATGAGGAAAACCAGTCTGAGCAAAATGCTTGAGACATATTAAAATATTGATGACACCAATATGGATGTGATAAAGTTTGTTTGATTATCGCATTAATTTTGAGTGGTGCGTCCTTAACCTGAACTGATTACTCACAAGTGTGCATCAGTCTTTCCTGTAATTATCCCTCTCAGCAATAAATGATGCATTAAATTAATCTTTTTTTTAAGTGTCAGTTATCAAAACTTTGTGCAAAATTTTAAAAATAATTTCTTCATTAACAATCAATTAAAGTGCGAATAAACACTTCCATTCACAATGATTTTAGAATAACAAACTACATCTGAGTGTAATTATCAGCAGAACATGCCATCTATTTTAAGCCTGCCCCCCATAGCTAATTACACATTTATTTAATTCTGTCTAGCAAAATATCTGAATGAAAAGCATCTTTATGGTCTTCCAGCTGATGTCTTTTTCTTATTAAACTCTGTTTGTTGAGTTGGACTATATCTTACTGATGGAATGATATTAGTAATTTTACGGGACAAAGGAGAAAAAGATGAACTAAGAATTAAAGTCAGAACAAGATTGAAAAGGAGAGGCACGAGGTTAAAGAGTAAGGGGAAGGAGGTAGTTTCAAAGAAATGAATCAGGGGTCTTGACGGTGACAGGGGCCCTAAGGCTGCGTGACACCTGGCATCTTTCATCTCCAGCCATGTCACGTCTCCCTGCCACAGTCCTCAAGCTAAGGATGCTGCAGCTATGCAATGGTATAGAAATGACAATGTGCAGCAATGAAAGAAATTAAACAAAACCAGAGGCCTCAACATGGGCTGCATGTGGGGAGAAACTGGAAAGCAGACGTTTTGCCTCAGATCTATCCATATCACTGATGCAAAGACGACCCCCAAATCCATTACAAGCCAATTATATGTGCTGGGCCAGGGCTGGGGCTGGGCACTCACTCGTGAACTGCAGTGCTTAATCCACAAAGAGGAACTAATAGGAAATTTGAAAATAGAATCCACACTTGAGTAACTTTGGAGGGATTTGGTTGGATTAATGAACTGTCAGACTCACTGTCAACATGCTGGGGAGTGCAATCCTTTACCAGCCTTTGCTAGTCCGTTTCTAGTCTCAGTCTTTCTAGTTTCTCTCTGCTCTCTCTAACACAGCAAGTGTTTAAACTGACATGTTCTCTTCCTCATGAGCAGGATGCCAGAAGAAATAAAAATGGCTCTTGTACCACCTGTGCTTAATCTGTCTGTGCTAATGTCTCTGTGCTTTTAACTGTAGATCTCATCTGTTATATCCACACACACACACACAAATAGGGCAGAATACTGTTCCCTCATGAGTGAAGAGCCTAAATGAGTTTCCCCTCCTGGAGCAAAGGCAGCATCTGCTTTAGTCCGAGGGGACACATACTACAATCACCAGAGCTACCAGTCACCACTTAAAGATAGCACAAGAGGAGAGGAAAAGAGGGCTGAAACCAAGAGGAAGAGAGGTTAAAGCGACAAAGAGTGGCTCACAAACAGAAGGGAAAAACACTTAGAAGGAGTGAAGGAGAGCTATACAATTGAGCCAGTATGAGATCAATGGTAAGGATCCTCAGCGAAAAGCCTGAAACAGGGATACATATTCAAAGAAATCCAATCCATGTTGTGGCTGTCCCATTGTTTTCAAGAGACTTGACAGGAAAGATAGATGGCTACACCATTCGTAGCATCTAGCAGTTCATGTCATTGTAGAAAATTAAAGGATAGATCCATCAGTGCATGATCTGGCCACAAACACAAGCACAATAACAAAGAAAATTGCTTTTTGATGAGCCTGTTTATAACAGATCAAACAGGAAGCACAGCAGCACAGTGAGTCATTTGGTTACCCCGAGGCATGAATGTCTGAACATGTTGTAGACCTTTGCCTGTGGGACTATTTGTTGAAGCAGACATTTTTAGATACACAAAAAAAAGAATCGTGCCACTAAACTGGATACATAGACCAAAATGGTGAGCGGGAATGTCCAGAACATGTCATGTTCAAAGGCACTAATGAAATCCTTGTCTATTTTAATTCTGCTTGATTCAGCTACTGCTTTTGACACCACTAACCATGTCATCCCCCTGATAATTGAAGTCGGTTGATGTTACTAGATGGTTTTTGTCATACTCTAAAGGACCTCTAAAGGGTCCATAGTTGGAATTTTTGAGCAGCAATTGAAATCTATTTGTAGCTGATTATTTTCATATTTTTAATTTGAGTGAATATAAGTGTCAGAAATCATACTAATGTTACATTTATGTGAGAGCTGGGCTTGTCTGGCAGGTGAACTATATGGTTCCTTGTATTGAGATTGGTTTCAGCACAGAAAGCTGGGACAATAAGTAGCATAGCTGCAAGTGGTTGCAACAAAACAACAGCAGTAGATGAATGTTGCATGGTTTGTTTTAGTATTGGAGCTGTCCAGCTGACTGAGAAGAACAGCGTGGAACTCGTAGAGAAAACACCTCTTAAAGAAACAGAAAATACATTAGCCGTGAGTCCTTGCCCTTGGGAGCAAACCACGGTAATGCTGCAAACAAAAGCCCATTCACTTTATAGCTTTCTTGCCAACATCATTCACTGTGATACGTCACATACACCAGATAAAATGAAAGGAACAGCCAATGACAACCACAACAAGCGCAGCAGCACTTTACTGCTTGGCATGGTAGTGCTGTTTTGTAATACATTTTTGATATTAGCAAAAAAAAATATTTTTCAGTCAAGCTATCATTACCACTACCATAAATACATTTCAGGGGTTTTTTTTTCACTTCATGGCTATTTTTGCTTTAGTCTTAAATGAGCTTTGGAGTCGGGTCAGGAAGGGCACCAGAGTAAAACTCTGCCAAATCAAACATGCAGAGCGAAATGCTGTGGTGACCCCTTGTGGCAAGAGAACAGCTAAAAAGTTTCTTTTTCTTCTTCTCCTTCTTCTTCTTCTCCTGGCATCTGTCACTCTTCTCATTTACAGTTTCTCTCTTCTCCAACATTGAACCTCCCACTCAGACTCCGTAGTAACTTTTCCATCCTACTCCTGTTCTTCATCTTCTACCACTTCTGTTTTTCTTCAGGTCAGTTTGGTGTGTGAGTGGGTGTGGAGATAGCACTTTTGCTCTCTACTCAGTGTTGTACTTGATTACCTTGCATCATCTGTCTGTACTATAGGGAATAGAGTATGGCTTCTATCCAGTTTGACTGACAGTTTATCTGTAAGTAGAGAAAAGGGCCACGGCAGAAGCAATGAGTTTTGGTGTGTGTGTGTTTTGTGTATTTTACACATGTTGGATCATTGCTCTATTAAAGCAATAAGATATTTGTAGTGATAATCTGCCAAGAGAGACAAGACACAAAGCCCACTACTTCCACACTTGGTCCTACATCCTTGTCTTTAATATTGATTTTTTCTTAGACGTGATACATGTTTTTCCATTTACTTGTCAAATTTTATGTTCACAGACCCAATACTGATCTAATAAAAGACAGTCTAAGATCCATTCTTGCTATTCGCCACCAGCTAACAGAAATGTATTGGCCTATTCCTGTTGGAACTATAGAGCAGTGCAGCAGTCTAAAACACAGCAGCCTTGGGCATTTTGTTTGCATTTGTATGTGCGGGTGGGAGAGATGTTATGGCACTGGAGGTGATGTGTGTATTTTGTGTGGGTGAGAGCTTGTGACAGCATTGAGTGACTCCTTTTTCACCTGTTAACAAAGACAAGTTGCTAAAGTTTTACATCAAAACAAAGTTAAATATGAAAGAGCACCACCTCTCAAATGCAGCAGACAAATGAAACTGCACTTAAGTCAATAACATAGCCTTTAAAAGCCTGCCTCTTTGCCCCGGGGAGCTTTGTATGTGTTGGCACTTACAGCCTGAATGTATATACTCTGCCGGGATCACATGAGGAGGAAATGAGGCCGGTATCGACAATGAGTTGACATTGGAAAAGCTAACAAGCCATTTGTTGTTGGTATTAGTCCAATACACAATAAAGTCATGGACTGCAAATAAAAGATGGACATGGCTGTCCACTGTGACGTGAATCATTGATTGCAAGAGAATTCCAACCAAATATGTCAGAGCAGTCGTTCTTTTTGCATATAAAACTGGAGAAGTTAGACATGCAACATGTCCCAGAATGCTTTTTCCTTCCACTAACAGGTTTACAATAATCAAGTAAAAGCAACACTCAAGAAAAAACATAATCCAGACACCCAGCGCTTACAAGTCAAGAGTATTTGTCATCACATTCTCAGCATGAACTTCACATGCAGGCCTGTAAACAGTTCTTGGTAGATTTAGAACTTTGACTGCATTATTGGAACTTTTTTGGGAAGTTTATTTTGATGCACATGTTGTCTTTTTGCAAACTGTGAAAAAAATAAGCATTTTATTTTCACTTTTGGTTCAGTTTATAAAAAGGATTGCATATAGTTATGACGTCTATATCTAGAAAAATATGTGTAAAAATGTAGATTTTATCACACTTTATAGCAGTTTATTTCATTACTGTGGACTTACTGCATATATATTATTAAATATTAAATATTAAAATGTAGTATATATAATGGTTTTTAAAAAACATGGCAGTACAGCATGAAAAAATGTGTTAAGTTGGATTTTTAAACACGACAGTCTTTGAGTTTGACCTGCTTGTGCAGCCAGCCTTAAGTGGCCTCTCAAGGAACTGCATTTTTGACGTTAACGTTTATATTTCAGCCCGGGAGATTGCCTCTTGGATGAAACATGATTGATAAAGTCGTTTCTGTTCTCGTGCAGAAGCCAGCCGTTTGAATATATTTAATCTTAATATATAAATACAGTTTAAGAAGAAAAAGAAAAGATGGAGTAGTAGCTGTCGCAAGTGGAATTTGTTCAATGTGATTGAATTTTTAACAAAACATTCATTTTCTGTCTGTAAATATGAAAAAATAATAAAATTCAGAATAACAATAACTTAAATGAGTAACTAAGAAGCAGTTTGAGAAGTATCCGTCACTTGGATTCAGTCGTATTCAAAGGAGGATGCAGTGTCCCACTCACACTGAAGATTCCTGACGTTGCTCCAAAAAGAGATAAATATGAAATATGAGAGCTTTCAGTACTGCTTAGGCCTGCAAAATAAGTCAATTAGTCACGGCAGGCAGCAGTCAAATGGAGATTCTGCATGATGGTCTTAACGAGGGCCGCATAGGACAAGCGTCCGACAGCTCGTTAAATTAATCCTTTGGGTCTGCTGCAAGTGGAATGAGGCATGTGTCTGTGTGACCTGCTTATGTCCTCCACATTACATTACACAAAAACGTACACACACAGACACACACTCACACAACAGAGTCTGAGCTCCAAATGGACTGGAGAAAATATTTCTGATCAAAGTTTCTTTCTGGCCCCATGGTTGCTCAGATTACATGAAAAACCCTGCCAGTGGGGAACTCGGGAGTCTCTCTCTCGCTCTCTTACTCACTCTGTCGCTTTTCCTCAGTCAGTTTTTTTCTTTCTGTGTTGTTCTATTTTTCCTTTTCTCTGACTCATTACATCCTATAAACATAGCCCCCTGCAACACAAGCGCTCTCAGTATGTGGGATCTAATGACTATGTTATGTGACAGCTTGATTCAGGAAGTCTGTGTTTTCCTGTGTGGTTTATGTATGATTCACAAACTAGACTAGCAAAGTTTGAGTTTTTGCACCGTGTTTAAGTAAATATGTATGCGTGTGCACTATACATGTATGTGACAGAAACAGATAAACTTGGAGTATTTCCCTTTGTTCATCCCCTCCCTTGCCTCTTTATTCCCAGCGTTCTCTGGTCAACAAAACATTTTCCAGCTCCACAACACACCTCCGTCATCTCACGCGATTCCCTTCCCATTCCACTTCATGAATAGCAAATCCACTGATACACTCTGTATTGCAGAATGGACATTCAGCTAACCTGGTCAGCAAATGGCTTTGTCCTATCCATCTCAATCTATTCAGCATTGCAGCCTTTGGTCACCCAACCGAAACATAACCAAAACAGACTCTGGCTTATGTTTGTCATTCTGTGTATGAGCAGAATGTGAGACTCTTTCTTATCCTTGGGTGCATCAGCTAGCAATTTACTCCCCACTTCTTATTTCCCAACCTCAACAGAGTCCAATAAATTGCCCTAGGGAACTATTCTTGACCCCTTGTGTTTTCTGCTTTTCAAGGTACGTCTGCCTAAATCACTGTCTCACCCTCTCTGACACCTGTGTCTATGTGGCACAATTCAGATATGCCTCATAAAGTTATCACAAAACAGCTTTGATAACCTCCATACAAGCCCACACACACGGACACATTGTATACTTCACCCTGCAGATGATAACGGTATAGACATTACTGAAGTGATTTAAAGTCAGGAATTGCATTAAAAGATGTTATTAGAGAATGTTATTGGCAAATTGTGAAAGGACGCTATAATGCAGAGTAGAGTGAGAGTGAGAATAGCTTCACAGTAAATGTAGAGGATGAAGATGTGAGACAGGCTATTGAGGCTAGCTCGCAACCATCATTTGTTTTACCCCGGGTCCAAAGATTATCTGGTTGAGTGATAGAGGTGGCCTTGATCAGCTCTCTCCCCACGCACGGCCGTATATCAGATGTCACACTGCTGCAAAACCATCAACCCTTCACTGGCCTGGGATGCACATATTTACCATGGTAAATGGCACGCCTTCTCAGTAAACACTCCTCTTTTTCACCAACCATCAGCATGCAGGAATTGATGGTGCATCGCTCACTGTACATTCTCTGTAATTGCTCACTTCCACATATGCAGGGCAAAAAATGATCTGGACTAGTTTCTTGAGTGAAACTTTCTAAAGGCAAAGATGGTTTTGAAGGCTCTTCGTGCTTTTTTCCCCCCCTTTTCTTTGTGCTTTTGATTATAGCACACACTCATTAGGCTGACAGCATTTGAATTGTACGAATCTATCAAGTCGATCAGAATTAGCTGCAGGTCCTTTTTTGTAAAAAGAAGTGCAGGCTTGTCATGATAGAGAGGATGAATGAGTTCACTGAGCAGAGAATGGACCTAGAAAGCTGATTGCAAGGACTGAACGGAGAGGGGGAAATATGTTCACCCATTAATTAATCTAATAGTTTTCATGGGACAAAGACAGCATATCTCTGCTGACTGCATAACGAGAGCCTGGAACAAAGTCATTCACTGCATCTCATTTAAAATTATGTGAGTGTGGGCTAAAGACCAGGAGACGAGGCAGCTCATAAAAAAGAAAGCCTTTACCATACATATTTCTCTTGCTGTTTATTTAATAGAATATTCATTAAATCCTTTACTGCTAAATCCAAAAGAATATATATACACACACATGTATATGCTCTTTTGGCTGTAGAAATGAAAGATGTTCTTTTCTCTGAGAAAGATTTTATTCTGCAGGGTTCAAAACATTAATCAGTTATGAGCGTGTCACATTGGAAATCAACAAATTAATTTTTAGCTGTTTTGATTGGTTGATGTAGCAGTGTGAAAGTGGTACCGGGATTTGATTGGAGAATTGAGGTGATATCACAGCTCACTGGTGCAAAACGTTCTGGGAAACAGCCTAGATCTTATTGAATTTTAATTCAATGGATCTATGGTCCGTATGATACAAGGGGAATGGGAGCAGGAGGCCTTCTGGGCATCGTAATTTACCTTACCCATTTTCCAGAGATTTCATATGATATCAATTTAATCTTCAGCATTTTATTTCACACATAGTGTACAGAGCCACAGGCACACATAGGTGAGAAGATTTTATTTCAGGTGTTGTTTTGCTTGTCTATAGACCATTTCTATAACCATTGTATGAAGTTGAATCGTATGCATTTAACACTAAAATGGAAAGGACGGCACTTCAAATAATGCTCGACAGGCTAAAGGTCTTGAGGGATATTTGATCATTATAACTTATTCAGCTTTTCTGCACATTCACACATGCTAGCTTTAGGTAGGCTGTTGGACCAAGGTAATTATCTCACCCACAGATCATGTGGTATTTTATAAGTGGGCAGAATATTTATTTAACATCGCTGGTGGTGAGAAGTATTTAATTAATTAGGCTATTAAATATGTTGACTTTTGGCATCAGAAGTCAGCCTTTGTGTTTCAGAATGTATGGTGAAGGCCATTAGTGGTACTGCACTGTATAAGGCATGTGAATCGGTTAAAAAAGAAGTTCATTACGAGTACTAACAAGAAGGTCACTCTGAGAGTGCAGTCCTCCACCAAGGCTAATGCGCTGTCTCGTAGTTTATTTAATGGAATGAGATCCAGATCTGCACTAAATTTATTGGGAACAGCAAAACCAGCAAGTGGTGCTGAAAACATACCTCTGTCTAGTATAATTTATGAATCTAAAAAAGGGGAAGGCACGCTAAAATGGGAACAGATTAAAATATGACATGACATAAATAAGAGAGAAAATTTAACAAACAAAACAAAAAAACACATGACAGCTTTCTGACCTGAATATGGGACCTAGGAGAGAAAACTTGCTCTCTCTCAGTCATTATATTCCCTGAGCTACTGCATCGCTTTCATGAACCAGCACACACCTTATCATCCCCTCAGAAGACATGAAAGATGTCGTTTAGGGATTAGAGGTGGAGTCATTTTGTTTACTAATAAAATCAGAATCTAGAGTCATTACTGTAGATTTCTTAGCATTTGACTATAAGAAATAATAATCATTTTGAAGTTTTTTTTTTAAAGTAAGAAAGTCAGCATTCTGTCATTTACATCAACCACAAGAAATTATTATTAGCTAAATACAATACATTATATTTACATGACAGTGACGGATGTCAGAACTGAAAATACTCCACAGGAGCAGTACACAAGTGGAAAAGTAAAGCCTATAATAAGATTCTTTCACTACAATAATGGACAAACCCATGAGAGAAAATAAAGCTGCTAACAGGTAAATTATTACTTATGCAAAAAGCAATTATAAATGTAAGTAGTTGTGTTAAACATGTTAGCCGAATGCAGCTATTGACACTTTGAAATTTAGGAAGTGGGTAAAAGAACACACACAAAAAAGGAAAAGACTCCATGACTGTAGCTAAAAGAAATTCATTCAACAATAATGTTGTAAAAGTAAAAGTCGTTATCAGTGTTTGTCTTGGCAAATATTTGCAAATAATCACTAACTTATAAATGTAGACAGGTTGCCAGAATGTAGCAATCAACCAAAGTCTGCTGCTGGTTGCCAATTGGTTTTATTCTGATTATATTCATGGTTTGTTCATAAACATTCATCCTGTATTTGAATGTCATGGTAATTTGGGCCTTTTTATTTTTTTATTTGAACTGCTATTTTGGGTGGCATGATTCCACAACATATATCTTCAATGACTAAAACAAGAATTTGAATTTATATTTCTTATATTTCAAGTATACATACAGACTCACAAATATCTTATAATCTTATAAAGTGCTGAAGATTCTACAACATCTTTTAACTTGATGAGGCTGAAGGTTGTTAATTTTTTATTAGTAACCATTATCAACTACAACTGTTAAAATTTTCCAGCATAAAAAGGATTTTTTTGACAGCACTAATTAGATTAATCAATACTCAGAACAATGTTGTTAGGATGCCTGGGTCGTTGACCCAGGGCTTTTGAGTTTATTATATTATTTATCATTTCTAGTCTTTGGTTTCTTTGAGTTCTGTCTTATTGTTTATGTCTCTGTCTTCTCTAGTTGCTCTGTCTCCCCTGTCAGCTGTATCCCCTTGTCTAGTTCGCGTTTCTGTGTATCCTTAGTTGCTATATCCCCGTGTCCAGTCAGTGTCTGTGTCTGCCCTGGTCCCATGTCTGTGTTCCCTCTGTTGTAGTGCCTGCCTGTGAGTCTGTGTTATGTCTGTGAAGGTTCTCAGTCATCCAGGTCATCGTAGTCAAAGGAGTTTGCAAAGAAAAGCGTCTGGACTTCTTTGAGTTGCTTGAAGACGTTTCACCTCTCATCCGAGAAGCTTCTTCAGTTCTAAGGTCAAATGGCCGAGAGTCCCAGATTTAAACCCAGTGGGAGTATCCCCCCAAGGAGGGACAAAGGACCCCCTGGTGATCCTCTAATCACATGCGCCAAGGTGTGAAAGTGGGTGTGGGACCTAATCAGCCAGGGTTTCGGGTGAGCTCATTGTGAAACCTGGCCCCACCCTATCATGTGATTTCCTGAGGTCAGATGGCCCAGGATGTGAGTGGGCGTTAAGGCGTCTGGGGAGGGAACTCAAAACTGGATTATAGATGGCAGACAGTTGGTGTCGTAAACCACCGCCTCTGTTCAAAGATGGTCGCTCACAGTGGACATAGATGGCCTCTTTCACTCCTCTTTCAAACCATCTGTCCTCTCTGTCCAATATGTGAACATTGGCATCCTTGAAAGAGTGACCTTTATCCTTAAGATGCAGGTGGACTGCTGAGTCTTGTCCTGTGGAGGTGGCTCTTCTATGTTGTGCCATGCGCTTGTGAAGTGGCTGTTTGGTCTCGCCAATGTAGAGGTCCGGCCATTCCTCACTGCACTGTACAGCATACACCACGTTGTTCAGTCTGTGTTTTGGAGTTTTGTCTTTCGGGTGAACCAGTTTGTGTCTGAGTGTGTTGCTGGGTCTGAAGTACACTGGGATGTCGTGCTTGGAGAAAACTCTCCTGAGTTTCTCTGATACACCGGCTACATAGGGGATGACAACATTGTTGCGTCTGTCTTTCTTATCCTCCCTCGCTGGTGTCTGATCTTCTTTTCTGTGCCTTTTTGCTGACTTTATGAACGCCCAGTTAGGATAACCACATGTTTTCAGTGCTTCCTTTACATGTGTGTGTTCCTTCTTTTTCCCTTCAGGCTTAGAGGGAACAAGTTCTGCCCGGTGGTGTAGGGTCCTAATTACTCCAAGTTTGTGTTCCAGAGGGTGATGGGAGTCAAAGAGGAGATACTGGTCCGTGTGTGTGGGCTTCCGGTAAACTTCAATGTTGAGGTTGCCATTCTCTTCAATGTGCACAGCGCAGTCCAGGAAAGGCAAACAGTTGTCCTTAGTGTCTTCCCTGGTGAACTTGATGTTTTTATCCACGGCATTAATGTGCGCAGTGAAGGATTCCACTTCTTGTGTCTTGATTTTGACCCAGGTGTCGTCTACATATCTGTACCAGTGACTGGGTACTCTCCCTTTAAAAGAGCCAAGAGCCTTTCTTTCCACTTCCTCCATGTAAAGGTTGGCTACAATAGGTGACACAGGGGAGCCCATAGTGGACCTCATCACAGCCACAGAAACCGCCATACGGATTAATAAATTATCACAGACAGAAGCAGAGCAAATCAGGATGAAAGTCTCAGCCACCCTCTCCAGTGCGAAAGTCCCTCCGTCTAACCTCACACTACAAGAAAAGAAGGCCGTCGCTTCCCTGAGCAAAGACCACAACATCACTATATTACCAGCGGATAAGGGAAGGTGCACCGTGGTCCTAAACACAACAGATTACCACACAAAGATCACTACTCTCCTCAGTGACAACAACACCTACGAAGCTTTAAAACAAGACCCCACAAGCAGCTACAAAAAGAAAGTTATAGCTTGCCTTCAAGACCTTGAAAAGGACAAAACCATTGACCGCCTCAAATATCACCGCCTTTATCCAGGGGATGCCATACCCTGCATTTATGGACTTCCTAAGATCCACAAGGAAGGGGTCCCACTCAGACCCATAGTCAGTAGCATAAACTCAGCCACTTATAACATTGCGAAACACCTTGCTACCATCCTGGCACCTCTCGTGGGGAACACCCCACACCACATCAAGAACTCCACCGACTTCACCGACAAGGTCCAGAAACTTACCCTGGATCCAGATGAAACCATGGTGTCCTTTGATGTAGTCTCTCTCTTCACTTGCATACCCACCACGGAAGCAGTGGAGACTGTCAGAAAAATGACTACAAGAAGACAGCTCCTTGGAAGACAGGACCAACTTCACACCCGATCAGATTTGCACACTGTTAGACCTCTGCCTCACCACAACATACTTCAAATACAACGAAGGCTTCTACAGACAAAAACATGGCTGTGCCATGGGCTCCCCTGTGTCACCTATTGTAGCCAACCTTTACATGGAGGAAGTGGAAAGAAAGGCTCTTGGCTCTTTTAAAGGGAGAGTACCCAGTCACTGGTACAGATATGTAGACGACACCTGGGTCAAAATCAAGACACAAGAAGTGGAATCCTTCACTGCGCACATTAATGCCGTGGATAAAAACATCAAGTTCACCAGGGAAGACACTAAGGACAACTGTTTGCCTTTCCTGGACTGCGCTGTGCACATTGAAGAGAATGGCAACCTCAACATTGAAGTTTACCGGAAGCCCACACACACGGACCAGTATCTCCTCTTTGACTCCCATCACCCTCTGGAACACAAACTTGGAGTAATTAGGACCCTACACCACCGGGCAGAACTTGTTCCCTCTAAGCCTGAAGGGAAAAAGAAGGAACACACACATGTAAAGGAAGCACTGAAAACATGTGGTTATCCTAACTGGGCGTTCATAAAGTCAGCAAAAAGGCACAGAAAAGAAGATCAGACACCAGCGAGGGAGGATAAGAAAGACAGACGCAACAATGTTGTCATCCCCTATGTAGCCGGTGTATCAGAGAAACTCAGGAGAGTTTTCTCCAAGCACGACATCCCAGTGTACTTCAGACCCAGCAACACACTCAGACACAAACTGGTTCACCCGAAAGACAAAACTCCAAAACACAGACTGAACAACGTGGTGTATGCTGTACAGTGCAGTGAGGAATGGCCGGACCTCTACATTGGCGAGACCAAACAGCCACTTCACAAGCGCATGGCACAACATAGAAGAGCCACCTCCACAGGACAAGACTCAGCAGTCCACCTGCATCTTAAGGATAAAGGTCACTCTTTCAAGGATGCCAATGTTCACATATTGGACAGAGAGGACAGATGGTTTGAAAGAGGAGTGAAAGAGGCCATCTATGTCCACTGTGAGCGACCATCTTTGAACAGAGGCGGTGGTTTACGACACCAACTGTCTGCCATCTATAATCCAGTTTTGAGTTCCCTCCCCAGACGCCTTAACGCCCACTCACATCCTGGGCCATCTGACCTCAGGAAATCACATGATAGGGTGGGGCCAGGTTTCACAATGAGCTCACCCGAAACCCTGGCTGATTAGGTCCCACACCCACTTTCACACCTTGGCGCATGTGATTAGAGGATCACCAGGGGGTCCTTTGTCCCTCCTTGGGGGGACACTCCCACTGGGTTTAAATCTGGGACTCTCGGCCATTTGACCTTAGAACTGAAGAAGCTTCTCGGATGAGAGGTGAAACGTCTTCAAGCAACTCAAAGAAGTCCAGACGCTTTTCTTTGCAAACTCCTTTGACTGTCTGTGTTATGTTTCCTGTTTTATTTTGAAGGTCCATGTCTTATGTTAATATATCTGGTTTTGCTTCCTTGTCTCGTTAGTCCTGATTTGCCCCAGCTGTGTTTCCCTTCTGTTGCCCATTCCCTGATTGCTCCCTCTATGTATTTAAGCCCTGTGTTTCAGTTTGTCATTGTCATGATCTACTGTTTACTATGCTGTGTGTTCTGTCTGCTTGCCTGAGTTTATTTTGAGTCCCAGTTTTGTTACCTTTTTTGAGTTCAGCATTAAAGCTGTTTTGAGTTCACCTTTTTGCCTCCGAGCGTCTGCACTATGGGTCCACCATTCCTGCCTGCACACAGCCTTAACCTAACAAATGTTGCCCTCGGATGAGAGGAAATAAGTTAGGAAGTTCAGGAACAATCCACGAACTGTCAAGGCTTAAGCAAGCTGAGACCTGTAAACTGCAGGAACTCCACTGTCACTGTTCACAGTGAAGCAGTAAACCAACCAACTTCAACTCTACCAATTCTGCCAAGAGGAGTGGTCAAATATCCAGCCAGAATTATGCTAAAAGCTTGTTGATGGGTACCAAAAGCCCTTGGATGAGGTGCAACTTGCTAAGGGACTTATTGGAGGGGTTCTGTTTGAGTATTGGATAAAATAGTAAATATATAGTTTTTTTTTTTGTTTTTTTTTTACTCCACTTGAGCACTCAAGTGCTCTATAGAACATCACCCATTCATGTCCATTCACAGAAGGCACTTTTTTCTACACCCAAGTGATTTCTATCTAACATTCACACACATTCAACACATTGGAGAGCAGCTTAGGATACTGCTTTCCAATGCATTAGGATACTTAGGGATGCAGACTGGAGCATCCAGGATTTGACCCACAACATTTCGACTTTTGGACCCAGTTCTTGTTTTGGAAAGTCATTAAAGATGTGTGATATGCAATTATTCCACAATGTGAAAAGAAAACTTCAAAGAAATCATTAAAAGTCCAAAATTCTGTCCTATATTAAGGAGGCCCTGAAAATTTTTTCCTTGGATGAGGGTGTCTAGTGATAATGGCTGAAACACCCGATGAATCCAAGCTCCACTACTGACGATGTGTCCCAAATTTTAATATGATAATTTCGATCACATCTCTAATCCCTAAACCTAACCAAGGAAAAATGGCAGATTAGCTTGGGTAAAAGAACGAAAGTTGAGGCACACAACGATGTGTGCCGCCGGTAAAGTTTCTGGGCTGCTTTTCCTCATAACAGCCATCCCCTAAGATTTTCTCAATTTAAAGCAATGCATTGTCAGGGATTGTAACATCTAGTCCTTTTACTGAATAAGTCTGTAACTATTTATGGAAGAATTTCTGAATTCCTGTGAGGTTCTGGCTGGATTGTGAATGGAAATAGTAAATGGGAATTTCTGTGTATGTAGATGGAAGCAGATTTGCAATAAACAGCAACATTTTCATAGATTTATTACAGTTAATCACAATAATATCACAAACTGAACAACTGCCAACTTGACTCCATTCAGTTGCAAACTAATAGCAGACTGACTCCATTTCATTGCTGTTTTATCTTGACATATCAATGTCACTTTGAAGATGGCAACTGGCTGTGAGTGGTTGCAGACCCTGTTCCTGTCTTTGAAGCAACCATTTTAACAGCTAGTTTACTGCACATGGTAGAAATAATTTAGGTTGTACTGCAGTCTCCAGCCAATGTTTTCCCTTGTGTAACTGACTGTAACATGAAAGTTTTGTGTTTTGGTGCAGTTAGGTTTATGGCTTTGAGATTTGCCCCCTTTTCTTTTTATCAAGTAAAAAAAGATTTTCCAGGTCTCAGAGAAAATCTGAAAATGCCCTCAGTTATGTTTCTGCTTACAGGTTGTCTCTTGACCAGATTAGCTGAATTACACTAAGTATTCTATGAAATGCACTTAAAACTTGAAAGTATATTGAAAAGATTAATAATAGCAATATTGTTAAAAAATTGTTAAATTATGTTCCATTTAATTTCTGCGGTTGCTTTAATCTAGGTTTTCTAAGAAAGTGCCGACAGGGGCAGGTGGCAAACTCTCATTAGTGGTGTGGTTTAAACTTTTGAATTGCATTAAATTCCTTTTAATGTGCTTGGTTTTTAAAGTCTGTGCTTGTAAATATTTTTGCCAAGACATGGCATTCTGACTGAAAATGTAATCACGCTGAAACAGATTTGCAGCTTTATAACGCTGATGAGCTTGGTTTCCCACAAGTTTGAGAAACGATCGCATTGTACTCTATAGTATGTGCTCAAGAGCAATCAGTCTTTAATGAAAAAGAGAAAACAGCGTGACTTGAAATAATCAGCGAGTGAGTTGCTGGAACTATGGAGGCCCATTACTCGCAGTGTTTATATTATTTTATTTTTATTTAATTATTAAGAAATAAATTAGAAACTTCATCGAAATTAGATAAAAAAGAGAGGCAACAGAACACACTGCAGGGCATTTCATAAAACATGAACATATTTCCATAGTACACAAAATGCTACCTTTTCCCAAACAAATTATTATATCATATGAACTTATTGCGTTATTTTAGCTTGTGATTGTTGAAAAGCTGCTTCAGCCAACCAAACTGTTCTTTCCCACCAAGAAGCCATAAGGAAATCCTGTAGTCCAGTTGAAAACGGTGAAACTAGACAGTTACATTTATCTCGACTCCGACTGTGCCTCTGTCTGTTTAGTGGTAGCTTTATATGGACACCTGATACAGGCGCTCTTACTGCTCTGGACAGTGCTCAAAGGGACTTGGGCCCCAAAGCTTTTCCGAAGAGGAATGACAAACCTAAGGTGGCGAGTTGAAAGTCAATCCATCAGCCTGAATGAATCTCCAGTAGCACGGCTGTGGACAGGGAAGATAAAATAGAAAAAAACATTATTGTAACATTGGATTGAGGGCAGTTCAGGGAGAGCTCCACTTCCAAGCATTTAACTTCGACTAGGCAGGGTTCCTTGGCAACAGGGATTAGTCACAATGCTCTGTTTAGGTGAAGATATGATATGATGTTTTATGGATAAATTGTACTCTATCATTTGCAAAGGAGAAGATTACAAAACCTTTAACATAAGAAGAAAAAAATCTTCTGTGAAATGCATTAATACCAGTGAAATTACTGTTTTTAGTGAGTTACTTTGTAGGTTGTGGAATCAGTTTGTGAGAAGTTAACTCTGGTGGACAGACCCATGGATTCACACTGGTGACAAGTTGTCTTGACAGCAATGACCTTTGAGGAAATGTATTACGAAAGCTGATACCTTGTGGACAAGGTTGATTATTAGTCTTTATGAATTTTTAATCCATGAAGATTTCATAATTGTAAAAAGTTCCTGAACCCTTAAAGAGTGATAAACCCTCCACTATAGCATGTCTGGCTAAAAAAAAACCCCAAAATCTGAGACTGTGCTTCTCATGTTGCCTCTGCAATATTTACCTTTCTTTGTATTCGTTGTTGCAGTCTTTCATCAACTGTTGAGTGGTGTGCTCTGCCACATAAGCTGATAAATGCTCCACTTTGTTCACGAGCTAGTAGCTAACTGTCCCCATTGCTGATCAGATAGTGAGCTTTTAGAGCTTTTTTCCCCAACTTCAACTACAGCTAAAAGCAACACACTGGAGAGGGAGACACAGAGAGACAACACTGAGCTAAAACGATACACTGCAAAGCTTTATAAAGACGGATGTGGGGGGCTGCATAATTTAACTGATAATTCTTTTTTAAGTTCATCAACATAAGCACAGTGTAATATTCTTTTATAACGTAATTTTATGCATCATTGGTATAAAATATTTATTATTGATGGCTTTAATTTCAGAAGCAAGTAAATGCCATGAAATTAAGAGGAGCTGTGTTATTGTCTGTGCACTTTTCTCCTATGACCTTGCCATGACTCTTGTGAAAAAAGAAACAAACTAAAGGCCCCAACAGTTCAACATTTTGTGTGTGTGTGTGTGTGTGTGTGTGTGTGTGTGTGTGTGTGTGTCTTGAGGAATATCTTAGCTGTGAGGTGAGATTTACTGTTTAGGCTGTATTTTGTTTGCTCATCCATCGACTTTCTATTCATACTTATCCTTTTAAGGCTTGTGCGGAGTTTGGGTTGGAAACTAAAACCGCATCCACCAGTCAATAGTCAGGAAATACCCTGAACCCTGAGAACATAGCTGCACTCTGTTCCTTAGAGAAAAGTAAAGTCTTTCGTTCACCTATCATCTGAATCAGTGATCACTAAGAAATGTTTTCCCTTATCTTCAAAAAGGAATTGTAATGAAATGTCTTCAAATCTGAACCTGTTTGAGGTAATATTAATAGTATATGTAATTACATTTTGTTCTCCATCTGTGTATTCTCAGTTATTTATTTTTGCCTTTGCAGCATCGCATTGAGACCCCTCTGAATATTCTAACACAGCAAGCACTTGATAATCTAGACAGGTGTGGGCTGATCCTTTAGTAAACCAGGAGGTAATTACACTATTTGCCGTATCGACAGACTAACCAACAGTGATTTTACTCACACAGTCTTGGAAAAAGAAACAGAGAAAGCCACATTATATCCCAGTCTAACCATGGGAGTCTCCAAGGAGGGGGGTGGATTTCAGCAGAGAAGGAAAGAGTGAACACAGTATAAAGGGAGCTGCTGAAAAGACCAAGAAAGGAAGTTGGAGTGTTGCATAGTGAGCCAGTGGAAAATGGAAGCGTGTGGGAGAAAGAGAGGGAGTGAGTGAGAGGTAATGAATAGCAAATCAGCTCCTTTATAAAACTCCTGCTTTCACTGTTCAATCAGAGTACCCCGGATTGGCAATTTTCCTCCGGCACAATAGAGCAGGCCCAAGAGGGCCCTGGCCCCAGTTCAGAGAGGGAGAGAGAGAGAGGGAGAGACAGAAGTAAGACCTTGCCAGTAACCGGCCCTACCAGCCAGTCTTCTGTCAAGTTTAGCAAAAACAGCACAGACAACAGGAGGTACTCAGTAGCGACTTGCCCTTTGACTCGTCTTTTCTCATACACATTTCTTCTGTTCATTGATGTATGAGGGTCGTGAAAGTGAACCTGTGAAGGTGCGGCAGCTCCTCTTCCTCGCTACAGTTCATTTGCATAGAGGAACTCCCCGTTTCCTCCTGTGATGCAAAATAGCCTCGGGGGTAGAGAGAAAAGGGAGAAAGATGCAAAGTGACTGACAGTAGTTCACATTGTGCACACTGCTGGGTCAATGCTCCTTTTGCATTTTTTCCACTGCTTGGAGCTTTCTGTGTATGTGCACACACTTTTCCCGTCCTTAATCATTCTGCTTGGATGAGACGTGCTTTAGTTCAGGGGCAGCAGCTCACCTTTGATATGAAAATTCTGAAATCAGGATTATAAGTTAGGATGTGTTTCATTTGTTTTTCACACCCAAGCAGTAATTCAGTTAAAAGACAGTTTGTCCCCAAACTAGAATTAGCCATCTTTTCTCTCTGGCCTGCAGTGCTATTCATCCATCTAGATTGTTTGGGGTGAATTGTCTGGTTTTGCAGATATTGGCTCTTGTCTCTTAAATAAAGTGGAACCAGATGGCAATCATTTTATATTGCTCAAATTGCTACAAAAATTACATTTGGAAAAGTAATCATTAGTGTCTGTTACCAGAAATTATGGCCCAGTTATTGGGCAGTTTCATTTTACTATTTGCCTTCCCCAGCCAAAAGAAGTGGGCAGCTATCTAACATTACAGCTGAGCTAATGGGGGGGATGCTATTAGTGTTTACATCCAGTAACAATGTTACTGGTGTGACTGTTGTGATGGATGGAGATGGGTATGAGTACATGCATGGTTCTGCAGAATGATATGGTTGGAAGGTGTAGTTTGGCAGAAAGAAAATAGTTCCTTCCTGAAATTGCTCGCAACAAGTTTGGTGGATTTTTTTTTTTTTTTTGAGTAACTTGGTTACAATTTCTGGAAGCAGACATTTCTACTGAAATATCTTTTTTGGGGGGCGATTAGACTGCAACAAGGCAGTAGCCATTTAGTTCCATTATATTCAAGAGAAGGCAGACGTCTCTACAGTGGTTATCCAAAAAAACACCAAAATAATTGAGACAGATAAATAGCGCTGAAGGCCAGAGGACATTTTCTGAAGTTCTGATGATCCTGTGACATTGGTAGTATATTTCTACACTGAGCAATTTACGGAGTGAAGCAGCTGTCTTAGTTTAAGACAACTGTTATTGTATGACATGCCAACTGAAATTAGAAAAGAATTGCTCATTAAAAGTGAACTGAGCTTGAAAGAAAAAAGCCACACACAACTAATTTAGTCCAGCATAATAAGACACTTGATCATACCGTTTGAGCATTTACTCCGTTAATTTAGTCGGGCATAGCTTTGACTCCTTTAAACTGTGGCGGTTACATAAAAGAGCGGAAAACAAAAACATCCTAATTGCCTCTATAAAGTAAGATGAAGTGCTCCACAGCAGGCCAAGCAGTTGAATGGTTTTGTTAAGTCAGCACAAACTGAAATCAACAACAAACGCATACATTCATACGCACACAAGCGCTGACTAGCTGACATTATGTACATCCTCTCACCTGCATAAAAATATGGTTGCGCACATTTCAGGGCATACAGCATGCTTTGTATGACAAGCTGGGTGGAAGGCGTTAGTTGCTACTCGCAGGAGGAATAATTACTCTGGACAGTGGTAGGAGTGAATCCAGATTTACTTGGCAGAGGCATGTGGAAATCTGCTGCCAGTGTACACAACTCATACCTGCTCTGTGTCACTCTAGGCCACCCGGCCCCTGAAACAGCAACATCTCCTCCCCCTGCATTAAGTCCCTTAAAGCAATGTAGAGACAAGGCTTAGCACAGAAATCTAATACTGGCATAGGCACAGCATTGGGAAGGCAGAATTACTAGAAGAGCAAGTTGGAATAAAGAAAGGAGTTCAATATTCTTAAGTTTGCGGACAAGACTGTCATTGACAGTCTCTTCTAAGCATCCTCTTCATCGCCTTGTAGTAGAGCACCACAAAGTGCAAAACAGAGTGGTGTAAGTTATTCTTCTTGGACACTAAATCTAGTAGTGGTTCTGGATCTTAAGAAGAGTCCCATGACTGTCTCTGCTGTGGTGAAAAATGATGAGGATGATGCGTTTATGCATCAGTATAAATACCTTGGCACTGTAACTGATTATAAGCTGACCTATGAGCTTCAGGTAGATGCTGTCTGAAGAAAAATTCACTGGTGCATGTACTTTAACCACAGGCCTCGCAGTTTTTCAACACCAAGAATGTTTTATGTCTGTTTTGTTGAATCTATTCTTACATTATCTTTTGTCGCCTGGTATGGGTCACTGAACCAAAAAAAAAAATAAAAAAAATACAAGTATAGTCACAGTGTGCAGCAAAATGATAGGTGTTACACTGAATGACCTTTCTCACATGTTTAAGGTCAGGACTAAAAATCTCCGACTGTTCTGGCTGATCCTCGCCACCCTTTGTCAAAGGATTTTAAGTTGCTTCTGTCTGGATGCAGATACTGTATGCATGAGAAATAGACTCAAAAACTCATTTGTTCCAGATGTCATTGGTCTTTTGAATAACTTACTATATTTTTAATGTTACTTTTTTTTTTTTTTTATTGGCTATTTATTAAATTTTCCTTAATGGGTGTGTGATTTTTGCTGACTATACAACAGATTGCCTCTTGGGGATAATAAAGATATGCTTGATCTTTAATCCTTGATCAGCGGGGGTAACAAAACATAGTAGATGCTGTTGTGGTGTAACTGTGAGGTCAATATTTATCAGTTTCTTCATTTTTTATGGCTTAGCACCGACGTAACCGGAAAAGTTGTATTTCATGTTTATTAAATATAGCCAGGCGATTCAAGAATTTTCTCTGCTTTAACTTGTTTCAAGGTTTTCTCTTACAAAAAATTGGCCTGGCTCTGCATGTCTTATTTTATGTTGTACCCCATCTAAGGCAAGGCTTTTATTCTATTACTGAACACTCAGAGAAGGAGTGCTTCTGACATCTGTTTTTCCTTGTTGGTTATTTAGCTATGGTTATTTTTTCGGCTCTGAGGTACTGACCTAGAGCCTGGGGAAGCGCTTGTTTTCTAATACAGCTGATACAGACAGGAAAAGATTATTAAAGACATGTTAGAGAAATTGTTTGCCATCATCAGTGCATTAGTTTCATTTCCCTGAAATGTTCACATTTTTTTTATTGACTCGAGCATCATGATTTCTGCAGTTGTTTGTCACATATTGTATGGGTTAAACAGGACCAAAGGGGAATTTCAGAAAGCAAGTGCGGCAGCTGTGTTTTTATGTCTACCTGTTGTTCCTGACTTTTATATTCTAAATATACTTACCTGTATGTAATGTAGGATTTTGTTGGGCTCTTATTTGTAGCAAGTAACAAAAATCCTATATTAATTCCTTAACTAAATGACTGGTACAAAATCCAGTTGAATTTTTTTTTAAAAATATTTTAAAAACATAATAAAAGTTAAAAAAAAGAAAGAAAAAAAGCTTCTTTTCTCTGGAGTACCTACGAGTACCTACTTGGACAAACTCACCATGGTTCAACAACGTTCAAAAACAAATGTGACATTGTAAGACTGCATGCCATTGATTGGCTGGTTGGTGGCATTGTGCGATGAGTCATGAGAGCATCTCATTCACAAAAATCAAAACTACCATTTTTGAAACCTGGCAACAAAAGAAATGACTACAAACAACAACGCAGTGGTCTCTGAGTCTGACAAAAAGCTACAGACCGAGCAGCAGGTATATTCTTGCCTTGACATCCACCTTTGTTGTAGCATTCATGTCGCATACTAGTTATGTCATGGGATGCTCAGTCGTGTTGCTATGGCAACGGCCATGTACATTAGATGGTGGTCAATTGTAATGAAAAAACAGTCGATCTGACTCGAGTTGTGGTGAGCCATGGCGAGTGCGAGTAGATACTACTGAAAAGGGCTGTACAGTTAAGGCAACAAGCACCATCCATTATTATGATGTTTCATTTTTGTTAAGTCACTTCCTGCGTGGTGTAGTGGTTAACACATTTGCTTGGAAAGCAAAGGTTACTGTTTCAGTTCTAGCCAGAGGTACAAATCCACTTTCAGGGTTGCATCAGGCAGGGCATCAAGTTGCTTTGTTCTTGTCATGTTTTTAAATCACTCTCTTTGGTTTTATTGTTTCAGTTCTAGGTCCTTTGTTTTCCTTACTTTATTTATGGTTTCTGGCCGTTTTCTGTTTCCCATGTCCTGATATTTAAGCCAGTATATATTTGGATATATTTGGATTTTGCCTTTGGTTCCCTCACTGCCTCCTTTTACATTTATAACCGCCGAATGATTTTGGATTAAATATTTGGATTATTGAACTTTCATTCTGTTCTGCATGTCTCCTGTGTTTGGGTCCTCCACCTGTGGAACCCTCACAACAATTATATGATTGCAAAATTAATTGCAAATAGTAATAATGATATTAAAATGTGGAACTAGGCTTGCACCTTGAGGCGACTTGTTATAATTTGGCACTATGTAAATAAAATTAAATTGAGTTTTATTGAAATGAATTGATGCTGCTTACAGGGAAAACAGTAGTTGGATCCAGTGGTGATCTCAAGCCACTTGTCAGGAATGATAAAAGCCCACCAGAGTCAGCCAACTGATAACTGCTGTTCAGTTTAATCATTATAGGGATCCCAAATAAATGGTGCATATGATGGGAATTATGCTCCCATGAGAGGATGCTGATGGGGAATTTTCAGAGGGGCTATTGTTTATATGCAAACATAACAATTACAGTTCATCAGTTTTTGTGACTGGTATTCTGGATATTGTGCATGTATACTGTCTTAAAACCCCTTATTTAGGTAGGCGTGTGGACCAAAGAACAAAAGGTAAGACAAGAAGTTGTAGATTTCTATTGAGGTGAGATGTTTGGAGTAAATCTTTGTATCTGAGGTGACGCTGAGAGGTCAAACACAACTTCCATTGTGTTTTGTGTGCGTTTGCAGCATTTTTCTATTTGCTAGTGTTTTCTTAAATTGTGTTTCACCTCTCAGGGACACCATATATATCCTTAATAGAAATACATTGTCAGGCTTTATATAATAATTTTTAAGTCAATGTTAGGGATCTGCATTTTAAACTGCCTAAAGTGCAAATTACTTATATGAGTTGTTGTTGTTGTGTTTTTTTAAATATTGATTAATCATTAGGTTTGATGTCTGTGTTTTCTTGTAATACCAACAGTTAAAAATGCACAGAGTATTTTTGTTACGCCAAGAACAAGTTCAACACTTGAGAATGTAAATTTGCATGATAATCACCTTAAATGATAAGCTATATGTTTTTTTTTATTTCACTCATCTGACAAATCTACAGCAATAGTTTATTTTGTTTATTTGTTTATATATTATTATATTCATTGTCACTTTTTTTATGTTTGTAACAATTATACCCTTTCTAAACATCCTGTAGCTTTATTATGTCCTATGTCTCGTCTTCATCTGCTCATGTTGCTTACTTCTTAATTCGAAGTGGTGGGACTTTATTCATTGGTTTCTTTTATCTGCAGAGCATCCTCATTGATTTATTGACCACATGTTTGGCCACATGTAGTTGTCCTCTTTCTGCTATCAGCGGGCCCCATATGGATCCCTTCAGGATGGACACACAGATGGACACAGTGGGGCTCCAGAGCCAGCCTGGCTGACACACCAGCCTCCTGTTTCCTAATGCCCCTCACAGAATGGCAACACATCACAGAGTCACATCAGGAAGACTTTTGATTTATCCATTAGCAATGAAATTATTAAAATGCAAATGTTCCTTAGCCTCATATTTGCTCTGGTTGTGTATTTTTCAGATTAATTAATGCCCAGTGCTAGTTTATTCAGCTAGCAGTCATCCATAGAAAGTAGTGCTTTCTATATGATGATGTTACACAACAACCATTTGAAAAGATATACATTAGAGTTCAATATGATTATCATTCACATACATGCACAGCTGTATAAGACACAACACTATAAGAAAAGATCCTCGTAGTTTCTATTATTTAACATACATGTATTCAATAAAATAAGTCCACAACAAGATTTTGTGCCCTCCAGTGAGGGTGGTAAAGGGAATTATCAAGCCCTCGTGATTTTGTATTGCACGGTGGCGCTGAAAAATTAAAAAGATAAAAGATTAGAAAAGTAGAAAATATATTAAACTTTCAGCTCTTGTGTGGTGATAATAACCAAGGGGATCCAATTCCATCTCAAACAGACTGTTTGAAGATCAAAGCCTTGACTTTATCTCCCAAATAGTTGAAAGCGACCAGAAAAAGGGCAGGGAAGGCCATTGCTCTCCCTATATTCTTTTCCAGGCCTTATGTACCACATACAGTAGCTTATGCTGTTATGCTGGACAGTAATTATATGACTGATTCAGATGTGAATGTATAGAATATCATTCTCCAGTACAAATTTTAGATTTTGAAAAAAAAAGAAACTCTTAAAGAAACAATTTAGCTCAGCTTGGATCTTCTTTGCCTACATAAATGATCTACAGTAGATAATATTCTTTCATTAGTTTAAGAGAAATGTAGCTTTCAACTAGCTCTGGCTTATATTACAATTTAAGTCAATTTTACATGTAATCACAAATCATGTTGTAAGTCATGTCTTCAGGACATGCTCAGAGGCAGCAGTAAATTATAAAACATCCCAAACCTATGAGGTTCTGAATATTAAATTAATTTCTACCTAATCTCCAGAACTCAGAAAATGGTACTTTGGGCTGCTCTATAGTCATCGTTTTAATTCTGGGCTGGTATGATTGAAAGCGTGAATATGTTATATGTAGATAGAGTATGTAGATATTAATAAACACTACAATAGCTCAGAATAACAGCTTTAATTACAGTGGCAATATTTGCAGTGAAAACAACAACTATACACCTTTCTATTTTTAACGTGTAATGTATTATCAAAATTTTATGTCAGTGCCATATTGAATATAGTAGACTGGTTTGAGTGTATGTGTGTTCACATTTGTTCATTATGCAGCATACCTTTCCTGTGTTTCAGTAGGAGTCAAATTTATTGTTTGTTTGAGGTGCAAAAGCACTGGAGATTAATTTTGCGAAGGGTCGTGCAACCTTAATCATTTATTTATTTTCATTGCCTGAGGCTCATAATATTCATCAGCATTTTGATGTATAGGTGTATTCATTTACTTCCATTTTAATTGTGGGGAGGCCAGACATTTATGAATATTTTGTGTGCAATTAACATGCCTTACAGTGTTGATGAAACGTTTCACTAAATTACAGGGGTGAGATCATATTTTAATTATCTCCCAGTGTATTCGAACAATGCTGTGAAAAAGTGTGTTCAGAGTTATGGCCATATTCAGTTCATTATTCAAAAAATAAAAGTAAACGAGCCCAGAATATTGTATTTGTCCTCCTCTCACTCTGTAAACATCTGGGCTCTGAGGACGACTATCAAATTCACTTTCCAAATCAACAGCTCCCTTGTTCGCCGGTCTTACTGGTGCAAAGAAGCAATAGCTCGATCTAAAAAATTATGACCTCTAGTTAGAGACATTGTCCCTGGTGAATACTATAACAAGGCCAACATTTGGCACTGGAACCGAGCATTTCCCCAGTGGGAAGGCGAGAGGGATCAGACCTCTGGATGTCAGGATAATTGGCAGAGGCACCTGGATCATACAGCAGGAATAACAGACTGACATTCATTACCTTTAATAGTATTTCCTCCTTCACTCTGTCACATCTCCCTTTCTCCTTTTCTCACCATCACACACATTCACTCTTTTTTTCCATTTTGTTTGTGTCTTTGCCCTCATCAGCCCTCCCACCGTCATCCCGTGGGTCACCATGCAATGCCTCTTTGCCATTGTTATCCTTGGCACCTGAGAGATAAAGTCACTCCTGATGACTGATGACCACAGGTCCATGCAGAGATGAGCAGCAGTTTGTAATGATACAGATACCCTCAAGGCTGTATCTGTACAGCCATGTCAGGTCACAGGCTGGATCAGCAGCAGCGTTATGAAGTACATCGTAAAAGTCCTTGTAAATAAAGCAAGTGTTCTTTCAAGCAGCACTCACAGAGCAGAATTTGAAAGAGACAAGTTCTTAATATGAATAAATGGAAGTTTCATCAACCTTTAACCTGAACACAGCAGAGGACTACCTAACCGATATTTGAGGGGCTTTTTTTAATGATTCTGCAGTGACTGGAGCAGATAATGACCAGCTGTGGGCATCACTCTCTCAGCTACTAAGGGACCTCATTGGCACACTAAACAACCTCATTATGACACTTTACAGATGCCATCTTGGCCACTTGTGAGGCTTTTCTGTTGGCCTCTCACAATCCCCTGGTCCTGACAGTGCGGCCACGGTCCGGCTTTAGTTGGGGACCTCTGGGCTTCTGGGCCGGGGAGACATGAGGTCGACAGCCAAGCTTAGACAGTAAGCGAGCTGCAGCTCATTGTGCATTAATTATTCTACATCTCTCTTTTAACTTTCCACTCCCTCAGGTTGTTTACAGAGTAAAGTGAGATGTGAAATCCTGCCATAAATTGACTTGAAAATAACAGATTATCCAAAGAATTATGTATATAAAGTACACCCTCACACTTGTAAAAGAATTACAAAAGCAGTTCCCCTGTCTTGTGAACAAGATGCAGTGTAAACAGTGGTTCTTAGCCAAAGGCACTGCTGTGATCATTTGTACAGCAAGATGTTTAAACCATTGGTGTACAGTAGGATATTGATTTGACCATTCAAACCATCTTTCTGCAGGGTTTAAGATGTACTGTGTCTAGAGGTTAGTCAAGTGTAAGTGCAGCTACATATGTCAAACCACACAGCTCAACTTCTAACACCACTCAGAGGAAGGAAAATCATCCAAAGGGCAAGTTATACAGTACAACACATTTCATAACAAGTGAACTCATCTCTGCTTTGCATGGAATTATATAGATGTAGAGGAAGCGTCTAAGGAATTAAAACTAGAATATAACAAAAGACTGGGAAAAACACATTCCTGAATGCTGAAGCAAATCAAAAATGAACAGTAGGGGAGAGTGAGGTAAGATGAGCCACTTTTTACTCATGTTGCCCTGGATGTGAGAAAAAAATGACACAGAAATAGAATGATAACATATTCCTTTATTTCAGGATGTCTCCTTTCAAATGTAATGATCAGAATCTATGTCTGATGACGCTGCCCAAAATAATGACCTATTAAAAAAAAATGCTCCTTTGGCTCAACTTGCCCCAGATTAGGGGTAAATTGAACCTAGTCAGTGGGTAAACTGAGCCATCTTGGGGCAAACTGACCATGTAGTTTTTAAAATGTAAAACTGATCATATTGTGAAAACAAACCATTTTAACAGTTGTAAACCTGTGAGAACAAACCTGGAAACTGGTGGTTTCTAAACAAACCACCAGTTCAAAACCATTTATTCAAAAGAACTATTCAATATTCCAATGATCAAGGTTGCAGGGGAATATGAACTGTTGCTCCCTCCTTGCAGTTCCTCCAGCCTGTTGAGGTTGAGATAGCTTCTTCAGCACATCCTTGCGTGGGAAAGATGCCTCATCATTTTCCTTGAACACAAACGTGGGTTTCTTACTGCTAGTGATCCCTCGGATTCTTCTGAGAAATCTGGCACTCACTTCGTTGTCTGCAAAGCTGTCAACCAGGCCAATGTAATGGTGGCTCCTGGATTTGGATGCAAATCTTACGATGACAAAGTCACCAACTACCAGGTCTGAGACATCTGGTTCACTTCTTTCATCGCTGGAACTCTCATACTCAGAAGTGTCTTCGAATGGGATGGGAACATCACTCTCCTCAGAGCTGCTTTCCACTGCAATTTTTGTCTGGGTTTGTTTCCTCTTCCACATTCCTTGCTTTTTGTGGATTATTTCTTTTTTGCCTTTCAGTTTATTTGTCCTTTCTTCATGGGCTCTCTCAATTGCCTGCTTTTCAGGTGTATCAGTCAGGATTCGTGTCTTCACACGCTTTCGATTTGTTTGTTTCCTGGGCTGCTGACTTTTGGGTAAGGGTAGAATATCAGTGGGAGACACATATCGAGCATGGTTGGGGTCACTTCGTGAACCACATGCATGTACAGGGTCTGGTGAAGGTAGCTCAGCAGAAAGAGAGGCTGAAACCACAGGTGCAACACCCTTCAGCGGCAGGCTGCTGCTCCAGGTTGGGCCTGTCTGACACCATGGATGGCTCAAACTCTGCATCAGAGAAGATATCTCTGTTGTAAGGGAAAATCCCAGTGGCTCTAAATCCCGAGGAGATATTTCGTGGTGTCATTGCTGACATGAAAGCATCATTCACACAACCAGCAATTTGGTATATGCTGGCAGTTTTGCCTGGGTTGGACCTCATCCAGCCATCAAGAGCTCTGTTGTAATAGGTTTTAAATGGACCATACACACACTTATCCAGAGGCTGAAGGCGATGGGAAGTGTGGGGTGGAATTGTGAGCATTACAATACTTGTTTTTGCTATGTCCAAAGCCTTCAGTGAAATGTGGGCTTCATGGTTATCCATGATTAGCAGCAGTGGCAGGTCAGGGGAGCACTTGGTCTGCTGAACCAGATGTTCAAGGAACACAACAAAGACATCTTCACTGATCCAGCCTGATCTTGTAGTGGTACCAATTGATCCCGGAGGAGCTCCTGCAATGAAGTGGTCTTTGTATCTAACCCTTGGGAAGATAAACATCGGAGGGACTGCGTTACCAGTCGCATTGACAGCACAGACTACAGTCACCAGTTCGCCTCTTTCAGCAGATGTGATGGAGCCCA
Organism: Oreochromis niloticus; assembly: GCF_001858045.2. Taxonomy (NCBI): domain Eukaryota; kingdom Metazoa; phylum Chordata; class Actinopteri; order Cichliformes; family Cichlidae; genus Oreochromis; species Oreochromis niloticus. The sequence goes on along the minus strand of NC_031972.2, from coordinate 13,612,504 downwards.
CTTGTTTTTTTCCTTTTTCTGCCACTACCTGCTTTGGTGTCTGTACTGTTTTTACACCTGTTTCGTCAACATTAAAAATCATGTTTGGGGGGAATTTATACCTGTCAAACAAAAAAAGAGCAATGATGATTAGTTAAATTTTTAAGTAATGCAAAAAATGTTAGCTGAGAGTAGGCATATTTATTCACTTAACTGTTGTTTGTAGTTGTCATAAATAGTTATTAATGTTTTCAATTAGATAACTTCTGTTACCTGTCGATCACTTTAGCCAGATTGTCAAAGAACTCCCCAACTGTAGTCTTATTGAAGGCTGTAGCTCTTCCCAAAGATGTTGCCTCAGGCATACGGCAAGAGAGATGGTTGCGTGCCAAAAAATTCTTGAACCATTCTTTACCTAAAAAATGTAATGGTAAAGTAGTAAACTACACAAAATACATTAGTCTGTGCCAACCTACTGAAATGTTGTTTCTTGCACTTCCTACCGGCTAAACCTTTCTCTGTCCAGTTGCTGGGAGTAGGAATGTTGTTTCTGCCTGCCAATTCTAATGCCAGTTCACGGCATTTCTTTGGGGAAATGCCATGGAACTGCTCTGCAAGCTTCTTGATATGCTCTGCTAGCTCCTTCTCCACCTCCTCAGAGAAGACTCTCTTTGCTGAAGCTGTTCCACTATAGCCAACCGATTTGACCTCCTGTGTGTCCCTCTTTTTAGTATATCTCCTGAGTGTTGACCTGTCAATTTGTCTTTCTTTAGCCACTGATCTTATGGACTTTCCTCCCTTGACTTCACTCGCTGCCCTTTCAATCTCCTCCAGGGGTGTTGAGCCCCAGCTGGTCTTCCGTCTGTAGGTCCTTGACATGATATCTTTTCTATAATAGTTAACATATGACAAATACAACAAAAGGGTTCAGTATACTGAACTAAAATACTATTTAATAAGTCAGAGCCTTAAATAAATTTCAGTGCCTTATGGTGGGGTAGGTTGAACCATTGGATCAATTTACCCCATAGCCTTTGGCTCACTTTGCCCCATAGCCACCATTTTGAAAAAAACGGGCTAGTTTAGCAATTTAGGCTAATCTTTAGAAAACTTCTTCAGATGATATTATATTTTAGAAACCCACCAACATGTATAATATATCATTTTAGACACAGATACATTTGTTTTAATATTACAGTCAATTTACCTGATATGCAGAAATTTTACTTTGACAAGCAGAAAACATTTTTTTGTGTAATACAGACTTACCCCTTCTCCAATGTGCTCCTCTTTAATATAGCAGGATGGAAATGATGAGTGCTTCCTGGATTTATGGTCACATGACAAAACATGAACACAGTTACCTAGATACAAGGGGTGGTTCAACTTACCCACTGGCTCATCTTACCTCACTCTCCCCCTAACAAATATATTTTAAAAGAAAGATATATACTGGACTTTCAGGAATGACCGAAAAACTAAATTTTAGGGAGTAAAACAATTCTATTATTGACTTATAAGCCTGTATTCTTTACATAAGTATATACATATATAAAATTCCGAAATTGTACTGAAAAGGAAAGTGATGGGGCCATTGTTTATTAATATTGCAGTAATGTTTTTCATAAACTACTTTGCATGAAAGCACTGGCAGACGCTCTAATGCAGTTTTGCCAGATGCTGCCTGCATTGTACCATTACTCACAAGGTATCCTTTGGCGGTGGTCCTTGACACACTGGCCACAGCATTGTTGGCCACTGAGAGATAATAGTCCCATTAGAGACCTGCAAACTCTGCGTTAGGAGGTTGTGGTGATTTGTGCAGGTTCATTCTCTGATCTATTTCACTTTAACTCGCTTTTTACCTTGCAAAATAATTAGTAGTTAGGATTAGGGACTAAAACTACTTTAATAGGTTTGGGAAAAGATCATGGAACCCTGCAAATTGAAGACATTACATGCTGGGAGTAACAGACCCTTGTTTGTCACAAACCACCATCAAGGGACATTTTTGTGCATTAGTATGGCACCCAGCTTTGACAAAACAGCATTATCTGACACCCTGGAGTTGTACCTGCACTGATGGACAAACTATGCTAGGACACCATATTGTAATAACCTCCAGCATCTTTATAATCCCTAAAAGTACCGGTGCATATTGGATAGCACTAATATTGACTACTTTATTTGAAGGTACGGATTTCGCTATCAGGTTTTCTTCAATTTTAAGTCTAATTAGCTGGAGATAAAAGAAAACTTCTTAAGGGAACCTATAGCATCTGCTGTGAAGAGCTATACTAGACATGTAAAGATTTAATCTTTTAATGCTCTTATATTATAAGCTGAACATATCATCAAAAAGGTAATTTAAGGTATGAGTCGACCTTTGTTACATGATAGACAGATAGAAAGTTCATGAATGTTAAAGAAACCTGGCATGTTTATGCAGGACTGGATTGTAATAATAATAATTATTAGCTGAACATAAACTGATTTCAGTTGAATTTTCACACTGGTGATTGCCAAGTGGAGATGACATTGCTTCTGTAGCTCCAGTATTACCACTTAACTGAATCAGCATTCATTGCTTATCTGCATTTATTCCTTGCCAGATTCTTAGTTAGATCCTATGTGTTTCAAATTGCTAAAGATAACATATACATGCCCTCCTCCTAATTTGTAGTATTCACAGGGAACACCCTAAAATATTTCCATGGAGATTGGCTCATAGCACACAGCCTGAGTTTTAGTTCACAGAAATTCCTTTTTCTGTAGATTAGCAAATGATGTTTCTGCTGCTAGTCTTTTTTCTTCCAGTAACAGCCTTAGAGTTTTTGCAAATGATAGCTTGTTGACGAAAAAGTTTTTATGGCACAAGCAGCAAAATATTCAATATTCAAAACATAAACACCAGCATTAAGCGAGGTCAAAGCAAAACTATAATTACTGCCACTTGACAAATAACTAGAACGCACTGCTTCTGTTCTGTGTGCGATTGCTTCTTCTTTACTTTGGGCTATTCAGTTTCAACCTTGGTATTAACGTGATATTGGAAAGCTCCTCTACAATGTAAAGTGTTTTCCTGCAACTTCATTAGTCACAGCAGACAGATGCATTAATCCTGGCAGTTAATGAACTGCCTCGTTCTGTTACTCAGACTTGATTACATGTAAAAAAAAATGTGCTAGGTTTCATCGTCACTGTAGTAATAGCGGGGATGCTTGCAGATGTTAGTCATTTCAGATTTGTTAATTGGTCAGAACACAAAATTCTGATTCAATTTAAAGAGTATAATTTTTCTTTATAATGTTTCCAATAATAAGATCCTTGCTATGTCTGCATTATGTACTGTACCACTAAGATCAGATCAGCATCACACTGCAAAGTAATTATGCAATCACAATGAAAATACTTGAAGGTTCAGGTTGTAACCTTGCAATCTGCAGAGATATTTTTAGGAGCTGGGACACACACAAAACAATTTTCTCTGACATTTTCAAGCAATCAAACTGTTACTCATCTTCTTGACAAACCATATCGACACATCAGGAATTCACTTTGGTGATACAATTAGAAATTATGCATACATTTGCATAAATGTTTCCATAAAATCCTTTTGTTTTGTGCTTTCCCTCCAGTGAATGATGGCCTATATTCCTCTACTGATTGCAATCTAAACCTACTGCAACAGCAAGAATATTAATGGATAAGCTGTAATTCAGTTAGGTCTTGATTTGTAAGCACTCGATGTGGTTGAACTCTAATACCGGCGTTAACTGACAAAGTTATTGACAGCATTATTCAAATGTCAATATGTTTTGAAAACTGTATCAGTGTGGCCATTAACCACCTTTCTGTTTCTTCCTAATGCTGTCAGACAGTGTTAGGAAGAGAAATCTTTCTGCTATTATCCATCTAGAATTCACAGTTTTTGTGTGTTAATCTGAGTTTTATGCATTAGTAGTTTCATCTCAGTAGGTATGCAGTGATGTTGATGCTGTACCATGCTGTTTGCCTGCAACATGCAACCTGTGATGATCAAAAGCTTCATCAAAACAGCTCTCTGTTGCAGATCAGCTGCATCACAGTCAGAATGTGCATTACAGAGTGTACATTGTGAAACTCTAAACCGTTCAGATAATTGGATTCCTCACAGTCTATTTCTAAATACACTATACTGTTCAAAGAAACACTCTTCAGGCAGAACCATTAAACTAAAATTACAGCAATTCTTATGGAGTCAGAAACATACAAGTGGAGCATGACAGCTGTCTTTGATTAGCTTAGACTCTACTGTTACTCGGTGGCCATCCTTATCTACTGTGAAACATATTTGCAACTCTCAAAATCTTCATCTTTCGGCTGCTGCGATATCTGTCTCCATCTCAGCCTATTCTAGCATCCTCTTCTGTCACACCAATCCTCTGGATGTCCTCCTCCATCACCTGTCCCTGTGGTCTTACACTTTTCGTCCTGTCTGGCAGCTCCATATTTGCCATCCGTTGTCCAGTATCTCCACTATCCCTCCTCTGCACATGTTCAAACCATCACAGCCTTGGCTTTCTCTCTAAGACACTCGTGAGCTGTCCCTCTGATGTACTCATTTCTAATTCTGTCTGTGCTGGTCACTACTTCTCATGCACACATGTATTCTGTCTTACTTCTAATGACTTTCATTCCTCTTCTCTCCAGTGCATACCTCTACCTCTCTAGGTTCTCTTCTACCTGCTCCTTACTCACACCACAGATCGCAGTGTCTTTTGAAAACATCATACCACATGCATACTCCTACACGACGTCATCTCTCAACCTGTCCATCAAAAGTACAAACAAGAAGGGGATCAGAGCTGGCCCCTGATTTAATCACACCCCCACCTTAAATCCTTCTGTCACTCCACACCTCACCGCTGTCTTGCTGTCTTCGTACACGCCTTGCGCCACCCTCACATATTTCTCTGCCACTACTTCGTCATGCAGTACCGCAGTCCCGCTCTTGGCATCCTATCCCATGCTTTTTTTGAAACTCTCAGAATACTTGAATACATTTTTAGACAGCTTTGATGGCACAATGCAATCAAGCTGTGCCACAAACTGCAGTTTTGAAATATCCGCTTGGTCCAATAAAATCCTCACAGGGCCCCGTGTTAAATTGGCAAACTATACAGCAGAATTAAGGTTTGTGACTCTATAGCTAATTTCCAACTGCATAAAAATTGCACGGTGTGGGGGTGGGGGGTTAATAACTTAACCACTTAATTTTTACTGAGGCTTAAAGTTATGCAAGATTAAGGATTTGGCTGCTTTGAATGAAAACTGGCTACAGACACAGGCAGTTACAGCTGCTAGCTAACTGCTAGACATCACGTCCATTAATTCCAGTCACTGAACTGTAGCAGACAACTCTGCTCGTGCTATTGTTGGTACTTTTTGAATGTTTATTATTATTATTTTTATTGTTGTCATCTGGCAAATACTATGCTTTGCTCTGTGTATAATTTCACTAACATATCATCCAGAAAGTCTGTGCTCTAGTTTTGTTGTGTGAATTGTTATGTGAATAACAACTATCATTAATATACAATCTGCGGTTACAAAAGTTGTTATTCTTTCAACGTTAATGTAACTCTCTATGGTTTTTTATTATGTTTGGAAATTTCTGAAATGTGAATTATATGACACCAAGAGTCACACTTAAACACCAAGGCTGCCTTGCAGTTTTCCATTCAAACATATGGATTTAGGTAAATATTGTTAGCTTTGTCCATAAAGAGAGATTGCACAATAACAGCAGGGAAGGTGCAAAAGGAAATGGAGCATGCTTTTTGCTGAATGAATTGTAACATTAACTTTCATATGGAAAATTGTCAACATTAAAGACACAGCTAGAAATTTTAGCATCTGTTGGCATCAGCTTGACAAAAGCCACACTGCTAATTTAATATGTACTGCAGCAAGTCTGGCTCTTAGTCTCACTTACCTGCATGCCAGATACAATTTGTAAGGTTTTTAATTGGATATGAGGAAAACTAGTACATTTATAATGTAATAATACTTGAGATTTGTGCAAGTTTTATTGCACATATTGCTACCTGTAAGGTCAAGATGTTCTTACAGTGTAATAACATGCGTGACCTATATAAGATTAAGCGCTGCTTACTGATCACGTCAGCCTAGTTAATAGTCAGGAATAGGAGGAGGGGGTGGAGCTTTTGTGACAACATTGTCTCAATTAAGCCAGCCAGCCAGCTAAAACATGCTTTGTATATTAAAGACGTGGCTTTATGAATACATTTTAATGGACAAAGCACTGGCAGCGTCATTAGAGAAGTCCAGTGACACACGTGACCTGGGGTGTGGAAAAACAACGAGGCTCCCAGAGGAGAACATCAGGCCAGGGAAACAGTGTCAGAGGAGAATTATGATGAAGGGATACTGATGCACTTGAAGTGTTTTTGTTCTAGAGGCTTGTAATTACAGCCAAGAGAGCCAGGGAATAATTATGTAAGCTCTATCAGTGAATGAGGGGTAGGTGGAGAAAATGAAAATCAGAGATATCATCAACCTCTCAAAGAGGAGGGACGAAAGAAAAGTGGAACATTACTACATTTTCTTCCTGTGTTCAAAATAAAAAAGAAAGAGAGCAAAGACAATTCTTTCTTCTCTCTCTCTCTCTTTGAGCTGTTCTGATACTTTCCTCTCCTTTTGTCTCCTTCTCTGACATTTTTTTCCCTCCTCGACTCTTTGACTTTTCTATCATTTGCACTCTCCACACTGGTCTGTCCGCCTTTCCCTCCCTCCTTCCTCTCTGAGAGTGTTCCAGACTACTCAGGGCAATTACAATTTAAAATGACAAAATGGAGATCATCATCATGTCACAAGATCAAGTGAAATGAAATGGCCCATGGAAAAAGCTGACGTATGCTAGTGTGCAGCCCTGTGTGTGTGTGCGCGCACTCAAATGTGTGTATGACGCAGTGTACTGTGCTTGTTTGCTCTGCTGTACTTCTAACAGTGTATGACATCTGCCCAGTACAGTGCATTTGTATCAGAGTTTCTGAGTGAATCGCCCTCAGATGCAGTCAGAGCTAATGTAGTGTAACAGAAGGAGGGTCGTCCTGGTCTGCTCATTTTCCCATCACCATTACTCCCAACTATTCACTTGCACTCTTGATCGGAGCTGCATTCCTCTCGCGGTGAAGTCAGCATTTTTTGTAAGCCAGTAAAATACATATAAATCCTGCATGCACTGCTCCTTGATAGTCGTGATCCCTAAGCGGGATTTTATTCTGCGTCTCACCACACTTTGACTCTCTTCACAGGCTTTTGAGGAGGGAAGAGAATTGGAGCTAGTCATAAAAACATACACTCCAGTGGCTTCTGTGTGTTCTGTGGGCTGCTGAATTAGTTTTTCCTTTCTCTGCTTCCTGTAACAGATGGTCTTATAAACTTTAACACGACTTATGGAGAGAAAAAGATACACTAGAAGGACTTTAAATTCAGTTCTGCTGTTATTCAAAAACACACTTTTACATCCTAATGCTCTTCCAATATTGTGTGTGTGTTTTCAAACATGTTTCCCCCGCTTGGTACTAAATGTGGCATTAAAACCTGAGGCTTGTGCATTGAGCACTCAAACCTCCAGGTTGACCATACTGAGCTATAGCTCTCCAAGCGGGGTAACCTGTATTCAGTGCTACATATCTTTTTCCTCAGCTTTAATTACACTATAGTCAGACAAGTCATAGCGGCAGCCTCCCCCTCCAGTTGCTGTGCTGATCAATAAGTGGACTGACTCCAAAGCCATTGCTTCGTGTAAGGTATACTACCAGGAAAGTGGTAAAGAAAAGCAGAAATATGAGAAAATTATCTCATTGCTTTGCTGCTGTGCACACATGCAACGTATTCAACTGATCATCTCTTTATCAGTGAATTTATTTTATCGTTTCAAAAGCTAATTTGATTCTTTAGGCTCATTTTAAACTTCTGGTTAAAGAGGTACTTTTTTTGCTTTTTGTTTGCAACAAATTAGCACAAAAGAGTGTTTTTCCCTTGTTTTCCTCTTGAGCATTCGCAGGGTGTATTGTTTGGTAAATGTACATGCTGTTTGTCTAAATGCAAAGCTCAGGCAGACAGGATGAATACAGCCTTGCTCATCTTTAAAAGTGCCTCTTTTTTCCTTTTTCTTTTTTTTTTTTTTGTATAGCTTTTCAAAAAAAATGTATTTCTGATATTCAGATATAAACAGAGCCACTCTGGGGATGATGCTGAAATGAACACAGTGGCAGAGTGCACCATTACTGTACCAAGTGCTAAGATAGAAAAAGAGGGAGAGAAGCTGGGGGTAAAGTGGGAGAGGGAGGGATATGAAGCGAGGGACACAGTGCTTGGATGGGTAGAGTGGAAGATTTGTGTAGACAGAGAGCAATATGGAAGAAGATGATTGAGAAAGATGGACAGGGAAGATGAGAGAGAGAAAAAGAGGGTGGATGATTTAGAGACAGCAGGAGAGAGCAAGAAAGAAATAGGGCCAAAAAGCAGTGAAAGGAATGGAGAAAAGCTAAGGAGCCGGTGACAGGAATAGTATAGCGGAGGTGTCATCGTCAAGGGTGTCTAAGTAAGATGCCATAAAACACTCCCTTATTCTGCGTACTGTCACAGCATACCGGCTGAAACCCACAAATAGAGGTGTGAGACACGCACACCAAGACTCAGACACTAAAGGCACACTAATGCATTAACATCTCGCTTGGGTTTATTTGCCAACATTTTTTCTTTGGGTTTGCCGCGTATTACAGGGATACTGGTTCCCCTTCATATTTTCTTCTGGAGCAGGAGTGGCAGAAACAAAATAACCATTGAAGAAATTTATGTAAACAGGAGTTTTCTTTCGTGGCTAATTTTTCAGCCAATAAGCAGTGAGCATATGAAAAAATGTATCTGACTGAAAAGTGTATTCCCCATCAGTTGCAACTTGTTGCTGGCAGTCACTGTGAAATCAGTTGAAGTCCCTTTTTTGCTAGCTTAGCAAATCTCTGTGATTTCCTAGTAAATACTGGTTGCTGGGGGGAAATGTGAATTCCACAACTGGTTGGCAACTGTTTGCTTGCAGATGCTAGCATAAAATGTTTCACACAGTCAAACTTCTCCCTGTGATTGCTCTGGTCACTAGCAAACATTTGCAAACTACTCAGAAAGTGGTAGTAAAACTGAGAAGTGTGATGTGAAACAGAGAACGTTAGCATTTGGCATTAAAGTTGTGCCTTTTGAAATATTTGTTGCAGCAGCAAAGCTGCTTTTACTCTTTGCATTTGGTGTCGCACTTTCTCAAGTTTCACTGCAGCCTGAGAGTTAATGGTAAGGTCTTTGCAAACAAATCAGCATCTTCCATGCAAACTATGGCCAAACGTGGCAAATTGCGAGCGATCAAAGTTGGTGGACTGCCCTCTTTGCGAACGGTTTCGGCTGGCAACTGCCAGTAACTAAATCCCAAGCGGTGGGGGAATTCACATTTTTGCCCAGACCTGACGGTTTGTGTGCAATTTTATGCACAGTGCAAGTGATACACAGCAACAACAAAAACAGTACACAGTTATTAAAGAATGTTATTAAAGGTTTTAAAAAAACCTAAACATACTTAAAACACTTTAAACCTGTATGTTATCGTCCACAGGTCTGACTGTTGTCTGAGTGCTTTCTTAGTTTTAGACTAGGTAGTTAGTCTCCTGTTTAATCAAACAGGAATATCCCTATTAAATAGTCTCTAGGTACATCTTAGCTTTTCTTTGCTGCTACCTACATAATATAGTAGTCATTTATGCTAAGTGAAGTCATTAATTTGCTGCTTGTGCTCTGTTGCTTTTCCAATATTTTCTCATAAATTAGGGCCACTAATTGGATAATTATGCTGTATTTTCTTTACCGACAATCAAGACTAATATTTTTCACTATCATCTTTTTCACTGTGAACTCGTCTTTGAAACCACAGAAGATAATAAGTAAACATAAAAGAATGAGTGAAGTACCCTCAAACACTTTAATGTAATATGCATAATACATACAGAATGGCAGATGCCTGTACTTCCTTATTAGTGAGTCAGTTTCATACTTACTCCTGCCTTTTGGCCAGAAGTTATAATCAAATATACATAACTTCTTTCTTTGTTCAGACTTTTTTTCCCTACATAACTAAGGAATGTCTGATCCCTGGAAGACTTAGTGCCCGACTCTTGTCTTTCTGGCCACTGAAAGATAGGACGGCAGATACACTGTGGTTCAGGAGCTGTTACAATTAAAGCTAAACAGTGTTGACTGGATCATGCCTATGTGTCTACAAAACCAGAAATGCTTTAGACAAATCATGCCATGCAAATCGACCTTTTGCAAAAGGCAGATTAATTATATCTAAACTGCCACTGCATGTAACAGATGACACCATCTGCACATCAGTACAGTGCAGGCTCAGACACACCTACCATCATTGGTAAGGTTATACTAATGAAGATATTGCAGAGGAGTATGAGCAGGTGGTGAACAGGAGCCAAAGAAGGGTCAGTAAGGCAGCTGAAGTGACACTCAGCTCAGGGTTTCTAATTGCTGTGTTTGAGCTGAGAGGAAACATGGGGATATGACATGTTCCCACTTTGTTTGTTGCAGTAAAGGGACCCTATTAATGAAAGCCCCTGTGTGGGGGGGTGGGTGGGTGTGTTGTGCTGCTGTCATTGCCAGATGTTGTTATTTGTTAATGAGAACTGTAGAAAATCTGTTTTGCAGGTAGCGTTCGCTGAATGTGCTGATGGATATTTCTTATTATTGTACAGTGACCCACACATAACACACTTGTGATAAATGACACCTTAGTGCCTCAGTATAAACTGAGATTGGCTGTCATTATAGTGTAATTGGTTGTGAGGGTAATGTCCACACAAGGGGTGAGAGAAATATTTATGTTGATGCTGTCGTACTTGGCATGCAGGAGGCAGCACACACGGCACCCAATTTTTGTGTGTATTCTGTGCATGCATCTAAATATTAGTTCCTGTGGCACTGCAATGTGACATCAGACAGATGTTGAACTAGGGACACTCAGGAGTTAAAGCCCAGATAATGTCCTATTTTGTTCTCACATGCTTCTCTAAAGGGTAAATTGTAAAAGTTCAGGGCTGTTGTGCATCTGTGAAAACACAAATAGTTTCCTGAAGTGTCTCCAACATGTGTTTACCGATACTACTGTGAATTTGAAAAGCTGCTATAGGTCCCTAAGACTTTTTCAAATCATTTCAGTACTCTTTTAAACAGTCAGCATTCCTCACTTGCTGATATCAGGATTTCAAGAACAACCCATTAAGCAGCTGTTCAATTGATTCCCATTAGAAAGAAATGGCCAACAGCAAAAGCAAGAGCAATTTTCACCAACATTGAAACCTCAGCTTTGGCAATTACTCTGCTACTGCAACAGGGGTGCTGTGTTCACTGACAAGGAAGGTACATGACTCTTAGATCTTTTCAAAGAAGTTGCGATTCATCTTTTGGACATTAATAAACTGAGAATCCTTGTTAGGAGGATGAAACTTGCTGACACTTGTAGGCTTTCAACAGCAGACAGACCAGAGAGAATATAAAAGTACATGTAGGTGAGCTAAGAAACCAATCAGTCATCGAGATTTCTCTTTTAAACAGTGTGGTTAATATTCCCCCAGAAGTGCATGCATCTTTCTCTGCTACATGCTAAAATTTCATGCAAAGTACAAGAGGATAGGGGTGGGGGGTGAGGCATGGGGGGGATTGGGTCATTCATACACCACACAACTTCAGGATAGCTGCTTAATTTTAAAAGACACACACACCATGCATGAAAACTCTCTCTTATTGCAACAGAAGCCTCATTCAGTAGCTGAACTAAACTAATGTTCTCAGCCATGAAACACATCCAACTTTCACAACAATGTGAACAAAAGTTTAAGTGACCGCACCCTGTGGTCAAACTTTGTTCCAATTTTTGCCCGTTGATGGCCCGTAATTTTTTCAGCATCATAAACCAACACAAAGAAAACAGCTTTTAATCACAATGCACCACCTCAGGGACATTTTGCATGCTATGTTAGTACATTTTAAGTTGTTTTGTTTTTGTTAATCTCATTTCTTGTCACGCTTTTTACATTGAAAAAATCAAGGTAAATCAGTTACAGTTACACTGTGTCTGCATACACACATGCACACACTAGTGTGACACTTGCGACATGACACCTGCTCTCTCCCTAACAAGGTTTCGATCAAACTACTTTAATAATAATAATAATAATGCATTGGATTTATATAGCGCTTTTCAAGGCACCCAAAGCGCTTTACAATGACATTATTCATTCACGCTCACATTCACACACTGGTGGAGGCAAGCTACGGTTGTAGCCACAGCTGCCCTGGGGCAGACTGACAGAAGCGAGGCTGCCATATCGCGCCATCGGCCCCTCTGGCCAACACCAGTAGGCGGTAGGGTAAAGTGTCTTGCCCAAGGACACAACGACCAGGACAGAGAGGCCGGGGATCGAACCGGCGACCTTCCGGTTACAGGTGCCCTTCCCAACCCCCTGAGCCTCGGTAGGAGATATTAAAATTTTCACCAAAAAAAGAGCAAAACCAGTTTCGTGTAGTGAAACTAATTTGGATCATCTCACCCCATCTCGTTGGGGTCTTCCTTTCACTGCTGCACATTTTGAACTTCTGAAGATCTGCCATGTGTCCTCTCTGTTTCGACTCCAGAACAATTTAGTCACTAAACTGGCAGTCCAGCAAGCAGAAGGTGGAGTTGGTAAGTGGATTGCTGGAGCCCTAAAGCTGATTTTGCTGATAGATGTTCGGACCTGACCTGAAGGCCTGACCTCTGGGGCAAACTGTAAATTAGATTTTTTTTTTTTTTCTTCATCCAGCACAGACTGCACTGGTGCTGTGTCGCCTGTTTGTCATCTCTCCACCACCATCAGCAAAGGAATCACTCGATATACAGATATTATGAACTCTATGACAGTGAGTGTGCCGCATCTCCTGGGACCAGTTGAAGTTGTGGATGGCGTGACAGCATTAAGGCAGAGAGGCGGAGAGGAGAATGGAGACAAAAGAGGAGGCCTGTTTGGGATGTGAGTGATAGATGGCACGGTCAGGGAAATGGTCTGGAAGAGAATGCTGCGTCAAGCAGTCAACTGGCCAGGCATCGATTTAATCTTGTGCACTCTCCTGATTTGACCGCGTTACAGCGAGATTGAAAAGCCTAAGTGGATGTGGGGCTCTGTTCACTCACCTGAGCACACAACACTGATAAGAGCACAATGAAGCTAGAAGCAGGCTGAAACACTGGCCGAAAAACAATGGGGGTAGAACATCACAAGACACAGGGTAAGACAGTTGTTTCAGGCCTGCTAACAAGCAGCTAAATCCACTAGAGGGGCCGCTCTATCGATTTATACCAGGGTTGGAGAAGTCACAAAGCTTATGCAATTGGATCTTGCGTATCCAATGGATTTTGACTCAGATATCTACAGAGATCCCTCTGGCTCAAAGACTATTGATTGGGCTAAAAAGATTTTATCTAATGAATATTCTAAATGGTGTGCTAACCGTGAAGCATGTGTGTTTTGAATAGGTTTGATGGATTCTAATAAAGCATGAGGACTATCCTGTGGTCTGATGTTTATGTATAGCAGAGGGAAATTGATATTGATCCCACAACCATCCATGGTTTCTGTGCTACATGGTGCTGCTTCTTTGATCTTTGCTGACCCTCTGCAGCCTGCAGTATAGGCGTTCAAATGTCACAAATCTTTAATTTAAAAAGAAGTTGTTCGCGAATAGCATTAAATGTAAATGATCACATTTTGACATTTAGTCTACTCACATTGCATTGTGGGATCAGTCGATGTTCAGGATTAGTTGTAATCCTGGGTATTTGGTGAACACATTCATTAATGGAGAAATGTGTCAACTGTGGACACTTTCGCTGACTTATGTAGTTTTGGAAAATACATGAACATGCGCACATGCGTTCTGCCCCAGTCACTCCGCTCAATAAACCAGGCAACGGTTCTTCTTCACCTCTCCTCTCTGCCTGCACATTATGCACTGGTGCACATGCAAGTAGGCATGCAGATACACACTTGACAAGCTGCATAAGCAGGAACCTCACAGGTCGACACACCGTGGACCTCTCGCATGTTTTTAAGATTAAGTGGCAGCCTCACCTTGACCCCTCGTGACCTCACTGTTGTTATGGATGCCATTGCTGCACCCTGGGATCCCATTAAATGAATTGTCTGGGACAATCAAAACAATATTAATTTTAGTGCTGTGGTCATAACAGGCTTGTATTTTCATGTAGATAATGACTGCCACATTTAATCATGATTGCTTATTGATCTGCTCAGTATCCTCAGAGCATTTCACATCAATCCTATAAGCAAACAAAACCATTCCTCAGTAATCACATGGTGTAAAGTTATATAACTGCGACATTAGATGCATGACCAAAACCAGCATTTCCTGGCATCTATAAGAAATCCCTGTTTGCAAGTTATTTGTTTCTCAATGCTAAATTGGGTGTTGCTTGCGATCAGCAAAGATTTGCATGCTTATATGGCATTATTTAAGCATTGCTTACACATGATTTATAAGGGGAACGGCACACAGTTGCACCTTCAGCAAAACTGCTTGTATTCATATAGCTACAAACACATGAGGGAGCTGACCAGTAGATTCAACCCCATTTTTTTTCCTGCTGTCCACTGACCAGAATACCAGAGCAACTGGGAGCCTTTTGCCTTTTGTTTTGCCCAAAGGCAACACAGCTGACAGCACAGTATCAAGCCAAAGTGTGTAACACACAGGTCCATAGAGGAAATATATAGGTGGCATGTCTTAACTCACCAAGGTGTGAAGAACCAAGTTTCCTCCAAGAAATCAAAGAGAAATCCAAAGTGGTTTTTCTTGGAGTGGTTTTTCTGACACTGGCTTTGAGTCAGGTGAAAAATGGTTAAGAGGCAACAGAAAACTGCTTTCTCACCAGTTTTAGGCAAACCATGACCAAAACTCCAAACTTTAGCCTGTAGCTGCAGCCACAATGAGCTGTTCTGAGTTGCCAGTAGTTCATACAGGGTGCTCAGAGCTCCGTAGACATTTTACTGTCATCATTACTGTCAACATTGCAATTAATGAAAGAAGACATTTTACAATGTCAACAATTAACAGCATTTATTTTTTTTAATTCAGTGGGAACGAGCTATTCAACTGTGTAGTGTATATATCAGCAGTGCACTTATTATAGTAGAAAAACAGGAGCTCTATAGCTGATACATGTGAAAATATATGAGCTAGCAAACCTGTTAGCTAGCTAGCAAAAATGTTAAAAAAGCAAAAGCTAAATTGCTGCCTCAAGGATCACGTGGAGGTCAAATTCATCCTTGTGAGGACAACGAGATAAAAATAGAATCGAGGCCTCTTTTTTTCGTTTTGTTTATTGTGTGGACCCTCGCCAATGTTCGTGAATAGAGAGAGTACCCTTTAAAAGTAATAAGGTAATAAGCATTCAATAGTTATTTCGCTACTGCATGCTTTGGCATGATATTAGGTTGTAACAGATTCATTAATGAGGCCTTTCTGTATGTGTGTGTGATAAAGAAACCAAGATGTAGTGATTTTGACTGAAGGCTAAAAGCTCCTGGTTATCAGTGTATCAGAACTGAGTCCTTACTGCCTCTGACGGCTGGTTGTTGCAGTGGGTTTATAGTTGCTATAACCTGTTAATTAAAGTCTAAATAAGAGATAGCCTTCTGCCCAAGGTAGTGGTAGATGTTATTTCCACAATATTCATCTGGACAGCTGATGGCGCAGCAACCTCCTTATGGCCACTTTAGAATTTCAGCTGGCTTTACTCAGCATTCCCTTTTGTGAATCTCACACATTGTTATGCTGAGATAGCAAGCCCAGTGTATAGTTTGTGCTCAGCGAGGTAGCCTGCAATACCTGAGACACTGAGCAATGAATGTGCCTTCTTATTTTTTGTTTGTCATGTGTATTTGTATGGTGTGCACAGATAATCAGGTTACATAAGGTGGAATCTGGGACACTATGTGCAGAGGATATGCCACAAGGTGCTGAGCGTGTCCTGCTCCCTTGCTCACTTGCTCATTTGCTTGGTTATTCGAAGTGAAGCATCATTTGTGTGAAAACAGCAAAGAGATTATGTTGACATACTTTTGCCATGTCCAGCTAAGCTTGACAAATTTGGGTATTCAGCCTTAAAAGATTTCAGTTCTTGTTGGGGTTTTTTCAACTTTTTCTCTGTTTCTTTAAAAATTCATTAGGAGTCTTTGGCATATTACACTGAGGTCCTTAAGTTACTTGGAAGCAAAGCAGGAAATAGTTCATTTGGCATGTGTTACACAATGAAGCAGGCCTTTTCAGCTGCTTTGGCTTTCAAAAAACAAATAAATCCTGTCACTGGATAAGCTTGTTATGGTATTTTTTGTGCATCTGAATGTGACTTATAATATTAAAAAATCAGTAGATCACATGCCCGGCAGCTGTCTGTATACTGTATGATTTGAATACATCCCTTGTTGAATTTCCCTTGTTTATTATTCATGTTACCTTGATCACATGAATGCCATTTACTGAAGAGCTTTTTGGCTGAATCACATATTTGCCATCCACACAGACTGCATTACTGGGGCAGTTAAAAGTAATGTTTGAAGGCCTCCACTGGGACATAAAATGCAGGCCAGAATGGACTCCAATGCAGTGCTTTGAACCACTGGTCCTTGCTCACAAAAGAAAATCAAAGACAAGGTGAGAGAACAACGCTTGGTAAGAGAAGGGTTGCAGGATAACATTACTTCCTTTCCTGAATTTTTAAGGGCCCATCAGAGATCTTTCCTTTTGATATATGCAAGGACTCTGGCTGACATGGAAAAGCACTGTACAGATGTTTGATTGTTATAAATTTTAAATATGAAGAAATCAGTGACTACTTTGGGTTTCTTGGGTCTCTCTCTCTGCTGTTGTCATAGATTCTTTTGCCTTTTATTTTTCAATTTTGCCGTACGTTTGGGATTAACACCAAAAGTAAGCAGTTATGGACTGTGGGTATGTCTTCTCAATTCTCCAGCAGGAAAAGTAAAGAGAAGCAAATTTCACTGAATGATTCAGGCTGATAATCAATATGACAGGAAGACTGTTTTTCCTGAGATACATGAACATTACAGTAACATATCACAGTACTAAAGGATCCAGTTTTGGCATTGTTTTGACTTAAAAAAAAATGTCTTTTAGTTGCAAACCAGGCACCAGTACCAGTATTTCACTGTAGCTTAAAATGATAAAATCAAACAATAAAATGAAAAAAATCCTATCACCAATCCAATAGAAATGTTTTAATTTATGATACTGATTCTGTGTAATGAAGTCCTGTCAAATAGTGGCGAGCAATATGGTGCAGTTTGGTGCAGATTTTCATGTTTCTGTCAGGATGAACTGTAATGATTTATTACTTAATTAATGCTAAATGAACTCGGAATTTTATGCCCTAAATCTTTAAAACTAATTTAGAGTCCAAAACATTAATTTGTGTTAAGTAGCAACTGACAAATGTAAGCATGCCGACAAAGTAAATAAATGTTAGGTTATAATCGTCATTACTTTAATACAATGACATTTGAAATGAGCCTATTTAGAACCACACAGAAAGAAGAAAAAAAGCTTTAAAAAAGCTGCGGTCCATTAACCACCTTGTACTTTATGACAGGCTAATCAATGATAATAAGAAATAAGTGCAGCAAATAACTTAAAAGAAATCTGAGTGTAATTTTTCCAGTCTCAAAAATTTAAAATGGAAGAAAAAAATTGTAAGCCTTGGCTCACATGTGGCCACATGGCAATAATTTATTGATAAATTTGTTCAATATTGAAGTACCACCACTCTCATTTGTGGTCAGCATTAAAGCTCTCAGGAAGACATGAACAAAAAAATGTGTGAAAAAGAGCACGAGCGGGTCAGTAGCTGGGGTTTGACTTATTTATCGCGCCCTCTTACGAAGTACACTCACATTAGAGTGAGCTGTCAGGTTGCCGGTATGAATGCAGCCGAGATTGTATATGCCACACGGTGCCACACAATGCCTTTAATTATGTCCCCGTCTCTTCCCTGTCAGAAAAGACAAAATGGATCAGAGGCCATATGGGAAAAAGTAAGTAAGCAATTATCTTCTTTTGTCTGCTATTGCTGTCAGTCAGTGGAGGCTTGGATTCTAAACGACACCAATGCAAAAGCGGAACCTGAGCACTGATAGATGATGTAATAATAGTGCTGCACACAACATTTTAATAAAGACACTCCATATCTCCATTTGTCATTTCTCAAAAGTGACTTGATTTGTCTTGTGATAAGAGCAAACTAAGACATTCAAGTCATCTAGTAATCTGGAGGCTTTCATATATTTCCTCCAGAGGTGCAGTTAATTAAATCAGGTGTGCAGCTGTAGAAGAATAGGCATTACAAAAGCTCATGCCATGAGCAAAGGCTTGCTGATCTCGCACACAGTGCAAGTAATTTTCCACACAACAGAGAACAGTTGGTCATCTTGGCTTTGCAGCTTGTTGATTGCAACTTTTCATGTAACACCTCACTTTAGTTTCACCTGATTGTTTCAGTACTCCATCTCTCCCTTCCTCCTACTGTAGGTAGAAAATGGGAATACTGCATGAGAATTTATTTGCTGAATAAAAATGTATTAGTATTTTGCTACTGCTGAGCAAGAATTGTATCAAAACAATTACTCGTTCATTGCAACTCTTACTTCAAATAATCTATTCCATACAAGGGAAATAAATGGGATGTATGATTTACCTCTTGTGCTCATTTCCATGTGTATGATTCATAATTTTAAAAAAATTAAATAAAATAAAGATCCATTTTTACCTGATGCTGGCTTTTAAGCTCAGCCCATCAGTTCATCCTCTATCCAGAAAAGGAAAAAAAAAAGTTCCTGTATCTTGAAGGACCCCATTGTTAAAAGACTTCTGATTGGCTGCCTCTCATCTGGTTCCCAAGAGAACAGTGTCCATATGTGTGCCTGATATTAGTTGGACATGATGCCAGTGATTATGTCACAGTTTCTAGGACAGAGGCTTGTTTGTTGTTTGGTGAGCAAATTTAAAGTGAAATACTTGAGGCCAACAAAATATTAAATTAAAATGGTCACATATCAAGACACCATAATGAGTAAATTGGAACTGTCCATCACTGAGGCCCAGTCATTAGAAGTTTTAAAAAGTCAAGTCACAACTCTGACTCGATTTTCTAGGATTATCCCTGCACTCTGCGCAGATACAAGTCTGGAGCTTATTTGTTATATTTTTAGTTTACACTTCTCATTTCTTTGGTGGAATAAAAAGCCTTCTAGTGGGATCCTTGATATACAGAATATGAAAGGCATATGAGAATGTGTGTGGCATTTATTTGGATAGGTTTGTTCCCCCTTCCTATATTAATCTGTATATAAGCAAAATTTTATAGAGAAATTGTTGATGGGATGGAGATTGGAGACTTTTTTTTGTCAGTTTGACATCCAGGTAACCCACTTTTGCTTCAGCCTGTTTACTCTTTGATTATGGGGAGAGCTGAGGGAAGCACTATCTCCCGCCTGCCAAAATCAGCCTGGCAAGCTGTCACAACAGCAATGAAGACACATATACCACCTGGGTGTTTGTAGGTGACACACATTCATGCAAAACTGCAACTGTACGCACACATGCACTGCTTTGTTATGTTGAAGTGCACATAGTTTTGTTTTGACAACAAACTATTCCTGTGGTGCTTTAAGAAAAACATTATATGTCTGAAGGTATTAAGAAATCATAACAGCAAAAAGCAGGCCACAGTTTCTATACAAATGTTCCAAATTTCCTGAAACTGCTTTGAAATGCCTCCCATCTAGATATTAATATCCTGGAAAACTTTATTAACTTTCATAATTTTAAAAAACAATAATTGTGTACACAGGTGTGAATTTATTTTAGATTTTCTCTAATCCAAACAGAGTCAAAAGTGTCATGGGTTTGCAGGAGGAGGACCCAAATGCAGACTCTTTATGCAGGAGAATAAACTGGAAAGGCACCTTTATTTATACTGGTAGAAAAGTCCAAACTCCAAGTAACAAGGTCCTTGCAGGGATCTTATAGTTCAGGCAAGGAAGACAAAAGCAGCAAATACAGGATGCTGTGAGAACGACTGGGAGGAATACACAACTATATATACACAAGAGGGGAATTAGGGGAAGTGAACACAGCTACAGGACATGAACAGAATCTAGGTAATGAGTCAAGCAGGAAATAAAACTAAATACAAAGCACAAGAGGCAAAGGCTTACCAAAATAAAGTGAGAACATAGACGGGGGACAAAGACAAAGACTTAACAAGACAGGAAAGGACACTTGAGAGGCTCCACTAAGCTGACACACAAGGAAGTAAATACAAACCAGTAGTCATGATATAAACAGAACCCAGAATACAAAAGTGACCGTTCCTGATGTTTAATGTTAGCCTGCTTTATCCTGTCCAAAACCAAGTTTGAAGTGTGTTTGGGATCATCGTCCTGTGGGAACAGTCCAATTTTCAACCATCTAGCTGTTGATTTGAGGTGAATACAAAGAATTTGGAAGTAGTCCTCCATCTTCATAATTCAGTCCACTTTTTGCAGTGTACTAGGACCACTGGCAGCAAAACAGGTCCAGAGCATGATGTCACCAACACCATGCTTGACACCTTGTACAGTGTTCTGTGTTCGTTACTACTCCTAACATACCTCTTATCCTGGTTACAATTAGCCTAGTTTTTGTCTCGTCTGACCATAAAACTTTTCTCTAGAAAGCATTTAGCTTTTCGATGTGGGCAGCTGCAAATTTCAGTCAACTTTGAAGGTGTTGATTTTGGAGCAGGGACTTCTTTATTGCCCAATAAGATTTGACTTGCCAAGTTAAAAGACACTGTAGCACCTTCAGCACTATCATATTTGAGTCTGTCGGGATAGAAAGTAAATTCTAACTTGTGAGCTTGTTGTTTAAAGTCATTAAACTCAAGTGCACCACTACTAACACCTGACCAGTCACTCACTAACATATGTGGGAAAAATCTTCATTGGGATGAGAAGTGCTTTCCCCCTCCTTTATTTTTCACCATCCAGGCGTCCAACCCCCTACTGCTACAGTTGGGCTGTTGTCCAAAAGATAAGAGTTTGGTCATACTGAGCAGCTCCCATGTGAGAGTGTGAAGCAGGGTATTGCTGATAAAGAGGAACACACATTTTCTCTTGCTTTGTTCATGTAAACGTGAATTGAATGAGCTCAGGAATACTAGCACCTAAAAGAAGTAAAAAGAAGTGGTCTTCAGAGGCTAAAGTAGTCAATAACAGTAAAGAGTCAACATTTGTCTGTTGTTGTTTTGATTGGACAACATCTGGCATGCGTGTCTTTGTCAGTGCTTCAGTTGCACAGAGCACATTATCTGAGTGTGTGTATGTGTGAGAGCGTTGTGTCCTAAGATGACAGATGAGAGGTTTGCATCAATATTTGAACAAAGCGCTCTGGCATCTCTTTCGGCTGAGGCCATGCTGTTTTTAAGACTCTGAGAGGCAGAGCAGAAACGTATTGCTTGTGTGACTCACAGTGCAAAGAAATTACAAGTTGGAGAGTAGATTTAGAGCTCCGAGCATTACTGCAGTCTGACTGAAGTCACTGTGAGACTTGCCTGGGGATAAAGAGGAGAAGAACTCTAGGGAGGAAACAGAAGTGTGACTTAAAATAATGGTATAAAATCCATCTATTATCTGTGGACCAGTATTGTTAATCAAACTTTAGTTTGGCAAGTTATTGCCCAAGCTATCGATGGGTCGTGCATAGTGGAGTCTGTTTTGGGGCATAGCATTTGTGTGCATCCTGCTGGCGTGCATAACACATTGGGTTTAACAGTTCATTACCTGTCATCTTGTCAGCGGGACACCTCTTGCTAGAGGCTGATGGGTTTTGATGTGGTTGAATCACAGGTACTAAACATAATCAAAATTTCACATGTTCCCACCTTTTGCGCCTCATTTGCCATTGTACCAGGAGATCAAGAAATAGAGAGATATCGTTCCATATCTATCTTTCTCCTGTGGCATACTTGTCATTCAAAAATCTCTGCAGACAGAGATTTTTGAGTGGGAGTGGGGGGGTGTTTATTGCAAAGGTTGCAATTATGCAGTCAGCTATAGTTGGCTGAGGAACATAAAACTAGTGCATTTTAGTTCAGACTCATGGTTTATGTGCATTTCCTGAAAATGCTAAACGTATTTTTTTTTTGTCTTCCTCCTGTACACTCGGTTGATCTCAGCAGATGCTCCCCCAGTGCTTCTCACTATCTTCAACACCCACCTATCATCTGCTTCGCCAATCTCCTTCCACCCCCATCTCCTCTGCTAGCTTCACCTCTGATCCTCAAACTAGACCATCCATCTGCTGCACCGATTTGCGTCAATAGTGCCTATGAAGACACCTCACACTGGGCATATATAATTAATGCAGTGTTGACCATTGCCAAGCTGTATTTATTCATGTATTTACACAGACACATTAGCCTGAAAGTCAGTGTTTACACAAAGGCACATAGCAGCAAATCCACAAATTTGTCTCTGGTTCACCAAGAAACTTTGCACCTTATTTTTTCAAACTGTGACTGAAATGTCAGCACGGTGAAATAATTAACAAATAATTATGCCACTGACCCTTAATTAACAAATTTAGAATTAATTAGTATGTTTTTTTGTTAACCCGTGTACATGCAGCTGCTTCTACTTATTTCATACTGAAACCTCTCGTGTGAGTTAATGCCATTTCCTGTGTTTCTCTCCAGTTTGTTGTGTCATTTATTTGGTTTCCCAGGCTAATTAAAAGAGAACTGGAGATGCAAGATATGTTTTAGTTGTAATTATGTTACCAATGATCCATCTACAGAACATTAAATGAGGTCCAGTTACTCATATGTAAGAATAATACAAAACGTGAGACGTGCTGTAAAATATTTTAGGCTTCGAATATTGGACAACACATTAAGGGAATGTTGCGTTTTATTAAAGCCATACATTCTCCTCCTTTCTTTGTTTTTCTCCCTTTGTTTCCTGCAAACGCCCACACAGTCAAACACATTTTTCTCGTCTTCGCTCTGTTGTCGTGCTTATAATCTCTGTACTGAATGGTATACGCTGGAGAATTGTTTTTGGTGCCTTACACCTGTTGGAAGTTTGAAATCAGAGGTCACACATGTGCCTCTGTGACAGAAAGCAATCTAATTCAATTTGCTTCAGTGAACATTATGCATGAAACAAGAGACCCAGGAGCCACAAAAGGGACACAAGTGAGTAAATGTGCATTTAAAAAAAAGCTTCAAAGTGTAGAGAGTGGTGATGTGGTGACAGTAACTGCAAATGCAAGTTCTTTTTCATCCATTATGACTCTTTCAAACTGAAGTAAGCATGCTTTGTGTGAATGAAGGAACACAAATTATCAAACCCGTCTGTGTGACTCTTCATGCCTTGCTGTATATTCAGTTCCTCTCACTACAGCAGGAGTAAAAAGTACTTGTTGCAGCAAGCAACTTTTCAGGGTGACCAAAATTAAGGCAACCAGCTTTAACATAATTATAACCTTGTTAGACCAGAAAAATAATAGAGCCAGAGTTGATGTATTCACTGTCCAATAATAGGGGCTATATTAGCTATTGGTATCAGTATTTACAACAGCGAATAAATAAAAAGTAAAGTAAAGAAGAGGCAGGAAAAACTCCTCCCAACCATGTTATAAGTGCTGATGTTGCACTTTGCAATTTCCCTGTTGGCAACATGCGTGTTCGTTACGCCACAGACTTAACAACCAGGTGATCCAAGCAGACATGGGCAGAGCGTAAACAAGTAACTAAACAAGTAGACATGAATGTTTTGTGTGTCTGAAAAACAAAACAATAATTAAATGACCAACATATAAGAATGTCGGATTTTTTAAATCATCACAATTGTTGATATTAGTCTTTAAATTTTTATATCATTGGTGCCCAAAACCGTACTGCAAAGACTGCAATGATCAGTTAACCCAGAAGAAAATATTTACTGTTGTAAAATTTCAAGTACATTTTTCAGTTGGGGAATTAATCATTTGGTCCTCTGCTAAATTTGTATGTTTGATCGTTTACAAAGAAATTAAGAATATCTAACTTTTATTGTACTTTTATTTTAATGCAGAGAGGAAAAAAGAAAAAACACATTACATAATTAATTATATTATGTACAGTGTCAAGACAGGTTTCTGCACTTTTTTGATTTAATGGAATTGATAACTCATGCTCTGATTTTCCCCTAAGTCACAATTTTAGATAAGCACCATCTGATTTAACTAACAACATGCAAACTTTCTCTTCTTTATTGAAAACACTTTGTTGAAAGCAATCACTCACAGCGCATGCTGGATAACAGTACATTGTAAAGCCACCTATACAGCAACAAGCTTCAGCTCAATAATGAGGAGAAATATTGTGCCATTCCTCCTAATTGTGTCATAGACTTGCATTAAGATCAAGACTCCTAATTTTTTGTGTTGGGTTTGTATGTTCATAAAGTGTTACAACCACTTCCTGTTAAGAGCGGGGCTTTAGGTTCTGAAGGCAAGTGGCTCCTTAACAAAGAGGATCCTTCTGCAATCAGTTCTGCCAGGAAATGGAATATACTTGCCATTTGTGAGCCATTCACAGGCTTTGTGTGGAATGTGGGTTATGTCATTTTGTGTGACATTGCCTTTTTAGATATTTTCCCCTATGTGGATCATGGTAAGCCTTTTTGCACTAGCTGCTGGGTGAGAGGAGGTCTAGTTATTAACTTTTCGTTTCCATATTAATAGCTCGCTATGAAGGCTGTGACCAAAAACAGTATCGTTTCCCCTCTTTCGTGATATTTTGATATAGAGACATGGGTTATTGCATCAGTGAATCCCCGGGAGCCAAAACTGAAGAGTAAGTAAGTAAAGGTCAAAAAGGCTCTGCTTAAATCGCCCAATGTCAGTAGCATGCAGGTAGAAGCAGACAACACAGACAAAGACCAGACAAACAAATATCAGATTCAGGCAAAGGTCACAATAAAGTGGGCACAAACTAGCCTAGCTCAGTGGGATGCTATAAGCCTACTGAAGACAATCTGGAAAATGAATACAGTACTGCAAAAAAACTGATATCTTTAAACTGATGATAAAGGAATGAGCACCAGATGTGAAGGGAGGCTGGAAGGTCAAGTGATGCAGATGGTGGGGATATCAAGGTAACTGTAGGGTGAGGAGAAGTTTAAAGGTTTGGCATAGAGACACAAGAGGCTACTGGCGGGCAAAACAGCAGAAGAAGTGCACACGTAACATCTGGGTCATGATCTGTAGTCTGAACTCTAAGGTCGGGGTGGAAGTCAATGTAATGTCTGAGTTTGATCAATTTCCATCCATCCATTTTCATCAGTTTATCGAAGTCAGGTCACCGTGGCAGCAGGCTATGGAAGGTATTTCAGATGTCCTTTTTCCCAGCAACATGTTGGGCATTGACAGGCCAGACAAGATACAAAAGCTCTCCAGTGAGCTCTGGGGTCTTTCCCAGTTTGGCTCACCCAGAAAACCTTTCAAAGGGAGCTGTCCTAGAGGCATCTTGATCAGGTGCCAAGAATTTGATAGGCATAAAACAAGAAACAGCAGGAAGAGGACATGTTGTTGGAGCCCTGTGTTTGTGCTGGCACAGTCAGAGTACCTACATGATCTTCAGCAGTTTGTGTGTCAAGATGTCAGTTTTCCATAGCTTCAGCTGGTGTTTGACATGGATACAGAAGCTGAATGTAGAGGAGAATTTGGCAAACATCAGCTTGTCTTTCTGAATCACAGCTGTCATCTTTCTCTTTGGGAAACAGTCTACCACCCAAAAGATTTACCGAATTAGTCCAGTCAGCGAGCGGTTTCTCCCCCTCATTTCCTTTAGACAGCAAAAGCGAGGAATATATTGAACTGACAAAAGAGACCACACATTGCTTGTAATTTTGCATATGAGGAGATGGCATGTTAAATTGAAACATTAACAGGTGTCCTTTAAAGATGCCTTAGAGCTAATGTCATATTAGCAGACTGTTACGGTACAAAAGTTTGTTTGCTTGTGATTCTGATAGAGAGGCAGGGAGAGGAAAAGAAAAAGAGGGTGTTTAATAGAGCCATCACTCAGCCCTTTGGCAGTGATATCTTGTTTTCCTCTCAGAGTGAGCTAGATGTATCGGTGCCCCTTATGTGTTATTGCCAGGCGAAGGCATTGGTTGTAGATCACCGTGAAAACTGAGAAAGCACAAGGTGCAACGGTTCCCTGAATGACAGCGACGAGAAAAATTGATGGGAGAAGATTCAGCCTGTCCTGTGAACATGCAGATGAACCAGTATAAAATCTGGCCACAAACTGAAAGAGTGCATGTTGTTAGAATGTTAAAAAGTATAACGTAATTTGAGCCAAATTGCAGAATACTTACAGGAAGTAATGTGTACATACCTCAAGCCAAGCCTGATTTTATGTATGTGTGTATGTATGGACTGGACTAAAAGTTACTTCACCTTGCTTTGATTTTACAACCACTACCAGTTCAGTACTGATCGATGTAAGGTGTGTAGTAGGGTTGTATTGCTCAGACCTATCAAAAGTATATTTAGGGCCAGCTCCATGTAAAGAAATGCTATAAAACTTTAAATCCTATAGCTTACTGGCAGTGAGTGTAAAGATTTAGGAGCTGGGGTGATGTAGGGTTTTCTAAAACTTAGTTTTCAAGTTTCTTTGGCTGTGTTTATAAGATGAAACAATGCTGATTTTGTTATTACTTTTGCACGACAGTAAGGTTTAAGGTGAGATAAGACACCCAGGATTTTAAAAATCTTTAGAAATTTTATGAGATTTATTGTTAATGTGGTCAATGCATTTGGATAACACATTATAAACAGAAGGGAACCGAGGACTTCTCCTTGAGGAACACCTCAGGTTGCGGGCGTACATTTTAGAGACTGTACCATGATCTACAAGCACTTAAACTAATGTCTTCCCTAAAACAACGTTAACAAGCAAAGAAGCATCCTACAGCGTTTTGGGGGAAGGGATAGCTCAGTAGGTAGAGTGGTGGCCCCATGATCGGAAGGTCGGGGGTTCGATTCCCCTGAACAGCTACCCTGAGGTACCCCTGAGCAAGGTACCGTCCCTACTGCTTCCCGGGCGCCCAAAGGCTGACCACTGCTTCACTAAGTGAATGGGTTAAATGCAGAGAGGAATTTCCCCACGGGGATCAATAAAGTACACTTTCTTTCTTTCTTCTTCTTTCAGCATAGGCTTTGCTTGATGTTTGTGATATATGATCAGTAGTTTCAAGAGCAAGTAACATAATCTTGTTGCCTAAACACTTAAGTCCTTATGTTTCTAATTATACACCGAAATTACCCAGCATTTTAAATCAGACCAGTTTCTTTTCCTGTATCTGTCTTATTATGTCTGCTGAAATATGTTCCAAACGGCTGAATAAAACCTGAAAATCTGAACAGACTACTTAGTGAAATAAACCCTGTAATGCTTTGCTAAAACTTTACTAATGCAGATGTTGATGGTACAGGTAATAATAGCAGAGGCATTAAACTGCCATGTTGGTAAGCATTAGTATAATACCTGATCTATTACCAGAAGAGTCATTACTCTGAGTGCTGTTGCTTTATTTGACAGCGATTTGTTTGTGTATTCTTGCTCCCATCTATCATTTTCTGGATGCGCTCTCACGTCTATGTTTTGCATCTATCCAAACACAAACATGCCATGTCAATGTGCCGTTCGCAAAACAAATTGGAGCACTCTGTACAAGAAAAGCTTGCCTGCGGCTAGTCATTTTGAAATTAAAAGCATGTCTCTTTGTTCAGCTTCAATTCCAGGAATGAGGGAGAGAATGTGAATGCGAATGTGTCGCACGGTGGGGAGAACACCAGGCAAGTGCTGTGATTTTCACAGCCAAGGAATCACACAGACACTTTTTATCTATTTCCCTCGATCAGGAGACATCCGGCAGGAAAGGTAGGAGGATTAGATTAGCTAGAGAGAGGAAGAGAAAAGGGGAGAGTGGGTTCTCTAATCCTGATGGGATTTTTCAGAGGTACACCCATCACTATGGAGTGCAGTGTGCAGTGGGGAGTTGGTATCAGGAGGGGAGGTGTGCGGGACGGTTTGCCTCACTAAACCCTTCACACTTGCATGAAAGAGGTTCCAGCAAACTAGGGGATTAGTCAGAGTGTAATTACACTTGTGGGCCTCAGAAGTAGCAAAACGTGTGCCGACTGGAACACATCTCAGACGGGCAAAGGAAGAAGGGAGTTATGCCTGTTAATGTGTTGCCAGTGTCTGTTCAGTGAATTCTTAAACTGAATTAGCTGTCTTTAGTGAACACCAACAAGTGACTCCAAAGCTGCTTTTATAGGGCTATCATTGATCTTCCTGATCAACATTAGGATGTCTGTATTTTGATCAATTTCAGTGAGATATTTATTGGAGTAATTACACTTAAACTTTTTTATAATAGCTATTTTTACTTTGTGGGAGTGCTGTCCATAAATTCAGTTTGCTCATTGAAAATAGTGTCTCATCACTCAAATTCTAACTGGTTGTGAAGTAGTGTTTATATTTCATGTTTAGCACTCTAGCAGGTTTACCTCATATCTCAGTTATCCCGAGAAATTCCCGAAAAATTGTCATTCTTCACTTTCTAGCGAAGCTGTTTCGCTGCTGCTGTTTTTTGTTACCATATTTTAAAAAAACTAAAAGAAAATAATATATATGTTGAGTCAACTATTGATGCTAGCTGAAGCTCATTTACTAGGTGTTGACACTCTCTTGTTGTTTTTGCACAACTGTGCACCGACTTAATGTGACTGAGGTAGTAAAGACCATAAGTTGGGCTGGTTGCAGAAGTCCAGAGGAAGAGGATGAAATGAGGGAATGCAGAGAGACAGCTAAGTTGGCTTTATATGATAAATGGATTTATATAGCACCTTTCTATTCAATTTTGAGCACTCAGAGCACTTTGTACTACATTCACCCAAACACAATCACTTTTTCTACACCCAAGCACTATTATCTAAAATTCACATTGTAGATACTTGGGGTCCAGTGTCTGGCCCAACGATGCTTCAAACACTGACTATGCAAACTGGGAATCAAGACCCTGATCTTATGATTAGTATTATTATTATTATTATTATATGACGCACTCTACCACCTGAGTAATAGCCAATATTATGGAAATACTGCATACTCTAATTAATAATGATATATTATTGTTTAGTAGGTGATGTGGCCAAACAAGTAGCCAAGGTAGAGTTTTCCCTGGACATTTTAAGGAAAAGTAACATAACTGATTAGCATTTTACTTTAACAATAACTCAAGTAAATTAGTTCAGACTACAAGTAAACCTTGTGTCTGCACAACATTTCTGCATAGTTAACAGAAAAACGTTTTCTACCTGGGATGTTGCATTTAGGGTCAAGTCATTTGTTTACATTTGGGTCGCACGTCACCAGCTGCTAGTATCTCCAGGTTTGCAGACAGGTTGTGGTCGACGATGTGTCTTTGCCTGAAGTGGTGAAGCAAGTTTGTTTTGACCTTTAGTGGGAAAGGTTTTATTGTATTTTTTGCACAGCACTGTGCTTTGTTAAAATTATTGAAGTAGCTCTTTTTATATGTACTACAATGTCACTGGATGCTCCCACTTGTGTGTCAGCTCTTGCTGCAAAATATGCCTGAATTAGTCTTGTTATACGTGCACTAGGGAGCGCAGGCGCTCGGGGTTGCTATGACAATGATAAGGTATGATCGCACATGATCTTGCATTATTGTTTCATCAGTCTGAATTTCGTTCTGATTTAATTCTTTAGGTCAACGAGGTGAAGCCCTCCAGCATGGACAATCTGGGACCCTGCCTCACTTCCTGGAGGAGCCTGTCGATGCCTACATTGTCAAAAGTAATCCCATCAAGCTCCGGTGTCAAGCTCGGCCTGCACTCCAGATCTTCTTCAAGTGCAATGGTGATTGGGTCCACCAGAGCCAGCACACGTCTCAAGAGCACACTGATCTCACAACAGGTACGGAAACTTTTTTTTTTTAACATACGTAACTTCCTTGATACAGTCATGCAGTTGAATGTGTAGGATGTGTGTATAGCGAACATTGATTAATTAAAAGAGTTGTATACACACATGATGTGCAAATGTACACATAAAACTCAATTCCATCCTCCCTGTCAAACCATATCTGGCATTTTACATTATGTGAATATCACTCATATCGCAGGCAGCAAGCACTGAAAGTCTCAAGCAGGAACTTTGCTAATGGGGCTTTGTGACAATGCCTACGGCTACATCCAACCCTGTAAATGTATTTGCCTCACTTTTACAGACTACACTCTGTGTCACATTTGATCTGAGCAGAAATGACAACTGTTAGAGCATGAAACGCATCAACTTGTTCAATTTTGGGATTAGACTTTGAACACTGAATGGTGTCTTTTACTGATGCAACTTACTGAAATCCAGTTGTTGTTTTAACTTCAAAATAAATCCATTCAGACCACAGAGGCATTTTTCCCTCTTTTCTAATACTCTTGTCAGTTTTTGTTGCATCATCTCACGATGGGTATAAATATCTCATGATTGCACTTGTGTTTGTACAGCGAATTTAGCAGTAAAACAAAAACTAAATTACACTTCCTTTTTTCCTCATAATGTGCTTGTGTTGTAATTAACTTTTTACAAGCGTGTCTTGCGAGCAGCTCCTGTTTTTATTTCAATAACCGTTAGTTTTATTTGTGGTCTTGTATCCATTTGTTCAGAAGACACATAATCACCTGTACTCAAAAATTAAAACTGTGAAAAAAAAATGTATTAGTGCATTGCGTGATGGTTGATGCTTCACTTAACACACAATAGCATGCAGTAACTCCTCTCACAGCTAACAACGGACCTCTAAACTTTTACTGCCTCTATTCTGGATTCATAGCTCTGCTCCCATCTGGCTTCTTATCACCACTCATATCCGTCTCCAGTGGGACGCTCATAAGGAAAGGGATGTACAGAAGGCAAAGGGTTTCCAGAGACAGAATAGCATCTCCTCAAGTAAAATAGTTTTTCCTGACCTGGACTGTGTCAGGATGTTCCAAACGCTGCCTGCTGGAAGATGTATTGTAATAGTTTATTTGGAACTTTTGAGCAACTTTTGCAAAACAGAGGCACAACACAGAAAAACTCAAGTTTTCCATGTACATCTGCATTTAGATGAATTGTTAAACTCACTAAGTTTTTTTTATGCTATTCTGAGGACTGTTTTCTGCCCTCCAACTGTTGTTATAGCACCAAAGATGTGGTGACAATAAAGATAAGAAGCTCTTGTAAAGTAATTTAATAAAATATTTAATCAAACATATACACATATGTATCTATATATAGAGAAACTGGTAGAAACCACCCCCATAAAGTGACAGCTTGATCCTCCTACAAGTAGGATTTATATTTTGTTTATTACACTCTGCTGTTTTTCTCAGCTCTGAGGAGGTTTATTTGATTGTTATTATACTACACACAGCATGATCAAGAAACTGACCTGACAGCCCATTGTTCATCAGCGGTGCTAGTTTCAGTCATTGCGCAAAAGTACTGTTTATAAGGCTGGGGAAATCTGCAGCGAGCTGAGACTGAAGAAGTCACTTGGATGAGTGACGAAAACGTTTCTCCCACTGAAAACTGTCGTAAACTTTTGAGCTTAAGTCTCTGTCTCCGCGTTTGTGTCTACACTTGGGTCCTCCATTCCTGCCTGCCTACACACAGCCGGACCGTGCATCAAGACATACTACATACTGGCTTTTGAGTCTGGTCTTATTGTTACACTACAACTCCACACTTCTATTTTGAAGCCAAGTTCTGTTTGTTTGTTTTTGTTTTGCTTTTTTCCTAAAAACCAAATTATATTTCCCTTTTTCCTCATAAAGTGCTTAAACTATGTTGCAACAGGAGTTTCGAAATGGGTTAAATATACTTGAGAAACATAGAAGGTGGAAAATATGGATCTAGCCACGGTGATGTCAACAGCTGCTTTGGGAAGTCTGTTTTATTTTCTTTGTCACCACCTTGGTAGTATAACTTTATAAATATCTGAGGACTGGGAGAGAAGACAGCATTGCAGCTAGGACTGTTTCCTGTGACGGTCGCGAGAGAGCATTTACGCAGTTTCTCTGTCAGTTTAGGCACCTTGCTGCGTATTGGTTCATTTCAGCTAAGAAAACCATTTTTAGAGATGTCATGCTCGGGAGCTACAAGGGGTCCATCATCATCCTCATTTCAGGGTCTGCTTACACGTGAGGACACAGGAGATTGACAGATGGATTGGTGCAGTGTTTGCAGTAATGTAACAGGTGTTGTGGTCTGTTAGGATGAAGAGAGAACTGAACGTGAAAGTGAAGTCAACATTCTCACCCGCACTTACGGCCACTAGCTGTGGGTAGTGTCCAAAAAAATGAAACTGTGGATTCACGCAGCACAAATGATCTCCGTCTGAAGAGTGGGAGGGTGAGGTGCTCAGTATTTGGTGAGGGGCTCATGTCAAATGGACCCAGTTTTTGTGGCTCAGGCATCAACCATTGGCAGAAAATGGATAGATGGCGTAAATAGCCGTAATGTTTCAGTTGGATATTTCCATATTTTATACTGTCTGTGTTTGGAAGCCAGATTCAAGCGGGCATTTCAGGAAGTGCTGTTTTTAGTAATTCTGTGACATTTTTTTAGACCCAGAGCTTGCTGGTTGATCTGAACACTGAAGGACATAAGGGCAAAGTCAGTGACAAGCTGATGAATGTAGAGGAGTTTATAGTGACTAGAGGGCCTCAGAGTCACTAAACACACACATGTGGCACATATTCAGGAAGACAAAACAGTTCCTAAAAAAATATTTGCTCGCTTCTTGACGTTAAGAAAAGCACAGTGAGTGATATTCCCTCCTCTTATCTGTGTAAACAAACACACGCGTGTAAACAAACACACATGTTCTTCTTTGAAGAACATGTTACAGATCCTGACTGATAGCTAGACATCTGTCCTCTGCTGCATATTTCAACATCTAACCCATGCCACAGTTATTTCATTACTGATGGATTGTATATGACCCTATGCCTGTTCAGAAACAATAAATACTAGCCTATTAAGTTCATTCAGGCATGTTAGTCCATACTGAAGTAGTATTAAACTCTGAGGTAGATACACAAGTGAAAACAGTGAAAAGTAATTAGAGAGCAGAAATGATCTGAGGTTAATTTTATTCATTATAAGTGTCTGTTATTGATACTTTCTTTGGTCAATGCACTCTAATGGTAAATTGTTCATTTTCATGATTATAAAGTAATCTGCTTACCTTACTGTAGTGATTGTAGTGTATATATGTCTGTATGTATTATATCTCAGCGACACTTTGCACAAACATTATCACATATACAGCGATTATTAATACTATATGGTTTGAAAAACATTTATTATAAATTCTTTTGATTGAGAAAATGCAATGTTACATTCTACATTTGCATGTTTCACGTGTCACATTCAACATATGTCATTTGTGCCCAACTTATTATATATTCATAACATAGTGCAGAGTGTTTTATCATGGACAATTACAGTGGTTCATGTAAAATGTATGGTAATTTAAAAAGTTGGCATAAGGGTAAATGGATTGTTTCATGTAAGTAATCTTAAAGTTTTTTAAAAAGTTTATATTTTCTATAAAGAAGTTCTTGCTTTTTGAAACAAGGGATCAGCATTTCTGTGTTGAAAAATAGCTCACTGTAAAATGATCTGCCATAGCTACCAGATTGATTGAGTTTAAAATAATTCAGCTCTGTACTTCATGTTTAAATCCAATTATTCAATGTGTGGCCCTTAATTTATCTTAGCCAGTGTGGCCCTCTAGGAGAAAAAAAAAGAAAAGTTTCCCGCTCGCACACTAGCAACTGAATACTGGATTTACTGGATGGGCAGAAACATAACACTAAATACATCCTACTTGTCAGAATGTCTCAAAAGGATTTTGTATTCGTTAAGAGGAAATTTGTCTCATTATTGACCATCTCAGTGCACAACCATGTTACCAGACACTGCAGAGAGAAACTGAAAATAAATGGAGCAGTTTGTTGTGGAGCTGGGGAGAACAAGCATGAAGCTGTGACCCTCTGGCATTACGTTAAGTGTCTACAAACTCATAAAGCTACTTGATTGGATGATGGCTGAAATAGTACAGAACAAAATGTTTCAACATTAATGCCAGTATCATTAGATTTTAAAAAACACTGGACCTGGACATTTCTGACAGCCCACACTTGGATGTGACTGCATACTCTGACACTCTCTCTTTGAAAGCAGTAAATCGCTTCAAATCTTGAAATTATCATTTCTTAACACATCATTTGTGCAATGTGGAGATGTTCTTTCAAGCGCAGCATAATTTTTTCCCCTATACCATTTTTTTCAGACATCACCCCATTCCATATTTATTTGTTTTGTTCAGTTAAATTGTAACGAGCTTTTGCAACTAAAATGGAAAAAATAATAGCCAGCAGCATTATTACCCATCACTTTGTGGCTCTCTAATACCCTACAGTTCTTTTAAGTGAATTTCTTTTTTTTGCATTGAGGAAAAATAATATGCCTTTTCCACTTGCATTCTTTGATCTTTTTTATATAAAAGCACAATTTGCAAGCAAAATAGAAAAACTATTCATTATTGCTGCGGGGTGAGAGAAAATAAGACTGCATCTTAATCATTTAGTTTAGCAACTCAGTACCAGGTTTACTTTTCAGAAGTAACCTTTTCTTTCTATGACAAAGAAAGGATAAAAAGAAACATTACATTTTTTGTCTGAGTTTAAGTCAAAAGGGTATTTTATTCATGTATTATGATTTTCTGGCATTCTGATGAGGATGATGACTCTACGTATTAGCTTATTTCCTAAGCTCAATCAAAGAATGATTCACAATAAACGCTTAAAAAATTAACTGTGCTCAAAATGCTGATTTAAATCATTTGAGTACATGTAAATTCTATGTAGGTACCATGTGAAATTTACTGTTAGTACCAAGCACATTTTTCATTAATGATTAACTATTTGGATTAATAAACCTTTAAGTTTAAATACCTCAGCTGAATTTTACTCAGAATCATGTTTACTGACGATGAAAAGCATGTTTTTGAATCCAGAAATGCCCAACTTTTTTTATACATTACATACTTGGTTCAGGCTCCTTTGTCACAAATTACTGCCTGAGAGTGGACTGGCATGGAGATGATCAGCTTGCGGCACTGCTGAGGTGTTATTGAAGCCCAGCTTGCTTTGATGGAGGACTTTGGCTCTTCTCTATTTTTGGGTTGGGTGTTTCTCATTTTTCTTCCTATATATTGAACATTACCTGTCAATTACTGAGCCGTCCTCTTTGTTTATATGAGAATCTACCTTAAAGCTATTGCTCACAGAGCCCTTAGCATGGCTAAGACACTCAGACTGTACATCACACTGACTCTCAGGGGGGTGAAATGACAGCTTCTCTTTCACAGACACTTTTTCACTCACATATGCTGCATGCTTGGAAAGTAATGTGTGTTTTCTTCTTCTCGGGTCTCAGCAGATGGTCACTCTTACTGAGCCTGGTTCTGTCTGAGGTTTCTCCCTCTTTAAAATTGTGTTTTCCTTCCCACTGCGAAACAGTTAAGTACTATACGGTCTTGGCCTTACTATGTATGTCATCATTGCTGTGTAAATACAATAGACTTGATCTGATTTATATTTAAATTTTTTCCCCTTCTCTCACGTTAATTTATTTTGATGACTTCTGCTCTTTTTCTCACTTTTCTGTCTTACTTGGTTACTAAACACATCTAAGCTCTAATGCATGCATGTAATAAGACAGTATGACCTGCTGAAACCCCAAGCTGTTTGGTTACCATAGTGATATGTGGCTTTGCTTCTTGGCCGTGCTTTAGTACTGAGACTTCATAAACACAGAGGATTTCTTTCAACCCGACCAGAGATTTAGTGGGCCTTTTCGAACAGCATCGTTACCAGCCATATCTATGTTACACACAGACAGAGCTGAGCCAACGAACCCCATGTTGAGAAAATGAGCATCTTGCCTTAGACACTGGCTCTCCATCCAGCTTCATCTGTAGGAGGCAGGTGAACAGCTATATCTCTGGACAAGCTATTATAGTCTGACTCAGGTGGTAGAATGGCCACTGGGTTCAACAGAGAGCAGGGTGCTGTAGCTATTAAAGCAGTAAGCTGTGAATTAAATGGAGACAGACTCAGCAACACATGCCATAACACTGTCTGTCCAGGGGGTTTAAGGCACAGGATGGAGACTGCATCTTTCCAGAGGCAGGTAACTCAGCAAGGCAGATATACATTTACCAATGTGTTGTTCTGTTTTTCTCAGATTTAGCCTTATATATGTCCCTCCCAGGAGGCAACGCTGTAAAAAGGAAAAGAAATGTAGATGTGTAAAGTGGTGGCTTTGGCTCAGGAACTAGAGGAGGTTGAGTGGAGATAAGATACTGAACCTCGAATTTCGGTATGTGAGTGAGTGATAGATAAAACCACCGTATGCCTATGGGTGTGTAAATTTGACTTACAGTGTGAAAGTACTTTGAATGGACAGTAAGATTAGAAGAGCGCTGTACAAATGTGAGTCCATCAACAGCTTAAGTGCCATAAGCAGAGCATTGATGAATCATGATTTTCACAACTTTCAAGATGTGTAGCACAGTAAAATATTTTTAACAGCATGTAATGGCTAAATATGTGTTTTATACCTCTAATTCATATCCTCTGGGAGCTAATCGGGACTCAGCTTAAACTTTAACACCAAAACTACTGAAGTTTTTGTATTTATTCCAGGATGCCGCTGTGTATGTAACTGAACTCATACCACTTCTCTGAGACAGCACTGAGCAGCAGGGTCACTGTCTTGCTTAACTTGAGGTTATGTATTTTCTTCTTGACAAAGTGTGTCTACAGAAAGATAGAAGTGCCTTTTTATTGGCATTTAGTTACTACATGGTACACACCCAAAGTGTTGAAAGAGTTAAAGGTATAATTTCTTGTTTTCTGAAGAATCAAACCAGACAGTGTTGTCATGTCACTGAGATATATAGTGTAGGTTGTAGAACCTCTAATGAATGTCCATTTGTTATCATTATCCATGAATAATAACGTTGTTGTGCTATTCAAACCATTAAGTGGGCAATGGTGCGCTGTCACCCTGAAATATATTTCCTCTATCAATACAGAAATGTTTGCTGAGATAAATGATGACACTGAATGCTGGGTATCCAAGCACTGTGGAAACCATTTGAGGTTTTTGTTGCAGTTTTATAGGTTTTCTTGCATTTGAGTGAGGTGTTTTTTGATTGTATAGGTTAAACTTTGGGAATGAGTGCTTTGCAACTGACTATGTTTTATTCAGTTTACTGTGCAAACGTCTCGAGCCACCAGTAGTCTATTTCTGAAAGTTTTTCTTTGGACATTCTTTGCTTTTTCACTCAGACTTTGTATATTACTTGCTTCAAATTAACTTTTACTTATTTGGTAAGCTCCTTAACATTGACCTGGGAATCATTCAAGCACACTGAATCCTTAAAAATTTGAAAAAAAATGGACAACTCGAGGACAAAAGATAAAGGGTCAGGCCTGAAAAACTATCTACAGCAGATCAAAAGTATCTGAAATAATGCTCTTAAGAAAATAATCCAGCAAAGACCTACCACAGGACCTTCAGTTTATCTATCTACTGTTCACCGAAGTTTCAAGAGAAATGGTGGCTGCCATTCTTAACAAAAAGAAAATAGGGTGAAAAGGCTGAAGTCTGCCAATTACACAGGAACTGAATTGAAGTGTCAACATGTTTAATGGAGTGATGAATCCAAATCTGAAATTTCTGGTTCAAATATGTGTCAATATGTAGAGAGGGGGTCAGGAGAGAGGTATAAACAGTGAGTGCCAACAGCTACCTGTAAAACATGGTGAAGGCTTTATCATGGTTGCATTTCAGACACTGGTGTTGAGGATTCTTCAAAAGTACCATCGTTATTTTGACCAACTATGTAATACCATCTGGAAAGCACCTAACTGGAAATTGCTTCATTTTTTTTAGCATAGAAAGAATTCCAAACCCGCTGCCAATGTAGTAGAAGCCTGGATAGATACCTGGATAGAAAAATACACACAATGAAGACTATCGGTCATGAATTGGCCTTCCCAGAGCCTGACCTCAACATTATTGAAGCAGTGTGGGATCACCTTGACAGAGAACAGAGCAAAATGCAGCCAACATCCAAACATGTCCTTTAAAAAAGCCTGGAGAACTATTCCTGAGAACTGCTGAAAGACATGAAAGAAAAGCTTGCCTAAGAGAGTTCAGGCTGTGCTGAGGTGGTCATAGTAAACATTAACTTTTGACCTTGGTGTTCAAGCTTGTTTTACCTAATATGCTGTATTTCCATTTAAATCTACACATGCTACAAATTGCTGCACCTAAGGCGTGGCTCGAGATTTTTGCACAGCACTGTACAAAATGCAACAGAATCTAAGATATTTGCAAATATAAAACAAAATGAGGCAGCTGTATATATTGGGGGGGGGGAAGCTGAAGCTATCTTGCTGCTGTGCACCTGCAGTTTAGAGGTGCTGGAAGATGGCCTTTTGTTACAGAGTCAGGCTAGCTGTTCATGAGCAGCATCAGTCTTATTTTTTTGCTCTCAACACAAATGTGAATTACTCCTAACCCCCAAATTTCAAGCTCTCCCATTTAGATACAGTTTTTTGAGCTGTTACAAAAATCAAAGTTTCTTGCGTGACGCCAGGCACTGTTGGATGAAGGGAAGATGCTTTGGATGGGCTAATCAAAATCATGAATCAGTGAGGGAAGAGCTAAAGCAGACAACAAGATGGAGGGCTGTGGGGACAAACATTAAACTTCTCCGACAGTCTCATTACTGCTCTCATACCTTTTGAACAGATCTGGCAATCAGAGTGGCGTTTTGAAAACAACTCACTAAAAAAAGAGTTTCTCCAAGCAGGAAAATAATGTTGTCTGAATAATGCAGAGTTTGACGTGAATGTAATAAGGCAAAACAATCCACAGCTGAAAACAGATGGTGTGGCATTCAATAACAAATAGTGGAGATGTGTGATATAGCCCAGTTAGATTTTCTAGTGATCTGCTGTACTTAAACTAATGTTTGGGCTGTACATTAACTATAGAAATCAAAAAACACAATAGGAATAATTTATTTATGCCATTACTACATTTGGCTGAAGGAAAAACTTTTTTTTCATATTTTTATCACATAAAAGCTAAAATGCTTTTCAAAAATTGAAAGTGAAACACGACTTTTGCCAGACAAAAAAGGAGGCCATGACACACGGGAATATTGCCTGCTGGTAATCTGGTGTTTTCAGATAGGAGGGGCAGGGGGGCAAGAAGAGAATTAATGGTCATGAGAGCAGTGTGAACTTTTAATCATGTCTGATTTTTTTTTTCTTTTTTAACCCTAAACTGCTTGTGTCCGTTGCAGCCACAGGACATCACATACACTGGCACAACAACAAAAATCTAATTGAGCAGTCTGATGTGCGCAGAAGTCTGTGTGGTTATTCTGCAGCAGCCTACTTCTGTTTGCACATGATTTAATCAATGTAAACACAGTGAATCATTGCACACAATGGCTCTGCCCAGTGCTCTACTTTTCAAATTAGAGGCTGCAGATTTATCACCAAGCTGTCCTGCTTCCTTTAGACAGGCATGTTTAATTAAAGTAACTAAAGGAAAAGGTTGTCGTATTTCTTTTAGTATAAAGCACCTGTAGATGCTTAGTATCACCTATTAATTTCCAACTCCCTGTTGAATTTTCTTTTCTGAACTTTCGTCTCCTCATTTGTAAATGCTAACTCAAATGTATTATTTTAATTTTAGCATTATTCCTGGAGTCGTGGTTCATTGGGAACTGACAGAACCTGGTTCTTTTCTGCATGTGTTCCCAGCATGCCTATGATCCAGCTTTCACCAAAATACCAACACTTTGCTTTTGTGCAACCTCATTTGAATGAAACTACAACTACTCTCTGTGCCTCTCCTCACACATTTGTGCCAAACACACTATGCAGGAAATGAAAATACCAAAGAGAAAAACACCAACATTTAAAAGTGCTACTTGTGGCCTGTAATAAAAAGTAAGCTGTTGGTGAGGTATCCAAAGGGAGGATGCTTTACTTTATAATAAACACAA
The DNA here is from genome assembly GCF_001858045.2 of Oreochromis niloticus. NCBI lineage: Eukaryota > Metazoa > Chordata > Actinopteri > Cichliformes > Cichlidae > Oreochromis > Oreochromis niloticus. The sequence continues at coordinate 13,572,065 of NC_031972.2, read as the reverse complement.
AGCAGAAAATGACCACTCGGTTGACTCATAATTGGCAGGACAGTAAAAATAATGTGTCACTTACTTGGCATCTGCATCTAGTCAAAGGCATGAGAGTGAAATATGTAATTGCAGTCACAGAGTCCAAGTCAGCAGCCCACAAGGAATAAGAGACAACCAGAATCTCCTTCTTTGAGGCTAAACTGCAGTATTATTTTTTTCTCTCCCTATCAGAGAAAAGAATTTTCTTGATTTTTATTTGCCTTCTAGGCAGGTTCTTGTTCAGTTATTGTAAAAATCTCAAACAATTACGTTAATGATATCACAAGTGGTTAAAAAGGCACATAATTTTTACTTGACTGACTTACCCCTAGAGGGCAAAACGTTCCAACATACTGAACAGGCCGTTGAACTACAGCCCAGACGTGTCCATTTTCTGTCTGTCTTCAGCCACAAATATTTAGATCGCCACTCAGAAGTGGCAAGTGTTGGGCAACGCATACAATCCATTCTGCTGCTGCTGTTTCTGTATTTTAATGAGTAAAAAGAGTCCCTGACATTCATATATATTTCATCTGGATGAGCCAGAAATTCTGTCTGGGAACAAGATACTCTGAATATTCAAGATATTCTGTTGTCAAATAAAAGGTTGGAGCTAATTAATTAATGCTAATAAGCTACCTGAGATCAATTATGAGTCAGTAGTTTAATCTTTTAGGCATTTTTGAGGGCTTAAGAAGCAAAACACTTTGTTCAGAGGTACAAAAGTAATTGGACAAAGTAACACCATTCATGTAAATCGTTTGCAGGCAATGACTCCCTGAAGTCAAGAACCCATGGACATCACCAGATGCTTTTTGCTGCCTTGAGATGAGAATTTACTGTTGACACTTTCAGTTGCTGCTTGTTTGTGGGTCTCTCTGCCTTTATTTTTGTCTTCTGTTCCTGAAAAGCAGGTTCTTTATAGGTGAGATCAGGTGACTTACTTTGCAGTATGGTGTGAATCTTTATCCATTTGGGATCCTGTCAGTTTTGCAGCATTTGGTTAAATATGAGCAGAGTACAGCCTGTTTGTTTTTGATTCACAGGACAAATTCATACTCCTACTTCTGTCAGCAGTTTTATTAATAAACATTTGTGTCCCAGTTCCATTGGTAACCATACATCCACCATGTTTTACATGTATTGAAGGCATGGTTGTAGATCTAGGCAATGATTTGCCTTGTCAAAAGTGGTTTTGACTTGTCTGCATTTTGTGAAGTTGCTTTTCTAAACCATGAAAATAGTTCATTCATGCACTTCAATTGTTTTCTGTGGTCTTTCAGGCCTTTTGGTTTTGCCGAGTTGGTCCAGATCGGTGACTCGGCAACTCCTGAAGTTTTTACTGTCTTTCCTATAGGTTCATTTTGGTTATTCAGCTAAAAGACAACCTCCATCATTTGCACTAAAATGTCTTTTTAGCCCTCACATTTAAAATGATATTATTAGAAAGTTAGAAATCACAGATGTAACACTTTGAATCAACTTCAGATATTAAGTCTACTTCATTTGTCCTGAAATAAGCAGGGAATGGACCTCACCTGTCCATGTAACTTCTTGTCAGTCAGTAATCCAGTTAATTTTGAGCCTTTGAGAATGGGGGGACCCTCTATTTTTTCTTTCTTTCTTTTTTTTTTTTCTTTTTCTTTTTTTTTCTTTTTTTTTTTTTTTTTTGCAAAAGCCCTTGAATTAAAGCTGAAAGTATCCACTTCAAACATTGGCTGTTTGATTTAAACTCAACACTATGGTGGTGTAGAGAGGCAAACCTTCAAACACTGTGCCTTTGTCCAACAAATTATGGACCTAACAGTATCTGGCAGACTGCAGAGGGAAACCTTGTTTCAGCATCCAGGTTGGAGAGCTATGAATGGGCAAATTAATATCAAAACTTGTACCCTGCCAGATTAACACTTGTGATCGTTTCATTTATTTAAAATCCTAGAAAATACATTGAGGGAGAACCCTCATTTTCAATAGCGCTGGAGTGAATAATAATACATAAATGTAGCAATGAAAGCGCTCTTTATAATGTGTGCACTCTGTGCTTTAGATCTTCACATTCAGCCAATTTTTATGTGCAACAAAAGGTCTGTGATCAAACCATATTTTATTCTGGGGTCAATGTGGTGTCCCTGTATTTTAGGGAAAGGCAAAATTTGACTTTTTTAGAAACCAAAATGTAAGCAGTTATTGCTGTGTGTCAGTTATAATGATTATTCTCCCTCCTGATTGCAAAGAGCTGGGAGAATAATTTAATAAAAACAAAAATTAGACATCAGAGGGTTAAGGCTACACAGGACTGTAATCACCAAGTTTGCATGTCTTGTCTCCTTATAATAAGTAAGACTTAAAGTGTAGAAGTTTTTATCCTCACAATCAACAAAACACATTAAAAACGAGCAAATGTTTAAAAAACAGACAGGGGTACTGGCAGGCTGTTTATTAACAATTAAAGATGAAATTTTCAAATGAATTGTTAATTATTTGTAATTATTTTCACTTTAACCATTAAATTGCAGTAAAAACAACTATTTAATAAATTAATGAATAAAAAACAATTTTGAAAAACCAACACACACACACACAGATTTACATACTTTGTTTCAACAAATGCATCATCAGTACATCCAAGCATTCAAATGCTACTCTTTAGTGCAGGGGTCCCCAATCCCAGTCCACGAGGGCCGGTGTCCCTGCAGGTTTTAGATGTTTCCTTGATCCATCACAGCTGATTTAAATGGATAAATTACCTTCTCAACATGTATTGAAGTTCTCCAGAGGCCTGGTAAGGAATAAATAATGTGATTCAGGTGTGTTGACCCCGGGTGAGATCAAAAAACCTGCAGGGACACCGGCCCTCGTGGACTGGGATTGGGGACCCCTGCTTTAGTGTCTTGATAGAGACTGGAAACAATGAGTTTTTGTAAGGGTTTAGTTTATATTTTCACTTGATGTTGGAGGAGAAAGTGAGCTAGATCACTTGATATATTTTTGCTCTCTAAGCACATGTAGTTTTTGTTTAAAAACTACATTGAATGCTATCCCTTTCTTCCAATAACCCTAACACAGCCTGTCCAACATGACAGAGCAGCAAAGAATTTCCACAGCTGCTTATCTGACTATGGTAACACGTTTGCATATAGTTTGTGTTGTATCACACCATGGTATAGATGATGTCACACATGATTCTTTTTTTTTGACACATTTAATATGAGATGATAAACATAACACCCTTAGATGAATGTGTTTTGACAAGACTGCATATGACTAAAGTTCAGTTCATTCACCACCCAGTAAAAGGGTTTATCATTAGAGTTATTAGAGTTATCAATGAGATAGTTCACTTTTAGTGTAGTACAGTTTGATCAGCACACTGTTATTTAATGCAGAAAAACAATAACAGAAGTCAAATAGCAAGAGCAGAAGGAACCATAATGTCAGTCTCGATGAGGAATAGGTGGCGTAACCTGACTGAATTTACAGCATCTTACCAAAATCTAAATGCATGTTGTATTTATATATTTATATATATGCAATAAGTCAATTTCCCTGTGGGTATCAGTGACTGTTTGAGAAGTGTAACTGCATACTGTGTTTGACGCATCAAAAATGGGTGGTTGGTATTAACCAAATAGACTGACTTTGCTAAATGGGCCATTAATGTATGCATGCCTTAGCTTTAGCACTAAAGGCAACTTTGAAACATGAGACTGATCGGCACTGACAGTAATGGGAGTCTGACATAAACACAAACAGAGAGCTTTCTGTAGGGAACATATTCATATCCATATTCATACATTGTTATGCAGTTCCAGAAACTCTGAGGGGTTGTCTTGTCTAATGGATGAAACATTAGACAAGATACGGAGAAAGAGAAATTTACTGTGGGAGAAAAGAAAAGAAGAGACAAGCTAAATTATGGCATAGAAAGTTTAGCACCCCGAAGGCTTAAATGATTTTTAAATTGCTGCAAATTTGATCGGAAGGCATCTTCATATTCACTCTGAGGACAAACCTATAGTTTGGATTTTGTCAAGAAAAACAAAGGTACCACTGACCGGCATATAGGACAGCACAATTACTGCTGAACGGTACAACAATGTAATCTATTTTCTTATCCCTTTGTGATTGCTCATTTTTTCTAAACCTGAGGCAGACAGAGCTCAGCTGGAACCCACATTCTAGCCTCCCTTCAGGAAAACAACACACATGGATAAACTACTCAGAATTTAGGGAGCAGCATCAAATCTGTGTGCGCGTTAAATCTATCAGTTTCTGCTTTTCGGTTGGAAATGGGCTTGGCTTAAGATTCTAAAGACAAGACAGTGTACCACATGCTCTGACCCGAGTACGATGACTTTATTTCTGTCTCTACTGAAGTGCTGTAAGAGAGCTTGAGAGATGGAAATGAGTGATAGAACTCAAAAGATAATTGAAGGACAGAGTGAAAGAAGAGGAGATAGGAAGGTGGAACAGAGGGGATATCTGTGCCAACAGACTTCAGCTGAAAGCATGATACTCTGATTGAGAGATAAGAGAAAGAGGGGATAATAGGAGAAAGAGGACAGTGGAAATAGAGAGGATGATTGTGGAGCAAAAGAGAGGCTGAAAATGGATACTATATTGGTTGTCTCGAGAAGGAGAGGATAGCAGCTCATGCAGATCTAGTGATGAACTGATTAAAGGAGAGTGTGTGAGTGCCCACTGCACACAGGAAGTATGGATATCCATTCCTGTTGATGTCCTGTCAGCAGACTGACCCCTCTGCTGTGCATTGTGATCCTAGAAGTCGGCGTGATACCATCAGCCATGCACAAATTCACAACAAAGAAAGGAAGGTGCGGACTGGTGAGAGGAAAGCGAGGTGCCTTCGAGTCTCTAAGTGTCGCAAACTATTAGTTAAAGAAATGTAAGTGAAACAAATGAAGTGGCCCACAGAGTGAAAACTACTTATGTATGCAGAAGTGGTTCCTAATAAGCAGCCATGCGGTTTTTGGATAAACATAAACAAGGCAACTGGGGGAATGACACAAATAAGGACTTGCAGCATTTTAATGGCTGAATTATCATGATTTTTTTATGCATGAAGTAATGCGTCCCTTTGGTTCCAGGATTAAGTATGACACACACAGCTGGGACCAGACTGAAGATGTTGCTGGGAGCATGTTCCGCTTGTCTAGCAGGGTTCGTCTGTGTCTGGCCTTCAGCCAACCCTCATAGCCCCCACATGCTGAGATGCATGCCGCAATGTCACATCACACAAACATTTCCCCAAAGCTGGGTTCACATCAGACAGACGCTTTCCTAAAGCTATATCCATCCACCTCAACCCTCAGCCCACGCCGTGTCACCCACTAACTATGTACACAGCTGCCTCAGAAGGATCCCTCCGACAAACAGAATGCTGAAAATCCCCTTTTGCTGTGGCGTTAAGTACGACAGAGACATCCTGTGGACTGAGCTGAGCCGGACTAGTCAGGCCCTCTCGGATGAAGCCACTTGTAGTTGGCGCTGCCTGGCTCTCTTAGGGCCTCTTCATCAACTCAGCCAAGGCGAAACAATAGACTAAAGCTAGTAGGAAGACACCACAGGCCTCATGCCAAATGCACTAAAAGAGAAACAGTGAAAGAAAGAGAGAATGAGAGCAACCCAGAACGGTACGTGAGCATCAGGATTGGTATGTCTCTTGTGAAGGCTAGATTAGAGATATATTAGTGTACATGATTAAAGAGGCAAGAGAAGCTTACTCTTCATTGAGGTCTGTTGTCAGGGCTTTGTGGTGCACTGTCAAAGGCTATTGGCATGAGCCTGAAGAGAAAGCAGAATGAGCACAGGAGGGAAAAAGTGGTAAAACAGAAATAAACGGGCACCTAGGGACAGGCGCGTGCAAGGAAGTGAATGGATGTTAGTATTCCTGAATGCACCATCAGGACCAGCATGACTGAGCAGTTATTGGATAATTTCTCTAACATGGTGTCACTTAGTGGCATTTCAGGACACTTGAAAAAAGGGAATAGACCCTTTGATCTCTGCCTAATGTGGTGGAACCTTGTACTCAGAATAACTTTCAAAAGAACAGCCAGAGAGACAATACCCACCCTTCCAATTTGGGCTTTTATTACCAGTTTCTCAAGGATTTGTACGCATTTGTGAGGGAAAGACATATAAGCATACTGAGATTATTTTTTGTAAGTTTGCTTTTGCATAATTATAAACAGCCTGACAGGGAAGACATCACTTTTATTTTCTCCCTTTTAATTTTTGTTTAATGGTGACTGTGTGCCAGAGAAAGGTGTTTTTGCACTAAGTCTGCAGAGCTGTAGCTCCCTTCACCTCAGAATAAATTTCGCTTGCTTTCAGCTTAAAATTTTGCATCAGGGACAGCAAACTGTTGGGTTTTTTGTTGGTTTTTTTCTGCTTCCCTCATCATTAATAATGATGAGAAGCTCTGCATTTGGAGCTCGCATCCTCCACCGAGACAAGTGACCTATTACAATCCCGATCTGCCCCAAAATTTAATGAGTTCTTTCTTTCCCCATGTTCCACCTTCCCACCAAGTTTCATTAAATTCACCATTGTGGTTTGGTTATCAGACAGATAAAGAAACTGATCATCATCATGTTGCCTCAATAAAGAGGCAATATGACCACCCCATTAACTAGTCTCCTTGCCTTTGAATTATTTTCATACTCATAAGCCCAGTGGATCAACTGGACCAGTTTTCTATTGTGCATGCACTGTAGTGTACTTAAAAAAAGCTAATCTTTCTGAATTCATACTCAAACAAAATAGTTAAATAATGTTACAGCATTTGGCTGTAATGAAAGAGAAAAACACCACACTACTACTATTTTAGCAGCTCGTATTTTCTCTGTATTGACAATTGCATAGCTTACTCTTTCAGCTGTGCAAGCTATGCAATTGTTCAGGGTATACAGTCATTTGGCGAGACGTATGTTTTATGTCGCCGCAGCCCTGGCAACCAGCCTGATAAAAAAAAAGTCCATGTAAACATCAGCTGTGTAAACAACATTTAGCTCTAAAAATAGAAGAAAATGCTGAGAAGTGGACGGCTTGTGAAGTCCAGGCTTTATTAATGCTGTATGCGAATGAGAAAATACTGACTTGCCTGACTCTTAACCTGCTATTCGGACATTTACACAGAAACATAATGCTGAGAGAAAAGGATGAAACTGGATTATAAAGAAGTAAAAAACCACACTGACTGCATGTGTGACGAGCTCTGCGGTGCCATCTGTGCCACATGCAGCATATTAGTGTTTTTGTGCTACAGTGTTATAGCACTACATATTAAATTGAACCCACCCACCCACCCCTTTCAGGCTGGTTGCAGCCGCTGGGATCAACAACTTTTTCTGGCTGTCTTTTCAACTTTGTTGTAGTCATGAACCCACAAAACACAGAGCTGAGATGACATCCTTCATCTTGTTTTTGGAGTTGTTGCTGCTCTGCCAACTGCCAACATCACATTAGTGTTACATCTGGCTGCTGTAAATGCTAATAGAGAATAAAACCCTTAAAGGTATGTGGTGAGCAGTCCTTCTCAGAGATTCCCAAGAACGAATGCATTTAATAATTAGTTTTTATTCATCTCTGGCTCTCTTCCACAGTATGCCTTTTGCCCTGCCTCCCTCAACCTAACCCCAACCCATCAAAGCAGATGGTTGCTGGAGCTTTTTTCCTGTTAAAGATGAGTTTTTCCTTCCTACTGTTGCCAAGTGCTTCCTTTTTGAAGGTTTTCTGATTGTTGGGGCTTTTTCTGTATTATTGAAGGATCTTTACCTCACAGTATAAAGCGCCTTCAGGCAGTTGTTGTGATTTTGCGCTATATAAATAAAAGTTAAAAATTTAATAGGACTGTGTGGTGTGAAGGTGTCTGCTGTAAAGGCAGTGTAAAAGTAATAGTATTAGTGTATGAATGGTGTATGTGTGTTTCCTGAGTTCTGAGTGTCAAAAGAAAACGAGAGGGTCAAAGGGAAACAAATCCACCTGTCCATATTAAAACAGCTGAATTTCAGTGACACACCAACCCTGCAAATTTCTCATGATTTGATTTGACACATTTGTCCCTCTCAAGGGTGCAATCATGTGTTTTTTATTTTCCTGCAGTTAAATGTTCCTCACTCTCACTTAATCAGGACTCTTGATTACGTCTCTAATTTGTAACAGTGGAAGGGAGGAGTGCACTGAGTGTGGGGGCTTATTGTACATAATATCAGCCAGTCATTGCAGAGGATTACAGTGTCTTCAGAGAACATTTCTGTTTAACATTACTTCATTAGGCTCCCTTTGATAACCTTTCATTTCCCATTATTAGTTTTCATTTAATCCCAGCCCATGTCTAAGCTGCCGTCTATGTACGGAATGATGGCAAAAGCCTGTGGAGAGACGACTCCTCTACAAGTGTAGGTCTGTGTAATTAAGCAATAAGCCACATGAGGCCAAGCTTTATAGTGATTTTTGAACAGCTGTTATGAGATATGCTGTTAAGTAAGATTTGTTAGCTGTCCCATAAATCAAAGACGATCTGACTTTTTTAAGAAGTTATACTTTTATGGAAATCAAACTATTATTGATTGAGTGTATACATCAGTAATTACTTTTCTATAAAGAAAATATTCTTGCATGTGGCGAAGTCACCCATCCCCATGCTGGATTCTGATTGCATGCCTACAGATAAGTAATTGAAAACAATGCATCCATACATCCCAGTGTTATTGCTGTCAGTGTAATATCATTGATAACAGCCTCACAGTTTGCAATTATCTCTCCGAGAGTCATATCAGAGTTGTATTAAAATACTACTAAATGGAGACCCAATTATTTTTCTAGCAAAACACCAGCAGCCAGAGGAAACAGAGTATTAATGCAGCACTGAGCATCCAACTTTTGGCAATTTTTACAGCTGTCTTTTGCAGTTTTTATCATTCCAAGACATAATAGACCAAGAAGAACCAGCTCCAGATGGAGGTTTGTCAGCGAAAAAACTGCCTATGGTGGAAAAAGTCCAATTAGTCCATTGTTAGTTTGTTGGCTTCATAGGATAACAGAATTCACTCCTTTGGTGTACTTCTAATATCAGCACCCCGATAGGTGGCTGCAGCCTATCCAAGCAGCCACTGGGCAAGAGACAGTGCAGTTGTGTCAGGTTGCCGTTCATCACAAGGCTACCACAGAGAGACAGACAACCGGCCATGCTGGCATTCATACTACCAGATGTAGAGCACCCAGAAAAAAACAAACAGAAAGGTCTCAGCTGACCAGAAAATTTTAAGCCAGTGCTCCAGCACATTGTTCATTTTAACAGTACTATTAGAAAAAGTCAAACTCAAGAAGTGATGACATGAGATGCATCCGCTATAGTTACTGCACTGCTATTGTAGGTCATTGCTGCTCCAGAATCTACCGTTAGGCTCTAATACTAGTTTCTTTCCAGGGGTGGGTCTTTGTTATTATCTTATTCCACACTGTTCAGGCTTAATTGCATGCTGCTGGGAATGACAACTTTGGTCACTAGAAACTGAACATTAGCTGCCCATTACTCTGTGTACACATATTAATAAGTCTGTTCAAGCTGGATGGCTGAAATTGAGCTTTCTGCAAGGCTAGACAGACATCACACGTGTTGGGTGAAAGCTACAATTTCCTTGATACCCGATGAAGCTACCCTATTATACATTAATGGTCCAAGCTTGTCATCTTGCGTGCATGGTCTGGCATACTTGATATACAGCACTTTTATATTCTCATCTGTAGTCTCAGAAACTTATCTCATTATGGGTGCATCACAGACAATACACATCCACTAAAGAATGACCAGAAATGGACCTCTAAATGTTTTTAAAGAAAAAAAAACATCACCATGCTGTTCTTCAGAACAATAAGAAGCTCATGTGTTCCCCCCTCAGTTAATGCTTCCGCTGGAAAGCATTTAGTGTCACTTCATTATAAATGGATTATGGTTTACAGGCTGTGTGAGAGAGGATATGAAGGCTCAAAACCAAATATATCTACCACAACAAGAACTTTGCACTGCTGCCCATCTGTTTGCCGGGCTAAAACTTGAACAAGGCTTTGTTAAAGTGCTGCTAGTGGCATATATATATTTATGTCAATAATGAAATGGTCTGCTCTGTGACTTAACCAGACGAAAGCATAACATCCGGCTACACTTTCATCCGGACAACATTTTAAATTGTTGTCTAAACAAAAATCCCTGAAATTGATTTGATTTGACAAGCAGACTGTCCTCCATCTCCTCCTGGCAAATGGCAGATCTGTTTACTGCTGATAATCTTATCAGATTCAAATTTCACTCATCATCTTGTCCCTGCAAATCTTCATCTCTTTGATTGATCATCCCTGCAATATAATGAAAGCTAATCTAAACAATCATGCGTTTCGCCTGCAGGGTTGAAGATCCGTGAAGTGATGATCAACGTGTCGCGTCAGCAGGTGGAGGACTTTCATGGCCCAGAGGACTACTGGTGTTTGTGTGTCGCCTGGAGTCACCTGGGAACTTCCAAGAGCCGCAAGGCAACAGTCCGGATTGCCTGTAAGCGAAACCATGTCACTTTGATACCAGCCTGACCTTACTGTGTCTGCGAAGGTTATTTGACTTTAAACCAGTGAGGGGATTATGTAGAAAGCATTCATTGTACATACATAAGTAGAGAAGGTCACACATGAAACAATTGTGCATATATGTTTGTTTGCTCCTTCGTGCTATTCTTTTATAAAGCAGGCTGTTTATTCTCTTGCCTAGACCTGCGGAAGAACTTTGAGCAGGACCCCCAAGGCACTGAGGTGCCTCTGAATGGCATGATTGTGTTGCATTGTCGTCCCCCAGAGGGAGTGCCTGTGGCTGAGGTGAGGGCTTTCTCGCACTTCAAACAAGTAACGTTTTCTCCTGTGTTGCTTGGAGAGAAGCCGTCATCCGTCTGCTTTACTCACAGTATAGCTCTGTTTACGTGACACGTTGTTTTGTTTCTCTCCAGCCACTGCAAATCCAGGACACATTTGTAATTTTTTCTCTTCATTTCAGTGTAAACAAGACTAATAGTTGATGAGCTGACACAATTACCTCATTGTCTCAGAATTATTCTGATTAATTTGATCGTGCAATATGGAGGGAGTATTATGTGTATGTATCACTAGCTTCCGTCTTTGCTGTGTTCTAGGTAAAATGGTGATTAACTATGATTTATTAAAAATGAAATGGTCATGTATTCCTTTCATTTTTGCTATCTTTGTCTGTTTTCTGAGGGTGAGTATTTGTGTACGAGCATGTCTGAAAGAGAGTACCCGTCACTGCTATTTTAATTTTTACTATGAATATAAAATGAGGCTCTCATGGACAGTCCTGCTGAGTGGTGCTTCTGTGCTGTGATGCTGCGCGCCTTCGTGTGGAAACTCAGTAGGGTGATGTGTCGATATCAAAGCCTGCGTAACGAAGCATCTGAAGCTTTGCATTTACTTAAAGGGGCAGTCTGTGATCTATGTAAACAAGATGACAGCTCTGGCAGCAAATTTCAAAGCACAGGACTCGAACCCTACCATTACTCCCAAACTGATTGACATGCCTTTGCATACAGCGACTGATACGTTTTCTGATGCTAATGGATAAAGCTTTGTGGAGGTCAGTAATGTTTGCAAACACACTGACTTGTTTTTTAATCATAACTTCAGTTACATCTCTTCCAGCTCTTTGGATTTGATATGAAACAACAGAACAGTTAAGAGTTGATTTTATTTACAGTATGCATTTATACTGGCAGGGTCACTGACATGTATACTCCCAGTATTATATTGTATATATAACCATTTGTTTAGTTTTTGTCTTTTCTGAGCCACACAAATTTTACATTATGTGTGATTTTGGACACAAAATTCCTCATTCCTGCAAAAAAAAAACAGAAAACAGAGCAAATACAATTTCTGTCAAAATATCCAGACTTGGCTGTTTGAACAGAGCTGTTCTTAATCTGTTTGTCTTTCTCACTCATTGTTAGTCTTGTTTAACTTAGGAGTTATCTGTCTCCATTACATGGAGCAGCACCTTTCAGAAACAGAGCCACTTAATATTAATTATTCACTAAATTATTCACTCATTCCTGTTTACAGGATTTAACTTGAGAAAATATGCTACATAGCAGGATAACATTAACTTTAATATCAGAGTATTTGTTTGATTCATAGTTATATATGTTCTCATTAAGTAATATTTAATTGTAGAGCTTATTCATTACTTCTGGTAGCTATGTAAAATATATAACATTAACATTACAACCAAATCACCTGTTATATTTCCACTCATAGTAATGAGTCATTAATTAATTGCTTAGAAGAACTGGTAAAAGTTCACATCAATGACAGGCCCATAACATCTACAGTTACCACAGACCATGGGATGTCAATTAAATGTGGAAAGGCAAAGTGAGCCCCTCTCCAATGTATTTTTTTTCCACTTTGAGGGACCCAATTAAAATGAATATCAATGGAAGTGAGAGACACTGCTGATAGGGGTTAATAAATATCTGTAGGGTCCAACCATCAGCTACAGTACTATTTAATAAGGAAAGGGTCTCACTGGGATTAGAAAAATCATTTTTTTACAAGTGTCCTAAGTCCAAAAAAGTAATAAGTAAAGATGATACCATGTTTTCTGATGTCTGCAGGCTTGAGGCAGTGTTTTGGTTTATAGTAAAGCAAAATGTCATCACTGATGTTTTATCAGTGATTTCTTGAATGTCAAAGCAGCAAGATAGTATACAAGTATGAGTATAAGATAAGACTGATGTAATGGGGGTATTTTCAATTTTTATATTTTAAATCTTTCAAAGTTATTATTTATTAATATATTTTGTATTTATTTCTTAATCAACAGACTTTTTATTCTTATTAGTTTTGTTTCGTCAGTGAATGTTTTATCAACGCTACTGAGCACATGTATGAATTAATAAAGTTCAGTGAAATGAAATGAAAAGAACAGGGGTTAAGCACTGTCTGCCGTACTGAATATTGTTTACAGATATTTGAGAATTTGTATTGCTCAAACATTTTCTTTTGTGTGCTTCATTGTTATGTCTGTCATGTTGTGATCTGTCATATTAACAAACTGTTCTAAAGCCATTTGTTTTTTCAGAATCCAAATCGATGCTTTAGAATTCCTTAAAGGTGAAAATGGACTCCATTTCAAATTGTGTGTGTGTGCCCGTGTGTGTGTGTGCGTGCCTGTGTGTGTGTATGTGCCCGTGTGTGTGTGTGTGATGAATGATTCAGCTCACACAAATGGAGCATCGGTGTACCACGAGTCTCCCCGATGCATTGTGGTCATCAAACTCCTCATGCATTCATTAATGTGACTCCGGCTAACAAAGAGAATGGTTATAGTAAATAATGCAGTGACAAATCCAGCTCCCTCTAGTATGACTTGCACTGAGGGAAGAAAAAAAAACTACTGACATCCAGAGTTGGAGATGTGGCAGTAGTTTTTTTTTTCTTTTTATGACTTTAGACATTGCTGAGAGCCTTTTTTGTATCCAGCACTGTGAAGGAGAGAAGCTCAAGCTCAGCTAAAGTTTGAATTTTAAGGAATTGAGGTCATGCAGCATGATCTGTTAAACCCTGTTTGTATTCTGAGGGATATTTATTTTGGCCATGACATTTATCTGAACGTCCATACTCCCACATTCAGCTGGAAATTAATACTTGTGATGTTGAAAAAATGTGAAAAGTTAATTTCTTGGAGCTGATATTAAACGCACAGTTGACAAAATGCGGATTTAATACGCTCCAACTTTCCAGGCTGTTTTAATGCATTAATGCTTTACATCTGACTGTAAAGCTTGAAATCCCTTTATGTCACTGCTCTGTGCATGATCTCGGAGGCAATGCCATCAGTGAGGGAGAGGGAACTTTATCTGCATCTTGCTGTAACTAAGCCACCCGGGAGTTTACTGGGCTGCTGTGTAGGATGTTAATGAAAACCAGAGAATGCCATATTATCTGTCCCAGCAGTGACAGAGGCAATAATCTGTGCACAATGCAAGTCAGACCACAGAGAATGGATCATAGTAAAACAGCTTAAGTCTGCTTCAGTTTATTGGTGACAAGAGTTTTAACTGGCTCTGCTTTTTAGAGACAGAACAGTTACCAGCACATATTATACTCAACTGTGTTATGTTCAAGTCGTTACATTTTGCCATTGTCAGAAGAAAAAAAAATATTATGTCCTTACATAACATTTTTGTAATTAAAAGTCACTTTTTCTCAATAAAACCAATTTTTTTTTTATAAGTATTTATTTAAATAAACTATTAATAGCACTTTACAGCTCGGTGATAACATCGTAAATGTGGGGTAATCTCAGGGAAAAAGTCAACATTTAACAAAGCAATAGTTTATTTTGTTTTTGATAGCAATATCGTAACCTGCTTACAAGACAGCTGGTATTTTTCAGTGTAATGTTTGGATTTAAGAAATTATCTGTCAGAGGCATTTTGAGTTTTTTGAGTTTTTTTCATTTTGAGTCTTTTGAGTTTTTTTCATTTTGAGTCTTTTATTGTCCTTTCTGTTGTCTAGCTTGTGTTACAATTTCTACGTCTGGCCTTGTTTCCTGTTTTATTTTGAAAGTCTTGTGTTGCTATGTTCAATGCGTTTAGTTTTGCTCTTCCCCTGTGACGTCCTGATGTTGATTTGTGTCAGCTGTTTCCCCATGTGTTTCCACTTCCCCAATCACCTCCAGTGTGTATTTAGTCTGTGTGTTTTCTTTCAGTCTTTGTCAGGTCGTCTGTGTCACAGTCATAGAGTGAGATGGAGGAGCTAATTGCAGACAGGGAAGGAGACAGGACTAAGGTTAAACAAAAAGCAAGCCGTTTATTATGGCTGGTAAACATGAATACAAAAATCAAGCAAAGGCGAACAGGAGTGGCACTAAACTGAAACCTAAACTGGGAAAACTAAACTATGAGCTGTGACTAAACTGTGGTAACTATGAAAACAGACATGAACACTGTTCTGCCAAGGAACATGTGAGAAACTGTGATGAGGAAAAACAAGAACAAGAAACATAAACACGACCTGAGCAGAATCATGGAATACATGGGACTTGACACAGACGACCTGCCAAAGACTGAAAGAAAACGCACAGAATAAATACACATTGGAGGTGATCAGGGGAAGTGGAAACACGTAGGGAAACAGCTGACACAAATCAACATAACGACGTCACAGGAAGAGCAAAACTTAACACATTGAACATAGCAAAACAAGACTTTCAAAATAAAACAGGAAACAAGGAGAGATGTAGAAATGACAACTAATAATAGCAACACAAGAACTTAACATATCTCCAAATACAATAGAAGAAATCAAAAATACAAAAATAAACTCAAAATGCTGGGTCACAGACATTATCCTAAAGGAATAAAAACTGGATTCTTTCACTTTACAGGCTGAAAACCTTCAATATCACATTAAAATTCTCTAGTAAGGTTATACTATATAACAATTATAAAAATATTGTCACTTCTCAGATATACTTGTCCTTTTCATCTCTGTTTAAAACTACGAACCTAACCATGTCTTTAAAATATAAACCTCCTTTTTCTGTTTCATTTCATCATAACATTGCCTAAAATTGGAAATACAAAACTAAATAGTCACTTTCAGTGTAATATTCATGAGTTAAGCATGAATACTGTGGCAGTTTTAAAGTACAGTGACACCACTGGGATCTGGGATTTTAATAAAATTAAGGATGCCACATATTAAAGTAAACATCTAATACATATAATCTAATATATATGTGTTTGCCTGAAGGTTGTTTACACTTATTGATGAGTAAATATATGATGCCGTTGCTGCTGGGAACACACTGCGAACACAACTGAAGAGCTTTGCAGGGGAACAAAAATTAAAGACTGACATCTTTAAACAACCTGACCACATGGCAAAATAACCACTTGTTCAGCAAAGCATTAACTTGCTTAATTTGTGCACTGTTCACATTATAAACTTTAGATACTGAAAAACACATGGACTAAACTGCCTTTATAACTTAGCCATCTGTTCAGCTTTACAGAAGTCGGCTAGATCTAAAACATGTTGTCATTTAAAATACAGCAAATCTATAAAAAGTGTCATGTAAATCCCAACCAGCTTTGTTCCCATGTAAGTTAGATTCTCAATTGTCTCATTTTTCTGCATTTCTACTTTTTTTCACAATGTTGTCAATCCCTGAAGGTTCAACTCAGTGTTTTACAGAGGGATTTTTCATAGATCACTCATACACAACACAAAAGTAGAGTGACAACAAAGATTTCCAAAATCTTCTCTGTGAAATCTTTAAACTCTTCAAATGTCAAGAAAATTAAACGAGAATTTTCAACATTGCTATACCCAGTGTTCAGATTTATAGATTTATAAAAGAGTTTCAAATTTCAGAAAAAAAGGACAAGTGAGTAATTATGTAATCAGTGCCTGTATTGTACATGTTTGACATGCAGAGAATGAACAGCAAAAATCATGCTGGAGAGATTAAAAGGTTAGCATCTAACTAAAGGAATAAATCCTTTTCCTTTATGGGAGGCAGAGCCTTCAGTTTTCAGGCCCCTCTTCTGTGGAACCAGCTTCCAGTTTGGATTCAGGAGACAGACACTATCTCTACTTTCAAGATTAGGCTTAAAACTTTCCTTTTTGCTAAAGCATATAGTTAGGGCTGGACCAGGTGACCCTGAATCCTCCCTTAGTTATGCTGCAATAGACGTAGGCTGCCGGGGATTCCCATGATGCATTGAGTTTTTCCCTTCCAGTCACCTTTCTCACTCACTATGTGCTAATAGACCTCTCTGCATCGAATCATATCTGTTATTAATCTCTGTCTCTCTTCCACAGCATGTCTTTCATCCTGTTTTCCTTCTTTCACCCCAACCGGTCGCAGCAGATGGCCGCCCCTCCCTGAGCCTGGTTCTGCCGGAGGTTTCTTCCTGTTAAAAGGGAGTTTTTCCTTCCCACTGTCGCCAAAGTGCTTGCTCATAGGGGGTCATATGATTGTTGGGTTTTTCTCTGTATTTATTATTGTGCTATCTACTGTACAATATAAAGCGCCTTGAGGCGACTTTTGTTGTGATTTGGCGCTATATAAATAAAATTGAATTGAATTGAATTGAATTGAACCCACCCAAGTATTCCCAAGCATTCCAATCATCAAGCCACTCATCCCGAGACATTTAGATTGCATGAAATATAATTATTAAGTGATAAGCATAACGTTTCTAGAGATGGTGAACAGATAATCCAAGAACGCCCTGAAATTTTAGCCACTCCTGCCTGCAGAACAGGCATCCGTCAGATTTGGAGGACTCATTTGTTTAATGTGATTTCGTGAAAGCCATTGTTGCATTGAGAAAAGGCCAAACATGACTGAGGGGCGGCTGAGAGGGTGCAGGCATGAGTGAAGGGAAGGAGGGGAGGGGGGTTAATGAAGCTCAACCTTAATTGAATCAGATGGTACAAAACTTACTGCAATGCTTTGTAATTGTCTTCATGTCGCTTTCACTTCCCATTTAAATGATTGTAAATGTAGGTCATTACATCTGCTTTCAGAATAATCAAGTGTTTAGGCCAGATGCTGAGGGGAATTGAAATGACTTCTCTGTTAAGTTTAAGATGATACCTTTCTGCAAATAAACACGGCTCTCCAGACTTGCCGGCTCCCTCACCTCAACATCTTTACACAGCTTGAATTTATCAGAAAATGAAGCTCTGCTGCATGCTTCGTAGACACCCTGCTGACGATGTGATGCTGCTTTCCTGACTTTATTTTATTTGCTTTCTCAACCAAGAGTAAAAAAGAGCAAAATATGCTGGTACATCTGAGTGACATGTAGAGGTCAGTACGGTGACCTTGACACCATGCCAGTAGACTGCTGGCGCTGCTAGGTCAGGTGTTCTGTAGTGCAACACTAGTTGCTGCTATCTAAGTGGGACACATTTGCCAATTAAGCAAATATGTTTCCTGTCGTCCCCGGGCGCTGGCTTATCAGGCTCATTTGAGCGTTCCTGCCATCTCATCAGCATGTGCATCTCTCTATAGTTTCTGACTCTAGGACCAACAGAGAGTGTCTCACACTCCAGGATTATACTCTTCCCTGAAAGTGAGGGAGGGTCAGAATGACACAGATTAATCAAAGCAAAATCACAAGAGGAAAAACCAAACAGAGAACAAAGAGATTATTTTAATTTACTTCACTGTAAGAATTTCCTGAGATAAAGGCACCAAAAAATGAAAGGTCACCACCAAAGAGGATTCTTCTCTGATCACAGAGAGGATAAAGAGATAATTATTGGTCAGTTTTATTGAATAGTACAACAGCTGCTGTTTAATGGTTTAATTAAGTTTCGTCTTTCTCTTCTTATTATGTACTTTCACAAATCCTTTTTTTCAATCTCAGATGCCCTTTACCACAGTGTGAATGGGAGTCAAACACCATCACAGTTTAGAAATTAGGATAATGTTAGCATGAAAAAAAATTCATTACATTAATTTCTCAGTCTGCTTCTTTTCTGTTTGGGTTGCCTGTTAAATTCAAAAACACAAACACCCACACTGCTTCTAAAAGTGTACATGTGCATCTTTTTTTTTAATCACATATAACTTTAAAAATCTTAAGTGTAAGAAACTAACATATATATAATACAGCTGGCACACACTGATTCAAAATGAAAGCACATGCCTTACAGCGAAACAGGATGAAACTTGGAATCATTTTCTGAGACAAACAGCGACCTAACAAATTCAGCGGCATTGCAGAAAGGATGAGAGAGATCTATACACCAGTAATCCATACTTTACCACTCAAACATGGCTTATTTTCTATCAATACCACCTAAAAAGAGTTGATTAGAAAGGTTTTGTAAGAGTGGTTGTAAGAATGAGCTAGGAAACCTAGATGTCCACGTCACAGCCATCCTCCTTCATCTCGGTTTTATAAATAACATATTGATCTGTGAAATGGCAGTCAGTAAATCTTTCTTGTTTTATTTCTTAGCATTTTTTATTTTATATTAATTATGTTGAATAATAATTTTATAATGCACTTGTGAACACTGGATATTTGTGTACATTGACCAGCAACCTTCATAAGTAATAAGATAAGAGAAGGGAACTAATGAAGAAATAAAATTAGAACATACCTATACATAAGACCAAAAATTTAAAAGAGTGTGTATCTTTACAATACTGCAGTGTTTACTGTAAAATTAATTTAATAAAAGTCTTAGTTCTGTGAACATAAAATGAGCCGTCTAATGAATCTCCACATACTCAACAACTTCTGTCTTCAGGAGTCAGTGCTTATTGTTTGTATAATACATTCAGGAGTGTACAACTGAAATGTTTAATCTCTAGTTACTGTGGAGTGGCACAATGGCTTTGCAATGTGTGCCAGTTCCTCTGAAGTTTGCTGTCTTAAGCAGTGCCTTCTCAGTTTCAACTGGTGATGTAAATTTAACAGTTTTAAAATTGTCCTTCTTTGTAGGCTTATGTGTGAGAGCAGTAAAGCTAGGACAGAAAAGCATCAAATGCAATATTTTTCACATGTACTGGTACCATTGCATGACTAATGCGTAATAAATAGTAAATAAATAGTTTCTTTGCCAACGTCATTATGAGAATACATTTTGGCTTCTGCATTTTTTCAGCTACTGAATATTTGGTTCCTCTGCATTTCCTGGTTTTGAATGGATCTCTAAAGGACTGATTAGCAGATTTGTCTTAGGGCAGGATATTTTCACGACCAATTTCAACACACCAAGTTTGGGAAAGCCTAAATGCTAACCTCATAGCTTTATAGCAGATAAATTGTTAATGTGACAATTGTCACAGTGACTTTTACATACAGTCTATGTCACAGAATCCCTCAACCAGCTAACTAGCCATCTATATCTACAAATACATACCTACAGTGTGTCCTGGATAGCCTTAATGTAATTAAGTTTTCATTGTCAAGCTGAACAAATTAGGTTAAATGAAACACTGCTGAGTAAAAAGCCCCAAGAGTGGATTTGAAATGTTCTCCAGGACGACTCTGGCATCAAAGTGCTTCTTTACTGCCAAGGGGCTAATCCCATCGGACCTACATTTTCAATAAATCCCGATTTCCCAGTGGTTAGAGTAGAAGAAATAAAAAGTCATGAATGTTTAATAGCTCACTCTACTTAGGAAAGATAGCATCATTTCAATTACCCTGATCTCAAACAGCAAATCTTCTGGCATTTCATGGATATCTTTCATAGATTTTTTATTGTTTGTTTTAACTGTAATATATCATTTATCATCTGCAAAGGTAGAGAGCTATAATAAACACAGGGAAAGGTGGGGAAGGTTGACATAAAGTATCATATAAAGTATAAAGTAAGTATAAAGTATCATTCCCGTGCCAAAAAATGCAAATTTTGGAGCTTTTAATGTTGAGTTGCATTTTTATTTCAGATTTTGGACCTTACATTTGAGTTGAACACAAGGGAAATGTGGTTCTGATTTAAATGTATCATGTTGTCATATAGTCCTGTTATTTAGTCCAGTTATAGCACCGCAGTGATTTACCTTTGTATTGTTTTTTTTTCACTTTGACACTTAAATGTGGTGTAAATGGGAAAAATGCTTTCCTCCATTGTTTTGATATCTAATTTATGAAACATTTCTACCTGCATGTGGAAGAAATTAGGTTTGTCATTGAAATAATGTGTTATGTAAAAGATGCAGATGTGAGTTCTTATTTTGTACAATGCAATTTGTTTTGCTCAGTGTTTCCTTTGGTGACATATTATCCACTTAATATTGAAATATATTTAATTTACACAGTGTAATAGTTACATCTTGGTACCTGTCAAACTCAGTTTCAACACTTTGCTCTAAAAATGCATCCCATCTGAACATGAGAACAAAGCACTGGAGGTTAAGCTTCAATATAGTCGTATATTCCACACTATATGACGATAATATACATTAAGTGAGTAATATAATGTAGGCAAGTGTTGGACAGCTTTTAGTTCAGCTATTTTCTGAAATAAGGGGTGAAATAACCTAATGTCTCATGGTGACATACAGTATGTGCCTTTGAGATGGGATCTCAGTACAGTTTAACAAGCAACAAGTCATTTAGTTAGTTAGGCATCAACACCACAAGCATGGTCGAGTCTTCTAGTTCAGTTTGAATTAGCTGATGTGAAGCTTAGCAGCTATCTAAGTACCTGTCTTTCATTTACTGTAGGCTTGCAGACTAAATGAAAGATAGGTGCAAGCCAGTGTCAAGTGACCATTTGAAGAACTGCAGTTTTTGCACCTCCACGGTGGCTTTGTTTGTTAACCCCAGCAAAAACAACACAGCTCACCAATCAATCACTTTAACTTATTTATCACCATTTGACAAATAAGGGTCAGTATTTGCTGTCAATCCTTGCATAAAGCAGACTACAAGAAAATAATGTGATTACATGAATAAGCTTGTAAAATGGGCTCATTTTGTATGAAATTATTCTATTATATTTGCTCCATTTTGTAGAAGGTCAAAACTGACTGCGTTCATAGCTGACAAGACTGACCAGCCATGACAAACACAGGGTTGATTAGACACTGGCTGTGAAAGAGTGAATTATAAAGAAAGAACTGATGAAGGCGCAGTGTTGCACACTAGTATGAGCACTTGGTACTGTATGCCTTGAAAGCAGCGGAGCCAATTCGTGAAAAAAAAAGCTACATGATGAAAGACTTCTTGGGCCATCAAAAGGAGCAAAAAACGCTTGTGACAACATGACTCCAGATTTATTGATTTCCTAGCTCATTTTGTTTTTTTCATCTAGAGTGCTTTGAAAGAGCAAAGCAATCTCTGAGTTTGTTGGCTGTTGTTACATTCCCTTGGCAAATGGACACTATCCACAAACACACATGCTACTCACACACACCCCATGCACAAACACATGGCTCTCCCAGTGGGGCGGAGTTTTTAATCCTCAAATACACTGCCATAAATCAAAGCGCAATCCTCGTGCCCTAGCTCGTCTCTCTGAATGAAAAGCTCAAGCTACTGGCACATTAATAGCAATTTACAGGGCCAGTCATGCGAGGAGAGGAGCATCAACTGAGCGTCCTTTATTTTGTAATTCCTTATTGCTTTCACTCACTACATGGCCACTGAATTGGTAACGCTGGAGGATGTGACCTACCTACTACATCACTTTGCTCTGAGCTGTTGTCAGATGTGTTGTACTTCCCAACCCCCTAATCTTGCAATCAAAATGTGTCCCCTTACATACCTTCATAAATGTAGTGAGGGACGTGTTTCGATTTTTGTCCTCTCCTTTTTTGTCAAGAAGAGAGAACAGAGACTTCTTTATATGATGAAATGCAAAATGCACACCTCAATCAGCACGACTGTGAAGCATTTGTTAGCAAATACTGAACTGTATGCAATCGTCATAAAGGAACAATTGTAGCAAAACTTTTCAACTGTTATACTACAGTGACCTGCAAATAACTCACTGGATTTTGAACCAGTTACCAGGCATGTTGAAATTGTGAGTGTGGGGAAATATATTCAGTTTTAATTAAATTACTAAAAGTGAATAATATAACTTTTAGAGGTAATGAATTGTTGTCTTAAATTTTCTCCCTCAAATATTGGGGACTCTTAAAAATGTTCTTGTAATGTTTAATTAAACAGGTAGACGCTTCATGTATCACATCATTTACTATTGATGGTGCCTTCAAAAGCTCTCTTACTAATGCCATGTGCTCTCCCCATATCACAAATACTGGCTTTTTATAGTACAGTCGTTAACAAACCAGATGATCTCTCTTTTGCCCACAGGACACAGTGTCCATGATTTCTAAAGACTAATTTTCATTGGTGAGACCACAAGACCATTTCCTACTTCACGGCTGAAGCATGTACTGTTTTTTGGGGGGGGTATATGGTCAAGATTTTACTCACATTTGTAGATTTAATGACAAATTGTGTTGACTGACAGCACTTAGCAATACAATTGTTTACTACTTTTTACCCTGCCTTTTTACCCTTTTTACCCTTTTTACCCTGCCTCTCCCTCACTGAATACAGTCTCTTTAACACTTTGTGTACCATAGATGATGAAAGAGAGCCTTTGCAGTTATATTCAGTTCAAATTGTTGAACTGTTTTCTCATGTAACCTTGGGTGAAGTTCACTTTACCTCTTGCCTTTTGTGATACTCTATCAAACTCCTGACCTTTTTTAAATTAGTCTGATACGTTTTGAAACATTCCACCAGATGTTTTTACATGTATGGGCTTTTTTATCACTCACATCTGTCCGGTTGTCAGATGTTTGTCTGCCTGAATGAATTTGACATACTTTTGTTTTCAGGTGGAGTGGCTGAAAAATGAGGAGCCCCTGAGCTTTGATGATGGTAATGTCATGGAGAAAAAAGGTGACCACAACCTCATCATCTCAGAGGCCCGGCTGTCTGACTCTGGAAACTACACCTGTGTTGCTAGCAACATTGTGGCCAAGCGACGCAGTGCCACTGCTACTGTTATTGTCTATGGTAAGATTACAGTTCTTTTAATTTTGCAATTTTATCTCTGACAAAAAATCATGAGAGTAGATTTGCTTGGTAACTTATCACAGTAGTGTTGAAGAATAGTCTTGCCTACATCAGAATATCAGTTTTCACTAGTATGGCATTGAGTTAGCAGCTGACTAAGCTTTACTCCCACTGAGGTTGATTATCTTGTTAATAGTGTTAGATCCTCAGTGCATAAGACCCTGGATACTGTGGCTCGTTAGATAGTAAAATCTGCCTTAAAGCAGATAACATGCAAGTTGGAAAGGAAATAGTGCTGCACTCATCAGGAAGATATTCTTTGGGGCTGGAAAAATGGTTTGTTACTTCATTTTTTAAAGTCCTCCTTAAAGCTAGGACACTTCACTGTTTGTCACTGATCGAGGAAAATGGGAACAACCACACGCTTCTTTTCAGCGCTATAGCCAAGCCAATAAACCCAATAAACCTTGTTGAGTTAACGTTGCAATGATTTATCCCTCTAAACCATCAATGTGCCTTTTAGACCCTATTCCTTCAAAACTGCTCAAAAAAGTCCAAGTATAGTTTAATTAGGTGTCTTCCTGTTAAAAGGGAGTTTTTCCTCCCTACTGTCACCAAGTGCTTGCTCATAGGAGGTCATGTGATTGTTGTTGTTTCTTAGTAGGGTTGTAGAGTCCTTACTTTACAATATAAACTGCCTTGAGTTGACTTTTGTTGTGAATTGCACTAAATATTAGGGCTGTAGAGAGTGAAATAGTGTCATACTAGTAAAAATTCCTTTTACACTGAAGGGCAGCCTTAAATGAAGTGTCTCGTTGTTCATTTTGCTGATCTTTCATCCTGTTATTTTTATTCTTTTAAAGAAGGCATTTAACTGCTGCAGGAATACATCTCATTCTTTCTGACATCCCATTGCTCCGGTCCATCAATCATTAATTTCCATAATGCTAATGAACTACCTGACAAGCTTACTATTCCCGATAGCCTCCAACAGATGTACAATAATGGAACAGTAGTATTTCTTCCTTTCCTATGACAGCAAATGAGCTCATTAGTCAATCATCCTACATTACTTTAGGACACATATCCGAGGAATAAGTGTACATTGACAGAAGGGGAGACACTATTGATCTTTTTTTTCTGATGTTCATTACCGCCTTTGAGTGACTCCTCTGACTGCGATGCAGGCCAGAATTCCTTTAGTGTTTCTTCATACCTTTTCCCTCATCTTTTGACACGTGCAGTGAATGGCGGCTGGTCATCCTGGACAGACTGGTCTCCCTGTAACGTGCGCTGCGGTCGAGGTGTGCAAAAACGCTCTCGCACTTGCACAAATCCGGCGCCTCTCAATGGTGGAGCCTTCTGTGAGGGCATGTCAGTACAGAAGAGTACTTGCAACACAGTGTGTCCAGGTAAGAGCAATAGCATGTTCTTTTCACTCTTAGTGATAAAGAGCATGTTTTAGTGTTACTAATTTTGAGCTTTTGAAGCTTCCCTCGCACCTTACAGCTATCAGTTAAATAAAAGATTTACAGTTGCCAGATAAGATGTGCAAATTTTAGATTTATGACTGTTGAAAGTATGTATTGTCGAAATAGTTGATTTTGCATACAGAAATCACTTGATATTGTGAAATGCACTTATTTGCATTCATGAAAATATTTGCATAAGATCAATATAATACAGCACCTGTGTCTTTGCAACAAAATCTAGACTTTGACAGATGGTTAGCTTTACTTTATGTTGCACAAAGAATGGAAACTGGAATAATTGCTGGACTGGCAGCTAACAAAACAAGAAGCTAACAAAACTCTTCCCCTGTCATTGTACAAAATGTATTTATATTTACGTACTATTTGTATAAAATCCTTGTGAATATAATATACCTAAGTAATATGTAAATATCATTAGCACAAATACACAAGATTTCATATAATAGCATAAATACTTTAGTAATATTGTCTTTATTTAACTTCTTTTTCATTATTTGGTCTAAATTTAAAAAATAGTTTGCTTACTTTTTCAGTCTCTGTTTGGAGAGAACTGAAACTTTGTATTTTGTAATAAACAAATAAAAATTATAACCAAAAACTCGTAAACATTGTTTAATTGGTCCAAAAAGCTCAGTCTAAATACTATTATTTGTGTTTTTGCAGGAGTATTTTTTGTGCAGCACAAGACCCTCTATTTAACCACAAATTGTTGCTCCTATCCTTCAATCTTTTTACAGAAATTAGATATAACATATGCCATGACACTTGTCTTAAAAGCTTTAGGTAGGTTTTATAGTTAGCAGTAGTCTTCTTTCAGCCTCAGAGATTTTACTGTGAAAGCATCTGCAGTGCACTGGTGACAGTGGGTTGTTATCTGAAATCAAATGCAGTGCACCCGTGAAACAACTAATGAAGGGAAAATGTCTGACAAGAGGAGAAAGATGCACAAATGGAGAGGGGTGGAGATAACGTGAGAGAGAAGCTAAGAGTAGAATCTCAGGTTGTAAGAGGAAAAGCACAACAGCAGTAGGAGTTATCAAAATTGCACCTGTGTTTTTTTTTTTGTTTTTTTTTTCTTTTATAGACAAGAACAAATTTATGATTTCAACCACAGTGGAGTATAAAGAAAAACGCTCATCAGGTTTAAGTAAAAAAAAAAAAAATTATCAGTAGAGTACAGTGCACTCCTCCAAACATTATCTCCTCTTTGCCAAATGTCTCCTTCCGACGGATTCTTTCTCTGCGTCTGGGTTTGAACATAAACAGGATGCCTTTGCTTTTAGATTAGCAGGAAGAGGGGATCTTTGAGAGCATATGGAGGGGGAAAGGCGAATTGATGGAGTCTCTTTATGCTCCAGATCAGAAACACCAGCTTTGTACATGTTTTTGACACTTTAAGTGGGAAATTATTTTTAGTCGTGCAACTGTTACCTTGAAAGTGTTTTCCTGTAAAGTTCCACAGAGCTATTAAAAAAATCCACTTAAATCTGAAGTATGAGAAGAATGCATTTTCTAGTTCCTGTTGTGTTTCACTTGCATTTCTTTATGCAGTAACATATGTGCATGTATTCACATTCAATGGCTCTATCTGTGTTTGTGTTTGCCCCTGCAGTGGATGGCGGTTGGGGAGAGTGGAGTGAGTGGTCAACGTGTAGTTCGGACTGCGAGAGGCAGCGCAGCAGAGAGTGTACGGCTCCGGAGCCCAAGCATGGGGGGCGACTGTGTGACGGGGTGGCAGTGGCTACAGAAAACTGCACAGGCGGCCTCTGTACACAGAGTGGGTAACATCAGCTCCACACTTCACTGGTTAACAAGGAGAAAAAGATATAGTGGTTTGGCATCATTACTGTCAGTCCCATTGTGTTCATTGACTGTGTCATTATAGACTTACTGTTCATAATTTTTGGCAGTGTGGGCTAGATCATGATCCTCATGATAATCATGCTCATTAGCAACGCCCTCATCCATCTTCATTATTCAAACACTTTGTTTCACATACATCACAAACAGTGTGCACCAGCGTGGATGCGCACGCAGGCAGTGATTGAATCAGCTAACGCTTAAATGATGTTGTGTGTTTCCGCAGATCGGAAGTTGCTGCATGATGCCAAGCCACAAGGTGAGCTTCTGTTCAGTTTCATTTATTGTTGATGTTTTATTTAAAAGATATCACTCTCTCCAGTCGTGACCTGGAAGATTGCATGATTGGGATTAGAAAAAGGTGTGACCAAAAGTTTTTTCACACATTTTGCAACTCTGAACTTTTGTAAACAAAACCAAACAGAGCAGTATATAACAACTCAAACTAGGCATTTTTAAACACCCTATAACCTGAACCTCCCTGACACAAAGTCCCCCTTGTGGGACTAATAAAGGTATCTTATACCACAATAACAAGAATTGCTGAATTTACATTAGCAAGTCCAACATCCTAATTATCTGTCTGCTCTACCCAGACAGCATCCTCACTTTAACCAACACACAACCTCAGTTCCAAAAAGTTTTGAAGCCGTGTAAAATGTAAATGACCACAGAATACAATAGTTTTCAAATTTTATATGCACATATCAAATGTTTAAATTGGAACATTTTACTGTTTCAGAAAGTATTAGCTCACTTTGATGGCAGCAACACAAAAGCCTGAAAAAGTGAGCCGTACCATGAAGAGACAACTTTTTAACTAATTAGGTTAATTGGGAAACTGTAAATATGATTGGGTATTACAGAGGAAAACTGAAAGCAAGAGCTTGAAGGATAGATGGGTGGAGCTTCACACGGAAACAAAAAATCTACACTTCCAATTATTTTGTTTTAAATAAAAGTGGAAGTTTAGAAAAAATGAAAAATGGAAAGATTTATTGAAAAAAAGAAAAATAGCCACATCTTTATTTTACACCAACACATATATGATTACCAGTAAGCAAAGTGATCGTTTGTTTATTGGTTAAGAGTTTGTTTATAAAAACATTTTCAGACTATAATATGCAGTGTACCTTTAAATATCATTTGCATGTCTATTATAAGGTTAAAACTGATGTTTCACCCAGTTTTCAGTTTTGTTTTAACTGTTTGTTTAGGTTAAAGCACCAATACTAATGTGTTAGGTAGAAGGCAAATTATGGTTTAGATTACAATACAGTGAGTTATGAGTAAGACCTGCCACATTATTGCTGCCATTCATGCAGGAAACATTGTGAGTATCTCTGAGACACCAATTTTTCATACTCAAACCAATAGCATCAATGAATATCAATTATAACACTGCTGATTATGTAACATTATTAATATCATTTCCATTGTGTTGCTATTACAGTAAGTATTCAATATGTTTACTCAGTTTTACATGTAATTTTAATGTACTGATGTACTGATTACATGTACTGATGGGTATTACGAAGCCTAATATGTTTTCTAAAACTAAAGTATAATTTAGGCTTTTTGTTATTAAATGCAGGTATAATAAGTTATTTTCAGAGGGTAGTTCCATTCACGCCTAATTGAGTTTTCTCTTGTAAACACCCTCTGAGCTGATAGCAGCAAACTGGTGCGATGTCGTTAATGGCATTAATAGGAAGAGACTGGCTCTGGCTGCATAATCCCACTGTTGGAGTGACAGAAATTCCTTAGCTGACAAGGATAGTTACAAGAAAACAGCACGCTCATCAGCAGCCATTTGGTTCTGGCAGTGGTTAAGCTTAACAAATTACTAATGTTACCCTCAGAGAGGGAACTGCCCTGAAATAGGAACAATCAGCTGCCAAGTGGTAAATCACAGGTGTGGTCATAGAGAATAACGCTGTATGACTCACTGTGAATTAGTGTATTTAAATAGGTACGTTTTGACGAACAGACAGACAGCACATCAAATGACACGCGAATGAATAATGATGATTAATATTAACAAACAGGAAATTAAATTCATTTCTAAAGGTTGTTTGGCTTAGCTGTTTGTTTCCCCAACCTAACGTTTGTCATTGATGCTTCTTATCTCATTTCCGAAGTATTTAAAGAAAGTGCATTGTGACTTTTGCTGTTTTCTTTACACTCTGCATGTTTACATGCTGTATGTTGTTTGATTTGGATTGTTACCAAGTCTCTGTAAAAATAACACAAGCTGTATCAAACGTCCCAGCTTTTATTGCCATTATTATCTCAGTTTCACTCCTATATTAATAATGCTGTACACTTCTACTTATTTTTGATTATATCGGGCATTGTGTTTCAGTTCGAGCTCTTTGCGGTTAACCACTGTAAATCCACTGCTTTATGCATTATTGCTGTGTAGGGAAATGCTACTGCGTAGCTTGCACGGAGAAAAATCAATTTGCCCATGTTTTCCTGACTTGTCCTTTCACATAGTTATGTCTTCTTGTTTGTCAGGAATGGGAAAAAGAATGCGACCAGGCTGCCAAAAACTTCCCAAGCCCTCAATTAACCTGCTACTGTAGCTGTTAATACCGCTTTGCATATTTTGTCAATTTCTCCTCATTTGAGCTTCAGGCTACTTAGAGGATTTCTCAGCATGTCCTGTTTTAGTGCAGATCTCATTATCTTTCAAGAACAAGCTAGCAGCTCCTTTATTTCCCCACTCATTCGTTTGCTTTGTGGAGTTGGACGCTGCAATACTGGTGGGACCAGATAGAGCATAATCGCTGCCGATGAGCTAATTTAATGAATTGGTTTTGTCACATTATCCCAGTGGAACACAGAGCGCCTCCAACACCAGAGCCAAGCAGTGTTTGAAATGACAGTCAGGTGCTGGGTTGATTATAATCGCCTTCCTTCCAAGGTTCCTCATTAGTAACTTTAACACTGAGGAATGGAACAATGAAGCTGTGCATCAGGAGGTAAAACATAGAAAGAAATGAAAATAAAAAATTCACTAAAGTAGCATGAAACCAAGTTAGACTTCCCTGGTTTAAGAGACTTCCACAAAAGCGCTCCTAAGCAACACAGATTTCCAGTTTATTTTGGGAGAGAATGTCTCCTAGCGTCCTAATTAACCACAGAGACTCCGAAAGCAAATATAAGAAGTCTTGATGCATGCTCAATCATCCAGATAAGGAAATCCCAAAAAGTTGATTGTGTTCATCTGGATATTCAAAATCACGTTTTTTTTTCTCAATCATTCTGACATTTCAAGGTGTGGAGAACAGCAGTGATGTTGCCCTGTATTCAGGCCTGGCTGCAGGGGTGGTGACAGTTGTATTGCTCATCGTCGCTGTCACTCTTTACCGAAGAAGCCAGAGTGAGTACGGTGTGGATGTCATTGACTCCTCCGCCCTCACCGGAGGCTTTCAGTCCTTCAGCTTCAAGACCTCTCGTCAAGGTGAGTCATTAACTGTGGCTCTCAAATATCAGAGAAATTTGCCCTCGAAATTGTGTCATAAAACACTGAATCCAAATGGGAACTTTGTACAAAAATCTAAATGTGAAATTTTCAAAAGCAGCAAAGAATGGATGGATTTGGGGGTTTTCTTCCAGAAGGCAACTGAATTTAATTTTACATCCAAATATGCATCCTTTATAAAGCTCCTTGTAAAAATTGAGGATTCATGTTGTGTTGGAAATCTTTTTTGGTGTTTTGACATTTTACTGTATGCATGCACAATATGTGAACTAGCTTATCAGTGTACAGAAGTTGAGTGGTTAATTTGTTGAGTTTCCAATGCAATTGGAAACTCAAGAGAAACTCAGAGAAACTCCAATATGTAAAAAATGTTTATGGGGTCTCAAAGACCCTCATCTCCATGTAAAGATATTTTTTAAAAGGGTTTGTTGGACTTGACTTCGCATTAAGATCTTAAAAAGGCAGTTTATAACAACTGTGACACCTCTACACCCACCCTGCCACAGATGGAGCTAACATGCACAACAGTTAAATATGATGTGCAATTAAAAGTGCGTCATATTATAAACCAGAGCATCAAAATAGCCTGTTTTTATGTTTTTATTTTGCATATTGCCTTTTTTTATTTTAGTTTGGCTGTTTAAAAGACCACAAAGAAAGCCCTAAAAATTAAAGCTGCAATTTTGCCTGCTAGTGCAGAGAGCTGGCGTTGTATTTGGCATTAATAGCCATTCTAACACACACGTAAAAGCAAAACACAGAAAAAGAATACGACATAGACATACAGTCATGTAAAAAGGAAAGTACATCCTCTTTCATTTCTAACGTTTTACATATTAGGACATAATTCCGAGTCCTCTGTTCCTCACCAGGTTATAAATTTGTGTTGATAAAGCCTCTGATGAACAACACATGACATGTTACACCATGTCATTATTTTTAGTTGTTGGAGGTACTTGTATATATGCAGCTTTCTTAAGGTCCTGTTGCAGCATTTCAGTTGGTTTGAGGTCTGGACCTTGACTAGGCCAGCCAGAATACTTTAGTTTGCAGAGGACTTCAAAGCTGACTCAAAAACTGCAAACTTCCATGTGGCTGCAAAACAAGCCCAAATCATCCACCCTCCACCATCGTGCTTGACAGTTGGTGTGAGGTATTTGTGCTGATTTTAGGGTGTTTGGTTTTATCAAATATAGTACTGTATATTCTGGTCAAATATCTCCAGTTAGATTTCTCCTCGTGACATTTCTAAACAAGCCAACTGCAATGTCACGTATTTTAACATTTGATTGATGGGCAGCAACAATTTATTATCCTAAATGAAGCATTTAAGTGTATTAACACCTAAGAGCTGTAGAGCAGAAAACTTCCAAAACTGCTGCTTCATTCAAATAAAAATAATGTAAAATGTTGTTTCTAGTACACCTTGTAAGAGAAATACTGCAAAGTGATTTATGACAAAATTCTAACAACAGAAAGGCAAAAAATTACTGCAAAGCAAGTAGAATAATTACATAATGGGGTAATTCTATGTAAATAACACCAAAGATCTATGCACGCCATACAGTTTTCTATGTATATGTAATTATTCATCTTTATGAAATCTGAATACATTTATTTGTACGATATATGTACATTAATTATTAACAGGCTTTAGGGGCCAGAACTGAGTTTATCTGTTTGTTTGCTTTAGCCATCTCAAGCTTTTTTTCTGTCTGTGCTGTAGTGCAATAAATGTCCAATAACTTACAGCTTAACCTATAAAACATGCATTGCATTTTTTACTTTATTGCAAACATTGGTATTCAGCAAGCAATAAACCTATGGTAACAAGCAGATTGTGCACTCTAAACAAATGTATAATTTCACTCTTATCTATTATTACTCAGGCCTCCTCTTAAGAACCACAACTTCACTCCACACCAAGTTGAAAAGTTATCAGATAATGTCTCAGTTTTTGGTATTGTATTTTATTACAAAACCTCAATAAATAATTCACGTCTGCAAAATTAAAAATGTAATTTATTATCGCTATCTCTTTTTTTTCGCTGAGCACCACAATGGAGCGTTTGCGGTCCCGTGCTACTAAACGAAGAAACATCAGAGCACCGTGGCGTGCTGTGTTTTACTCTGCAGATTGAGGCATATTTTTGCAAGGCTGGCATTATGGGTCGCCACAGCGGCAGCCCTCAGCAGGGCATAATAAAGTTCATTTTGATAACACAGCAGGAGGCAGGGAAAGCTTTAATCTTGGTCCCTGTTCACTGTGTTAGAGGCGCTAAAACAGCCAAGCCTCCATAACATTCTGCATGTCCTCCCCTCCTTGCACATTGTGCCCCGCTGTATGCTGCTGCAGTTATCTTTTCATCATGATCATTTCATTTCTTTTTCGTAGTCACGTTTTTCATTATGAGTAACTGTAATAACAGCTCACCCATTAAGAATTATTGGGCAATTTACAGTACTTTGCTCATCAGGAGATACGCACACTGTGTACTCAGTGTCTTCAGGTCTTATTTAATGCTTGCTTGAAGCAGCTGTCAATGGGTGCTGTTCATTATGGCATTGTCTCTGCACGCCTTTCTTTACTTTCATCTCTTCTCCTCTTAGTTCCTCCCAGCGAGGATGTGAGAGAGAGAGAGAGATGCGAAGAGAAGATGTGAGAATGAAGGAGCCATAGCTGTCATATGAGAAATCCGTACTTCCGTAGTGTCAGTTTTAAGCAGCGTTAGTTACATCAGCAACATGCTGCACAGCTGGATCGCTTGTCACATTGACTGATTCAACTGTCCACAGAAATTCTTCTCACACGGGCATTTATTTAAACTCATTAACACAGCCGATACATTGTATTATTGTTGTTGCTCATGTATTGATCACAAATGCTGCTTTGTGTGATGCTGCAGTTATTGCTATTAAAGTATCTTATTATTCTAATGTCTTACATAGACATTAGAAGAATAAGACATACTTCCTCTATCCCAAATATTGGGGCATACAGGTATATTACACAGAACCATATAACTGTGATCTGTGTTAATCAGTCGGTTTATATACAGCACTGAAAAGTAACCAGTGTGACAACAATCTCTGTTATTTATTCTTTTTTTCAGTTAGATTGTAGAGTCAGATCAGGGTTTTCTGTTTAGTTTTAGTTTAGATTGCATCGTTTCAGTGTCAGTTTTAGTCTAACTATTAGAATATGGTGGGTGTTTTTTAGGGGCAGATTTAAGAATTTTTGAATAAGTTATTTACTTGCTGCTTGTTTGTGGTCTCTCTGACTTCAGTTTTGTCTTCAGTAGCTTTAAAGCATGTGCATACAAGCCCATTTCATAACATTGCATCCAGCTCTTGCTTTTCTTTTCCAAACTTTACTAATCCCATCATTTTTGTACAAGTTAATTTTGGCTTTATTTACACAAAGGTTTTTTTTTTTGTTTTTCCTCTTTTTCAGAACTGTGGAGGCTGTTTTTGAGTTTTTGGTAAATTCCAGTCTGGCCTTCCTGTTCTTGATTAAACCAGTGGTTTTAACTGGTTTACCTGGACAATGATGCCTGGTTCCTCTATAATATTCTTGATTTGGTTCAATGTTGTGAGGGGTTTTTCTTAAATATAGAAAGCATTCTACAATCCACATTAAATGTTTTCTGTGTTTTTTGAGGCCTTTTGCTGTTTTTTATAATACTCCAGATTTGGGCACTCCAAAAAAATTGTTATATATGTTTTTTTTTTCAACCTAATGACAGCCTTCACTTACATCAAAGTCTTTTAAGGGCATAATCTGGAAAGTTCCAAACATAATTTCAGCATTTGAAATCAACTCCGGTTATTTTATCTGCATAATTTGTCTTGGAAAAACTGAGGGAACAGGTCTTGCTTGGCCTGGTTTGTCAGTCAGTTATCTAATTACTTTGGTCTAATTACTTTTGCTTTTCAAAATGGAGTATATGTATAAAAAAAATCACTGTAATTACTTAACTAAAGAGTTGATGCTTCAATTAAAGCTCACAGTCTGCACTTCAGTCACATCTTAATTGTTTGATTCAAAATCCACTGAGGTGTTGTCCTCAAACCTATGGAGCTAGCTGTAAATTGGGTTATCAGTAGAAAATGAATAGAAAAAATCAATAACAGTGTCACTTCTAAGTGAGTCACACTAAGATATGTCTTTTTTTCATTATATTACAGCAACAGCCACGGACAGAGAAAACATATTTGTGATGACATTCTCTTCAGGTTGTTTTGTTTTTTTATTGATGATGTGGGCTCTCATGGGTAATTGCTGACATACATTTGCTTTTTCTCTGTGTGTGTTTCAGCAAATCCTCTGCTTATTAATTCATCCATGCAACCTGATCTGACAGTGTCACGTACCTACACCAGCCCCATGTGTTTTCAGGACTCCATTGACAAGGAGCTAATGGCTGAGCGCTCATTCCTTGACCCGTTGCCTGATCTTAAGGTTAAAGGTTAGAAAACAGAACTCTTATGAAAGTCCATGTCTGTGGTACTCAGTTACTTTTGAAAGGGCAAGTCTCACAGAGAAGCGAACGGCTCTGTGGATGCACTAGGACGGATAATCTTACTTTGGATCTGTTTTTTCCTAAGGCAGTCTCTAGGAAAGTTTAAAAAAATAAAGTCAACTTTCAGTGCATCACGAACTAGACATTCAACAGTTCATGTTGTTGTTTGTTATTGCTGCTTGCTGCCTTTTTTTCCTTTGGTGGCATGATTAGCATTCAAAATTAAGGTGATCTTTAAAACAACTGGTCCCTAACTTAGACAGAAGTGTATAAAAAGTAGATGCTTAGTTCAATACAGTCATATGTAGAAAAACAAGAGCATTTTTATTTCACTTAGTGTGATTTTATAAAGAAAAATATTCTTATTAAAGTCAGATCTCCATTTGGCTGCAAGCCTACATACTATCGGAATTTGCTAATGATGATCAGAAGACTGTGCCACCTTATATTACAGCAGATAGACACACAATTTAAACCCCATTGCTCTTGTCTTTATGGGTTTGTTCCGGATAAATGAAAGACTCCACCCTCTTTTAAGTGCAGAGTGTTGCAATTACTACAGCCCCAGGCATACACTTTTTACCTTGAGGCAAAAAGCTTGACAGTGACAGGCTTGTTGAGACTTGTTAGTTAGGTTTTCGCTAAGCAATGGCTGGACAGTTACTGTTTAGAGCAGGGGTTTAGTAAACAGTTTCAGAGTGATTGGTTTTGCAGTCAAGAGCAAGCTTTTAAAAAGCTTTAAAGGGCTGTTTTCCTACTGTTGGATGTTTGACTGTTGGACCTGAAAAAATGTGTTAAAGCTACGCTAATTCTAATGTCACAGAGCTTTCACTGTATCCTCAGGGGTGACGGAAAGGGCAGAGTACCACGTCATGTCCCACCCTCAGACATTTCCAAGGGGACTGGCTCCAGACTATAGAGGGGTTGCAGTGGGGACAACACTGGGCAGAAGAGGCAAAAACCTTTTCAGTCCACACGTCTCTCTGACTCCCCGCCTGCCTCTGCACAGAGCAACTGCAGTGTTTGGCCATGCTGGAGGCAGGCTTGTGGTACCCAACACAGGTGAGTGTACGATGAGGCAATTATCATTCAATAGCTTCCTCCTGAAGAGCATGTGTCGACTTCAGTTCCTCCAAATTCAGCTAGCATTCACAGAGGATAGAAACTGTAAAAACAAGTTGTTCTCATTTGCACTTTTTAAGTTGTTTGACCTTGTCAGAGTTGATCTGTAGCAAAAATGAGGGAAAAAGTCACATACTGAGTAGGCGACATGATTATGGAAATATTATTTACAAAAATGAGGAAGTTAAACAGCACTAGCATTTTTAGCCAATCGGTCCCTGCCTGTAAAGTATGGAAAATGTTTTTGATCACAACAAATACTAAAAAATATTTTTTCCTCAAATAAGTTACATTTTTTTAAAAGCATTTTAGGAACATTTTAAAGCACCTAATGCGTACCGAAAAAATATAAACAAGTGTATTTAATGTGCTGCTCAGTCTATTGCATTATGCAGGCAGCTCTTTCTTGTGGCCTACATTCATCATTGTGTCCCCTGAGGGGCTTTATGTACTGCTAGATTGGCAGTAATTGTTTATGATACAGTAGAATGTTATGCATATGTCTTTGTGTTTAAGAGGAAAGGATGTCTGTGATGCCTGCTTCTGTGCATGCTTGTGACTTAAGAGATCGCTGCCAGCGTCGAATCACAAGGGGACTTGCTTTGGCGACCTTTTTCTGGGGCCCGTCACCCCTCTGGCTGTCACCTTCACTAAACAGACCTGACAGCTGAGCAGGTGTGTGTCATAAGTGTGCATGTCTGCTTGTTTGTTGATCAGCATGCCTCCTTCTCTGCAGGTATTAGCCTGCTGGTGCCTCACGGGGGGATTGCAGAAGACACTACCTGGGAGATGTACATGAGCATCAACCAGGAGGACAGCAGGTGAGGGACTCTCACTGAGGTGGTGCTGTCTGCTTCCTAGTCTGCTCTCTTTTAATCCTTCAACAACGCATTCCTCATCCCTCATCCTGCCACCTTGTCTCCTCCTCCTCCTCCCTTTGCCGAATGAGCGCCACAAACACAAAGACAAACACAAAACCTTTCTTATGAAGGCTACGCTGTGACATGTAGTGTACACATGCACATGCACATATTCCCACACAGCATGCGGTCCTTGCTCATCTCACAGACACTACAGGGGAGGACATGGTGTGTCACAAAATACATTGGCAGCTGTAGACAGATTGCATTACTGCCTTAAGCAACTGTCATAGCAGAAGAAGATACACTCCGTGAATCTAGTCGACCGTTTTGTGTTTGCAGACGTAACTGTGACAATATCTCTCCCCATTTTGACTGGTAAGAGTGATGAACTTAGTGATGTCATGATGATGGGTTATATTGATTAGGCAGAGAGATAGGGCATGGGTATGTGTCAGAATTTGGGTGAATATTTCCTGCAAGCAGAAATCTATTTCTGTAACTTTCTTGTTTCTCGCAAAGCTATCACTTGAGGAAAAAATGGGCTTGATAGATAATAACTCTGTGCAAAAGGGCTGTAATACCTTTGGATTCCATGCAGCAGAGCTTTGAAAGCTATCTGACAACCAGATGTCAGTGTTTGGACATGCTCTTGATTCACAGCAGACAGTATCAACATGTCAGTATGACTGCGTGAAGCCCTGCTAGCTAGCTGTCACCCCAACCACACCGCTAACCACCAGTGCTTCTCCATGAAATTGGATTTCTACGTCCAAGGGGGAATCATAAGTGACATCTAAATATCAGCTGTCTTTTCACCTCACTTCCACCCACCCATTTAGTGCCTGGGGTCACGTGGGAGAGGAAGCATATCAAAGGTCACATATAGGTTGTGGCACAGAGCTCAGTTAGCAGACTGGTTGCACACTCCCCCGCCTTAAGTCTCCCCAATTCAGCCAGACTGTTGCCCTCCAAGCTCCTGCTTTGCTCTGATAAGCCCAATGCTGTTTACTTCTCTGGCTGCCGCTTAAGAAGCTGCAGGAGCCGTGCACCACTGAGCTGTCACTCAAAGCCTATCTTCTGACAGCCACAGAGTCCAGGGGAGAAATTGGATGCTTTCTCCCCATTCAAACCTTAGCCATCTACATAAGACGATGCTTTCCTCTGCAAAGAATAGGAATCGATCAGCTGGGGCTCAGTTTCATGTGTTCGCGAGAGCTGCCATCCATCCTCTGGGCTTCACGAGGTTGTTTTGTGTGTGATCTTCTTCAGCTCAGCAGGGGACAGCGAGTTGTCCAAGGACAAAATACACCGGATACTCTGCATCTTGCAAAAGTTTCAAGCATATTTACGAGGCAGGCAGTTATTGCTCTGTGGTGTCAGTTATATCAGACTACACAAACTTTAAAATTTGATTGGCACTTGTTTTTGGTTGAGTCGATCTACCAGTGCCTATCTAACCTGCCCGACCCACAAAACTCACCGTCAGACCTCCCTAATGATTCTTCCCCCTTCCTTCTTTCCATCATGCATTAAAAATATTAATGCATGATGGAAATGTGGATTTTAGGATTTTAACCTTTGTATTTTTCACACTGACTCTGACAATGAGTAATTGTGGTAAAGCTGATGAAAACTATTCTAATGAGAGTGGGGGTTAGAAAAAAGCGTAATTTTTTAAGTTTTTACATTTTCTGGCATTAATATGAAACACTTACATTGCACAAAATATTAACGGAGAATTCACATTACCTTAAATCTTGAAGTCTTTGTCATGGCTTCCATTGTTACCTTAATTTTACATCCTGATGAACTTGATGCCTTGGCAAGATGTCATCGTCCAAGTTTGGCTAACTTGCAAACCGTGGTCACCTACAGGGTTTTTATCGAAGGGCTAAGATTGTGTCGAGGTCTGAGTCATATTTGTCATTTTTTGGTGCAGTAACCTGTGAACTGGATGAGCTACTACACACTGCCATTCTGGTTGACTTTTCTCTGGTTTCTGAGTCTTTTCCTTTTTCCTTCCTTTCTCTGCTTCATCTTGTTTGTTAGCCTAAATTACATCCTTGTATTTAATTTTCATTTAATTTTTCATCATTAGGTTTATTATTTTCACATCCTCCCTTAGATCTCTTTCCGCCCTCATTAGTGCCTAATTGAGTTCACCTGTGCTTTATTACCACTTTTCCCATGTTGTGCGTTTTGTCTGTGTGTTTTTGTCACATCACTGTGTTACTTACCTTTGTTCCTGCTTCTTCTAATCTTCAGTGTGGAGTTTCCTGCTTCCTTCCAGCAGTGCCTTTTGTTATATATTTTTCTATAAAACTTTAAGATCCTTTTCCTTACCCTGTGACTTGTCACTTGGCTTCCGACCTTAAACATCTGATGGTCTTATAGTGAGAAATATTACTGTAGATGTGGGAAAAAAACATAAAAATCATTTTGTAAAACTGCACTAACACTGCACACTAGGTATACATGCAGCCATTGCATAGCTTTAATTTTAGATTTTTACCACAAATACTTTTTCTGGCTATAACAAAAATAATCTGCATGATCCGATAACAACTTGCTTGTATTTTCCACAGAGTGCCCCCCTTAGCTAAAATTCCAGCTAATGAGGACACTTCTGTTTCTGCAATTCCGTCAAACGCCATGCGGCTGTGACAGCTTGAAAGAAAGACTGTCAAACACTAACAAGGAATTGTGAAAATATGATTTGCAAGTGTGACCTGAGAAAAAAAAAAGATGCATTACACTGGATGTTGTTTTGTTGAAACCCCAAAAAACGGGAAGAGAAGTGTGATGTGTTTTCTGCATATATGAGACAAGGCTCCACTGTTAAAATACACTTCAACCATCATCCTGGAATGATATTTCTTTGTTCGCATATAAACAATCAGAGTTGCTAAATAACCATCTTTAATCTTTGCTCGCAGGCAATCCAGATAATTACCATAGTCTCAGCAGTAGGCAACCTTGGTTTCCTCATAGCTAAGGGCTGATTAGCACGAAAGTGCAGCTGCAGGCCAAGGTGCTACTGCGATGTGTGATTTTATTTTTAGACCCCAGATCATAACCTCTTTTAATTTTTTAGTGTTGATTGGTAACAGCATAATGGAGAGGGTTGAAAAAAAGCTTCACACATCACTCTGCACCAGAAACTGTTAATATAACAGGAGGTGAACAGTCTCAACCACACATCATGCATCTACCCTGTCTGCATGCAGGGACATATACACACCATCTTACACCATGCCTCGCCTTCCCACTTCTGTTATAGTCATAAAAAGGTTGATCTTACAGGTAATTTGCTGAACGGGCTGGAAAACTAAAAAAGAAACAAAAAAACAATCCTCCTCCAACTCAGGTGCTGTTTTTTGAATTAAATTTGTCAAAACTAAATTTACATGTTGTTTCTGTGGCTTAAATTATGCTCATTATAACTTTACTTGCTAACAGTGCATACGCTTAACACTTAAAAATGAGAAGTCAGCTTCAACTTTGCAATGCCGCTGACAGTTAAATGTTGCAAAAAGAAAAGTAATAGATGTTTTCTGAAGTGCCATGACATCATCATCTTCTGTGTCAGGCAATAGCTACAATCAAGAGCACCCTTTGAAAATTAAAAGTGCATTTTGTGTTGAGAAAATCTGGTTACTGGGGAAACAAGA
Source organism: Oreochromis niloticus (assembly GCF_001858045.2). Taxonomy (NCBI): domain Eukaryota; kingdom Metazoa; phylum Chordata; class Actinopteri; order Cichliformes; family Cichlidae; genus Oreochromis; species Oreochromis niloticus. The sequence goes on along the minus strand of NC_031972.2, from coordinate 13,531,419 downwards.
CTGACTGTATGATATCTAGTGAGGTTTTTGTTTTTTGGTGTTTTTTTTTTAACGCTGCACTGACATTTACTGTGAATGTGTCAGCAAAAGTATGAGCCGCATCCTAAAAATCAGAGACGCTGTGTGAGGGGGGCATGACGCTCAGAGAATCCTGAATTAATGTAGCAGATTTCTACAACAGCAGAGATAGTAGTGGAAGCATAACTTTCAGGGGGAACAAAAATTTATTAAACCTCAGATATGATTCATGATCATTTACATGCTGTCTGGGGGGACAACTTATATTAGTGTAGTCATTGACACATTTGCCTCACAAGCAAAAAGTCACAGGTTTGATCCCAAGAGGAGATCCGCTGGGGTTGAGTCAGGAAGGCATCTGGTGTAAAAAATCAAACATGTGAAGCAAACATGCGTGAAAGTAGATTTACACTTCAAATTTAGATAATAATAAATACCTCAAGAAGCCTGCCAAGTGCCAAGACCTGCTTCTAAAAAAGACTTTGTAAAAATATTTGCTCACAATCAGAATATAATTTGGGCGTACCTTTCTGCTTAGTTATACACGAGTCGGGGGCTGCTAAGATCGAAAACTACATTACACACAAAACACAATAACAACAAAAAAATTGACAAAATTCAACAACATTTCAAAAACGAAATCATTTTTTTACCCTTTGGCCAAAAAATTGTAGGTATTGTCGCTGGGCAGGCTGCATGGACACCCAAGTGTGTGAATATCTCAAGAACAAGGCGACAAAAGACTTTCAAATTCATCCCATAGATGCATCTACTAAAAATCCCAGATGACCTCAAGGTGAAGGTCAGAGGTTAGCTTTTCTGGGAATCACAAAGGATTTTCAGCTGTATACCATACATGCATCTACTAAAAGACTGAGGGGTATACACCGACAGGCACCCATATTTTGTCACATGTATCTTGTGTTTTCTGTTCCGTTGTTGTGTTTTGTTTTTTTGACGTAGTGTTTTGCACTCGAGGGCCATTGTAGCTCATGCGTTTACATGAGAGGCGCCGTCCATAGAAATTGTACTTTCAGTGTGTGTTGGTGTTTTCCATATTTGTACAGATGTGTGGTGCCCCATTCACGCCTTACACATTAATGCATCTGTGTTGGCTTGTCATGGTCACTCCCCGCTGCAGCTGTATTAATGACCCTGAGAAATATCCATGCTGTGCCTGTGACAACAGCACCAATATCGTGTCCTGTGTATGTGAGGTGTCCACCCAGGGCAGCTGCATGACTGATGGTGGTCCCATTGATTACTCTCAGTCTTCGGGGCTTCCAGCCAAGATTGGGCTCCTGGCCAAGAGCAGCTTGGCCTGGCTCATCTGTCACCGGACTGGCCTGAGCAGGCTTCATAAGCTCCATCGACCCACAAAGCTTACACGCACTGTGCTAAAGCCTGTCCTCCCCAGCCTCACTGTCCATTAGTCTTGGTGCTTTAATCTCCCTCTATCTGTGTGTCTGTGTGTCAGCTAGTCAGCAATTGATTCATTATGAGTGTCCAAGGATTTGAGTTTACTTTGTTCATAGGAAAGGGTCACACTCTGAAAGCTTGTTGAAGCAGTGATTCATGTTTTTGTTAAAAAACTTGTAACGAACCCATCCAGCTTCATTAACACGACTACAGATCAAACATGAAGTTTACCATAAATGTTTTCTAATGATATGATTCTCTACCTCTACAGTACTGTGTCCGAGGATGGGCCAGAGATCTTTTTGAGCCCTGCAGTGACTTACGGCCCACCAGGCCTTGACCTCTCCTATCCAATAGCCATGACCATAGCCCATTGTGCAGAAGTTGCTGCTGATAATTGGACCATCCGCCTAAAGAGACACATCCAAGACAACAAGTGGGAGGTGAGCAAATTCTGCTACCCTTCACCTGTAGTTAACATGTTTGAATTTCCTCCTGTGGCATAGGTGCAGAACGCTAACAAGTACAAGCACACATCTCTCACTAGTGCCCAGAATATCAATAGGATCAGATAAACTGCTTCGACCTACTTTGATGAAAATTTTCATCCTGAACTGTAGTCATGCAGGCAAGGAGCTGATTTCAGGGTTGCCAGCTTAGATTTGTCATTCTGCATAAAATTTAGCCTTTCAAGCTCTACCTCATGCGTCATTTGCATTTGGTCTGACATTTCTTTTGGATGTAAGACAGATACCTCAACGTGAGGTCAAAACCAGATAAAAACCAGCAAGGGTGTTTTTTAAAAGATTTAAGACGTTGCTGCTCTAAATGCGTTATTCCTGTGATTCCTACTTTTTGGATTTTTTTTCCATTTATTTGGGTCTTTCAGTGTAATAACCCCTCTGAAAAGCCCTTCCACTCCACCCTATAGAGCTACTTCACAGACCCACAGAAGAACACTCAGACATCCACCTCCACTCCAAACACCCTCTATTCATTTTCTTGTGTTTTCTTGGCAGAGTACACACATCGGAGATCTTTTCTAAGATCTTTTTAATGTTTAACTAACCTCATCAAAAACCTCTAAGAACCTCATTGAGGCGAAGCGACCCCGGAGCCACCAAGTTTGCTTGACCTTGGGGGTCTGTGACTCTCTACCAGCCGGGTCCTTTCACTCTGCGTGACATTTACACAGATGTAATTTGTCAGCACACACATTTCTCAAAAGGAAGCTATCAAAAGACCTATCACTGGTGGGAGCTATATGTCAACAGAGAGGAGAGAAAAGAAGAGAAAGGACGGAACAGACAGAAAGGGGGAGGTAGGCTCTGGCAGAACGGCAGAGAGATTCTTTGAATGTAAAGCTGTGGACCATCTCTGTCACTGAGAAATAATGAGGCCTTTATCTCAGACAGGATGCTTACTCAAAACCTAATCTCTGGAATTAGTGATATAATGGGAGATGGAGGTTCCTCTTCCACTCTTTCTTTCTCTCTTTCCTTCTTCCACCTCTGCCTCTTTTTCACTGTGTCTGCCTCTCAGTGCCATTCCCATTAAAGTCTGCACTTTGGTACACTAGATTTTGACTCTATCATTTCTCCCTGGCTGCCTGGCGGGGATGAGCTATGTCATGGAGATCCTTCATGTCTGCTCCAGCGCTAATGGGGCAGGTTTAGGAAGCTATGGGACACTAAATTACCCTACATTGCTTTATATGCCTCAGCCAGGCCATATGCAGAGGGGACCTGTGGGTCACAGTTATGTTCCAAAGGTGATTTAGGGAGAATTGAGCACAAGATGAGTAGCAATTGGCCGTTGGATACAACTGCGCCCCGCTAATCCGTTTTGTCAGTGTTACTGTATCCCCATCTGTTTAGTGAGATGTGTCATTATTCATTTGGCCGTCTTTCAGCTTTGCACAGCTCCTGGTCCTGTTTAAGTCTATGTACGAGGGAGAGATTCCAAGTTACTGTCTGCGAAGTGTCTTAATAAAATGCCTAACAGCAATGCAAAAACGCTGATCAGTGGCTCCTGTGAATTGTTGGTTAACTGCATGACCATTCAAAGTCTTTATTTGTCTTTATTTTCTACAGGAAATGGTGGCCAATAAGATAATGTCCAAACAATCGGCTTACAACTATTGCCTTAATCATGCCAATACAGGCAGGATATGGTTAAGGTTTTAGTTTCATCGTAAACTTAAAGCAGGTTTTTAAAGCAGTTAAGTGCATTACAGTCAGCACTACTAAAGAACATATAGCATGCATGATTGCAGCACAGCTGAGCACAGTGATGCAGAGTCAAGTGGTGTCTTCACATTAACAAGTGAAATGCATTACTGAAAAGCTGAGAGTAATTTAAGAGCATCAGACAGATACACTATGCCCTGGAGCCACTAAGACCTTTGCTTGACCTTGGGGGTCTGTGACGCGCTACCAGCCGGGTCCTTTCAGGCCTCGTGACATTTATATAGATTTAATTTGTCAGCAGACACATTGTTCAAAATGAAGCTATCGAAAGATGCGTCGCTGAAGGCAGGTGCGTGCCAACAGAGAGAAAAAATAAAAAGGAGACTGTACTGGACAGACACATTAGAATTTTTTTAACCTCCTGAAACCCCAGAAAAGTCCAGTATCACTCAGGATGCATCAAAAATCATGAGTATGACAGAATTCCAAAATTACAGTGTTCTTATGTTTAACTACTAAGCCACTGAAGTCGTTTTATTTAACACCTCCATAATTTTATCCTTGGACTCAACTAGAGTTTCTCTGCATGACTGACAGCTTAAAATAAACTTATTTAACTTATACTGTGCCTCGTTGCAGCCCCTCAGTTAATCCTCTGTCTGAAACAAGCTGTTTTAGCTCCCTCCACTTTTCCTTTAAGCGAGCTTTTTTCCGACTGACTGCCCCTTGCAAACAGAGGGTTTGAGCAGCAGGTGGGTGAAGCTTCTTCTCACAGCCAGAGCTATCTGCTCTCATTGACATCATACGGAGCCAAGAGTCAAAAAAACCTGTCTGACTTGGAGTGTTCAAACATTCTGTAGCCAGAGCATTTGGCTCACGGGGCTTACTTGAAGATATGCAAATATCAATGTTTGAAAATCTGGCCGTGTTTAATATGAGTATTCACCAATGCAGCGGATCGTGTGTACATATATGCATAATATAACCGAAATAAGGAAAAGCATATTACATTTAATCCTGGACCTAAATTAGTCTCCTTTTGTGTCCCTACCACCAAAGGAAGTGATGTCTGTAGATGAGGAGAGCACCTCCTGTTACTGTCTGCTGGAGGCCCAGAAGTGCCATGTGCTGTTGGAGCATCCAGGTCGCTACGCTCTGGTGGGGGAGCCGCTGAATCAGGAGGCAGGCAAGCGTCTGAGGCTGGCTGTGTTTGGTAGTCCGGATGCCAGCAACTCTCTGGGCTTCACCCTCAGGGTTTACTGTGTGGACGACACACCCCATGCATTTCAGGTAAGAGGGAAGAGAGAAATGATGAATATCAGGAATATACTTGGTCAATATGTGAATATAGGTGTTTCCTACATTAATTATTTTATCAATAAACCTCAACTCATACTAGCATACTCACATACTTATATTTGCCACTTGATTACTCGGTTGATTTTATCAGTGGAGCACCACTAACTAGTGGCTGAGAGCGCCATTGGTTGCTCCACAAAGACACACAGTATGCTGCATTTTTGTCTTCATTGTCTATTTAAAGACTGTGAAAGCGACAGAAACAATCTAATAAGTCTGATGTAAATAGCCTGCTGCTGAGTTATTAAGCTCCTGTGCAGTGCAGGTGCAGACTAGTTCTGTTCTGAACTGAAAGTGACAGTTCCACCTAGTAAAGGGCTGAATGTGTTACTGATCTGAAGGCAGCCTAAACCACATCAAAAATGAACAGTGATGCCTTCACTTACTGCTTGAAAAAAAAAGAAAAAAAAAAGCAAAAGTGCCTTTGAAGGTTGACTCATTTTCCCCCTGTTGTACGTACTGAAGTGGCTTTTACCTGTGACGTATTCACTTATTCATTTACATACTCATTGAACTGCATTCAAATGGTAATAAGACTGCTTAACTTCACAAAAACAAAATAGATTCATGATTTTCCCTTCATGCAACATCAAGAAAAGCACACAAAAAATGAAATCACAAAGAAAAGACAAACCCTGTTTTGTTTGAAATGGCCAAACTTGTCTCAGTGGTACACATGAAGTCATATAAAGGCTGCTGAACATCAATGCGGATGTACTTTGATGAAACTTAGCTTAAGGCTATTGTCATCATTCCAATATGGTAATATTTAGCTAAACAGAGCGTTGGAGAATCAAAAATTTTGAACAGATGATTAAAAGTGACCTGCAGAGTTATAACTAAAGTCAAAGTATTTCCCTTTATGGCAGTACTACAGGAAAAGTTCAAGAGTCAGGAGGATTCACCTCTGCACCTGCATGTATGTGATTATTTTACATCACTGGACCCAAACTGCTATCCACAGAGTTATGCTGCTAGCCTGGTGACCAATATTATTTCCTCAGAATTATGATGTATAATGAAGTCTGAATAGATTATGTAAGATGTAAAATATGCTGCAAAGCTAAATGCAGTAGCTCGGGTTCCACTCTGACCTGTTAGCCCTCGGTGGCTCCCTGTCTCTTTATTGCTTCCTCTTCACTATGTAATAACGGAAAAAGCCCAAAAGATGAATTTTAAAAAACCTCTAACTCACTCCCTTTTAAACAGCAAATAAAATGCCTGTATTTTTATAGCATGATCACACATGACAGCATAGTACCCTTCATAAAAAGAGTTAACGACCCTAGCCTTCTGGTGTCCCACTAATAAAAATCTTCCCCTTTTGATGAAAGTCAAATCTTCTAATAGTGCAGGATCAGATCTGGAGATTAAATGTATTTTAATTGTAAGTTTTAAAAAAAAGGTGCCTTGGGATTTTTTATATAAATACATTTTTAAAGTTGGAAAGTTGCTGGTGGTTTTGTCTAGAAGCTTTGCTGTCTGGAAGAGTTTTTTTGTGCTCCACTGAAGATATGTTCTGTAACATAGCCGCTGGGAGATGCCTGATGACTAAGAGACAAAGAGGGACTTTTAATTACAAAGACAACAGATGCTTCAAGGTTGCGTCTCTGCCCTTTCTTTAAGTAATTTAATTTGCTCTCTGTTAATTAAATGTGTTTCAGTATTGCATTCCATGTGACGAGTCTTAGAATCAGACACAGTCTGAGATGGTGCACAAGTTCACTGGTGTGCTCTTGAGTGATGAAAAGTTTGCCTTTCTCCTCACAGCGAAAGCCAGACTCAAAAGTACAAATGTACCTCTTTGTTAAAAGATGCTGCAGTTTAAAACACGACTTTTTCAATGATTGTTTCTTTCCTGTTTTAATTAAATTATTCTGAAGTTGTGCTGAGAGCTGTCCCTTAGCCATTAGGCCTGCTTGAATTTTTTGGCTCCACCCTAGAGGCAGAATTCCAAGTGAACAAAGAGAAATTGGATGTAGGTGCCAAGAGCCAATTTACTCCACCTCTCCATCAGTCAGACATGGTTATTTGTTCATTTGTTCTTTTTTTTTGCCTTTGTTTGTGCTCCATACGACAAATAATTTCCCCTGTGAGCTTGAAGCAGGAATCGATCAGGTTCAAGGCAGCCTGTGTCGTTTGCATTGTGCTCCTTTCCCCACCCTTCCCTGCAAATCCAAGATACAGAAGATGTAAACACAAACATGCAAGTCGAGCACACGCCAGCACATGCACGCATACAGAGCCCTTCAACAATAGAGTGAAATTTGATGCTTTTGCTGCTTTAGGCGAATAAATTTCCAGAGACTGGCTCTGAAAGCTCCTGAATATTTTAGTAATTTTATACAATTAGCCATTCTAATGTCTCTCTGTTCATATCTGCAAAAGTCAGCTTACAGTTCACTGTCTAGTGTGAGTCGCTGCCCCGGATGTTTCCGACTACATGCGTCTTTCACACGTAAAAGGTGGTAGCAGCTGTGTACCCTTCATTTTACTCAGTCTTTTCATATGTTAAGAATGCTGGGAGGCATACATCAGTGTGAGCACCCAGAAAATGCTCCATGAATTAAAAAAAATACACTGTAAAAAGAGAAAACAAAAAAAATTGTCGAGCAGTACAGCAGATGCAATAGATCAATTGTGGAAAGGTCTTAAGACAAAAAAGGAAAGGAAAGCTGTGGTGGACTTAATAAACAGGTTGCCCACAAAAACAGCGATTGCGGATGACAACCTCGACACAGTGGTCAGTGGCATCTCCATCAGCATCGAGAATACAGAAGCATCACAATCTGCTCAGAGGAGACTGTGAAAGCAGCATCAAGGAGACTCTTGCAAAAAAATAAATAAATCAATAATTAACTATTTCTAAAGTGATGGAAAGCCAAAGTTTGGAGAAAGACAAACTATTTCACCGCATCAATATAACACGGATCATGTCAGAGCATGGCTGCCTCTGGAAGCGGCTCATTTGCCTTTATCGATGATGCAGCAGATGACGGCAGCAGCAGGATGAAATCTGAAGATAAATTTTGTCTGGCTGCGTACAAAGGAGCTCTTCCAGTCTCGCAAGACTGTGGCCACCAAACACACTGGCTGTGAAACCAAAGCTTTTATCAGTGACAACTCAGACCTCACCAGATTGAAACCCTTTTGGGCATTTTACCTGGAGAAAGAAGATTGAAGAGAGAGCAGCTGTAACAAACATCAGCTAAAGGCAGTTGCTTTGAAAGCTTAGAAAAGCATTTGTTATGTCAGCGGCTGTCATTGCGTCTCAGGGCTATGCACTAGACATTCCCACTGTTATTTCCCTCGACATTCATTTGTTAACTTACCTACACCTAAATAAATGGGGAACCTACGCGGTCTCTCTCTCTTTTTTTTGTGGAGCACAGTAAGTTCCTGTCACTCTGCATATTAATATTGTTATTGTGAATTTTCTCTCTGCTTTGAGGGAGCTTTTAGTATTTTTAGTACCCACTCAGTCTGGGCACATTTTGAAAGCATAAAAATGATGTTTTTACATTCATGGTCACAGTTGCTCTAAAAGAGTGCAAGCCCGTCTGGCAGGGGGAAAAAACAGAGTTTTTCTTCCATTTTTTTTTGTCCATTTGAAAAATAAATATAATATTTGGTCACATTTTTCAGACTTTTTTTTAGGGAAATAGCTTAAAAGTTCTGGTTCAAATCTGACTGTTAATGGTGGGGATTACTTTCATCAGACCATTGCTTTTTGGTCAATAATTGTCAGAAAATATTCACAAATTTCTTTAAATTGTTCATTTTCTCCAGCCAACAGTTCAAAATCCACAGCAACTTAATTCAGTGTTAAAGACAAAGACTAAGGTTGATGTAGTTGATGATTAATTTGAATTGTTTGAGCTGTTCTCAGTTTCTTTCATTCTTCCCGTTTTTAACTTGAACGTTGCTCTTTGCTCTGATTCATCGGTGCATGTTTTCAAATCTGTACTCTTTTGTCTTTGTGTCTTTTTCCTGACACACTGACACTTAACAACCTTTTTCCTGTACTTTGCTAACCCGTACCCCACCCCTGGAAAAAAATATGTCACACCTTTCCTTATCAGGAGGTGGCAGTGGGCGAGCGCAGCAGGGGCGGGCGGCTGCTGGAGGAGCCTAAAATGATGCTGTTTAAGGCGAACACGTTCAGCCTCCAGGTATCCATCCAGGATGTCCCACAGTTACTCTGGAGCATCAAGCCTTTCACCACCTGCCAGGTAGGCACTTCCTGTTTTTTATCATTTCGAGTCAAAAGCAGGACATGTGTTAACTGCGTGTGCATGTTCAGTGTTTGTCACGGTCATGCACAATGAAGGAAGCTGTGCACCTTCATCAGCTTCCCTGTGTTTTTTATTTGGTCACATCAAAGCCAGAGGACAGCAGCAAGGGCACAGCAGGGGATCACTACGGCTGGCTATCTCGCCCACACACACACCCTTACAAACTTAATTATGACTTCCAGGCAAGGCATATACACACACACACACCCACTCTCATATCATGCTTATCTTCCTTGGGGTCTCCATGCTGCATGTTCTGCTCTCCCCCGTGATGTTTATCCCACCAGTGACATCCTATTAGCAGAATTAGCCTGCCATAATGCCGCAAGTATACCAACTAGGATTTCTCAGGGAAGAGCCGCTGTGAGAGGGTGCTGCAGGGAAGACGACGACAGGCTTTCATTCAGACACTACTCTCGTCTAAAGGAGGCTTTTATAAGAGTCTGTCCCGCTGTCTGATGGAGCTGAAGAGAGGATGATTCATCTGTAGAACAGTGTTTTTGACCTGTTCTTACTGCACCACTGTCTGGGTTACACAGTAGTTAGTAATTGAAGGTGAAATTGACCTTTTAGATTGCATAGCTCTGTTACTTTTAGTTTTTTCAGTTATTTGGAGGAAATGTAGTGCAAGCTGCCCTAATACCATCATCTCAGCACTGCTCCTGATCCAACAGGTTGCAGTTACATGTATGGGTTTTGTATTAGGAGTAGCAAAATGTGGAAAATTAAAAATAAGTTAATGAAGTGTTTGATGGCAGTCATGTCGTTATGTTGACCAACTATGGACTTTCAGGTAAGTTTGGTATTTAGTTGCTTTATTAAGAATGCTCGTGCGTCTGTAACTTAAGCATTTTTTTCTCAAGCAGTAATTAAGTATTTGCACTAATGATTGTAGCCCTTACACATGGTTAGCAGGACGTATTTACATCCTGAGGGCTCTAACACCCACCAGTGCTCCTTCTGATGGGTAGACTTCTTGATTAGGCAACATCATTGATTGGCTAAAGAGGCCGCTCGTTCAGTCTTAATTAATCATGTAAACAGCAAAGCGGGTGGCAAAGCAGGATTCAAATAACAAATGTCTTTAGCGGGGATTTAATGAGTGTGTTGTCTCCACCAGCCTAATCCTTTCATCATTATGTTCGTCCTGTCCGCCCTCCCGTCTCTCCTCGCTCCGCAGGAGTTCTCCTTTTCTCAGGTGTGGGCCAGTAACCAGCATCCCCTGCAGTGTGCCTTCACTTTGGAGCGATACAGCCACTCCTCGTCTCAGCTCTCCTGCAAGATCAGCATCCGACAGGTCACGGGCAAGGAGCAGATACTACAGGTCTACACGTCTGTAGTGGAGGTGAGTAGCACTCAGAGAAGGCGTGGTGCGTGGGCAGTCATGCGGCCTGTTAATAGGTTCTTTTACTGCGCTGAATAACTCTTGATTTGATTTAAGAGCTTGCTTAATGAGCCTCTCAGGGAGCTTTTCATCTATAGATTGCAAAGTCCTTGTCCTTGTCTTCATGTTGAGGAGGGGAAACTTTTTGCATCAAATCACCCTGACATCTCTTACTTTTTGTATTGCTACTAGAATGAAAAGGGAGTGGTTCCCTTTTTCACGCAGTCGGACTGTACCATCACCTCCCAGACAGGGTCAAGGGCCTTTAAAATCCCCCTGTCCATCCGTCAGCGGATCAGCGCCACCTTTGACACCGCAAATGCCAACGGGAAGGACTGGCAGCTCCTGGCTCAAAAGCTCCACATAGACAGGTCTGAGTTCTAACACTCTGAATGCTGCATTTCATTCTCGTGCCTCAGCTGCCATTTACATACTGCTGAGTCAAATAAAAGAGCAGGTATGTTTTCTTTAGGTCCGAGAAAGAAAATAGAAAATGTTCCATAATGTAAACACAGTTCCCACTGGGAAGACTTTTGTTTAAATCTGAAATTTAGACACCACGTCAGAAATTATCTTCTCCAGCCTTCAATAACATGCCACACCGCCGATTTCATTATAGATCTTAAAACACATGCAGAGAAAGAGAGAAATGTTAGGCACAGACAGAATGCTGTAGAGAAGAGATGCAGTGTTTTGCAGAAATCTGAAGAAAGGTCTCTGACTGCTGACAGGCCAGCCTCTGGCAAGAAAATGTGTTCATGTTAGCACTTCTCATTAGCAGCATCTCTGCATGTGCTCCGTCCTCCAGCCCCTGATAAACTCTCGAGAGGTTGTGCCAGGTCAGTTATTTGCGTAGGCTGTGCAGGATTTCAGTTGTTTGGTGATGGGGTGATCTCTATTTGTGCTTCAAAGGAGAAGTCAATAATCAAGTGCTTATAGCCACGAAGACTTTAGATCTGTGCACCCAGCTCCATCAAGTACTTAAGGAAGAGAGTACTGACAGTGAGTACACTCTCCATCTTGCCAGTTGGAGAAACATGAGAGGGAAAAAGTTCACTAAGAAGCTATGATGGGAAACTGTGTGATTATGGAATTTCGCTTCAGCTGAGTCCGAAAACAAACATCTGTGACTGAGAAATGGGGAAAAGGATTTCTGAGCTTTTTCTACCCAGCCAAACACACCAGGAAGCATGTAATGGGAATGTCTCTACCTAGTTAAGCTGATTTTTGTAATTATTTCTCTGAGTGTGTGGGAACATCAGCATACAGAGGTGGGAAGTAGACTGGCAAAGACAGGGAGAAGGCAACAAATCAAATCCCATTGTAATGAAACAGTGCACTCTCTTGGAGAGGGGCTGTAACAACATCAGAGGAAGAAAATAGGTGAAGATTCAATTTAAAACCTGTTTTCTCATAAACCACACAACAAACTGTGGCTTAATTTTATTGTTCTACTGGTGTGTTACTTTATTATTTTATTATTTATTGCCATTTTTTAAAAATAAGAGTTATATGTATCCAAGGATGGTAAATATGGAGCTGCCAGGCAGGAGTTGAAGAGGAAGATTCATGGAGAAACGCAGAGGGTTTGTGTGGCAAAAGAGGATGCTAGAGATAGGATGAGATGGAGGCAGATGATCTGCTGTAGCGACCCCTAAAGGATTGTACAAACCCATGTGAAACAAAACAGAATGCAATGATTCTCTTAAGCCCGTGTTTTATTAAAAGTGAAACATAGAAAATATATGAAATCTGCCATTTTAGGACAAATATTGGCTCATTTTGACTCACTTTGACAAAAAAGTGTGGACAGGGCCATGTTTACCACTTACCAGAATCCCCTCTTCTGTAAATATCTGTCTAAATATCTATTCTTGTCTGATACAGGATTTATAATATTTATAAAATCCAAATATTTTCAGTTGGTGAAAGGTCTGAACTGCAAGCAGGCTACGAAGCTGTGATGTATGCAGTATTGATTGATTGATTGAATCTTTATTTTGAGCATGCTGAAAAAGTACAACAACATAGAATTAAAAGAGACAAATAAACAAAGCAAAACAAAAGGAAAACGAGCAACCACAACTACAAATAACTTTCATGTTCAAAAAGGAGCAGGAAGAAGCATAAGCTTATTTAATCCCACCCCTTTTCCACTATCTAGTAATCAATAGACTATTTATATATAATTTTTTATATATATACATATATATATATATATGTTTCTATCTATCCATACATACGTATATACACATACACACATATACACATTTTCAATAACCCCAATAACACCTCAAAGGATACACAACCTACAGATATATATGCCTATACCAGCGTACCCGTGCACCCACACACACATGAAAATATTGGACAAGAACACCCTATCAAATCTCTACCTCCTTCCTGTACCCTGTAAAAGCCATATCCTTAAACCGCTTTTTAAACTGCGCCATGCTCGGACATTGCTTCATATCTTTACTTAGTCTGTTCCACAGCTTCACTCCACACACAGAGATGCAAAAACTTTTTAATGTTGTACAGATACAAGGATGTTTTAAATTTAATTCCCCCCTCAAATTGTATCCCTGTTCCCTTTTAGAAAACAGTTTTAGAATATTGTCAGGAAGCAGGTTGTTTATTGCTTTATACATAATTTGTGCAGTGAGAAAATGAACCAGATCTGTGAATTTTAGAATTTTTGATTTTAAGAATAGTGGATTTGTATGATCTCTGTAACCAGTTTTATGGATTATCCTTATGGCCCTTTTTTGTAATATAAAGATTGATGATAGCAAACATTTGTAAGTATTGCCCCAAACCTCTGCACAGTAATGCAAATACGGTGCAATCAGGGAACAATAGAGAATGTGGAGTGATTTGTGGTCCAGAATGTGTTTTACTTTACACAAGATTGAAACACTTCTTGAAATTTTGTTATGTATATGGTTTATATGAGACTTCCAGTAATTTATCATCTATAATCACACCAAGAAACTTATGTTCAAGTACTCTTTCAATTTCCACACCATCTATATGAATCTGCACTTGTGCATTTCTAAGGGAATTCCCAAATAAGATTATTTTAGTTTTACTTAGATTTAGCGATAGTTTGTTCCTGTTAAACCATTTTTTAATTTTGCACATTTCTGAAGTAACTGTATCCAGCAGCTCCTTTAGATTCCCCCCAGAACAAAAAATATTTGTGTCATCTGCAAATAATACTAATTTTAATATATCAGATGCCTTACAAATATCATTTATATAAATAATAAATAATTTTGGACCCAGTACAGAGCCTTGTGGAACACCACAAGCAATGTCCAAGCATGATGAGGAATGGACACCCAGCTTCACAAATTGTTTCCTGTCACTTAAATAATTTTTCACCCAGTGCAGTACAACCCCCCGATCCCTTACCGTTCCAGTTTATTAATTAATATGTCATGATTGATTGTGTCGAATGCTTTCTAGAGATCCAGAAATAGTCCAGCTGCATACTGTTTCTGATCTATAGCATTTGTAATCTCCTCAATTGATTTGATTAATGCCAGAGATGTTGATCTTTTTGATCTGAATCCATATTGACTGTAGGAGTAATTTATATTTATCTAAGAATTTGTCTAATCGTTTATTAAACAGGTTTTCTAGGATTTTGGAGAATTGTGGTAGTAAAGAAACAGGCCTGTAATTTGTGAAGTGGTGTCTATCCCCAGTTTTATACAGCGACAGAACTTTAGCTATTTTCATTTTGTTTGGGACTTTTCCAGTCTGAAATGATAAGTTGGAAATATATGTTAGAGGTCCTATGCACGACCTTATCTGAAAAAGTTGTTACCTAGACGGGAGCATATTTTGCTCTAAAACCTGTACATACCTTTTAGCACTGATGGTGCCTTTTCAGATGTGCCAGCCCCTGAATTGGATGGATGGATGGTAAAATGCCTCAGTTTGAACACTTGATATGTTTGATATGTTCGATTGTGAATAACACAAGCTTAAAGGAATTTGGTATTTCAAAGGCAGGAAGGGTCTAATAAAAGATTAGACTGAATATTCCCAAATCCTTGTACCAATTTCAGGGACAAAACTCAGGATATCCCAGCTCCTGCAGCTTTGTCTCCTCTTTTTAGTCTTATTTTTTGTTCATTGTGCCTTTTTAAAAAAATATGTACTTAGAACAAGCAAAATTACCTCAGTGATTTGCATTGGCATCTTTGGCATAATAACTGCAAAGTGATCGCCTCATTACTACTTCACTTAGTTGTTATCCATTGCCAATATTATAATGTTCGATTTTTCCTGTTCTGCAGGAACTTGTGCTACTTTGCATGTCAGGAGAGCCCGTCATCAGTGATTCTGACTCTATGGGAAGCCCAGCACCAGGATTCTGGGGACCTGGACTCTCTGGCCAGTGCCCTGGAAGAAATCAGCAAGGTTCATTCTCCTAAGGCAGTCACTCTCAGCTGCAGCAAAGAGGAACGGGACTCTGAATTCACAAAACTGGCGTAGAGTGGCTGTACATCAGATGAAAATGAACCTTTACTGCATGAACACTTATGTTCAGGTGTAGTAACTAACCTACAGTGAGGTGGAGGAGATGCACAGAGGCCAGCAGGGCAACTTAATTATTGACTGTTACTAAAGGAACACCTCTGTTAAACCAAATGAACCATAGAGACAGAAGGAAATCAGGAAATGACCAAGAGATGTGTTATTAGGAGGCACCAACAAACTTTGGAAAGGCATCTCAAATTGACACACAAACACACACACATTCATTTTTCATTGAGAAATGTCAACTTCTGGTACTTCTGAAGACCAATTTGATACCCTGTGTTGAAGGATTACAGAAGCCTGTGAAAAGAAGACAAAGTGTGTTTTAAGCAAACTGCCAATCAGGTTGGTGCTGTGACCTCCCAGGATTGGATGTGCCGGTACTTGCCCTCAAACAGTCATCTGGGCTGTCAAAATGTTTAGTGTAATGGCATATTTTCTTTATGTCACTGACACCTCATACTTTTTTTTTCTTTTCTGCACATATTTCGGCTGAAGCTTTTTAAAAACACACAAAGAAAAAATGAATATCAGCTCTTTATTTTGTCAGAACATCTTGTTCCACAGTGATTGGTATATAAAAGGACCTGGAGTCCACATGCTTAGGAGATGGAGATTTATGAGAAATTACTTATTAAATGCCTTTGAGAGTCATTTTACACACTTTTTCAGCTCTACAGACAGAGCCCACTGTCAAAGCACCGACAGCAGAGGAGGGTAACTCACCCACCACTGATCTGTGCCTCATATAGCAATGCAGCCGGAGGTCCATCCCTGAGTGTCTCTCTTCTTAATTTGGAGGAAAATTACGTTTTACTGTGAGAGACTTCATAGCAGGCAGACAGTAGAGACATAAGTGTGTTCATGTACAATGCCCAGAGGCTTATTTTTTCTCTATTTTTAATTTTAAAATAATAAATTCTAAAACAAAACAAAAATATATATGATTTCTGGAGCATGGAGATGATCAAATACCAGGAAATGGTTATTCAGAGACACTTAGCCATCTTTTACTCCCTCTACTCCTGTCTTATCTTTCCAAGCAGAGGCAACATCCACTTGAAAAAAAAGAAGATAAAAAAAGATATCCTGATCAGGAAGATCCCACATTCGGTTGCTCCAGCTGCCCCTCAACTTAATAAAGTGACTTTGTGTTGAACTCTGCGTTGGCACTCTCTTTTCATGTGCTTAATGAATTGAATTTTGAAAGGCCAGACAGCCCACATGCTGCACAGTGGTAGAAATCAGTCCATGTTCAAAAACTTCATTCAGATAAGAGATTAAGCAGAGTTTCAGAAAGGTGTAAAATATATACATATGCACTATTTGAGTTTGGACAGCAGATCATTGCCATGTTGGTGTTGCGTCATGCAGCTGTTTGAACTCCATCTAAAGAGAAATATCTGACAGTCTCTTGGTTTTAACCCATCAAATTTGCCTAAATTAGTAACCCCCCTTGAAAGGCTCAAATATTTTTAAATGCCTAAAACTCTTGATGGATTTAAATTCTTAATGAAGACTTTCTGCAGTGTTCGTCTGCTCAGTAAGACCCTGTGCTCCACGGCACTCCACAAAGTTTGACGTGGTTTAAACATTTTAAAAAGCGGCATGTTGAAAGAGCACTGCTTTCTTTCTTACTTTGATGCATACTTGAGCATTTTGAGAAATTCAGCCATCGCACATAGTTTGCCAAGAATGTTGAAAATTTGTCACTATAGCCAGTAGTCACTTAGCTTAGCATTACAGCTGAAAATGGAAAGAAATAGCAGGGCTCGCTCAGGAGTAACAGCATGTGCCCAAAGGTACCTCTAAATCTCACTTACCTACCTGTAAAATTTGATTATAAAAACATCAGTTTACATGCAGGGCTATATGCCATCCCTTCAACCTGTGTCTTTAAGCTAAAGGCTAAGTTCACTCCTGTAAACATGCTGTAGCCAGCATCAACATTATGAACAGGTTCTGGGGGTCCAGGCTTACCTAGTAAAGTCGCTGTGTCCCCTCAGCTGAATTCTACAGATATACTTCAACTGCTCAACTAATTCATCCAATTGAGCAATGAAAAGCGCATTTGTGGTAACCAGGATGACTAAGGAGGACACTGAACCCACAGGCCTATGGAGGTCAGGTCAGGTCCTGAAACTAAATTGAGATCATTTCAGCTTGTGCAGCTAGTTTTAGCTAGCATGCGCATAGTCAAATATTGCAAAAACATATGAAAGTGTATTGAAAATACTGTACGCTCACAGTCAGCTTTCCTAGTGTGTGGTGATTTTACTGATCCACTTCGGCACCAAGAGAAAATGCCTCTCCTGATATTTTCACACTTTTATAACTCTAACTACATTTTTCTCTGAGTGTACTATGCATATATCCTTCCAAATATGTATAGGGTGTTTGGGAAGTGACTTGAGGCAAAAGCCCCCTGCTGGGAGGGGGGGCAAGGTTGGTTCCCCGTCCAGTTGTCATGGTCTGCTATTGATCCACCCTGGCTGTATCCTTCCACAGACAAACTAGTGTGCAAACTAGTGAATTTCTCAACATGTGGAACACTTCTTCTATTTAGCCTCCCAACTTTGTGGTCAAGCTGGCAGAGAAAGATGCAGATTGAAGTGCTCATGCTGGCTTCACACTAAAAAATGTAGTTCTTATTGATTCGTGCCATCATGGAAATAGCACAAAGACATGCAGTTCATTCAATAACTGCTGGGAATCTGTTTTCAGTTACCCACGACTGCTCACTGAAAATAATGCAAACCTGTACACGGTTAGCAAACATATCCAAACCTTGTTTTTCTATCTGTGTGGATCAAAGAACAGCACAGAATAAGCTGGACTAAAAAGTTGCTGGCCAAAGTTTGGAATGCAGTCATGACTGCAGGAAATTTATTGACAGACCCCCTCTTAGTAGTCGCATGCTGAGTCAGACCTCTTAAGTTTAGTCAGGATCTAAACATAGCATTTAAAAACACAGCTCACAGTACAGTAAAGATATATATTTGTATATCTATATTTTACACTTGGATGTATCTTCTGAAGAGTGTAAAGTGTCCGTTCCTGTCTGTTCAATTTTCCCATTCAGATTCTCCCATTCAGATTCCCCCATTCCCAGTTTATAAAAAATGTGAAAAGTTATCACCATGCTGACTAAAGGCAGATCGTAATGTTATTTTCCATGTCTTTGTAATGCTGTTGACATCTATCACCTGCATATCTGCTGAATGAGGACTAACAGCAGTGGAGTCCTTGATTCATCAGCGACGGCTCAACAGCTGAACTCCATTCACTCCAAAACAGGTTTTCTCAATTGTGAGAAAACTACATGGAGCAGTTTTTTTGTCAAACTTCAGACTGAGTATAAAGAGTTTCAAAATTAGAATCAGCTCCCAATACTAAACAAGTAAAGTAATAGAAACTGATGTATGAACGGGAAATGAAATTGCTCCATGCAGTGCTGTTTTTCTACAGCAGCTGCATTATTCCCATACTTGCTTCTTCTGTTTGCCATCAGGAGATACTTTCCATTGCCACACGAACGGGCCAACTTTTAGCATGCTCACATATGGGAGTGCAGGAATCATCTGGAAGAACAATCTTACCTATTCAGAATTTGGTGCAGGGGATCTCCAGCAGAGCTGCACCGTTGGCCTGCGTTGCTAAACATTTTTCTGCAGTTGCTCACCAAAGTGGAAAAAAAGTAATCTAACACATACCCCACTGATACATCATCATTCCCTGAGCTGACTCCTTGAAAATGACTTCTGATGAAAGGCCGGATCTGCCCTGCATCCTCTGCAAGCCGCTGTATGGCAAATCATTTCTATTAGCTTTCGATTTTTATGATTTTTTTTTTTTTACTGTATTTACAGATGTATCTGAGCTCGGGTCTTTTTAGATCTCAAGAAATACACACCATTCCAGCCATCTCCAGCCTTCTATAGGGCAAGTACTGGAAGAAAAATATCACATTGAGAAGAATGCATAAAGGGAAGGAGGGCATGCAAAAATATGTGTGCTTGAATTGATGAGAAATGCAGCCAGAGATGAGCCTTTTTATAAAGAAAACAGTCAGTCGCTCTGGTACTGCTACTACACCCTACACATTATTATTATTATGGAAATATCAGAAAGTCTAGCAGTAATACAAACAGCCTGAAAAAGGCCATTTCTCCAAGCTGAGCATCTTCAGAATGCTGCAGTGGATGGGTGAAAGCTGATGGTCTACTGAGCAACCAAATTGTATTCAAAGAAAAGGACTGTGAGTCTTGATTGAAAGGTTGACCCACAAAGACGGGATATAGCCAGTATTTACTGGCAGCACAGAAAACCACCGAGCACCTGCCAATGGGCAGTATCCATTTTTCTGCATCAGAGTGGAAGATACTTTATTAAGTTATTTTGTCTCCATGTGGAATCAGCATTACTCTGCTTTCCCCAGTTTTCAGTGAGCTTTCTAGTCAGGGAAGGAACCACACGATGCTATGCAGGTCTCTAACAAACAGTGACAACTCTCTGATTTATACCACCTCGCAAAGATTTTGTGGACACTGCTTGAATTAAAAATGACTTTGGACATTTGTGGATGTTCTTTCTGGAAATTTACAGATTTTTTTTTTTTTTTTTTTGGCAGAAGGAGGAAACTTGTCAGACTTTTTTTGGCTCAAGCTTTGGACAAGAAGGTGTTGCTCTGCCAAATGTTTCTCTTTTCCCAGATTGTCCACTCAGTATCTCACATACCTTGAACTTTGGCGATTTTTCTTTAGTGAAAATGTTCAAATGCCAAATTTTTCCATCTTCTTTTACTACTTCAAGCCAGCTTCCCTCTCGCCCTACATATGCACATGTATACATACACATACAGGAGTCACAAGGAAACTGAGAAGCTTTACAGTTACCCGTGTTGTGCATCACAAAAATGAGTTTTCTAACTAATTGTGCCTCTTTGTGTGGGTTTGGTGTCATAGGAAAAATCTGTCCAGAATGTTGTTGTTTTTATTATTATTATTATTATTATACATCATATCAAAGAAACTAATTTGTTAGTTGCAATTTGTTATATGCAAGCTGTATTGTTTGATGCCATGCACATCCATCTTATATACACTGCAGAGGTGTTTCCAGAGAATACTGAAGCATTTAAACCTGCTAGCTCTGATGCTAAGACGTGCAGTGGCGATCAGCTAGCTAGAGATTGAGGATGCGCGTTGTGTCCATCAGTGTCCTTTCCATAAACTCAATGACTCAGAGTGTACATGTGCGACAGTGTGAAAGAGAGTTGTGTGTATACTTTAAAAAGCTGTATAACACGTCCTTGAAGAATCCAGCCTACTGTAGTGCTACTATCTCAGCTTGTTCAGAGTGTGATGTAAAGTGTTTGGGCTTTTTTTTCACTGCCTACTATCTTAAGATCGACACTTTGGGAGAAAAACAACAGATAACTAGATGCTAACTTAAGTAAAATGATCTCAGTTCATGAAACGTGGTGACAGTTTCAATCAAAACTTTCTAATTTTACTGTTTTTCTTTCCGTTGTTCTTTTACTTCTGCTGCTGCCTTTAAAAATTCGAGTATCCTACAAATCTATATATTGTATCGAACAGCTGGGTATGTTCAGTATCTATTCAGAAGGTTCTGTATATAATTTATTGCATTTTCTGTATGTTTAGTTGGAAACATTTCAATGCATTTTCTGTGCTAAACATTTGAGTTAAGTGCTATATGAATGTTAATGTTGAGAACAGTCACTGGTGATGTTCCTATGGGCCAATTCTTTGTCCTTTTTCCCCTTTTTTTTCAAAGTTTTGCAAAAATTTTAAAACTGTACATACTGTATTGTGTTGAAATAAATATGCAGTGAAATGGTATTATTTGTTGTTGCTCTAGGTTACAATCACTTTCCTTTCAGATTAGCTAAACTGCCCTAAATCTGGCCAGCTGGTCTTTCTATAACAGACACTTACTCGCCAGTTTATTAGGTACACCTGTTCCAGCGATTGTTAACACATGTACCTAATCAGCCAATCACATAGCAGCAACTCTACTTCTGCTACTACCCCTCTGAGTATTTCAGAAGACGCTGCTCTACTTCCACATAACCATCTCTACAGTTTACAGAATGCTCTGAAAAAGAGGAAATATGCAGCGAGCGGCAGTTCACTGGGTAAAAAAATTTATGCAGAAGAGCATCTCTGAGTACATAGCACATCAAACCTTGAAGCAGAATGGCTACAGAAGCAGAAAACCACACCGGGCACCACCAGGAAGCTGAGGCTACAGTTCACACAAGCTCACCAACATTGGACAACAGATGATTGGAGACCTTGCCTGGTCAGAATTTGGCATCTATAATATGAAAGCATGGATCCAGTCTGCCTTGTAACAGCAGTCTTTGGCTCTTTAGCACCAACTATGTATCACAGCCTAGCCGAGTATTTCTGTTGGCCAAGCCCATCCCTTTATGACCAGTATAACCATCTCCTGATGACTGCTTACAGTACAATTATTTGTCATGTCACAGAACTCCAATCATGTCAGACTGGTTTCTGAGTTCACTGTACTCGAATAAGCAAAACTGAAACTCATCACTAGAATAATCACAAGTTAAAAACAGAAATGAAAGCTTCAAATATGTCACTGGAAATAAAGCTTGCAATCACCTGAAAAAAAGAAATCCACAAAGGAACCAAGAAATCCAACAAAATCAAAACTTCCGGCATAAAAATAAAGCAATTCACAAAGAATTCAAAACCGCCAAAACAACAAAAAACCTGAGGACTATGACAGGAAGAGCTTACAGAGAAGGGGAAATTCTCTTTCTTTCATAATTAACAAACTTGTTTTGAAGGATTTTATAGTCAACATAGAAAAAAAGTATGAGGCATTTGTAAACAAGCTTATTGATAGACACAGCAATGCTGCATGCTACATCCTAACGTCTGGATCCTCACATGCACATGCTGCAGTACTACTTAACAAATAACCGCTAACTTTGCTTAGCTTAATAGCTTGGTAGCATTTGCTAATCAGTATGAAATAAATGAACAGATGGATAAACCTTGACCGGATAATAGCACATGATGAAAATTTAGGGCTAATTCCAGTAAATCATTTTCACTCAGTACTGCACTATGACAGTTACATAAATATAAAGTGTTGAAATTGAGAGCTTCAGCAGACAACCATGAGTAACACTTGAGTATACTGAGTTGAGACTACTGATGCTAGTTTATAGCTCTAATACTGAAAGTGGTAAATGAATGAGAACTCATGCTCCAATAACACTGAAATTAAAGTCCGAATTCATTTAAAACTTTTATACCTCTGCTCTATGTGAACATTAACATTAAAAATTGCTGTTTAATATAGAAGCCTAGTTATGTAAATGATTTACTTTTATGAAAAGCATCTTGGTGCTAATAATGATGTTCCCCTTACTCTAAAATGCAGGTTTGTTCTAATAACTACTTGGTTAAAATAATTGATGTTTGAAGATTGAATACTCCGTTATAAGCCCACTAATTTTCACTTCATAACAAACTACTTAGTGGCAAGTTAATTTGCACCAATGCACAGCTCACTGTGCTGCAGGAAGCTCTGATGCCTCCAGCACCGCCAAGCACCAGGTAAGGAACACAAGAAAGCTGAGAGCTGAGCTCAGTGTGATGCATTACAATAGCATAAATAAAGGAATGCTGGACTACAACTAAAATGTGTCTACTGCCATTGATGAATGAACTCTCCTCCTTTCAGGAAGTCTTCTTCCTCCCCATTATTGCCAACAGCTGGATTATCAGATATTTGACTTTCCCATATATTCAGGTTCTTTATAATATAATATATCACTGTTAATTTTTTTTTTTTAAACTGATCCATCTATATGAATTAAATCAATGCCAACAATGGCAACAATCAAACCTCAGTCCAATCAGCAGATGGCACTGTATGCTGTCTTCCTATTAAAGGTTATCTTGTCTAGACATGCCTCGACATTCTCCGTGTGCGCATGTGCACACAGAGACAACTGTAGCTTGTTTCCATGACATGAGGCAGCCTCACTTGTATGTGCCCCTTCACAGTGTAGGTAAGGTCTGCTCAGGCCTGGCAGTCAGCAGGCAGCTACACCCTGTCTGCCAACGCCAGCAGTGGAACACTCACCCAAGAGGCTGCAGTAACTGCAAGACTTCTTTTCTAGTTCAGCTCTGTGAAGCACAACTGTCACTTTGTCCTTGCAAATCCTGCTTGATCTGCATTACTTTATACTTTCCCACAGCAGAGCTCGAATTCTAAGTTAATTTTTATCTATTCTAGTTGAGTATCGTCACTCAGCCATGCAAGCGATCTCCCAGCCGGATGTCATCTGTCCCAGGAAGGCAAACAGGCAGGCTGCAGGCCTTCCCAGCAGGCCTCTCTTCCCCTCCAGACACTACACACACACACACACACGCACACAAATCCCTGGCACAGCCATAGCCCTCTCACCCCTTCTATCCCATGCCCCACCCACTCTGTGTCTCTGGACAACTGCTCTGACTCAAAGTCATTAAAGATGACTCTCTTCTCGCACTTTCTTTTTTTTTTTCAGCCCCTCTCTCCACTTCTCTTTTCTTTCCATGCTGGATGAAAGGCCTCCCAGACACCCACTCCATGCACATACCATTCAGGCCAGGACACACAGGAAGTCTATGTGCTGCGCTGAGAAGGGGCTAGGGAAGGGGGGGGGGGGGAGTGACAGAGGAAAGGGGATGGGAGGAGGGGGTGAGCGCTCAGCACAGAGGGAGAAAGAAGGGAATGAAGAGAGGAGCGGAGGGGGGGGGGGGCTAAATGCAAGTCATGTGAAGCTCATGAGAACTAACCTACAAAAGTTGGAATCTTATTTTCCTTTTACCAACTCTTTTCACCCTCCGCAGGCTCTTAATCTCACATGTGTTTATTTGCTGCTAATATGCCAACTCCATCTATACTTTAAAGAAAAGCTTTTTGAACTTTGAGCTCCAACTTGGTACAAAATGTTTCTCTCATCTCAAACAGCCTCAAACAGAAGCTTCAGTTAAGTTGTTGCCAAAGTCTGATTTGGACATTGCTTGACCCTAAATGTAGTGGACAGTGATTATCACATATTAAGTTTATTGAACTGTCTTTGTCCTAAACTTTGGTTGCAAGGAAGCCAAGCACAACTGACACCAGTGAGCTGAATTCCTCGCAGTTGTTTGGAAGATCTGGGTTTTTCTTTTCTTTTCTTTTTTTTTGCAAAAGGCGCCATGCCTTTTAGTTATGAGATTAGCTTCAGCCAAAATTTGCTATGGAACTGTGAATAATTGCATCACGTGGAATGGAGCACTCAGTGCATTTGTTACTTTTACAGGGTGTACTGCTTCAGTGTGTGTGTGTGTGTGTGTGTGTGCATGAGTGGGTGGGTGACTGTAGCTCCAGCTAGCAGGGAACGGCGTCACGTCGCATGCTTTGAATTACTGTACATTTGCGGCTGGTAGACAGGCTGCTGCCAACTGTCTCTGAGTGGATCAGACAGCTAACATCAGCACTGTGGGCTCTGCCACGAGTCCCACTTTAATTCCCTCTCACTTTTTCCAGCGTGCTCTCCTTTTCTTTCTGCTGGAGTTGTCTCGGCGCTCTGTCTCATTTTTGCGTGCTCTTCTCCATGCCTCTATTTTTAATCAACTTCACACTCTCTGCCATTTTTTTTTTTCATTTTTCTCTCAAATCGCAAAGTATATACAACAGACACACAGACACTGACACCCACACACATTCCTATAGCGCGGCTCAGGCAAACACCCACATTTGTCGGAGGGTTTACACGGTTCGCCACTCAGCTAATCTTTGTGGCCTTGCACACTGAAGTCTGCCTTCTGTCGAAATCCGATTATAAAAATGTAAAAACAAAAGCAGAGTCAGGTGACTACTTAGGGCGCATTACAACAGCGTGATTGCTTTTGCTTTAAACTGGCCCCCTCCTGTGGATCCTGCCACAGGTGGTGCCAGGGAAAGTACTGATGACATCATGGGCAAAGGTTTCAACAAAGACGAGCATTCCTCACTCAGTCATAATCCGCCGCCTTCATATACGGCTCGTCTTTAACCAGACAGAACCGGTCAGGACGCTTTTCTCTCACACCTCCTTTTTGCTCTGTGACAGCTCCTTTATTTCGCCCCCTCCCTCTGCCTTATCAGCACCACTATTAACCCTTCTTTTCTCTAACTGAAGCAAAGTGTTAATTGGTTTGACACAAAGGCACTTGACACTGTATTTCCAGTGTATCTTGCCAGGAACTCCCACACGACGTGTCTTCTGTTTTTGTCAAATGACTTTAGGAATTTGGCATGAGTTGATTTTTTCTTTTTTCCGGCACTACTAAGAGGACATTGATTCACAAAGGCAATTTTCACAAGACCCGTGTCCTTACTTATCCTCACTATTGCAGTCTAATCTTGTATCATATATTACTAGCAATAAGATAAATTGTCCTTTTTATGTAAATCTACTTCATGGGACATACATTATATACAGGAAGTGGTCATACGTGGAAACTAATGCCATGAAGTTCCCAGCAAAGTTTCTTTGGTGATGTTAATGCCAAAGAAGGTTTGGAGCTCTTCAGTTACTGAGTCAACAGACTGCCGGAGACATTTACGGACTGTGCACCTCAGTGCTTATAATACCACTTTACACCTGATCGTGGAATATCGGGGGGAAGAAAGTTCATGAATAGACTTGTTGCAATGATGGTTTCCTGTTACAGTGCCACACTCAAATTCACTTTGCACTTCAGAGTGATCCATTATTTCACAAATGCTTAGGTTAAGGCACTGGGCAGCATGCATCTGTGGCAATGAGACTGAAAACACCCAAATTCAAAAATTAGTGGTGGCCCAGTACTTTCATCCATATATTGTGGGTCTACGATGTGCTATATTCCCTGCAAAGTTCACATTGTCAGTGTGAGTGTTAGAGTCAAGGCCTACACACATTTTGTCTGTAGTTTCTTAAGGTGAAACTTTTTCCCTACCCCTACTTTTTGCAACAACAACAACAAAAAAACCCTCACATTCAAGAATGCTTGTGCTGGACATTGAAATATGCCTAAATATCCATTGCCCAGCATTTATGGGTGGGGGAAAAAACCTTGAATCTTTTTAAAGCACACTGCTTTCATCTAAATCAAATTTGCAACAACTGATTTTTTTGGATGACTTGGGAACAGCACTAATAAATCAGCTGATTTCTTGATACATAAACTGTTTATTTCTACCAGTTTTATCACCAGCCGAGCTTCTGCCTTAATCATGCAATCAGTCGGTTTTCTTTACCTGTTTTCCAGTCTGTAACTAGGATTAGGTGAAAACTACCAGGTCGATTGCCATTAAACTTGGCAAAGAGGTAGGCATTGGCTTTGATTTACCCTAATTTACGCCCCGATCTAGCTCGATTACTCCTGACTCGTCCGGTGTGACTCGAGCAATGCTGAAGTGGCAAATAGTTTAGCCGTCTTATCGCAAAATCATTGACTAATAGTAAGTCAAGTTGATTTGTTGAGTGTCTGAATTCACGAGGATGCCCAAACTAGATGTCCTGTTTTTTCTTTTCCAATTTTCAATGAGCTACCATCCAGAACTGCAGTCAGAGTGGTACTACGAAGCCACGCTGTTTAAAAAACATGCATAATGTGTCCCTAAAATGCAATTAGACAGCACCATATGCTGCTTCAACACACTTTTGGTTGACTGTTCTTTCCCCACAACAACCCTTTTATATAAAAAGTAATCCTGGTAGGTTTTCTTATATTATAGCTGCTATACAGCAGGTTCGTTTCTTAAAGTGTTTTGAATACATAACACCATTGGTGTGAATGCATTTCTTCTCCACTGCTGTATCTGTAATGAGAAGGAGGACTGTAATAGATGAAGTTCATTTTCCAATCCTCCACACAGATGATGGGAACATAAACACAACATTCACAGTACAAACTTTCGGCTTTGATTGAACACAGTAACCACCCTCTGGCTGTTGCTGTTCATGCTGAAAGCTCTTAAAGAACACCACTGTATGTTTAGAGTGCAGTCCTTAATAATGCTAGCCTCTCTTACAAATATTAACGCTTTATTTGTCTTAATTCAATCTATATAGCAGGCGTCAGGGGTTAAAGTCCATCATTAAATGATTAAACCAAGTTTGATGTTCTAATATGCAGTATAACAAATAAGAATGTTGAAGTGATGCAAGGCCGCGTGTCTCTGCTCTCCGAAGAATGTGGATCGAATTTTTAGACAGTTCTGGATCCAGAAGTCGCTGCTATGCATTTTTTTCTTTTAAGTTTATAACAAAATCAAATCAGAAACAATTACAGGACACGGCAACAGTCATGCTGCAGTGACATAACAGCTCTTCTGTTGCTTTACAAATAATCTGATCTCAGTCATCTTCACAAGGCTTACATCCTCTATTTCAGCTCCTTGTCACTTTTTTTTTTTTTTTGCTCATCCCTCATAAACAACAAGTGAAACAATGCACAGCCGGCGTCACACGATAAGTCACTGACGCTCAGGAAGGTTTCCCTTCCCTTTATTTATTTTTTTCGTTTTTTTCACCCGTAGGTCACTTCTCTTAAAAAGAAAAAAAAACAAACCTCATCTGTTGCATACATACACCTATAGATATACAATACAGTGCACAGTGCATCCCTCACTTCTTTATATTTTGCTTCCAAAAAGTTAGATTTTCTGTAATTTCCTCATTTTTAAAGCGGTCCCTGGGTTTGAAGGTCTTACAAAGTTTTATTTTGGACACTGACTCACCGAGTCTTTGTACATGACCATTTTCAGAGTTGGTTTTTTTTTTGGTTTTTTTTGTTAAGGCACTTAACACTGACCTATGAGTCATTCAAGCATTTAAAAAGACATAACTCAAGGGATGAATCAGTGTTGTATGTACACACAACAGACAACTTAGCAAAGAAACAACTGTAATTGTATTTTTAGGCACTTTGTTACAAAAGCACATCAGTTGCTTTCATTTCTTTGGCTGAATCTAAAAAAAAAAAATACCAAAGAATAAATAGTTTATTAGACATCAAATAAAATAGCATTTATGTGATTCTCAAAACGCTATTAGCCAAAAACTTGCCTTGGCATGATATGCAGTGTGTCCTCAAAAAATCTGAGGATGCACTTCACCTGATCCATCTACCAAAGCCTTATCAGAAAGGGTCTCAATGGAAAGGATGGCAGCCAAGAAGGTATTCTTAAGGAAGGGAAACAGGAAGAAAAATGTTGAAATTTTTGGTTGAAATCAATATCAATATGTACAGAGGAGATCAGGAGAGAGCAACAACAGTGGGTGTCTGCAGCCATCTGTTACACGGTGGAGGCTCTGTCATGGTTTGGACTGCATTTCAGGATTTTGTCAAAATTGATGCAATTATGAAAGCTGAAAATACAGTCAAATTTTAATCTACCATGTAATATCATCTGGAAAGCATCTGATTGATTGTTTCCAACACACCTATTTCTGAAGACCAATTAAAGGCTGTGTTGAAAAATAAAGGTGGTCATATCAAATACTGACTTTTAAGCTCATTAGACTCGTACAAATGTTTTTTTTTCTTTATATCCTGTATGTCTATGTATGTTTGTAGATGTTTTACCTGCTCCACCCATTTCCAATTTTCCTATAGCAAAATATAAAGAAATGAAGGGTAGCTCAAGACTTTTATGCGGTACTGTAAAAACAGAAGTGTTATATCACACTACTCCCACACAGGCTATGCAAATGATCCCTCAACTGCACATCTTTTTATCCAGCAAAGATCCCTTTCTGAGGAGGTCAAAGATTCTCCCTTAAATTCAAGATGACAAATTGGAAAAGCTGTAAAGATTGTTGTTTTTCCACAAGTTGGCTATGTGAACTAATCAACCCAGCAGCCATTAATACAGACTCGCTCAGGATAAGCTTGCAAATAACTCAATCACACACTTCCTGTTTTTCAGCACGTAGCCTGTGACCTCAGAAGGAGGAGCACAGGATGTGCTCCAAGTGGAAGATACAGATAGAGATTTCCTAGACAGTTTTAATTGAAACACATGTTGAACTTTGGAGGAGCAGATAAGTTGCATCTGTTGGACAACTGGATGAGTGTTATGCTGTTTGTTCCTGTTACGGTGATTGAGTTTCAAGTCTGATCAACTTCTAGAGAAAACTACATGGTTTATTTGATAGTTCGTGTTTATTTAATGTTTCTGTCTATACACAGTGAAATATGCTTCCATTTGGAGCTTTAAGTCTCACCACTTTTCAGCAGCTTCCTGTGAATAAACAACACAGCTGGGAGAGGACTGTGAATTCGGTATTTTTTTCTCAGATGTTCTGCCAGGCATGAGAACTCATCTGTGACCAGATCACTCAGTTTTTAATCAGCAGTTAATTTACCCAAGCTTTTCTGGAGGGGGGGGTTAAACCAAAACTCTCCTCTCTGCTCCCCACTTTCCTGTAAAATTCACTACTGTGCCGTTGGTCACAAGACATTTAATTAGTCACTGTAATGTTTCAAAACACAGCAATCTGTCTGTCCGCTGGTGAATGAGAAGTGAGACACACGCCAGACAGCATTTACTTTAAATGTGTCTAGAACTTGCCCAATCTTTCTTTCGTCACACGCCTGTCTAAGTGAGTGGAGGGCATGTGATTTATTTATACTAGTTGTTTGGCTCTGTTTCTTTATTTGTATGTGTTGCAAATTACCCCGGCAAGGTCTAATGTAGGTACGCCTCGATATCTTCTGCTTCCCCCCCTCCCGCTCCCTAGACATGAGGCTTTAGACCACAGCCCCATTCCAGATAAGATGTTGTCAGCAGGAACCACATTTGAGAGGATGTTTATTGTTGTGATGTAGTCTAAATGGTGGAAAAATGTTATGTTGTCATTAAATAGTAGCTAACTTTCTGCATAAACTGCAGAACTGTTTGGGTTTCTTTTCTCCTCATTGTATTAAATCCCTGTTTCCATAATATATTACTCCATATCCTCATATGGATTTGAGTTTCAGTTGAACACGTCAAAGTCACACATGTTGATGGTTCACATTTTCTTCCATCAAACTTTCTTTTAACAGTTCTCTGGGAGCATGTAGGAACTCAGGACCTATTGACATAGTTCTGAAAAAAAAAAGTATTTTGTGTACTTCACTTATTCTATGATTGCTCGTGCTGCTGTTTTTGAGACCGCTACGATCATCTTTATTTTATTACGTGCCAAATGTTCTCAGGAGGGCAGCAGGGTTCTTTGAGTCCCGTCCATCATGCTTTGGTATTGTCTAGCTGAAATGAGCAAGCCGTCTTTGAGAAAGATGATGGATAATAGCATATGCTGCTACAAAACCTTTATGTATCATTCTGTATTAAAGTTTTCTTTACAAATGTAAACCTTATCTTTGCCTATATTTCCTTACTGCCTCACAGATGCTTGCTTTTAAACTGCAAGCTGATTAAAAAAAACCCTGATGGTCCAGAGGAAGCAGTGTCCAGGATATCTAAAAACTATTTCAAATTTTCACAGTCCACAGGACAGTTTTCCACTTCAAGCCTACTTAAAATACGATGCTTAGAGAAGGTTCCAGGTCTTCTTGAGCTAACTTAATGTATGTTATTTCTCTAATTTGCATTCTTGGACGCAGCATTTGTTCATTTCCACCACTGTTCCTGAGCCCATGCAGTGCTTTCTACTGCAGAGTCATCCAGAGCTATGCAGGTCTGTTTTTCAGCCTTTTCCGTCGCATACAAGGATTTCTTTTCATTCTCTAAATCTTATGGTTGACTTTACATGACATAAATTGCTACAAAACTATTTCAGCTCAATACAATTTTTGATTTTATTTACATAGCAGCCAAACAACAGTCACCTCAAAGTGCTTTATATTGTAAGGTATAAAGCAACAATCAGATGACCCCCGTAACCAAGCAGTTGGCAACAGTGGGAAGGAAAAACTCCCTTTTAACAGGAAGAACCAGGCTGGTGGGGGGCTGCGTGTGCAGGATTAAAGACACACTATGAAAGACATCAAGAGTTTACTAACAATTAAATGCAAAGTGGTGTATGCACACATGGCAAAAAGAGGTGAGTAAGAATAAACTATTTGCTAGCAAAGTCTTTTGGTTAACCCCTCCCGAGCTTTACTTCTCAAAGATTCATCCTCTGTGGTATGCTCTTTTTATTCCCAGTCATTTTACTAATTAGTTGAAAAAAATTTCCACCAGATGTTTTCTTCAGCGTTCCATAACTTTTCCAAGCGTTGAGTCCCTATCCTATTATGATCTGCAAATAACTAATTACTAGTAAAATTTCCTTGTGACAATGCATCTGATCTTTTTGTAAACAACCGTTAAACTTTAGGTTTATTAGGTATCATCAGAAGTAAGAGCGAGTCCACTTCAGTGCTCTGCATGGAGGGTGTCACACTTTGGGATCACTCATTTGTTCACTTGAGTTCCAACTTGTTGCACATTAGCCGGTTGTTACTAGTAAGTTACACATTACATACTCAGGTTAATGTAGCTGGAGTGTGTTACCACTACACGCTGATCAAAGTCTCGTGGCGTGATGATTTGCAGACTTCTAAGAAACCCCCTCTGCTTGCATGAAACAGTGTTACACACGTCACCCAGTCACAACACACGGTCTTCAGCGATTAATGCAGTGAAATGTGTTAAAATGTTGCTGTTTTACTTTGCTTTGCAAAGCTTCGCAATTTCCTCCTTCATTATTATTCTAGGGAACGGGTTGTGATTGGCTCGCAGCCTGACGTCACGCGAAGTGCTCGAAGCATGAAAAAAAGAAAAAGCTCCTCGCTGGTGCTCAGACCGTGTCTGTTTCTCCTCTCTCAGGAAAAATCCGTAAAGTTTGAACACTAAAAGAAAAAAAAAAAAGAGTTAAACTCATGAAAGAAACCGGACGAAGGAGCGAGCGTAGGTCGAACTCGTGTCACTGTTTTGTTTTTCGCTGTATGTGTGGGGTTTTTTAAAGACTTTAGAGTAGTTTGGGTTTTGTAAAGCGACTTTCCAGCTCTCTGGGATTGTCTCTCAACGCGAAGTTCCCGAGATGAACTTCGATCCGGTGGTCGGAAAACTTCATGTAAGTAAACACGACACTTGCTTTCTAAATACGCTCTTTGTTGAATGTGTACCACTCTATTTGCGTGTGTCCCGTGGATTGTTGATTCATTAACGCTCCTAACTTGATAGCTTCTATAAAAATCATTTACCAAAGTAGCCTCTTAATTCAAGCTGCCGCTCGGATAATCTAAAGGTTTATAATCTAAAAGTATATATTTTAAAAAAGGCTTCTGTCTCATTAAGTTAAAGCGAAGAGCGGGCAAAGATAAGAGTGTCGTGGAAGCTGAAATCACGTCCAGGCCTGTGAACTTGAAGATGAAACAAGTCCGTGCATTGTCCCAGACACAGGAAGCAACACTGTGTTTATTGTTGTTAATGATTAAAGTGTTTATTTCTGGAGAAAATGCAGAAATACTCTGGTTTTTGTGTCTTTGCTCTCTTCAGTGCATGTGCTGTATCATTCACTCACTCGCCCCCCTCTCTCTTCCAACACTACAGCCACCATCTGTGTTGGACATCATGCGGTCACACTCCTCAGACATTCAGCATATGACGGCTCTCGGTCTGTCACAGCGGATGTAGCTGGCCCTCTAGCCGCTATTAATGAGAACTGTGCGGCCGTGGGCCTCCTGCCTCAAACGAGCTTTAAATCAAATTGTGTAGAATGTGAGAAGCATGACTGAATGTGTAATCAGAAAGCTAAGAATTCACCTTGCCAGTTAGTCCATAACAACTCTCAGCTATTTCTCTCTTGAAGTTTATTCCACTCAGACCTTCACAGAGATGTCTTTTCATTCCTCCCCTGTTGTTTTTTCCAACTGTGCCGCGCATACTACAAGCACTGTGAGCAGACTGGAAGCCTTTGTCGTGCATTAAAAGTACTTTGATTAATGCAAAATACGCATTTGAATTAGAGGAGATCTATTTCCTTTCTCACACAGAGTTTACTGGATTACACCAGGATAACGCTACACGAGATAAGATGTGGAAAATGATATGAGTTCCTAATGACGGAACAAATCAAGCGTTGGCAGCTTGTTTGGCTGATGAGGGTAGTGGCGTTTGTCAGTGGCATTTCATCACACATGCCCACTGTGGCTCTGCTCACTGTAAATGGAGCTGTTTAAAAGTAAATGTAATATCTTCTGATGGGCCTGGAGCTCCAGTGTTTGTTTTCCCCGTTGTCTGATCTGCGTTTTAAGTCATGCAGTGTTCCATTACTGAAATCCGATTTACTTCTCCGGGTGGCAAAGTCAATGTTTATCTCTTTTGTAAACCACAGTACATTCTGGAGGCCTCGCCAGCAGGCCTTGTTGCTAAGGGACTATGAGGAAACTTCAGCCCCTCCCCATCTCCTCCTCCCCACCTCTCTAATCCCCCCCCTACACACACACACACACACACATGCACCCCTCCAAATTGCCCGAGTGTACGTGCCTGGCCGTCCAGTAAACTTCCTGTCTTGAGTATACAGATTTGCTGATATTAGTGGCATCAATTTACTTCTTAGAATTGTCATGCCCATGCAAATGTACACTAGATTTTTATCTGTGATTGTTTACTGTGTGTCTGGGTGTTGGTTCACACAGGAAATAGTCCTCTCCGTCTCTGTGGACTACACAGACAAGGGCAGGACAGACATCTGGGACAAGCGGAGGCCAAACTATGACACTGGGGACAAGCAGTGGTCGGCAACGCTAGTGTTCCTAATACTGTAGCCACTGCTTATTGCCGCTCTGCTCGGTGACCATGTGAACAGTTATAACCATGCCTGTGGCTTAGAGAAGCTGTAGAGAGGCCGAATGATGCAATGCAGCGTAACTCAGTGTCTGATACCAGGTGGTGTCTGTGCCTTTTTATGTGGGCTCTTCAGAGAGCCCAGGATGTTTTATTGTTAGCCAATTGATTATCCTGTGTGGACCTGTAGTTGCCAAGGTGAATCACCCTACTCTTATCAAAGGGCTCGCTGACTCATGGAGGGAGTGCCACCTGTTCAGGTGCTGCCTACCCACGTAATGCATACCAACACAGGCGAGTCACCGCTCACATCTGAATGGTCCCGAACTGAAATAAGTGGAGATAATTTACTCCACGTCAAACATCCCGACTATCAAGATAAACAGAATAACCTCATCTAGTTTCATTCTGATATGTTGGCTCCTAACCCTGCGTCACACTGTGAGTGCTAAAAGGTAATCTTTACTGGAAGGCACTCTTTTCCATGTCAGAAAGTGCTACGAAGGATTGTTGTGGACATAGAAGCCTGTTTCTAGACGTTACCTGATATAGGTGCCCATTAAAACAGTTAATTTTTATTTATATAGCAAGAAATCACGACCACAGATCCCTACAATAGACCCTAAGATAATACAGAGAAAAACCCAGCAATCAGACGACCCCCCCCCCCCACGAGCACGCACTTGGTGACAGTGGGAAGGAAAAACTTTTTTTTTAACAGGACGAAACCTCCAGCAGAACTAGGCTCAGGGACAGGCTGCTATTTGCCACCATATCCAAGTTATGTTTAGTTATGCCTATTTGAGAATAGCACATGTAATGGTCCAATGAATGCACAGAGACAACGTTTTATTATGGATAACTTGTGTCATCTACGAAGGCAGTCAAAACAAAACACAGTGTTTCATTAGTAAGGATAACCCTGGAAAAAGCTATGTCCTGCTGCATATTAGAAAAGGCAAGTGTGGGCAATGTCCTCATCCGATTCTAATAACTGTCTGGAGTTCAAGTGAGAACATGGCTTAAAATAGCTAAAAGAGTAGAGTGTGTTGTATGAGCACATGGCACATAAGTAACTGTTCATATATACAAGAACATCATGAAGTAAAAACAGCACTGTGATGTGTCTCTCTCCAAATGTTGCTAACACAAATTTGGAATTTTGATTATAGATAATTCAGTCATGCAGTTACTCCTCCACTGTTTTATTGCTTGTTTCAGTCACTTTTTACACAAAGCTCCACATGGTCCCTGATCCTATCTTTTGTGGCGTGACGGACAGTTTGGTATTACTGATCAGTGATTCCTTTTGGTTTTGTACTGGTTTAACTAAAGCTCGAAAATTGCTTTTATTACTTTTATTTTGAATTTTCGGCTTCCACCGAGTATAAAGAATCATTGTGCGCGATTCTGTTTTTTAATAGTGCCACTGTTGGTCTCATGTTAAAATATTTTACACTGTAATTATTTTTGAATTTCATAGAAATTCACGAGTAAAATTATTTATTTATTTTTAAAGAAAATCCCGACTGATCCAACTCATATTTTTATTTCTGTTTGTTTACTATGTTTCTGTTGCTATTTCTTTACTTCAAAATTTGCTGTGTATTTAATGTCGGTCATCTTTTCATTTCAACGCCTTTGAGCATTTAGCCAGGGCGAAGTGATGTCACACAGCAGATCAATGATGACATCGCTGATTTTGATCTTGTTTGCCGATATGCCAATATCAAGGTTGATATCAGCTGACAGCATTCCTTTTGATTATTGAATTATTCCATGATTTCCTTTCCTTAATAGTCGATAATAATCGATTAACTTAGTCAAAAGTACAGTCGTGGCCTAAAGGCACCTTCCAAACCTGACGTACTATGAAGCCAGATCAGAAAAAGGTTTTGCAGCGGTGCTATATCTTCTGATTTCCTGCTCTCCTGGAATGAATGAGCAGATTATAATAAAAGTGTTGAGTCTCGGAACAAGCTCAACCTTTGTCTAGAAAATGGAAGTCTGTTTACAAAGGCATAAATCTGGTGCAAATTCCAGCCACTGATGGTCACTTAAGTCCTTGTTGACCTGCTACACCAGTCACATATTCTACATTTTTTGCAGCGGTGTGTTTATAGAGAACTCTATAAACTGCCAGCACTTCAAACTGCCCCCCTCCCTTTTACACAAAGATGAGCTTTAGTGAAGCTAATGTGATTGTCTTTAAAGCGAGGTGATGGATTCCTGCTCATTCTTAAATCTGTTAGTCATCCTTTCTTTGCTCTTTTTTTTTATTCCCTCCCTGCAGGAGTTGTCTTGTGATTCACCGCTTAGCTTCCCTGTGACAGGCCTAATCACAATCTGAAAAGGCCAAGTTAATAGCCCGGCAGCACACAAATATGATTTGTGGATTGACATTCAAATTGGATGTCCATAACGTTCTGTATGAGTCACAATGACGTGGCGTACACGTACGAGCAGTCAACCTTTACAGCCAACCGAGACCACCTCGACCTCGTAACAAAAATAATTCGAACGAAAAACTACAAAAGTGTCACGCTGCACCTGCTTACAACTGTGTGGAACCTTTTGAACTTTCAGCAACCCACTTTGGCTGCATTGTTTTGATGAGTGAAACATTTTTTGCGGTAAACATCAACGTCAGGGTATCAGTAATTTCGACAACTTGTGGTCAAGAGTCTCTCAGGAAATTCAATACAGCTGTCGTCATCGCGGATCATCGTTCTTTCTCTTTTTCTTTTTTTTTCTTTTTTCCCCCTGGTAAATGTCACCAAACCTGCTTGTGACACACTGTCACCCTCATCTAATCAGTGGAGCGCACCTCCTGAGGAAACTCAAGAATTCGTGCTATGGAGCTGCAGCTTCCCTGAGTTATAAATATCCAGCCTAGCGGATATGCTGTGGGTCTAATCGGGTGCTGGGCCTGCTCTAAGGCAGGCTGCTGTGCAGGGAACAGTTTGGAGCTGAACCCTGCATGAAGCCTCTGTATTGTCTCGAGCTTCCTGTGCTCCCTGAGAGGAGGGGGCAGCCGCTTTTCACACGCTCCCCACACATGCACTGTATGTGTGCTTGTGTGCTATATTATGTGTGTGTGTGCGTGCATTGCGTATGCGGCCTAACAATGTGGTTTTGAAACTGTTAGCGCCTTCTTGTTCTTAACTGTACTGCACTGACACGGGAGCCATTCTCTTCATTTTCTATCATTCAGCTTTATAATGATGAATGTGTGCGAGCTTGGCTGAACTTTGAATTTATTTACAGCCATGCAGCGAGTGTCAGACTTATTTCTCCTGACAGAAGCTGGGCTGTACTTGTCTTCATAATCTAACCCAAAATGTCAGCGTAATTTATCACTCAAGGAAAGTTGTGCATGATCAACCCCCTTTCTCCAGGGAATGCCAGGATTTATCTGTAAAGCACAAAGCGTTTACTGTCATGTCAAGGTCAGTCCTGGGGGATTTGAACTGTACAGTACAAAACCGTTTCATTAAGACCCAGAACCCCTTATTGTAACATGTAAAACATATTAAATAACGTTTAATTTAGGACAGAGTATACATGAAGTTTGATCTTAAATTAGGAAATGAAATCACAATAAACATATTTTGAGTGATAATTATCAATTATATACTCATGACATTACAAAAGAAATCAGTATTTCAGTTCTTAAATGACTACGTGATGACAGAGTAACACCAAACATCATAAATTACACAATCTCACATCTTGATCTGGTAGATCACATGTTTTTGAGTTTATCGCCATTACTTAATAAAAGCACTTTTCAAGTTCTTCTGCATGAACTAAACAAAAGTGCAACTCGTCACACAGTAAGGACAGCGCTCTAGACGCAGTAGAGGTGCATCGCAGGGCAACTGACGGACAAAGAATAGGCAACAAGCTACATGCAGAGACCTCCACTTCCAGTCAGAATATTCAGACAGTAATCAGAGCCAAAAATAAGCCTGAAGCTAAAGCAAAAGTAGTTCTCTGGCACACATTTTACTCCTTCCAAAGTTAATTGAGCAGATGGAAAAAGCCTTAAGAGGTCAACACTCCAGCAACATTTGCACCATATACAACAACAAGGCGAAACATGCCATGTTGTGCTCCAAGTCTAGCTGGAGCTTTGTCCTCTTAAGCCTTGAGCCAAAGTGACAAGCTTTTTAGTAAGGCAGCCCTATGCACAGCTAATCATGTGATCTCATGAGTTCAGCTAAATCTGTGGGGAGAATTGTGATTCTATCCCCCCAAAAATTGTCATATGATCTTTTGGCCGGTTTGGTCACCACTGTAATACATTATTCCTTCAGAAATATGTTTAAAACATACGAGACAGTGAAGCGGTTACCTTGAACTCTTAACCCCATTTTTTTGTTTTCGGGGTTTTTTTTATTTGTTTTTTTTTTTGTTTTGTAGTCATATTGAAACCAACCACAGAACTACTGAGCTAGGAAAATTAGTCACTTAATTTGAATAAATTGAAAAAAAAAAATCAGAAGTAGTTGAATCATCATAAATCTGACTGCTCACTGAGATTCTTTGTGGTAAATGGAGTAAAGTTAAGTTTTTTAACTATGATACATGTTTTACTTTTTTTTTAAAGGCATGTTTATTAATTGATTAAATGTCAAAATCGCACATGTAATTATGTAAGTAACGTGTATCTGAATGCTACAATAACACAATGAACAAGAGATCAGTTATTGTGGCTTGTTAAGTAGTGAATATGGTAAAGGGCAGAAGAAGCCACATGTTGAAATTTGTAATTAAATTAATGTTTGAGTCATTTTTGATGTGCTGCAGAGCCTCGGCTGTCGCGTGCTGAAGTTCTCAAATGTTGTCAGGGTGAAATGGGTAAATTCCTGCATTCAACATGGAAATAAAGGAGTGATGGTTGATAATCAGTGTTGGTTTACTTAGTTGCTCAGAGCCTCCAGCTGCTGAGCGTCTATAATCCAATCAGATGATTAGGTTGCTGTCAGATAGAATAGAATAACCCTTTATTGTCATTGTACATGAACAACAAAATTGTGGGTGCTCCACACCAACTGGAAGGAATAAAGTAGAAATAGAAGAACAGTAGGAATAAATGACAAACGGGAAATATATACAAAATAAGAGAAAGGCACCCAATAGCGAACAGGTTGCAAAGTGCTTGGAAGAAGTGCAATGGACTCAGTCTGAGGGTTAGTCAGACCATGGCTCAGGTTGGTGGGGTGTGGGGGGGTAGTGTTTGTTAACAGTCCAAGTGGACTGGGAGAAGAAGCAGATCAACAAATCAGAGCAACAAATCAGTGCAAGTTACTGTAAAAAAAAAAAAAAAAAAAATATCGATTGAAGTGATATAAGGTGACAACTTTAACTGGTTTCCTTTAGACTACACCAAAGAAAAGTTTGGCGACTGAGTTAAAGGTGTGTGTATTATGAGTAACAACATAACTATGCTTTTTAATCTAAACTCTTTTCCTCGTCAGCCATATTTTGTGCACATGTAGTGTGACGACGGCTGTGCGGTGTCCAAGATGTCCCTTAATTGATGAAAGAAATTTATTTTCTAATAAGAAAAGCATGATATTGAAAATCAGGTCCTGCTCTGGATTCAGGACTATAATGAGGTGCATGATGTCTTTGCTTATCAGTTGGCTATGATTGAAATCATCTGTCCGATATGAAATGAAGACGCTATCTTAGTTTGTTTGTACGTATTGTGCATGCCTGCGAGGGAGAGAGAGAAACCCTCGCATTTTCTGTTTCTGCCCATCTTTATGTCTTTAATAAAGGGGCTTACTGTAATTTCCTCAGGAATACAGGGTGATCACAGCCCTCTAAATGGCCCATTGATAACCTGGGTCAAAACTGAAAGGATGTCCTGTCATTTAGTCACAAACGCATTCTCAGTGTACATGGCATGTGTAGAGTTTGTGCCAAGGCAATTTGGAGGAACCCCGGGTGTTTAGAGGAAGTGGAGTGATGCTCCTGTTGTCGATGCACAGAAAGTCCCTTATTATTGTATTGCAACTTATTAGTTTAACTTGCATCCACCCATGCAGAGTATTAACTTATCATACATGCAGACTGTATAACAATAGGACACTGTTTTAGCAAATTATCTGTAGCCAAGCTCTCATTTGGCAGGGGAGAGAGAAGGACTGGGCCACTTCTGCTGAAGTTGGAGTGTTTCCAGGAATTGGAGGGTTTGGAGGCCTTGCTACGCTGAGGTTACGGTCACTCCACTATTCCTCCTCACTTGGTTTGTGGAGGTTAAACCAAGCCACATTGTGGCTGCCCATAGTGTTTGTATATGCTCTACATTTGTGCCAGCGTAGTTCAGAAGCCTTAGGATATTAGTGTGGACGCGTGGCCTTGTTTCTTTTCCTTGTGTGCAAGCAAGGCTGTGTTCAAGAAATACCACAAGACTCATGGTGCTGCGTTTGTAGCCCTGTAGGTGCAGCGCTCTGTAGGCCCATGTTTGCTTTTAAACATGGGCCTACAGAACTTTTAAACCAGTCAATATTTGACTTATGTACTGCACCATCACTATTGGGACTGCGCATGTACTGTAAGTGCATGTTAGCAGCTTGTGAAACCCCACAATTGCAACAATCAGTGAATAAATGTATTTGTTAGCAAACTCTTACACTGAAATAGCTCTATTTTCTCAGTTTTATGCAACTGCAATCAGACCAGCAAGACAAAGAAGCAAGACATTTGTTTGGACTGTTAAATAAAATGGCAGAGTCAACAGTTTAAAAAAAGAAATGTTGCATCTTTTCTTGTCGCAACCTTGCCGATCATAACAGGTTAGCTACTGAGAACGGCTGCACCTGGGAGTGTTTGGAATCGCAGGCCTTGAAACGAACAAAGCCTGGAAATGATGTAATATCAGCACTGTCCGTTCATGTTTACTGTCAGAGAGGCACCCTTTGATGGGCCGTGCTCTGTAAAGACACTCTATTAAAGATACTCCTGAATACCAAGCACAGCTTCGCAGTCCGTGCCTCTGTTGTGGGGTATAAGATTACCTTTAGCGCAGCTCGTTCATTTCTTTAGTGTCCTGTTTTCTTTCCACTGTTTTTGTCTGTAGCATGCGCTTGTGCACAGATTTCTCTCTCTCGTCGTTTCACACGGCCTTACTCTTTCCCCAATTCCACGTCTCTCCACGTCCCCACCCACCCCACAGTCTTACACACAGTATATTCAAGTCTAAAGACTCACCCTGTGTCATGCAAGCTGTTAGTTTCCCCCCCTCTCACTTTCTCTCCCTCTCTCTTCTGCCTCCCCCGTTCCCCAGAATGTTTGGATAGATGTAAATGGTGTGATTGTGACTGCTCTGCCGGCCGTCTGCAACTCCACGTCTGCTTCTCAGCGTCTTTGGAAAGTCTGACGTGAGCAGAGGGAGAGGAAGAAGGGAAAAGGCAGAGGGAAAGAGAGAGAGGGAGGAAAGTTCCTTTGAACAACAAGGCATGGCGGCCCTCCAGAGAGTCAAGTCTAGCGTCAGGAGTCGGTCTCTTCCCCAGCCCGTTCCTCTTTCTCTACCTCTGCCTATCTGCTCTCAGCCTTTATTCCCCTCATTCTCCCACACTGTCCTTTTTAGAGTGCCTATTCCCTGTAGAACATCCCATCTTCAACCTGCTGTCTACAGTTTCTGCTCCCCCCCTTTCACTACTCAGCCCTTTCCACCCAACCTGTCCCATATTCTCTCTCCTGCTTTAACAGAGGTTGGGGTGGGGTGGTTGTGGGGGTGTGCACATGGGAGAAGACAAAACCTCCAAATCTAGGACTTTCATTTACCCACGAGGTGTCGTGTTGCATTCGAGGCGCTTCATGTCGGTGTCGCATGTCCCGGCATTCAAAGAGTCTGGCTTTAAGAATGTGGGTCATTTGAAGTAGAGGCACTAAAGTGTGTTGTTTGCCAGTGAATGGGGCCTTCTCACGTTGACACGGTGAAAAGCGTGTGAATAAACACCAGCGCCCGGGGGCCGCACTAAAGTGTTTCGGCTGTATTCTTCTCGGTACCCCACCTATACAAGCCTGTTATTATCCAGCCCATGAATGGATTTCTGAACCCGCATTTGATATGGGCATCATGCTGCTGTTA
This sequence comes from Oreochromis niloticus, assembly GCF_001858045.2. Lineage (NCBI taxonomy): Eukaryota > Metazoa > Chordata > Actinopteri > Cichliformes > Cichlidae > Oreochromis > Oreochromis niloticus. The sequence goes on along the minus strand of NC_031972.2, from coordinate 13,489,239 downwards.
GTTAAGATACCTTATCAAACTCTGTCTTTTACATCCACAGCAGTGGAAGCAGATTCTCTGCCTTTTTTTTCTCCCTTTATTTGAACTAGAGGAAAACCAGATGAAGGCCTAATTAAGTTTGGCTGCCTGTTGCGCCGCATGTAGTTAGCGTGTAGCTCTGCATCCTGCACACACGAGTTTGTGTTGCCTCTAGTTCTGACCGGCTGCACAGCTCCCTTAATTGCTTTCCCACGGCAGATGTTCAGATCAGATGGTTCAAATTACGATGTAGATTGCTCACACAAGGTTTCCTATGAAGATAGATTCTCCTCTTTGCTCTCCTTTATCTTATGAGTTTGATTGCGGGTGAGTCGGCCTACTGTGGATGCACAAAAATAAACCAAATCTTATCTTTTCTTCTTCCTCCCTGTTTGTCTCCCAGACCTTGACGATGCAGGTGAAGGTGGCAGCACTCTTCATCTGGGTTGTGTGTCGTGCAGCAGAACCTCCAGCAGCTCAGTGGTCCAATGAAGCACACGTAAACCGAACACTTCGACTACACAAATCCTGCGTGGAGAATGAACAGTACTTGCACCAGGGACTCTGCTGCCTCAATTGCAATGCTGGTAAGGCGGATAAGAGGAGTTACACTCACGTGTCACTATATCTACAAAAATGATACAAACATAAGACAAACTGACATGAGGGCAGTTTGTAGCCAACGTTTAGATTGGCATTTCTTTGTTTTTGTTTCTAGCTCAAGGTAAATGTCAAAGCCATAACCTGAATTTTATCCCAAACTAGTTTTTAAAATATTCCCCCAGCCTGATCTGGAAAGAATGCGTGATGGGCAGGAGCAGAAAGCAAACCGCTCCGTCTCAGCAGATGAGAGTGAAGCAAAACGTGAAGTGAAATGTGCGGGGTGTGACGCAGAGGTTATTTTTAAAGCTGTAGTCCTTAAAAGCACTAATCATTTTAATTTATTATGAAAAAAATTCAATAAAGCTGTTTTTTTTTGTTTTGTTTTTTATTTGTTTCTTTTTAAGTCTGAGCATTTAGCTGAGATACAAGCACTGCATGGTTCTGCTAACTGATTGAATTATTTTATTTGCCACAGTGGATTCTAAGAAATGCCTTTTTTTTAATATTCGATCCACTCCAGTTTTTTTTCTTTTACATGAATTTAGAGACTCACAAATGATTACTTGTGAAAAAGCTGCAAATTTAATCATCACTGCCTGCCACTTTGAAGTAAGAGTTAACAGATGATCAGTTCATAGTTAATTGATATAGTAATGAGAGGTCCTCATTGTTTGATACTGTTTGGCTTGCTTCTGTTTGGTTCATTAATATGTGATGTTCCTCCCTCATACATTAATGTGTTTTCTCCTCTTTATTCCAGTTGCTCAGCTGTTACCACATGTTTTAAAGCCACAGTAACCATTTAATGGTGTGAAATGATAGCTTTCTGCTTCTTCTTGTCAGTATAAACTTTTATTTACGAGGCAAATGGCTTTTCTTTTTTTATATCTAAATCAAAAATTAGTTTTGGCTCCAGTTAAGCGTGGGTGAAACAAACTGCACAAAGCACAATACCACTGCTTTATTTACTGGATGCTTAGAAAGTCCAACCAGGGATGTTTTTTACTTCTTCTTTTTTTTAATTGATTTTTTTTTTCTCCTGGTGTTCTTTTTTTCTTTTTTTTTACATTCGTGCATCAGACAAATCCTGAAGACACATGAGAATCAAGTGGTCATACTCACAGCGTGCGAGAATCGAGTCTAAAACTGCAAAGCGTGACAGTCGGCGAGTGAAGGAGGTCGACTTGATTCGCTGCAGTTCAGCAAATCCGTTCTCCTCCGAATTCCAGGAAAAAATGATGCGGAAATGTAAAATAGTGATAATCAGTCCCTGCAGCATGGGTCAAGCTTTTTTTTTTTTTGTTTTTTTCTAAGACGATGCCTCTTTTGGTTTGCAGCTTTATGAACCTAATGCGTTGCGTTGCTCTGCTCTGACGTCGGCAGGAAACGCAGCGCGTCACTAAAAGTTAGCATTCACATATTAAATATGCTTTTTATATGGACGTGCGAAGCGTTTATGTTTTGGGCTAGTTATGTGATGGTTTTCTCCTTTATTTGCAGGAACATATGTGCATCAGCCCTGTGAAAGAGACCTAGAATTCGGGATCTGTCTTTCCTGTGAACATGGACAGACCCACACAGAGCACAACAACGGGATGTTCCGCTGCTTGCCGTGTACTCACTGCCGCTCAGGTAATGAGACTCTCCTCCCCTGATAAATCAATAGTGAGGTCATTACCTGTATATAGACTATAAGTATACTTTGTTTATAGATTGGTTTTTAGGTCTCCACTGTTTTCCACACATAGATCTTTTATATAATATAAAAATTTTGTAATATTAATTGCAATATTATAATACTGAATGCTTAGACAATGTTATTGGTCGACTACAATATTGATCCTGGGCCAACATTATTATGATGGTATAGGAACAACACCAACACAGGCATATATATGTCCGTATGCACCTGTAAATATCACAAAATACTCAACTATTATTGACTGAGATATTTTGCTAGTCATATGCTTGACCATTTATCCGCCTATGTAAAAGACATGTTTATCAGCAGCTGCACACAGCCATGACGTCAGGTCGGGTACCAGGAAATGGAATAGTCAAATCTGAGTACTGACAATAAATCTGAGGTTATAAATAAATACAGAAGTTTTGGGGGGTTTTTTACCTTAAAACAAACATAAGAGTCGAGTGTTCTGTAATCCAGTTGGTCGGATATGTCATTTTAGGAAATTTAATACCTTTTTGTCTGCGCCCCCGCCTTTCAGAGCCACTCATGACAATGTGATCTTATGATGTTACACCAAGTGGTAGGGCGTGTCTTTGTTGTTTTTGTTTTCGTGGGCTGAATGTGAGCGTGTTCCACGTCTCAGGAGATTTGCCTGTGTGTCTGTCTTACCTGACTGAGCTGGGTGTGGCTGCATCTCATTGTCTCCCACACTGCTGTCTTTGTGTCCAATGAAAGGCAGGAGCTGCAGAAAAGAGACTTCTGTTACATAGGATGTGCTTTGTGCTCATTCATTGCGGTTTTAGGAGAGTTTTTTAATATGTGTGGGTGTGGGTGGGTTTGTTTTGCTCTAGTTTTAACTTATTTATGACCATGTAACAATTAAAAGGAACACGCCAAAGGAAATGTGAATGAAATTTTAAAAAGATGCCTATTGTTGGACTACTTGTACTTAAAATGAACTGCGGTGTTATCTGGAACGCTTTAGAACTTCCTGGTCGGAAAATATTTCATATTGACAAGGCTGCTGTTGGTTCAGTGAATCATTTATGGAGTGAGATGGAACTTAAGTTGCTTGGAGCGGAGGCCGCAGTTTGGTGTTTTGTCTGTAAAAGTTATCTCACAAGTAAAAGATGTTATGCAATCGTTTAAACCGGGATTGTCAAACTTTTTTATAGGGCCAAGCATCCTCTACAGGCAAAAAATAGCTTAAATGGTCACATTTTTGCACCATTTTATACTTTATAGTAAATGACCGTGTGTCCCTGATCCTTCCCTTTGTAAGGTAAGCTGTTAATAGTCAGTTTGGACCCATGTCTCCATCTGAATTTGTGGCACAGGCTCACACAAAGCACCTGCCAGTTTAATGAATTAACCAAAATCAAGAAATCCCAGTGGGTTCCTCCATCACCGGCCTCTTGGTCTATTTTAGGCTTGGAATATCTCCTCATATCTCCTTTGTATGTGATGATCTGTCACTGTGCTGAGGTACTACAACACCATTTATGTTGTTTGTAAAAATTAGCCACAGAAACAGCGAATGCTGTGCTGTCAGCCATATATAAAGTGTCAAATCAGCCACACATAGAAAACGGAGCAGATTAAATCCCCGTCACCAACTTGTTTAAAGTGCAACAAAGTCAGTTTTGGTAAAGTGGCAATAGACGGGCTTTTTAATCCCTTGTTTTGGTTGCGCAGTTGGGCCTTCACAGCCAAGCCGAATGCTGATAGTCGTGTCATTCTTTGTGCAATTACGACACTTCCCTCCGACAAGAAACACAGATAAATTTTCGCCATTTTAAGCTGCTTTTGTATTTCAGTTCATTTTAAAACTTCTCTTCTTTAACAGGAAAAGGTTAAGACCGTAAAAATGTTTGATAGTTCTTTTTTTGCAACATAATTTCACAGTTAATCCCTTTTAAATATTTATGTGCTCTGCCAGAATCAAAGCTTCTAGTGTGCTGTGAGGTTTAGTGTTTAACAACCGTGCAGCGAATGATATCCTACCAGTGTCTTTTTCGTGCCCTGCCTTTAGAAAGGAATGAAACAGAACCCGTGTCGCTCTGTATTGGAAAATTTGTAATTTAATTTTGATTGTTACATGTCATTAATATAATAACAGTGAAGCCTGTTGTGCCACATACTTGGAATAAGTAGGAGTAGTTGTACTAAACTAAAATAGCAGCCTGTTTGTCTTCTGTTTGTGTTCAGACTCTAATCAGAGAAATGCTTAAAAAACAAAAAAGTTGTTTGTTGGTTTGGAAATCCAAACCTTGACTGGGAGCTTTACTTTTCCAACTTGTCTTGCGTAAAGGGGAAGAAATACGTGAAGCACACAGGCTACAATCCAAGTTGTTGCATTGAGCCATCGACTCATCGACGACAGCAACTTGGTGCATTTAGGCATGTAGACGCGGTCAATAAGACCTGCTGAAGGTCAAAGTGAGCATCAAAATGGGTAAAAAAGGAAATTTAAGGAACTTTAAACATGACATGGTTGTTACTGCCAGACAAGCTGGTTGGTTTCCGCTCAACCATCTCTAGTACGGGCCAAAAAAATAAAAAATCCCAATGCAAACCTGCATTGTCAGATTACATCAAGCTGATAGGAAACTAAGGGTAGCTCAAACAAGGACTCATTACAATCATTAAACAGGGGTTTCTGCAGTAACTGTGTGATGTGGTCATGTCAACATGACCCAAATTTCTCTGAGAAATCTTTCCAGCACCTTCTTAAATCGATGCCATGAAGAATTAAGTCAGTTCTGAAAGCAAAAGAGGGTCCAAACTAGTACTACTAATTATTACTAATGAAATGGGCAGTGAGTGCAGTCTTGCATCAGGGTAAGGTAATTTTTTTCTTCTTGCCTAACCACATTGAGATCATTATGATCTTTACACTGATCATCATTAACACTTATGACAGGACGCACATTCGCCTCTATGGGCAGTGTTGAAGCAAACAGAAAATAATTGTGCTATTTCAACTCCAGCTGAGATTAGTCAAGATTGTTTAATATTCTGTGATTTTAAATAACTGCAAATAAATACACCAGCAGAAACATCATCAGTGACCTGATGAAGGTGGCAGTTCTCACCTGTGGAAAAGTTGCCTTTATTTGGATCACATGAAAAAATGCAGTGAACATGAAAAAAATCTGCCTTAATTAGTTCTATAAAACTCTTTAAAATATTCATAGCTTGCTATAGAATGAGCTTAAATCGCCTGTATAAAATGATAGGAAGGTTAGTGTGAAAGACGGTGTGCACACATTTTGCAAACCGACCTAACAAAGCCATTTTTCTTTAATTGGCAAGCATGAACATGAGATTTTATATGAAAGGGCGTCCTGTGGAGTTGGACCGCTGGCTTGTTATTAATTTTGATCGTATCTTAAAGGCCAGGGCTACCGTCTATTTAGGTCTCATTTTAAGAAATGAACCGTGGCAGATTCTCCGTTCCTTATTATCCCGTTAAAGTGAAGCAAAATGTGTCTCAGAGGGAGATAAAATTGGAAACCTAATTATCTAACATATCTTTTTTTTTTTTCTTTTTTTTGCAAGAGATTGCCACATAATTGCCGGTGTCCAACAAATTAGTTGAAGGTCTTCTGTTTGTTCCGTCATTTAATGCATGCTGATGGTCGTGGGAATAACTTTTTATAGAAGTTCACTTGTTAGAGTCTGTAGCTGTTTACGCAGTTTGAGGCCACACTCAGAGTTGAGCTTTGCTTAATAAAAGCGGCCATCTGCTGTCGTGCCTGCTTTCGCACCTTCTCAGTAGACATGATGCCATCTCTTGAATTTCTTTTTTTAATTGTTTTTTTTTAGCTGTTTATTTCCTATCGTGTCCTGTTAGGCACTTTTTGACTTTGTTCTGAAAGGTGCTACAGAAGCCTCTTTGTCTCACAACTTTCCTAACTGTCCACAGATCAGGAGGAAATTGCTTCCTGCACCACAACTGCAGACACCAAGTGCCAGTGCAAACCGAATACCTTCTGTGTTCCGGACCAGGCCTGCGAAGTCTGCAAGCGCTGTGCCAAGTGAGTGTCACTGACCTGTTTCCTGAAATTATTCTGGATTGTTTTTGCGTCTACCCTACAGTCAAAATTTGGGATTCTGTTTTACTGTTACTGAAAATGTTTCTGTGCTTCAAAATTGCAGGTGTAAACCTCATGAGGAGGAGGTAAAAAAGTGCACACCGTTTTCTAACACTGTGTGCCGAAAACGCCCTACGTCCCCCACACGAATCACTCCATCTCTTTCGCCCACGTTGGATCCTCCGGCGAGCATCAGTGAGTTTCAGTATCAGTTTCAGATTCTGCTGCTGAAAGTTTTTTAGCTATCGTTGCTTACATTTGACTTTTTGTGTTCGTGTCATTTGTTTTTTTCAGTTGTACCTCTGTGCATTTTCATGGCCATCGTTATCATCATCGTTATCGCACTGGCTCTCTGGTGGTTCATTTTCAAGCAGCGTTCATGTGAAATACCATGTGAGTTGATATCATGTAATGTACGTCTGCAGTTAACGTTTTGCTCATCAGATCTGTTCCTAATGCTATTTTCGTGCTTTCGAAACAGGCTTGAAGCTCCACTGCGAATCCAGTGAAATTGTCAAGATTCCCATTGTAAGTTGTTTGTTGTTATTTATATGTTTAATTCAAGCGATTTCAAATGGACATTGAACAAAATGCTGTGCTGCTGAAAGAAGGAAAAGCAGACGGATCTGTTCCGTGTACCTCAGTGGTCTCGTGTGAATAGGCCAGGTTAAAAGATCAGGGAGTTAAAGCAGTGCCACTCCATTCAGTGACTTTGCAACATTTTATTGTCTGTTTTAATCAATTCTAAAACTGAATGGAAGCCATAAAGAAGTAAGGAAAAGCTAAGGTAGTTGATCTCTCTTGTAAGTGCCTGTTAAGAGTGAGAGGCGGTGTTTTGGACCATTTCCAGTCAAGAACGTAAAGACAGGCTGACACCTGAATAATAACAACAATAAAGTAATCAAATATACATAAAATAAAAGCATAAATTGTGTCATGAAGTCAGTGAAGAAAAAAAGAGACAAATGGTTAAACACTGTTTTGTATGTTTTCATAGAAAGTTTTTTTCAAGGTAGAACCTCAGTGTTTCACATTAGCAGATTTTCACTTCACAATACTTGTCAAAGATTTGGGCTGTAATTCTGTCAGTGAAATTTATCTACAGAACACGCACATGGAAAAGTAAAATGAGACATTATTATTAGTATTATGGCATGATAAAGCCTGGGCCAAGCATGGACCCCTGAGGCACTCCTCATGTAAGGAGATTTGATAATATGATAGTACACCCTGTGTCTGTCAGTGAAATGAGATTTAAAGCATTTATTAGAGTTCCTTAAATACCAGTGGAGCTTTTCATCAACTAATCAAATTTTGATGCGTCAATCTTCAACTCCTTCAGTCCATTTATTACACTGTTTGGACAAGATATGCCATTGTTGTGTTCACGTTGTCTATGCACTTCTTTTTTTCTGCTCAGGATGAGAGTGGAGCCACAGCAGAGGAGCGACAGAATGATCAAAACGCGGGTCTGGAGGGCGAGGAGTCCCGCCCAGACTCAAGGCCGCTCCTGCAGGAGACCCAGGCTGGGATGACCAAGGCCTCCCCGCCCCTCGAAGATGAAGACCGAGGATTAGGGGACAGCTTGCCCAACACCACTAGTTCCTCTCAAACTAGCCTGTCAGCCCTTCCCACAGCGGTTTCCAACACCCCGCACCAGAGCCCCGCTACCTTCAGACAGCTGCCTGTAGATCTGGTGAGGAGTAGAGTCAGAATGATCTCAAATGGGTCACATTGTATTTTAAAATTTTCATCACGTGTTAAACTCTCTATTTTGTCTTGTGTTGCAGGATGATCCTCTGCGATGTCGACTGGTGCCAGTACAAGGTAAGATTCACACAGAAGTGTGTGTGTGGAGGGGGAAAGGGGGTATCCACTTTAAGAAATATTTTCGCAGAGCTCTTTACCCACTTGGTTTACCCTAAAAGCCAGACAGCTTTACACAAAAACAGTACAGTTTAGTGCTGTTCATGGCAATCCAAAGGGAAGTCACAAAATCTCCTCCAGATCTCATCTTTGCTGCTTGATAGATTAATAATCTCATGATAGTCAGGCCATATCTGAGCCTCTAGGGCTTCGGAACATGCAGCCTTTTTTACTGTTGTTTTGTTCTCATGGTGAATTAAAGAGGACACGGCTTAACTGATTTGTTTGATCCTCTGTTAATAGTATTATACATGCCCCCCCGACAGAAAATGTATTGAAACTCGCTGCTTGTTCCTTTTGTCGGAACAATGCCTATACTGTTATGATTTGCACGCTAGTGTTCACAGTCTGTTAGGAACAGTCTGTAAAATAACAAGATGCACATGCATTTTACACATTGCGGCTTTCTGTTTTCACAGTCTAAATTCTTCTCTGTGTCTTCATCTGTGTGTTTTGTTTCTTTTCCCCAAAAGGGTCTGAAAAATCCCTGAGGAAGAGCTTCGATTTATTCGACGAGTACTTGGACGTGCGGATCCACAACAAGTTCTTCAGAATGATTGGAGTCAGTGACAACCACATTCGGCTTGCGGAGAGCGGCACCTCCAGCGATAAAGTGTATGAACTGCTGAAGAACTGGATGCAGAGGCAGGGACTCCGAGCCGACATCAATGACCTGCTAGACACTTTGCTGACTATGGACCAGCGACGTTCAGCCGAGAGCATCGCCTCCGAAGCCCTCCGAAGGGGCTACTACAAACACGCAGACACGCCCTGAAAAGCAGCGGGGACTTCAAATGAAGTAAACACAAAGTACTTAATACAAAAAGAAAGCACACAGACACTGCCGGTGGACGCTGTGTCTCATGAACAGGCTTACCTCTTTTGTGGCTGATCGGCCACGTATTCAAAAGCCAGTAGTTTTAAAAAAAACAAGAAAAAAAAGATAAAAGCAAAAAAGGGGAAAGTCAAGCTGTATTGATGAATGGTCCGAGGATGCTAACCTCTTGCCAAATGCTGAAGCGTAACCATGGAAACAAAAGCCTGGTGTAACAATTTTTTTTTTTTTTTTTTTTTTTTTTTAAAAAGAGCACAAGAACATGAAGTTGTCATCTTCCGCAGGCGCTGCAGCTGCATGGTTTAAGCTGTAGAGAAGCGTAGCCAAGTACTGAAAGCTAAGACGTTTCTGGCTTTGTGTTGGTCATCCACCCGGATGCTAACACACTAGCGCGAGACAAGGATATATACACTGGTTTGTAGGAGTGGCATTAGCTATGTCACAAATACTGTGCCTCATAGATGCACTGACCTCAGGCACATGTAGGATTTAAAGCAAAAAAGTCACGCTCTGTCAGTTGTGCTGATTTCAACTTCTGTATATTAGTCCATGAACACTTTTCCGACTAATGATTGGAAGATAGCCTCCGTTTGTTATAACAAAGGTTAACTTGCATCCTTACTAATCACAAGCTTGACCTTTGCTGCGCTGTTTGAATATCTACATTTACTTAGGTGTCTTTTTGTATGCGATTTTGATATTGTTTTCTACGACCTGGTCACATCAGAAATAGCCTTCCTCGTTGTCATTCAGTCCTGTTCAGTGTTACTACTCACACATGACACTGAAGAAGGAATTTCACCAGCTCTTTCTGCTGGGACGACAATGAGTAGCTTAATAAAAAAAAAAAGTGTGTCCTTGTAACTTGGAGAATTTCAAAAGGTCATTTTATTTATTGATATATTTATTGTAATAAATAAGTAGTTATCTCTTATTGTTTAATGCCATTGCCAAAGTGACCCCTGGAATACACACGCAGTATTAGTGCTGTCGGGGTTTGTAGCACCAGGGCAAAATGACTGAAAACAAATGTTTCAAGTTGTAGTTTCAGCTCGTAGTGTTTTCTTAGAATCCGTTCGGCTGCGGGCGTGTCAGTGATTCGGTGCCATTTCTTCCACTGAGGCCGCGTTGGGCACACTGTCGAAGCTTCAGTGATACCCAACGCTGAATGCGTCTTTTCAAATTGGACTTTGAGTGAGCCGACTGACCAAATAGTCCCTTCATATCAGCAGTGACGCAGGGTGCAGGTACGGATTGTTTTGTCTCACTTAGATTCAGACAAGATGAAGGAAACCTTTTCTGGATTCAAAAAGAAGACGCCTCCCCCCCAATTTTCTCGCATGTATATGTGTAGAGAGCATAGAAGTCTCACAAACTATATATATGTATATATGCAACTATATTAACAGACTAAAATGAATATAGTGACGTATGAAGTTATTGAGGATTTTTTTTTAAAAACTATTTTTAACTAGATTTTTTCGCCCATTTTTCTGCAGTTCCTCGTGTATAAAGAAAAGAGTTACAGAGTTATATATTGTTGCTAAAGAATGATGCTACAGTGCTGGCACTGCCATCTACTGAAAGACAATGAAAATACAGCCTGCATCAATTTCTAGGGACCCTGTACGCCCTTTTCATGCTCCGTTTGGATCCAGTTTTTTTCACCTGATAGCATTTTAATTCTTTTTTAATCCCCCTTAGCCTTTCCTGGTGTTGTATAGCAGTGAATAGGCTTCAGTGCATGTTTTGTTTACTCAGACAAATCATGTTTTTGTAATATTTCTGTGGTTTTACATATTTCATTGCGATTCCTAAGCTGTTCACATAACTTCCTTTTACTTGTATAAAAAAACCCTTCTGTTCATGATTTCCATTAAGCCATGTCTCCTTAGTTATTGTTTGCTCGTCGTGGATTTCAGATATGAATGATGCAAATACATAAAAGCTGTTTTTATGTCTATTTCAAATAAATGTTTTGTACAGACAGATTGAAATGATGTTTTCATTGTTTTTTTACAGCAAAGCTTCAGTGTGGCTTTCGGGGATCTGCATGGGTTTTTTTGTTGTTTTTATTATGAGTCATTCATTGATTGTGTAAATTCTCTGTCTTCATCATTGATGATACGTTACTTTAAAGGGCTCTAGTCTTACGGGTCATTCACACAGTTGTGCTGTTTCCTAAACACCCAGTGCAAGCCGTTTCATTAACAAGCTCAAGAAGTATGGCATGAATTTGTTGGCATTAGAGATTGGTGCAGTTGGCAGCAAACTGTGTGTAACAAACAGTAAATCTGTTTTTGCGCTTGATTTAAACATTATCTTCCCGATACTGTGCCATACTTTGTGCCTTGACAAAGGAAATACGTATGCACCAGGGTCGGTGGCAAAAAGTTCCCACCTCTTACTGGACTCTCTTTGTAAATACCCTCAATGCTTTTTATTTAACCCAAAATTCACCTTACGCTGGTACAACATGTTGGTGAATCAGGCTCATAATGTCACAACTTGAGATTTTTATGTTACATTTTTCAAGTCATAATACATCATTTACATACAAATCCTGGCTTCAGACTACGGTCACCTAGAGCACTTTGGCAAACAGGTACCAGTATTTCAGCTTACAAGCATCATGTGCGTCCCCCCTCATCATGCTTCCAGAGGACAGCCAATCAGAAGGAAGTGGGCTTTTAGCCCTCTGGAGTCTATACGTCTGTAATTTAGGATGACCTAGCAGCAAGACACAGCAGTGTGTCAAAAGTGTTGATTTCAAACTATGTACTAGATTTTAATTCTAACAATGTAGTTATGTGGATTTTATCAATAGTGTGATGCATGTAACTCCTAAACACTTTTATTTTAAAAATAAAGCACTAGACATGACAATAACCCTGGAGATAGCCCTCTTTAAATACTACATTGACTAAATATGATCACCCTAAATCTATGCATTATCATTAACTCATTAATACAAAATAGAAATGTTTATAGTCATGGAGCAATGAGACAATATAATATTTATTTTTTATAGACAGTTTGACTAGGAGATACACAAAACCATTAAAGACGCCCTACCATTAAGGTGTTTCATTTTGCCATGTGCTAGAACCAGGTGGGAGTGAAATGGAAATACAGTACTTAAAAGACATTAAGTGGCTTTAAATTAACTTGTTTTTTGCATTTTGTAAACAGGAACTGGAAAACCTGTTTCACTGTGTGCAAACAGTTAGATCCAGAAGTTTTCAGGCAGTTACACAATTTTTGTCTCTGTACACCACCATTAAAATTAAACTATCAAAGAATTAAGATGTGACTAAAGTGCAGTTTTTCATGTAGATTTTGACAGATGAGGCCTTTTCTCTTGTTAGTCTGTGACAGAGCAAGCAAATAAAAGACGTGGCACTGATTCCAGTTGAACTTGAATTTGCTTTCATTAAAACTCTCAATATGAGGCCCAAAGAAATGTTGATGACAGCAAAGGAGATCCCCAAAAGGCTGAAAAACTAAATTAAATGTGTCACAAAGATAGCAAAAACTTTGGGAGTGGCCAAATCAAAGGCCTGGCTGCAGTAAAGGCCTGGCAGAGCATCTTAAGGGAGGAAAGAGCAATTTGTTATGCCCATGGATTCTAGACTTCGGGTCGTCGTTGACTCCAAAAGCGTTTTCTTCCAAGAATTAAAAATAAATAAGTAAACAAACTAAGCCCACTTCAAACACATTTTGAGTGTTTCAATAGAAATCCACTGTGGTGGTGTACAGAGGCAAAACTACAAATAAATAAATAAAAATGAAGTGACATTGTCTAAAAACTTATGGACCTAACTGTACATGTTTCACAAAGTCGCAATTCACAGAAACATCTCCAAATTCAGGTGACAAATAGTAGAAATATCCAGTCTAGACAATTTATACACAGTAACTGTTGTATTTTGTGTTTGTTTTCCCTTACCCAGTATATACAATCACTACAGGTAAAGTATCAAAGTAAATACCACAAGTCATGTACAAAGGCTGTGGTGGAAAATAAATGCTTTGTTTTGTTCTGCTAAACAGAAAGGCTGAATAATTATATTATATTAATTATAATTACTCTGTGAAGTCTATTATAATACAAAGTGCAAACTTCAGCCCCTGTTGGCTTCTGCACAATTAAGTGCATCAAGTCAAAATGTGAACACATTTAGACAAATCTCTCTATACGTTCTTATAAGTTATATTCAGAGGTAGAAAATACGTTTTTTTAACAGTACAATTCAGGTTCACAGTATCTTCACTGTGAATTTCACTTTCTGTCCTGTTAGGTCCTCAGACTGTCAGTAATTAACTGGATATAAAGAGAAGTTAGATGTTTTGCATGATCCAGCTTACTGGACCCTTCAAACAGGACTTTGCTTTCCACTTGCTGTCCTGTGGATAAAGCTCTTGTTAGTGGACACTTTTTCTTTCATTCTCCAGGGTTCAGGTCCTTTGGTCACCTTGTGGATTTCACTTATTTTCAGACACTACTGATCATGTCTCTAGAAATCATCTTCAGCACCTAATCTTTTGAAGTCACTGACCCCTATTCCTTAACGTAAGTCGCAGAATATAACTGAGAAGATTTTCACGAGTGTCTCTTTTTTGTCTCTCTGTGGGAACGCCACTGTGCGTCTCTCTCTTGTAGTGGGGGTAATAATTGTTTTGAACTCTTTTGAGGACTCCGTCAAAATAATAGAAGTGATCGTTTTCTTCATCATTACGTCGGCTGTTGTCATCATCTCTGATAGGGTCTGTCTGCAGCTCACCTGGAACCATAGGATGCCTTGTAGCAAACATCTTTGTTCCTCCGAGTCTCTCTTTGCAGTGTTTCCAGCCAGCTTTCGTGCGATGTATTAAACCTCCACAAAGCGGCACAGTGTCTCCTGAAACCTGTTGAGAAGATCTTTCATCAGCACTGTCATTGTTATTCATCATGTTATACTCAAAAGAAGTGAATGCCCCAAATGGTCATTTGAGTCCATGTAAATTTTCCATGCAATTTTATTACCTAAGTACAATGTAAAATGTTAAATGTAATTGAATCCAGTCAAATTAAATTCACTTGACTGGTATACATTCAGATTAATTATTTAAATAAATAAACCTTCGATTTTATATATTTCAGTTGCATTTTATTCAAAACTATTACTTATGAGGGCTAATAACCATTTTTGGCCAATTATTTTCCAACACCATTTTTTTCTTTCAAAGGTAAAACATTTACTTGGAAAATACTATATAATGCAATAAGCTATTCATTTGATGGACTTCCTGTCCTGAAGGACCACCTATCACTTCATTGCCCTGCAAACCTAAATAAATTCACAGGACTTAAAAAATTAATGTAACTGATTGCCTTATTTTTCTTAAGTTGTTGAACTTAAAAGTTTAAATACTATTGGATTAGCATGTTTCCTAAGTAATCGCAAGCATTTTTAGTTAATGTTACTTAGCATTCGTTGAACCTCTCAACTCTAACTTTCCATTTCTGCAAATATCTGTGAATAAAATTATCATCAACCCACTGCACCCCTAGTGTCACTGCTTGCTCTTCTGGCATGGAAGTAAATAAAACAAATTCTCAGCAACTCCGTATGAGATGTAGGGTGGACTACAAAAAAAGCCAGTATTAATAGTTAATGTTAAAAATAGTTAAAGTTAAAAATAGTTAACCCTTGAACTAAAATGGTTTATTGAGTTTTTGAGACCTCTACATTGTTTCCCCTGAAAAACCTGATGTTTACAATCAAACACATGCAGCACTACTGTGAGCAATAAATTGCACAAAAATACCAGATGTAGCAAAAACAATACAAATTAAAACGTATTTGCAATTTTAGAAATTTGTGTTTAATTATTTCATGGTTCAGCCATTACAGTGTTCATCAAAAGGGCAAATATCTCACAGGAACTCAAAATATTTAAATTGGTTGAAAAGAAAAGGAAATTTCAACCCAAAAATGTGGGTTTAAAATGATTTTTTTCAACATTTCTGTTTCACTTCTAATAGTTTTAATATCGCAGTATTTCATTGCTCATGAAATTTAACTAATTTAAATGATAATTATATGAATCTAACAGTCAAACGAGACATAAACTTCCCAAAAATGTTCGACTATTTATCTAATTGAATCTAAATTTTCACAGAAATCTTGAAGAAATACTTACTTTTGCATGCTTGTCTGGGGGCTCTGTGTGAATTAAATCCAAGTGTGTTGAAAATGTAAATGATCCCACTCGTGGATCATTTTGATCTTCCTTTCTTTCAGTTTCTGTCCTGCTTTTTAAAGCTTCTTCTTCACTCTCTGCGCCTTTCAGAAACTTGGTTAGATTTTCTAGGACGTCTTCTCTCATCCTGAGGCCCGAGAATGGCTTCACAGTCGTTGCTTGCGTAGTTTCTGTTTCATTCTTCAAAAGTCCTGGCTCAGTGTGTGCCTCGGGCTCTGGACTCATTCCGGTCGTCGGTCTCTTCTCTGCGCTCGGCTGTCCATCATCTTCGTGTGCGCTGCTTTGAGTGATGACTTCCGTACTTATTGTTGTGTCTTTAATCTTTGTGTTTGCTGTAGTTGTGTCTGTTATGCGTTCTGTTGTTATCATTTTGAGCGGGGGAGGTGAGGGTACGACTGTCTCCTCCGGTTTCTGATTTCCTTCATGTTCAGTGTGGTTTATTCTTGTTGTTTCGTCGTATATATTAGTTGTTTTTGAGTTCTCTGGTTTTTCTGTGGTTTCCTTGACTTGTTCCTTTATAGTTTTTCCAGGTTCCACTGCTTTTCTAGCCAAGCTCTCTATTACGAAGATTTCTAATAAACATATTCTTCCTTTCAAACATTTACATTTTGAGTCGTATTGTTTAATAGCGATGTCCTTAGCTTTAGTGATGGGTGGCAGGTCACCCAGCTCAGGAATATTCACTTTCCATCTAAAGTCTGTGTTGGGAATGTGCTTTCTTTCAGATCTTGGATCCGTTTGTGTCTCCATCACTGCTTCTGGCAGGAAAAACATGATTAAGGCTTCTTCTCCCACATCAGACAGCATTTGTTTTTCATTGAAATCATGAATATCTGTTTTATGTGTGGAGCGCGTTTGTAGGACGTATGCAAATCTCTTTTGGTTTCCATTTTCCATAGGATTCGTATTTTGTTCTGCTTTACTATCTCCTTCTGGGTGTCTGAGCTCTGGTTGTTTTGTGATCATTTTCCAGCTAAATAATTCATTATTATCATCCTGAGTGGGCCTCATCTTATTCAGTGGTCTATTTCTGGATCCTTTCTTCTCCTTAGATACCAAGAGGGGTTGCCTCGTAACATCAAATCCACCATCATCCACACCAGATGCTGCTTTTAAAGAAAGTTGTTTCTGAAAACGTCTTTGGCGAGTGGAGTCTTCATTCAAGTTCAAAAGTTGCTTTTGCTTCACAAGAATGTTTTCATGTCCTTGTGTCTTTAACTGTGACATATCTGACATTTTCATTGAAGAGATGCCAGAGTGCAGAGTAGCTGCATGGAAAATGTCACGTTGACCGGCTGAAGCTCTCAGAGATCCTCTTTGATTGTGCTGCATGAGAATTTTAATGTCCATTGGTGCCTTTAGTTTTGTCTGTAGTGGTTCAGACTCTTCTTTTGAGGTCCTCCTGATGTTCATTTCTGCGATTTCACAAAGTTTTGGACAGCAGGAAACAATCATAATTGGAGTCACACAGAATCGCTCTGTCAGCATTTTCTGCAACTGAGCAGTGATGGTGGCTGCCCAACCCTCGGGTTTCTCCAGTAAGAGAGCCTGAAGATTTTGTCCTGAGAGAATGGAGCGGTGAAGCACTAAAAATGAAGGTCTAGAATCAGGGCTATCTTTAATTATATCCATGGCAATGTGACCGGTTTGACCAACAGTCTTAGTTTTTGGAGTATCGCTAATAGGAAGCAGGGCTGTGTTTGACTTCATCACGAAAGCTGGAACAAGTTTTTTTTCACCACAACAATGAAGAACAGCCTAAAGGGACAAGAGAGGAAGACTGAATTAGTCAAAAAAATGCTTCCAGATAAATGCGTGAGCCATAAAAACAACTTCCACCACCATGACTGCGGTCCAGATGGAAATATCCATCTTGGAGACTTGGACACTTTGGGCACTTGTTCTTCTGAATGAGACTTGACAGTGAGGGGCAACTCTGAGAGACAGCAAACACTGCACGCGCATACAACAATTACCAAGTCGGATCAAATAAGACTTGAAAATGTAAGCTGCTCAAAAAAGTAACACTTTTTAATCAGACTATAGCATTAAGACAGTACATAAGTAGCAGAGGGGGTTGTTGTTTCAGCTGCTTTTGGAGTTAATGAAACAGCTGCACTAAAGGGGCAACAATGAGACAATCCCCAAAACAGGCGGAAGCCACTGAAGTTTTTTTCCTTTTCATCTTTTCCAACAGTTTTTTCTCTAGTTTTGCATTTGGCTAGGGTCAGTGTCACTACGGGTAGCATGAGGCGATACCTGGACCCTACAGGGGCTGCACAGGTAGTCCTACTCCTCCAGGATGGCACATGAGTATATGCCACTGCCAGAAAGTTTGCCGTCTTTTTTACTTTTTTACTTTTTTACTTTGATTTCTGAGGTGTCTTTGAAGTCAACCCTCCCTAGTTTGATTATTTTCTTTCCCATCACACTGTCATGGGCTTGTTGTGTGGCAGTCAGAGAGAGGACCAAAACTAAAGGACCTGGCAGACAGGCTTAACTTAAGGCACAGGCTTGGTTGCAGGCAAATGGCTGATTGAACAATATAAGAAGCAGAGCTGAACTGGAGTAAACTAACTGAAACCACAAACCCTGACTAACAGACATGACAAGGAACAGATGAAAACTAAGGACCTAATTACACAGGATCACGAGAGGATGGGCAACAGGTGGAAAACACAGCTGAAACAAAATCTGACTAACCAAACAGAGGAAGCAAAATTAAACGTAACGCACATGAGACTAGGGACTGTCAAAATAAAACAGGAAGTGACAAGCACACAGAAAGTCATGTGACATGTCAAGACATGTAAGCTTGACACTTGGAAACAGATGACAGACCAGGGAGAGAAAACAGACTGGACCAGGTCCATAACAGCATAGAAATCTACCATGATTTTTTTTCCCTCATTGATATCTGCTTTCTTTACCATAAAGTGCATTTGTGTGTTTTGCAGCACTGCAAACACACAAATACGCTCCAAGCACACGCCCGACTGTGCAGCACATCCATTGTTAACTGAGCAAGTAGAGCGAGAACAACTGTTCTAACTGTTCTTCCATGAAATCTATTTTTAATATGCCTGTTTAACCCAGTTGGTCACAAATTGTGGGGCAGGCCCCACTGGTGGGTTAGACGGGGCACACATAAGGAGGCAAAAAATATTAAATAAAATTAATTCAATTTGAAGGGGAAATAAACCAACAAGGATTTATTTATGTAAACCTCAGTTTGGATCATTTTTATTATAAATGGTCGAGTAGCGTTAGGAGTAAGATTTTGACATCTGGAGTGGGGCGTGCGTTTTCTTGTTTTAGTCTTCTATTTGATAAATGTCCAGATTTTCTGCAGTAAATATTAAAATCACATGCTAAGAGACTGTCATGGTGTCACGCTTAGTTAAAAGCATTACCCGAAAAGGCTTTTTCTCTCTAATAAATATTGTAATCTGGCACAAAACCACGCTGCATGTCAGATATTCTTATTATCAGCAGCATGAAATGGGTGTGAAAATAAAGCAGCTTTTGACTGAGTCATCAGCTTCGTGCTTTTTAGGTAGTGTAATGTGGGAGACTCTTGGCTGCTTTGCAAAATGTGACATTCCCACCTGGTATGCAGATAATTCATGCACAGAGGAGCTCGGGAGCAGCATAAGAGGGAACATGTATAAAGTAAAAACAAATACAGATGATGGTGGCAGTTGTTTTCCCAATGAAGAACAAGACATAACACATTTTAACACAATTACTGAATAAAATAAGCATACCAATACAGGAATCTGATCCCTTTGCATTATTCTTCTCAAGTCTTTGAAAGACAGAGTGTGTCCATGGTCACTGTGGACTGTGAATGGCAAGCAGAAGGAGAAGCTCCTCTGTTTGTGTAGCAAAACAGCATACATGTAGTTTCTTTTGAAGCATGTACACTCAGTTTGGCTCAGAAGTAACTTCAGTCCTTTGGGAGCCATCTGTCCACCGAGGATCAGTTTTCTGCACAAAGTCCAGCTGAAGTAATCCATAACCCAGTTCCCGTCTCCTGGGGGAGTCAGGTCAGAGACGAGCAGAGACAGCAGCAGCAGCAGCCAGGGCCTCATTGTGCCGAAAATAAGTGCTGGAAGGCAGCCTGAAGCCAGCAGTTATGCTTTTATCTTTACTGCATTTCTCTACTTTGTGTATGCAAAACGCAGAGCAAATAAAAGGTTCTGTTCTGTCTCTAACAATAGGCTGTAATTACACAAAGGCATGTTTTCATCATCTCACACTTGTAGAAGTCTCAGGTTATTAAACCTTAGTGGAAACTGTAAGCAGTTCTGTAGTTTCACGAATAAAGTGGCGCTTGCTATTTTTGCATGATATGCACTCAGATAGATGTAATACTCTTTGTTATATGTACTGTTAAATCTACCACATTGCAGCAATAGAGGCCTGAGGATAAGTCTGTTATTCTAGATTTCTTCCAGTGTTCAAAGCCCACTGTGAAGTAAACCTACTGTTTATTTGTCTGCATCCAAAGACCCAATAGAACTAATTCCTGTACAGTCCCAGCCTACATTATTCTCCTACTTTCATTATTTCATCATTCTACTTTTGGACTAGACTGAAATGTTAAGTGGATCTTGTGATTGTTATTGCATTATTGTTGTTTAGTTTACATTTTTCACATAAAAAAAGGCTGAAAAAGCTTTTTTTGTATGTGTCACTTTGGACTCGGATTGTGAAACCATCACTCCTGGTGCTTCTAATCTTTAAAAGCATGCAGTACATTACCTCATGTTCATGTCTTTTCATCTTTTTGCATATTATCAGACTTTGTCTGTAAGACACGCACAGCTCAGGTGAGCAGCTACAGTAACAGCTCATTATTGTCACCTGTCCTTCACTGAATCAGCAGGTAAGAACTGGGTCTATATTTGATTTGTTTAAGAAACTGCAGAGGATAGCTTATTTTGGTACCTAAATTGAAAGCACTTGAGAATTTTTAAATGTATAAAGTTAAAACAGTTAAAACATTCCTGGCTGTCATATCAGAGATAAAGAAATAGGCGTAAGTAAAGAGATATATCATAGAGACTCAGAGTGCAATAAAGAACTACAGTTAGAATAACTGTCAAACTTAATAAAACAAGAAGCAGTTAGCGCACAATCCTCCACCAAGGCATTCACTGGGCAGCTTTCACATTTAAGGGAATAGTACTGTGTTATGTGTATATTAAAGGTTTTTTTCTTTGTTCTTTTAAATGTATTTTAAGAAGGTTTTGTTATTGTTTTATTGAAATTTAAGTAGTGTTAAGTAAGTTTTTTTCAAAGTTATGTTCAAACAGTTATTGTGAAGAGAAAAAAAATATTAAGTTAGACTTGGCTCCATCAATATAAGGTCACATAGATGTGCAAATTTTGTTCGACTTAGGGTTAGGTTTATTTTTTTTCTTGTAAGCTAGTAAGGGAGAACAGTCTTTATTTTGTTTATATTGATAAAATAAAAAGAAATTTGAATAATAGAATTAGTATTGAATAGTAGAGCATCAGTCATGATGTTAGTCACAATGAATAAAGATGCAAAAAGTCTAGATTAATCCACTCCATATTACCAACCATGCCCCCAAAACGTACAGTGTATCTACGATGTTTAACGAGGAAATGTTTCTTTGTTTTTCTGCAAAATTACCATCAGATTGCACACTACTAAAATGTCATTACATAATGCTTCAGTTTACTTAGAGTATAATATTTTATTAGGTTCCTGTAAAAACTTGACCTATTTGTGGTGTGTCTATCTTTAACTATGTGTAGGCAAATATAATTACATTCTAATTTCGAATAAAATACATTGAAATTCTTCATGGGACATATTGTGAAGTGTTAAAGTCTTACCAAGTTTTTGATTACAAGCTTAATTTGTTTAAAAAAACATATTTAGGAACAAAAATGAAATATAAAGAATGAAATGTAAAGGATCAAAGTGTATACTCCCCACATATGTGGGATGTTAGATAATGAGATGCTCAGAATTTAAGCAATATGTCTGTCTCATTTCAAATTTCAGCCTCCACTCAGCCTCCTGACTAATCACACCTTTGGAAAAATGGGCAATATCACCACTGCGTGTCAATTGAGCAACTACAGCAAGAGGAACGTTCGAGTGTTCGTCACAGAAAAGGCTGTGGAGATTGATGCCTTCATCGTTTCCCAGTCTGGTGAAGATGCCGATAAGGAGAAGACCCCCTCCGCGGTGAAGTTCACCTTCAAGAAAGACATCGACTGCATCCGTGTGCTGGCATCCGAGACCAAGGAGGTGCCCTGGAGCCCTCAGCACTTTCTGTCTGTCCTCGTGGAGGATGAAGACGATGAAAAGATTTGTTCTAAACAAATCATTCTAAGCAAGATGTTGAGCGCTCCGGTCGCCGTGCTGCTCTATGACGTGTAGAGCTCTATTCATTACCGTCTGCACGCATACAGATAATGGCTTAAATGCAGAATTGTCATGTTGTTGTCACAAGAAAGTCAAATTGAATAAAGAAAATATCAAATTCTGCTGTTAACACGTCTCTTGTGATGCCTTCAATAAAAATGCCGCTCAGCTTCATACTCTTCTGGCCTTTTGTCGTTGCAAAGTAAGATGAGCTCATTTTGTGTCAGTCTGCTTGCATGACTGGTCCTTTGTGATCATCTGCTTCAGTCCAAGCTGCAGGATTGTTTCTACACTCCAAAGGCTTTATTCATTTTAGAAACCCATGCTAATTAAAATGGCATGTCGCACACTCTGTCACAGTCATATTGGGGATTTTTTTTTTTTTTATCTTTTTTTGTTTCAGTCAACAAGTTCAAGTTCTAAAAGTGCACAAATATCAACATGTTTTAGATACTGGGTGTTATAAATAACATGTTTAAGTAGCTCGTGACTATTATGCTTGATGATGCATTCATAAATCATTCTCAACTTGGAGACTTTAATTATTGTGCTTTTGATTTGCTGCAAAGAGAAAACAAAAGTGAGTTTAAATTGTATTGCAACTGATTCGACATCAGTTAATTTGAGTAAAGTGTTCACTGAAAAAACTGAAATAAGTTCTCAGCTGTGCAGAAGTAATTCCCAAAATGTAGTTCCTTCCCTCCCTCTCGCTCTGCCCTTCTCTTTACCTGTCAGGTTGAAGGCGTGGTCACAGTATCTGCCTCCTAGTATCAGCTGCCACACCTGTTTTCATCATCTCATTGCTGCTCTGTCTCTTACCTCCATTTTCTCCTTAATTGCTGTTACTCCTATTATGGTCATCACTTTACCTGTGTGTAAAGTAGACTTTCGGTCTACTTTTTCTATTTTTTGTCCTTTTTTCCTAGTTTCTCTCTGGTGTGTGTGGCAGTCAGGGTGCCGTTGTCTATCCTGTGGAGGTCTGTGTGTCCCTCCATGGATACGCCTCTCCAGACAATCACTGATCCCAACACCAAACCGGTCATGCTGAATAATGTTATTGGCAGCATAACGTTCTCCACGGCATCAACAGAGTCTTGCAAGTCTGTCACGTGTTCAGGTCGAACCTGCTCTCATCTGTGAAAAGCACAGGGCACCAGTGGTGGACCTGCCAATTCTGGTATTCTGTGGTAAATGCCGGTCAGACTTCACGGTGCCCGGCAGTGAGCACAGGGCCCAGCAGAGGAAGGGGGCTCTCAGACCACCCTCATGAAGTCTGGTTGTGATTGTTTTGTCAGAGAGATTCACACCACTGTCCTTCACATGAGATCATTTCGTAGCTCGCGCAGAGCTCATTCTGTTCCTTCTTGCACAAAGGAGCAGATATCACTCCTGCTGATGGGTTAAGGACCTTCTATCCAGCAGTGTCCTAGAGTAACTGCCTGTCTCCTGGAATCTCCTCCATGCTTTTGAGACTGTTAGGAGACACATCAAAACTTCTGGCTATTCTGTATTGATCTGGCATCCTGAAGGAGTTGGACTACCTGTGCAGGTATCTCCTCAATCTACAAGTATTAACACTGATCCTAGCCAAAAATAAATAAATAAATAAATCAAAATCAGAAAATATGAGGAGGGGAAAAATGTCAGTGACCTCCACCTGTAAACCCATTCCTGTTTTGGGGGGTGTCTCATTTCACTCTGATTAAAAAAAGTGTTCCCTTCATTTTTTCGATCACTATACTTTCCTGTTACAGGTCTCACTCACAGTAGGGTCTCCTTTACCAAAGAGTCCTCAGTCTGGCCCCTGTAAATAATCCTACTTTTGCTTACCAACTCCGAGTTCCTGTTGAAGTTCTCGTGTTCCTAATAAAGACTATTAAACTTGTGACTGTGTCCAGGTCTTGATGTTCTGGCCTTAATGACTATGGATAACTTGAAAAGTGGTGGTTCATCCAAAATCTTGTGTTTGCGTGCAAAAACTAAAGTTCTGTGTCAGTGAACAGTTTATTGAGCTCAAAATGATAACTTAATTTGAAATTATGTGAAGCAGATCAAATTGGTATGGTCTTTGGTCAGAATAACAGCTGATTTGAAGTGCGTCTTCATCTTTAATTTCCTTGCCTGACGTGATTTCACTGACACTGAACGGCCACGGCATCAAAGTCTGTTCTGTATCAACGTGAATACGACTCAGCTGTTTATGTCAATAGCACAAGGTCTTGCAAAACACTTGCTTTTGCGTGGATTGTGATGGTGGAGAGCATTTTTGGTCACACAACTAGAGTAAAAGAAAAATTACTGCAGAGAAGAAAACGTGTAACACCAAATAGCGCATAGTGTGCAAAATGAGCCTAATAACAAAACAGTGCTGAGAATTGTTCGATATCCTTTCACTTCTGTGCCTTATTCTGTTTTCTGTTTCCACCACAAGTGTTGCCATGATCACAAACTGTTGTAGCTTTGTCACGCTAAGGCTCTTTAAATATGTTTTGCAATATTCATAACTAACAGCAGTACACTTGGCAAGTTTGATAACTATGGGGAGTATTACTGTGCATGTGAAGATTTACACAGTGAAAGGATGCTGCCATGTTTTGATCTATTCAATCATTCTGTGGATTGTGGTGAAAATGGAGGCAATATACAAGGAAAATGTATTCAAATTTGTCACCCTTGCGCTTAGTCATTCATGTTATCTTGTGTCCGTGGGAACTCCACATGACATAAACCCTATATATACACCGATCAAGGATAACATTATGACCAGAGGCCTAATATTGTGTTGGCCCACTGATATGCTGCCAAAACACACCCCACCCATCGAGACAAGGACTCCACTAGACCCCTGAAGGTGTGCTGTGGTATCTGGCACCAAGATTTTAGCAGCACATCCTTTAAGAGGTGAGGCTTCCAGGGATCAGACTTCTTTGCCCAGCACATCCAACAGATGCTCAACTGGACTGAGATCTGAGGAATTTGGAGGCCCAGTCAACACCTCAAACTCATTGTTGTGCTCCTCAAACCATTCATTTTTGCTTCGTGGCAAGGCACTGTATCCTGCTGACAGCGGGCACAGCCATCAGGGAATACTGTAATCCATGAAAGGGTGTACGTGGTCTTCAGTAAGGCTTAGGTAGGTAGAACTTGTCAAAGTAACATCTACATGGATGGCAGCACCCAAGGTTTCCCAGCAGAACATTGTCTAAAGCATTCTTCTAACATAGGGGATCCTGGTGCCAGTATTCACCTTGTCAAATCCTTAGGTTTGCTCATTTTTCCTGCTTCTTAACTCATCAGCTGTGAGAACAAAATATCCACTTGTACCACAATATATCCCACAAACTAACAGGTGCCATGATCAAGAGATCATCAGTGTCATTCACTTCTGTCTGTGGTCACAATGTTATGCCTGATCTGCACAGTAAATGCTCATGCATTCACTTGATGACAGCACAGTGCCTTCTTTTTTTAGGAGGAAAACTGCCTAAATCTTATATCATCTTGTTTGACACTGGAATTGTTGCTCTATAAATCAGAATGCTGACAAATTTGTAGCTTTTCTGTAGCTCAGCTTCTCCATTAGCTGCATGCAGATGAAAACACTGGTGCTGCTTACAAGCCGTGCCTGTGGAAGCAAAACTAACAAATTTCCTGTGTGTGCACAATGGGCTGGTTGTGTTCAGAATCTCACCAAAAAGTGACTTGCAATACCCAGAAGCAGCAAAAGTTTCTTTATAATTCTAAAGGTCTTGTATTTTCTAGTTTTTATTGTAGCTCAATAATTCAGATTTAACTTTCTAATAATTGTCTTATTTTTTATTATTATTTTACAGACTTTTAATCAAACAAATATTTTTAATAAATTGCAGCTGCAACTTTATATCATTGTGACTGAAGCCACTGAGACAGATCCACAAAATGACAACTACCACATGTGTAGATTGAGAGAGACACATTTCTTCTCCTTCCTTGCAAAAAGAAAAGAAAAAGAAAACAAATTGAACAGAAGAAATTCATACAAAAAATAACCAACATAAGCAACAGAACATGAACAGATGCTGTTATCAGCTCTAAAATGTTAGGGACTAGGTATTGGATCACAAGTATCCGTGTTATAGTCCGTATAAGCCGTGTTAGAGTTATAGTGCAGAGCCTTCCGCTATTTCAACACTGCAGAGGTTATGGCCCAATGTAATGCCTCTTCTCACCGCTAGATGTCAGTGACGTTTACCATTTATATCAAGTTTTATCTATTTATTCGCGGTTTGGATAAGTTTTATTATTATTTAATATAAATTATAAATAATATAAATTAAACTGACTAAAGTACAACTTAATATCAACGGTGACGAAAAGAAAAGAAAAGATTCTCTGTTGTTGTAACGCCCATCTCGGACTATTGGAGGCAGTATAACATGTCAGGGGCGTCCATCCTGTCCCCAAATGACATGACGAAGAAGAAACTGCCCGTCACACAAGCAGCTAGCAGAGTGGCTATCACCCTGATTAGGCTGTTTTCACTGTCAAAATGGATGTAAATCAGGCGAAACAGGAGCACCTGCTTGCATTAAAAGGTATTTTACTGTTAACATATATGTTGTGACTACATAGGTTGTCTTCATGGTTAGATGTGTTAGTGTATCGTGCTGTTGTCATTTGCTGCTGCTTCAAGTTGCTAGTAGCGCTAGCTAATGCAATATCATGCATTTACTTTTGTGAAGGTGTAAACAAGGCTGATGGCCAGTGGTGCGACTTTAAAGACTTTTCGTTTGGGGTGTTGTGGCAAAAAGTGATTGCCTGCCAAAAACTGATTTCCAATATTCCTGTGTATTTTTTATGTGTAATATCTTTACGTATGTTGGTAAATAGACTTTGGTGAACAGGGTTTACAAAGGGGTTATATATAGAATTAAAAAATTATCTGTTTTTCAAGTATCTTTATAACTCTGTGTTATTGTACTTACATTATAACCAATCCGATCCTTTATCCCCACTTAAAATATTTTTACAGAATTATTGTAATATTTGCTGCCATTTCTGCTGTCCTCTTGGCCAACTTACTCTTACAAAAGACATTTTTAATGTTAACGAGATTTTTTTAACTGCATAAATAAAGGTTATATAGAAGTCACTGCCAAAAACTGATTGCAGCTTCTACCTTGGTACACGAATGTTGTTTGTGGCTCAAGATGACTTTATGTCATCCATGGGGGATGCATTTGACATATGTTTCACATATTATAGCCCAACAAGTTACTTATAGCAGTTTAAATACGAGCAATCAGTTTTTGGCAAATACCGGAAATCAGTTTTTGGCAGGCAATCACTTTTTGGCACAACAGGGGCGCTTAAAACATATATTAAAGACCCTGTTTAGCAAAGTGTAGCTTAAAGGAACTGTGTCATAATGTAAGCTAACTCTCTCTTGTGCTCTTAGTTGTTGTAGCTCGTTTATTTATTGCATTAATTCGTTTTTTGTTTGTTTGCTTGGGTTGGCCTTTTTTTTTCTCGAGGTAACATTTTTTTGCTTCTAGCTGCTCTAATCTGAATCTGACTCAAAGAAGCAACTCTGGGAAGTTAAAGTGTTCATTTTTCTGTTTCTTTTTGTTAACTTTCAGCTCACCACCCGCAAAAAGAAATTCTGAGCATAAGTGATATCCTGCAAACTGCAGGATATCATTAATATCGTTAGTCAGAATACTAACGGTATTACTACAACTACAGGTTTTATGCAGTAGCGAAGGGAAGATTTTATTCACTGTTTTTAGAGCACTTCATGGACCCGCTCTTTGTGTGAGGACTGCAGAGTATTTTATCTGTTAGACAGTTACCATTTTTAACAGTGAACAGCGTGTAAGAAATGCATCTTACAAGAGTTTTGAGACTATTAAGCAAACTTCTGGAACTTTGGGCTTACTGCATTTACCTAGAGAGGGAGTTGTAAAAGTTGCATTCAGATAAGGTACCATATATTTGTCCTTCACATGGTACATAGAAAACCTGTATAATTTGTGCGTTTTAATTTTTTTTATGCCATACCAATTAAAATGTCAGACTACCACTTTCCCACTCAGAACTACTCTTTGTCAGCAGATTCATTCTTTGTTAAAATAATCTTTAGATACACCCCTGCTCTGGGTGATTTCAGTAACTGGTAAGCATTCATTCTTGAATGCAGGCTCCTGAATCCATGTGAAAATATCAGCTTGGTCACTAATTGGCTGCTAACCAGTGTCACTTTACTTTACAGTGATGCGCTTAACGAAGCCCACTCTCTTCACAAACCTGCCGGCGACGTGCGAGGATCGAGATCTGCCAGGTGAGCCTGTTTAAACTTGCAGACAGAGTTCCACCCACCGAGCCTGAATTGAATTTCACTCCGTATTCTTTAGCAGAGCTGTAGCAAACGAGAACAACAGGGGTCGGGTCTGTGAGACTGAGCATCATGATGTTATCATGGAAGCCAATTAGTTCAGATGATGTTAACCAATCCAGTGCAGGACGTGGGATAGTAGGAGGAAACCACAATGGCTGAGCCACTGTGAGGTCTTATACTCATGTTTATCAGGACGTAGAAGATCAAATAAGACATCAACAGTAAAACAACAGCCTTGTGTCCATGGTATAATCCCTTGCCTGTGAGGTGGTTTTTTTTGTTTGTTTTGTTTTTGTAATTGGTAGTCTAATGCTTTTGTTTGCATTGTGTAAAATGGAAAAGTTAATTCAACGAAGAAATCTGTTTGAAGGCTTAAAAAGCTTCCTGTTCATTAAATCTCCACCTTTTTACATGCATATACAACAATCTGAGAGATTTTTCCCAACTCCTGTAAATTCGTGATTGTGTTTGAGAAACTCACAGTCAAGAGTTGTGAAGTTGAATGCTGAATGATAAGTGGGTTTTTTGGTTTGTTTGTTTTAATGGTGTTGTTTTTCAGAGGTCCACGTCAGCATTGCACTCCACTACAGGAAATAACACAAGTATTGAGGCCAAACTTGGTCAGGCAGCTTCCTCAATTTTTTTTACACTTATTTAAACATCCTCTGTGGTTGCACCAGGAAATCCCACTCAAGTCCGCTTACAAACGAAAGCGAGATACTGTGTCTGCAATAGAATACTTGTTGGGCAAGAAAAAAATAGTTAATATTTTCATGGCATCAAACTTGTCCAAATGCTATAAAAGAGAAGTAGACGCATTAAAGTTTCTGTTGTTGTTTTATTATTCCCTATCAGCCACTGAGTTATGTTTTCTGAGTTTGCCCATACAGTGGATATAAAAAGTCTACACCGCTGTAAAAGTGCCAGGTTTTTGTGATGTTAAAAAATGAGACCACAGTCATCCAGTCCAGCTCTTTGCAGCGTCACTGTTATCCCATATTTTCTTCACTTTTTTGATGACACAGTCTTTACTGTGTTCTGTGTTATGATATATTCAGTGCCGTGGAAATTTTTTCTGTAAACGTTTGGCGACTGATAAGATCAGTGTGATGCTTTGCAAGCTCTCAGCGAAGCTGCCAACCTTTCCCTGTAGCAGGCAAATAAGTAAATGTCAGGCAAATCCTACTAGAACGCCTGAACTTTACGTGGGGGTTAATCAGTCTCTTTAATAGATGTCGAGTGTGTACCCAAGAAGACTGAACGCTGTGATCCAATAACATGAAGTAGTTTAAGGGAGTGCACACTGTTTTATTTTATTTTTTCTCCTCGAACAGATTTGTTTCCTTTTTTCAAATGATTGTGCAGGTTATAGGTCACATTAAAGGTGGGAACATTTTGAAATCATTTATTGTTGTCTAATTTTTTTTAACATCAAAACCTGAAATTTTAACAGGTGTGTGTGTGGGGGGGGGGTTGTTCTGTTTTGTTTTTTCTCCAGGGTATATCAGAAACACCTTTTGAGAATTTCACAGGCATAACACATTTTATGTAGTTAATAGGTAATTTGCTAATTATGTCAAAGTTTTGCAAAAACGTCTAAAAGGATAAAAGTGACAACCACAAGGTCAAAGGTTAGCTTTGCAGTGACATCAAAATATTCTGCTAAAATGCTTATTTAGCCAGATGTTATATTTGTGACAGTAGTCTTCCTCCTTTAAAAATAAACTATGACTTCCCTACTACTTACAGAAATAGATGTCCAACCTAGACTCGTCAGCACATTTTTGATTTATATGGACTTCAGTTACCACTGCACTGCTCTGTGCTGCATTCAACCAGAAGGAACTAGAATTTTTGCTTAGCTGTTGTATGCCTCTGCCAGCGAGTCAGTAACTCATATAATAAATATAATGATGAATCTGAAGGGGTTTAATAAGAAGGTATAAACTATACTGATGTTTGGCCGATAAAGGTTTAACTAATGACAGCAGGCAATCCTTCAAAAATGGATGTTGTTACAAAAATGCCACAAACAAATGCTTAGCACACACATCTTTAACCCAGCAGCAGAAAAGGTCTTAAAAAAATCTAGTTTAAAGAGATTTAAAGATGAATTGCATTAGTATAAAAACATTCCTTTTTCTTGAAAACTTGTTGAGTCAATTGAAAAATCAATCAGTACCTTCAGCTGACCCTTTTAGAATTAGCAGGGGACCATAACTTTAGTATATTAAGTAAAAATTTACCTCAATATTATAAACAAGTCTTTTTACAACTGCAGCTATCGCCATCTGGTGGCCTTCAGATAGAATACAGGGTTAAGGTACTTCTGCATTGGCTTCAGTGAAGTAGCGTATGTATGATGATGTCTAATGTTGACAGAAACAAATATTGGTACTCTGAATGTTTAATCTGTTTATTAAAAAACTTGAAAAAATGTTTTTGAGCATATTTTGAAGGGTCAGATACCCATGTGGAATAATGGTTGCTCAAAAAAAAGTAATAGCATATGAAAGATCTCATCTGCTAGGCTATATTATAATAATATTGTATTATCTTACATTATACATATGGACCAACAGGCGACTGACTGTTGCCGCTATATAAATAAAATTGAATTGTAAATTTAATTGAATTATTTCTGTATCAAAATCACTTTCTAATCTAGTCATATTCTAATACACATAAATGTATTTTATAGCTGTGAAATGAAGAAACACACTCGTGTTTTGTGTAATAGTTTAAGTCTTTTTTTTCTTTTCTTTTTTTAATCCAATATGAACACGCACAATGCCGTGAATCACAGAGGGTCTCAGTATTACTGGTTGATCTGAGTATCAGCAAGGGACACTGAACTGAACACAAGAGCTGGATGTCCCCATTCAGAGTTGAGTCAAGTGAATATGCCAAAAAAAAAACATTGTCACAAACTGTGAGAACATCCACTGAAACCGCGAGACCCTCTGTGATCCAAGCGTGTATATACCATAATATTGATTCTCAAAAACAAGATTTTGTCTTTAGATTGTCACACTTGGAGTTGATGTGAAAGTGATTTGGTTACAGTCTTAAAATGTGTTTTTCAGTCCTTTAGAAGTTATGACAGTTAAAAAAAAAAAGATAATAATTATGTTGTCAAGGCCCTGTACTCAGAAAATATTAATAATGTTCAGGTTAAAATCTTGCATGTCTTTATTAAATACATTAAAGTTAATGTAGAGAAAATTATTCTCAGGGCATCAGGTGGAAACTTATTATATTAAGATGTTAGAACCTGTCACAAAACTAACCACACTACATTTTATTCAGTGAATTGAACACAAGATGTTTGAGGCTGAGTTATTAGAAGGAAAGAAGGAGACGTTGAAACCTAATGGCTTTACCTTTCAGGTTCAGTCTGCTTTGAAACTTGATCTTCAAAGCGTCTTTCTTTAGCTTTGTCATTCTCCTTGCAGCAAACTGAACGCTCACTTTGTGCGGCGCTGCCTTACAGCATCAGAAGAGCATCTGCCTGTTAGATATCCACACATTATGTTTCTCCAAAGCTAATCCTGTTAGTGTGCTGGTAGAACGGTATATATCTTATTGTTTTCATATCACTTATACTCTAGATAGTAAATCCTTAGTGAGGAATCAGATTTCATGTGCGGGAGCCAAATTCTGTACTGCGTTATACATATCCATGACACCCACCTACCCATGTTTTTGTCTCCACAGGAGACTTGTTTGGTCAGCTTATGAGGCAGGATCCCTCCACCATCAAAGGCGCAGAGACCTTAATGCTGGGAGAGATGCTCACATTACCACAGAACTTTGGGTAAAACACCAATCAGCTGTAACTCTTTAAAGTTAAAAACAGCAGCAAGTGCTTTTTTAAAAAACTAGTTCTTGTCTTCACATCATACAGAAATATATTCCTCGGCGAGACCTTCTCCAGTTACATAAGCGTTCATAATGACAGCAGCCAAGTTGTTAAAGACATTCTGGTGAAGGTACTGTAAAGAAGAAATACCTGTTCAGTTCGGATTGTGCGCTTCCGTTCGCATGTAATCATTATGTGGTTCCCTATGTAGGCTGATCTACAGACGAGCTCGCAGAGGCTGAATCTCTCCGCATCAAACTCGGCAGTCGCAGAGCTCAAACCCGAATGCTGCATCGATGACGTCATTCACCACGAAGTCAAAGAAATTGGGACACACATGTGAGTGTTCCCACTCCTGAAATGTTTTCCCAACTCACCAGTAATAAAAAAATAATAATAATAATCCTGTTTGTTTGTTGCTGTTTTCACATTTCCAGCTTAGTTTGTGCAGTCAGTTACACCACCCAGCAAGGGGAGAAGCTCTATTTTAGGAAGTTCTTCAAGTTCCAGGTAAGTTATGGTTCAGTGTTCTAATTAGGAGATGGTTGTAAAGTCATGAGTAAGCTTAGAGATGAGTTGAGAAATGCCACAGAGCTACAACAGATTGCCTTCCTCTGTGTGGGTTTGGTGTCAGGCGATCTTCTGCCCTCGGTTCGAGAACCAGCTGTAGCCTCGCTGCCGTTCTTTTAGATGAATTTCTCTCCCTCTGATTCCCACTTTCAGTAAAACTCCAGTTGGACTAAGCAGTACTGCATGGAAATATTATTTTCAGCTCAATGGCGGTATCTTATGAGAAAACTTCAGTGTTCAGCTTGCAATCTATTTTTAATCAGGTTTTGAAGCCGCTGGATGTGAAGACGAAGTTCTACAACGCAGAGGTAAATTAGCTGTTCTCAAGCAGCATTGCAAAGCTCTTATTTCATATCATATTTCATTTCATAGTCAGGAACATTTGCAAACGCTAATAGAGGCAGTTAGCATTAGTTAGGCCTCCATGAAAACCTGTGTGCCTCCAGGTGAATAAATGATCCTGGAGATAAGTGGTTTTCCTGGATAAAGGCATTAAGCTTTCCCCCCTTTTTTTATTCCCTCATTTTCATATCAGTAGCTTTGTGTATTGCAAATATTCATTGTCATCAACATTGGCATGTAACTCCATTTGTTTACTGTGTCTTGTCTTGTATTTTATTTTCTCCATTAGAGCGACCTCAGTTCTGTGGTAACTGTTTCTTCTGTTATCATCACTGAACATTAGCTTCTACTAATCATTTCTGGCGCTGGAGACTTTCTTTCTGAGCTCATACAAAGGTGCAAAGTAAAAGAATGGAAGAAAGTCTGAATATAGAAAAGATCTTCTGTCAAAAGTTTCATTACAAAAAAAAAGAAGCTGATTATTGTTTGTTACCCCTTGACATAAACTTCCATTCTTTTTCTTTTGCCCTCTCTTCGTTTCCTCTTCTTTCAAACTGATCCTGCACGGTGTTTGTGGTGTCACATTGTTTTGAGTGGGTACTGCATTGATTGAGGTTATCACAGAAGGTGCTATGATTAATCTCGTATCTATTCGTCTATATGTGAATGATTATGTGGTAACGCAAGTTCAGCGCTGCTCGTTTTTAAAGTGGACCTATTCCTCTTTACATTGTATATGTTGTTCCTATTAAACACCAGCAAAAAAACTCTGCAAAAGCACACACAACAGTAAACAGCTAATAGCAAGCGCATGTATCTACACTATGATATGAATCGTGTGATTAAAACGCACATTACTTTGCAGTGTTTTTCTGTTTGCTGGGGTTTCCTTAAGTTGCAGTCTATTTGAGCTTTCAGGGCCACCATAAAGCCCGAAACGCTGCCCTAGTGCAGTCCGAGAATAAAATATTGAGCTACAACAAGCAATTTAATAGGTCCACTTTAACTTTTGTATCACTACAATTATACTTAATAGTTAAACAACCAACAATGACAGAAGTCTTTGACTATAAGAACTGAAATGTGAGGTTTGGTTGGAGTGGCTTTACTCTGATTTCACACTAACTTCACTCAGAATGATCAAGTCACTTATGTTATGAATAACAGGCACAAACTAATCCACGCTTCCTTCTTTTTGTTTCTCACTTTACAGTCGTGGCTGCACAGACACGTTTACTGTTGTATAGACAACTGAGTGTTGCTCAACCAAAGCATCAAGTAGCTTCCTAATTAAAATAGGAAAGCAGAACATTCTCCACATTTAAGGCATTTAAAGCCAAACTGCTTGATGCTTGAGAAACTAATGTTTCACTGTGCAGCCCGTACTGTGCACTGCTGACCAACAATTGTACTAACATGTCCTCAAAGGTACACTGAGCAAACCTAATAAGATTCAGTTAAAGTTTTTCTTTTAATGCCAGTCTTCTCATTGATATTCAATATATAACTCCTATATGACCAAAGAAACGTAAAGGTTCACATTTAAATCTGTGTTAAGACACACCTCTCAGATGTCTGTAAGATTTTATTAACGACAGCATGTCTGTCGTGTCCATGCTGGCTGTGAGAAACTTCCATACGTTTGCTGGAAGAAGAAAAACAAATCTGATTGTTCTTTCTCATTTTCAGTGAGAAGAACATTAATTGGGATCTATTGTAGCATGCACTGCTTTCAAGAGCAGCACTCACAGCATCTGTGGTCTGTCTCTTCTTTTTACACGGCATCAGACGTTATATTTTTAGTATCCTTCCTCAAAGTCTCAGAGCACATTTGTGACGACTACAGGTCACAGATGTGCTCCCCGGTAAAGAAGGAGCGTGTGCTGTGAGAACCAATGAAGCAAGTGTGCTTGCTGGATCAGGAGGTTTTACCCACTTCCCGCGGGAAAAGAACCATGAGAAACTCTAACAGCCTCTGTGAGCATGTGAATATCGTTTTAAGACAAACTTTAAAATACGAGCTCATCCTTTTGAAGCTGGCACATTTGCAAAAGCCCTAACCCACCTGTTAATACCTGACATGTTGCTCAGTTCACCTTGGAGATTATGTAACTTGTTATAAAGGCTAACATCAAATAGCCTGTTAGTGTGACGCTGTGCTTCTGCGCTCAGACAGATGAAGTGTTCCTGGAAGCGCAGATCCAGAACATTACCACCTCGCCAATGTTCATGGAGAAAGTGTCTTTAGAGCCATCCATGATGTACAACGTTACAGAGCTCAACATGGTCACACAAGCAGACAAAGGGTAAAACAAACACACAAACGTGTCCTTATTTTTGATAACGTTTTAAACTCGATACTCAGCTGTAACTTTTCCTCTGCAGAGAGTCCACATTTGGGAAAATGTCCTATCTGCAGCCTATGGACACGCGGCAGTATTTGTACTGCCTGAAACCAAAGCCGGAGTATGCAGAGAAGGCCGGCATCATCAAGGGAGTGACGGTCATAGGCAAGCTGGACATTGTATGGAAGACCAATCTTGGGGAAAGAGGGAGGCTACAGACCAGTCAGCTGCAAAGAATGGTATCTTGATCTGTTAGCTTACTGCCAAGAACAGAGGCGCTCATTTCGCTTATCCTCTTATGAATACATTTAATACAGTTTAATCCCCATGTGTCCTCCAGGCTCCAGGGTATGGAGATATTCGGCTGTCTTTAGACCTGATTCCTGACACTGTCAACCTTGAAGAACCTTTTGACATCATCTGTAAAATCACCAACTGCAGGTAGAAATCCCCTAAAAACGAAATCGCCCTCATAATACAACCCTCAGTATTATTCAGTTCACTGAGGGTTTGAATTAGCCCATAATAACCAGCTTTTCTCTGCTTTTCTGATATTGCAGTGAAAGAACTATGGACCTGGTGCTAGAGATGTGTAATACTAGTTCTATCCATTGGTGTGGTATATCAGGGCGACAGCTGGGGAAACTTAGTCCTGGCGCCTTCCTCTCACTGCCCCTCACAGTCCTGTCTTCCGTCCAGGGTCTGCAGGTACGATCCAGACTTTGCAATTGACGGTGTGCTCAGATCAAAGTGCTCTTTACCGACTTACTCGTGTGTTTGCCTCTTTGTTTCAGAGCATTTCTGGTTTGAGGCTCACAGATACATTTCTGAAGAGGACGTACGAATACGACGACATTGCACAAGTGTGTGTGGTCTGCCCGTTTACGAGCAATGAGTGCTAGGAGTTTTCTTGACCTTTTTTTGCATTTTACATATGAATGGACCAACTGTGGCATTCTGCACATGACACTATCTTTTTTGCAACTTAATGGAAGAATATTGTATTTTACAATTAATTGTGAATAATATAAATCACTTTCTTTGAAAATAATGATGTAAATGTGCATAAATGTTAATAAATCCGTCATCTTTGATTTAATATTGCTTTTAAAAAAAGTGCTTCATGGCATCTGTGTTGGCTTTTGTTATTAAAACTCTTACAAAGGCACAGACATATATTTACCGACTTGATCAATGAGTTTTTTGGACATTTTTGTATTTAACTGAAAATTTCTAATTATATTTTTAATGTGTTGATTCATGTGGGAATAATCTCCAGCCTTCATCTACTTGGAGCTGCTCATTTCTTGCGCTACTAGTTATATATAAAAAATAATTAATTAATTAAATGTCAAGGCTAAGTTTAAAGATTTCAATATCTAAATTCATGTCACTGAATTCAATGAAAATATAAATATTCAGAATAAAAAATACACATTTTTAATGAAATGTGACATAAATTTATGTATAATTTGCTTCTCTTATATGTGTTAAAGCAACAGGGCACTTTCACAATTTTAAAAGTGAAAGGTCAGCCTCTCCATCTGTGTAGGAGGCTAATTGAAACACTGTCAGTGTCCAAAGAAAAACATGAGTCTTTAAGTAAGCTGATCGACAAAATTAAAAGAACTCTTTGAAAAGACATCAAATCTCAATGGGAAAAATGCTGAGTAATGTGTTAGGAATGAAAGGACACCACATGGTATGATGGAAATAAAAAATATTAACCTATAGAGGACTTGATTTAAAGTTACCCCTCAGATGGAGCAAAACATAATGTTTCTAATAATGTCCTGGTCATGTAGGCCCAGTCAGTAGTATCAATTCCTTCATCCTCCAGGAACTGGCTGCATACCTCGCCACATGAGGACGGCACCAGAAGGAATCTAGGACCCACTGTGCTACCATAAGGTCTGTCACATGTGCTCTCATGTGTTAAAAGCACAGGGCACCAGTGGTGGACCTGCCATTTCTAGTATTCTGTGGTGTATATACCAATCGGGCTTCACGGTGCCAGGAAGTGAGCACAGGTAGTAGAGGATGTCAGACTCTCAGGCCACTCTCATGAAGTCTGTTTCTGATTGTTTGGTCAGACATTCACACCAATGTCCTGCTGGAGGTGATTTGACTCTGTTCCTCCTAGCACAAAGGAGCAGATACCGATCCTGCTGATGAGTTCAGGACCACCTCTGACCCTGTCCAGCTCTCCTAGTAACAACCTGTTTCCTGGAATCTCCTCCGTGGTCTTGAGGCTGTGCTGGGAGACACACAGCAAACTTTCTGGCAGTGGCACGTACTGATGTGGCATCCTGGAGAAGTTGGACTACCTGTAGGGTCCAGGTATCCCCTCACGCTACCAGTGATGACACTGTTCCTAGCAAAATGCAAAACTAGTTAAAAAAAAAAAAAAAAACAGTCAGAAAAGATGAGGAGGAAAAAAAACATTCCTGTTTTTGGGGGTTTCTCATTTTTGCCCCTCTAGTTCCGCTACTGTTACTTTACATTACACCAAAG
Source organism: Oreochromis niloticus (assembly GCF_001858045.2). Taxonomy (NCBI): domain Eukaryota; kingdom Metazoa; phylum Chordata; class Actinopteri; order Cichliformes; family Cichlidae; genus Oreochromis; species Oreochromis niloticus. The sequence continues at coordinate 13,451,409 of NC_031972.2, read as the reverse complement.
TAGCTGAACCTTGTTAACAACCCCCTCTCTTACTTAACTGACCACATCAGTATCCCACAAGTTCAACTGACTCGATGCTGTACTCTGATTAAAAAGTTCCCTTCATTTTTTCGATCACTATACTTTCCTGTTACAGGTCTCACTCACAGTGGGGTCTCCTTTACCAAAGAGTCCTCAGTCTGGCCCCTGTAAATAATCCTACTTTCGCTTACCAACTCCAAATTCTTGTTGAAGTTCTCGTGTTCCTAATAAAGACTATTAAACTGTGTCCAGGTCTTTATGTTCTGGTATTTATGACTATGGATAACTTGAAAAGTGGTGGTTCATCCAAAATCTTGTGTTTGCGTGCAAAAACTAAAGTTCTGTGTCAGTGAACAGTTTATTGAGCTCAAAATGACAACTTAATTTGAAATTATGTGAAGCAGATCAAATTGGTATGGTCTTTGGTCAGAATAACAGCTGATTTGAAGTGCGTCTTCATCTTTAATTTCCTTGCCTGACGTGATTTCACTGACACTGAACGGCCACGGCATCAAAGTCTGTTCTGTATCAACGTGAATACGACTCAGCTGTTTATGTCAATAGCACAAGGTCTTGCAAAACACTTGCTTTTGCGTGGATTGTGATCGGGGAGAACATTTTTGGTCACACAACTAAAGTAAGAGAAAACCCTCTGCAAAGAAGAAAACGTGTAACACCAAAAAGCATAGTGTGGAAAATGAGCCCAAGGCTATAGCAGTACTCATCCTGTTCCTCCTAGCACAAAGGAGCAGATACCGATCCTGCTTAAGGGTTAAGGACCTTCTACAGCCCTGTACGGCTTTCCTAATAACTGCCTGCTCTTGCATGCAGCAATTTTTCTAGCAGTGGCACATACTGATGTGGCATCCTGGAGGAGTTGGACTACCTGTAGTCTCCAGGTATCCCCTTATGCTAGCAGTCATGACACTGACCCTAGCGAAATGCAAAACTGGTGAAAAAACTCCGCCTGTAAAACCATTTCTGTTTTGGGGACTGTCTCACTGTTGCCCCTCTAGTGCACTTGTTGTTCATTTCATTCACACCAAAGCAGCTGAAACACATTAACAACCTCCTCTGCTAACTTAACTGACCCGATCAGTATCCCACAAGTTCAAAAGACTTGATCTTGAAGCATCCTTGGGCAAGACACAGAACCCTGAGTTACAAGTTGGGTGTGTGAATGTTTTGTGAAAAAAGTGCTCAGGCACTGAAAATTTGCACTTGTATAAATATGTGTGTGTGAATGGGTGAATTAGCCATGTAATAAAAAAGCGGTTCACTGACAGTAAACAATGATTTTTTTCATATAATAATGACATAAAGGCGCATGCGAGTAGCTTCGTTTCAAGACATTTATTATTTATATGGTTTCGACAAAACAATGTGCTGCCTTAGCATACCTGTGTTTCCATAAAGCATCTGATCTCAAATATCAGATTCAACAGCATGCAAACTGAACAATATGAATATGCTGTAAGTAGTTAATCAGAAATGAAATAGGCTTAAAGTTAGGATGTTCATTTTAGCTAAAGTGCTGTAACAACATAATGCAGGCTGCAAACACTGGTATACAATTAGACTGTTGTCTTAATTAAGTTAAGTAGTAATCACTGAAAACCACTGATGTGAGTCTCAGGAACGAACGGTGTTTATCACCCAATAAATAAGTACAGTGCATTCTGTCTACAAAAATAATACTAAACAAATAATATAAACCCGATGTGTATTATTATGAGGGAAAGCTGAAGTGTTCCCCACAATGCTGTAAAAGTACATTCCTCTCAAACCCTCCATTTATCATGACTTGACAGAAGGAACCCCTAAAATCACAACATGAAGAGGGCGGTCATTTCAGCACACAGAAAACATGATCTCTGAAGGACGGAAAGAAGTTCTGAAGAAAATAGTTACTCATATTCTGTCGGTAGGCTGAATGCATTCGTGGCTCTTTTTTATGGTTAGTGTTTACATGTTTTGCCCTAAATGTGTGAGATGCTTCACTTCATGGTCCAATCTCCAGGCTCTCATATCTCCACTCCAGAGCCTTTAGTCACAGTAAAGTGCCTAAAACCCCATCCTTGTCTCTTTATTCCAGCTATGCCGGGGGCCTGACTTTAAGAAATGGGTGTAGAGATTGTGATCGCGCCATATGGATGCCCTTCCTTGGAAAAACAAAAAAATCATGAACCTGAAATAAAAACATTAAATGTTAATAATACAAATATGATCCAAGTTTGTTTTTTTTTAGTTAGCTACAGGTTTGATTTTGAAATATTAAATAAATACCTAAATAGAACATGAATAGAACATTTTTTTTAAAGAAAATACCTGACTAGATCATGAGTGCTCCTCGGCGCTGCCGCTAAAGGAACGGCTCCGGATGTGGTTCCTCAGCTGTTCAATGAGCTCTGGGTTCTGCTGCTGGATCTGCTGGGCAAACTGTTGTCCCCTGAGAGAAAGATAACTTTGCTGAATTTTTTTCAACGAGAACAGGAACAGCACGACGAATTGTTCTGTTCTTAACATACAAAAAAAATAATGCCTGTTGCCCAGTCATGTCTCTTTACAATATGTACGATATTGTACCAATATGTGTATTGCACACTAAGTCTTTTTTCTAAGTAGTCTTTAGGAATTGGTCTCCAGGCTTCTTGAAGGACAACCAAGGCTTTTCTTTGAATTTTGGCTGCCTTTTGTTGCACTCTCTTTCAAGATAATACCAGACAGCTACAATAGTCTTAAGGTTCAGGCTCTGGTGAGAGCAATCCATTGTGTGTTTTTCTATGCAGGTACACTTTCACTGCACTGGCAATGAGTTTGGGATCAAACGGGTGCTTTCCAGATTGATAAGCATGGTGGATCAAAATTTGACCATACATTTCTGCAGTCATAATTCCATGAATTTGACAAGATCCTCAATGCCACAGGCTGAAATGCATCCCCATAGCATGACAGAGTCTCGCATGTTTTACAGATGGCTGTAAAGCACAGTGATGTCAACCAAAAATTTTAAATCTCTATTCTTCTCTTCATATGACCTGTTTCCACCGATGCTTTGCTTTCTCCCTTTTTCCCTTATATGTATATAGTATATACTATATATAGTATTATATATAGTATAAAATAGTATATATAATACTATCCATCCATCCATTTACTTCTGCTTATCCTTTTCAGGGTCACGGGAGCCTATCCTAGCTGTCATAGGGCGAGAGGCGGGGTACACCTTGGACAGGTCGCCAGTCTGTCGCAGGGCTAACACATAGAGACACAGACAACCATTTGCTCTCACATTCACGCCTATGGGCAATTTAGATTAATCAGTTAACCTATCCCCACAAACTGCATGTCTTTGGACTGTGGGAGGAAGCCGGAGTACCCAGGGAGAACCCACGCAAACACGGGGAGAACATGCAAACTCCACACAGAAAGAGTGATGGTGGAATTGAACTCAGGACCTTCTTGCTGTGCGGCACCAGTGCTAACCACCACCATGCTGCCTTATAACACTATATAGTAATAGTATTATACTATTGTACTATAGTATTATGTTGAGTGAAAAATGAGTGAAAACACAGCCAAAGACCTTCAGGAGAACTACTGCTCAAGACCAATTTAAAAATTACAAGAAAGTCTGGCTCGTTGGAAGCGAAATATAAAGAAATTAGGCATGGCTCGAGGCTTTTGCACAGTACTGCAGTGCAGCTTTTTGATGCTGAGTTTCCAGTTAATGAGTGATGTCTGTTTAGGATTCTGTAACATGAAAATATCACATCAGTTAGATTGTAGCAACTCTAACAGCTGTGCCTTCTGTCCCTGCTTTAAAATTCTTTCAATCATTCAGAATCTGCAAACAGGTACTTTAACACCCCAGAGTGGGTTTGCACCTCCAGACAAGGCAACAGGGATAAAATATTACAACCAATATTGTAAAAACTGCAAGTATTGTTTCAGAAATGTTGAAATAAATCTTGGTACAATTTGGGGAATTTACTGCCCAGCTGTGCCTTGCCAAGAGTCAGATCAATATCAGTAGCTACAGTAGCTGGCACAAAAACCACTCAAAGGTAACAGGTTCTCCTTAAATCCTCTCTACAGCTGACAAATAAACACGTTTTATCTGGTTTGTTGAATGTGTCAAGTTGATATGGTTTATCTGGGGAACTGTACAGCGCATTACTCTACAGCGAGATGCAATATAAAGACTTTACAAAGAAACTGCCACATCTTTCAGCATAAATAGTACATATAAAAAGGTCATTTAGCTCAACTAAATAATGGTGTAATTAAGCAATGCTTTTAATTTTTCCATTCAGTGTACTTACGCTTCAATCAAGCTGGAAATGTCTGAGAGCCCTCCTACTCCTGCTGCAGGGCCTCCCACTGCATTAGACATCATTCCTGACATGCTGAGCACAGTGACACAGTTAGTCAGTTCACGGTGGGACTCATATTTGGAAACAACAATTGAATGCTGAAGTAAATGCATAAAGTTCGACTTACAGCTGTTGTACCTGCTGGTTCTGCATCACGCTGGCAGCCTGCAAAGAGAAATCAACATGAATTCTTGATGTGTTTCTCGCGTACGTAATAAAAGGGCAATTTATTTTTTGTCACACTGGCAATTTTGTCAGAAGAACAATCTACCATCTAGCGCTGTGGGGCCTGAATGCGCATACACAGCTATCGGATTTAGATGTGTCTTGTCCTTGATGCTGCAATAAAATCCTGGCGTGCTCGGAAAAAACATTCTCGGCCAAACGCACGCTCCCATGTGTCATAATTTAATGAGCTCGGGTTGTCAGGCTCTCATTTCTGCTAGACAATTACTGTGGTTGTTTAACAGGCTAACTATCACTCTTGGGACTAATCCAGTAAAAAATAAAAACAATCCTGAGGCTCCTGAATGGAAGCTGTGCCTGTTAGAACTCGTGCTCTTACCATGCTGATGAAGGCTGGGTTGTTGATTAAACTAGCCATGTCAAATCCCAGTCCGGCTGCTATCTGTGGCAGAGATGTGTAAACGACAGTCCAATAAGAAAATATGAACATTAACCACAATTACATTACGCTACACGTGTGGAGAGGATTAAAAGCAAGAGGCTTGTTTCTACTCACAGGGCTGGTTGCTTCTTTCTGCTTCTGCTCTGCGATTTTCAGGTTGGATTTGTACGTGTCATTCTCGGGGTCCAATACCAAAGCTTTCTTGAAGTACGTAATTGCCTCTGGATACTTGTTCATAGCTGTCAAAGCCAACCTGAAACCACAGAGGAAAGAGTGAGTAGTTATTTTTGGAAAATATTATGGAGAGAGCTACAGTTTATTTAAAATGACTTGTTAATAGTAAATGACCCAACCCCATCCTCCCATATGCTTTGCTGTAGGTCGGATCAATCCCAATGGCTCTCTCACAGTCACTAGTTGCTTCGGTATAATTCCCCAGCTTACTGTGAGCTGCAGCCCTGCAAGTAATAAATTCAGAGCACTGTGTAATGTTTGTGTTCAGGTGGGTAATGAAAGAGGGAGGGAATCGGTCAGCAAGCACTTTCTCGAACAGTTCAAGCATTACATCACACTCGGCTCTGCTTTGTTTATCTACTGTCTGCCATTATATACAAATCTACAAATCACGATTCAAGGACAAAATTAAGTTCAGATCAGTAACAGCGTAAAATATCAGTTCAGTAAATACCTGTTGCAGTAGTACACAGCATTTCTTAGGTCCAGATCAATTGCCTTTGTGTAGCACTCCACTGCACTCCTGTAGTTCTCCTCCTTCATGTGATTGTTTCCTAAAGAAACAAAGTGTGTAGTTATAACAACAAAGTTAACATAAAGCTCATGACCGATTCAGTCAATCTTATGGAAAAATAGGATGACAATTCAGCTTTAGGGTGATAAATTATAATATAAGGTGTCTTTTTTTCTTTTCTTGGGCTTCAGAAAAGCATTGGCAGGTTTTTAAATCTTGTAGGTGAAAGCAAATTGACATGTTTTATGTGCCACCAGCTACAGGTTCAGAAATCTAAACACTCCCTCCACCTTTTTTTTTTAAACTTGTGAACATGCATGCACAATCCTCTCCAACATCCAACCACCAGAATAAAACCCAGAAACTAAACACTCAAGCAAGGACAGAGAAACGAGCAGAAACAACAGAACACGTCTACTCCCATCAAGGCCACCCGAGTCTTTAAAGAGCAAACACCCATACACACCCACCCAGAAACCCCAAGTTGCTACAACCAACAGCAAAGACAGAGTGGCAGTGGACGCCAACATGTCGACACAGAAACATGCAGGAAGGCCTCCACCAGTGTCTGAAGCCCTCACTAAGACCCAACAGAGGCCAGACAGCACATTCCAGTCCCACCCGGGCAGCATGGACAGCCAGGAATAGGATCCCACTGCACTGAGGGAGCCGAAAGACAGCGAACAGACCCAAACCCCAGGAAGGACACCGAAAAGCACAACCAGGGTGCCAGGACACACACACCCTAGCGGCAAAGGTCAACCAAGCACATGCTCCCCACATTTAGATCACAGGCTGAGGGTGTTTTAAAGTAACACTAACAATATGTAAGGATACTACTTTAACCAAGCTTCAGATGTTTCAGAGTTATAAGCTCTTCAACTGATCCACCAGCTTTTATATCTACACTATTTTATTATATGCAGGTGCAAATCATATATTAAAATTACAAATATTGGTCACCTCCTCTGTCTGAATTTATTTAAATAGCACAATAAATTTTGCGTCACTTTCACAAAAGATTTTAATGAATAAAAGCAGGTTTCGTCTGGGTGGTTGCCACTAGTAACAAAAGAGTTCTGAAGTGAGTTACTTCTGTGAGCAGGACATATGAAGCCAAGAGCAGAAAAAAAACTGTCTGAAATAGAGTGTTCAGAATGAAGCCTGAGCTTTTGGCTCAATGGGGCCTTTTTAATATGAGTATCCATCACTTTAACAGTATATATATGATAGATAATGAGGAAAATAAGACAAAATTAGATTCAAATGCACTTGAGAAACATCAACTGAACTTGCACTGCTACATAATCATTTACATCGTGACAAATGGAATTGAAACTAATCATGGTGCCTCCAGTGATGATAAATGTAATCAGTGTGTTCCCCACCCACAGCAATTTGACAGCACAATTCAATAAAACATTCCAAACCCTGTGGGGGATGAATTTACAAAAAGCAAGAACAGACACAGAAAGGTAGAAGTTTAGGGATTATTTCAAACTTTGTCCATGTTTAATATGATCAACAAAACAGCAATAATAGGAAATCATAAATTAAGTAATAATAATACAAAATAAGGTAATGCATACATGTCCACTATGAAGCGCATCAGAGCTGATGCAAAACATGCATAATAATAATAATAATGTAGAAGCTCACCATATTTATTTATGAACCTAATGTAATTAGATGTGAAGTGTTTCAAGATTACCTTCATTCTTAAGCAGCTCTGCTCGTTCGATGTCTTCAGGAGATGGGGAGCTCTCTGGTATGGTTAGATTGTCATTCTGTGCAAATGTAAAATAAAAGAGTCAGTGAATAAACACACAGGACATTCTGACTGGACACAAAAAAAGCACTGGTGTAATTAAGTCGTCATAATTGTACTGTGTATTTTACAATACTGTAAAGCATGCACTACCCACCTTGAGCAGGGCATTGAGGAATATCTCTCTAAGTGACTGTGGCACTGAAAGATGACAGTCACTGGAGCTGATCTTGAAGGTGGTCTCCAAGCACTGTATAGCAACTGCATTGGAGAATCAGCCAACATATGACAGAGTAGTTTTGTGTTAACTGGATAATCATGTTGAGTCAGAACTTGGCTCTACGCTCAGAGCAAGTCATTTGAATAATTCTTTTCAACAGCACTGCTTATCAAACCCTGATTTTGGTCATGTTTTCTTACTACCGTGACAGTTCTTAGCTTACTATCAAGAAAAGGGACATGATGTATGTACAGTTTGTGCAGATTCAGAACTCTGAAATGGACGAGACAAGGCAGAGTGCCCAGTGTTTGCACAGACACTTTCTAAGGCATAAGTGCAGTGAGTCGACCTACCTTCGAGGCTTTCCTGCTCATCAGAATTCAAAGTACCACAATGTGTTTGATCTCGTAGGAACTGCACAATAGAGAATGCCAGGCGCTTTTCCACAGCCATTTTTACCTAGAAACTGGTAGGGACAAGAAGGGGTTTGGAATCAAATGGAAAGGAAACCACTCAATGGTGACTGAATTACTAATTCACGAGGTGCCATTTCATAATAAAAGTAACAAACACATGCTTAAATAATGCTTAACTATAATGCTTAACTATAACTAAGTCAGTATAAAATACTGTAATTGTGCTTATTTAATCAAACTCGGACACAGACTCTATGCAGTCCTCTGAAGTACACACCTACTGCTTCCATAGGAATTATAAAGGTAAGCAGCAGGCAAATGCGGGTTATCAAATGCACTTGATTAACTTTTGCAGCTTGCTGGTTTGGAGCATTTAGGTGTGTGTTCACCTCAAGGTCAGACCATGCAATGCTTAGAAAAATGGCAAAATACCCAAGAGCTACATCTCACACTCTACAGGGCTCAGTAAGCATTTTAAATGTTTAATTTTATGACAGTACACTTAGAAAAAGACTAAAATGTTTTGGAAGGCTTGCCATGAGAAATCTTCTTCTCTCTAGTTTGCAAACTTGCATGTGAACAACCCACAAGTCTTCTGGGACAATGTCCTTTGGACAGACAAGACCAGAGTGTTGAATTTAAAATGAGCACAAACACTTTTTACCAACTGTCTGGTGGTGGGCTGATGATTTTGGCTTGTTTTTTATTTGATTTGTTGAGCCAAAAATCCTCCATAGCAATGTGAGAGAGTGACAAAGTTATACATTAAGGTGGTTCTACAAGCATGTAGTTTTTCACTAGAGTGCATACAGTCCAGTGAAAAGTTTTTCAAGACTGTATTTCCTGGCTGATATAGCAATCAGACAATTTTATTGAATTATGCTGTTCTGCCACAAGTATATAAAAAATGTAGAATATTTAATAAAGGTTAATAAAGAATGACCTGTTCCTTTTTCCAGTTTAATTTCTGATTTACAAGTTACATGTTTATATTATTGAATATTTTTTAACCCTAAAAATCAATACGGGCATTGTTATGCAAAAATTCAGTATCAGTGTGACTCTATTAAAATGGGCACTACTTCAAAACAAAGAAGCTGGCTTAGGGAGCACATTTTTGGTGCTTTTAATATATGCATTTCATTTTTTATTCAGCAATACATTACGTTTTATATTTTCAGGTTTAGAAGAGGCTGAGATAGTAGTTATGACCTAATTATAAACCTGGGCTCGACTATCCCAGGTTATTTTTTAGGTGCCAGTAGTTATCTTGCATTTGTTAAGGACTCTGTAGCAGTGAAGGAGAATATCAAATGACTGCATTGCATTTTGATAGTAAATCTCTACAGCTACAAAGTTGCACTACAACTGATACTGGCGATCTGCAGTTTCTTGTCATTTTATTGCCTATAACAAAAAAAAGCCTTGCCCCTCAGAAGGCTAGTTACTGCTTGATTTTTCTAAGTCGGACTGAGGCAAAAAGTGTGTGGGGAAACTGGGGCAAAAAAAACATGGCCACAGAATCACAGTGAGGGATGCTACAGACACAAACACTATTGCCTCATACGTCTGTCACGTGCTGAAACCAAGCGTTATGTTCATTTGAGTCTAGCTAGCACAGCTACTCCTCCCTTCGTGTGTGTTGACACACGTAAATGCAGTGATGCAGAAGCTGTGATGTAATAGCATAATGGGTGTTTTCATTCACTGCACTGACTTTATACGTTTATTTTAAATAAATGCATTGCTAAAATAAAATTATAATTTAGCCAGTGGCGCTGGCAGGTGTTTGTCTTTTAAGGAAACCTACACCCTGACGGTCCGGACAAACAAGGCTCGCGCGCTGCTTGTGTGATGCTGGCTAAAACAATCACAACCCTTTACCAAAAAAACAAAACAAGACAGGAAAACAGGAGGAGGAGAGGAAACAGAGGTCATCCTCGGAGCCCTACAAACAACACGAAGTCATTTTAAAAATAACACTCTATTAAAGGATGCTGTTCAGTGTGTGTCCCCCCTCCCGCCCACCTACCTGAGGTCTTATCCAGCTGTCTGCTGCTACCGCGTCATGAGGAGGGCTCAAGTCGGATCGATCGCGTCTTCCTCCTCTGCGCCTGCGCGTTAACAACGGAAATAAGAAGCGGTTCCCACGCGAGAAACGGGGAGAGATACCGGTCTTTGCTGCAACTACAGGGACTGAGCCATAGTAAGGCAGGAAGAAACGGGTTAATTTTATTTTTATGTATTTTTTTTTTTTTTTGCTGAAAGAAATCGCATGATACTGCTGGCATGTATCTGCTAACAGCTATAGTTTGCCGAGCACATTTCAGGTATGCTAAACATAGTCCACTATGGACTAGTCCACTAAATTGTGGTTGTTTATTACGTATGTGTGACAGATTGGTGAACTACGTTCAACAACTTTAAATTGCTAATTGCAGTGTGTTCCGCTTCCACGGACACCTGTCCACAATTAAAAATAATTTAAAGTGACAAAGTGACAACTCCTGCTTATTGGCACTTTAAGGATAACTGAGCTGTTTTTGTACGTTTTGGCTGCTTGACAGTTATTCCACGCTTTTATGAACTTCGTTTGAAAGGCTTCCGCTCGCACTGCCATGGCATGAAACTCTACACTGATGGATGAACCACGAGGGAAAAACATTACCGGTTATAGCATGGAAAGAAGTGTATCGAGTGTGTCCATGAAGATTGTGCTTACATTAATACCACCTATTCGAGCTGATCGGTTTCTTGACTATGGAGCAACAGAAAATATTGTTCGTTTTGGGGGGCGGTGGGTATTAAAAGGTCCAATTTTTTTACAGGGTCTGTAAACCTCTCCTGAGAATGACCATCGCTAGTGGGTCAGTGCTGTCTGCCAGAGACTGCTCTCAGGCAGGGCATGTGAGGAACACACTGAGGTGGAACCTGTCTCCAGATGAGATCAGGACTATGACAGACAGCTTAATTGCCAGAGTAAAGAAGGTCTATGACGACGTTGGATCCCTAAATATAGAAAATGTCTCTGTTGAAAACACCCTGATGACCTTGGCTAATGCTAAGATGGATTATGCATGTAAGTGTGCTGGTGTATTCTGGTTTACAATTCCATGAAACCAACAAACCCAACAATGTTTGAATCCCGCTAATGAGTATACACAAGCTAACTATATGTTAATAACATCAGTAAGCTATACTATCACAGAGAGTTATGCTGCACATGTGAAAATTCTTTAGTTCTTGCAGCAGTTTCTTTGCTTACATTACTCCTAGCACTGTCTGCAGCATAAGAGTAGCATCACACCTGAGCAGACTGTGGTGTGGAGTCAAGTGGTGTCTTCCTGTTACACTTCCTAACTAATTAGTGACATTTCCTATCCAAGGGCTGATGAGTTTATAACATGGTGAGGCATCCATCCATCCATCCATAGCTCACATGAATGATTACTCCTCCAATAGTATTTATCGTAATTTAATCAAAGTTACATGCAATGATCAGCTAATAGAGCTTCACCCAATCTGTGCTCAAAGTCAAGGTCACGCTTGTGGTTTTACAGGCAGTAACATGCAAACTGTGATTGATCATGACCCTGATGAGCTACTACGTCACTCTGGCGTGTATATGTGTTTACACATTTTTAAAAAAATTAATTGATATTGGAATAATTTACGCCCTTGTGTACCATCATCAGAAATCTAATGTAGCTATTCTCTTCTATTTTTTGTCTTCATTAGGAAGGAATACAAAGGCTTTTAGCTGTTGTTTTTTATTATTCTGTTATTTTTGTAACGTTCACCGTCGCTGTTTTTGTTTGCTTTGCTCCCTTAGCATCACGCCACGTTCTTGCCTTCCCTCAGTATGTTTGTCCTTCTAAGGAGCTTCGATCAGCGAGCACCGAAGCTGAAAAGAGACTGTCTGAGTTGGACGTGGAGATAAACATGCGGGAAGATGTGTTCAAACGAATCACTGCCTTGCAGGTACGACTCGAGCCACATTCACTTCAAGTAAAGTGAGGACTTTTGTAAAAACTGATACCTTTATGAGGCCACACAGATAATGACGTGTTAAAGCAGTCTTAATCATAAAAGGCTAATGTGTGAGGATTGGCTGCATTTATGAAAATCTTAAACTATTTTCACACTTCATGTCAGCCAGAGGCCAACAGATCATAGAGGCGCAAGGACTACTGGTTCTTATTAGACTGGAAACGAAATGTAATCTCATCTGATCAGTGGCAGCCAGTGCCATATGTTATTTCATGCTGTGCTGGCTCCCTGGCATGCAATATATAAATAGGTGAATAAATTTAGCAGAATGCCTGCTATTCTACCTGTATGAGAAGATGTTTAGTGTTATGATTGTGTTTTGGTAGAATAAACAGAAAGACAACCTTTCAGCTGAGGAAAAAAGATTCCTGGACAGACTTGTTACACTGGGCCAGAGGAAAGGATTGCACCTGTCTAAAGATATACAAGAGGTAATGTCATGTGTGATCTGATTATTAATATGGAAGTCATTTGTTAAAGTTACAGGTTAAAGGAGTTTAGAGATTAATTCCAATGTTTCATAATTGAAAAGAAGAAGTAAGCAAATAGAATCACATTGAAAGTGCCTGTAAATCTTTGCTTATCTTATTAGATAGTAAAAAATTAAAATCTCTGTGATGTCTTTCGCTCTGTGTTCTCTCTCCTAAGGAAATAAAAAGAACTTCCAAGCTCATCAGCGAACTCTCCATCGAGTTTAACAAGAATCTGAACGAGGAGAGCAAATTTCTTATTTTCTCTGAGCACGAATTAGGTGAGCTTGATACGTGAAACTCATGAAACGCTGCCTTGAGAGCCACGCTTTAACCGTATTCACTGATTCTCTTGTGACATACTTGCTCAGGTGGGCTAGCTGCCACTTTTCTCAGTGGACTGGATAAGACGGCTGAAGGACGGTATAAAGTGACCCTGGAATATCCCCATTACTATCCACTGATGAAGAGGTGCCATAATCCTGAAACAAGGAGAAAGATGGAAATGGCTTTTAACAGCAGGTGTAAAGAGGTAAACCGCAGGCTGATGATTAATATTTATATCCCAAATTTTAACCCTGTAACGCCAAGCGGATCATATTTGATATATGAGTTTCTAAGACCTCTAACAATCTGATTCTTTGGTCACTTATAGGTTTTTGTTTGATTAGGATAAGGATACTATGACCAATAATGCTGGATATACCAAAAATGATACAAACTTATTATTATTATTTTTTTAGTTTCCTGAAGGTTCAATAAACACTCCAGTTTAAAAAAAATAAAAATAACTATAAGTCACATTAATGTTGGACAGCTATGGATCCATACACATGTGCAGGTGAAATGAGAAAATGTGTGATATAAAAAGCTGCGGACAACAGGCCCTGGTGTTGTTGTGGTAGCTACTCAAGCCACACTGGGAAGCTTTTTCCTTTAATTTGTCGCCTGCTCGTATGTCTAAATGACATACAAGGATACAATCAGCAATTGCTGTCACTTTAGCACATTAATGAAACAAGCAATGTTGCATATCCCATGTCTTGAGAGGGCTGAAGTTGCAGCCCAGAGAACCTGCTTGGTGAAACCACATATTACTACTGGTTACCAAATGTGTCACAGAATCAACTCAGGCTGGAAACCTGTTTTAATAAGCTTAATTAAATGATTTAACTGAGCTGCGTCTCTCGTTTTTTTCCCCCAGGTAAACACGGCAATCTTAGAAGAGTTGATACAGCTGCGGGCGAAGGTTGCACACTTACTTGGTTACGGTAGCCATGCTGAGTATGTGCTGGAGATTAACATGGCTAAAAATGCAAGCAACGTGTCTGACTTTCTGGGTATGGTCTCTTTGACATCTGACCTCGCTGCCACACACATACACATGCAAACATTCCCTGTCATTTAAGATGAGCTCTCCCGCCTCCTGATAACTGCCTTAAAGTAGGAAAAGAAACTCAATAGGACAGATGAATGGGTGTGCAACTCCACACGCAGTCACATAACATGCAGGGTGAAATGTAATCAGTTACTAATGACAAATTACACAACATCAGCTTTTTATAATTAGTAGTGGCTGTAATCAGGTTGAACAACTAAAAGCATGTCTTTAATCTCAAAAAGTGAAATAAACCAGAGCTCACAAAAGGAGCACAAGAAGCACAGAAATTCAAGTCCAACAAAGGAAAAAGACAAGACTGTATACATGCACAGAGAGATGCTCAGTAAGAATAAATCATAGAATCAGAACAAAAGCAAAAGGTTAAAGTACAAGAGGCACAAAGAAAAGTTTTTCCCACAGTAAAAACAGGAAGTGTAAACTAGAAAGACAAGAGAACTAACAGAGAGACAAAGACAAGGAAGCAGTGGGATACTACAGAAAGAAGAAGAAAGGAAACATAAGAAATGACATAAATAGAATCAAAACAGGAACCAAAACTCAAAAAATATCACACAGGAACCCAGAACCGCACTAATAGTTTTCAATGCAAACAACAAATTTTGAATATTCAGCATTTGCAGATTTAGAACAGATTTCCTCTACAAAAACGTTCAACTTTCATATTCTTTTTTTGAGTGTGCAAAGGGAGTTAGTTTGATTTGGGCTTTAAAAAGAAGATAAGAAAGTAGACAGCAAAAGGTTCAAAAAAATTGCATGCTTCACATTCCGACTAAGGAGTTTTTCTTTTTCTGCCTTTACAGACAAGTTCCATGAAACGCTGAAGCCCGTGGGAATCAAAGAGAGGAAATACATTCTTGCGCTGAAGAAGAGGGAGTGCCTGATGAAGGGCTACCAGTTTGATGAGAAGATTAATGCCTGGGACTTACCCTACTACATGAATCAAGTGGAGCAGCGCAAGTTTGCTGTGGACAAGGACAAACTAATCGAGTATTTCCCTCTTGATGTGGTGACAGAAGGGCTGTTTGGTATCTACCAGGAGCTGCTGGGTCTCATATTCACAGAGGTGGAACAGGCTGACGTGTGGCATGAAAATGTCAAGCTGTACTCAGCCCGGGACACTGAAACAGGGGAGGAGATTGGTCAGTTCTACCTGGATCTGCATCCAAGGTAGATTATGTGTCATTTTTTTCAGAGACAAGATAAGATCCTGTGTTTGATGTCTTTATGAAGTGTGAGCTCACTAACATTCACTAGAGCTCTTGATCTGTGTGATAGACTTCAGCCTGACTGTGACATTTCACCAGGGAGGGAAAATATGGCCACGCAGGTTGCTTTGGGCTCCAGCCTGGCTGCAGAGGCCCCGATGGAAAGCGCAGGCTGCCGGTTGCGGCCATGGTAGCCAATTTCACCAAGCCTAGAAAAGGTTGTCCTTCTCTCCTCCAACACCATGAAGTGGAGACCTATTTTCATGAGTTTGGTCATGTCATGCACGAAATCTGCTCTAAGGTCAGTCGCTATGTTCAGTCAGGAAGTTATTGATATTTATATACTGTGTGCTTATGAATAAAAATTAGTTTTTCTGTGTATGCGTCAGACTGCTTTTTCAGAATTCAGCGGAACAATGGTGGAGACAGACTTTGTGGAGGTGCCGTCTCAAATGCTTGAGAACTGGGTTTGGGAAAAGGAGCCTCTGAGAAGAATGTCCTGTCACTACAAAGATGGTACCTCCATCCCAGACGAGCTGCTCGACAAACTGATTGCCTCCAGAGTTGCTAACACTGGTCAGACACCTAAACTTTGCACAAAAAAGTCTGTTACATTTATGTGTAAGTGAAGAGTCTCTGTTGATGTGTTCACTTCAGGGCTTATGAACCTACGTCAGGTAGTCCTTAGTAAGGTGGACCAGTCGCTTCACACCAGCCCACGTGCAGACACTGCTGAGGTGTTTGCAAAGCACTGCCAGGACATCCTGGGTATTCCTGCTACACCAGGTCAGCTTTAGCTTCAGCTATTTAGAATATATTTGAGAAATTATTGCATTAGAATTTCTATCAGTGATGCGGATTTACATTTTATAATAAACAGTCCACTCTGGGCATTAGTAGTTTGTATTCAGTGTTTTGTATGAAGCGCACAGACACTATCGTTTTTCTTTTTTGGAATTTGTATTAGCGATTTGTAACAAAGATCTGCTCTCTGCAGGAACCAACATGACAGCCAGTTTTAGCCACTTAGCTGGAGGATATGATGGTCAGTACTATAGCTATCTATGGAGCGAAGTCTACTCCATGGACATTTTCTTCAGTCGTTTTAAAAAGGAAGGCATTATGAATCCAAAGGTTGGTTTTCTGGTTGAACATTTCACTCTAATGATGTCTTATTTTTCTTGAAACTGTCTTTATATGTGCATTTATGCCCTGAACACAGGTTGGAAAAGAGTACAGAAGAGTGATACTGGAAGCTGGAGGCTCTGTGGATGGGATGGACATGGTGAAAACCTTCCTCGGACGTGCGCCGTATCAGGATGCCTTTTTCCAATGCAAAGGACTGGTTAACTCACAAGAAGCATCAATGTAATCTGATGTGATCTTTAACTGTTTTTGTCATTATTATATTATATCTGGATGCAGGTAAATGTCAGTTGAGAAATAAGGTATTATTACTATCTTCAGGATTTCATACTAGAGTTCTGTCTGCCTTTGTTTAAATGTCCAGTACATCACGACAGGGCCTCGTCATGACATGTTCAATGTGTTTTACAGCCTTTTTAATTCGTCATGGCAGAGGTGTTACTAAAACAGTAAACCAGGGATGTCAAACTCATTTTAATTCGAGGGCCACATACAACTTCATTTGATCTTAAGTGGGCCAGACCAGTGAAGCTCAACTACACATTAAATCCATCAGATATCTTCATATATGAACAAGAAGTGCAGTTTCTACAGTTTGTCTCATTTTTATTTCTACAGTTTGTCTCATTTTTATTTCTACATGATGAAAAAATTGTGCCATACTAAATACAAGCACAATTTTGGGGGGTTTAAATTGTAAGAAATTTATAAAATTACAGAAAAGGTTCTGGTTGCTCATTGCCAGGACTGTCCTGTAATTATAAAGCAGAAAGCTTTTGTTAGTTCAGAGAAAATGATCTGTTTCTCTTTATTTTGTCTTACTATGAACCAATTGAAAAAAACATTTCTATAGTAGTTACTGAAAAAATGGGAACTACTTTTCTGTCATTTATTTGTTTATCTTTTACATAATTACTTTGGTGTTGTGTGGATGACCATGGTGCTGTAGAACTCATGTCCATAATTTAAGCCCTCCACATTTTCCAAAGCCATCCAGCAGGCCAAATTGGAGTCCTTGCCGCCGTTTCTGGCCCCTGGGCCCTATGTTTGACACTCGTACAATAAAGAATGGATATTTCTTTATATTAAAGAATATGAATAATATGGTTTCCACAATAGTTCTTTTTCGAAACATACATTCTCGTCATTAATTTCATTACTTATGCCATCACTTCTGCTGTGACATGTCAGAATTTCCTTCCATGCAGTGATCAGATATGTCAAGGGTACAAAAATAGTAACAGCAGGCTTAAGTTACAGGTATCCAAGTATAGGCGCTAACATACCCTTACTAGATTTACAATATAGTCAAAAAACTGTTTTCAACTGCTTCTTTCTGCTGCCACATTATATTACATTTATCAGCTACCTACTCTTGGTGGCCTGACAACTTCATTAAGTCGTTTAGAGGGTTGACACTAGACGTTAGACTGTTCAAGCCTTTTACGTTGAGCACACCCGTCAAACATTATGTGGAAAATTCTACCCTTGAAAGGCACTTGGCTATTTTAATGGATATATCTTTGAGCTATCTTTAAATCTCCAGAAAAAAGGCCATATTATTCTATTTAATTTAAATTTCCAGTGAAATGCAAAAATCTTCGCTGGAGGGCGCCACGACATAACAAGAGTAATGAAGGCTGCTGCAAACCGTACAAACACCTATTTTTTGTACGTTATATGTAAATGGGTTTAATAAAATCCCTTGTCGGTCTGGTTTGTATACGCATTTGCAGTCTGTGTGAATATCCTGTGTAGCCTATTTGAAAGGGAAAACAGTGTCAATAAGTCAATGCACAGAGGAAGATAAGCGGAATCACTAGCAGTGTCTGGGTGAGATAGTGAAAGCGTCGTCCCCGGGGCTCGGTGAGGCTGGAAAGGCGACTACTGGTGGACAGCTTTCTCCATGTACCCGCGGAGGTCGCAGAGAAGAAACTCGCCGCTTCGTGCTGTGCCCCACAGCCTCAATGTAGCTTCGTTCCAGTCAGTAGAGCTGCGTCTATTGTAAATGAGCAAAGACCTGGAAATTATGAGCGAAAACATCTGGGTGCGGCACACTTTAGAGGAAAAGGTTTCGCTGTGCCGGAGGTGGTTCGCAGTTTTGCCTTTTGTATTTCCTTGCTGAATGTAGTGGACATTTTGGATTTTTTTTAATGTTGTGTCATTAATTTGCATCAGTTAAGGACCATTTTTGCGCTTGTCTTCGTCGTCGGTTAGTCTGGCTGTGCCACAAGGCAATATTTTTATGTCTCAAAACAACTGAGAGGGACAACGTTAAACTTGAGGGCGGCTCGCTGAGGAGAATGTACGCACTGGGCCAGCTTCGAGTTGCTCTCTAAGTAAGGCAATATTAGCTAGCTGCTAACACTAGCCAGACCCAATTGAACTGTCGTGAAGCAAACCAGTGAAACCAGCTAATGCCCACTTCTCAAGGTGTTTGTTGGGTAGTATCAGCCTTCACATAAGCTGGATATCATTAAATGAGACGCTGACCCGACAGTAACTCAGGTAAGTCTCTTTGTTTGCGCAAGTTACTGCTTCTGTCTGCGGGGCCCCACACAGCATGCTAACGCTAGCTGTAGCGTTGTATCGCTGAGGTCCCATTCTCAGGTTGTCCCACTTGAAGTCTCGCATTAATGCGGTTGATTTTAAATGTGGAATTATACGATAATGTATTATCTGGGTGCTTGTAGTTTAGTAATGGCTGTGAGAGCATTGTTGGTTTAAAACAACAGGTTTTGGACTGTATTAACAGACTTGAGCATCTGTGTTTTCGGAAGGTTTCGCATCAGCAGCTGTGTATGCTGTTGCCCCTTTGCGATGTAGCTCACTTGGCACTAATTTATTCGCTTTAGAAAGCGGTGTAGTACATTTAAAGCTGTCAGTCTATAAGTGTTGATACTATTCCTAAAACCAGCCATTAATAACTGCGCCGCAATAGCAACACTCGCATCTTTTGTTGCGCCTACACCGTCTAGGACGGATTAGCGCGCCGTACTTATCAACATATTGGCGTTTTCATTTTCTCGCCGCTTCATTAATCAGATTAGTGTCCTCACTTAACTCCACTGTAATTTAATCCCGTTAAGATCCGGGATAAATTCAGGACTATTCTGAGGAATTTCAGCAGGTCTGTCCTTGCCTGTCGACTTGTTGTTAGTGTTCGTCATTCACCGCTCTGGGAAATGGTGTCAGGAGATGCAATCAGGTTGAGTCTCAGGGCACCTTGAAGGCAACGCTCAGGTAGACAAGTAATAAGCCCGGGATCGAGTGTCGTTAGTAAGATACCTAGATTAAATCCGCTAATGTGTCAACTTCTTACTGGAACTTAATTGACTATAAAGTACAGTTAAGAGGTGAATCGGAGATATTTCTGCATCTGTGTAGATTATCTTAGATTTCATAACATAACTTTACAAACGTACTGAACCAGGTGGAGTGTTGCCAGAGATAATATTTTGTAGTAGATTGAGATACTAACTATGGATGTCATGATAACAGATTGTCATTTAATGAAAAGTAATATTTAAACTCAAAATTCAAGTGCGTGGAGGTATCAAAGGCTACTGCAACCATAACTGTGCGAATACATACACAACTGCAGAACAATTACATGTTCATTTTCAATACGATACGTGCATTTTGGGCACAGTGTTTTGTAATTGAATTTTTCAATCTCACATGAATGTCTTCCAGGGTGATTTAAAACTCAAACGTTGAATTTGGTATTTGGAGCTGTCAGTCAAGCAAACAGAAACCTTATCAGATCAGTCTTCAAAGGCTCTCCCAGCTGTAATAAAATGTAAACAAAGACTAGGCTCGATCTTCCCCTGCTTGTCAATGTTATGGGCCCGTTATCTACAAGCTGATATTCAGCTATTTGGAGAAGATTATTCAGGTATTGGTAATGAAACTGACTAAAAGTGTATATATAGTGTAAGCAGAAAATTGCCCGAATTTTGGATGTTTTCCCAAAGGTGTTTGTTTACACTAATTTTGTATTCTTGTAGACACATTTCCACTCATCGGGAAAAGCTGTGTATTTGGTATATGGATATTTTGTATATCACTAACAGAAGTGTGTGTCGTATTCTTACAGTACACTGGTTTCATTGAGGTATTGAAGGCCTGTCATGGCATTTTGGTTATCAAGTTCCTCATGTGATCATTTACAACAGACCTTATCTAGAACTGAAGATAAGGTTCACTGTAACAAAGGCTCTTTCCTCTACTGTTCTTTTCTCGCACAGGTGGCAAAGAAGTGTTGTTCCACTTGCCTAAAAGTTTGTTGTGTCAGTCGGAGACAAGACACTGCCAAAAGCAGTAAAACTGTGTTTCTTATCTTTATTATACACCAGACATGTTGGCATAAGTGTTAATCCACAAATCAATGTCGGTTTAGCTGTGAAATTCTTCCATATCTCTATGTATGTTGAATTGGATATCCTTTAGTAAGTACACTGGTTCAAAACTATCTTTTTTTTCCTTTCGAAACAGCTCTAAACTGTTTGACTTCATGTTCTTAACAGAGTCTGGTTTACTTATGGGTATATCATGTTAAAAGTTTTTCTTAAACAATGAGTGATCCTGCTAAACTCAGAGTCAGCGGTATATCTACTGATGGAAAAGTGGCTGTACAGGCTTATCTATTTCTGTTTACATCTGGTGTCGGCTGTTAAACAAGTACGTAACATGGTGCTTTTCATTGTCACTGGATCTTAAGGTGTGTCTTTTCTGATGACGCTTTATACCACGTAGGAAACCTTTTTTTTTTTTTTTTCCTTCTCCCCCCTCCTTAATCTTCTGCTTCTGTGACCATACAAGTGCTCGTTTCCTCTTCAGCATGTCTAGCCTTGATCTGACTCGTATCCTTATTTCTACCTTTGTTGTTAGTAGGTAACATGTAGTGTGCTAGTCCAAAGAGCACATGTTCGGTGACTAACTGCACATGTGATGTTGTTGACGAGTTGGTAGCTGATCCACGACTGCAAATAGTGAGATACCCTGTGAGAAGTGTTTACCACGTTAGGAAATTAGCTGATCGTTGCTGTGACAGACTTTCTTGTGTGAATGTGGTGGAATTTATGTTGTGTCTCTAATAAATTGCTCCTGGCAGGTGATTGAGTCATCATGTTAGAAATGTAGAGTATTGTTGGTAGAGTTGAGGGGAAATAACTTTCCTTAATCTAAACTATGTTTGTAGTGGTTACCAGAGAAGTGTCTTCACATTCCTCATTCTTTTACATGCAGACTATATTGACTGATTCAGTGCTCTTGTACTTGTCCCATGCCTTCGGGCATTTTGTGAAATAACAGAATGCAGACTTTGTCAGTATGTGCAAGGATTTCTCCAGTGTATTAAAAGTCCACTTGACCATTTTTAGATATAGAAAAGTTACTAAAGAACTTGTCTAAATTTTGACTTAATAATGTTTTACCTGTTCAGCTCATAAACAGGCCCGACAAATAAGTCATTGCTGTTTTGTAAAAGTGGTTAAATATGATGAAGTGCTCGCCTTGTGGTATAGAAACATCTTACCTTGCATGCGGAAATTAGAAATGAGCGTCTGTCTCGCACTTCTCTCCTCCTGTGAGTAAAACTACACACACTCAGCTCTGCCGTTCTATCTGAGCAACTACACTCTTAGCAGCCTGTAGGTTTTGTGGTGGAAACCCTGATGTGGGAATCAGTGGCATCATTGCAGAGATGTGTTGAAAACAGTGTTAGAAACCAGTTAAGTTTTGGGATTGTAATATTAGATCAATATGTATATATTTTTAAACTAGTTGATGCAATTTATGTAGAAGTCGTTGTTAGGTTGGATGAAAAAGCTGAAGGAAGAAAGGGGTAATGCTTACAACCTAAAATGACGAAAAAAGTAAATGTTAGACTTTAGTTGTGAAACTTTGGCAATTTAAAGCTTGCTGATTTAAAAACAAAGACAAGGACACTGACAGATGGATAAATTGGTTTAAGTTGGTGGTTTCAGATCCACCAATCACATGATGAAATTCAAATGACTAATGACCCATCAGTTGTCAATTGTTTCCACCTGTGTCAGCTAAGCAGCGGTTGAAGTTGCTATGGTGATGGGCTTCTGTGTGACTAACTGTAACCAGCTGTGAAAATTTCTCAAATATGGGCCCTATACACCACTTGCAAAATTGCTAATACACTCCAAAGCGTAACTCTTATTGATCTATCCTAAAACTCATAGCACCCCAAGAATTGCTATACAGATGTTTTGGGTTTTTGTGTGTGTGTGTGTGTGTGTGTGTGTGTGTGTGTGTGTGTGTGTGTGTGTGTTCCTGGTGTTTAAACATGTAGTCACTTGAGCAGGATGGAGGTAGTTTCTGTCTCTTCCTCAGAAATCCTTGAGAAAGTTCTAATTGATCTCTGTGGGGTAGTTACATGGCTCTTCTCTCACTAAAATGCATACAAATGAAAAAGTGTAAGCCTGTTGGCTTTAGAAAAAAGTTGTTGAGAGAAGACAAAGTTCCTAGTCGTGGATGATAAGATGATAATTGTAGAGTCAGGTCAGAGAGAGAATTTTTAGATTTTTCTGCTCCTCACTCTCTTGCTTGGAACATTTTGCTTATGAAAATTAAGTAATTTATGATTTTTTTTCATTTCAGTTAATGTTTCAGAAATAGTAAGAGTGCAGAAGAGTTAATAGCACACATCACAAGCTGGTTGTCTTGGTGTATTAAAAAAATGTTTTCATGGTAAGTGGTGTGAGGCTAGTTGTGTTCCATCCTTTTAGAACTTTTATTTTTTTGTATAACAACATAGCGGAGCCTTTACTTTGCAGCAATCCCACCAATAAGGCCAGTTAAAACATGATCATCACAACATCGTAGTGATGAACTTCATTCCAGTAATTTGTTGAAATTATTGTTGGTATCAACAGCTGTTTAGTTTTGCTATTGCATTATCCAGAGGCACCTTCACTGTTATGGATTATAGAAATGTTTTCACTTCCATGTGGAAGCTGAAATTAAACCTATAGGAGTCGTATAGCCAGAGTGTTAAATGTCATCTGTATGTTCATTTTACTTTAGACGTGACTGACAGGGAGATGAACCGCTTTCTATTTTTCATGTGGGTCACATATGTATGCGTTTTGTTTTGGTTTAGATTTTTTTGTTTTATGACCATCAGCCTTTGGGCCTTTGCAGTTTTCCAGGATGACTGTGAATCCCTGAAAAGACCAGTGTTTTGTTGTTGTCATTTTTTTTTTCTGCCAAGAAATGCAAGAAAAGCACGCAAAAGCTTGTACCAGAGTGGGACAAAAATGGTTGATTTGATTGAAAGCATGGACCACATGTTTGAGGTTAGAAGTGCAGTCACGTAACCATGCAAGATCATGGGATTCATGCTACCTTATGTGAGCCAGTTGTGGTTAAACTGTTATCATACTTGTGCAGAATTAGAGGATGACAGTGAAAGAGACTATAGCTGCAGATGTTTCTTTTTCGAACATGGTAGAGGATGATTTTTATGGGGATGTGCATGTCTGTGCTGATGATTGCATGGGATTAATTGGAGAGAGTGTTATCTGTGACATGCTCTTCATACAGTAAGTGAAGCAGCTAATTTGATGTGGAACAGGCTATATTAAGACTAGGGATGTCCCGAGCTGATATTTATAATTTATGCCAGCTTTTCAGTCTAACTGACCTAGCTCTGGCTGTATAAAAAAACACTTGTGCTTCTCTTCAAAATTAACTCTAGACTAATATAGAATTGGCTAATTTGTTATGATTGCTGTTGAATATGCATCAAAGCATTTAAGAAAGATTTTAGTTTTTTCCCATTTGGGCACCTTATTTTGACATCCTAAGGAAGGACTTTGGGACAGTGGCAACATAGCATATATAGTCTACATTTATGGATTTCTTTCTTTTTTTTTTTTTTTTTTTTTTTTTTTTTTTGCCTTGGTCTGATGCCCAGGGGTTGTTAAAAGCTGGCTTAATAAAATGAGAAGTAATGCAATGCCTCTACACATCAATATTTAATGAATAGCCTATAAAGTAGAGTGTAGGCCTCTCATAGAGTGGATGGATGGTCCATAACAAGTTCAGTGAGTCTGTGTATTGACTTGTTATGTGTGAAAAGTGTAAATTTGCATACCATTTGGCATGCTGGTGTGTTGGCTTTAAATACATCTGTGTGTTCAGCTTCTCCCCCAATGATTTCTCTGCTTCTCTGACCCAGTTAACACAGCGTATTTTTGCCTCATTCAGTCTTGGTGTTAATCAGCACAGATATGTTTATAAAGTAAAATGCATCTTTAGTCATTGGTACCTAACCATTAAATGCTCCAAGTTGCCCTAAAAAATATGTGGGGAAAAATGGCATCAGACTTCTTAGTGGTGTGAAAATGTGACATTCTTTGTAGAGGAACTTGTGTAATGGAAACATTTTGAAAGGGGTTTGTTTACCAAATGGAAAAGAGGAAAGAAAGAGGTTCTTAGAAGTAAGTCCTGCCAGGCATTGTCTGTTGTAATAAGAGCTACAGATAAGCTTGGTATTATTGCCATAAGCTGCCTTTATAATGTATAGTATAACTGATTTTATGTGCAGTAGGCAGTGCAATGCATTGTTTTCAGAATGTCTGCATATGATAAGATCATTTGCATTTGGTTGAGGAAGCTGTACGGCTAGTGTCATGCATTAAATATATCTTCCACACAAGACGCTGAAATATTAATGCTCTAGAAAAGTATGATATAAGGATAAACGATTGGTGGATTTCAAGGCATACAAAAGTATTAGACACTATTAAAAATGGTTAATTTATACAATTATTTGTGGATAGGAAAATCAAATGTTGTGTACCCTTTCAAAATAAACTCACTGAGATTTTTTTTGTGAGGCTTGATAACCCGATTGGGCTCTTTGCAGCTTGGCACATTCATATTCATGAATGAGTAATGCTGCAATACACGAAGACAGAAAAAGAAAGAAATTATACACTTATAGTTTCTCATGAGTTTTTCTCCAGTAATCCTTACTTGGTGGCAGAATGTGTTTCTTTTGCACACCTCTTTCCAGCTAATCACGTTGGTTTTGTAACTTTAATTAGGGACTTCTCCCAAAGGAACAATTTAGGCTTCTCCAAATTATTCACTGTATGTTGCCAAATAGCTTCCACATATAATCCAAAGTTTTCTCAACATTGAATTGGGATACACTGCAGTTCATTGGGTATACAGCTCATGCAGCTCAAGTGACTTAATGTTATCGCGTCTTTCTCCCTAATTAATATTCAGAGTAGTGCATATATTATCACTTATTATGTTTCTTGTGCCACAGCTGGGTCTTAAAGATAAAATAATGCGCACTGTCAGTATTGTAAATAGAATACAGTTTGTCTTTTTTATGAATCATGTGATGGAATGGTAATGGTAATACAGTAATGACTCGCCTGCTTACAAATACTACAGAATTATTGTTTTTGATCCATTTATATCTATATTAACTGCACACATCTGTATTTTGATAATGTACAGTTAACAAATTCTGATACGATGACCCAACTGCAAGGTCTCAGATGAGAGATCAATAATGTGAAACTCAGTTTTATTTGTTTGCACAGGCAACATTTGGAAACTGAGAGAAACTCAATGTAGGGGTTCCAATCACCTCACTGTTTTGTTATTTAAGCACACTGCAGAGGCTGACTTTGACCACTGACCCCAATACGCTTTAGTCTGCCTACAATGTCATATGACCAGCTACAATTTTAGTTGTTCTTTTTGCCAGTTAAGCACACACTAATTACCAGCAGTGCATCCTCGAAGCCTTGTGTTCGGTCACAGTGTCATATTTGACAGCAGGCTGAGGACCTGCTAAATTTGATTTTGGGTTAGATCTCCTTAGGCTGATAACAGAGGAAACTGTGTGGTGTGGGCAAGTCACAGAGAAATTGATATTGGAAATACTCAATTAGACCAGCAGTCAGATCTAATGATATTATTTCCACAGAAAACAAAACAAACAAGTGTCTCTGTAAATGGGCTTTGGCTGTGTGATTGACTTCTCAAAGAACTGCCTTTTGTAAGTTTAATGGGGAAGTGAGACAGTTTGTGAGACAGTAAACTTTTTATTGTGCTACTGGATACTGTTATAGTGCTTCCTGTAATATCTTGACAAAGCTTTACAGAACATAAATATATAAATGGTTTTTCTGAGGAAGAGTTTGAGGGTCCACTATTATTTGCAGTATTTTATTTGAATTGAAAAATTTAGGTTAGAGCAGGAAGAGATCAGTGTGAGAAAGACAAAACCACCCATTCCTAATCGTTTGCCAAATGTACTCTCATGATGTATCTCATAATTATTAATCAAACTTAAATGTATCAGCTCAAATATTGAGATCTAACATCTTTATGCAGAAGTTCCTGAAGTCCTATTGAGCGTACGATTAAGTATTTCCTCATTTGCAGGTGATTTCCTAAACCCACAGTGGCACCAATGGCAATGTGGCTTTCTGAATGAAAAGTAAAGGGGAACGGAAAAATGCCCAGACACGCCCCCTCGATCTCCCACCCCCACCCCAGCCAACACCCCCAATTTGAAACTGATGCTTCCTTTGCTTTATTGAAATGTGTGACAGTGGGAACTTTTTTGTTTAGCAGGCTTCAGTATCTCATATAGATGTAATGAGGATAAAGGCACCCAAAGGGGAAGTGGAGCAGAAACTAATGAGTGTCAGTGCAGTCCAATGTGTTTGCAGCTGATTGGGAGATGCTATGAATAAGTCAAAATCCCCCTCCTTTTCCTCCCTCTTTCCTGCTCTATAGCTCTGTTGTGCTCAATGAAGATAGCGGAGGGATGATCCGATCTTTCTAGCTTGCTCAGTTTGTCTCAGATCAGCTGGCAAGGCTAATACTTTTCCAGCCATGCATATACAACAGTGTTGTGTTGTGTTCTGACCTGAGAAGCAAGATCATGTTACATTTGTTTTTATTGTTAGTCATACTGGTTTTCCCTAGTTAAAGAAGAGTATTTTCAATGTATCTTGCAGTGTGTTATTTCCTTAACATGAAAACAGTTGAATCATTCTTTTAGTAAGACATTAAGATTATTGCGACAAAACATTGTGCAAATGGTTTTTTAAATATTCTTTTATAATCTGATCTAAAATTGAGTTGTGTGTTGATGTCGTTCATATGAGTCCCAAGGCAGGAAGAACCTCTTCAGTATGTCCTTTTACTAAGTTAATCAAATGTTACAAAAACATTTGCTGAGGAAGCTTTTTTTTTTATTTAATGAATATGATGAACATCACTTCCACTGCTGCTAAGGCAACCCCTACCAAGCATGGTTCAACATAATGACTGAAAAAAAGAGGTTCTGTTAACCTGAATTTGGCTACTTAACATGCACCATGATGCCCCTTTTAACAAGCCTGGCTGTTTCCAATAAACCTTTAAAAAGTGTTAGACAAATAAGTACCACTGCCGTGTTTATTATATAAGAAGTCGTCTGGTGTGCACACATTGTGATGCTAAATAGATGATTGCCTCAATGTGTTAAAGGGTACCTTACTGCCTCATAAGGTCCCAAACCGTTTTGAATTCCAATGCCTATCAATCTAAGAAGCTTCTCATATCTACTGCTATTGGCTAAAAAGTTATTGCAAGATTGTTTCACAGTTATTCTGATGGTTAAATCACAAAAGGAATATTTACTTTTTTCAGTCTTTCATTTATCATAAAAGTCATTGCATGTTATATAGCATTTTGTAGTGTTTTCACCTGCTTTATGTCAGCGTGGTGGCATCCCTGTCCATTGCTATAGGCAATGTTCGGACAATGTCAGAAGTTTATGGTGACCAATTCACAAATTCAGTGCTGCTTCGAAATACTTGCTTACCAGCCAATCACAAAACAACATAGAACAGAATCAAGACAAAAACGTTCAAAACCCCATATTTGTAATTCTGAAAAAGCAATGAAAATGCATTGCTGCAGCAGAAATCTTGTTTATGACTGAAACAAGGAAATGGAGAAATAACACATGTGTGTTGTAGCCTATCTTTCACTACGCTTTGTACTAATTTTTCTCAGTATTGCACTGTCAATCAGATTTAATGTCTAATATCTATAATAATGTAGATCCATGTCATATATTACACTGCTAAAATGTCACAGTGCTTAGGTGCCTTAAGCTGTTGGTGGTGCAATAACCTGAACCTGTTGTGGGGTTTGTTTTTTGTATTGAGATGTAAATGTCAGTCTTGAAGCGTCTGTACGAGCAGTTTCGCTTACATGAAAGTACTGTCTTTTAGTCAAACATTCATTTAACTCACAACAAACAAAGGTGGTGTCCCACCCTGTAGGATAGGAGACGTGATACACCTGCCAGACTAGCTCTGTCTGCAATTAGGATTCTCAACTCAAAAAGGTCAGAAAATATACCAATCTTAGGTTATTAAACAGACCAATTTAAGCAAAGATGCATATATATTACCCTGCAGCAAAACGTCTGTTTGTTTGTTTTTTAATAGTCAAGTGTATGGCAAGTGTTTAAAAAAAATAATAGCTGCAATTATCATCATGTACCTAATGTTGTGTTAATTTGGTGGCAAACTGACTTTGAAATGGTCCCACTGTGATGTCATGGGTACAGGTTTCACTTAGTCTGTGCTGGGAGTAAACCCCACCAGCACACATTGTAAAGATGCCTTTACAGTGATTGTTAACAAAAAAAATGTCTTTTTTTTTTTTTAATGAAATTCATCCAGTTTCACAGGCTTGACGAAGGTCTGACTTTGACCAACAGTAGAGCTTCTTCTGTGTTTGAAATACAATAAATTGAGTTTGTATTGTTTTTTTAGGATCTCCATAAACGATTATTCAGTTTGTCTCAAGGACACTATGAATGTACAAGTCTTGTGACCTGAATAGCGATGACAGGTGACACTTGGTAACTGGTATGTGAACTGTATGAGAACAGGTTTGACGTTCAGGGCTTTGTCCGAAGTGCAACATTTACTTGTTTGAGTGCTTGGTTTTTCCCACTGTGTTTGCATGCAGGGCTTTTCTTGAATGTGCATTTGATACCTGTAACCTAAACCGAGGTCAGCAAACAAGTGTCTAATTTCCGTGGTCATTTTCTATCCATGATAAGTACATCACATTACAAGGGACAGAAGGCTATTGATGTAGAGCTGCTTAATGATGATGGAGCTACTCTGTAAGCAGCCTTTCAGCACTGTGATAAATGCATGGTATGCCAAAGTTTGCCGAGGACTGAAACTATTGTTCAGTAACGAATTAGAAATGGCTGCTTACTGCTTTTAAAGGCACATCTACTAAGTTCTTTCATTGTGTATGATAACACCTTAAGGAGTGTAACATATTTTGATTTTCATATTTTATCTTTTCACTTACAAATGTGTTTATTTGAAATATGATGTGAACAAAGTAGAAGTGACATTCTTCTGTGAATTCAACTTGTTTGGCAACATTCACTTACATTTCAGTTTCTTATAGAAACTCTTATAGAAAGAACAGCTGTAAATAGTGAACTACGAATGCATTTGTCCTTCAGCATGTGATCCGGTATCTTGTTGAGCATCTGCTTAGTTGTGCTGTTTGCTTTGAGGCCACTTTTAGATCATCAAATATGTTTACAGGATCCTGTACAGTACTGAATTTGCAAGACAAATCAACTAGACGCAAAAAGCCAGACTTCTGCTTGACAGTGTGTTTTAACAGCTTGGTCTTTTGTGGTTTTTATATTGTAGGTAGAAATGTTTGAAAAGGAAGTCTACAGCTAGTCTGTTCTAGTAACTTTGATGTATTATTAAAAAGATTATTGTATTTTTCAATCTCACCTTTATACATGATCTCATAGATTTATTTTTTTTCAAGGGGGAAATGAGCAATTTTTTTTCTTCTGTACAAGATAAACTGATAACAGTGCTTTGCACAAGGTTAAGCTGAGCTAATGAGAGTAGGGGAAGCATGTGTGCTTCATTTTAGTCTATCCTCAGTTTCATAGTTTACTGGGTTTCTGTTTAGTTTTGTTTTTTGTTTAGTTTTTTTTAATGGCATTTAATGATCAGACTTTTTGACTTTTAAAAAGACAAAGGGGAATGTTATCCACTTCCATGCTTTGCAGAAGGAAAATGCGGCAGTTGTCTACATGGATACATGGCTCTGACCTGAATGTGTCTGACCTGGTTATTGAGACTTGGCAGACTGTGTCACCCTCCCCTTTATTCCCCTCCCTCTCACATGGCTAAATACAAACAAAGAAGTGACTATATTGGATACTTACCTTGCCTTAGCCCTGTATCTGTATTTACTGTGGAAGTATCATTTTTCACTAAGTTGTTTTAAAAAAAATTGCCATAGATGTTCTCAGTTACTGTGATTGTTATCACTGCATTAAAGAATAATAATTCACTAATTCACAGCTGCCTAGTATATGAGCAGATAGCCCTCCTGCTTTTCATGAGTTGAACACAAGCCAACGTTGGTCCCATAGCACTTGAACTCCTTGTTCGATCAACATGCTAATTCTAGGGATCCGCCTGTATCTCATTGTAAACCAGATAAGCTAGTGTAGAGAAAAAGGTAGCCGTATGTATTCAGACTGTCATGTGGGATTTATCTTTGAGTAGAATAGATAGTCGGCATAAAAAGCCCAATACGTTGGGCCAGAGTGCCGTGTGTCTCCTGCTGTTGATGTCTGTTCTTGTGTGTCACATGCTGTTCTACAGAAAAATGGTATTTAAGCCAATCCAATACACATAAAAGACATTTCAATTTTTAAAATGTACATTTGACTTGCATTAAGTGTATTTTGCATGGAGAAAAAGATGAACATGCATAGGGTTTTTTTTGTTGTTGTTGTCGTTCTGTTTTGTGTTTTGTTTTGTTTTTTAATGAAAGGTTTTAAATATCTGGGATAATGGGCATGTAAAATGCTTTTTTTTCTTTCTTTCTTTTTTAAATCATAGCTTACACAGTCATCATGCTTCAGGAAGACATATTGTTTTTACAGGTTGTAAGGAGGTGTGATATTACCTTTATCCCTATGGGTTTATTGTCGCTGGGGTTTAAATGATAATTTTGCTAATTATGAACAAAATGTTTCTTGGATTTTTTTTATTTATTTATTTTTACTCTGCAGTCAAATATTTTAAATATATCCTGAAAAAAGGATACAATATAAAACTCAGGGAGAGTTTGTATCAGTATTTCCTCTGTGCAAAGGATCCCAAAGGTTCATATTTAGCTGGATATCATATTTAATTAAGTACTTACCGGCAGACAGGATGTTGGAGCAGGCAGCTATTTATAACCATAAGGATTATCTTCACATGCAAATGCATTGATCTTTGTAAGAGTTTTCACATGCTGTGCACAGGAAAGAATTACCTCTGTTGTCCAGTTTGGATTGTGCTATATTTATGTAGCCATTTAGGCAAAACCTTTAAGCAGGTCAGCGGTGGACCTTTTTATCTTGCAGCTCTTTGCTAATCTCATTCTGGTCTTAAAATTGAGTAGCTGTTGCTGATTTGTGATACAGCCACATCATAAATGATCCTGTAATTGTTTTCAACAGAGTTATAGGCTCCTGTAGAGCAAACATTAAAGGAGAGAGGATCTAGAAAGTGCTTCTTCTCATTCTGGTTTCTTTGCTTGGGGTTAGACCTCTCAGACATTATGTGCATTGTAAAAATGGGGTATCAAGTAATAACTGGGGATACAAAAATAATAAGTAAAAAAAAAAACAACAATTACAAGCAATGTAGATGGAGTGTCATACAGGTGATGTTCAAGAATAAGCTGTATTCAACTATTTTTTTTTACTTTATTACATTTGTGTACTAGTATACAGCTGTGACTCAGAAATAGACTTTGTTCTCATTTTAACAGTAGCAGTTACCTGCAGTTAAAACACTTTGTAGTTTTAGTCTACCTATTGTGTTAGACAAGTCTGCTGTAGAACTTTTGCAAATGGCGCTCACTAGGAAATCTTGCTCTCTGTGGGCTGTTAATGTAAATGTTTCTTTTGCGTGTATTGCGTATACGGTGAAATAGAAACCTGACGTCAATTAACGACTGTGGTGAACCCATCTCACAGGATACCCATGTTGTTGCACATCTCAGCAGAAATGTTGTCAGTCTTTATGTTGCCAGGAAGTGGTTTCCAAAGACACAACAAGGTAGTTCATAAAAGGTTGTGGCTTTTGTACTGATTTTGCAACTTGCATAATTAACTCAAGAATTGTTAGATTGTAATGTAATGTCCTTATTTTGAACTTGTTAAAATAATACAACTACAACAACACGAAAAAAACAAACACAAATACACATTAAAAAAAAAGACTTGTGATGTTAGCTACTCAATTGAAAGCTGCTTATCATTCAGATGCTCTATCCGGGGTTGTCGTTGTTGATCTGCTGATACATAGCCACATCATGTTTCATCTTGTACTCGGTCAGAGCAGAATTACAGTCCTCTGTAGAGGACACTTTTAAAGGGGAGATGGTGTAAAAGAGTGTTTCATTTTCTCTTTTAATCTCATTAAAGATTCAGCTTATATCTGAAAACACATTTTCAAATTCCAGTCATACCATCTCTTTTCATTCATTTATTCATAACCCTTGTGTTCTTCATCTGCCCACACCTAATTGATGCCACACCTTCCAATTCTTTCAGTTGCGCAGTTAAGCCATATCTTAAGACTGTATGACATCACCTGATGAGTGTCCCCCAAAAAAATGGGCGAGTAAACAACAAAGTTGTTTGGCAAAAACACCATGCATGAAACTTCAAGATGTCTTCAGCTTTATACTAAACTACACTGAATATCTTCTCAGGGACAGTAAGATTTTAGGACTTGTCATTGTTTAATTCTAAAGCATCTTCATACAATTTGTTTATTGTTATAAATGTTTAAAGATTTGGAAGCGCAATAATCATGATTATGGCATGTCAAACAACCTGCTAATGCAGTGAAACCATACCTGGGCCTAAAAACACAAAATCAAAAACTTTCAGTCATGGATTGGCCTCCCAAGAGCCCAAACATCAACAGTATGGAAGCAAAGTGGGATAATCTCAGCAGAACAAAAACAAGCTGACATCTGAGAGAATGGAGGGGGGAAAAGCTTTGGGATGGACCCTGGAGGACTATTCCTGAAGACAACTTAAAGATAGACAGCAAAGCTGTGTAAGAGAGTTAAATAAAGGTGGTCATACCAAACTTTCAACATTGTTAGAATTGTTGTTGAAACGCACGTTTCAAAAAGTCACTGCACCTTTTTCCATTTTCCTAGCAAAATATAATGAAATGAGGGAGGACGAGAAACACTACTTGACATTATACCATTTAAAGAAAAAAAGCAAATTGTAGGCCAAAAGTGTTAGTAGCTTACACAGAGGTAAGTTTCTGAACATGCTTCTCCTCTGTGAGACTTAAATCAACACACAGGGCACTAAATAAGGATGAAGCTTGAAGGGATTTGCCATCCCAGAATGACACCTATTAAAATCAACTTAAATGCTTTCTGAGTAAATATCCTAGTGAGCTTAGCTGGGGTGGAGGCATATAGCTGTGTAACATAGTATCTGGGAGGATTGCATATTTAAACATAGTGTGTTGTTAGTCAATGGTGCCAAATTGTTGGGATGGTTGCAGCAGATAACGGCCTGAGTATGTGCAGATTTCTTTCCCACTGCAGTTATTACGTGTATTTAAGTTCTTTAGTTTTTTTGAGCAGTTTTTGTCGTTTACTGTAAGCATGTTGTTTAACAACTGATTCATAGCTAAGTGTTCCCATAGTGTTTTCGTTCTAGAGCTTCAGCATGTTTAGCAGTGATAATGGACTGTTTTGTTTTACATTTCCAAAGCCTTCCATAAACGTTTTCTAATTTTGATGAGTTTGTGTAGGGCGCATGCAAGTGTTGAGATTGATGTGATTCTTGTTAGTATGAGTGTATTCTGTCAGAGCCAATCTGTTTAGAGGAGAAAATTGGGAAGATGTTGTAAAAGCTCTTTGTTGGAGATCAGGTTGCACAGCCTCATTTCACCAGAAATTCAAAGAAAACAATCACGGTTTTGTTTTCAGTAGTCACGCAAGACCACTGAGACCTAAGATCGCTGGTGAGAACCAAAAGCAAAGAGGGAGCAAAACTGGAAGTTCAGGTTCCACTTAGCTGCTACAGATACTGTCAACAGGCTTGCCTTTCTACCTGTCTCAGCTGTATTTCTAGTCTGTTGTTGTTTTGTGATTGAAAAAACTACACTTTTTCTTGGATTAAGAATATGTGGGGTAGAAAAAACTTGACTGCGCGTCTTAGTCAGCAGCTTGATTTTTGTTGTCTTAACTCAAAATCTGTCTGCATTATTGACAAGCAACACTTCTCCTGTTGTGCCTGCTGGATTTAAATGTAATGTTGTTAATGAGGTGTCCTGAGGAAAGGAAATCTCAAGGGACTTTATTGTGATGTTTCTTCAGTAAAGAACACAGTTTTACTGTACCAACTTTACTCTCAACTGTACTTCATACTATGAGTTCATTGTAATTTCAAATTTAACAAAGGTTTGGGGGTTACAGAATTAAAATTGAAAGGAGTCTTGCTAGATCTTAGATCAAGTTTGACAATGTTTTACAACAATTGTGAACTAAAAATTTGTCTTTGATGGTGTTATAAATATCAATATTAGTGATCATCTTGTCTATGTGTCTATATTTATACAAGCATTAGGTCATGGCTACAAATCTGAGTAGTCTACATTTAGTCTACAGATGTAGAAATGTTTTAAGTGTGGTTTGAATACTGAAGTTGAATTACAACTGTCTCGTGCTAGTATGTGCTTGTTCATGTTGAAATATACTTGGATTGTAGTTCTTTTAAAGGTTGTGCAACTTGACATTTGAGAAAATAAGCATTGTGTAAATCTCACAACTTGCGTTCTGCACTTTGTTTTTCCACTGACAAATCAAATCAGTGTTCATAGTAAAGTATAGGATTCAGTTTTAAAAGGAGTTAAAGCTGCATTTTGGAAAGAAATCTATAAATGACTAGCACTCCTCCCCAAATTAAGGAAGTGACTTTTTCCCTTTCCTCTTCCATCACAGTGAGAAGCAGTTCAAGTGTATCCCATGGGGTCTGCAGGTCATTATGTGCCTCTTTTCCTCGCTGCTGCATTGTTTCTGTCGCCATAATTTCTAATGTAAAATTTCAGCAGTGGCTCAGAAATCATGTAACAGTTCCCTGCAATCTGGATCAAAAGCTCCTTTCATAAGGCAAGAGCTATCCCATACTAATCACATTCTGCCATATCAACCAGCCGAGTACTATTAATAACACAAGCCGCTTGCTGCCATCAAACGCTATACTTGCATTTCAATTTAACTCACGACATTTACACAGACAAAGATGCACACGAAGGTGCGTCAACAATACCTGCTATTGTTGATCTCCTATTGTTGTTTAATTTCTCCAGAAACTCCAACTAAGGGCTTTAAAAGCTCAAAAAGCATGGCTTCACTTAAAGGAAAAGAAAGAAAATAAACTTTTTTTGGAAAATATAAAATGATGAGGAATGGTCAGAGTGAAAGTTAAAAGTTAGTAAGTGAATTATAAGTCATAAATGCTTTATTTTCTAATTATGTTTTTAATAGAATATCTAAGTACAGGTGCACAACCTCTGTTTTAGCTGCTATTATGCTCGTGTTCCTGTAGGCGTGGCGCTTCCGTGATTGGTCAGCCCTAGGTTGTTTCCCACAGACGTGTATTGAGTGAGGTGTGCTGAGTAACGAAGTAGTGAAGTTGACTCATTGAGTCTTGAGCATCAGCATCTTTGGTTATGATAATGATTTCAAATATCCATCATCAAATCATTTTTCTTAGGAAACTTGTGAGAGTGTTCTTGTTGTTTCCCTGTGAAAAGAAGCCAGTAGTACTGTGTACTAGCTGAGCTGTGAAGACTGTTTCCTAATCTTAGAGTGTGATGTACTTGTCAGTCTATTTCTCTTTTTATTCCTGTTAAAGCTAGTTAAGCTTTTCTGTGAAGGCCGTATTACATACAGTCGATGACGTTCAGCTTTCTGGCAGTGTTTTGCAGAATAGCCTCTGTCACAACAGGAACAGTCTGAATTTCAGAATAAACCCATCAGATGTTTTGCTTTTTCATTTTCAACACTACAGTGTTATTTTAAAATTAAGTTAAGGATTAGATTAATGGTCACGATCCTTAAGCAGTGATTCAAAGACAGTTTTCGGGCGGACTGGCAGATAATGTAGCTGCGACTCAAAGTGTGAAATGAGCTGCTCAGTTTGTAAAATGTGTACGGATGCTAATTTGACAGAGGATAAGAAATTGACAGAGCATGCCATGGAGATGAGAAAAGTTAGTCACCAAAACAAAGACAGAAGGAGCACAAATTACTACAGTGTGGGTACTATAGCTGAGCTTAACTGCTGGTTACCTCAGAGTGTATAAATCTTTTCTGTGGAAAGCATTTGATGGGGAATTACCCCAATTATTTTCATTTGGGACTTATTAGTCACAAAAGCAAACTACTACAGGATAAACTAGAAGTTGGCCATTGACTACTTGTTGGCCACAGTGGAAGACCTTGGTGAGCTTTTAGAGAATTCACACAGATATTTCTGGCATGAAATGGATGGTAGAAACTGAAAATCTGCCATTTTCACAGTTTCATTGTACTAACAGTTCTCTTGCATAGAACTTTTTCTGTATTTTATTAGTGAGACGCGTTCCACATACGCAGTTAATAAGTGAGCTCAGCTGTGTGTTTTGTGAATGACTTTTTATGTCTGAGAGCTGCTTCTACAATTCACTGTAGTATCTATAGCAACACCACTGACCCGGGAGGCACTTAAGTTACAGGGAGAGGGTTGTGACAGGGAAGTGGGGTTTTTTTGGCTCTGAGTGGGAGAACTAAGTGGGATTCTGTGACTGGCTTGCCCTCTAGATTGTTTCATTTACTGTTACACAGAAAGTGTGCCTGCAAAGTCACATGCTGACTATTCACACACACCCACACAGTTTGAAAATCTATGAACAAATATAGCTAGTGAGTTTTTTTCATTTTTTGTCTTTTTTTACTTTTTAACCTTTTTCCGTCCCATCAGCCTAAGCACTTACTAGCACGATGGTTCAAGTAAATACTTTGCCGAAATAAGTAGGCTAAGAAAGAAAATGTCAGTCAGCCAAGAGCTTAACATGTCTGGAAATCTCCGTTGCATGTCTTGAATTTTCTTAGTTAAGAAGTCAAAAGCTCCTGATCGACTGAAGTTGGGTGAGTGTGGTCAGTCATCAGTCCCGTAACATGTAGGTCAGTGGATGAGCCTATCTGTGTTGTAGACAGTACGGTTCTCATTAGTCTGCTGCTTTCCAGATTACTCTTTGGGCCAGCCAGCCCTGCAGTGCAGCATATCTTGTCCATTTCTGTCCATCTTCACATTGAAGCAGCGCACCACCTTGAATAATGGTGTTATTAAAAACTGTTTTTATGTGGCAGTACAGCTCTTCGGCTCTGATAACTAACACTCTGGATGCATAAAAAAATTGGTTTTGTTTAAGATACAAAACAAAGTTTTTCAGGTGTGTCGTCATAAATTCAAATACGGTAAATACCGGTATTAAGTAAAAAGTCTCACTGATTGCCTGACCTTTTTGTTTGTTTTTTGCGTACCTTATATTAACTCATAATTACTACACCTTCTCTGTTAATCCATGCTGCATTCCCTCCTCCCTATCTGACCACTCTGCATAGCATGCGTCATACATATGTTTAGTTCTTCTTGCTTGGGTTGAATGGAGCCAGGCCCTCTGTCGTCTCCTTTGCTGATGGCCCAGATTACTCTAAGTACTTATACATGAGCTGGCTTCTTCCATAGAGAAGATTGTGTGGGAGGCTGACAGCCTTTTACATGTGCATACTTCATGTGAGTGTGGGTGAGTGCATACATGCAGCCATTATTAATGAGTGGGAAATGGAAGAATAGCTCACTGGTTCTGCATTGGGACAACTTTGGACTGAATTGTCACAAAAGCTGTGGCAAACAAGTAGATCATACTGCCGTCTCTATTACTTTGCACTCTCTAGAAAAAGAGGTCTGTCTTTTCTTTTTATTGGCCTAATATCACCCCTAAAATAAGTATCCTGTTGCTGTTTGTAGCAAAGTCTAACTGAAATACTCGCTCTCACCCACATATAGCCTGCAAAGAAAATTTAAAGGCTACCACACTTCGGTGGCTCTGTCAGCCAGACAAGATACAGAGTGAATGAAGTATTCTGAGATGATTTTCTATGGCAATACTCAGATTAAGACAAGGGGGAGGGAAAGTCGCATTCTCTGCATGGTCCAAACAAAGCCCCTGTTGACCAAAGTCACATTCCATAGTGTGTACTGTACTTTGATGAAAAACTGTGTAGATTTGATCTATAGAAAACATGCATATAAATTTCAGCATACTTCCCAGCAGCGCTTAACAACACCCCTCCTATCCACCTTTTAATCTGTTCATCCACATTGAGAGCGGAAAAGATTTTCTGGCTTATCGATATCAGTTTATTTTGCTGTAGAGAGCTTTGCATGAAACCAGTCAAGGATAAGGATTTCCAAAGTAATGGCTGACTCATGGCTTACTTTTTTAATTTATATCCTCCACTTCATTGAACAGCGTCACATTTGGCATATTTATGGAAAGTTAGATGTGAAAATTGGCTTTTCCCGAATGGTAAACAGAAAGAGTCCCTCTTTTTTTCAGGATATTTACTGAAGACCTAAAATAAAAGTTATTTTTGTTCAGTAAAAATCTGTGTGGATTGATTCACTGGCAGTGATTATGTGCAGTGTATGCAAATTTGAGGAAAAAATTGGCAGCCCACTCCCTTGGAAGAAATAATAGTATTGAGTGTGCATGATGCAGCTTGCCAACTGCTTTGAGAGTTCCGTCTGCAAAAGTGCCTGGAGAGCCATTACACATCAGTGTACTGTGCTTTGGGACAGATTTTGGGCTGCATTATTATTTTTAAGCGTAATTCTCTAATAATAAGTATTTCCATTTAAATTCCAGTGTTTGTTTGCCTTGTCCATTGTGACAGTTTTACTCTCCTCCTCAGATGTGGTGATGGGATTTACAGAGTAGCAAGAGACAGCCTCCTACAGCTTTCCGGGGAGGTTAAATTTATCACATATCGCAGACTAAAGTACAATGACCAAAAGTAAACATAGCCGGCAGCCCCGTGGCTATTGAAAGAAACAGAATTGTAAATCAACTGGGTACTACTTCCTCCTACTTCTGTGCTTTATCAGAAACTGTGAGAAACAATAATGACTAATAATCATTTTGGATTTAAATGTGAGAACCCAGGTTGACATATGTTGAAATTTCCCTTTAATGATGATCTGAGTGATTTGTGGAAGTCGCACCAGAAGCTAAACATGACTGTTGTTTCACATCCATTTTTCTAATCTATTTAAGTCTTGTTACACTACGGGCTGATGCTGCTTTTTCGTTGTGTCATACAGATTAAATGTGTGATTTTAATCATTTCCATTTCATTAAAGTTGATCAAATGTCAACATCCTTGTGTTACACAGGAAGTGAAGTGTGAAAGTAGCATTGGTCACCAGTCTGCCTCCTTATCATCTTAGTATCCTTCTTCATATCTCTCCATTTTCCCTCCACAGTGCCTCAGGATGTCCAAGCGGAGCCTGTTTGTTCGTCTGGTACCATGCCGCTGCTTGCGGGGCGAGGAGGAGATCGTAACATCGCTGGACTACTCCCACTGCAGCCTGGAGACTGTTCCTAAGGAGATCTTTAACTTTGAGAAGACCCTGCAAGAACTCTACCTCGATGCCAACCAGATCGAGGAGCTGCCTAAAGTAAGGCATGCATTGTGATGTATAGAAACCTTCAGTGTGTGTGCATCTTTGTTGCTAGGAGTCTTTGAAGGATACAGTTGAACTTTATTAAAAGTCAGGACATTTGTACATTTCTCATGAGACTGTA
The DNA here is from genome assembly GCF_001858045.2 of Oreochromis niloticus. Lineage (NCBI taxonomy): Eukaryota > Metazoa > Chordata > Actinopteri > Cichliformes > Cichlidae > Oreochromis > Oreochromis niloticus. Next base: position 13,410,930 of record NC_031972.2, on the reverse strand, counting down.
TAGGTGAACCACAAGTTAAACCACACGGTGTTTATATTTTCTTTCCCCCCCTCCTCATTCTACAAGCAACTGTTTAACTGCCAGTTACTCAACCGACTGAGCATGCCAGATAACGACCTGACAGTGTTGCCAGCAGCGATCGCAAACCTCATCAATCTCAGGGAGCTTGATGTCAGCAAAAACAGTAAGCAGGATGATTCCTTTTTAGAACCTTTTTCCTTTAAAGCCTGAAAACTTTCCTTTGAAATTTCAAACGTCGAAACTGTCTTAGTTGTCTTTTTGTTGTAATGACGACAAGAAAATATATGAACGCACTAATACCTTGTTTAGATTTGCTTTTTCAAAGCTGAGGCGAGGTGAAATGCCACAGCATGTTTAATTTGCTGTGTTTACGTCACAACATGACTCAAAAAAACTGATCAATAGAAGAAGTGGACAAGCCCAGACCTGCAAGCGGCTAGAAACTCTCTCTCAAGTGAAATGGAAAAAACTGAAAGAGCAATATGAAGCTTCTTTGAGCTGGTTCTCTCTCTCTCTCCCTCTCTCTCTCTCTCTCTCTCACACACACACACACACACACACACACACACACACACACACACACACACACACACACACACTGTAACAAAATATCTACAGGGTGAATTGTCAACTGTTTTGTAGAGTCGGAAGCAGCGGCATTTGTCAAAGTTTAACGTTTACTGCTTTGATATTAAACATTTGCACTGTTGAACATGACAGGGCTTTGTACTTGAAGTCCTTTAAATGTTGCCTGTTTGATGAAAGCTTTCCACAGACACACTTGGTGCTCTTCTAGGGTGACATTTAGAACAAAAAACAGATGCAGAACAAAGTGTGTGAGGCTGTGCACCGAATCAGTCAGATGACTCTGCTGTTTAAATCATTTCTGCCCTTTTTTAAAAAAAAAACAAAAACCCAAAACGTATATTCAGTTTTTTATATCAAATACATCTGCAATAAATTGACAGTTTTAGCCTCCATATCACAATCATTATTTGTAAAGTAGACTTTTGTAAATTGAAAGAAAACCACTACCATGCAGTAGAAAAATTCAAAAGTCTGATATTAAACAAGGACAAATGAACAACAAAAAAAAACTGACAGTTTTTAAAAAACAAAATGGATGACTTCCAGTTTTAATTCAAAGAATGTAACAAAAATATTGCATTAATTGTCCATTCACTTTCTACATTTATCCATTGACGCGGGGCTGGAGCCTATCCCAGCTGTCATAGGGTGAGAGGTGGGGTACGACAGATTGACAACCCTGGACAGGTTGTCAAGCTGTCGCCCAATTAACACAGAGAGACAGACGGCCACCCACACTCGTGTGAGTGAGCTGCATGGTGGTGTTAGCACTATTGCCTCACAACCAGAAGGTCCTGAGTTCTAAACCAGTCTGTGTGGAGTTTACATGTCCATGACTCCCTGCATGTGTGCGGGTTCTCTCTGGGTACCAGCTTCCTCCAGCGGTTCAAAGACATGAATAGAGTTGGGCTAACTGGTGTTTCAAAACTGACCACAAGATGTGATTTAGACTTCTGTGGGGAATCCTTGAAGTGTCTACAATGTAACCTAGTAAGTGGCAGACATTGTTGCCAGTATTTATGCTTGGGCTGGACAATTATATTTTTTCCCTCCTGGGACTCTTTGTTGCAGTCGGGTTTTGTGGGGCAAACATATTTGTCCTTCTTGTTTTTCCATTTCTTAGTACATTCACTCATATCCATTCTGATACTTTCAGCAGTCTGTCTCTAGGAATTTGCTGATGTTTCTAAGTTCTTACATTGGCGTTCTGATTTTTTTCACTTATATTGAGGCAATGGTCATCATTCGATCCCTAATAAATTCAAAAACTGCCACGAAAATGTAGCCAGAAATGCACTGCAGTAATCAGTTGTTGTGTAGTTATATTTCTAGTTAGAATGTAGCAGAGGTTATGATATAGCTGTGGCACAGATTCCCCACCGAAACATAAATCCCCAGCAAGTGTGAATGTAAGTGAAAATTGCATTAACTGGCTGGTAAGTACACCCACTTTTACACAGTCTCTTCATTACTTGCAGCTCAGAAGTAGTTGGACATTTGAACAGTAAGCTGCTCCATCAGCAGGTGTGGTTCCTGATTGTTTTCTCATTGTTTAAAATAAATCTGGAGCTGACTCTGGGGTTTGACTTTGCATTTGGTAGCTATTCATATGAACTCTAAACTAGACCAAGGTGTGGTCAGTGTAAATCAAGTGTGGGAACAAAAAGGCCAATTTGAAAGGAAAACAAAAGACCGCCCAGTTCTGGTATACTCAGTTATCTGGACTAATACATTTGTACCAGAAAGATGTTAAGAGAAAAAAAACCATATACATAGGCAAGGATAAGCTCATACTACATCCTCTTTCAAAATGACATGGCATGTATGTTTGCCAGAGGAACTGGTTCACGAGCGTTTCTAGATGAAGTGACTGTTGAAGCAACAGGATGAATTTTTAAAACGTATAGCTTACACTGTGCTGAAAAGCTGCAAGACTAAAAGGCTGGTGCTTTACAGTGCAGATGGATAATGACTCAAACCCCAAAAGTGACCCACGGGTTTTTTAAGGCAATGAAAGGGAATGTTCTTAAATGGCAGAGTCACTCACATGACCTCAGCTGAGTTAAGATGCTTTTTAGTGAAAGCAAAGCTGAAAGCAGAGAGACTCACAAACAAGCAGCAAAAGCCTGGCAGAGCATCTCGAGCGAGGAAATGCAGCATTTAATGATGTCTGTGGAAAGGATTGCTACGGATTCCCATTTAAGTAATAATCATTATATTTATAATAATGCTAGTTTGTCCAATTACTTTGGCCTGTGTAAAAGGCGGGACTGTAAATTGTTAAAGCTCAATGCAAAAAATTCATTTGCATCTTGACTGCTTCATTTTAAATCCATGGGTGTTGTACAGATCCAAAATTAGGGAAAATAGGCTGAGTGTCCATACGCTTCTCTACCTGACTCCATAAAGAAGTTTGCACAGTTGGCAAAACCCTTTCAGGAACAGAGAGGTTAAAAAGGTAGTTGGGCTATAAACGAGTGCAAAAGCAGCCTTGTTTAAACAGACATTAAAGGATGTAGTGGCATTTTCATGAACCGGAGCTTCATGTCCCGTGTTTACATTAAATGGAGCTTATCCTTCCACACAAAGCACTTTAGCCTAAGTGTTGTGAACATAAAAGAAAGTAGGTGGCAATAAACCGTGAGACTTAGACACAATGCTCACCTTGCTGTGAAGGTTTGGTGAGAAGTTGCAGACTTCAAAATAGAAGATCACTCACCTTCTATTTTTGTTTTTGCTCTTTGTTTCCTGCTCTTTTATTATGTAACCGCATGCAGTTCTGCACTTTTCTTCTCTCTTTTTAGTGAAGACAAAAAATAAGGGCGAAGAAAGGTGCAGAGCTGCTCTTATTATACCACGATCACACACTGTTCAGTCAGAGAACCTTTCTGGTTGTTTGTTTGTGTTAAATAAGATGTCTTTCATTATGTTTTATCTTTTTTTCATTTGACAGGAGTTATTCATTTTGTGCCAGCAGTAACAAAGCAGCTGAGATACACTGAGCAGATGTAGCTTTGTAGTCGTACTCCTGCCCTGCTGATGATAATTTTTGATGACTTCTGTTTCTCTCCAGGCATCCAGGACTTTCCAGAGAACATCAAGAACTGCAAAGGCCTAGCAATTGTAGAAGCCAGTGTGAATCCCATATCCAAGTGAGTTCGGCTTTCCCTCACCTAACACATTTTAGTTTAATGTTCCCTACTAAGGTTGGGTTCCTAGTAAACCTAGAGGTTTACGAGGCTGCTTGTGTGTTCTCATTCGCGTTCTTGTGTTTGCAATTGTTGTCAGGCTCCCTGAAGGCTTCACTCAGCTTCTGAGTCTGACGCAGCTCTACCTGAACGATGCCTTTCTGGAGTTCCTACCAGCCAGCTTCGGCAGGTCGGTTTCTTCTCTGGTTTGTCACACGCTGTACTTGATGGAGTCATGATACTGACATTTGAATTTTCTAAATGCAATCAAGTCAAGTCATTAACACACCACAGAAATGCAACACAAAATGATGCTAGCTCGATAAGATCACCAAGTTGAAGTGATTTTGTTTCATACTGTGGGCTACACTTGTGCTGTGTGGCACCAGGACCAAGTACTACTTATGTCATGTCAACAGCACAAAAGTGATGCAGTGAGCATTCACAGAACTATTTGTCTGTTTATCTCTCAGGCCTGGCTTACCATTAATTCTTTAACATTTACATTTAAGTCATATTGGAGAAATACACATTACGCTTTAAAAAATGATCACTTTATTTAAAATGATCATATTGTTCTCTTTTTTTTCCAAGATCTTATTTAACATTTATACTTTCCCATATATAGTTAGGCTACACAGATTGTTTCATCAAGTCACCATGATTATTAATCACTTTCATTACTTGCACTTTAAACAAAAGTTGGTGTTGAACCTTCTGAATGCAGAAAACATGTGATGTGATCTGGTGCTGATTCCATCTTTATATTTCTTCCTTTTAGTACTAGTTCTATACAAGAGAAGATTACATCAGACTTTTTTGCTGTCATGTAACTGCACATCATAGCTGCTTAGTGAAAGATAAGCCGGCTGAGAAAATCGTGGCCGCTAAGCTTCAAAAGCCATTTCACATAATATCCCTTTGGGGAAAATCAACTAATTATGACAATGATTTTTCCTGCTTGCAGGTTGACTAAGCTACAAATCCTGGAGCTGAGGGAGAACCAGTTAAAGATGTTGCCAAAGTAGGTGGTTTTTATTTAGCAAACTTTCCAAATGTGAAATATACAGAATGTTCATTTTAATTAAAAATAATAATAATAATGATAATAAAGGCACAGAGTCGCTCTGAAATTCAGTCGCTTTATGAACCGTGACAAGATTTTTTTTAAAAATTTTTTAAATCCCTACTTCCTCATTGTCCTCTTCCTCTTGCACCCCCTGCAATGTCTGTCCTTTATCCTTTTTTTTAATCATAGACTCTTTCTCTAAACCTCTAACTGTAGTATTAAATTCCACTGTGTTACATAAGAGTCCCCTTTACTTGGCCACTTGCGCTGACAGGTTTTATAATCCTCTACTGAGACAGTGGTGAAGGTCTTTTTGCTATTTGAGAAGTGTGCTGTGAGACTGAATGTCCCACAGATATTAGAGAAAGCTCCAGGTGATTTTGGGGGGAAGTTACCGTCTCCCTGGTTTCTCTGTAATTTCTGTCACACTTCACTAGCTTTACCATCTTACCAACCTTTTTTTCCCCCTTCCCCCCTCTGTCTGAGTTTCCTTTTATAATCTCCCCTTTGTTTTTTATTTTTTTTTGCATTTATATTTCACTGACTGATGTTCCAGCCGGTGTATAAAGTGCAGTGCAGTACAGTCAGTGCCACAGCTCAGAGCGGATCCCTTTTTTCTGGCTGTGTTTATGTGACAGAGGCCAGACCTGTTAAAGTCTGGAGGCCTGACAAAGAAAGGGACTAATGATCGGGAGCGTTGCCAGAGCAACACACAAGCATTTCAGAGATGTAAACAATGTGTGCAAAGGGGTGCAATAGAAGTCTTCTCAGGGCTTTCATGTAGAAGCTGCTGCCTCTATTCTCCATCTCTCTCCTCTGGTGCACAGACACACACTGAGCACATGCATAAACCAAGTGTTTTAAAGAAGGCTCCTGTGTTCCTTGCTCAGGGTCATAAGCCCTTTAGTTTTGTTTTTTTTAACTGGTGAACTCACTTTCTAGATTAGCCAAAACGGCTCATTCTCACCCTTTTTTTAGCCGTTTGGTTTGGTGTGTTTTTTTTTGGGGGGGGGGGGGGACTGTTCATTCCTTGGTATCATCTCTGTCCCACAAGTACATTTCCACTTGCTTTAGGGTTGGGATTATACTTTTTAATCAACTTTTATATTATATGGAAGTTGGAATGCCCACATTGTGAAATTGACAGTCAATTGAAATTTTTTTTTTTTTATTTTGCTTTTGTTTGTACATGCGCGCGTCTGTGTACGTGCTACGTTTTTGTTTTTTGCTGCTGGCAGTAAAGGACAAATGTCCTCAAAGGTGTCTTGTTATTCGATCTGTGAGGAAAGAGTAGTTCTTAATCACTGATAAGCCTCTATGAAAATATTTTCTCTCCAGTTGTCTGTTGTGCTGTGATCAGTTAAATGTGATCAGCAGTGTTGTAAGCAGTGAAGTAGCCCTGCGTGTTTACAATGTAGGGGAGAATGTGAGCCTGTGGCCTGAATGTGAGAGAAAATTTGGAGCAAGGCTTAGGGCTAGCATACGTCACATTTTCCATTATTTAGAGCATATTTCTATCACGCCTAAGCTCTAAAAGGTATTTATTTCCACATAAAATTATTCAGTGACAGGAGTGAAGGCGGAGCATGTGTGCTTTCCAAATCGAACAGCATGAAAGCTGAGTGACAGTGGCATAGAGGAGGAATTTTCTGATGGCTGTTTTTTTTTTTTTTCTTTAAAATGTAAACCATGAAATTCATGTGTTTTTGTTGTTGTTGTTTTTGTTTTGTTTTTTATGTTTCTTTCTTGTGTGTCTGCAGAAGCATGCAGAAGCTCACACAGCTGGAGAGGTTGGACCTGGGGAGTAATGAGTTCACTGAAGTGGTGAGTGTCTTTCTGTCAGTGCTCGGGGCTCTCACCTCCTTCCTTAATCTGTTCCCCATCCTATTTTTGTTTTTTAAGCACACATGTAGAAAGTTTTCTTTTCCTTACACTCTGAACCATCATTTATACATGATAATGTCATTGTTAATTAGGTGATTCATTTTTTTTATTTTTTTTTAGCTTGCTCACAACTACATGCTTTCTCTTTTTTACATGTGCAGCCTGAGGTGGTGGAGCAGCTGACTGGACTCAAGGAGCTGTGGATGGACGGAAACAAACTGACCTTTTTACCTGGGGTATCATATACACTCATATTCCCGTTCAGTGACTGCTGCGTCTTAACATGTCATCTTGAGATTATTTCCCTTGATTCTCCCCCAACCCCCCAAAACTGTGTGTCTGCTTAAGTCTTCATCAAAAAGAGCTGCAGTCAGTTTACATCAGACTTTGAGCTCTCTGAAACCAGCAGAGAGGGCTGCGCTTTGAACGCGATTCTATCGTAGGATGAACTCGCACAGTTTGTCCTCAACAATAAAATGCATAGTTTTGGGTTTGCATATGTCCCCCAGAAAAAAATCAGCTATGAAAGAATTCTTATGTCGGTGTGTTGATAGTCAGGATTTGTTAAATGAGGTTCTTCTTTCATCCAAATGACCAGCTTGTTTGTAAGTGGGTCATAATTAAAGCATTAGTTCTGCTGCCAGCATTTCAGTAGCATCAGCTGTAATCACAATCTGGCCTTTTATAAGCCATGACGTCTATGGAGTATGAAACAAACCATTAAGTGTTACTGTTCTGCTAATAAAATGAGTGTTTTCAACCTAAAATAAGTGTGATATTGTCTCCCACTGTGGGATTATATCATGTCTGCATATATAGTTAGTTCACTTCACTGCAGAAAATGTTAGTTAACTGCTTGTTTGTGATCATTTTAATTTACTGCCGCAGTCTGCATCTGATACTGCTGCATAAATTAAGGGTGACTTTTTATTTTATTTTGTCCAGATGTTGGGGACACTAAAACAACTGGTGTATCTCGACGTGTCGAAGAACAACTTGGAGATGGTGGATGAACAAATCTGCGGCTGTGAGAATCTACAGGACCTCCTGCTTTCCAACAATGCTCTCACACAGCTGCCAGGCTCCATCGGTAAAGATCTGTCTCAAACACACACACACACACACACACACACACACACCGTATTAGAAGATCTGTTATGAAACACCTTAACTCTCTTTTAGCTGTTGCCAGCTTTTAAATCTTTCCAAGCCCTTCATCAGTGAAAAAGGCTCTTTTGTCTCTTTCTATGTCTCTTTTAGCACTTGCAGTGCGAGCCGACGGGACAGTACTACCACAAGACTTTATTTTTCTGTGTCATTTTCTCTAATAGAAACTGATCTATATATAATTGCAACAGAGCATGAAACTGATGTGGTGCATAATAACCTTTTACTTATTTTTCAGTATTCAGTTTTATTTTTGGTTTTAGATAAAACCAAATTATGCTAACAATATAAAACTGTAGTGAAGTAAACAGTGAGATACTCCTAACATATTAATGTGATGTCATTAACAGAAGAAATGCAATCATTCAAATATTTCTACAGCTCAGGATTGCTTTTACCCAGCCCTTATTAATCTCTAATGAATTAGGTTCCAATTACTCATGTATTCAAAATCATGTCACTGGTATGAAACATTTAGCAATACCAATGCAGCTTACTCATTTATGATTCACTGCGTCTTTTTGTTCTATTTTTCTTTATGGACAAACAGAAATAAAACACCATATTCAATTTGGGTTACATTTGTGACAAGACAATGTTGTGTGTGTATATAGAAACTGATATTTAATATTATACATATTAAGAATAAAGTTATTTGTTTTAAAAAAAAAAAACTCCACAGGTTTTAAACCAATGTAATTGGCTCACGTAGGTAAATATGTTTTAAACATAAAGTTAAAAGTTCTGTAAAATAAAATCATTGAGTACAATAATGTAGACTGGAGATTGGATGTTCTGGGCAAGCTTAAAAAAGCAACCTGAATCAGCAGTTATATTTTCATCCAACCATGAGGGGCAGGGTTGAAAGAAGATATAACTCAGCATCAAGGCCTCCGTCGCACAGACCTAGAGACCAGCTAGCAACCATCTGGAAAATGTATGCGCCAGTTGGTGGAGGTTGCTGCAAATTGCTATGAAACATTTATTTATATAGCAGCAAATCATAACAACATTCACCTCAAGGTTCTTTATAAAGATAAAGACCCTACAATAATAGGGAGAAACCCCAACAGTCAGATCACCCCTATAAGCAAGTAGTTGGCGACAGTAGGAAGGAAAATCTCCCAAACAGGACGTGTCAGTGGCAGTGATGGTGCCCCATTAACCCTCAGCAGTGCAGAGCCCGACAACTTCTCTCTGCGACTGGGTGACAGACAGATGACAATTGTGTTGGCTACTTTTTTCCCTTTTTCAAATGTTAATTTTAACAAATAGGTGCCTATTTTTCTAAATGAATTGTAAAGCTACATTTATAATATTTATTGATAGTCATTATTTTCTATGGCATACTTCCTCCCATCCTTTTTGCAAAAAACAAAAATAAACAGACTAATAAAATCCTTTAAATTCATGCACACACTGCTGTTGAAATCACGGTTGATGATGACTGCTATAGCCATTACTGTATTGACAGTATGAATGAATCTAATTAACTGATGTGTAATGGATCTTCCTCTTTGTTGCATACCAGCAAGTGATAGTCAATAACTGATCTGAGCTTTTTTTTTTTTAAGGCACCCTGAAGAAACTGACTGCACTGAAAGTGGATGAAAATCAGCTGATGTACCTGCCAGATTCCATTGGAGGGTGAGCACCACAGCGATAGATTTGATAACAGCAGAGTAAACCCTGAGCTCAGTGGATTATTGTGCCGTTTTTTTTTTTATATCTGGGATCCATTGATCTCATAAAACGTCTTTCTGGAAAAACGAGATATCCCCATTAAACAGAATGCGTCCCCCTGCTCGGTTTGTTTTGGTCTCGCGCTGATGATTGGTAGCTTAGTAATGGCTATGGCTCTAAAGAGTGGTTATGAATGTCATATCTTTGAGTCTGCCAAAGCGATTTAAGGACACAGTTTGCTTCAATGTGGAAGGGCTGCTGGTAAACACTAGTCACATGACCCTCATAGGCAGTAATGATGTGAAATCCTGTGTTACTATTCAGAGGTTTTTCTGTCTAAGGTAGACAGGTAAACCCTGCAGTCGCCGGCTGATGAGTACCGAGCCAGGTCCACACGCTGATCCTCTTTCTACTCTGAATCATTGACACACAGTTCACAAAGATTAGTTTCCATTTAATCCATGCTTTTATTTTTTAATCCGTCCCCTCCAACATCCATGAGAAAGACAAATCTACATTAACTGATAAAAACAATTGTATCTGTGCAGTTTTTTATTACTGTTTTTAAACACCCTCAATTACCCCTTATGTTAGAATATGCCGCCTTATGTACTTTGACTTAGATTATGTGACAAAGCCTATGGTTTAGCTTAATCCCATGCAAGGGTTTTAGTTTAAGCAAGCTCATTTCCACCCCGTTTATATGTAGCTGGTTTTTGTTTTACTTCACCACTTTTACACCGGGGTTGTTTTGTTTCCCTGGTGTATTTTTAGTAGAGTTTCACGGTACTGTAGCATATGAGCTTTCCGGAGGTCAGGCTGCTTTGCATTAATATGAAACCCAGCGTGCATTTACATTTTTCATTCTGCAAAATTCTGCTTAAATGATGTCCCATGAAATATTTGAGATTTGCATTTGCATCAGTCTATTTGTTTTTCACCGTCACTGTAAAGTACACTGTACACCTCTTATTTTATTAGTTAACTGTTCATTATATCATAGTCTCTGTGAAGGATTTAAAGAAATTGGAATGCACTGATCATTGTAAGCAATGAAACAGACGCATGTTAGTATGCTTAACAAAAAGAGCTACCTAAATGTGGCAGCAGCGCTGCGTTCAGTTTCTTCAGCCTGTGTTTGAACCCCAGCAGCTGCCATCTGAAAGTATAGAACAATCTGAAAATAGAACAATTGTTCCAAGTGAATCTTGTGCTAACATCCTAGACATTACCTGGCTGTCTGCTTAACATCCTTCAGCCATCCTGAGCTTTCTAGTAAGTAGTAGCTTGCTTGGCTACAAATTTGAACATTATTATTGAAGCCCTGTCCAATGAAATAAGTTCACCACGTCACACACAGTCTAATCCCAGATTGCACGCATTGATATAATTTACATAAATTAGATCAACACATTTACTGTATTTAATAAATAGATCTCAAGTTATACTGGCGTGTGTGTGTGTGTGTGTGTGTGTGTGTGTGTGTGTGTGGACATAACCCGATAGTAGATCGTTCTGTGATGCCCAATCAGCGATGAGCAAAAAAGAAATTAAATAAAAAATGTATTGGTGTTCTCCATTGCAGCAGTATGTTCAGTATTTCTTTGTTTGTAAGTGTCTGACTGCTGGTGGTCACTTCTTGCCACTTGAATGGCAGTTTTTTTGCAGTTAAAGTGCATTTTTGGCAACTGCATGATTCACATCCTCCCGTGTCTCTCTGCATCAGGCTGACATGCATTGATGAGCTGGACTGCAGTTTCAATGAGATTGAAGCGTTGCCAGCCACCATTGGCCAGTGTGTCAATATGCGCACCTTTGCTGCAGATCACAACTTCCTTGCCCAACTTCCACCCGAGGTGAGTGTGCGCATCAGCTTGGAGATTTTAATCCGTGTGTTCACTGTCTGCAGTGAGAGTCATTGGTGTGCTCGCTTCACAGATGGGCAACTGGAAGAGGGCAACTGTGCTGTTTCTACATTCCAACAAGCTGGAGTCTTTGCCTGAGGAGATGGGCGACATGCAGAAGCTCAAAGTCATCAACCTCAGCAACAACAAGTGAGCCTTCTCTACTTGTTGTATTTTTATTTTTTTATTTTTTAGAACCTCTGGCCTGATTTTAAATATTATCAAAATCTAAATCCGAACATGAACATGTTTTTTGTTGTGCATCAAATCTGTTTACAATTATTTACTTTGTTCAGACTAAACAAGATGTTAACTATGAAATCTACACATTTTGATCCAGATTGTATCAGAATTACACAACATATCTGACAAAACAATCATTAGATTAGTTGATAAAATTAAATGATATAAAATCAATTGTATGTACTTCAAATCCAGGACATTTTAAAACCAGTGATTCCTTCACTTTGAAAAGCTACCAGTTAATAAAAGCAATCAAATGTCTTGTCTCATGCTTATTTTCAAATGTGGGGTTTGAAATTGCACCTGCTGATTACAGCATCGTGATGAAGGCTTATTAGAATGAAAAAATGTAAGGTCTTGACTGTTTCCTTTTTTTAAGGAAAAAGGGAAATTTTACAGGTTTATCTTTTGTTGTCAGCCTGCTTAGATCAAATTTGCCTGACACAATGAATTAAATTGCCTTTTTTTTACTCGGCCAGGAAAGCATGTAATTAGATTTTAGCTTTTTGGTGACCGAGTTTTGTTTTGTTTTTTGTTTGTTCTACTTCAGGTTGAAGAATCTTCCGTACAGTTTCACCAAACTGACTGAACTGACTGCGATGTGGCTGTCTGAAAATCAGGTAAGACTGCACAAGTATTATGCATAAAACAATAAGGCCTCTGGGTTCAGAGGTGTCACATGAGGACAGCAATAGCAGTAGCGTCTGTGACTCGCACTAAAAATTCAGCTGTAAATCAAGAAGCCTTCTAGGTAGCTCGCAGGAAGGTACCACTTCCAGGACATCTGAGCTAATGCAGGTCAGATGACCAGTCTTTAAAATGTGGAAACAGAGTAGAGGTTTCTGGCATAAGTTCATTTACGGCCAAAGAGGTTGAAGCGCAAGTAACACTTGTATTATAAAGAACCTCTGTATTGCTTGATCAACACATTTGGTAAGGGTCATTCTGTATTTCAAATCTAAAAGGATCCTAATGAGCCCCCTTTACTTAATTGTTATTTGAGTGGCAATCTAGACAAGAAACCTTGACCACTGAATGTGTAAATCTGAATGACAGGGAGGCCATTTGTAAGATGAGACTGCAGCAGCCAGAAGGAATTAAAGTGGTGTTCAAAATTACCAGGCAAGTTGAGGTGCATGAAATTTGGACTTCTTAACGGAAGACAGAGGAAATGTCTGGTCGGCTCACATGAGAGCAAAAGGCTTATAATCCCAATTTGTCACAGCAGGGTGACTTTGTAGGGTAAAGGAATACTTGACCTGGTCATATGAAGCCTAGAAGAAGATTGTCAGTATACAGAGGCAACGAAAGGATGGAGAACACTCTGTGGGACACTGTGGATTCAGTGTGTTGGCTTTTGTTCAGCTTATTTCCAAATTACAGTCTGACTCTGACTGCATTCTCAAATCAATTATTCATGCCTTTTTCCCTCTCCTGGCTAGACTGTCCCAAGGTTCTCTTTGGGTGCCTTAACAAATTGTCCCCAGGAAACTGCAGCTGTTTGACAATGCTGCAGAAAGAAGATGTAGAGTCATCCACACAGCATCCATCACTGCTGTCCTGCTCTTATATAAACTGTCTGATTTGTAATGAATAAAATCTCTAAAATTTTGTGGTCATTACATCTTTCCACAATCACTTTGCTACCTAAATAACTCCTAACAAGGACACTGCGAAGACAGGCAATCTGCAACAGCTACATCAACACTAAGACACATGGATGCAGTTGGACAGGTGCAACAATGCAGACGGGGGCCTAAGGCAAGCTTAGAGCAGCCTCATCAACGAATGGATGACAGGACGAGGCACCCAGATGTGTTAAAGTAATGTCAAGGCACATTAGAAGTGAAGAAAGTCGGCGTGAAATAGCTGTGCAGAATTCGGGGAAGACGGGTTGAATTTATCATGGCTCCATCTTGTGATGTGTTATTTTCCCCTGCGGTTAAGTGTTCTCTACCATATTTACGTTTTTCATGTCCCATGAACTGCTGATTACACATGGCACACTCAACCCCATATTTTGTCCCACACAGTCAAAACCCCTGATCCCACTCCAGAAAGAAGAAGATCCAGAGACTCAGAAAACAGTGCTGACCAACTACATGTTCCCCCAGCAAATTCGGATTGAGGAATGTGAGTAACTGCTCTTTGTTTGATATACATTTCCAAGCTGTAAGTGGCAGACTATCAAACACTTCACTCACTCACTTGGTTTTCAGCATCAGCACTGACATATACCCCAAATTCTCATGGTGTTAAGAAGACTACATTATGTTACCCACAAAGTTTGATGACCTACAAGGATCCCTAAATGCATATTTTATAAAAGATCTTGTTATGTGAGACTGAAGTAGGGGAAACACTAGCCTTCGTCTTCTTGTCAAGCACCTGTTTGTTTGGTTTCCTTTTACAGCAGACAGCTCACACTGACAGTGTTGTATCTTTACTTTAGAGTAATTAGTGGTTCATGGTCTGCGTGCTTGAGCTACTGAAATGGTCACGAGTCTTTTTTGAGATGTCGGGGATTTCTGTGACAGCCTGAACAGTTACGGCTCTGTGGCGGCTTTAAACCTTCTGCCGTGTTTATTAGTTAGGGCTTGTTTCCGATCAAGCCTTTTCTTTTGCTTGGAAGCTGGAAGTATTCACAGCCTGACTGCAGTTAACATGTTTTACAACTTGTTGATATGGAGAGTACACAGCAGGTGACTCAACGGGTTCACTGTGACTTCACGCTGTGGGGTGTTGTCAAGTGAGCTACAGTTGTGTATGTAATCTTTTGAGCTGATGTTGTCAGAGAATTAGTCAAATGGGATCTCGTATCAGAAAATTCTACTACACACCTTCATACTTAGTCTCTCTATTGCTAAATCGAGAGCAGTAAGCTTTTTACAACAGGAAAACCACACTGATTGACACCTTCACAAATATTTCACAGCGTCTAATTGTCTGCTTGCTTCATTTTAGACAGTTCGTACAGGAGTTATGGTGAAACAGAGAGACTGAGTTGAATCTTTCATGTTTTTTTTCTTCATTACCAATTAACCACAAACTTGCTTCTTTGTGTTTACGGTGGAGTATTTATACCAAAGATTAGTACATAGTAGCAAAATATTCTCTTGGAATTTTTTGGATGCCATCACAGAAAAGGAATTTATTGCAACATCAGTTCCAGGGTTTAACAGCACTGTTTGGTTCTCTTGGAGTTTTTTGGGTTAACTCCCGATTTTCAAGTTCCTCCACAGCTCCCTTCAGTTTATTGGCATTCCTCGTGTTTCCTTTGCGCCATCTTGTGGTCAGATTTATTACATGACAGATTTAGGTTGAATTAAAAAGTCCTAATTTGGGTGGGGAAAAAATTCAAAAAACTAATTTTGATTCGCTGCCTGGCATTTTTATTTTTTCCCCACAGACATTCCAAACTCTGACTCTGAGAGCTTTAATCCAACTCTGTGGGAGGAGCAACGCAAGCACCGAGCTCAGGTGGCCTTCGAATGTGACGAGGACAAAGATGAGAGAGAAACGCCCCCGAGGGTTAGTGCTGCACATTTGTTTCTGCTTATATAATTGGAAAAGGAAAAACAACAGTGGTGACACAAATTACCGCAGCAGCAGGGGCTTTTTTGGACACAAATCTTCACTTTGTTTCCTCCTCTGCGGGCATGGGGTCTTATAAAATGGGATGTAATTTCAGCTTAACCCTGTCATCTCTAGCATGAAAGCAGTCTTATTTATTTCAGCATGTTACCATTTTTGGTCAGCTTTAATTTTAAACTGTGTATTCAAACTGTTTTAGGAGGGAAACCTGAAGCGCTACCCTACACCATACCCAGACGAGCTGAAGAACATGGTAAAAACAGCCCAGTCAGTGGCTCACAGGATCAAGGAGGATGAGTCAAGTGATGAGTCCAGCAAAGAAGCTAAACCCATTGAGAGAAACCACATTGGAGTGCAAGATGTCGGGGTAAAGGTCAGTGAAGGGCTCCACTTGGAAAGAAACCAGCCTCTTTCATTTCTGGTGTCTTGTTGTTGGATTCATTTAAATTCCCTTTTAACCTCTCCATAAGATTCTAATGCATAACTAATCACCTGGACTGTTTTTGTGCAGGTGATTGAAGCCCCCTGTCCCAATGGTGTAGCGTCAAACATGGAGGCCCAAGTGTCTGCTGACGTGTGTGCCCAAAATCCCTCTGCACCCGAAGCAAAGGACACTTCTGAGTCTTACAGCTCCCAGAAAATCCCCCTCAAGTCTTCAGAGGACTCAATGATGAACCACGAGGACACACTAGAGGTAGTCCAAATAATTCAGTACTTCAGATTTTTAGGACTTCTCACAGTTACACAAACAAGAAGTACAAAGTGCTGTCTCTGTCTTTAGGATTCTGAGGAGCTGTCAGATGAGGAAGACGAGATGAAGATTGCAGAGCTCAGACCCCCTCTTATTGAGATTTCCATCAACCAGCCTAAAGTAGTGACTTTAAGTAAGGATAAAAAAGGTAACTATAAAGGATCTAAAGTGAATATTGAAATGTCTGGATGCAGAACACTGACAGTAATTTCTGATTAACAGACGATGGGAAAGATGCAGACTCTTTGCTGGATGACACTGTGGCTAACAGCAACCAGAACAACAGTAACTGCTCATCTCCATCACGCATGTCAGACTCTGTGTCTCTGACCACAGACAGCAGCCAGGACAACTCTTTGTGCACACCTGAGAGAGAGGCAAAGATGCCTTTCCTACCAAAAAGCCGGTTAGTGCTATTCCGTATGGTAATATACACTAAAGAGCAGTGTTCCTCCTGCTCTTATTTTACTCCTTCAGTATTTGTCCTCATTTCAGGCAAGAAGATGAGAATATGAACCGGCCTAAAGACACCACCCCTCTCCTCCATAATGGCAATGGCTCGGAAACGTCCCTCCAGGCCCTCTTAAAAACCCAGCAGGCACCACCAGAGAAAATGGGAGACTACGACCTGTCCATGGAAGCCAGACTGGCCTTCATCGAGAAGGGAATAAACAATGGTATGGGAGACACGTACACCAAGTGGGACCAGATTAATATGAATGTGACCAAGCTGCCAACTGACAACATGGTTCAGCTGGATGAGTTGGATAAAGGCAAGAATGGTTTGTTAGGTCAGGAGGAAGTGGACAGCAAAGAGGGTTACGATAACATGGATCATTTACAGAATGGAAATCAACAGGCAGGTGACTGCAATGATAGTCTGGGGAGTAAAAGCCAAGGGATGAGGGGAGAAACAGCTGCTGTGCACGTGGCCTCGACAGGCGTGACAGCCTGCAGTGACATGTCTCTATCTCGCAGCACTGAGGAACTGTCTCCAGAGAAAAGATGCCATCCCCCGCAGGTGTTGAAGTCTCACAGCATAAGCAACATAGAAACAGGGGGCATGAGGCTGTACTCCTTTGATGGAGATGATGACTCAGTGGGGACTAGGGTGGCAGGGGCCGGGCCAGGGCCAGGAGCTCAGGGCCAGAGCATAGTCAGGAGCAAGTCAGCCGGCCAGTTACTCAATGATCAGACTCTCCTGGTCTACCCCAACTCCTCTGCGTCCTCTTCAGACCTGCTGTCCTCTTCTAAGCTTCCTGCCAACACAAGTAGACATCCAGTCTCCTCCAGCATGGCCATGGGAATCCCTCCTCCTCAGTACAACATACAATACACAAACAGTGGCATGTCTAAAGAGGGTCTCTGGGGCCAGAGGACAGCCATGGCTTCAGAGCAACAAGGCTACCATCCTGCTCCTCCTCCACATTCACTAGCCAACACCAATTACTCAAACCGTAATCAGGCGCCTCCTTACCCTCTGCAGCCTCAGCAGAGAGGCCCTGCAATGGCTTCCAAACCTTCTGGGGAGATGTGGGCTATGGAGAGACTTCATTCTGCTGCAGGCCAGCCTAGAAGCAGCACCCTGCAGAGGCAAGGCAGCACTAGCTCCACAGCTTCCATGTCTGACCCAAGGCGTATGCAGTTGTCCGAAGGAGACTACATGACATACAGGGACATTCACACCCTCGCCAGAGGGCCACTAGCAATGAGTCACGCCATGCAGAGGCCCCTCTCAGCTCGCACTTACAGCATCGATGTACCCGGCGCTTCCAGGCCTCACAGCAGCAGGCCACCAGCCCACGAGCTTCCAGAACGGACCATGTCTGTTAGTGATTTTAATTACCAGCACAGCAGCCCCAGCAAGAGGCCCAACACCAGGGTGAAGTCTGAGCACTCGCTCCTCGACGGACCAGGACAGATGCAGGGAGGAATGGGAGCAGGGAGGGTTCCAGTAGACTGGAGAGACCAGGTGATGCGGCACATCGAGGCCAAGAAAATGGAAAAGGTAAAGAGTTTTATTATGAAAAAAGAACTGCTTGATATCCATTTCACGGTGTGTGTGTGTGTGCTTTGTTTTGGGAGGGAGGGGTTAAAAGTTTATGTTCATCCATAAAAGCCCACCAGCAACATGACCACAAATGAATTCCTAATATTCTTTAGGTGGAAGACACTTTAAACAACAGTATCTCACTGTGCACATAGTTTTGGTTTTTGT
Source organism: Oreochromis niloticus (assembly GCF_001858045.2). Classification (NCBI taxonomy): domain Eukaryota; kingdom Metazoa; phylum Chordata; class Actinopteri; order Cichliformes; family Cichlidae; genus Oreochromis; species Oreochromis niloticus. Next base: position 13,392,620 of record NC_031972.2, on the reverse strand, counting down.
TGGTGCTTCTGAATGCAAACAGAGTTTAAGACTGTAGTGTCAAATGGAGGCAACCACCATCACCATAAAGAGCCCATCCCTACTTTGAGTTACCTCAAAACCTGCTGAAACAAACCAAAACCTAAATATTTGTGTGAATCAGCTATTTAGATGTAGCCTACTAACCCAGCTATATGCAAACTATACGTGATTCACTGCATGTTTGTCTGTATATGCTTTAAACCTCTTTGTGTGTTTTTTATTATGTCATCACTCATTTGGTGCATTGCATGGCCACCACTGACTTGTTGGTGCTGGATGTTCCGTGTCGTCAGAACGCGCTGTCTCGCTCCTATAATTCCAATAACGCTCCGCTGAGCTGGTCTCACTACGGCAGCTGTAGGGATATGCATGCCAGCCAAGGGTCCCTGGTCTTTAGTGTCAGGGACGGACAGCCCTACGGAGCTCTGGGCTTCTGTGTGAGTACTGTCAACTCGTAGATCGCTCCTGCAGCTCATACTAAAGCCAGGGTATCCAGTTCCTGAAAGTTTCACATCCTTTACAAGAGAAGGAAATGTCTGTTTCCTTCTCTCGCCGATGTTGAAGTGATCACAGATGCTCGGAAGCCATGTTTCACTTGTCCTTTTATAGGCAAGGGAAAATATCATTCCCAGCATATGATTTCTCATGACCATGATCTCTGTCTAGTGCCTAAAATATCAGAGTGAAACATGGATGAATTCTGGTTTTTGTGTTGTTTTTTTTGTGGTTAAATACAAGTAGAGCTGTTTAAAAGGGGTCTCCTTCTTTTTTGTACCATCATTAGTTGGTTTACTTGGTTTCTCATGTAGAAACTTTACTACATCTGTGGTAGAATGAGATTAGTGTGATTTCATAATGAATTTCGATAAAAATTATTTAGAAGCAATCAAAGGTGAAACTACTTCCTAACAAAATTTAGAGGCTGTGTGAGGAAAAAAATATCTGACAACATGAAAACAAACTTTGTTTTGTTCTCTCTAAGAAAAGTCTACTTTCATTTATTCATGAATATTAAGAATGGTACAAAGCAGCTCCTTTTAAACCTACCAGGCTGTTGTACATCAGAATCAATATCGCTGTGCGTCATCTGTCTTCCTTGCTGCTCTTGAATCATCTTGTCATTGTAATGCATTTCACAAACCATTCATTTTCTTCTCCTTTAATTGCACTTCAAATCCTTCTTTTGCTTGTCTGCCACCTTCAATCCAAACTTTTGATCACTTCAGAATCGCTTCATAACCTCTCACAGTGTGTGTGTGGGGTGGTGAAAGCTGTGTTTGTGAAAGGTAAGTAGTCAAAGTGTGTGTCTAAATGATTTAGAAAGGGGGTATTAGATCTGTAGAGGCAAAACTAAAGCTGTCTGAGAGTGTTGTGTAACCGCTTTACTGCTTAACATTCAAGATTCATCTCATCTCCTGGTGGCTAATGTTCCAAATTATATTCTGCTTGGTGTTTAAATAAAAGCTATGCAGACTTTAATCTCAGTTTTTCATCGTCTTAGTTGGTGTGTTGATCGCTCTGTGGTGTCTTCTAAATCAACAGCTTGTGTGATCCCAGAGTCTCAGTAATCGATGTTTTTTTGTTATCCTTCATTGCAAATGGGGTTAAAGTGGGCAAGTATGATCCTTAATGGTGTCCCAGCACCTTAAATCCAATAGGCATGTCCTTCCAGCTGACTGCATGGAGATACTTGCTCAAGAAGAAATTAATGACATCCCTCCTACACCTTCAACACATCCTTTTTTCTTCTCATCCTTGTGATGTGTTCAGGGTGCAGATGTAAAGTTCTGGCCAAGGTATTTTAGCATCTAGTAAGTCATGTAGAAGAAGAGTGTGCATAAATGGAGGTTAAAGTTTTTAAATGGCAGGTAAATTCAGACAGTGGGGACAAGAGAGGAAGATGAAAGATTATTTTCAAAGGTAAGGACTGCCCAGCAAGTGAAATTTTATAAGCTAAAAATTTGAATTTCACTTGTCATTTTCTAAAATCATAATTTCGTGACAGGATAATCGTCATATTTGCTAAATCCACAAAGCGAGCGAGTATCAGAGTAGCAGTTGATCAGTGTGTACACACAAAAAAATCAGCTGGAGCTCACAGAGCGAATTAATATGTGACTTTCTACCATGCTACACGGCTGCTGCACCCAATCTTAGGGTTTCTCCTTTTGCCAAATCCCCACTTTAACCCCTGGTTGCAAATCGATTTCAGTGGATTGAGGTTGAGTATAATGTTGGTAATCATTCCTTTCTTCCCATCCAGGATGATGTTTTTGGTCCCCAAGGGATGCAAAACTACACTTTGGACCCTGCCAGAAAAGTAAGTCTACTACCGCCAGACTGTGGTTGGCAAATACAAGTTTGTTTAGAGTAAACAAGATGTTATACATCTTCTATTCATCCAAACTGATAGTTTTGCTACATGGGAATTAGGGATAGAAATTCCAAGCAATAAAACCTGCTGATTGTGTGTGATTATTTCATAGGTGCCTTTGATGAATGGTCAGATGGGTCCTTCGGCTCGTCCTCCGATGAGCCAGTCGTCCATGGCACGTCACCCTTCCAGAGAGCAGCTCATTGATTACCTGATGCTCAAAGTCTCCCAGCAGCCCCAGGGGCCTTCACGAATTCCACTCGAACCCATCCAACAAGAGGTGAAGGATGGATTATTACTCAAAGAAATATGAGATTCAGTATTTTAGGGAATGACGTATTTTCTTGGAGAAGTCTCTTTCCATTAGCTAAGGTGTTGTCATTATGCCTCATCGCGACTGGCCCAGACATTTAAGGATATCAGACCGATGAGATGACTGGCTAAATTCCATATTGAGCTTGTGCCAGCCCCTTTTTTTGCAACTTAGACTGCTGTTCCAAGTTAAGCTTGTTCCTACTCCCACAAGTCTGAACTTGGCGTTCTCAGCCAGAGACGGTCCAGGAAATATCCAACTGTAGAGCCTCAGGTTATAGTTTCAGTTTTATGTAGTTTCTCCTTCATCCTTTATGGTAAACTAAGCTAACCGCTAGCTGCCTGCTGAATTGCATTAAATAGGCCAGATGTTATTACACTCAAAGAGTCTATGTTAACCTTTTTAGCATATTGCAGTTGATGTGGTCTGAAAGTGACCTAGACTTCTGCACCTCCTCTGACATGTGATGGTAGACTCTGACTGTACTCGTGTGGTGGTTTCATTAGTTTTTCCCCTGCCACTTGAAATTAGTTCAGTGTTCGCTGACATTGAGAACCTGATATTCTTGTTCACTCCAACGGAATTTTAGTAACTTTCTTTCTTTTACATTTATCGTAGCTGGCACTTTAAGTCGAGAAAACTGTCTCCTTTTAATTTTACGACTAATGTCAATAAATTGTATCATAACAGTGATCATGCGTAATGAAAGTGTGTGGGTGTGTTTCAGATCCGTGTGAAAGTGGAGAAGAATCCTGAGCTGGGTTTCAGTATATCAGGAGGAGTCGGAGGCCGGGGAAACCCCTTTCGTCCTGATGACAATGTAAATTAATACCTTGTTGTTGTTGTTTTTTTCCCTCTTCCAAAGAAGTCACTTCTTTTCTAAGATTTTATATCTTATCGTTATAATTTCAGGGTATATTTGTAACAAGGGTTCAACCTGAGGGACCAGCATCAAAAATTCTTCAGCCTGGGGATAAAATCATCCAGGTACTCTGCTGTCTGTAGGAATCAGTATTTTGAGATTAATATCTTTGGAATAGTAACCAATAATCTAATCTACCGTTTTCTTCTCCCTCCTCAGGCAAACGGATATAGCTTTGTAAATATCGATCACGGGAACGCGGTGTCCCTTCTGAAGACTTTCCCAAGCACTGTGGACTTGATTATCGTAAGAGGAATCCAAGGATAGACTGAAACTGACCTCAAATAGAGTGTGACATATGGGAGAAGAACTGAAAAGCATACGTTGACTTGTCATATTTTTGTACTCAGAAACTGATCCATTGCTACCTATCGGGACTATTTATAGTACAGATCATGGGAGCCTTGATTAAATGGGAAAAACCACTGAATGTAGTGGATCAAAGTGAGACAGCAGAAGAACATCTGCAAGTACGCGTCCTCAAAAGGCCATCACTGTGGAATATATATATATACACATATATATATATATTTTTTTTTATATACAAAAGAAGCTGAAGATATGACGTCACTTACTGTGGTCTCTGTACAGGTCATCTTTTTTTCTTTTTTCTTTCGTTTTTAAACCCCAAAACTCATCATCAGTGGATCAGGAGTTTGATTTCACTTCTGCAGATGGATATTAATCTGACCACTAGGGGACAGAGCTCCTTCTCTTCTGCCATCCAGTTTGCCTTTTTTCTTTCCTTGTTTTTCTTTTTATTTAAGATGTTGAAACCATTTTCCAGTCTGCTTGCAATCTTAACTGGAGGACAGTGTTACGTGCTTGCTATGTGGAGACGAATGTGGATCGAGGAGGCGTTTGGCTTTGTTTTTTCTGGGAGAGATGCCCCCCACCCCCCATCCCGTTTTTCTTTTGTTCTTGCAAGATCAAACACTTCGCTTCCACAAACCTGCGAATCTCCTCCATCATACAGACACTTCACTATTTCAGCTCATCCCTGACCTCGCCACTCCAACTGGGTATATCACATTGCCACATTGGATTGTGGAAATCTGCAATATAAATGGAGCTGAAGAAATGCACCCTGCATGTGATCACATAATGGGACAGGAAATTGACATATTGGAGCCATATAATAGTTGGATTTGGTTAATCTGCTTTGCTAGTCTTTCATTTAAAATACAGAAAAACACAGATTATTGGGAAATATTCATATTTGGTTAGGAGGTAGATTGCTGCAGATGGATACATCGAAGTTGTTTCCTTGTTTTTAGGTGCATTTCTCGAATCATGAGAGCTGTTTGAAGCGGAGGACGATGTGGCGGTTATGCTAGTTAACCAAAGCAAGTTTAGAAACCGTGGACAGGCGGTAAAAAAAGCAGGAGGTATCTTAAGAGAGACTTGAATAAGGTCAGTGTTTCAGTCATGTTTTAAATTTTTATTTTTAGGGGCTTCCTCTTTCAGGCAGCCAACAGTGAGCTGAGAGGGTTTCAACATCTGGCAGTTTTATTATAATTTTTATTTTTTTTAAATGGACCATAGGTTGCCTTGTGTGTCTATAAAAATGTTTAGCCATTGTTTTAATCACCTTTTTGTTTTGTTTTGGGGGTTTTCTTCGCTGTACAGAGAATAGATTTGGGAGAAACCAGTTGTCAAGTGCCATAGACCTTGAACTGTTTGAACAGGGTGGTGGGGGGACCTTTGACGCCAGAACCCAAGCAATACTCACATATTCACAACCTCCTGAGTACGTTTGCAGCATAATGGCTTAGAAGCAATATTTAAAGCCTTTATTTTCATTCACAAAAAAAATCTTCTTTTTTTTAAACAACACAACCTTTTAGTATTCCCTGGTGATTTTACATGATTTTTTTATATTGTGAAAAGAATCTCTTTTTGTAATGAAATGGCACAGGAAATAAATATATGGTAGTGTTTCAAAAAAATGATTAAAAAAACAAACAAAAACTCTGCGTTGTGTAAGAGCAGGTTTTAGCGTGTGTTGCGTAGCATACCGTGTCTTCTAATGTTTGTATGTAGGTCGAAACATTTGTAATGTTCGTCACCGAAGGAAAATTGTGGTTTTTAAAGCAGTGTCGTCAGCGTAAAAAACTAGACGCTCATTGGGACAGCGAATGCCTCATTTGCAGCCGCGCATTTGTGACCACTGAGTTGTTTGTACAATATAAATTGCATTTTAATCCAGCAGTGTTTGAACAAAAAGCATTCCCTCGACTCATGACGGCCAATTAGATTAGGAGCCGTCTGCTGTGCTCTTCTTGTACGTGGCAACAGTGGGGAAAGTATTTGATTCATGTGGCACTGACAAACCAAAATAACAACACTGTGGAAATTGACTACATTTTTATCCCTTTAATAAAATAATATTTAGAATATCACGCTGATCTAAATGAAGCTGTACCATTTTAGTTTTTAAATTCAGTCTAGTTTTGGCAACTTTTGTTTTCAGGAAAGTGACAACATAATGTGCACTTCTGACATTTTTAGTGTCTCACAACCTGTTTTTTGTTTTTTTTTCACACTGATGAGATTATTGATTTTATTTGTTTTAATTTTGTGGGTTGTTTTCTGTTCTGTCTCTGACTTTTAATGGGAAATGGTTAATGGTCACTTTATAATCATGGCAAAAAAAATAAAGTCTGACATTGTAGACAATCTAGGGAGATCAAACTTGTTTTCATGCTTTCTTCATCCATGTTGGTTTGTTTCTCACGCTCCCGTTTTATTTATTTAGCAGCCTTCTGTGGATTTCAGACCTTACTAATCAAACTTGTAAATACCCTTAAAAAGTTTTAGAAAAGAGGTCATAATGGCATTAGTGACTTGCGATTGTAAAACCAGCAATAAATTGCAATTCAGAGGCACCAGTTTTAATGTATAGCTACTCTTTCTAAACGGTCACGGTGAGATGATGATCATGACGATGATTGATATGCATTTATCCAACATTCCAGATTTTGTACATAATTACCTGTTTCTGAAGTAACCTGTGGAAAATAAACTAATGCTGTTTAACACAGATTTCTGTGTCATTTTCTTTTATCATCCTGTGAGTTTATATAAAAGGATGAAGGCAAAACTGGGATTAGATTAACTGGATCACTACTTAAATAACAGACTGTACTGTTTGGGATGGTACACAATCAGTATCATTAACGTACAGACCTTTGGCTTACATTGAGTAGGTTTAACAAAAGTATTGATTGCATTACCTGACATTTTTAGTGCAATTCTAACTTAACTAATAACTATTTTTTTGTAGTCAGTGCTCCATTTTCAAAAGGCTCAGAAGTAATTGGACAGGTGATAAACTGCTTCATGGCCACATGAGGCCCGTTGTTTAATGACAAATTAAGCAGATAAAAGTTTAAGTTGATTCCATTTGTTGAACTTGTATTTCACAATTCGTGGTAAATGGACTGGTTCTTGTATAGTGCTTTACACAACTTGCCTCATTCACACAAGCACTTTTCTTCCTATGCTCTATGTAAGTACTTCTATCTACCATTCACACGCATTGATAATCTGATAGATTCATCTGTAAGCAACTTGGGGTTAGTATGTTGCCCAATATTTGGCATGCAGACTGGAGCAGACAAGGATTGAACCACCACCTTTCCAATTAGTAGGTGACCTGCTCTAGCACCTGAGCTACAGCCTCCCCACCCGCTCAATATGGGGTCCAAAGAGATACCTATACAAGTGAAGGAGGCCATCTTTAGACCAAAAAACCTAATCAATTTTTTTTTTTTAGAACTGGTTGAATCAACAATCTGTTACTTTATTAAAACTGAGAAATGCACTGGCCAGAAAGACCACCGAAGACACCAGGATTTTTTCCTTGTTCTTTCACAACATGAATCCTAGTTAAGAACACTCAAGGAGATAAATGTATCACTGTCAAACTTTCATGAGTGGAAATACAGAATGGTTTACAAAAGGGTGCAAGCCTCTGGTTACAATCAAAAACAAGAAGGTCCGATGAGATTTTGTAAGAAAGCATCTAAAAGAGTCAGCACAGTTCTGGAAACTGTTCTTTGGATAGATGAAAATAACATAACTTGTACGAGAATGATGGGGAGAGCTCATGATCCAAAGAAGATCACATCATCTAGCATAGCTGATGTTTGCTGATGATGTGACTGCTGACACAAGCAGCAATATCAAGTTGCAAAACTAGTGGGATGGCAAAGCAAGCCAGGATTTTCCATTCAAAGACGTGGGATTTTCTTCAGTGACCAAGCGTGTCACCTAATGTCGGCACAACACAGCATGCTTTCCAGTAACTGAAGGCAGCTGCAGTAAGAGCCTGGCAGCATCTCAAGGGAGGATGTGGCAAATGTGGCAACATCTTGGCTTCTACAATTCAGGATTTTTATCCAAGTATTAAAAACAATCCTTATATTAAAAATTACATCAAAGTTTTCCAATTAATTTTGAGTCTCTGAAAATGGTTTCATTCAAAGTGTCATTAATAAACAGTGAATGTGGAAGTTTTGTAAAAGCCTTTGAATTAACGGTGAAAATCTGCAGTTCACTCACATCTTGATTGTGGACCTCACTGTACAGTATAAATACACGTGTGTGTGTATGCGGACCTCACACGCTACATTAGCTGACGTTGTAAAATAGCTAATGTCAATTACACGCACAATAACATCATAAATATATTCTTTTTTATGCTTTTGTACAGATATATACGGTGGCTGGGAAGTGCAAAGCGCAAGAAATTAAAAATCCACAACAAATTAAAAAACGGTAACAAATAAAAAATCCGCAACAAATTAAAAAACCACAACAAATTAAAAAACCGCAAAAAATTAAAAAAACCGCAACAAATTAAAAATCCACAACAAATTAAAAAACCGCAACAAATTAAAAATCCGCAGCAAATTAAAAAAAAACGCAACAAATTAAAAAACCGCAACAAATTAAAAATCCTTGACGGAAAGGGATTGTCTGAAATACCGGAAGTGACACAACGATTAGCCTAATAGGGCTTTTGGAGAGTGATGTCACGAGAGGGGGCGTGGCCAGGATATTTGGTTGAGGCGCCATGTTTCTGGGCCGAACAAAGCGCTAGCGAAAGAGGAGTGAAAGTACACGGATAACACCAGCTATGGTTCATACTTGCTGTGAGGTTGGTTGTAAAGTTAGATCGCACGACCGGCAAGGGAATAAGATTGAAACTGATTTATCTTTTCATTCTTTTCCCACCTGGAAGCAACATGAGGCAGCTCATGTATCGGATGTTACCAAAAGAAGGCGGGGTCTAGTCTGGATAGCAGCTGTGAGACGAGCTGATATCCAGTTCTCTTCCATCTCCAAATATCTGTTGGTGTGCTCCAGACATTTTCATTCCGGTAAGTTATAGATATGTTCATATCACTCTTTATCCGGTCTTTAAGTCTGACATCACTAGCCGTGTCTGGGCTCAAACTCCGCTGCAGGTCCATAAATCACACGATCACTGTGGCATCACTAAGAATTGAAAAACTATCTAAAGTCTTTCATCTGTAATAAAATGATCAGCGTTCTGCTCTACCATGTGTAACTATTGAGTTATCATCCAGGCATCCATGAAAACGAAATTAGCAGGAAGTTGGCTCGCTAGATTCCGTCTAAATACAATATAGCATGTCCTAACTGAGGGATTTTGGAAACAAATTCAAACGTACAGCTCTGCTATCACTTCCAACATAAATGAAGACAGAAAACTAAACAGCAGTGACGTTTGTAGGGTTACTGAAGTTTGGCTAGCTGGTATATAACGATGTGCTACCTGACCACTAGGACACAGCTATGTGAGCATAATATAAACACGCTAACTTTTTTCCACTTGATAAAAGTGGAAAAAGGCCCAACCCCCGGGCCTCGGACCGGTACCGGTCCGTGAGTCGTTTGGTACCAGCCGCGAGAGTTGAGGCTCAGGTGTGAAATGTATGGTTTTCAGGGTTTTTATCGGTTTTCAGCGTTATTTTGTTATCTTTTTATCGTTAACTCGGTTTTCCTGGGTCTTTTCACCTGTGTTATGAATAAGTCTTCTTTTTTTCGGTACCGGTACTAGTTTTATTTTGTTGTATTTATCCGCGACACCTTAAAGGCCGGTCCATGAAAATATTGTCGGGCATAAACCAGTCCGTGGCGCAAAAAAGGTTGGGGACCGCTGGTCTACAGCATTCAGAAAGCACAACACAATCTGATGTAAAAAAAAAAAAAAAAAAAAAAAGAAAAATCAGCGAAACAGCGAGTCTGCTAAAGGTGAACGGTGGTATAGCGAGGGACCACTGTACAATAATTTTCAGTAGCACTGTTGATATATGAAATGGTGTCTTGAGGTTGTCTTCAAACAAGTGCATTGTTCTAGAAAAAGATGTTTGAAGGATTAGGATTGTTAAAAGTAATGATTATTTTATATTTATTAAAAAACCTTTATGCAGAAAAAGCAAAGAAACAAAAACACATGGACATTTTTGGCCACAAATGAGCTGAAGGGATGGTGATTTCAAAAAATAAATAAACCCAGAGTGTTAAAACACTTAGAACCAAATTTATTTATCAGCAGCATCAATAGTAACAAAAACACAATTTAGTTTTCGAAAGTCGATTTAACTGAAGTTACGTGTTTCTGGTTACTGTGGAGGTCGCAATATGGCGCTTTAATTTCTTGCGCTTTGCCCTTCCCAGCCACCGTAGGATATAGGTATGGACTTCATGAAAATAAAATTGTTATAGATGTTTATTTTTTGAAGGTTATGTTTTTGGTGGCACTTGGGTGCATTAGCGTCATTCTGTCTTTAAACACAATAGCTCGAAAAGTTTTTAATGAATTCTGAAGATGTATACAATCACACTATCTGCATTTAAGTTGTGTTTCAAGTGTTTAACTTCATCTGTTACCCAATGAACTGGATACTAATATTCAGTACCTTCTAATTTAATTATTGCTGTGGCGATCTTGGCACAATATTTTACATAATTTCCTTAGGGATAAAGTATTATGATTATAGAATATTTTGAGAAGCCCTGGCTTCACTGAGAAAGATAAAAAATGGAAATACAATTTTCAATCGTTCAGTATGTACATAGATGCTATGACGTTTGGTTTAAAGACGGTGGAATTTAAATTATTACGATTTTCACTGGGAGTGACCAGAATGGACAGCATTAGAAGTGAGTACATCAGAGGGACGGCTCAGTTTGGAGAAAAAGTTAGAGAGACTAGGCTGACATGGTTTGGACGTGTGTAGTGGAAGGATTGTGGATATGCTGGAAAAGAGATGTTGAAAATGGAGCTGTCAGGCGGGAGTGAAAAAGGAAGACCTTGGAGGAGGTTCACTGATGTAGAGGAGGACATGTATGGGCTCAAATTGTGGTCATAAATATTTTGTACTTGTAAATAAGGATTTGTATGTGTAAAAACAATTTGTGCGTGTTTTAAAAAGATTTGTGTGTGAAACTCTGCACTCAACTTTCAAGTTATAAGTACGAATTTTGACCCCATTTTTCTTCCTTTCATCTGATTGGCCAATGTCATGTCAATCACAAATTTAACTATCCAATCAGAGAACAGATGGGTTTGGCTGTAGGAGGGGGGCTTTTTTGAACTGCAGGTCCTTGAAGGGTAATACAGTTTGAAGCTGGAGGATCTCTATATAAATATGCGATAGAAGCTAGGTCCCCTAACTTTCAGTAGCTGTTGAAAGTACAGTTGTGGTATATCAGTGCTTAGAAATACCATTATTACTTTAGGATTAGTTTAACACAAAGTCAGGGCTGACTTTAAAGGTCCTTTCACATCCGACGCAGCATGTGCTGCTAATGCTAACTGCTAACTAAAAGCCAAGGATCCAGAATTTGTTGTGCTGGCTGCTGAGCTCTGTGGGTTTTTGCAGCAGGTCTACCTGTACTAGATGCACCTGCTCCTTGTTGTTTCCATCTCTGACTTTATGTCCTCTACAAGAGTTTCTGTTTTGTTTTTTTTGCTGGTTCTTCAAATGTTGAATAAAAACATGTATGGCTAATTCATAACAAAGAAAGCTTTGTAACTATGCCCACTAGTGAAGACAGTTTTGCTCCTCTTGATGTATACCCTCCTGTTTTTACCTCCTATGAGTTCTCCCCCCCCGGTCCGCAGCGCTGTTGAAAAGGCTCTGGAGGTCCCTGTATTAAGCACATAAACCTGTGACAGAAAAATCACCAAACTCGGACCACCACAGACTGTTTTCCTTCCTGGTGATGAAGGAAAACGCTGGGCTGGCATGTAAAAGGGCATTTATTCCCTTCAAGGACCTGAAGCTCCATAAAGCACCCCTCCAATAGCCAAACCCATCTGTTCTCTGATTGGATAGTTAAATTTGTGATTGACATGACATTTGCCAATCAGATGAAAGGAAGAAAAATAGGGTTAAAATTCGTACTTGTAACTTGAAAGTTGAGTGCAGAGATTCACACGTATTTTTTGGCTAAGTCCACACACAAATTCTTTTTACACATACAAATCTTTTTTACACACGCACAAATTCATTTTACACATACAAATCCTGATTTACAAGTACAAAACTGATTTACAAGTACAAAATATTTATGACCACAATTTGAGCCCATACACATGCAGAGGGTTGGTGTGACAGAAAAGGATGCTAGGAACAGGTTGTGAAGGAGGCAGGTGATCCACTGTGGCGACCCCTTAAGGAAGCATCCAGAAGAAGAAAAAGATAAATAACTAACTAATGTGGACACGTACATTAGAATTTGTTGGCTGTATTAAGTGAATGTCATAGTCTCATGTTACCAAAGTGTTCTGACAGAATTTTTTTTTCTGGCTTGATATCGATCATGAGCGATATGGTTGACGGCCAACGAATCATTTTAAACCAGGGGTGTCCAACTCCAGGCCTTGAGGGCCGGTGTCCTGCAGGTTTTAGATGTGTCCTTGATCCATCACAGCTGATTTAAATGGCTAAATGACCTCCTCAACATGTCTTGAAGTTCTCCAGAGGCCTGGTGATGAACTAATCATTGGATTCAGGTGTGTTGACCCAGGGTGAGATCTAAAACCTGCAGGACACCGGCCCTCGAGGCCTGGACTTGGACACCTCTGTTTTAAACGGATTAAATGCAGTGTACTATACAATGCACCAGGGGGCGGTAGCGGATCTCAAAGCTTACTGTTCACTCCCGTTACGAATAAAGAGGAAGAACCCCTGTCGCTCCGCCTCCTTGGATGCTCTGTGTATTTAACACAGTAGGGTAACTGAAAAATAAAAATAATTTTAATTTTAAAAAACCGTTATTTATTGCGTCGGGTTTAGTAGTTTGCACAATGAGCGGGATACCGGGGACACCCGTCGTCCAGATAACCAACCTGTCCTCGGCCGTGAGCAGCGAGCAGATGCGCACTCTCTTCGGTTTCCTGGGAGACATCGAGGAGTTGCGGCTCTACCCGCCCGAGTAAGAGTAGTCTGCCTCTGCATGGCTAGTCAAGCAACTCTGCGGACCTGCGGCCTATTCGCGGTTCTTATATTATAAACTAAAAAGTCCCAGGTGAAACAAAATGAAATGACTAACCCGCGTTTCCACGCTTCTTTCTCCCCTTTCTTTTCCTTTCCCCCCTTTTTTACAGCAACGCCCCCCTCTCTTTCTCGTCCAAAGTGTGCTACATAAAGTACCGAGACCCCTCCAGTGTTGGTGTGGCGCAACATCTCACTAATACTGTGTTTATTGACAGAGCTTTGATAGTAGTACCATGTGCGGAAGGTGAGTGCAGGCCTTTACGTTTAAAGAAACAACCTTGACTTTGTTATGACCTCCTTCCCCTGAATTCAGTTGTTTGTTGTTGTGGTTGAATTCTGGGTTAATTTTTTTGTAATTATGATTATTTTAATTTATTTTTTAACCCACATGAAAAATTGTCGAGTTGTGCCACTGGTTAGTTCCTTTTTTTTTTAACTGTTTGTGTACAATGATTTGGTACAGGTTAGGGGTTGTATCACCTCAGGATTTAAAAAAAGAAAAGAAAAGAAAAGGAAAAAAGCTAGCTTATTTCCCATAGCACCCAGCTAGGGTCTCTTGTTTGGTGTAACAAAATGTTTTCCACACAGGCCATTAAAGCTAGGTTGAATGTTTTTGAAGCTGAATCCACACTATAAACACTGGACTGCCTGCAGAAAATAGTTTGCATATTTTAAATATTGTTTGATGGAAATTACACAATAACTCACCCTTTTTCTCTCTTCATTAAAAAAACATAGATATATATTTTTATTTGTTTTTGTTTCGGTGCTTCTTTTCATTAAATCTCCCTCCCTCTTTGGTGCCACTGTTGTTCCTTGTGTACAGTCAAAATGATATCACCTCTGACTTGATGCTTTTTGTCCACGTGACTTGGTGCTGGATGGCTACTGAGTTTATTAATTTGGTTTTGTATGTTTTTTCTGTGTGATTATGTGTGCATATCAGATGACTAGAGTGGCCCAGCTGTTACACTACTACACTAGCCTGAGTCAGGCATTGTTTTCCAAGCCACTATCCCCGATCGGGCCAACGCAGCCTTCAAGGGGGGAATGTGACCAGGAGAATAGCCCGCTGAACCTTCCAAGATGGACACCTTGTCTCTTTTTATTTTATTTTTTTTTCCTTTTTAAATTTTTTTTTCTTTTGGTTTGTTTCCTTTCATACTTTCCCATGTTGTCCACTCTCTACTGTCTCTATCCAGAATACTACAATATTGCTTATCTCTAGCGTTGTGTTTATATTTGTTATTTTGGTTTGTTGTTTTGATTATTGTCCAACCCCCCCACCCCCCTCTCTCTTTCCGCTACAGCTGCAGCTTGTGTGTGATTGAGTTCTGTCCAGGTTGCTACGGCATACCGATGGGGATGTGTGTCACACATGGGATGCTAGGAGGATCCCTAACACTTTACTCTCTCGTCCACTACGCCTCCTTGTAGTGAGGGGCTAGTCTTTGTGAAAAAGTGAGAGTCGGCAGTGAAAACTTTACTTCATCGGAGCATAAAATTCTTCAAGCTATAAGTGCACTTCACATCTGTAATGCAAGTGTGTTGTAAAAGGCAGCAGTTAGGGCTTTTTCCTCATATTCCTGCTCTACGACTCTAATGTGGATGTTTAGTATTTAGCAGTGAGTCGAACGCATTAATGCTTTGTGACATTAATGCTCCTTTTTTTCCCCTTCTAACATTAGAAGGGGAAATCTGTCATTTTTATGCTCAGTGCCACCAGCTATGATGTGATAAACTTGTAGCTGTTTTTTTTTTTAACTTCTGCAGCAAGGAAGCAGATTAGAATCCAGAGAGGAAAAAAAGAAAATTCAAATTAGTTGTTTTTCATAGCTAAGTTTTGGCTAACCTTTCCTACAGTTCTTAAAATTGTTGTTCTTTTCTGTATCTGATGTTCTGTGTGCTATTAGTGATGCAGCCATTGGGGTTGTCTTGTGTTGCACACCTTTCCAACACTGCGAAACGATCGCCCCCTCCCCCCACGGAAAAGCGTCCATGCTTGATATCGTATGGTTCATGACCAATATGTTTCCAGTACAGGTGACCCATACATCAAAGTGTTGACTCATTCTCTGCATTGTTTTTTTTCTCCTTTCTTCCTTTCTTTATGTTTTTTGAAAAGAGACCAAGGACAAAATAAGTTTTGTTTTTGTTTTTGAAAAAGTAAGGATTTTCATTGAGAATAATTCAGATTCACTGAGAGAAATGTTTTTTTTCTTTCTTTGCTTTTATTAAGAAAATAAAACAAAGTAAGGATGCTCGGTCTCCAGCATATCATGAGTAGACAGTAGAAGATTTGTAGGCTGTATGGGAAGTGTATGCTCTCTTTCTCTCTAGAGTACAGTGGGCTAATTGTGCAGACATAGAGGAGACAAAGAGGAGAGTTTTTCTATTGCCTTCACTAATATCTGCTGTTGTCCTGCAGGGAAAATCCCAGAAGAAGCCAAGGCTTTGTCACTTTTGGCACCTGCCACTCCAGTACCCAGTCTGATTCCTGGTGGGGGATTGCTGCCAATTCCTACTCCAGCTCCACTTCAGAATGTAAGTCTGGCCACTGTCATAATTCTTGTCTGCCTGTTATTCATGCAAGTAAATCATAATAGGCGCATTCGGTTTTGATTTGTGGTCTACTGGTGAAGCATCCATTTTCCTTATTACACAATAGCAGTCATTAAATTACAAGAAGCCAGAATTTTGATCGAGATTAACACTAGAACCACTAGGAAGGGTCATTTTGACCCCATCCTACAACAACAGCAGAAAGGACAAAGATGTCAAAGTTGTTTATTTTCATCTAATTTTAACTAAAATTGGACAAAACAAGTATTTAAGATTGTTTAATGGTTGTTATTAGTTTATAAATGATTTAGATCATTTCATTACAGATTGTAAAGTTAAAGATGCACTCACTGCAGGTTATTTAGGCTTTCAGGAAAAGCCACAAAAATGTGAGAGGGTTGGGTTTATTTGATTGATTGATTGATCATACTTTATTCATCCCGAGGGAAATTGGGTTAAGGCTGCCAGCCGTGCCTGCGTCGTTTTTTACCAGAGTTGCATTAATTTTAAGATTTCATGAGGTCAGAATGATCCATTCTAGTTTAAATCATGATCATGATTTTACTTCCCGCTGTTGAATAACTATTACCAACTGATGTTTAAAATGTGTGCTTCACCATTAGAGCACAAAGCAAAAACAAATCAGGCACTCTAAATGATACGTCATGATACTTCCCCGCAGTGCCGAGTAGAAGAGCTTGTCTCCTGAAGCAGATCATCATGTGCTGTTTAGAAATACTTTGGCTTTAGTGGAAGTGTCGTTACTTAAGAACAAATCGCATGCAAACAGTCCTGTAAAGTCGCCTGAACTGCAAACTGAAAACGCACCACAAACTGCAGGATAAAGAATGCATGAATTAAAGAAAACAGCGCTGTGGTTGCTAACGTGGATCACCTGCCGTCAGATGTCCATAAAAGCGAGCCTGTACATGGGTGCGATGGTGTAGCTAACAAAGTTGCATTGCAATTTGATGTCATTCTGTGTGGTCAAAGATGTGTGAACTAAACATCGTAGAGTCACCGAGGGTTTAAGAAAGTGGTAAATGCAACAATATTGGACGTGTGGATAACGGCTCTTTGGTCCAAAGTGTCAAAACCTTTGCAAAAGTGTTAGTGTGATGATGATCTCAAGGCTGCAGAGTACTTTGCTGCAAGTTTTAGTCACGTCCTCCGTGTAGGAAACTGTTAATACAGTTATTTTGTTTAAAGGTGTTTCTAGGTGATACACTTAGGTCATGCTAACAAACACCTTATGTTGTTTGCAAAGGTTAACTAACAGGAATTGTAGCAGTCGTTGATTTTGGTACTTTTATACTGTTATTGTATTTTATTTGTGTTTTGGGGAAGAAATTTTATTTTGCTGCAGATATTTGTACATTAGCAGAAATGTGGCACAGCACGGATGTAAAAGCAGCTTTACGTTTACATGACAGTATAATAAAATGATCATTCCTTTCACCATAATGGTGCAGTACTAAAATAACCCATGTCTTTGTTTCACACACCTGCAGCTGAACCTTCCCTTAGTGAATCGACTTTCAGCCAATCTCGACCCCACGGCGTCAGTACTCGCCCAGCCGCCGCTCATGGGAAATGTGGATCCCTCAAAAATTGATGAGATCAGGAGGACAGTGTATGTTGGCAACTTGAACTCACAGGTAACATAAAAGTCTTCATATATTTAAAGGCCATGTGACCTCATCCTACAGGCTCATGATAATATTATTACTTACTTGTTTGGGTTTGGCTTGTATCACCTTCACCATATTGAGGAAGCTATAAGCTCAGTTGTAAAATTCTGGCCAATACTGTTGTTTTAAACATCTGTGAAACCATCTGTAAATTGATGACATGTACAGCCCCAGTTCTAAAAAAGTTGGTTCGCTGTGTAAATTGTAAATAAAAACAGAATGCAGTGATGAGTGCATATATCAGAAGGTAAAGCAGAGAAAATAAAAATTAAGAGAAAGATGTGACAAAATTTGAGAGCATTGACAACAGTGTTTACCAATTAAACTGCCCAATTCTAGGGTCAGCAGCTTTTAAAAAGCTTTATATTTTGGGGCTTGTATGTTTCTTTAAACTGAGTTGATCTTTCTTTGCGCAGACCACCACTGCAGAGCAGCTGTTGGAATTCTTTAAACAGGTGGGAGACGTGAAGTTTGTCCGAATGGCCGGAGATGAGACCCAGCCAACTCGTTTTGCCTTTGTAGAGTTTGTTGAGCAAGAGTCTGTTGCCAGAGCCCTCACATTAAATGGAGTCATGTTTGGAGACAGACCGCTGAAGTATGTATTTAGTTAAAATTGTAAAATGGGAAAATGCGTAAAATAACGTCATTTTAAGAGCCGGTTAATACTTTTGTCTTTCAGGGTTAATCATTCCAATAACGCTATTGTGAAACCCCCAGAGCTGACGCCTCAGGCTGCTGCTAAAGAGTTAGAAAATGTGATGAAGAGGGTGCGTGAAGCACAGTCTACCATTGCTGCTGCCATTGAACCTGGTATGATATTCGTCCTGCATGAAGACTTGATTAAAGTTGCTGAAGTAATTGTCGTGTACTCAGACTACTGCTTGTTCCTCTCACAGAAACAAAGAAGCGTTCCTCCAGCCGGTCTCAAAGGTCACGGCGGTCACATTCACGCTCACGCTCCCGTTCACACTCAAAAGCACGCCGGAAAAGATCCCGCTCAAAACACAGGTGACCGGCTTTTTTAACATCGGGGTTTTAGTGTTGTATTGCAATTTAGTTGTTGACACTTTCCCCTTTTGCTTCTGTTTGAAGCAGAACATCACAGAGGTCGTTGCCGGGCGGTGACTCACACAGTTCCCGAAGCAGTCACAGGAGACGCTCTCGCTCCAGAGACAGGAGACGCAGTCGGAGTCGCTCGAGGTATGCAGGACCAACTAGTGAGGCAAAAATCTCAGTGATTTTTTTTTTTTTTTTTTTTTTCTTCTTCCCAAGAGTCTGAATGTGTTTAGTACACAGTGGCTTTGCTCAACACATGGGACCACCTACAACATACTCCTGGAATATTTCTGGATTATTACATTTAATAATAACAATAATAAAAGAATCTGATCAGCTGTAATAAGAGCTGTGATTCTTGTCTTTGGCAGTAGAGGGCACCAGATTCTTAATCTTCATATCTTCCAAAATTTGCTGCTGTTCGTATGTTATTGTGGTGCATAAAAGGATGTTGATCGTTTAACTAAAATAAGATGTGTTATTTATAACACATTTATTTTCATGCACTTAATAAAGTGTTGTTTCTAGGGGGCACAAGCGCAGGAGTAAGGATCGGTCAAGAAGCCCTCGAAGGAAAGCCAAATCACCGTCACCAAAAAGGTAAATCCAACCATCTCATGCTGCCAAACATTTTTTTATAGGTAAGTTTTCTGTGTTATACGATTGTAGGTTCAGTTATGTTTGCTTGAAGGTTGGTTCTTACTGTAGATTTGGTCCACTGGCTTCTTTTAGAAGTAAAAGAGAGAAGAAGAGGGAACGCAGCAGGGACCGAAGGGACGGCTCCACGTCCAGAAAAAGGAGCCGCAAAGACGAGGACAGGATAAGGAGCAAAGCCAAGCCAGTGAAGGTATTACAGATTACGCTTCAGTCACAAATCTAATAATTTACAAATAAAGAAGGACTCAGTTGTCTGCGCATTATGTTGCTTATACTTGGAGTTATCTAATTATTCCAGATCCCTAGACCTGGAAGCATTTAATAACACAACTTGCATGCACAAGCTTCGTCTTTCTGGTATGTGATATAGATGGCATCAATTTTTTGCTGTATGGTTTAGTTTTCAGCACACTTTGATTTGCAGATCATTCTGAAAGTCCCATTCTGAATAGTTTCTACCTCAAAAGTAGTGGCATTGTTGCATGTTGTTCACACCAGCACAAGTGAATGTTTCCATTCGTCTCCAACTTGAGTATCAAACCACACGACTGTCCTACTTCTGAAGTTTACTACATAGATCCCCCAAATGATAGCCAAGAGATAAAAGGTGATTTAGATTTGTGACACTTGAGCCTTTCTCTTGATAACAATCAGAACATTTGTTTGACAAGTAACAGCCAAACAAATGTTCTCCTCAAAAACCACCTTCATTTCTGCAAGATTGTTGTCAGAGACGAGCTGCAGCATCCGTATGGGTTTGTCACGCATTTTGGTTAACAGCTTTGTTACATGAAACAGTCACTGGTAATTTAATATACAGTGAAGCTGGTAAAAATATTTCTTTTAAAAATGAAAACCTTTTATAAAAATACAATGCATCTTGATTAACATTTCTGCTCTTCCTCCCTTTGACCTATGTGTTCCAAGTAACATCAGAGGTCTTAGCTCTGCTGCTGATTGCTGCAAAGTTACGTAAACCAGATTTAAATCAGTATTCCAGATGATATGCAGGCTGTTACAGGAGTAAAATATTGGTTTTTAGTAAGCAGACATAATAACAAAAAGCACAAGAATCAGAATAGTTTAATGAAATTATTTGTTTACGGGTGCTCCAAGACAATAAGAACAGTAACAGACTGAACTAAATGTAATATATTACAACGTTACAAAATCTAAGAAACAACTCTAATATTTACAAAAAGCTCAATTATAAATATGCAGAATTTTACAGAGATTAAATATATATGATTGACATTTTACTATAAACTGTAAAACATTGTTATTTGTTATTTTCACTGCAGAGCATGTGCAAAAGGGTGTAATTATAGATGGAGTTGTATAGGGAGAGAGCCACGGGCAGGAATGATTTCCTGTGTCGTTCAGTGGTGCATTTGGGTAAATCAGTCTCTCACTGAGCGCGTTCCTGTGACTGTCCAGCATGTTGTTAAGTGGGTGGGAGGTATTGTCCAACATTGTCCTTACCTTGGACAACATGAGCGGATGCCTCAGCTTAATCCAGATACTAATTGATAATAAAAATTAGTATCAGATTAGGTACATATTTGTACTATCAGCTAAAGTACATGATGTTTACAACTGTCAGTTAAACTCCTGTTTGACAAAGATGGAAGTATCAAATAATTGTTCATGTGCACGGCATATTTTTCCTGCACTTGAGCTTTTTTGTCTTTGAATATTTTTGTTGGTCTAAGTTGATCGTTCATTGTTGCCATTTCAGGCTGAAGTGAGCTATGTCAGAGAAGGAAAGGAAGAAAGTGACAGAGAAGGCTCAGCCACACCGAGTGAGGACATGACGTCATCACCCTGCGCCCAGCATAACGGCAGCTACAAGACTAACCACGAGGAGGAAGCATCTGTGGGTGCAAAGTGACTTCAGCAACACCATGGACACTAATTTTGTTCATCCAGGTATCCTATTGCCCATTGTGTACGTGCGTGAGTGTGTGTGTACATACAGAAACACTGAATGGCCTCTTACACTTTTTTTTCCTTTCCCATTATCATCCCCTGACTGGTGACACACATGGCTCCTCTAAGTCAGCCTAATCTCACTATCAAACCTTAAGGGCAAGTGAGTGCTCAGCATCATAAAGAAGGCCACACTTTTTCTGCTTAGCTGGTCCACTGACCACTTCTTCTTCTTCTTCTTCTATTATGTCCTTATGGTATAGGTTCTTAAACTTTTGACATCTAGTATAGTAGTCCTGTAATGTCCCCACATTTCCAGCAGAGCATTGCTTTGCTATGAGGTGATCATTATTCACCTTATGTAGGTCTGAGCCCACTGCAGAAGTTTTGAGGGTGCCCAGGAAGGAAGGAAGGTTGGTTACATTCCAGACACACAGATGAGGAATAGAGGTCATACTCGTTTATCTATTCATTTAAAGCTAGATATGTTATTTGTGACTGTCACATACTTACATATTTATTAACTGTAAAGTTCAGTACTTCAAAAAGGTTTTGAAGTACAAATAAGCAGCAACAGTCTGCAGCAGGAGTAAAATGTTTGTCTTAAATTGCTTAGTGAGGAACATTAAGGGTTCGTTACATGCCTGTTCTGTGTGAGAGCCAGAGGGAAAGCAGGGTTCCCAACCATAATCTGAATATTTAAAAAAAAAAAATATCAGTGTCAGTGTGAAATCCCATCTTAGAGCCTCATCCTGAGTCTTTCTGTCATCACCATGCTGGTGTTGTTAAACAGGACATGGTGAGCAAGGAGGCAATGCAAGTAAAAAACTGAAGGTTACACTCCTAGACAAGAGACTAGTTAATTACAAGGTAAGCCTACCTTAAAGTGGCTAACTCTAATTCTGATCCTAATTTACAAAAATGAACATGAGCACATTGTATTCAGTAAGTCTTAGGACTAGACACTTTTCTCCCACAGACTTGTACAAAGTCTGGCTTGTTTTTCTCATTATTTTTGCTGCACTGGCTGTGGTCACACGATGGCTGTGCAAGCAACTTCCCATATTTTTTTTTTTTTGCCTTTTCACTAAGTGAACCAATGGCACATTATATATGTAATGCATGTTTCAGGAAGTGGATGAACATAAAGTCCCTTAGAGGAATATTGACTTTAAAATAACATTTCTGCTTATGCTGAAATGCTCATTTGCCCCTTTGTATTTTGGTGAAGGAAAATTTGGGCTGTGATGTCAGTGAAGTGACCTTTAAGTCCCCTTTTTGCACCGTATTTGTTTTATGATCTGGGAACGGTTGCATCCTGCAAACTGCATTTGAATTTTATGGCTTGAAGTGGCGTAGTGACGAGATTAGAGAACGGTATTATCTTATGCTGTGAACAGTGAATTCATTTGGTTGACATGAACACTTTTGTTTTATTTCCTTCTTTTTATTTCATAGCTGTACATCATTGTACATTGCTTTTTCTATTTCTGGTTAGTAGTTGCAACAAGATCACAAAGTATCATGTCCTGCTATTGTTCTAATACTGTGTGAGGAGAAAAAAAGTTATTTACTGTTTTATACTGTATATAAATCACATGCCTATACTGTAAAATAATGGTGATGTGCTATAAATGTCTGTCGGCTCATGTTACTGGAGAAAGTGGGGCGATTAAAGTTCTCAGAAACAGTCAAGAAGAGACTGAACAGGAAATGTCACAGGTCCACAAACTGCATGTAAGCACATTAGGGCCAAAAAGTGCCTACACTAAGAAAAAATATGGAGACTTGTTTAGGATGCTGAAAACTAATGAGACGTTATATTAAAATTTTAGCTGTCCTCATTAATTCATTACAGAGTATACTAATAATTAAGTAGACCTAGTTCTTTTTCAGTGTTTTATTTTTCTCAATGTTTACTATTTCAGTTTATTCAGCCGAGTGTTTGCAAGCTGGCCCCGGATTGAGATCTATGTAACTTTGTGTGTGTGTGTGTGTGTGTGTGTGTGTGTGTGTCCTGTGTTTTGAACGTGTTTTTAAAAGGATACTTTATGGCTGTGTGTGGCTAAATTCCTCTTTGCTGGATTTTACAGACCTGATTTTATGATTGCTTGTATTTTGTTGCCCTGTCTTCTGCCTTTTTTTTTCTCTTTTTTTTCTTACTTTGTTTTTACAATTTAAAAAGAAAAAACAAAAAACTTCAGTCTGAAGTGGTCATCTTATGATAAAATGTAGTTTTAAAAATCCAAGTATTTCAGTATGTGAAGAATTTTATTTTTATAAACATGTATCCACTTCTGAAGGTATATTATGTATAAACATGTTTAACTGTTCAGTCCATGAGGAGAGGTCTGATGCTGGATTTGGGACTCTATGTAAAAGTCTGGTGCCACTGTTTTTGAAGAGCTTTCATGTATAAATCCTCCTCAGTTCAAATCTAACAGTACATCCGTTTCCAAAAACACTCAATAAAAGAGATTTTTCATTGACTAATTTTGTTTGATTTTTTTAATTTGGGCTTTGTGTTGACTGTGGTGCACCACAAGTTCTAGATATGGGCCCAGTTAGATTATTATCTGTGCTTTGAAAGAATGGTAACGATTCATATTCACTCACAGATAACACTTTCACTCATCTGTGTGTGCTATAAATGATCTACCTTTAGAAATCTGTTAATTGAACAGTGTCTGACCAAAGTAAACACCTTGAGCTTCAACCATTTGTCTTTTGGCAAACGTCTGACCTCTGCTGTGACATACCTCAACTATTTATTGTGGTTTAGCAAAGGTTGGCATGGTAAACACTAGAATTAGCACTAGCAAGTAACATCTTATGGTTATAGATTGCTAAGCTTTGTTTAGTCTTTCTGCAAAAGGGTAATGGTGAGGCCTCAAAGTAAAGTAAGGTCTTCATTATGAGAACAGCCACTGATTGAACATTTCAGACCAGCTGACAATAAACAGCCTTCAAAAAGGATGAAAATCAGTTTAAGAGGAAAAAATGTTTTTGTGTGTTAAACTGGTGAATATGGTGCCTTTCTTTCCATCACTTAAGGCCACAATTTTGCACAACTACCTCTATAGCTGGTTACCAAGACTACGTGAAGTACCCTCAGAAGATCTACTAAGTGATGTGAATGCAGCAGTACGGACAATATCTACCGCCACCATTACCGAGACTAATAAGCTGATCTACACCACGGCAGCAGTGATCAGTGAGATGCTTGGCTGCAAGTTGAACAGCCACAAGGAGCAGTACCCTCCATGGAGAAGGAGACTAGAGGCTAAGATCAAGGTAGCACAAAGGGAGGCTAGCCAACTATCGGAGCTGCAGAAAGGTGCAACAAAGAAGGTGCCTAAGAAGTACAGCAAGCTGTCCATGCCTGAGGCCTTGGAAACTGCCAAGCAAAGACTCACAGCCTTGGCCAACCGCTTGAAGAGGTACACCAGAGAGATAGAAGGCAGGAGAATAAACCAGCTGTTCCCCACTAGACCAGCCAAGGTGTACTCTGTGGCAGGGGAACAATATGAGAACAGCACCACCAAGGCTGGAGACAGAGCAATACTGGAAGAGCGTATGGGAGAAGGACGTAACCCATAACAGCAATGCACAGTAGCTAGTGGATCTCAGAGGTGACCACAGCAACCTCCCTGAACAGGGACCAGTAACCATCACAGTGGCAGACATCGAAGAAAGGGTTTCCAGTATGAAGAGTTGGACAGCACCAGGGCCCGACATGGTTCACGCCAACTGGCTGAAGCTGACAGCACATGAGCGTCTGGCAGCACAAATGAACCAGCTGCTAGTTGAGGAGAGACAACTGGAATGGCTAACCGAAGGCCGGACAGTCCTGATCCTCAAGAACCCCCAGAAGGGGCCTGTCCCATCCAACTACTGGCCAATAACCTGCCTCAGTACCACATGGAAGCTCCTGTCAGGCAGCATAGCGGCTAAGATGAACAGGCACATGGGTCAAGACCAGAGGCCCAAAACCCCGGCAACTGGTAGACCGAGTAGTCATGTATATGTATATTATTTATACAGGTATGTATAGATATATATACACATGTATATATGTGTGTGTACATTGTGGTGTACATTGTGGTGTGTGTACATTTTCTGTTAATAAAGTTTGAAACGCAATCAGCTGTGGCCAAGCTATTTTAATTACTGCACGCAGGAGAGCAAACACACATCAAACATTACAGTTCTACAGTCATGAAAGCTCTGAAACACAATGGTGGTGCTCCCACTCCTTTATGCATTCCAAGGAAGAGGGAGGAAGTCAAATACCGATCATACCACACATCACGAGGTTCACTATGAAACCTACTGGAACAATGGATATGCTGTTTTGTGTCCTTGGTGTTATCAGCACCTGCAAAGGGAGTTGTCTTCTCCAACTACTGAGGCTGGTAGTAGTAGTACAGTGTCAAAATATATATGTATATGTATGTATATATGTCATAACTACAACATAAGACAAATACTGATATTTGGTGATTTACAAATCCAATATTCTGATATATGCGCCAATATTTCACATATTTTTTTTTAGTTGTCATTTGCAGTCATTTATTTACTCATTTACAGTAGGGATCAGAATTAGGTGCTTGTTGTGTTTGCAGTATCCAAAACACCTTTGAGCTTTTTTAGGTACTTTACTAAATTTTAAAGGGGAAACTCCACCTGGTGATATACTTGTTTTCAATGCAGTGTTCTTATCATATCATTTAAATGTGTTATATTATTTATAATAAATATTTAGCACAACTTCAGCAAAGATACAAAAGTTATTCTAAGTTTAAATTCTGCAGGCCTCAGAACCCTTTCCAGATCTCATCAATTTTATTATGACAGGATAATACTGTATGTTCACAGACCAACTATGCACAAAGCAGTTTCAGACAGAGTATTCAGAGACGTACTGTGGTAATGGTTAAGTGCACTTTTTGGGAGGATGTTTTGTCTTTTTACTCCAATTCTAACAATTGGTATGCCATTCTTTTGGTTAAGTTTTTTACATAAATGTGATATAAACACTGTCTTGGTAATTCTGCTGATTTTATTAGCCTAATGAATCCATGTTGTTGGTAATCTGAATTGTTGTTCTTCATAAGCCACAGCAGAAACAGTCAGGGGCAGCAGCTCTTACTACTAGCCTTTTAGACTAACTTGTTCACGTAGTGATTTTTCCTCTTTATGCTCCGCAGTTTGACCTTTATCACAAAATCGTGGACAAGTGGTCGCTGTCCGAGGCTGGACTGGTGCTAAATTGTCTTACATATTCCAGTCCTGGCTTAGGGTTGAATACAGTCAGGTCTGTGTCCTCTGGGTCACTTTCCATGTCTTGAGTAATGGCAGTGATGCTCTGTGGCATTACCTGCTGAAACATTTCCATCGTGGTATAGCCACTTGGAAAGGGAAAAGGAAAACTTTGTAGGTCTGTCTGCTGGGTTTCCAACAATGTGTCTGTAGTATTGTTAGGAGATATCTCGCCAGTTGCATCATCTGTCTCTGTTTGGATCCAGTTACAAGTAATTCCTGGTGAATCTCCCCGTTTGTCTAAGCCACAAAGAAGCGGTAGCATTGCTGGCAATATCGTGGCAGGGGCAACAGCTTCTTTCTCAATTATCTGGAGACTTTTTGTTTCCCATTCTTCAGCCTTCAGAGTATTGATTGCCTCAAGGAGTTCCTATGTGACCAAATGATACACTGACGTATTTAATTTTATACAACATATTTCATCTGATGCAATGGGACTATAATAGCAGTTCCCTATAATAAGTTTCAGGTTGTTTTAGGTTTCCACAACATTAAAACTGTTTGTGTGCTTTGTCACAGCTGATACTTACCAGTTCACAGGGCCTGTCTATTTTCTGCATTGTATTGCTCTTTCCGGGATTAGGTATGCTTGGCCAGAGGACAACTTTTGCTCTAAAAAGCATTAAAGGAATAGTTAAGGTAAAGCTTGTGCATAGTGGTAGACATAGCTAATTAGCCACTTGGGTGGAATCTTGTTCCAGCTATTGATTGACAAGTTGTACCTTTTTATTATTGGTGGTCCAAATATCAGCACAGTGGCCACAACTGCAGCGACTACAATAATACTAGTGAATCTAAAACTTCCTGTGCAAAAAATAAAATAAAATAAAATGAAGGCACAAACAAAAAAAATAGAAATTTAATTCTATGTACAGTTGATGGTTGAAATATTACTTGACTGACCTTCTTGAGTCGTTTTAAAATAGTTGGGTGCACTTCGTTTTCCTGTTCCTTTAGAGGTAAAACCTGATATCTCGACTTGGTATGTTGTGCCGCTTGTAAGATCGTTTAGTTCGTACTTGTTCAAATTTGGATCCACTGTAATATCTGCAATCAAAATGATAGTTTTTATCAATATGAGCATGTTAGCATTGACATTAAAAGCATGTTAGTACTGACATTATAAGCATACTATTGTTGTCTTTATGAGCATGTTAGTCTTTATGGTAAATGGACTGATTCTTATATAGCGCTTTTCTGCTCTCCTGGAGTACTCAAAGCGCTCTATACAACATGCCTCATTCACCCATTCACACAAGCACTTCCTTATATACACACTCTGATGGATGCATCGGAGAGCAACTTGGGGTTAGTATCTTGCTAAGGATACTTGGCATGCAGACTGGGGAAGCCAAGGATCGAACCACCAACCTTCCAGTCAGTAGCTGATCTGCGCTACCACCTGAGCCACAGCTATCCCAGAGAGACACATGTTAATGTGATCTCTGGTCTCCCACTCAGAGACACAAGTCTTCGAGTGTCCAGCATTCAGACGGCTACCTGAGGACACTCTTTGTGTGAGAGAAAATCTGCTCACGCAGATATGTAGAGCCAAATACTGTCAATAAGGCCTCTGCAATGTTCTGAAGACAGTTAAACTTCAGGTGGTGATGTCCAGCAGGTGAAAATGCAAGCTCCATGAACACGCATGCAGTTGAGTATGAAAATATTGTCATCATGAGCATATTTGCTTGCTGAAATAGCTAGAATGGCTTTGCGGTCAAATGATTTTGGAGTATTTTAATATGTGAGTGGTTGACTGTGAGCTGCAGAAATAAATGAATGACACAAGTCACACCCATATTTGCAGCCCTACGTTCACACTGCAGGTCTTAACGCTCAATTCCGATTTTTTGATCAAATCTGATTTTTTTGTCTGCTTGTTCACACTACAAATAAAATGCGACAACAAACACGCTCTAGTGTGAACCCTCAAAGCGGCCCGCATGCGCAAAAGAGGATGTCACACACAACGCGCTCTGTTTAGACCCAGAGCAAACAGAATTGTTTGACTGATGTTCCTTAATATAAAGACTTCGGACTTTACGTTTCCCAATTTTTGCTTTAAGTTATTTTGTTATTTACATAATAATGTAAATAACCTAATAATGATCCTTATTGCTGTTTTAGAGAGGAGCGGTGCTTCAAAGGATAGTTGCAGATTTCTGTCAGAATCTGCAGATTATACAGTACAAATAAAATGTTCACGTTGTCTTCCCAACAGTTTCACTGACATCTACACCGGATGGCCAGGAAGCGTTCGCGATGTCTTCTCGGGCGCTGAAAATTGGCGTCTGTCTTGTGTCAGTGACGTAAAAGACGGATTTAATGCGACATGACTGTTCAAACAGCAGTCGCTTTCTAAAACATCGGATATGTATCGGATTCAGTACCACATACGAAAGTGACCCAGATCGGATTTGAAAATATCGGATTTGTGCTGTTCACACTGTCATACCATGATCGGACATAGGGTCAAAAAAAATCGGATTTGATGCGCTTTCCCCTGCAGTGTGAACGTAGCCTATAATGTAACACTAACAGCTGACAGTAGATTATCTTTAGGTTGCTCGGCCATCTTGACAAACTAGTCCTATCCAGAGAGTTAATTAGGTTATGACTTCATAGCTACATCAAGTAGTGTATGAGGTCATTAAAACCAAAGCTAAAAACTGCAGTGTGATTACAGCATTCATTAACTTCTAGAAACTGAGAAGAGTAAACAAAGCAGCTGACAAACAGGAAATTCACTAAGGATAACGCATGTGCTGTAGAGCAACCAGTGGATGTGATGCCAGTGCTATTATTATGTTCAACAAAATTTAGCAGTTTATGAAGAAGTGGAAGTGTCTTACTCTTCTCAGATTCTGTTCCCCACGGGTGGTATTCACTGTAGTGGATTGTGTAACCCAGTAGGAAACCTCTGGTGTCTTCTTCTGGGATGGATGACCACTGCAGCACCATTGAATTCTGTGTCAAATTGTAAATGCTGATGTTCGCGGGACCACTCACAGGAGCTTTAAGAATGACACGGGAAAGCAATTTCAAGAGGTCAGAGTGTTTTGTTGGTGGCTTGTAATGTATGTGTGTCTGCTTGTTTGCCTTACTGCCTTCCATGAAATAAAACGTTGTGCTTGCAAACGTTCTTTCGCTGTTGTTAAGATGCTTCATGTTGCAGGTGTCCTTGTTCGGTCGCACGTGCAGACTGAGGGTGTATCTCTTGTAAGGCTTCAAGGGTTCTGGATATTTGAGATATCAAAAGAATTATGATTGATCGCTGATTGAACTGATAACTATTCACTGATATCTGCGAACAACTATAATTCTGTAAAGTTGTTCTATATAGTGTGTAACTGTTCATATAGAGCATTATTAAATTTATTGCTAATGCAATCATATGGCACATTGACTTTGTGGAGGAATTTGAGGAAATTTTAGATGGCACTCATCATCAGAAAGGTTGCCAACCCCTTATCTAAACCATAAACTGTATATAAACGATGATTTTAGCCTCCTTGACGTCACACTGGTTTTGGACTCCTTTTCAAGTTTCCACCACGTTAGTGTTTTGGAGCCAGGTTTGGGGTGGAGTGCCAAATTTGGCTTCCAAGCTGGTCAGCAAGCAGCCTACATCCACTGTATGTGGATTGTTATCTGTACTGGCATGTGGTGATTAAAAAAGCTTATTTAGCAGTACACAAACTGTGCATGAAGTACGCTTTTTTCAGTGTTCAAGTTTCAAGCTCTACGCATAGCTCTAATTAACAGGTATCTATAGGAGGAGAAACAGACATCTATAGCCATACCAGGTATCTATGCATGCACCTAATCAGTTTTTCTAGCTCTAGAATAAGTGAATAAATACTGATTGGGACAATAGATTTTCTAACTCAGAAGCTTTAAACGCAAGTTCACAAATCATTGGACAATGTCTTAGGCAAGTCAAAACAAATGGCATTTAAATGGTGTTGACCAACAACTCATAATATTAACATACCTTTTAAAGGAGAGAAAGTATAGTAGTTTTTGCCTTTAAGGTAAAAGGACTTGTACGCTGTTTTAGTCTTCTCTTCCCTCCACTCCGCACAATAGCACACATATTTTTTGCGAAGGGAATCTGTCCAGTAGATTTTGAAGGATATGTTATTGTGGACTGTCACGTTGAGCTTATCGTCTCCCATACCTGTGGATGTATACTTTTGTTCAGATCTGTGGTGAAAACGACACCTTTAAGAGAGCTGTAAGGATAAAAATGAGTACTGACTGTCCATGTCTTCACGCAGGGGTATTATTTGGCTCACAGCTGGAGAGATGCTGACGTTGTTGAAAGACCTGATGCTCACACGATAAGCTGAGTAGGAGAGAATCAGTGTGATGCTGGGCTGAGTGGTGTTGATCTGCTCAATTGGGGCCTCTCCTGACTCTTTCCCAATGGTCACATTGTAGCCATCATGCAGGTCTCTGGCAGAAACCTAACAATCAAAAACAGTTTATTATCAAAACAAGCGGCTATGACTGCACAGTGCATTTACATTCACCAGCTACTTGTATCGGGTTGGTCCACCCTTTGCCTTCAAAGCTACCTTAATGTTTCATGGCACAGATTCAACAGGGGGCTGGAACCACACCTCAGAGATTCTAGTCCATGTCGACATGACATCATCACACAGTTACTGCACATTTGTTGGCTGCGCATCCCAAAGGTGCTCTATTGGATTGAGGTCTGGTTTGAGATCATGTTCAAGAAACCATTAAGGGCCGAAAGCCTGCCAAGAAAATATTCCCCACCCCATTACACCAACAGCCTGAAACATCTATACAAGGCAGGATGGTCCCACGCCTTCATATTGTTTACAGCAAATTGTGATGTCACAGCAGAAATTAAAATTCATCAGACCAGGCAGCATTTGTCCAATCTTCAGTTGAACCTGTGTGAACTGTAGCCTCAGTTTCCTGTTTTCAGCTGACAGAAATATCACCAGGTGTCCTCTTCTGCTGCTAGCACAACTGCTTCAAGCCTCACAGAAGAGCTTATCTGCATACCTTGCTTGTAACGACTGAGTATTTGAGTTACAGTTGCTTTCTGATCTATTCAAAGAAGTCTGGCCATTCTCCTCTGACATCAACAAGGCAACAAGGCACTGCTGCTCACTGAATATATTATTTTCTGACCATTCTAGAGTTGTTTATGTGATAAAATCCCAGTATATGAGCTGTTTCTGAAATACTCGGACCCACCCATCTGCCACAACCATACCATGGTCAAAATCACCCTTCCTTACCTTTCTGATGCTCAGTATGAACTTCAGCAGGTCATCTTGCCCATATCCCCATGCTTAAATGCACTGAGTTGCTGCCATGTCATTTATAGATTAGACATTTTTTGCTAACAAACATTAAAACAGGTGTACCTAATGAAGTGGCTGCTGAGTGTTTTCTACATTCTGCTTTTTGCTTAATAGCATGTTCTCAGAAGATTTTTTTCGAAGAAAAATTACCTTCCAGGTTATTGAAACAAGGCGAGTACCATTTTCATTGGGGACGTCGGTTTCTTCAAAGTTGACGATGACAGGCTGTGATGTCAGCTCTGAAAGAGGAAACTGTGTTTTTTGCTTCAAACATAAGCAGGTAATCTTTTATCTAGTTTGAAGTGAAAAACAAAGTAGAAAGCAAACACTAACCTGATAGCACAGTGTATGGTTCACTCCATGGGCACTGTGTACATTTAGTATTGGCGATGCAGTGTATCTGTAAAACGTAGGCCACTGAGGAGTTCAGATTCTCCACTCTGCTTTTCGTTTTATTCTGGGATATTACAGGTGACTGCAAGCAGCACAGAAATCAGTGGTTGTGTTAGGGAAGTATCTGAAATAAACATCTGTTTTGTTTTGTTTTTGGAGAGTATAACAGAAGAAACTGTTTCAGAGCAAAAACGCAAGCCGACAAAGTCCCAGAGAGCAGATCAGAATGCCTTCAGAAAGAGGTTAAAAACTAAGGTTTGGAAACACAAGTACACCTGCAGTTACAAGTAATTCAGGTAATTTGTATATTAATTACCTGAATTCCTTAATACAACTTATGTTCACTTTGTAAATTCCAGAGTGTAAGGATTCAGGCTGGATTCAAAATGAATCATTTTCTTTAGCAGAAATTGAAAATCAATAAAAGATGCTGTTATTTTAAATTAGACTGGAAGATAAATACAATCAGAGGGAATGTTGCAAAGCAAAAATCACACAGCTCATGGTGGTCTACTTTCTTTTCAAGCTTCTCAAACCTAATTTCAGAGAAATTTGACTTTCAGTTAGACATAATCTCATCATCATGGCAACTTTAACTGCTACATGACTAAAGTGTGGGAAGTTAACGTCAGTTGGTAAGCTCTGACTCATTTCATGTAGACCTTTACGTAGATGTTTGATTAGTAGACTACTTTTTGTCTCCCTCTCTCAGATAAATGTATCTGTCTAAGAGAGTTGCTGTCTGCATTGAGTTTTTCCTTTCCAGTCACCTTTCTCACTCACTATGTGTTAATAGACCTCTCTGCATCGAATCATATCTGTTATTAATCTCTGTCTCTCTTCCACAGCATGTCTTTATCCTGTTTTCCTTCTCTCACCCCAACCGGTCGCAGCAGATGGCCCCGCCCCTCCCTGAGCCTGGTTCTGCCGGAGGTTTCTTCCTGTTAAAAGGGAGTTTTTCCTTCCCACTGTCGCCAAAGTGCTTGCTCATAGGGCGTCATATGATTGTTGGGTTTTTCTCTGTATTTATTATTGTGCGATCTACTGTACAATATAAAGCGCCTTGAGGCGACTTTTGTTGTGATTTGGCGCTATATAAATAAAATTGAATTGAATTGAATTATCAATGTTTGTTTGTTTGTTTGTTTGTTTTTTATAGATATACGGTATCGGAAAGGAAAGCACCAGTCTTTTTAAATCATAGAAGTCCAGCTCAGATCATGCTGCACTTTAAAGGCAAATCTAAGATTCAGCTATTTCAGATGCTGTTTACATTTCAAAACTGCTTTTGAATGCCTCTTTCACTCTAATACAGTATGGTGATGGAAAACTGTCAATGATGAAAAGACCCGAAGAGCAAATACAAAGACAGACATGGTGTGTGTTAGATTTTCAAAACAGAAGAAAACTGCAGTTATGTATAGGATGTTAAAAGTACAAAAACTGCCTGTCTTAGCCTGCCTTTCCTGGCAGCTTTTGCCATTAGAATTAAGATCTGAATGCACTGTTGTGCCAATCATATTTGCTTTTTCAAGCCGAGCTCTATAAAATCTCTGTAGGCTCCTCTGTGATTTTCTAAATTAAATGTTATCTATTTATTCATTCACTTCTGTTATATTTATTATTATTATTTCTATTATTATTCACACTACATGTGAAATATTGCAATGTCAAAGCTGACAGGCAGGGGGGAAAAAAGCCCCAAAAAAAGCCCACAATGGGTCATCAACTGCTGCACCTGTAAGAAAAAACATACAAAACACAAACAACACCTGCAAGAGAAAAATGTGCAAAAACATAGATACACAAATCAACAGTCTTGTTGTGTGTGTGTAGGTGTGTGTCTGTGTGTGTGTTAGCGTCTGTGTATGTTTCTTTGTATGGAAATTAACTTGATAATGAGGGTGAAAAGTCACATTACGTACATCCCAAGGCGTGCAAGAAAAAGTGGCCGCCAGGAGCCAGAGGCATGCAAAAAAAGGCCCAAGAGACCCGGGCCATCCACAGCCCCCCAAGAGTACTGCAGAGCCAAAGCTACAAGTGTAAGTCTAGCCAATAAATATGCTAGACATTTCTGCTGGTTATTATATGTATACACACACACACACAAACCCCCATCCTCACGCCATGATCCCTGCCCCACCACTTTACCTATGTCACAATGCAATCAGACAAGTACATTTCTTCTGGCAAACACCAAGCTCATGCAAACTTGTCCATCAGATTGCCAGACAGAGAGATGTGATTTGTTACTCCAGAGAACACATCTCCACTGCTCTAGAGTCCAGTGGAGACCTGATTTACACGACTGGATCCAACGTTTTGCATTGTGCTTGGTGTTGGAAGGCTTGGATGCACCTGCTCAGCCATGGAAACCCATTCCACGAAGCTCTCTACGCACTGTTCTTGAGCTAATCTGAAGTCCACATGAAGTTTGGAGGTCTGTAGTGATGGACTGTGCAGAAAGTTGGAAACCTCTGTGCACTATACACCTCAGCTTCTGCTCACCCTACTGTGATTTTACATAGCCTTCCACTTCATGGTTCAGTTTATGTTGTTCCCAATTGCTTCCACTTTGTTATATTACTACTAACACTTCACTATGGAATATTTAGGTGCCATCCTAATATTGTACCATCTCAGAATTCACTTCGCTCCTGAGAGTAACCCTGTCTTTCACAAATGTTATGGCAAGGTAAGGCAAGATTTATACCTACTGGCTAAACAAGATGAACTCCAGGGTCCTGATCTCCAAAGATCCTCAGAAGGGACTAGTTCCATCTAACTACTGGCTAATAACCTGCCGCTGCACCACATGGATGAGCAGAAACATGGCTCAATACATGGGTGGGGCCTAGAAAGGAATTGGCAGCAACTTCAGAACAAAACAGCAGCCCATGGTGGACAGACCAGTCACTTGAGACTGGAAGACCAGAGTGACCACCTTGTGCACTGCCTGGATTGACTACAAGAAAGATTACAACTTAATACCTGAAACTTTACAAGACCAACAGGACCCTAAGAGCCTAAAAGGAACTTTAGGAGGAATTCAGTGAACAAAGTGTGTGATTTACCAAGGAGATGCTCTGTCTCCAGTGCTGCTCTGCATATGCTTGAACCCCTTCAATCACATCATTAACAAGATAGAGTAGTTGGCTACAGATACCAACTATGGAATAAAGCAAACTTTAGCCACTTCCTGTACATGGATGGCATCAAGCTGTATGCCAGGAGTGAACAAGATATCAATTCACTGATCCACACTACTAAGTACCTACAATAATGACATAGGAATGTCATTTGAACAAGATGTTTGATGTTTTGTGCATGCGTGTGGATAAACCTCTGGTCTTTAACAGTAGTGCTCTGCAATAATGCAAGTTTTGATGTCAATTGTTACCTAGTAAATAACTGACCTCATTCCATTGAAGGCTTCCCAGTGCTTTGTATCTGGCAGAGTAAGACATGATATGCTTGACATCGTTCTGATCCCATCTCACATTTATGTCCAGTTTCCCAGAGTGCCGTGTGAATTTCACATAATTTGGAGGGTCACATCGCTCTGAAACAGTCAGGGAAATTATCCCAAAAATTTCCTCAATTTTTAAATTTGTTATTCAATACAGAGAGAAAAAGAAGCAAAGGACTGCTCCTTAAAAGTTTTTTTTTTTTTTTACTTACGCAGGCTCTCCGGTGAACCTTGAAAAACTGCCTGGGTGCAGTTTTTTGACTCACTGTTTTCAAAAATCTGAATGGTCACACTGTGGCGTTTAAAGAACCCGATGTCTTCAGAAAATTTTGTGATGTTTTTATAAATTTTGCAATAATAGGTTTGTTTTTTTTTTCTAGAAGAAGAAACAAGAGATGTTAATTACAAATAAGGACATTTTCATATGCATTTTTAAAACGTGGTTTTTATTGGTGTGGTTGTAAGGGAAAAAGGGAAAAACAAAACACTACTTACTGTTGTATTACAAGTGTATGTGTATTTTTGGATGCGTGTTTTCCAGGTTTCCACATGCATCTTAATTTGGACCATGTATTTTTGGTAAAACAGTCCAAATCACGGACTCCATCTGTAAAAGAGGCAGCGCACAGTCATAAAGAAAAAGAACAAAAAGGTTTTCCTGTCTCAAGTCTGATTTCAAAGATCATGGGTCACCTCAGGATGACTCAGTATGTGTTTTCTTTACCTGGGTGAAGTCCACAATGCTGGTATTTGGAAGAAGTCTCGTTTGGCTTGCAGCTCTCTGCATATGAATATGGCATGTGAATACAGATCACAAAATACTCAGTTAATTCAGTTGGAGATGTTTTTAAGGATCAGTAACATCATCTAATATATGTTACTGAAGCATGCGCATCTCAAATATTTTACAGGACCTGTTTTCCAGCAAAATTAAATCAGCGTAAGCTGTTATTGGTATCTACCATCACACAAAATTTGAAAATAATATCTAACAGGCAGACAGACAAACAAAGACAACTAATTACAAACTCCCTCCCTTTCTTAAGTACACCTCACTACTGAAGTAATGGCTTGGGACTTTATCAGTCTCTCGATACATTGTGAAGAAATTCTGCTCCACTCTTCTTACATTGTTGTTTTAGTACATTGAGCTTTTCCTTTTCAGTCACTCTAAATTTTCTGCTGTCCTTGGGATCATCGCCCTGCTGCTACACGACTCACTTTGGGCCAAGCATTAGCTGTCCGACAGATGACCTTGCATTTGACTCGAGAATACTGTGCAAACTGCCGAACATCTGCTTTTATGGACGTTCTCACACTTGGTGATGATCCCCTCTCATTTCTATGGAAGGAGTAAGCAAGCAAGCAAGCAATTTATTTATATAGCACTTTCAGATCAGCCCTCAGCTGAACACAAAGTGCTGTACACTTGACATAAGCACTAGTTATGTTTTTACACATTGTTTCTCCATTTCGTGTAATTTATTTTTTTGTTCGCCTCAGGTTCCATTTACCCCAGTTTAAGACCTGAGAGTTATACTATGAGGGAATTTCGACACAGTCTCTCTTTTCTTTGCGTCAGCTCGTTCAATAAAACTTAAAACTTCCGTCAGAGATGATGGATATGAAAATGCTGATCATTAAGTATCTCTGATAACCCAGGCTTTCTGCGTTAGGATCTGTACAGCTCTCATAAAAAGGGATGTTGCACATTTCATATAACTCTTGCACTGCACAAAAAGTTCACTATGAGTGGCGCCTACTCCAAACAAAGACATTTCAGATGATGAAGATAACATGCCGTTAAAAATCTATGAAGAGCAGAAAAAACTATAACAGGACAATGCAATATTGGTGCAAATTAGGCAGAATGTTAATGATGCTGAATTGTGGGATTTAGCGCATTTAGAGTGTTAAATAAACATTTAAATTCAAGTTAATTATTATTTTTTGCTGAGTGCGCTCTCTACGCTGCTGTTTATTTATAATGGCTGCACATTAGACCTCTGAAACCTTTAAGTAGATCCATTTAAACAGTAAAAACCCTGGGGCTTGGGTTTAATTGGTCGACAGATCTCAGTGAAATTAATTTTACAGATTACAACAGACCTTAGCAATGATCTAATAGATGTTACTGAAGCATGCACATCTCATCTAAATATGCAAACTCCAGTGGGACTGCGACGTTTGCACTGCTGTAACTGTACAGCTGGGCTTCATGTGCACTGTTAGTAAATTACAGTTTAACAAGCTGCACATGCAGAGAGAATTGCATTGCACTTTGTGACCCAGAAAACTCTGATATTAAGCTAAGAATCAGATTTATGATTATTTTTTAATTATTGTTACGTTCTGATAGGACACAATAAAACCTTACAACTGACAGAAGGTGAGCTTTCTTTTTTTAACATGACTGTATGATGGAAGTTCACAATATTTATCATGCAAGTCCTCTGATATAAGTATCATTTAATAAGGGAGGATCAAGTGTGAAGTTTACATGTGGGGTGTGGGGTCCAGTACAGTAAACAGAGCCTGACATACTGCTTCTCTCTTCATTAGTGATCTTGGTGGTGTAAAGCATATTTATAAGTTGTTAAGCTGTTATTTCATCGACGAAGTGAAATACTCTGCTGGACTGAGTTGTTGTATTAGACTGAATGAAGGGTAAAAAAAAAGGCATGTGACACTCTGGGTTAAATGTGCAAATGTGGGGCAAATATAGTACTACCACTACGGTCTTTCACTCTTCATCTTGTGTCAAATGAGACAAACGCTCCACAAATTCACGTGAATCAGAATGCTAGGAAATTGCAGTACACACAGCGCTAACCAATATTTAAACAGTAATAAGACAATGAATAATTAGAAATGTTATGGTAAGCCTACCTGAAGTTACTTGAGAATGCATGGAGAGTGTAGCGTAGTAAACAAGAATCAGACCTTGAATGTGAACAACAGGAGTTAACACAGAGATGATCATGGATTTAAATCCTTCCAGAAAGACTGAGCTGTACCAAGACAAGAAGTTTATCAAGTAGAAAGGCAGATTTTTTTTTTTTTTTTTTTTTAAAAATGGACACTTACCCAGGATGATATAATATGAATGGCTTGCACATGAAGAACATTTAGAGTCTGAAAAATCCAGCTGAGCTTTACGACCAGCCATTTCGCCTGGGTCTGTCTGAAAGACTGAAACCAAGACGGAGCCTTCGTAACCTCACACCCACAGTCTTCTGCCATTCACAATCATGATTCACACAGTAGCTGCTCCCTTGAGCGTGTGTGAGAAGGAAATATTTTGGGGGAGTTTTGACACTGAGCATGGAGGGGCGGGGTCACAGTGTGTGACACAGTTCATAGGACTCGTAGACTGACAAGAAACGGTAGGTCCCCTGAAGTATGCAGAAACAGCCTTGTTTCTACTTCTTCTTTCCACAAATAGAACTGTTGAGTCGAAGACGTTGTATCTGCTCAAACAGCAGCTTTGCTCTGAAGTGCAGGAGGCATCAGAAAGCAAGAGAAGTGACTGTGACTCAAAAGAAGAGCAGGGATGATTTTGTGTGCTGTAAATTCAAATTCTATTCATGCTTTCAAAGAACTGGGTGCAAAAGTCATCTGAAAAATTACAAATCAATCCGCTAGAACTGGAAAATATGTTTTTTAAAATAAAAATTCAAAATCAGAAGTCTTGAAGAAAAGACCTACACGGTCCATTAAAAGAAAATAGAAATATTGCTTTCTGCCATTATAGTCTACAAACACAAATATTTTAATATTTTTACATCATATTTCGGTTCTGATTTTAACCAAAATGAGTTTAAAGGTAAGTACAAAGCAAGAATCAAAAAGGCACAACAAGAATAATTGCGTCACTAAAATAAATACATTTTTAAAAATCGCACATTTAACCTCAACTGAAATATACAAGCGGGCATTTCTCAGATAGATAACATCTTGACCTTGTTTTTAAAGGAAGTAAGAAACAGAACAGCATGTTTGAAGCTTGATTCACAAGAAATGTCACGTGCGTAATTAAAAAACTGCTTCTTCTTAGTGTAAAAATGATCATTAATTCTGTTCACAGTTAAGCTCAAACATCTAGGTGAAGTAAACTAAGAAACAACGAATATAAAAAGACATAGGAGTAAACAAGCTAACCTTTGTGTAATAACTGCCACATGCTCTGTGAGAGACGTGTGGTGACTCAGATCACCCTGTTTTCCTATAACCTACAGTGGTATCAGAATTTTACCAAAACTGAATGAGTAGTCCATTTACCTTACCTTCCCGCCCTCGAAGCTTCTCTAGCAGCGTTTTTAACACCAGAGGTTAATATAGTGCTTCTGTAGCGCATCTGAAAAATGTGCTGATGTTTGAGAGTTAGGATATGATTGATGAGTCATTTATGACAGACTGATTTGTCAGGAAGCCACAGGATGGAGTCTGTTCGGGGAGTGTTTGTATCCATGACCCAGGAGGTTCAGACTGTTAAACCTCATCATTGTTCCTCTTTGGAGCTCACGCAAAAATATAAAAAGCTTCAAAAAGGCAGAACAGGAAAAGCTAGAGAGCTAGAGTGCTGTTAATCTCACACAGCCCAGTGCTGCTGGATCACAGCATTAATAGAAACCTGCTTTAGAGTGGAACTTAATACTTTTCCTGTTTTACTCTTTTTAAGTTTTTCTATATTACACTGCTTTCTGCTTCTACTCTCTGCACTACAGCTTGATTTTGGATGTGAATGTTGTCCTTTGTTTTCCATACTAATACTTCTTATTTTGCAGATTTTTACATGTGAATCTGCTATAATTCTATTTTACTATAGAGAAAGTTACCCAATAGTATAGAGTATAGGTAATTAGAATCACTTCCAGCTGAAACATTTAAGTAATATAAACATTAATGAATATATGAGTCAATAATTAGGATCAAGTCACATACTAGAATAGAATAGAATAGAATAGAATAGAATAGAATAGATCTCTATTGTCACTGTTACAAGAACAATGAAACACAGTTTGGCATCTCTCCATGTAGATTTACATTCAGATTCTTTTAGGATAGGAGAAGAAGATAAAATAGACTTAAGTTTCTGCGCAGTAACATAAGTATCTACACAAAAAAGATAGATATATACAAGTTATATACAAAAATATGCCACATAAGGAGCAGGTGAGTGATCAGTGCAGTATAAGATGCAATGTGATCAGTAGTATTGCGCACTGAGTAAGTGGTAGGAATGCTGGTTGCCACTATAATAAATACAGTTATATAAATAGAGGTAGCAATGTTAAGTGCATTATAGTATAATGAATACGGTTTATAAATACAGTGTAAAGGTCTGTGAATGCAGCAGCAAGTCAGAAGGCTTTCGATGGTCGAGCAGTTTTTGGGGTAATTGGGGCTGACGCAGCTTCCCGAGAAAGTCCAGCTTTTCCTACCTGGTGGGAAATGTATATGTACTGTATAGGATTCTGCAAAATGTGTATTTTTGCTTTACATAGATTCAGTTTATTTTCATGCTAAAACATTTGTATTATTACTTATATTTGGCTATAACTTTTACTTATTAAAAGCATCTAGCTCATTTACAGCCCTGTGTTCTCATACAGATGGTATTACATGAAAAGAGGCTGAAAAGGGTTTTTTATTGAATTGAATTGACAATAATTGTTTGGTAAAACAGGGTTTTTTCACTTAAGTAAAATCCTTATCTATTTCAAGTAATACAGAAGTTTTAACATCTAAATACAGTATAATAATGTAAAATTCCTCATTTTGTACAATCCTAGACATTATATTACTGGATCATGAATATTGAGTTATTACTATGTATATCATTTTTTGTCGCAGGTGGATATGATTGTAATTACTTATATACGCTGGAGCTGGTTTGGCAGCATGTGCTGACCAAACGTCCTAACACACCTAATTGCATGCTTTTTAGCAAAGTAGGAAACATCTTTTGTTCAATAATAATGTATTTGCATATTTATAGATTCTAGATTTTTCATTGGTTTGGATGGATTCTAAATTCTAAATCATTTAAAATGATAAACATAGTATTTTTAGTTACAGGCTAACAATAACAGGGAAAAAACAAATGTAAAATTTAGTGGAAAAAACTAATAACTTAGCCAACTTATATCTTGTCAGTTAAAAATTGCGATGTGGATCCTGCACCGTGTTCAGTCTTACCCGGTGAAGATTTGTTCAACCAACATTTTATAGTGTTCGGCTACAACAATTTGTGCCTAACTGTTATATGAGAGGCAAAAGCGGGCTGTTCTGATGCGAAAAATCGAAATAAACAACACGAAGTATGTACAGGCACCTCTGAGTGTTATCGTGAGAACATTTTTTAGAAGGACAAACACAGAAAGAGACACACAAATGTAGATTTTGCTGCATGTTCCTCCTTCCGTGCAGCACTGTATACACACAGGAAGTTTTGTTCACACCTCACTGACTTAAGTTAGGCCCCAAGAACGTCATTAATGTTGTGCATCGTGATCTTTATCTTAACATTACACTCTGTACCAGCTGCAGAGCGAAGTCTGAGGTATGGTTATTACTGTTTTTTTGTACAAGCTTTGTCTCTGAAAGCCTTCTGCCTTCTGCTTTGAACTGCCAAGAGCTAAAAATGTCAAATGATTCTTAAAGTCATAGAAAGAGCTGATGACAAAACAGACCCCTGAAACCTACTGAATCAAAAGAGATGATTAAAATTAGAAGAGAACACTTAAAGATCCCAGCCACAGGAAATTCATTTCCGCTAAACAACTCACTGCCTGCCTACCCATGTTTTTCTCATTGGTAAATTTCCCCACCTTAACCTGTTTCTTATCACCACCTTGAATCAGCAAT
Source organism: Oreochromis niloticus (assembly GCF_001858045.2). Taxonomy (NCBI): domain Eukaryota; kingdom Metazoa; phylum Chordata; class Actinopteri; order Cichliformes; family Cichlidae; genus Oreochromis; species Oreochromis niloticus. The sequence continues at coordinate 13,350,151 of NC_031972.2, read as the reverse complement.
GCTCTAACTTATTGTGGCCTACAAGTGTTGAAATGCTACGTATGTGGGTTCATCTTGTAGAGTCTGGTTTTGATGTGAGATCTTTAATGTTTTACCAGCAGGCTCGGGATTCAATAGTCACCTTTTCAGTAAACTGGTATTGATACTAATGGATGATAGCTGAATGCTGTTCATTTTACAGAAGAATTCAAATATAGTTTTTGAAGCAAGGCATAAACATTACAGGTCAAATGAAGATACATTGTACATCAAAAGGTTTATGCTGAGTGATTTTCTGGTTTCACTAATATTGAGTGAAAGGAAATAATGCAACTATGCTTTTAGTTCAACAACCAATATAGGCTGGGACAAGGATTGAATCTTTGTACATTTTTTGATGAATAAAGTGGTGTTATTATTTTCCTATTAGTTTACTTTCAGAAGAGATCAGGATCAGGTTCCAACAATTTTTACCACTTTAATTTCCATACATACAATTAATCAAAATATAATACCCTCAGGTAAACAGCTAAAGGAGCCTTTGCATTTAATGTTCTCTGCTATCGCTGCTCGTTCTTTAGCAAACAGTACCCTCCTGTGGTAAGACTGTGTGTGCACAAACTTTAAACTAGACACACAGCAAAACCAACAAATAAATACTTTAACACCTAAAGCTGTGTTTAAATTTTACTGACTTAAACACGATTTTCATTTGTTCATCTTGAAGCAGCGGTGCGTAGCAAAAGTGCGCTGCAGCGTTTCCCTTTCACGTGTCGTTTCTTAGAAAGCCTAACTGTGACTAATACTGAACAGTAAAAATCTACTGTACATGGAGTGGTTCTTATATAGCACGTGTCTACTGTTGCACTTTATGCAACTTGCCTCATTCACCCATTCATACAAGTACTTTTTTTTTTTTTACTATGTAAGTGTTCTCCATCGCACATTCACACACATTTGTACTCCGATGGATGCATCTTGCCCAAGGATATTTGACATACAGACTGGAGCAGCCATGGTTTGAACACCTGCTCTACCTCCTGAGATACAAACACCCCTGATGCTTCATCCTTTCTGTCTTTTTTGTAATGTAATTTTTACCTTAAACAAAATGTGTTTGCCTGTTGGATTCGCACAGGTTACATGACATCTGTCACAAGCTGTTGTAGCCAGAGGGTAAAGCGAGAGTTGACGGGGGGGAAAACCCTAACTTCAGACAGCAGTACAGTGGAGGGGACTGACTCACTTCAGTAGAGTTGACTCGACTCTCGTGACTAGAAATAAGTCACACTGTAATTTCTATTGTGAGTTCCAGCAGATTTGATTTCTTTGTGGACAGGCTATAATAAGCTGAGCTGTGTTGGTTTTTGAGGTTTACTGCTCTTTTTCCTCAGCTCACATTGTACAATCTATAATCAGATGTTACATGAGCCATCATGGCTACTTGCAAGTCCTTAGCTGGTGGGAGACCTGGTATAAAGGCAGAAATTAAGAGAGTGTTACTAAAAAACATCAACACCTTAAATTTAAACTGGTGAGTTGGACCAAAGTCCTTTTAAAATTGAGTGATATTGAAATAATTTTTATTTTGAAGCATTATGTACGTTGACTTTTATATCAATGCTCAAGAAGGCATAAAAAATACATGTACAGAGAAGATTTTGAGAATGAGCGTGTCCTGGATTTGTGTTTGGAAGGCATGAAAGCTAAAAGATCAAAGTTGCTCTCAAGGAACTTTTGTTTTAAATCAAATGTAAAATGCCTTTTTTCTTGATGTCCTGTTTAACCCACAAAAGAAAAGAAAAACTCCAACGCAATTTGGCACACAACATTTATCAGCTAGTTAAACAGGTTTTCTTTTCTAGTGCTATTACACCAGTATGAACTGAATATTTGTTTTACCACAAAACCCACAATATTATCTAATATCTATTATCTATTATCTGAATCAACACTACATAAACACACACAATAGCATTAACCACAGAGAATATTGACAGACATTTTTTCTTTTTAAAGAGGGTTTAATTTAATTATATGAAAATTATACAAAAAATTAAAAAAAAGGCTTATGTAATAACTACAACTTTACATGTGAGCTTTAAATTTCCAGTTTGTCAAATGTGTCTGATAGCTAAAGACACATTTGCTATATTTTCAAATGAGATTTTTATTCTCAGAGATGGAGAAAGATATAAGAGAGGACAAGAGAGAAGCAGTGGGTATACTGGGGCCTTTGGGGTGGACACTGAGTTATTATTAACATTAATTATTGACATTTGCACCATCTTAACATCTGTTTTCTGCAGGAAATGTTGTGTCAAAGCACTGGCCGAACCTCAGTTCTGAGAATGCCGATATGCTCGCTTTGCTTCATTCCAGCCGGCATACACTCACTCATACAATACCATACTTAAATACACAAACACATACCTTCGACTAACATAAAATAGCTTTCCAAGTAGACAAATTAAAAATATTTTTAACCCTTAATTGGTTGCCTGTCCAGGGTATACCCTGTCTCGTGTCCTATGAAAGCTGAAATAGGTTCCAACCCAACTAATCCTGGATTGGGGCTTGGGAATCCTGGTACTGATATCACATCCTAAATTGGTCTAGGGTTAAAGCGAATAACATGGAGAGACTGTTTTGGGTGAGTTTGAAATTGTCTATTGCCAGATTGTTTTAAAGAAAGAATAAATCAACTTCAGGGAATGCCAAGGCCGATGTAACAAACAAACAATCCTCACTTATTAAGAAAAAAAAACAACTCACCAGCTAAACAATTTAAATAAAAGAAAAGATTAAAATCTACACCTCAGCTCCCTGTAACTCCAGGAAAAACAGGAGAATTCCCTCCTATCAAACTTTCACTATCATCCTAACAAAACCAATGAAAAAAGGTATCTGTCAAGAGCAACAAGTAGGGATGGAAATCTTGATATTGATATTCGGATGTTGTATCAAGCTTACGAAGTGGCGGTGTTTCGAAACACTACTTTGAAGTGTAGTTCAAAACGCCCACCTCACGTGACCGCGGCCAATCGAGGTCTTGGTGTGTTGCACCCCAGTTTCGATGAGTGGATTACTTGCTGCTTTTAGGTCGACTGACAGAGAACAGAACAACCCCCAGAAAGCTCAAGGTCATCGTCGTCAGTAGCAACAGGATTGGCAGCAGAAGCCACAGAAAAAAGACAGTTAATGGAAACTTTTTGACAGCGGGGCTGGTGCAACCCACAGTACAGTTGTTCCAAGGGCACGTGATCTGCTTGTTCATTAGCAGGAACAATGTGTGGTACATCATGTAGCTTGTAGCTTGGCAAAACAAAGCAACAACAACAACTACTAAATCAAAACCAAATGTAAAAGATGTGGATGATCAATTATATTTAACCTCTGGTCACCACAAATGTATGAACTTAGTTCCACTGCAATCAGTTCAGTAGGTGATAATGAAGCACAAAAACATCTTGCATCCATTTTCTTCTGGTTATCCAATTCAGGAATGCAAGGGTGCAGAGGCTATCCCAGCTGTGATAGGGTGAAAGACAGGGTATATCCTGGAGAGGCTGCTGGTCTATTACAGGGAAACAAAGAAAACATCCACCCTTAAAGCCAATCTAGAAATGTCACTTTAGCTAAAGTACCTGGAGAAAACTCACATCACCACAGGGAGAACATACAATCTCCATACAAAAAGGCTTCAGTTGACAGTTGGATTCAAACCCAGGACCTCTTGTTGTGAGCAGCAGTGGAAACCACCATGCTGCCCTAAAGCAGGTTTAAAATTAAAATCAAGTTGCAGGTTAATACAAAGTGATATATAGTTAAGCTACTGCACAACCAAAGGCTTGATTTTGTGTTAAGAAACAGAAAAACTCAATAAGATGTGATCAGAGGCAGTAAAAGTGCTTATTATGTTGTTGGGGCAAGTGATTTATACCAGCTCGACTTGAATGTCAACACTGTCTCTGGTGTTGACAATGTCAGACTATCAACACCAGACAAAAGTCTAACTGGGTGAACAGTCAGGGCTCAAAACTCACATGTGTGTTTACTTAATGAAACTCAGTTTGCTGTGTCGGAATATTGAAGATACGCATTAAAAAGGGGAGGGCAGTCTTTGTTATGTGGATTGTATTAAAAGAAACACCCATAATATCCAGGAGAAAAACCAAAACAAAACATAAAAATATAAAGGCAAAATGCTGTGTAAGTTTATGCTCTGTCACTTCTCCACCCTGCTGAGTGCGTTTAGGAACCTTTGCTTGTTTGTGAAACTAAACAACAGAAAATAAAGAAACCTACAATCAAAAAAATTGTGTGTGTGTGTGTGTGTGTTCCTGTCTAGCTGTCTTTGTGAGGACCGAAATCTGCATTCTACTATACTTGTGAGAACCAACAGTCACTTGTGAGGACACACACACCGCTCCTCACAAATTTGAAGACATTTTTGAGGCTCCAAATGTGGTTTTAGTGTCAGGGTTACAATTAGGTTATGGTTAGGTTTAGGGTAAGGGTTAGGGTTAGGCATTCATTTTTAATGGTTAGGGTTAGGGGAAGGGGCTAGGGAAACCATTATGTCAATGAAGGTCCTCACTAAGATAGCTGTGTGTGTGTGTGTGTGTGTGTGTGCGTGTGTGTGTGTGTGTGTGTGTGTGTGCGTATGTGTGTGTGCAAATATATTTGTTTCTTCTCATGTAATCCTCTGTGTTTGTATTTTAATTTGGAGCTTTGAGAAAGAAACATGACTTTTTGTTGCCTTTTCCCTCTGCTATGTTGAATGCATGTTTGAAATGAAAGACTAATTGTTATTATGAATACATTGTACACCGTATAAAATCCTAAAACACAGCATATACAATATTTGTTCAAGTAGGCCCCCTAGTGGCTTGTGTTTGGTTAAGCCCTGCTCCTGATCTGCTGCCACTACATGTTGGATGTGGGATGTCATGTAACTTGTGTGGTAGTGGTGTTTATTTATTTATTTATTTATTTACAAAAGTTAAAAACAGTATAATATGACAGTGAGCACAGATATCTGAATGCCAACAAATGCTATTCTGGAATATGCTTATTTTATCATTTGCATGCCCAGAGGAGGAAAAACCTCTGAATATCAAAACATCTGAGGAATGAATAAGAGCGGGAATGACAGGTAAGAGAGCGCCACAACTATGAGTCACACATACAGGGACAACAAAACAAGACACAAAAGGAGAGTTAGAAAAAAACACAGAAAGAGCAGGAGACAATGGAGCTATTTATGAGGGGAAAAATGTGTATGCAGAATATACATTTACTCAAGTACACATGCACTTCAATGTTTTTCTTGAAAAAAGCCCCTTAATCTTCTGTTCTTCTGTTGTGCTCTTTTATAAAAAGATTTATAAAGTTGATAAAGTCTGAGACATTGTAATAGCTAGTGATAGATATTTATTAACTATCATTTTGAAAAATACACCATTACTAACTACTGGTGACGATACAAGATCATTTGACCATGATGCTTAGCATTATTTGAAGAAAAAAAGTTATTATATATCCCAACTTCATAAATTGTACATTTTTTTTTTTCAAACAAATAACAACAGCATAGTCTTGAAGGTGTTTTAATATTTCTTTTATTTATTTATTTATTTATTTGGGGGCGTTTGGCAGGGGTCCTATGATGTCTGTCTTTTGCTGTTACATCATAACATTTTACATAAAGCATGACAATGCTTTTTTGCTGTACACATCTACCGCATTCACACATTTTTTACATTCCACATTACTGTCTCCCCACTCTGGGATAGCAGTCCATCATCCCCTTAATACGCTTGCTGTTTCCTCCATAAAGGACAGAGTCTTCTGTTGTACACACTGTATAGCCCTATAAAGTAAATGTGTAATTGATGGTGTTAGTCTGTAAACATGAAACTGACTGGATGCATTAACTGCAATATTAATGTAAGTTATTTTCCTAAAAGTACTTTTTCTACTACTTTCAGCAGCATATGTTGGGAGTATGACAGCACCGTTACTGCTGCTGTCATACTTCTGGAGGGCGCCTCATCTAATGAGATGAAAGTAAAAAAAAAAGGAAAGTAAGTAAAATAAGATGGGGGAAACTGGCAGACATGTAGTTTGACCAGGCTTGACTTGAGTTAGTAAGAGGTACTGTAATGCCTGAGTCTACCAATGATGAAGGAGGAAGAGAGAGAGGAAGTTTGAGGGAAGAAAATTAACTGGAAATTTGAAAAAATAAATAAAAGGCAGGAATAAAGTGGTATAACGACAGTGACAATGAAAATACACTCATTATGTAAAGTTTTAGTTTTAACATCGAAACACAGGCGGTTTTAGATCGGGGCCAACAAGGGTAGAACTGGCCCTGGCCTCTGGCTTGGTCTGAACATTTTGCACTTTTAGCTTCAGCCATATATAGAGAGATTCACAGTTTCCATTATTTATTGCTTTCTTACAGCACTTGGAACAACATCAGTTGCCATGAAAAGAGAAAAAGACATTACGGTCCTTTTTGCCCCTGTTAGCAAAGAACAGCTTAGAGAGAGAGAGGATGAAGATCGTGAGGGAGCTTGGGAGTAGGATGAAAGAGAAGCAGTGGAGTTAGCTGGAGAGGATGCAGAAATCCTGAGAGTGAGGAAGACACAGGCTGTGAGGGAGAGTGAGGAACAGAAAGAGGGACAACCAGTTGATCATCCATCATGTGCACCATGTATAGTACCATCAGGTTTGTGATGTTGAACAAACCTGTGTGACTGTGAGTGTCGTGTGATTACAATTCATACACTGTGAAGTGCATGTGAAGTATGTTGACTGTTGACCTTAATTAAATGAATAATAATGAAAAAAAAAAGATAAAATAATAAGTTAATTCAGACATTTTGGAAAGAAAAATAAAGAGGGTTGTGATTCAAAAGCTATCTGTTATAGTGGAATTGATCTGTTTCAATGATGCATAAAAAGAGGTATTTTATGAGCTCTTTAGACTGTGCAAAATAGCTGTTGAGCTCCCAGTGAGTTCTATCACTTGTGAGCAGAGTTTCTCCACATTAAAATGAGTAAAAACATGCCTCTGGTCCCCCATTACTAATGAGCATCTTACCGATAGGGGTGCTAGGCACTGAATCCAGAAAAGCCAAGGGTTTGAAAATTAAGGCATTTGTTTTGCAAGAAATCGGTAACAAAGAATACTTTTATTATGACGTTACATACTACTGCGCTGCCAATGCTAAAAGATGAGACACTACTGAACAGAAAATATGAATGCACATTTAAGTTTCATGCTGTAAAAAATAACTATATAACAAAATAAATACATAACTACATAAAAAGAAAAATATCTTACATAAAAAGTAAAATTTGGTTTATTGTGCATATGCACAGTATGTGAAATCTTTTGTTTGAAATTCATTTTTATGTTTAATTGTTACATTTTATTTTGGTTTGGGCACCAAATAAATTCACTTAATGTATTAAACAATTAATTATATCCCCCCCCCCCTTTTTTTTCCTTTTTTTTTTGTTCTGCCCTCCCATTAAAAAACACTGGCCTCACCCTGGCCCCCCTCGCAAATTTCTTCTGGAACCGCCAATGCATCTAAAGCTGGTTAAAGCGATCTGTAGAGTTTGGCGGCCGCTGCGATCTGATTGGTAAACCCTCGCACGTTGTGGGCGGGGTTAGTTTTTGGGCAACAAGCTGTACTGGTGCGATAGGAAGGCACAGACAGCATGGGCACACGCTGATTTGAAAGTCATGAGCGAAAAAAATCCACAGAGGCTCCTTCTAACCGAAGCGGACGCCTCTGCTTGGCGGTAACGCTGATGTTAAACAGGGTCCAATAATGTTTTAGTGGATATCACCAACTTTCGACAACGTCGTGACTTTGGTTTTACTCGAAGAAGGAGAAAAAGGAGAAGCTGAAGAGAGAGAGAGAGAGAGGGAAAAAGAAAGCTGTGTCCTCTAATGGGCTCGCGGCTCCTGACCATAATGAACCGGACAGGTGTGCTGGCAGGTTAATTAATTGCTACGTTTTGTTTTGAAGTAGCACCAGAAGGCGACGCAATGGAGAAGAAAGACTTTGTGGTGTCCCAAAGCGGCGAGAGCCAGTCATCGTCGGGCTCCCAAACCTTGTCTGAGGGGGAAGAAATGACGGCTGCTCTGGGCATTAAAGTTTATGGTGATGGCGAAGACAGGCTCAGCTTGCACTTTGAAAATGTGGACGAGGTGGAGGACGGCAGAAATGTGGAATCTGACAAGGAGACCCCAGGAGATGGGGAAGAAGACGAAGAGGAAGGAGAGGAAGACGAAAAGGTAAACACAGTGATCTGCTAAACAAAACAAGGGTTGACTCAGACACGCAGAAAACCAAACGATTGGCCGATTAATTAATTATGAGCGCATAGAAACTAGATGGCAACTGTTTTGGTAACCGGTTATTAATTTAATTTTCAAAGCGAAAGCTAATACCAAAATAGTAACTGATTCCAGCTTCTCAAATGTGATACTTTCATTCTCGTTTTTGCTAGACATTCGAATAAAAAGTTATTTCCCTTGATATACACGTCCAACTAATTGCCCTCTCACCCAGCAAGAAAGCAACCACTCCTGAAGAAGGTAAACTCATTACATTTGGTCCTACAATCAAAATATTTGTGAACCAGTTGATCAGCTGTGCTTGAGCTCATGCTTGCTGGGTTACACTCCGTCATGAAGTCAGTGCAAAGTTAAACTATTATTCATGCTGTGTGCATAATAGTCTTCATCCACTCCATTTACAAGTTTACAAGTCGAGATGCATTCCTCAGCACATGCGCACTGCTCTGTTTTTACTGTGGCTCCTGCATTTTTAGAGGCATAAATAGATCATCTGTAAATAAATGCCTGTCAGTCTTCCCCACTGCTTTGGAGGTGTTTTCTCAAACCTCAAAGACAAAGACTGTCTGGATGGAGATTTGGACTGCATCCAGTCCAAATCTGCCCCTATTTTATAAACCAAAACAAAGTTGGATGTAGCGTATATCCAAAACTTGAAAAATGTGTGTATTATATGAAAGGTGACAGGTTCATTGCAAAATGGAATGTGATTTTAGAGCAAATGTGAGTAAATTGTTTCATTGTTAGCTCTGTAACTATGATGTAACACTAACACACAAATGGCACAATCTGGTACTTGCTGTTGTGACCCCAAGTGGTGCTCATTCAGGAAACAGATGAGCAAAATGAGGAAGACAAAATGCATGTATCAGCCTTTTAATTTATATAAGGCTTTACATGGATTTTTCTGCAGACTGGTTTAACTTGCTCCAGTACGCACAATGTAGCCTGGGTGTGTTTGACTATTGCAAGCTCCCGACTGACCCATAAATATTTTCCAAGTCATGATATCATGCAACATTACTTAGGGCTGTAGGTGTGGTTGACTAAAATGCCATATGATCTCTCATTTTTGAGGCAGTAGGGAAATACAGAAAATCTGCACACCAATCAGATTCCTGATTTCTGTGTGTAATTACTTTCATTAATTGTAATTTGCTGGTTTTTAAAATGGATAAATCAGTAATTGAAAGCATAACAGACTCTCCAATGCACACTAACCCAAAGATGATGCCCCTGGGCTGGTGTCGTGTTTAGTAACAGTGGTGCTCAGCTAATTTAGTTGGGGTGAAAAGCAGTTTGACAGTTCATTACCTCAATAGATCTGAAGTGTTACAGACGAGGAGGCAGGCCTGGTATTGGTCTCTTATTTCACTTTAGCTTTACTGAACTTCAACCAAATGTAATCCATTTTTAAAAAGAAAAAAAGTTTGCCTTAATTTTGCAAAAGGGTCACACAAAGCCTGTGCACCTTTCTCCAGACTGCTTTCAAATGCCATTTTGAGGTTCAATTTGAACCGGTGACCTCTCTTGTGCTGGCCACAGAAGAAACAATGTAATTTGACCTGGCATACTGAACTAAGCCAACATGTCGCTGCCTGGAACTCCTCAAAGCAGGTCACATAACCTGTCAGTGCAGAGAAGCTTTCCAGTGGTATTACTGCAGGGTTAATCAGGAACCCTGACTAATGACCTTTTTTTTTGCCCCTGTGGGTTTAAAGAAGGAAAGTCTTCTGAGAACTCGTGTGACATGACTTCAGCAGGCTGAGCAGCTCAGTTACTGTTCGGTCTCCAGACTTACTACTGTTTCAAGTTCCAAGGATAGTGAGTATGGTGATGTTTCATAGAGTAAGTTTCCACATTGATTGTATGATGCCTGTCTTCCTAAGATCTCTGTACAATTGCATAGTGCTTCGTTCCAGACGTCTAAATCTGTCCAGGGTTGTGGGCAGTGACAGAGAACATTATCTACAGTCAGGACAAGATTATCCCACGCATAATCCTTCTCTTTTATGCACAAGACAACAGAAATGGATGAAAATGAGCAACATACAGTTCAGATTTATTAACAGAGTTTGGCTCAAGATTGCTGTATGTAAACAGTTACTGGGAAAAGGTTAAGATTGGAAGTATTGCTACTGGTTGCACCCATAATTCACTGTCCAAACACTCTATATGGATGTTTATAAAGCACTTGCATGTGTTTCATAGTTCTGCAGTATTCACTTGAGAGGCCAGCATGTTTATCAATGTATCTGGAGTATGCAGCTGTTAACATGACCTTTTTCAGTTTCCCATCAGTCTGGTTTAGGGCTGTGAATAGCTGCTATTTTGATAACCTAATTAATCACTTCTTTCCTTGATTTTATTTATTATTCAATATTTTTGTTCTTGGACATTCCTAACGTAGCTTTACATGATTCATATTTATCTGATATTGAGCCTTGGTCTAGTCCCTTACGTCGTCTTCTGTCTGAAACGAGTCTTTTTGTTAAGTCTCTTTTTTAGTATGTTTTCCTTTTAAGGCCACCCTCGCTTTGAGCCAGTTGAGTTCTGATTGGTTGCCCCTCACTAATTAAAGATTTAAACAGCATGTGGGTTAGGCTTCTGTGCTCATCCCTGGAGCAGAGTTCCTGAGAAGACTCCATTATGGTTAATTACTCTTGCTATTACACAACTGCCTGAAGATAAATAGTAGTAGGTTCACTTCTACTGAGGAAGCAATCAAAATACTTAAATACGAATTATATTTAAAGTACAGTATTAAAGCTTTGGAAAAAACAAACCCTAAATTTTAGACCATGGCCCAATATTCTGTGCTTCACTTGCTTTTAGAGCTGTTACAGATCACAGCTATCCAAAGCTACTGTCCACACAGTCTTGACTCACTGCTTCCTAAAGTATGAAATCTGTCAGCTTGTTAATCATTGTGTTTTCTTTGTCTTTATATATCCTGCTGCCTTTATGCCCTCTCATAATCATAAATCCTGTTTCCTACTTTCTCATTTCTAACTATCCTGTTGGGTCAGCAGAATATGGATATTTCCAATTGTTCATTTTTTAATAGTGTTCTTCCCTGGCTGTTGTTGCCATAACAAATATCCTTTCTGCAGAAGGATACTAAATATTTCTTATCTTTAGAATTCATCCCTAACTCTGTGCCTTTTAATTTATTACACTTTTAATCAGTATTCCCTCTACTATACAATGTGGATAGAGTGCAGGGACTTGAGTCAATTAAGAAGAAAAATGACAACTTTTGCTATTCTCCCCACATACTGAAGTTGGCACTTTCTGACTTCAATAAAGAAAATATTTCCTTTTTAATCATTAAACAATCCTTAAGTGACTGAAATGGTTTTTGTAGAAGAACATTTGATAATGTTTCATTAGGAAAGAGGGTGCACAGAGAATTGTTTGTGTCTGCAGCTCACTTTGGCAGTCTGGACATTTATAGCAAGCTTCAGCTCATTGTTCACTAGGGATAGGAATTGAGAACTGGTTTTGTAGAGAACCGGTTCCCAGTAGTCCATTTTCTTGGAATGATTAGTCTGTTTGTCTATCAATCCTGCTTACTGGTTCCAGTTGTACTTGCAATACAATCAGCTGATTTCAGTTTATGTGCCGGAGGAGGAAAATAGTGGCGGAGTCTGCAGCATGGATATGAACATTTCCTTTTTTTTAATTACACCAAAGGACAAGAGTGCAGTGATAAAGCAGAAACTGCATCCAGGAAAGAAACAGTTGCTCAATGGCTGGTTATACTGCTAACACAGCTTGGCTCTTTGCAAGCACCTGCACAGACAGTATCCTAACACTAAGCTAGCCAAGAACCCAGAGTGATGTTAAAGCTGAGTGACTGCCAACCCCAGCCCAACAGCCAGACACTGAAATTCAACAGGTAACAAACTGATGAGGCTGTAGCCTCCGTTTCTACCTGTTTCTGCAGTAGAAAAACAAAGAGGGGAATACCTCCCACATACACAAACATTTGACTATACAGCATGCATTTAATATGACAAACATAATGTCTTTATATGCTGCTTAGTGATTGTGGTGACTCTTGACACGGAGCCATGTCCATGAGTATATGTATTACCATGAATGGTGTATTGAATGGGGCAGTCAAATCATTTACAACTAGTTTGTTAGTCAGCTGTGAAAGCAAACAGTTCGTTCTCAGCACTTCCCTATGGAGCAGTAAAGTCTGAACGAACTTTGCTCAGATGAGGACTAACCATGTGTTAGACTAAGCAAATTTCATTACCAAGAGGATTAAACCGCTGTAAGGGTGGTATTTTTAGGTCAACCTGTATCATGTATGACATGAAAAGATGTGTCTATTTGGCTTACAGTGGGTGCTTTTAAAGAAAAAAAAATCTTTATGCAAATAATAAAAAATGCAGCCACTGAGACAAGTATGGAAATTGGTTTATTCTTGCATCTTAGATACACTTTATAAATATTAGATAACCTTTCTGTCTGTTTAAACACACTTCATAGCCAAATAATTTTTCTGCATACACTAGTGCTTCATGTGATATGCTTTCTACTACACCTCTGTCGACAAATGCAGTTTCCTACACTGGCTTAGCCTTTAGTTTCATAGTTTGACTGTTTCAGCACTCAAATTAATTCATCAAAAGTCAGCTATTCTGATAAATGACTAATTACATGAGTTTCAACACCACAGGAATAAGCTGCTTTTCTCTGATATTAGTTGACATTTCAGGAAGGGTTTTTCATAGTTTTCTGACTTTTATCAGCCACTTAATCAAAAGGGTTCTATAAGGATTCTTTATTCTTACTTGAATTACGTGTCCCTAATAACGCAGTTTTCTACTGGGGACGTGGCAGCACAGAGAGGGATAGGAAACCGATTGAAAGAGTGGTAAAGAGGGCGAGCTCTGTCCTGGCTAGTCCCATAGACCCCATAGAGGAGGTGGGTGAAAGGAGGATTTCAGCCAAGCTTGTATCCATTATGGACAACACCTCTCACCCCCTGCATGAGACTGTGAAGGCCTTGAGCAGCTCCTTCAGTGGTAGACTGTTAAAGCCACAGTGTAGGACGGAGTGCTATCACAAGTCCTTCTTCCTGACAGCAGTTAGACTATACAATACCCACACAGAATAAATACTTCTTAAAATACTATAAAGAAATACAGGCTATTATCACTCCCACTACACTTCATGTACATATAAAAATCTTGGTGTATTTTACTGTATATAGTAATCATCTGTACATAGCATAGTGTTTTGGCTTTTTTTGTTATGTTACACTATTTTCATTTTTTTGGACAGCATGGTTGTTCAATGACGAGCACTGCTGCCTCACAGCAAGAAGGTCCTGAGTTTGATTCCAACACCTGTGTGGAGTTTGCGTGGGTTCTCTCTGGGTACTCTGGCTTCCTCCCACAGTCCAAAGACATGTAGTTAGTGGGGTTAGGTTAATTGGTCATTCTAAATTGCCCACAGGTGTAAATGTGAGTGAGAATGGTTGTCTGTCTCTCTGTGTTAGTCCTGCGACAGACTGGCGACCTGTCCAGGGTGCACCCTGCCTCCTACCCTGTGGTAGCTGGGATATTTTTTTTTTTTTTGTCAATTATAAGTACAAGTGAGGGATTAAGTAAAGTCTGAGTCTAATGTCTATAATCTGAATGTGATAAACAGTTAATTGTTGCCTCTTTGTAGATCTTATACAGTTGATTGTGCAATAGCAACTGACACTGCTTAGGGCTATAGCCAACTCTCAAAGCAATTCATTGTTTTATTTATATATTGACTTAAAAAAAATCCCACAATTTAGTGTCTGTCCTCATACTTGTTACCCTGCAGCAAGTATCTTTTTTTAGACAGCCAGTCAGTTTCAAGGTTGTCCTTTTTATTATACCTTATAAAACTAATGGAAACCAGCTGCTAACTGCAAATTGTGTTATTTCCTTGGCTTAACAGTTTTTTTCATGATGCATGTAGTGAGTGAACATTTAAAGTATTCTGCAGACAAGAACAGACAGGTAAAAATTAGTATGCACTGGAGCTGGAGCTGGGTTGGGCTGTGCTGTGCTTGCTTAAGTAATGACTCAGCTGACACACTGATGGCTTGGGTGCAGTAATGTTCAGGTTCTGTTTTGGATTGTGTAGTAGACACTTTAGGAAAGAAGTAGATGATCATATGTGAAAAATTTAGATTTCGTAATAAAATTTAAATTGCCGTGTTTCTGTATACGTTTCAAATTGAAATCTTTACTTTCAGCAGCTAGGTCCACTTCCATCTTAACTTGCTGACACAATCCTTGTTTGTTTATTCTGTGAGGGCCTGTTCCTTGAAGTGAGGTCATCTGCTGCACATTGCATCAGTGTTTGCTTGCGTATCAATATTTGCTTCAGATTCATGTTTAACTCCCCCTCTCTCTCTCTCTCACCAGTGAGTCTAACCCTCTAGTGTTTCCCTAAATAAGCAGTCATTCATTTAAGCAGGCAGCCAGTCAGGGTGATTAGACGGACATCCAGTGTCAGTGTATACTTTGAGTCTAAGAGGATTAACAGAATCTGGTTAAGGCTCTTTTCCTCCTACGACAGGCTGTCTCTCTCTCTCTGGGATCCATCGGTGATTTTTGACTTTTTTTCGTGCCCTTTCATGTCTTTTGCGGTTTAATCTGTAGTCCATGTCTTTAAGTCTGTTGCTACCCAAACAAAATGTCTCTTGGTCGGAATTTACCTGTAAGTTTGTGTACATCATCTGAGGGAAGCAAGGTAAGACACTGATTGGATTAAGAAGTAGTCAAATGTGTTCTTCGGTGTTTTTATTCTTGGTTTGTTAAATGATATGAATTTGATCCTATTCATTTTCTAAAGAAGCAAGCTTGTTTGAACCTTATCATTGTGGAATTTATTAATTTACTAAATGTTTTTTTTTTAACTCTACACTATAGTAGATTTGGTTGTAAACATATCATTTTGCGTTATAACTCCATATTTGATGTTGATATAGTGTTTATATAAAATTAATGAAGAGTATTTTATAGGAGTCCACAGTAGGCTGTAAATAAAATCCAAGTAGGAGTTAAACCTTATGTAACCAAACCAACTTTGAACTGCAAGCATATATTAAAGAGAGCCCTAGACATTCACTACAAGAGCAGGACCGATAGTCAAGGTGAAGTGTTAAGGTCAAATAAACACAAGCCAACAGCAAGGTCTGTTCCTCTTTCCTAAAAATGTTCCTTTCTGCCTAAGTAGAAAAATAAATTCTTGTCTGGAGCAAGATATGTTTGACAAAATTAAGCTGCTGCTGACTCTAGTTATGATCAAACACAACTCTGAAGACAGCGCTTGTTCACCTGTCGTCTTATAGTATTTTTCTTGCCACAAAATCTCACATGGACATAATAGATGTTCCTGAGCCACAGCTATTGGATGCTGTGGTGGTAGGTGGTCAGGAAGTACAGCAGGTCATCTCCTAATCAGAAAGTTGGTTGTTCAAGGCCTGCCTGCACCAGTATGTACACCAAAGTATCCTTGGGCAAGATAAAGAGATACTGAATCCAGAGTTCCTACCGATGCATTCACTGGAGTGTGAACATGCGTGAATGGGTGAATGAGTGAATGAGACATGTTATATGAAAGTGCTTTGAGTGCTAATCCACTAAGTCCACTAATGTATTTCTAAGGCACTCTCCAAGAAAATACGACTTAATTGGTGGAAGTAATAATGTATGGTGTGATTTTACAGTGCTGAAGCTCCTCGTATCGTAACACAGATGCTTGTATGAAACTGGAGAAGGAAAGTACTATACTGTGTTTTTCTAAGTTTAGATCTTGTCAACACAGGAAACTGAATTCCCATGTGTAAGCATACAAAGGTCAAACAATCTAAACCAAAGTTATAGATTCAGTGTAAAGAGTCCATTTCAGGTAACTGAAATATACATTTGGAGAAGTGTTTAGCATTTGAGCTGTGAGAATTTTAGGGACCGTTATTCTTTTGTGTAAACATCAACACCCTAAGAACAGAGATTGTGAGGGGAGAGAGTTTCAGGCCCGATTGGAATTTGGGAAGAGTTGAAGGCAGATGCTGGGTGATGAGGTCAGCCAGAACAGAGCTTGCTGTACTGCAGTTGACCCTGAGAAAGAAACGAACAAACATGTTCAAAAGTCCACTGAGTGCACTTCACAGAAATGTAAGTATTGTATTGGCTACACACTGTAATGAGACTATGTATTTGCTAAACTCTAGCAAAATTGACACCCTGAATTCCCCATCCGAACTCCTCTGGAAATAAACTGAGGTAAGGTTACATTTGCTGGACATGCTGCTTGGTTCTTACCAAAATGATCATATTTGTAATGGTTAAATTGAAAGCACATTTGAGATTGGCATGTTGGGTAAGCAGCCAGTCAAACAAACAAGGGTAACCTAATACCATGACTAATAAATGTTGTGACTAATGTTCTGAAAGCTCCTGCATCATCATGTGTTAATGCCCTTTTTTGACAGGGGGCACACAGGTTTAAACTTTAATCCTTTAGTGCAGTTTTGCATATGTATCTATCAGTTGTACAACTGAGTGCCTTTCTACAACATTTCCCTTCAAAACAAAGCTGACACAAGTCAGCACAAGTGCACTCAGACTGAATTTTTGAGAGCCCGCCAACTCGCCATGCCACTAAGGTGTGCCCTTCAATGAAAACTCACAATTTGTGCACAATACCATCATAAGGGCCTGATGGTTATAATCACCACTTTTGAGGAGTGCATCAGACTATAAATATTTATATATCCTGATCCCACTCTAAGTGGCAGTCAGTCTAGTGCTGACAATGGGCATATAAATCTGTTTAGATTGGGACTGTCATCATGCCTGTGAAGTTTGGTAAAGATTGGGGCAGATTTCTTTGAGTTGTAGCAATTTTGTGCTTCATGGCGAAACATCAAAATTTGCCATGACGTTGGGGTCACGCCCTCTGATGAAAACGTTTTCAATGGAGTCTAAAACCAACTCCTTAAGGGCTTACTGGACAAATTAAGGTTTTCTGAGTCAGCCACCTCAAAAGTGTAAACTATGGCATTTCCTGTTCCCATTACCTGGCGCTGTGATCCTTTGTTAAATATAAATAAATATAAATATTGCAGGGGTGGAGCCTTATCACATGTGAGAACATTGGTCTGGATTTGACAATTTTGTGTGAATGAGAGCAAATTAAAATTTCACTGTGAATGAAAATTCGCCTTGGCGCCTTTTGACGAAAACTCAAAAGCTTTGCAATTAGTACGGCCCAGGTCTGTCGTTTAGACTGACCAAATATGAAGCTGATCCAATAAAATCACTAGGAGGAGTTTCAAAAAGTATAATGTCAGGAAATCGCCAAAATGTCATCTGCAATTCAAAATGGCGGACTTCCTGTTGGGTTGGGTCAATAAGCCCCTAGACCTTTTTTTTTCTGGTAGCTATTGAACCATTTCCTACGTAATTATGTGAAACCAACAAAATGCATTTTGAATTTTCGCCAGACCTGACTCGAATTCACAATTTAATGAGTTTTTGAGCATAGTAAAGCCCAAAAAAAGGCCATCAAAGACATTCGCACTGCGAGTGCTCGGGCCCTAGTATAGTAAAGCCCTAGTGTATTTACAACCTTACTAAGTAATAAAATAAAATAGCCTTGGAAGGCCGTGTGTCTGTGTCTTTAAGTGTGCTAGTGAATAAGTATGTGTTTGTAAGACTTTAAAACTAGCATGTGGTGACTGCAATTTTTAAAAAAAAGTGAGCATATCAAAATTCTCAGAACTGAGGTTTGCCTGTGTTTTGTTGCAACATTTCCTGCTGCAGAAAAGGGATGATGTAGTTCCTGAGTGTGAGTCAAACATAAGGCCCAGGGGCCAGAATTGGCCTGACAGAGACTCCAACCCAGTCTACTAATTTTCTTTATGGAAAGCATACATTTTGCTCTTTAAAATGTATTTTAAAAGGCTTTACTTTTTGTTCCTACTGATAAAGACCTTCCTTATGGACATAAGTAATAATACAAATACAAAGCATTTCTCTACCATGTTTAAAACTGTTGAAAATGCACTGCTTCTTCTTATATTAGGAAGTATCGGGGATTAGATTTGCATTTAAACTACACTGACCAAAAGTCAAAGTGTGTTGTATTTAGCCCACAATGTAAAATGAGTTTGATATTGCTGATATAGATGTTCATAATTAATGTTAATAATAATAAAATTAATTTATGCTTTTGCCTAATAACAGTTTTAGTGGTGGTTTAGAGTATCAAGTACAGTACAGTACAGTCTTTCACTCCACCTGAGCTCACCGTCTTGGTGACGGATCTGTCTCTTTGCTCGTCGTCTTGTTTGTGTAGATTTCCACATTAAATTCTGACGTCATTGTTTCTGTTCTGCTTCTGTTGTGTTATCAATATACAGGGAGTGCAGAATTATTAGGCAAGTTGTATTTTTGAGGAATAATTTTATTATTGAACAACAACCATGTTCTCAATGAACCCAAAAAACTCATTAATATCAAAGCTGAATGTTTTTGGAAGTAGTTTTTAGTTTGTTTTTAGTTTTAGCTATTTTAGGGGGATATCTGTGTGTGCAGGTGACTATTACTGTGCATAATTATTAGGCAACTTAACAAAAAACAAATATATACCCATTTCAATTATTTATTTTTACCAGTGAAACCAATATAACATCTCCACATTCACAAATATACATTTCTGACATTCAAAAACAAAACAAAAACAAATCAGCGACCAATATAGCCACCTTTCTTTGCAAGGACACTCAAAAGCCTGCCATCCATGGATTCTGTCAGTGTTTTGATCTGTTCACCATCAACATTGCGTGCAGCAGCAACCACAGCCTCCCAGACACTGTTCAGAGAGGTGTACTGTTTTCCCTCCTTGTAAATCTCACATTTGATGATGGACCACAGGTTCTCAATGGGGTTCAGATCAGGTGAACAAGGAGGCCATGTCATTAGTTTTTCTTCTTTATACCCTTTCTTGCCAGCCACGCTGTGGAGTACTTGGACGCGTGTGATGGAGCAGTGTCCTGCATGAAAATCATGTTTTTCTTGAAGGATGCAGACTTCTTCCTGTACCACTGCTTGAAGAAGGTGTCTTCCAGAAACTGGCAGTAGGACTGGGAGTTGAGCTTGACTCCATCCTCAACCCGAAAAGGCCCCACAAGCTCATCTTTGATGATACCAGCCCAAACCAGTACTCCTCCACCTTGCTGGCGTCTGAGTGGGACTGGAGCTCTCTGCCCTTTACCAATCCAGCCACGGGCCCATCCATCTGGCCCATCAAGACTCACTCTCATTTCATCAGTCCATAAAACCTTAGAAAAATCCGTCTTGAGATATTTCTTGGCCCAGTCTTGACGTTTCAGCTTGTGTGTCTTGTTCAGTGGTGGTCGTCTTTCAGCCTTTCTTACCTTGGCCATGTCTCTGAGTATTGCACACCTTGTGCTTTTGGGCACTCCAGTGATGTTGCAGCTCTGAAATATGGCCAAACTGGTGGCAAGTGGCATCTTGGCAGCTGCACGCTTGACTTTTCTCAGTTCATGGGCAGTTATTTTGCGCCTTGGTTTTTCCACACGGTTCTTGCGACCCTGTTGACTATTTTGAATGAAACGCTTGATTGTTCGATGATCACGCTTCAGAAGCTTTGCAATTTTAAGACTGCTGCATCCCTCTGCAAGATAGCTCACTATTTTTGACTTTTCTGAGCCTGTCAAGTAGGGCTGCACGATTAATCATTAGAAAATCGCGATCTCGATTCATACTTATGTGCGATCTCATTTCCAAATGACAACGATTTAAAAAAAACAAAAAAAACAAAACAAAGCTGACAGCGATTGTACCGCATTTTGATCCGGGACGTAATCTGCATGAAAACAAGCGCTCCCTCTTCCTGCTCAACAAATGACAAGGGCGGAGCCTTATACCACGTGATACAGAAGCTGTGCCGTGATGCTCAAATTGGCAGGAAAACACAACGGAGAACATGTCAGGGATGACGAGAAAGTGACAGGAGAAAATTCGTCCCGGTCAACCAGCCAAACATCAATAACGGGAACCTTATACAGCGCTTCCCTATACACGTCGAACTCCCGCAGGCACAGAGAAATTACGGAGGCTATCACTTATCACCTGGCTAAAGATATGGCTCCCATCAACACTGTGCAAAACGAGGGATTTAGGAAAATGATCAACACCCTAGACAAACGCTACACAGTGCCGTCCCGCAACTATTTTTCTATTGTTGCACTACCTGCTCTATACAGGCAGTGTCGAGCAACGGTGGAGACGGAATTTCAAGCAGTACAACATTTTGCGGAAACCACAAAATGTGAGGCATTTATTGTTTTTATGTTTATTTATTGTTTTTATGTTCAGTTTCAACTGTTACGAAGTTGATGTGCAGTTAATAAGTGCAATAAATATTTATATTGGAAAAGAAAATCGTGAGAGAATCGTGATCTCAATTCTAAGCAAAAAAATCGTGATTCTCATTTTATGCAAAATCGTGCAGCCCTACTGTCAAGTCCTTCTTTTGACCCATTTTGCCAAAGGAAAGGAAGTTGCCTAATAATTATGCACACCTGATATATTGTTGGGTGTTGATGTCATTAGACCACACCCCTTCTCATTACAGAGATGCACATCACCTAATATGCTTAATTGGTAGTAGGCTTTCGAGCCTATACAGCTTGGAGTAAGACAACATGCATGAAGAGGATGATGTGGACAAAATACTCATTTGCCTAATAATTCTGCACTCCCTGTATATATATATATATATATTTTTTTAAACTGGGGGCTTCATGGGCTTAATGTTGTAATATTTTTTTATTTGCACGTGGGCTCCTACATAAGTTTCTACCGCATATCTATTTTTAGGCTCAAATGTGGGTGAAATGCTCGCATGGTAAGCGCAACGTTATAATGGAGTTCAAATGACTTAACTGGTTGTAGCCCTATTGGAGTTGATGTCACTTCATTGTGTAAGATGGCAAAATACCACCTGTGATATCATGTTAATAATAAAACTATTCAGATGTAGACTGCGACTTCTAAAGCTGCCTTGTGTCATAGAGGGTCTAACCATTTTCAGAAAAAGTTGTTTTTTTGTTGTTGTTGATGAAAATTTACAGAATTGAAGGGGAAATTCTGTTTTGAGCTGTAACCATGTTCTCTGTGTGTGACTACAGCAAGTGAAAGGTGTTATCAGTGTTGTTCTCAGCGGCTGCTGGATAGAAAAGGATATGATAGAGAAACAATGGCAGAGAGAGCGCCTGGTGGAACACAGGATAGCACAAACTGAAAGGGGTAAAGTGTGTTGCCTCTTGATCTACCAGGTTTCTCTTCCTGTTTTACTGTAAACGTGTATTCAGGGTGTCTTAGTAACCGATGAAGACAGTAATAACAATTTGTTCCTACTTTTAAAGGGTTCCTTTCATCTATCTAAGTGAAATGATAAACACGACTTCACCACAAAGCCTTCAAAGAGAATTAATGTCCTCCTTTGTGAATGTTTGCCAGTTCTCCCTATGCACAACTGATGGATAACTTAAGTGTGGAAATCATCACTGAATCCACTTTGATAAGAGAGAACGTTAGTGAAGAAGTTTGATACAATTAGTGGAAAAACACTGACACTGGTGTTTACATGCTTGTACTTGTGTTTTCATAGCTACTCTTTGAGGTCTAGTAGTATACAAGTATGTGAGCAACACAGTTTTTCTTGGCCTGGACTCCTGAGATTCATTTCTCCACCTCTGAGTTGGAGTTTCTGTGAGCAGTCATGCACCTTAGTCTTTGTGTTTGTCAGTGTAATATATGAAAGTCTTCCTACATTCTTTGTCAGTTTTGTTTTTCTTATTGCTTGTGCACCCGTACAGAATGTGTGTCCTTCCCACTTGCAGTGCCTTTAGTCTTTGTCGTGTTGTCCGGGAAAGGTTCATATCAGACCCAGAGGCTGTCCTGAATTTTAACTCCGTTTTCTGCATTGTCAGCCTGATTCACTGTTCAGTGAAACTGTTCCCTCTCAGCTGTGCACAGTTAATGCAAATGCTCATACTTTAATTTCTCTGCCAAGACAGCCATGTGTTTTTAGCACTGTTTGCAAGTCAGTATGGTTACACAGAAACCACCTGGCCAGATTTCATGAAATTTGAGAGGTGAAGTCAGGGCAAAGGAAGGAACCGTTATGCTTGTAATCATTTATTATACTGCAATTTAAAATTGCAGTATGGTGCATTGGCCCTGTTCGAGGACTGAACACTGATTGTTTTCTTTTACATTCTTTGACATCTGATCTGATTTTGTGTTCTTGGCTCATTGCTTTTCCTTATTGACCCTGAGTCTGTAATAACAACTTCATGTTAATTTGTTCTAACCTCGCTTTTCACAGTGCTCTCAAATACATGCAGGATTACATGTAGACCAGTGTGGGAGAACCACGATGGTCCTTACCAATCTGAATCCTATGAGGAACCAGTCGTAACTAAGGGTGTGTTTTTATATGTGATAAATGTCTGTGGTGAAGCTGAATTGTTTGTTATGGTAGCTAGTTGCAAAGTAAATGATGGGAAGTATTTCTTCATAAGCCAAGTACAATGACAGTGTGCAAAGCTTCTCAGCCTGTGAGCTGTTGTGTTTCCGTGTTCACAGTCTGTGAATGTAGCCTGTTTGTAGATGGATGGTTCATGAAATCTCCTGCCAGTTATTTGCCTGCTCTTTTACAGCTTCCACTGAGCACTTCCTGGGTGTTATGTAGAGCAAAGCACATTGGCAATCAGGTTGTGGCTCAGTGTTTACAAACGTTATCTCAAGTCCAAGTCCATATTACTGAATGTGAAAGCAAATGGTCAATTTAAAGCTGGCGATATGTTAAATGAGCTAAAAAACAGAGGAACCATAACTCAAAATGAATACAAGTAATGCTGTAAATACTGTATAAATAGCAATATTTTAGCATTAATTTATCTGAAAATCTGCTGTCAGGTTCTTAATTTATTTGCCTCCAATACTGTTAAAAGTGTTAAAAGGGCAAGTGTTGCAAGGATTGATTATCAGTGTTACACGTTTTTAAGTTTGTTGAATGACAGGAAATATTAAAAGCTTAGTTTCAAGCAGTGGTTAACATGACTTTGTAGACCACAGGGGGTATCATGATGTCAGATCGTGTAATCTCATAATACGATCAAGGTTACAGCGTTGTTTGTTAAATGTTGAACAGTAGTCTCAGTGAAGTGAAAGTAGCACAACAGCCAATGATAATAAAAACATGTCAGTAAAAAAAAAATATGGTCTTAAATACATGCAGGCTGAGATTGCCTCATTCCTTAGTTGGTAAACACAACCAGCATTGTGTTGTGTAGCCCACCTTCTTTGTTTTTGCTTTGGCAACAAAACCCTATTGGTACTGTACACTCTGTGCAAGGCCGAGGGCGAACAGGAGGATGGAGGAAGGAGGGTATAGGTCAGGTTTGATCCTGCTCTCTGGAGTTCAGCGAGGCTCTGCTGCAGGTAGAAAGGAATGATGGGTGAAAGGGCACTGCTTGCTGCCAAAACTACAATGCGTCCACACAGAAAGGGAGCTGCAAATGGCTGGCTGCTATGTCTCATAAAAAGTATGCAGATGCTTTCGTCTTTTGGATTTTTATTTATTTGTACCTTTTTAATAAGCTATTGTGCGAAGTGGGTGGGATATAATTTACGTAAATTAAAGATACATTGTCTGGGAAATATTCACTGATAATTGATATGCTCAACAAGAAAAACAGAAAATATAAAACTTGTGCCAGCTTTGGCATTCCTCCAGTTTGCACTGCCTCAGATGGTGCATCATATGTGACATGAAGGAAAAGGGTTAGAAGGATAACAAGTCTTACACATTTAAGTCTTTGTAGAGCCTTTGTAGAGTTTGACTAGTCTTGTGAAAAGCAAATGTTTAGACTACAGTAGATTGAGTCAAAGTCTGAAGTTCAGTGGTGTACAGTGAGTCAACAGCAAAACAAAGCAAAACATATGAATCAAAGTAATCTGCTAGTTATAGTTAATAGGGCCAACTAACACAAGAGAAACGCTACACTGCTTCTTTTATTTAAAATAATTGATACATATGTACAGTGGAAAAGGCCAGAATGAGTCAGGAAAAACAGCCTCGGGGAAAAGATGACGCCAAGCAAATGAAGTTATTGAGAAACAGAGAAGTTCTCCAAAATTGTACAACTTCCTTTTGCTGTAGAAGCATAAAGCAGTCATGTGGTCATTTTAATAGATTAAAGGACGTCCATCAGGTCATTGTACGTGTGCCACCTTCCATCGGTGGCATTCAGAAGTTAGGATTGAATGATGCAGGAGTTTCATTGTTTCACTGCATAACCGTAAGCTGCTTATTTATGCAGTGTCTGGTTATTATCTGTTTGCTTGAAAGTTACATAACCATCTGTTCATGTGTGATTATTTTAAATGTATTTGCCTTTAAACACCTGGGCACTGTTACACCAGCTGTTCAGAAGGTCACACTTTGCTAAATCATCACATTAGTTTTACTATTTCCACATCACTAAATTAGTGTTAGTCTTACTGAATTAGCTGCTACTTATGTTTACATATATTATTTACACTGAATTTTACACTCGCAAATGCTAGCTGTAATCGGGACAGCTCACTAAGTTAGATTTGCAAGAATTTTGTGAACCACGATCTTTTATTCTCTTTAAATTTTGTTTTGTTTTTTGCACATTTTGCACACTTGCAATTTATGTAGTCCCGTGTTGATTGTCTGTTACATGTAGCACCATTGGAGGAACGCTGTCTCGCTTCACTGTGTACTGTACCACTGCACATGGTTGAAATTACAATAAAGCCACTTAAATATCAGGATTCTTACATACTGTTTTATTAAATTTTTTTGTAGCAGACATGTGAACAGAGAATTATAGCTTGTTGTAGATATGTATGAGGCAATTTGCTGTTACTCCTGAATTACTCCTTTCAAGCTACTAGCTCCTGAATGACTGCATGATTCCATTTATACAGAGAGTCAGCTCTACAGTCTCTTCTGATTTCTCCCTGGAACACCCGATTATTAGTAGGTTTTGAGAAAAACATTACCATTCAGAATTAGAAACTAAACATGAGTGAACCAATATTAAACAGTAGTCAGTATCAGACTGAAAAACCCAAGCATATCTAACTTAAGGATTAGTTTTTGTTTAATATGATCAGTGACTTCATTGTAAACAGCTTGGACGACACTACCTCTAAAACACATTTCTTCATGTACTCGTGTTAATGATTTGCATCTTTTGCCCCTAAAACCATTTTAATGATGCCACAGATACTTCCTGTTTGCACAGTTGTTTGCTTTTGATGGGTCTGTGCTTCAGATTGAGAAACGGATAGTTTCCTAGCAACTATCTTGCACATTATTCAAGTGAGTGAGTCTGTTTTTAATGGTGCAACCTGATGTTGTAAATAAGGATTTAGCGAGACTGTGCATCCAATCCACTTAAAGCTGATGCAGCCAAATCCTGAGCTTAACAGATGACTGAACCTTTTAGTCTTCAAAGGACATTCAGATAGGAAACTGGAGGTTGCAGTGAACTACAGTATTCTTACTGTAACAAATGACCAGTGAAGAGTGTGGTGAAGACTTTAGACTGAGTACTGTGTTTTGAGATTCAATTTGAAAGGGTTCCTTGTATTTATCGCTCACTCGGCTTATGTAAAGCTTATCAGTATGTAGTGTGATATCAATGGGCCTGTCAAGCTATAGTACAGTTTTCATTAAAGAATGAATTGTTGTCATACAAAATCAAAAGTAATACTGGAATTAGGGCTTATTTAGATGAGTTGTAGGTGGTAGAGTGGAGCAATAGCAATAGCAAGGATGTCCTGGTTTGAGTCCATGGTCTTCCTGCACCTGGAGGACTTCTCTCCAGCTACTCTGACATCCTCCCACAATGCAGATACATGCTTGTTAGGTTAGCTGGTGATTCTAAACTGTCTGTAGCTGTGTAGGTTGTCTGTCTCTCTGTGTTGGCTCTGCGATAGACTGGTAGCCTAACCAGGATAGACTTAATCAGGACCAATAAAATGTGTAAGTGTAACTCAAATATTGAAGTACAGAAGAAAAGTCTTTGTCGCTGTGCTTGTTTTAATAATATACACAGCATTACATGTGCTTAAATTGTATAGCAAATTTATTCTGTGAATACACACAGTACATTTAAGCCAGGGCTGTCCAGCTCCAGGCCTCAGTGGCTGGTGGCCTGCAGGTTTTAGATGTGTCCTTGATCCAGCTGATTTAAATGGCTCAATTTCCTCCTCAACATGTCTTGAAGTTCTCCAGAGGCCTGATAATGAACTAATCATTTGATTCAGGTGTGTGGACGCAGGGTGATATCTGATTTAAGCCATCCTTTTCCATGTACTGAACTCTATGTGCCACCTTGGTAAAAATGCATGTGTGTACTTACAGACAGCTAAAAGTCTATGCATTCTCCACTATGCTGCACGTGGCTTACTGTTCATCATGTGTAACAGTTCTACAACTCAGACTGATATGCACATTGATATTTGCCCTCAGCACAAATAGAATATTATGTTTTAACAACGACGATTACTGTTGTAGAGCCTGGGCGTTTCAAAATCATGAGATCTTGATGGTACAGTCCTGTAAATTGTCCTGTTACTGTGTGCTTATTGTTGATAATCTGTTTTAGTACCAGCGGGTACTTTATTGTTAAGTTTATTTATTTAGCATTTCAAAAGTACAGCTATTATTTGCTCATGCTATTTCTTTCTTTTTACTATATAGCTGTCGCCTTAGACTTCTGTATTTACTGTGAGCTCATGTCACCCTACAGAGGGTTCGTTTTCATTGTCCTTCATAGACTTAGGATCATGAATCATCCCACAGAGAAGCAAAGGGCATTTCCTTCCACAGAGTGCTCTCAGACTTGTATGTCTTTGTATTCTCAGGGAGGGCCTCTTCCTAGGTTTTATTTGTTCTGAGCTTCATACAAGGTATTATCTTCTGAGAATACAATGGACTTCTGTAATGTGTTGTGCTTGTATCATGAGGAGTGTTAGCAATGGATTTTAAACCTGCCATATTTCTTGACATAAACAGCTAGGCATTTTTCTTTGAAACATTTCTCATGAATTATGAATAATGAAAGCACACTGAGTACTTGACTGTCGTAGACTGTCATGTAACCACACCCTTTCACATTCAGTGTTCTTGAACAAAGAATGACATTTGGAATTAATCAGATGTTGCTACAAGCTCTTTGCTGAGCGTTTCTTTTCTGGAAAACACTCTGGCAATTCCCTTTCAATATTGTCTGAGAAGTCCAAACCTTTCCTTGGGTTTTCCTGATGTATTTAGATTCACAGCTCTGCAGATCTCCTTCAGCAAAGAGTCTTTAATGACCAGAAGTAAACTGACACACACACACATTCATACTTGATGTGTGTGAGATGGATACTTACCCTATACTCGATGGGGTAAGTATCTCGCCCGAGATACCATCCAAGCATGCAGGCTGGGGCAGATGGGATCAAACTGCCAACCTTTTGATTAGTAGGTGACCTGCTCTACCACGTGAGCTACAGCCACCCCAAGATAGAAAATTATTCTTAAAATGGAACATACTATTACTGTATTACTGATTAAATGCTGAAAAAATATCATACAAGCTAAAATTCTTTTTTTCATGATATAAAAGTTTATTTTGGAACTTCGCACTTGTATTGCTTTGCCTCCAAAAAAGTTTGCTAAATTTAATTCTTCAATGCTTTGCGCCTTTTTCCTTTTCCTAGTTTGACAACATCCTCTACCCACCCTCCACATACCTCAGGAAGTCCAGTAACCCAGAGCTCACACATGGGTTAAGTCCTGCACTCAAATTTAAACGACATCTCAGTGAGGATGGAAGAAACATTAGAAGGAGGAGCCTTGGAGGTGGACTCACAGGTAATGTTTTTTTTAAGTTCTCACTAGTTTGATTTACACTGAAAGATTAACATCATCCATGAGCAAGTGCTGACAGATCGTAGCATTTGTTTTCGTCTTTGGTTCTGGAAAGTTTTGTCCTTTGGGGCTGCCTTTTCGGTTGTGTTCCTGTATTCCCATAATATTATGACTCATAGTCTGGGTACACAAATAATAAACATATGGCATACACTCTTTAAAACCACTTAAGAGGAGAGTTTGTGTATTTTTGTACAGCCTGATTTCCTTCACTGTAATTAAGCTTTCTCTGTGTAACCAAAGCATTAATAAAAACTCCACATGAAGGATCCAGTAAGCAAACATAAAAGTCCCTCATCGAATCACTTAATAATTCCCCACTCAGTGAAATGTACCTTCATATTTAATTTTCACCACTTCCCACTGTTTGAAAATGTATTCAGAGTGGTTGACCCCAGAGACAGAGGCAACACTTAATCATTCAAACATAACTGTCTAAAAATTCTTAACCAGCTATCGCTTAAAAAAACAAAACAAAAAAACATTTGGCTGATCCAACATGGGAATGAATAGGTCTTTAATCCAGAACATGTTTTCCCTCTTATCTATAGTTATTAGCAGCTATGGAGATGTTTTTGCTTTCAATTATTACTGGCTTTGTAGTACAGTGGAATTTAATTTATGGAGTTAAGAGCATTGAAAAGTGACTTTAAAATGTATTTCCAGAAGCTGCCTTGGTTACTCAGAATAATCGGGATAATCCACAGATCCTACTGTGAACAATTTTCAGTGTTACTGTGTGCCTGTGTGTTACTCTCAGAGAGCATTGCCTGAGGAATTCAACAAAAGTTTCACCCTTTTACAGGAAAAAATTCGAGAATGCATCAGTGATGCATCAGTTGCTGAAGCCAAAATGATTACATCATCATCTGCAGACGCCACAGATCTGTCTTAAATACCACTAAACTGGACACCTTGCGAAACTGTAAAACATAACAGTATCGTTGTGGAATTATGCGCAGGCTATTTGCTGGCATTATGTGGGATTTTACAGAACATGTTTTCTCACGATGAACAGTGAGTTCAAAAATGTTTGGTCAGGGGCGGCATGTGGTTGGAAAAGGGTGAAGTCATAAACATTAGAGCAGCACTCGGGCCTTTTAACCATTTGAATATATGCGGAAATAGCTGTACTGGAATAGCTGTTGTACATTTAAACACAAGAAAGCTATTTGAAAAATATTTGGCATTAGAAGCAAAGTCTCCATCACTGCCAACCGGTGGCAGCAGATAGCTGCACCTCCCAGAGCCTGGTTCAGCCGTTTCTTTCTCCAGACATTTCTTCCTGTTAGAAGGGAGTTTTCTCTGTCGCCAAGTGCCTGGTCATTTCATTGTTTTCTCTTTATTATCGAAGGGTCTTTACCTTAAAATGTAAAGCACCTTAAGGTGACTGTTGTTGTGATTTGGCGCTATATAAATACAATTGAATTGAATGGTAAATTGCCCACTTTAAAGTTAATTCTGTTAGTAACTCTTAGTATAGTCAACACATGCGTTATAAGCTGGATGCACTGATCCAAACCATTCTGATATGTTACCTTAACTTTGGATATCAGCCAATACTGAGTACTGATCCACAATACTAGTGTGACATAAATAACCTTAATTCCTCACTCTGAGACCGACATTCATTATTTTATGTGAAGGACAACATCACGCTTGACTGAAACACTGCCTTAAGCCCATTTTCACCCATAACAAATCTTTTAGTCAGGTTCAAATATTGGATCAGTGCATACACCTGTGGAAGTAAAATCATAGAAACTCTGTCACTGTCAGAGAGCGCTGTGGAAAATAAAATGCAACAAATACTTCAAGTTTCAGTATCTGTCTGGATATATCAGTGGGTGTCTGAACTGTTGGAGATGGAGACAAGTGTCAAATAAATGGAAAACCACTTCATGTTCTGCTGTGAGGGGCACTTTGCTCATATTTTGGATCTACGTGGAATTAAGAGTTGCTGCTAACAAGTACTAAGTCATTCTGAGTGAGTACCTTTATTCTATAATGTATCATCTGGGATTACAGTAACTTTATCCAAATGGGACCAGGTGTCGCTCACTCATCAAGACACAAAATGAATGTCTTTTGAAAGAATGGTGTTTCATCCTTACACTAGGCCAATTTAAGTGGTGGCCAGCACCACTTTTTATTATTATGTTTGTTTGGTTTTTATTTTTTATTTTTTGCTGTGCTCACTGGCCTTGTTTGCTTCCATTCAGTAATTGGAAGCCCCTTGACTTTGAACAGCTTATTTTTTCCCTTGTGACGTATTTATGGAGCCCCAGCTCGCTAATTAAAATGCTAACCTTTTAACATTCAGTAGAAAATTGTTTTCATCAGGTGCAGCTTTGAATAAAAGGATTAGCTTTTACTAATAGGGCTGCATAAAACATAAGACTAAACAAACTGCACACCGCAAGTTACCTTTTCCTGTCTAGAACAAGATGAGTGTGATGTTTTTGTTTCTTACTCAAAATGTATTTTTCTTGGGTTTTGCTATAGATTATTTGTGCTTGCAGCATGCAGGGTACTGACTGCTTTTGAAAAGTTGTTGATTACAGTGTGCTTCAGTGATGTATACAGTATCAAAATGGAAAAGTTTTTAAAATCAGTGAGTCTTTAGCCTAACAGTACAACTGCAGACCCAACATGCCTGGGTCAGGGCAGTACTTGTAATCTTTAGAGAAATCCATATCATGCACTCGGTTTTAAGACCAGTATAGTCAAATCTTTGTATTCATATAAAAACTAGGGTCAGCTTTCAATACACTTAATACAGAAGGGCTTGAGATATAAACAGGATGAGGAGTGTTTCTCTCCCGGTAATGTGAAAATTGTGACAAAACAGTGTATTTTAATCTCTTAAATTTAGACAAGTTGGACTAAATTGAATTTGAAGGTTAAACAGGTTGCCTCTTTTACCCTTCAAGGTTCTGGAAGCATGCATGAACATAGTAATAGGTTAGATTCAAATTGAATGTTAAACTGAAGCAGTGTGTGTGTAGAGACTCTAATTTGTTTCAGTATATTTCACATGATGGTTCAAAGAGGTGTGGTTGAAAGATCTAGGAAATGACCTTTCAAATACCTGTTCAAAATCTAAATAAAACTGCCCCCCTGATACCCCTGTTTCTGAAAGTGTTGACTAGTGTGTGACAGATTTCCTTTGTGCTGGGATGTGATGGGCTCTAGTGAGGAAAACATTTGCTGGTAAGGAAGGAAGGACTTTAATTTTCCCTCCTCATCCTGTTTGGTCTCCCCTCAGTTCTCTTGGTTTTAAAGCGGTGATCACAGTGCAACTGTCAGGATAACAGCAGCACAATAGGCAGATATGAGCAGATAGCATTATTTATTACAAAGCAGTTGTCTGACTAAAGCCCCAAACTGATATTCATAGTTAGTCTGCTATGGAAAAGAAACAGCAGACTAATTAAAAAACAAAAACAAAACAAAAAACAGCTTATTTTTCCAAACATTTAATTTTCCCTTTAATATGAATTTTCTGCAGAAGCTTGAGAAGGAAGATGAGATTTACAACTACTATGCCAGTACTGTCTTTATTGCCCAACAACAATAAAAGCCGACATTTCACTGTATCTACTTTGGAGGTTATTTAAGGGTCAGGTCTGCTGATTTACTCCCATATGGGAGTGAAATCAACAGCTGGGTTTCAGAAAACAACATTTAGAGATCTATAATGAACCACAGTGGTTAGAAAAATATCGATAAGTAAAATAATATGTTGTCATGAACGTAACAGAAATGTTTACTGTATGTAACTGATCGAATTAATTCTGTAAATGTTCCAAATTTCTGAACACTGCATTATGGTACGCTTGTAGTGGGAGAGTAATGCCATAATGCAATTACTGCCTATCCTACATTATACAGTGGTCCACTTGTGATACATCAGATTGCATAATCATAATTGCATTGCATTACTCACCAGCATGCAATTAAGATAAAACATTTGAGAGAAATGTCACAGACACAATGTCACACTTACCTGGTTACAGGGCAGGTAATTGCTACCCGCATGTATACATCTGGTGTTGTGCCCAGCAACAGCTGTAGCTGTAGTTGGGCACAACAGAGACATTTAACTACTGAGGGTATTAAAGCTGAGACTAAAAATAATAGAATCCATGTACTATTATGATGATAGATTTTTATATTCTTACTTAAAATAAGATTGCTTTAATCGTTTTGATAATCATCATCAGTAGCGCTCATAAAGCTCATTTAGAAAAGTGTTTGATCTCGACAGAAAAGCAAATTTGTTGAATTTATGTAATTAACATGAAATTAATTGGGAATGTTGAAAGTGACTGAGTTATTAATGACATCGTAGCTCATTAATTTTTAAATGGAAACTCTTTAGAGGCCCTTTTTCAGCTCCTCTTAAACTCATTGTTTTATCTAATGTCAACATGTGTTGTTCTTTCCAGAAAACGGGAACAGTTCTAAGAGACTCTGAGCTTTTTAGCAGGAGTGTAGGTTTCAAACTGAAAATGAAATTAAAACGTCTTCTGAAGATAGATGCATCTTGAATAGCATTATTGTTTCAATTCAGATTTTGCTGTTAGCAAAGCAGTGAGTTGACAAACTTCCCTTTTTAGCTTATCTTAAGCCTAACACACCTGATAAATGGACGCCTGCTTCAGGCTAAATGTTGTTGACATACCCTCTCCCTTTCTGTTTTGAGCTCAGCCTTCTTATCTTTCCTTCCTTCTTGCTGTTCTTCTGTTTCTGCTGTAAACTGAACGTGACACTAAAATACACACTTGTGGATAAAAGACGACATTTTTTTTTCAAATTCATGAAAATCCAGTTGCACAATGAAGTCTGCTAATTTAAATGGTGAGCTTTTGAATTAGCCTTAGCCTTAATCTTTGCCCTGCCTTTGTGTGCTGAGGATTTATGATAGAAGATGGCAGATTAAAGTGGGTGAGAGGTAAAAGTAGAATTGGTGCCATCTAGCTGCCATATTCAGCTTTGCAAAGAATATTGTTGTGCAGGAGTGCTATCATTAAAACTTATAGGGCCACCCATTTGTTCACTTTTAGTAAACTGTGGTGGTCCTGTTAGTTAGTTTTCCCCCTTCTGGCTTAATCTAAACCTTTGACATCCTGCCTGGCTGTTGGAAATTCAGCTTAGCATGTTCAACAAGAGCAGAAAGTCTTTCCTGTTACTGGTTTGACATTTGACCTGTAGTCTCCCTGTTTTCTTCCTGTGGTCATGGATTATCAGGCTGTGTAAAGGTTTCTGGCTTTATATTTAGACACTTTGAAATGGTATAAATTTATTTTAATTTTAATTTTTTTTTTTTTGTTTTTTTTTAAACAGTCCCTGTTAAGACGTTTTGTGCTTACCTGGTTGAGCGGAAGCTTCTTTAGGCTCGGGTCCGCCAAGGACTGTTTCCTGTGTGCCACTCCTGTCCGACTCTCACCCTGCTTTCCAGTCTACTCTGTAACTATTCTGTGCAGTAAAAGCTATTGTTACAAAAAGTTATGAGAGTAAATTATTATGTAAAAACAAAGGAGTGCATAATAATGGGTCAAAAGGTTGCTTTGGGGGCCTGTAACTCAGAAGAATGCTCATAGTATGAGTGATTAGGAAATGCTTGTGAATAAGCTGGTGTAATTGGACCTTGTTTAACGGTTTCACCTGTGTTAGGTTGTTTTTCTCAAAACTGAGGTAAAAATCTAAGATGAAAGATGAAAAACATCTAAGCTTCAAGTTTTGTCTTCTTTTAATTTTCATTTTTTTGTGAAATTATATCAAACAACTCTAAATCTTAGCAAGATGGTGTGTTTACAATGTCATCCAAATTTATCAGAATATTCATTTATTTCCGGTAGTTCTCAAATATAATTGAGTAAAAACTGTCACTGTGCTTGTGTTCAGTGTTTTTTCTCCTGTTTTGTTTTGCAGGAAAGTATCTCCTGCTACCCACTAACCTTCAGCAGACAGCTGGGCAGGCGTCATCTGAGATGTCTAACCTGGTTCGAATGCATTCCCTGAACCTTGGAAAGTCAGACCCCTCGCTCACCTCCAGCGTGGTGAGTAATTCATTATGTCAGCCACTGTGAAATCTGTTACCCTGATTCAGGCAGACACAAAAGCCGCTGTTTGTGAATTTCACTAAACCAGTTGTTTCATAATATTGGTCCCACCCCCGAAACATATACGTTGCATATAAGCAGAGTGTCTGATACAGTATATTAGATACATTAAGAGGGTTTTTCTTATATTTTCCTCTCTCAGACAGTCAGACATAAACATAGTAGCACATATGCCATTAAATGTTCCCCTCAGCCAAACCTTCCCTAAATCCTACTAAAATTTAAAGTATGTTTTAACAAACACTTTGAAATGACAAAGTTATAAATCAATCCAAAATCAAATTAATCAAAAATAACTGAACATTATTCTTCTTAATGCTTAAAGCTAGCTCGCTATTTGTTTTTGCAAGTGTACAATAATTCAAAAAATAAAACAGCAAAAACCAAAAAAGGTATAATTAGTTGCTTACTAGTGTGAGCCAATATCAAGATTTCCAGGTAAGTGTACCTCCTGCTGTGACTAACACTAACAGTTTTTTCATGGGTTTTATTTTTAGTTTCATGTATTTCCACTGACCTGTGGTCTAGCGAATGACCTGTATGTTTTTCTTAATGACTGTATCCTGTCACAACTGACAGATAATGAAACGCGTGATTGCGTTGTTTGTTCTGTAAATGTTTCTATTTCTGTTTATAAACCGGTTTACGTTTCTGCATTTTCTGTGGATACAGTATATGACAGACTGCACATGAACAACATCAGTATTCACATTGTACCAGATGCACAAAGGGAATTTTAAACTGGTGCATATCTGTGTAGTTTAAAGTCTAAACATAAAAAAAAAAAAAGGAGATGATGTTGATTGAGGTCCAAGTGCATGTGTGCTTTGACATAAATTGCGTCATGAAGACAGACCTGACCTTCACTGTGCTCCCGCTCGGTTCTTTGAGATGACACTGATAGATACTCTGATGCCGTATTGTGATCTTATTATCTCAGGAGCAAGATGCAATCATAGGAAGAGGCTAATCTAATGCTGTTAACCTATGAGTCATTTCTGTGTGTGCTTACTATCGGTTACAGAAAAGGTTAATGTAATAAAAAAAAAAACGTGAGGTGTATGTTTGTATGCACAGGTGTGTCTCTGCTTACTTTAGAGTCACTGTGAAAGCACATTTTTGCTAACTGATGCTGAGTGATCACAGTGGGTTCACCCTAAAACAGGCACTGTAACCCCAGCTTGAGGGTGTCTGTTTTTCAAATGACTCATTATTTCATGGTGACAGTTTTTACATTAATGACAATGCTGCAGTCGTCCTGACGGTCTGTTTTGTCAAATAGACATATGTTATGTAGTTTGATAAACTCCAAAATGTAAATATTCTGCTGTTTTTAATCTAACAAATTCTGTCTTGGTACAAGTCAGGTATAAAATATCCGACCTGCTTCCTCACACTTGGGGGCGCTAGTGCATTTTCAGCATGTGAAACTTAAATACATGTGCCCTTGTGCTTGTAAAAGCCTCACATTTTCCCTTTGGTCATTGTGCCCTCTACTGGGAATGAATACATGATTTGCTGTAACTTAATTCTCATGTGAAGATGTCCTTCAGCTAATGTGTTCAATCAGTTTGACATCTGTGACTTTTATGTTATGTGTTATTGTAACACATCCCTTGTACACAATGAGCATTAGATCAAATACTTGGTTAAACTATCATTGACAAAAATCTTCCTGTCTCAGCAGATTTGTATTAGGCTACTAAGACACAGTGCCACATTTATCAGGTTCTGTTTATCCGGTGTGTTAACATAAGTGCATTTGTATCATTGTGAGCCCAGATTGAGTCAAAAGTCAATTTTGTGCACTCATAGTAGGGCTGCACGATTTTGCATAAAATGAGAATGACGATTTTTTTGCTTAGAATTGAGATCACGATTCTCTCACGATTTTCTTTTCCAGTATAAATATTTATTGCACTTATTAACTGCACATCAACTTCGTAACAGTTGAGACTGAACATAAAAACAATAAATGTCTCACATTTTGTCATTGCCGCAAAATGTTGTACTGCGTGCATAGAGCAGGTAGTGCAACATTGGAAAAATAGTTGCAGGACGGCACTGTGTAGCGTTTGTCTAGGGTGTTGATCATTTTCCTAAATCCCTTGTTTTGCACAGTGTTGATGGGAGCCATATCTTTAGCCAGGTGATAAGTGATAGCCTCCGTGATTTCTTTGTGCCTGCGGGAGTTCGACGGGTATGGGGAAGCGCTGTATAAAGTTCCCGTTATTGATGTGGTTGACCGGGATGGATTTTCTCCTGTCACTTTCTTGGCCTTTACAGCTTCGTCATCTCTCACGTGCTCTCCGTTGTTTTTTCCCTGCCAGCTGGCTTCGGTATTACGTGGTATAAGGCTCCACAGGAAGAGTGAGCGCTTGTTTTCATGCAGATTATGTCGGTACAATCGTCATCTTTTTTTTTTTTTTTAAATCGTTGTCATTTGGAAATGAGATCGCACATAAGTATGAATTGAGATAGCGATTTTCTAACGATTAATTGTGCAGCCCTAACTCATCGCGTAGTCTGTAAGGCCATGGGGTCCTAAGAGGCTAACATACAATATTTTCAAGCGATAGTTTTGTGGTTTTTAAAAAATCTTATTTGTAGGATCTCCTAGGACATGTTTAAGGTCAGTGAAAGATTGGGGACTTGGTTCAACCTCTGAAAATAATTCAAGTGTAACCAAACATCTTTTGTTGCTTTAGCTTGCAGAAACATAGTGCCTCCCATACAAATGTAACGTGGGAAGAACAATGTTAAGTGGTGGAGTGTCGAGTGTTCAGGAGAGTCCCGTGATCGAGCTGTGACAGACTTTCATAATGGGATTAATGTGTTCCAAAAAGCTGCTGCTGTATTGTGCTGTAGTTGTGTGGTCTCAATAAATTTTATATTTGTAACTTAAATGAATCAGGTCAGCGGGGAAATGACACTGGACAAGTATTGTAAATTATTTAGGAGGCATGAAAATTAACGTGGATCATTTGTTGTTAATGACTTTACAAAAAATGCATCACCTCTTTTCAACTGCAAATTATGCCCTCATATGGGCATATGGACGCATCTCATCCATCCATATGTTCTATGGACGCATGAGACGAGCCCTCTTGTTTGTAGTATTCCCACAGTATTTTAATTTATTTAATAAAATGTTGATAATGATTATCACCATGCAAAATATTGCGATATTATGTTATATTGATCCATTCCCTAATATTTACTTATTAAAAGATATGTTTTGAAACCTGTCTAACTGACAAAGACTTGATTATTCTTAAACGTGTACGTCTTTACAGCCCGGTCTTCTTTTTGTATGTATACAACGTATGGCCAGGTGTTATCGTTGTGCCTTTAGGAACAAAGATTGTGCCATTCTCTTCTGCTGATTCTTATTCTAAACACTGTTTGCATGACTCTGGTGACTCTGTGCTTAACGGCAGGAGAAAATGAAATACTGGTGACCGCTGCCCGGATACGGTGTTGTGTGGACACAAGCTGAATGGCTGATGTGTTGCTATATCTTAACAGTATCTTTTGAAGTCGGCTGCACTGACACCTTAGGGGTTCATCTACAGCCACTGTATTAGCCTGCCTTCAGAATGAGCTTAGAAAACATGTTGAATTGGCTGACCTTGAGAGAGGAGCAAAATGGATGAATATCTCAGCTTCTAGTCGATCTAAATGTGCTCTTTCTTGGTTTTCTTCTTACAGTTTTCATTTGATTTAATTTTGGTAATTTCACACTTTTTTCTAAATGAATATTTCCCTGCTTTGGAGGGCTCACTTTGCCTGAATATCATTTTAGGGTGCAAACTCTTAAACAGTCTACTTCAACATGAAAAGATTATTCCTGTCACTTAGACCATGCAGGCAGAATGACATTTGTCATAGTCATGGTTAAATGATTGTGAAGCCCTCCAGTCCTCGGCTATAATGACAATGAATGAATGGAGGTCTGCCAGAATACAGACTCTGTTGTAACCTGTCATTGTTGTCAGTTGTAACCCTGGTTAGATTTGGCAGATGCATTCATGTCTGAAGAGACTTGTTGCCAGAGTTGGATGCTTTCTTGTTAGTTTAAAATGGGCCTCTGCCAACTGTAGGTGGTTTTCTATGACTACCACAAAGGTGGTTTTCATTACTTTGTACTCTGGCAGGGGTTTTGTATAAATATGTTTATCAGGAAATGGCATTAAAACTGTACAAGATACAGTTAACATCATACTAAAGGCATAATTCTACAATGCCTGTGGTTAGACAGCTCATTGGTTTCTTTTCTGGATCTTCTTTGGATAATTTCCTTTTTTTGCAGACTAATTAATTAATGTTCATCCAATGACAGTCTATGGACCTTGTTCATCTTCTGACTTTTGCTCTCCCAGCACCAATGGGTTGATATTGTTTAGTGGTTTGAGTCAAATGTCTGCTTGATGGATTTCCATTTTGTTAAGTTTGACTTGTATTTGGTGTAATCAAACCACATACGAACAGGACGTGGCACCTCATCGGAAAATGTTTAAAAAGGATACAGTACAAACGTGAAAGAATACAAACATACTAAACTGAGATATTATTTAACTTGCCAAGAATCAGCATGTAATTTCTTGCTCACATTAGAAGTTAGCTAAAGGCAGGCTCCATGTTAATACTCCTATCCTATATTTAGGTTATTTGTTTTTACTTCGTCTCCTTCAATTTGTTTTCTGAGCACAAAAGCACCTCCTTTGCACAGATAACCTCAAGATCTCACAGCAATGTTTTACCCCTTTACCTCACTGGATTGCTGTTATTGCTCTTTGCCTTTTCTGTCCATCATGGTTTTCCATCATGCCCCTGAGTGTGCATGGTTTTTGAGTAGTGTGGCCCATCTCTCTTGACTGTGATGTTCTTTGGCAGAAAATCAATACCTCACTTCTGGTGTGATATGGAGATAAGGCTGTCATAATCCTGATGTTGTGCCTTTGTGGACTCTCGTTTTCGCTCGTAATTGTCAGTCACTGATGTCCTTTACTGATATCATTGTAGTTTGAGTAGTTTGTGTTTGCAAAGGAAGGAAATGCAGTTTATGTCAAGGCACACAAGGAAGAGTTGTGCCATAAATAGGCAATTACAGATGTTATTGTCTATTGTAAACCAGATGCTGAGATGTTTGTACTTTTTTTGAGGACATTGAGTGACATATTGCTTTCTCTAGCTCTCTACCCAAACCATCACAGCTGGTATGTGCTGTGCTGGTTTGGGTTACCACAACCGTCTCACTGACCAAAATCTCCACTAAACCTGAATATAAATAACCAACCAACCAAATAAATTAAGCCATCCAGACATCTGTCTTCGGCTGCTTATCCCGGGTTAAGGACATGTGGGAGAAGTCTAAACAGAGAAGATCAGACATTCTTCTCTCTGGGCTACCTCTTATCATCCAAGGGACACCAAATTGTTCGCAAGACAGCAGCAAAACATAATCTCTCCAGCGAGTCTTGGGTTTGCCCTAGGGGCTCTTTCCAGAGTAGGACATGCCTGAAACACCTCGCCTAGGAGGCGTCCAGAGGACATCCTAATCAGATGCCTGAACTACCCTAACTGGCTCCTTTCGATGTGGAAGAGCAGCAGCTCTACTCAGTCCCTCTTCAATGACCAAGTTACTCACTTCGCTGTATCTCTAAGGTAGAGCCCAGCTACGCTTCGAAGGAAACTGGTTTCCACCGCTTGTATCTGCGACCTCATTCTTTTGGTCACTACCCAGAGTTCGTGACCATAGTTGAGGGTAGGAACGTAGATTGACCTTTAAACCGTCAAATATCATCTTATGGAGGGATTTGTATTTTTATTTACATGGCCACTCAGTGTTGTCCAATTTTTTTTTTTTTTTTTTTTTTTTTAAAAAAGAGGAATAGAGAGTGATGCTTTGTGGCTTCTTGTTTTAAAGGTTTAAGGCTTACTTCACTCACAGGCTGTCAGTTTTTGGCCTTAGTATGGCTGACCCTGATTTGTATGGAGGGAATACACTCTTTCTAGTCTTACTGCTTTCTTCACATGCCATGTCCCTTCTCTGCCTGCCTTATATCTGCAGGTTACCTATTGGTCTGATAAGCCCGGGCAGAGTAGAGGCTGTGGGTCACTCAATCAGCACTCTCAGTGCCAGCTCTCCCTTTTTTCTCTAGAGGTAGTGAAAACAACCTCAGCTGTGCACCCGCCAGGAGGAAATGAGTCACAGACAACCCCTGGACTTTTCCCAGAGGCTTTTCTGTAGCCCTGCTCTGAGGCCATTGGCTCAAACTGTCTGCCTCAAAACCTCAAAACCCTAAACCCATGTCAAAGCAGCTTTACTTTGTCTGATTTTATTTTCTGAAAGCTGTCCACAATGGGCTTTTTGATTTCTATTTATTTTAGAATTTTATATGTGGCTATTTAGGCATTTAGATTAGCATCTATACTATGTCAATGACACAGTGTAATAAGTAGATAATAAAAGTGTTCTTTTTGTGAAACAGTTTCATGTAATAATTTTTAGATTGATGTCTTCAGAATTTTTATATAACTATAAACTATAACTGTCCTTGTGTACTTTGATCCAGTATTTGGGATTTTCCTTTCCATAATTAGAATGTGCAGTCTAAGTTCTTGGACAGCACCTATGAAAATCAGAATTATTGCCTGATGTTATTTGTCTGATCTCTACACTTTCCTCTTCTTGTGCACCTATGGGCCACTTCCACTTTTGTTTTCATCTTTTGAAATTGCTTCTAAGAACACTTGAAGTGCATTTCTTGCACTTGTACCTCTGAGAGAGACTTGGTCAAATCAGCAACTCTTTTATTTCAGTGTCATTGTGTGCAAGAGAATAAACAATGGCATGCGACATATTTTTGGTTTGTTTTCATAGAATGTCCTCAGACGTCTCAGGACGTTACAGTAGAATTCTAGGTTCAATGAGCATGCTCCTGGATGAAGTTGTGATCTGATGTGCTGAATTTGGGCTCAAGCTATGGACTATTCCCTTGAAAACTGTAAAGAAGAGGAAAAGGCTCACAGAGTGAACTGAAAACAGCAGAAGCACAAAAAGTGGTGCAGAGGTGCACAAGAAGATGACCTCATAATATGCCTTAGGCAAACCCGAGACTATTGTGTGGAATGACTGCTACCACAGCTGGAGAAGATGCAAGGGATTTTCAGACAGGTGACCACTATGTCAACTTTAACACTTTAACACTTTTACCTTTAAAACTAAGAGTTGCTGTTGAGATCTGTGTTTAGAGACACCGTGGTTGTCTTTTAATGGAATATTAATGACCACTAAATTCTGGTGTGCTATGTAATACTTGTTGCTTGCACAGAAAAATATGCTAAGCAACAAGTTTAACATCCAGTATGATGGAAAGCAGTGTAATTGTGCTTGTGAAGATGAATTAAAGAGGAGAGTTGCTCCTTGTATTTATCAAAATATTTCTTAATTGTCTGTCAGGTGTTGTCATCGGGTGTTGCTTAATTGTTTTGACATTAGTAGCTGCTGAGATTCTTTCAGTGGCTGTGTACAATAGAAAAATCTGGGCTTTGTGTACTGAATAAGACAAATGACCCCTCCCTTGTGTTCCTGCTGCTCTTCATCTTCATTTTGAGCCCAATGTGGAATTTTCTTAATTGTTCCTTCAAGCAGTCACAGACTGAGCAGCGGCTTGAGACATAACAGGATTCTTTAATTCCCGCAGGTAATCTGAAGGCCATTGTTCAAGCTGAAAAAGTTGACTACTGTAATCCTTGTTCTCTGAGGTATTATGGGGTTTATTCAAAAACAACCCGATTACCCAAGCACAGACCTGGACTTTTTGCTCTCTTCCTTATCAGCACAGTAATACAAATGACTGCTGCCCCCCAGCCCCTGCACCAGTTCATCAGCTTTCTGTTGTACAGGTTTCAAGATGAGAAAAAGTTGATGTAGTGGTCACCTGTGCGACAATCCCTTGCACCTTCTCCACCAGCTGTGGTAACCATCATTCCAGGCGTTAGTCTCTAAGATGAATCTTTTGAGCTTGGCTGGAGATGAGGAGAATGGAAGGGGCCCACTTAATATTCACAGAGCAGTACCACAGTGAATGGAAATGAGTGAGAGAGGGTGAAAAAGAGGAGGGGGGGGCACGAAAAACACAGACTGAAACAGAATGCAAAATTGCAAGATCAAATTGGCAGCGTGGTACATGGAAACAACTTACTTTACAAATGCTAATAATTCAGGATGGCGTGGGGACATGGAGTTAGTGAGTGTGAAGATCTGTGATCACTTACCGACTGCCTCAAAACTCATTTCTTTGGAGCTGTACCAGTGCATGAAATTGCTGGAAATTGACACTGGATATATGTAGCAGGTTGTGCCGGTTGATTTCAGCATGGTGATGATTCTGTGTTGGGTTCTTTAGAATGAAGGAAGCATTGCATGCGTGCGAATTGGCTCGCATTTTTGCATTTTGTAACATTTTCACAGCTAGTTTAAAAGGGTGTAGCGCAGCAACAGTATACTCTACAATGAGGCTGGTTGTAATTTTCCTTTTTTTCCCTTTCCCCTCCCCTGATGCATTGCTTTTCTGTAGCCCTCTCCTTTTCTTTCACACCAGCTGCAGTGTCAGCTATCATGTTTGTTTTTTGGTCATTGGCCTAACCTTCAGGTGAGTAGTCACTGACTGCAATAAGACCAGTGAGGACAGTTAGTCCTGCATGCTGCAGCCAGGATGCCAGATTCATTGTTGAGTTTGGAGCAGAACAATGCTGGGAAGGATATCCTCTCATTTTCATGGTCATCTAGGGTGCCCAAAAAGCATGGCTGCTCAGAGAAATGAGTCTTGGGGCTCCCATATGCCCCCGGCACCCACCATACCTCCCATTCACTCCCACCAGTCGCTACGCTAAATTAGAACTGCCCATCTTCTCTCTGACTCTCCCCTCACGCTCTCTCTCTCCCTCTCTCTCTTTCTCTCTCCTGTTTTCTTGCTCTGTCTCTCTCCTTCACTCCTGAAGTTGGAGAGCTGAGGAACAAGGGGAGGTGTCAGCTGACCGCCCCCCTCCAATCAGATAAGTTCTGATGGAAGTGTTTAGCAGCTGCTAAGATCAGATTTAGCCTGAGGGAGGGAGGGTGCAGGAGGCGAGCCAGTGCAGCATGGCTGTGCACCGGTAAGGAGGTATGATAAGTCGGGGCTCTGTACCATGGACGAGCCCAGCATTCTGAGGAGACGGGGGCTACAGGTAGGAAAGCAAATCGAGCTACGCCTGCATGTACTGCTGTGTCTGTTGGGACTTTTTCCCTGGATCTGCATGTTGTTTGTGAGGCTTCTGCATTGATTGCTCTTTTAACAGAGCACATTCAGGACTTTGAGACCTTTCTGCTTTAATACTTGGCATATTGATGCATGCTTGTGTGTGAGAGAATCTCTTGGCAGGACTGTCTGCACATAATTCACCATAGCAGTTGGTAATCCTTGTCTTTCTTTCTCTGTAAAGATTTGTAAATAATGGTTCACGTGGCTGTGTTTTCATCCAAGCTGTGTTACTTCTTGAAAATGAAAATGAAATCAATTCATTTTCACATTTTATTTGTGTTAGCTGTTGGCAAGGGGAAACGAGTGCTACGTGTACTTGGAGAAAGATTGATTACTGTATGTTTTGAGAGGGGGTTTCTTGTGGAGTATTGACTTTTTATGATAATCAAGCTCACATCGAGGCTTTTTCCTTGTTGTCAGAAATCATGATTGAGGTGTGAGCAGAGATCAGGACTATAGTCAAAACAAATTATGTATTTTAGTAAATTATGTTTACCATCACTGCAATACCATAAGATAAAAATGGAAATTATGCACGTGTGTTTTATAACATATGTCATATCGTTTTTAATCAAAGGCCTTTTAAGCTTTATTCATGTTCTTCCACCAACACCACAAACACTGCAGCAGCTGCTATATTTTTTTTTTTTATCTTTAACTAGTAATTTATAATTTTGCTTACTCTAGCTAGAGCCAGGTACAGAGTAATTGGGAAACATTAAAAAGAAAACTGCTTTTTCAAACTTGTACATGTGTTTTGATTCACAAACTCTGTGTAATCCATGGTAATTATCCTATTCCATGGCTGATGAATTTAACCAGTAAAACTGCTTTCATAATGTGACATAAAAAAAAAAACATACTGAGAATATTTTGGAATTTTTCCTCCTTAAAAATTAGCTTTTGAGGAAGCCTTAAGAAAGAATCTGTAAGATTTGACTTTGACACCAATTTTGTGAGTATAAATGTGTTGCTCAGTGATTATGAATCTTTTTGAAAGTTAGACAGCAGAAATACTGATGTTTAATATAAACTGAAATTCTTTTCATGGTCTTAATGAGTTTCTGTGGAGAAACCAATAATACTTTGTGTAATTTTTCAAAAAGCTTCCAAACAGTAATTTTGTGCACAGTT
This sequence comes from Oreochromis niloticus, assembly GCF_001858045.2. Taxonomy (NCBI): domain Eukaryota; kingdom Metazoa; phylum Chordata; class Actinopteri; order Cichliformes; family Cichlidae; genus Oreochromis; species Oreochromis niloticus. The sequence continues at coordinate 13,305,155 of NC_031972.2, read as the reverse complement.
GCCCTAATCTCTCTGTTCCTTTGTGGCAAACCCCTACCACCTCCCCCCTTCTTCCACACAAGCCTTCTTTATGTTCCCTCACATGCACCAGCTACACCGAACACAGTGGACTGTGGGTTAGGCTGCGGTAGCACTCTAACTTTCACATTCAAAAGGAAACACGGAAGTTTGTCTGCGCTGCAGTTTCCCCATTCATTCCCAGACAAGGAAGGGATGACATCATTCCTTGATTGTTGAGTGTAAAAACAGGACTCTTTACAATAGGGAGGTTCAGAGTTGGCCAGATGTTGCTGATTCTGTTTTCAGTAGCTCGGGTTTATTCAAAATTAATTTAAAAAAATTCATTAATTTTGAATTTAATGATTCTTTTCATTTTACACAGCATGTGTCTGGCCCCACACACACCAAAAGACACACACTGGACCTCGTTTTTACCTTCGGATTAACCATTGATTTTATTTGTTCTGAGTACATTTTTATTTTGGACCATTGTTTTCTTTTTAACTTGTCTTTCCGTCTGTCTCTCTCTTCTGTTCGACATGTGGTTTGCTCTCGCATCTTAAATTCCTCTACTGTTGCAACATTTTCTGATGTTTTTAATTTAGTTTTAGCTTCCTATAACAATTTGATTTATTAACAAATCTTTTTAATAATCATTGTCTTTCTATCTTAGACAATGCTTTTACTAGTCCTTAGGGACTAGTAAAAGCGCTATACAAATACAGGCCATTTTAAAGGACTTTTAGTTTCTTTTTAGTTTCTTTTTCAGTTCGAGATGTGATAGATGCCTATTTCTCAGACCTAGTCTCAAAGAGCAGAGGTAACCCCAAGGTACTGTTTGACACCATTAGTGATATTGTTGCTCCTGCTCCACCGTGCTCATACCGTGGTATAGCTCAATACTGTGGTATAGCTCTATACTGTGGTATAGCTCTATACCGTGGTATAGCTCTATACTGTGGTATAGCTCTATACTGTGGTATAGCTCTATACTGTGGTATAGCTCTATACCGTGGTATAGCTCAATACCGTGGTATAGCTCTATACCGTGGTATAGCTCATACTGTGGTATAGCTCATACTGTGGTATAGCTCAATACTGTGGTATAGAGCTATACCACGGTATAGCTCAATACCACGGTATAGCTCAATACCACGGTATAGCTCAATACTCAATACTGTGGTATAGCTCTATACCGTGGTATAGAGCTATACCACGGTCTATACTGTGGTATAGCTCTACCACGGTATAGAGCTATACCACAGTATTAGCTCTATACCGTGGTATAGCTCTATACCGTGGTATAGCTCAATACTGTGGTATAGCTCTATACTGTGGTATAGCTCATACTGTGGTATAGCTCAATACTCAATACTGTGGTATAGCTCAATACCGTGGTATAGCGCTATACTGTGGTATAGCTCTATACCGTGGTATAGCTCTATACCGTGGTATAGCTCTATACCGTGGTATAGCTCTATACTCTATACCAGGGGTCCCCAATCTCAGTCCACGAGGGCCGGTGTCCCTGCAGGTTTTAGATCTCACCCTGGGTCAACACACCTGAATCACATGATTAGTTCATTACCAGGCCTCTGGAGAACTTCAAGACATGTTGAGAAGGTCATTTATCTATTTAAATCAGCTGTGATGGATCAAGGACAACTAAAACCTGCAGGGACACCGGCCCTCGTGGACTGGGATTGGGGACCCCTGCTCTATACTGTGGTATAGCTCTATACTGTGGTATAGCTCTATACTGTGGTATAGCTCATACTGTGGTATAGCTCAATACTCTATACCGTGGTATAGCTCAATACTCTATACCGTGGTATAGCTCAATACTCTATACTGTGGTATAGCTCTATACTGTGGTATAGCTCATACTGTGGTATAGCTCAATACTCTATACTGTGGTATAGCTCAATACTCTATACTGTGGTATAGCTCATACTGTGGTATAGCTCTATACTGTGGTATAGCTCTATACCGTGGTATAGCTCTATACCGTGGTATAGCTCATACTGTGGTATAGCTCTATACTGTGGTATAGCTCTATACTCAATACTGTGGTATAGCTCTATACTCAATACTGTGGTATAGCTCTATACCGTGGTATAGCTCAATACTCAATACTGTGGTATAGCTCTATACCGTGGTATAGCTCAATACTCAATACTGTGGTATAGCTCTATACCGTGGTATAGCTCTATACTGTGGTATAGCTCAATACTCAATACTGTGGTATAGCTCTATACCGTGGTATAGCTCATACTGTGGTATAGCTCTATACTGTGGTATAGCTCAATACTCAATACTGTGGTATAGCTCTATACCGTGGTATAGCTCTATACCGTGGTATAGCTCTATACCGTGGTATAGCTCTATACCGTGGTATAGCTCAATACTCAATACTGTGGTATAGCTCTATACCGTGGTATAGCTCAATACTCAATACCGTGGTATAGCTCTATACCGTGGTATAGCTCATACCGTGGTATAGCTCATACCGTGGTATAGCTCATACCGTGGTATAGCTCATACTGTGGTATAGCTCAATACTCTATACTGTGGTAAAGCTCAATACCGTGGTAAAGCTCAATACCGTGGTATAGCTCTATACCGTGGTATAGCTCTATACCGTGGTATAGCTCTATACCGTGGTATAGCTCTATACCGTGGTATAGCTCTATACCGTGGTATAGCTCTATACCGTGGTATAGCTCAATACTCAATACTGTGGTATAGCTCTATACCGTGGTATAGCTCTATACTGTGGTATAGCTCAATACTCAATACTGTGGTATAGCTCTATACCGTGGTATAGCTCATACTGTGGTATAGCTCTACCACGGTATAGAGCTATACCACAGTATTAGCTCTATACCGTGGTATAGCTCTATACCGTGGTATAGCTCTATACCGTGGTATAGCTCATACTGTGGTATAGCTCAATACTCAATACTGTGGTATAGCTCTATACCGTGGTATAGCTCTATACCGTGGTATAGCTCTATACTGTGGTATAGCTCTATACTGTGGTATAGCTCAATACTCAATACTGTGGTATAGCTCTATACCGTGGTATAGCTCTATACCGTGGTATAGCTCTATACCGTGGTATAGCTCTATACTGTGGTATAGCTCAATACTCAATACTGTGGTATAGCTCTACCACGGTATAGAGCTATACCACAGTATTAACTCTATACCGTGGTATAGCTCTATACCGTGGTATAGCCCTATACCGTGGTATAGCCCTATACTGTGGTATTGCTCAATACTCAATACTGTGGTATAGCTCTATACCGTGGTATAGCTCATACTGTGGTATAGCTCAATACTCTATACTGTGGTATAGCTCAATACTCTATACTGTGGTATAGCTCAATACTCTATACTGTGGTATAGCTCATACTGTGGTATAGCTCTATACTGTGGTATAGCTCTATACCGTGGTATAGCTCTATACTGTGGTATAGCTCATACTGTGGTATAGCTCTATACTGTGGTATAGCTCTATACTGTGGTATAGCTCTATACTGTGGTATAGCTCTATACCGTGGTATAGCTCTATACTGTGGTATAGCTCATACTGTGGTATAGCTCTATACTGTGGTATAGCTCTATACTGTGGTATAGCTCTATACTCAATACTGTGGTATAGCTCTATACTCAATACTGTGGTATAGCTCTATACCGTGGTATAGCTCAATACTCAATACTGTGGTATAGCTCTATACCGTGGTATAGCTCAATACTCAATACTGTGGTATAGCTCTATACTGTGGTATAGCTCAATACTCAATACTGTGGTATAGCTCTATACCGTGGTATAGCTCATACTGTGGTATAGCTCTATACTGTGGTATAGCTCAATACTCAATACTGTGGTATAGCTCTATACCGTGGTATAGCTCTATACCGTGGTATAGCTCAATACTCAATACTGTGGTATAGCTCTATACCGTGGTATAGCTCTATACTGTGGTATAGCTCAATACTCAATACCGTGGTATAGCTCTATACCGTGGTATAGCTCATACCGTGGTATAGCTCATACTGTGGTATAGCTCATACTGTGGTATAGCTCAATACTCTATACTGTGGTAAAGCTCAATACCGTGGTAAAGCTCAATACCGTGGTATAGCTCTATACCGTGGTATAGCTCTATACCGTGGTATAGCTCTATACCGTGGTATAGCTCTATACTGTGGTATAGCTCTATACTCAATACTGTGGTATAGCTCTATACCGTGGTATAGCTCTATACCGTGGTATAGCTCAATACTCAATACTGTGGTATAGCTCTATACTGTGGTATAGCTCTATACCGTGGTATAGCTCAATACTCAATACTGTGGTATAGCTCTATACCGTGGTATAGCTCTATACTGTGGTATAGCTCAATACTCAATACTGTGGTATAGCTCTATACCGTGGTATTGCTCATACTGTGGTATAGCTCTATACTGTGGTATAGCTCAATACTCAATACTGTGGTATAGCTCTACCACGGTATAGAGCTATACCACAGTATTAGCTCTATACCGTGGTATAGCTCTATACCGTGGTATAGCTCTATACTGTGGTATAGCTCATACTGTGGTATAGCTCAATACTCAATACTGTGGTATAGCTCTATACCGTGGTATAGCTCTATACCGTGGTATAGCTCAATACTGTGGTATAGCTCTATACCGTGGTATAGCTCTATACTGTGGTATAGCTCAATACTCAATACTGTGGTATAGCTCTATACCGTGGTATAGCTCTATACCGTGGTATAGCTCTATACCGTGGTATAGCTCTATACTGTGGTATAGCTCTATACTCAATACTGTGGTATAGCTCTACCACGGTATAGAGCTATACCACAGTATTAACTCTATACCGTGGTATAGCTCTATACCGTGGTATAGCCCTATACCGTGGTATAGCTCTATACTGTGGTATTGCTCAATACTCAATACTGTGGTATAGCTCTATACCGTGGTATAGCTCTATACCGTGGTATAGCTCTATACCGTGGTATAGCTCTATACCGTGGTATAGCTCTATACCGTGGTATAGCTCAATACTCAATACTCTGGTATAGCTCATACTGTGGTATAGCTCTATACTCAATACTGTGGTATAGCTCAATACCGTGGTATAGCTCTATACCGTGGTATAGCTCTATACTGCGGTATAGCATTGAAAAGTTGTCAGACTTTAGTATCTTGATGCCTAATGAATATGTCAGTGTACAGAATTTATTTATAGAGTTTCTAAAAATAAAAATGAATAACCAACAATACGCAGGAGGATTGTTTCCCAACATCAGACCCATTAATGAGTTCTCTAAATGAACTCCTTAGACAGTCAGTTAGCTTCAGTGGTTGTGAGTTCAATCAGTATATTGTTGGTAAGTAAGTGAAGAGAAAATGAATGTGTTCTTTAATGTATTACCTCTCCATAGCTCTCCTGCTTGTTTTCATGTCTTTATAGCTGCCATGTTTTTTCCTTTACATAAAATTTGCTGGAATTCTATTGATTTTTATTGATGCCTATAGCAGCTGCACTTTCCCTTCATCTTAATTAGGAGCATTCTGTCAGAAGCTCTCGCATTGCAGTTTGAGCTTTACTGTACTTCTGGCATCCATCTAACACCACCTCATAATAAAAGGTCCCAGTCGAAATGAGTGCAGTGACATTGTGTGCCTCCAAAGAGCCGTTTGCGTGAAGTGGTGTGAGCCAGCTGGTGAGATGCAGCCTGGCCAACAAATTATGACAGTGCCGAAGCAGAAAGTCCATTTGCTTTCACATTTTGCGCATTTCGTTAAAGCTAACCCATGAATCTTCTTTATATTAACATAGCTATGGATTGAAATTATACTCCATGAAAGCAGTACACACTGAAATATTTTTTTTTCTTTTGTGCTAATTTCTCAAAAGCAAAACTACTTTAGTGAAGCTCCAAAGAAAAGCTCTTATCTGGGGGGTGGGGGGGAGATTGGGGCAATGTTGTTTTGCTAGAAGAGGCAAACAGCTTCTCTGCTGAAGTGTCCTTGTGCTAGAAACTGAGTTTCAAGCAACTCCAGCAGTACTTGAGTTTCACTATGAATGAAGTCACATTAAGAGATTTTTTTTCCCCCCTTTAAACAAGAACAACCCCAAATAAAATCATTACTGAGAAATGGCATTTGAGGAAGTGTAACTCCAAACGA